>NC_091286.1:640344463-641562797 GCF_032444005.1 Ranitomeya imitator
CAACTGCGGTAACATCCACAGCTGAGGTTGAGTTCTCGAGAACCTTCAACCTACCCTCCAACTGCTGGATATACCGCAAAGATTGCTGAATGTCCGCCATACTAGCCAGACCTTGGCGCTAGTATTCTGTTAAGGACTGGCGGAACGCACCATGTATAGATGTTAAGAAACTAGGTGCGTTCGCAGTCCGAGGTCCACCGTGCAGGTAAAAGACCCTGCAGCTAGCAAGACGGACAATATGGCGGTACACTAAAGGATACACGCGTGGGTTAAACCTCACCCAGCGTGAAGAAAGCGATCCTGTTAATCCACAGGACCGCAGTACCGCACTAGTGCGCGAGCAAGTGGTCAGCGGACTTAACCCCAGAAGGGATTGGAGCCCGATTAGACCCTTGCTGGCGTAACACCGCAACTGGGTGTGTAGAGAACCTTAAGGAATATAAGTGCACAAGAGTGCGAGCGATGCCGCACTAACGGACGCCACTAACCACCCAGACTCGGGTATGGAAAGCGCAAGACAGGCGCACGGCGCCGTACTGGCAGGCACAGCTACAGGACGCTGAGATGTGTTTTTAGTGCTGTAGGCTAAGTCGGGCGCTAGGTAGCAGCCATACACCTTCCGCGAACAGACATTCAATAGGGAAGGGGTTTCCAAGGACGACTTGCACTCACAACATACACACATCAACAATTGTTTGACAATACTAGCGCATGGCCGTGCGGTCATGCGCAGTTTATATAACAGCAGCACAGGAAGTGGCCACAGCACTTTTGCCCTTCTAGGACCTGCCAAGAGGACCAATGGAATGTGCTGCAGAGCCTGAGCACATGACCCTCGATCTCCAACGGGAGACCTTACGCTGGGCATGCTCAGTACATGCAGACAAGGACTTAGTCCCAGAGAAGTCCGCTCGCTGCTGACCAGCACTGACTTTAATGGCAGAGACTGGAGAAGCAGCACTAACTCTCAGAACAGAGTGAGAATGAGCAAGACGCTGGGACCGACGTCCTTGCTGAGCAGGCTCCACTGCGGCTGGACAAGAATGGGAGACCGCAGCGGAAGTGGCTCGAGATTCCCCCTGTGCAGAAGCGGGAACTCGACCCCTAACACAGTCTAATGTGTCTGGGGGCCTACCAAGTCCCCCATTATTGCAATGATGGTTTCAAATACGGATCCGGTATGTCTAATTTTGGACTACCGATCCTTTTGATAAGCCACTGCCAGAGGTGTCTGGCAACAGCTCTCTCATAGAAAACTGTTATGATGCGGTGGTCTAGGAGCAACATGGAACGAGCTCTGAAGGAAGTGGCAACTGTACTGACCGCAGTCCCTAAGCTCAACACAACACTAGAAGTAGCCGTGGAATGGTCCTAACTCTCCCTAGGCATCTCGTCACAGCCTAAGAGCTAACTAACCCTAAGGACAGAAGCAGGAAAACTATCTTGCCTCAGAGAAAATCCCCAAAGGATAGATTGGCCCCCCACAAATAATGACTGTGAGTGGAGAGGGAAATGGCATACACAGAATGAAACCAAGATGAGCACAGGAGGCCAGTCTAACTTGATAGATAGGACAGGATGGAATACTGTGTGGTCAGTATAAAACACTACAAAAATCCACGCAGAGTTTACTAAAAAATCTCCACACCTGACTAAAGGTGTGGAGGGTAAATCTGCTTCCCAGAGCTTCCAGCAAGACAGAATTAATTCATACTGATAAAGCTGGACAAACATAGAAAACACTGAACGGATAAGTCCACAATCTGTGAATAGAAAAGCGCAAGCAAAAACTTAGCTTTGCTGAACTGGTCAGGATAACAGGGAAATCCAAAGAGATGTGAATCCAACCAGGAACCATTTCAAGTGGCACTGGCTGAAGGAACAGCCAGGCCTAAATAGCCGAGCAGAAGAGACGATAAGTGGAGGCAGCTGATGACAGCTAACTCCAAGGAGCAGCCATACCTCTTGAAACCACAAGAGGGAGCCCAAGAGCAGAACTCACAAAAGTGCCACTTACAACCACCGGAGGGAGCCCAAGAGCGGAATTCACAACAGAAAACTCAGCGCTCTCCCGTGTGTGGAGGAGTTGGGAGACATAGCTGCCGGCCAAAATGATTGTCTGAACAATCTATCTATTGTATATGAGACCACTTAGTTTTGTAAGATTTTATCAATTTGTTATCATGCCCTTGATCACACACATATTTTTCACTACAAATATTTAGCACAGGGGAACAGTTTCCTGGATTACCTCATGAAGACAAGCACAATAGGAATAGCGGTCAGCCAAGTAATCAGATGATCAGCAGGGATTTATCTCCTCTGCTCAGTTTTAATTGCAGCGGCCACTACAGGTGAAATGTGGTATTACATGCTGACCATTCATATAAATAGCTGATATCATAGCAAGGATAGAGAGGTTGCACCAGGGTTATTCCTTGTTAGAGCGCAGTCAGACAGCCATATAAATCAAACCAAAATTGGAAACCAATGCCCAGACTGGCCAGTGGCTCGCCTGACCCTAAGGTGACAGCTGTCACGCTTGGATAGGGAGAGCCGCCGACCAGTCCGCGCCCTGCGTTTCAATCTCTGTCCGATTTATATGTCTTACAGTGCCCTTAGAGAGTCTCCCTCTGGCTCATAGAGGACGATACTGAGTGGGGGATACCTCTATAAGATGTGATTAACCCCCAATGCGGCATAAGCAAAAAAGTTGCTCTTATAGAAAAACCCTTTAAGCGCATTTTTGGTCCTTATTTTAGTCTTGAGAACCGTAGCGTGTGCTGATTCATACAAGCAAATTCATTTTCTTAAAGAATTAGAAATGATAAAATATATAATCGCAACACAACGTGATGCGTAAAATGGGTTTATGAACCATATCTTGTCCCCGTTGCTCACGCGAGTCTATGATGTAACCTCTACACATTCTGCCGGAGTCTGTTTGAACAGACGGCCTCATGATGAATATATGCCTCTAAGGATTACATCAACACTTTAATCAAATTCTGTCTGTTGTTTTAGTACTGACTATAACTGAGACTGATGAGAGCCAGAGAGATGTATGGTTCATGTTGCATCACACATAGAGGATGGGGATTGAAGCTTCCCTTTGAATTGAAAATACAGGGCAGATTTGCTGGTGGCCTAGATGGACCTGGTCCCCATGGGTCACCGTATTTTGCAGTAAATACTTTTGTATTTTATACAGATGTATCAGGACTGAATCTGTAATTTATCCCTTTATGTTGGCTAAATTGTGTTAGATTGTTCTGAATGATTAACACTATTTTGCCCCATATGAAAACCCAACGATGGTACAAGTTTTTAAACAAGATTCCATTCTTTATAGTGAACATTCTGCCCCAAAATGTTGCATCACTCCCTATATCTGCTTTAATAAATTCTAATATATAACCATTCATAGAAAGTCAAATTGTGTTGTTCCTCTGCTAATCCTCACAGAATTATATCTTAAAAATGTGCAGAGTGAATGGCAGGGTGAACTAAAATAAAAAGGTGCCGCCTAGGGTTCATGCGGATGGCCGTGGATTCTCTCATCGGAGAGAATCGGGCCAATTATGTAAATCACTGACAAACTGACAATCACAAACTGACTTGAGTGTGATCTTAGTGGGTTCCGATATATTTGATATATTTAGATGAAGAATAAAGAAAAGGTCGGACGCCTTCCCCCCACGGCGTAGGCGGAGGCCTACATGACAATGGGTGGGAGAGGGGTAGTAATTATGGTAATCATTGGGGGGGAAGGACTTTAGCTGGAGGGTATAGATGGGGATGTGGGGGAGGGATTTAGCACTTCCCGCTCTTTGGGGATCGTGAGCAGTCCCGCCCCCCCGCCCTATTTTGGGGGTTCAGAAGTGGGTTGTAGGTATTGTTTGTTAAATGGCAAGGATGTTTTTTCTTTTTTGGGTCATTGTGGCCGTGGCGGCTGGGGGGAGTCCGGGGAGTTGGTGGAAATTGGTTTTGGGGATCCATTTTGGCATATGGCTCCTCGGTTTTTGGTGTTAATATCTTTTGAATCTCGTGAATGGTGGTTGGGGAGTTCCGGCAGGGGTGGTCGGATCTCCTGGAATTTTTACCGTGAACAGTGAACCCTCTTTTGGGTTTTTGGTGCTCCCGAGCCAGGGTTTTGAACGGCTGGGAGTAAAATTGGTGTTATGTACGTGCACGGTATGTGTTGTCCATCACCAGATTCTTGGGGCTCCAAGGACTCCTTCTAGCCTTTAAAATGTTATTGTTTTGTTATCAATGTATTTATTGTTATATGTTTAATAAAAAAGGCTACTGTGTCCTATATCATTCCAAAGAATTAAATCTAGTCGTGTTTTTATTGGTTATAGGGGTTATAGTTGGTGGGCTACGGAGTATAGAGAAATGAAGGGGTGGGGGTGGTTTTATCGCCAGATAAACTACACCTTCGACAATACCAGGGTCATGTCAATTAGATTAAATCTGTTTTGTTGGATCGCACAAGGACCACAAATATGCTTGTCTGTATTTGCCCTTAAAACCTTTTATTAATCTATTAATTCCATAACGCTTTACAGACATAATCATCATTGTCCCCATTGGGAGTCACAATCTCCATTCCCTATCAGTTTGTCTTTGGAGTGTCGGAGAAAACCAGAGAACCCAGAAGAAACTCACACAAACATGAGAACATAGAAACTCATTACAGATGTTGTCCTTGGTGGGATTTGAACCTAGGTCCCCAGGGCTGCAATGCTGACCACTGAGCCACCATGCTGCCCATAAAAACTATTCTGTACTTTCAATCAATTTATTTCAAACTTTCCATTCCTAAAGTGCAATATCAAAATATCCAATAAGACTCTGTATTAACTAATCTATGGAATATATTTTAATGTTTTCGGAGCTTGTTCAAATGTAGTGAGCTTCAAATCATTAGGTTCCTTATTGTGTTCCGTCAAAAGACTCAATGATTAAATACGTCATCAGAGTGATGGAATTTTCCTGCTTAAATTTTTCATTTATTTTAACATCCTGGATGTCATAAGACAGTATGCAGTAAGCTCCTGTACCCCGTCTAGTGGTGGCTGCAGAAAGTCAGAATCTAAATTAATTCTATGCCCATGCAGGAGATTTGGATCATAAAACTAAAGCTCTGACTGCTGAAAGGCTTATTTCAAAATCAATCATCACTTAATTTCGACCTGTAACGTAATTGTGATTAAAATCTTTCTTATTTCCTGATTCTCGATGTAGATCCAAATAAGCTTGAACAATGAGGAATGACTAATAGAATCGTATTTAACAGGGAGAAATGCAAGATTCTACATCTGGGAAAGAAAATCAAAAATTACATCTACAGAATGGGAGGAATAAAACTAAGCAACAGCACGTGTGAAAAAGACTTGGGTATACTAATAGATCATAGACTGCGCATGAGTCAACAGTGTGATGCAGCAGCAAAAATGGCAAACACAGCTCTGGGATGTATTAACTCCTTCATGACATGCGCCATACTAGTACTGCGCATGTCGTGTCTCCCCCTTTGATGTGGGCTCCGGCGGTGAGCCCACATCAAAGTCGCGAGTCGCGACATGTCAGCTGTTTTGTACAGCTGACATGTGCGCGCAATAGCGGCGGGTGAAATCGCGATTCACCCGCCGCTATTAACCTGTTAAATGCCGCTGTAAAGTGCTGACAGCGGCATTTAACTATCGCTTCCGGCCACAAGGCCGGAAATGAGCGCATCGCCGACCCCGTCACATGATCGAGGGTCGTCGATGCATCAAGATGGTAGCCATAGTGGTCCTTGAGACCTCTATGGTTACTGATGCCGGCCTGCTGTGTGCGCCACCCTGTGGTCGGCCCTCATAGCAAGCCTGCAATTCAGCTACATAGCAGCGATCTGATGATCGAGTGGTGCCAGCTTCTAGCCTCCCATGGAGGCTATTGAAGCATAGCAAAAGTTAAAAAAAATGTTTTTAAAAATATGAAAAAAATAAAAAAAATATAAAAGTTTAAATCACCCCCCTTTCGCTCCATCCAAAATAAAACAATAAAAAAATCAAACCTACACATATTTGGTATCGCCGCGTTCAGAATCGCCCGATCTATCAAGGTAAAAAAACATTAACCAGATCGCTAAACAGCGTAGCGAGAAAAAATTAAAAACGCCAGAATTACGTTTTTTTGGTTTTGCTGCAGACTTATTGCGGATTTACTGCGGATTTCACTGTGGTTTTACAACTGCGGTTTTCTATAGGAGCAGCTGTAAAACCGCTGCGGAATCCGCAGAGAGAAGTGACATTCTGCGGAATGTAAACTGCTGCGTTTCTGCACGTTTTTTTTTGCAGCATGTGCACAGCGTTTTTTGTTTCCCATAAGTTTACATTGTAATGTAAACTCATGGGAAACTGCTGCGGATCTGCAGCATTTTACACATCGTGTGCACATACTCTTACTCTATGGAGGAGATAGAAAAAGAGGGCCCCACTGACCATAAGAGCTTGCATTCTACAGAAGAGAAATACTTACCTAGTGACAATGGAGATGGAAAATAGGAACCACTGATCTGTGATGACCCAGGTACTGACCACCACTGTACAAGGTATAATAATTTGCCAGATGCCATAGCTACCGGGCAAAATTGATGGGCCACCGAGCAGCGCACATGAACTGATGTTTTTGCAATGTGGGAAATGGTGAAGGTAAGTTCGAATTTGCATGAAACAATGAATTTCAGGAAATTTGATTCTAACATGTTCCTCCATGGATTTATCCGCTCATCTCTATTTCTACCACAACAGAACAAATTATTTTATACAAATGCTGGGAAAAATACAGCAATTCTGTAATCCAATCTCTATTTTAATCAAGTCACTGACCATTGCATTTCTTCTTCATTCTTCAATGCCATTAATCATCTGTCTGGTTTCTTTTAATCAGAATGTATTTGGATTGGAGTAATGGTAACCTGTATTAATTGAAGTAATAACTGAAAACCATCACAATTGTGGAAATCTGAGACCATTCCAAGTAATGTTTCAAATCTAACAGGAATGTAATGAAAATGCTACGTGTGAAGGATGGTATCCGTCTATAGAATGGTTTCAGAATTCCATAAATCTCCCATTAGATAGACGTGGACTTGGGAAGTGGCTCTAATAACATCTGCTCTATGTCTTCTAGCTCAACCTAAGGGAGACCCTCATCTATGTACTATTTAAAAATTATTTTAGTTTTTTTATGCCTTTCCTTTGTTTATTTGATGCCAACATATTCTGCAAACATTGCTACCATATACATCAGTTCTTAAACCAAACTGATCTTCTCCATTAAATATCATAATCGCTGTTTAGCGGTTTGTTTATTTTTTTTAAATTAGAATATTTCCCATTTACATTCAAAAAATAATCCAGTGACTGGCTCCGTTTACTAAACTAACATGGCGCTACCTAGTGTTCAAAGTATATAGCACTGTGCATGTCCACCAGATAAGCAAAGAGCTGGTCGCTAGTGATGAGCCAGTGTAGTCGTTGCTTGGTTTTCCCGAGCACGCTCGGGTGACCTCCGAGTATTTGTTAGTGATCGGAGATTAAGTTTTCATCGCGGCAGCTGAATGTTTTACAGCTATTAGCCGACTTGATTACATGAGGGGATTCCCTAGAAACCAGGCAACCCCCACATGTACACAGCCTGGCTAATAGCTGTAAATCATTCAGCTGAGGTGATGAAAACTTAATCTCTGAGCACTAAAAAATACTCGGAGGTCACCCGAGCGTGCTCGGGAAATCTCGAGTAACGAGTATATTTGCTCATCACTACTGGTCGCACATGTAAAGTTATTTCCCCCAAAGTCTGATCTCTGCATATTGATCACTGTAGAGCCACCATTTGAAAAAGTTTTCTGTCCTGCTTGAGAGGAAAAAAGCAAATCCCATCCAGTAGCATGACAACATAGCTGAGATTTTTTTCCTGTAGGGTAAATAACAAGGAACTTTATTGCTTGCTGCCAGAGAGGGAAGGAAAGTCTGCCTCAAGCAGTGAAGTTTAGCAGCAGCATAAAAAATGTTGAATATTTATTGTACGCACTTATATAGTGCCATTAATTCCACAGCACTTTACAGACATTATCACCATGGTCCTCATTGGGGCTCAAAATTTGATTTCCTATCAGTATGTCTTTGGAATGTGGGTGGAAACTGGAGAACCCGGAGGAAAAACAATCAAACACAAAGAGAACATACAAAATTATTGCAGATTTTGTCCTTGCTTGGAAGCCAGGACCCCAGCGCTGCAAAGCAACCACTGAGCCACTGTACTTCTTGTAAGTAATGCAAAATTCTTTAAAACGATTCTTAAGCCCCCCTCTTACCCCATATATTAGATGGCTGTTGACTAAATGATGGTTTGGCCTGTAGTAATCTTGCTAACTCTGCTATACACAGGAACACTCACTATGTGGAGCTCTTCTGTGTTTTCTTTGAGAAAACCACTATCAAACATCTCAGGCAGCTTATCTTCTCAAAAGCAAGGGGATTGGCACTGTGAAATTGAACATACCAGATCCTTAACTCTCCTGACATCTTCTTTTTGGGAGCCCTGAAATACATTAGTTTGTCTTTAATCTACTGGTATATTTCTTTGGAGGTGTGGGAAAAAAATGAAGAAGTCAGAGCAGAGATACAGGCGCATAGTGAATATAAGAAGTCTATGTGGATCTTGTCCTTGGTTTAATTGAACCTCAGACCTAACACCTAAACTTCCTTGGACATAGAAGATCTACCGGGATGGTGAGTGGACTGCAAATTTTAATTTACAATTTTTTTTAAGCCATTGAAATAATAATTTAAAAAAATAAACAGGTTTTGTATCATCGTGATCATTTCTGACCTGGAAAATTATGTTTTGACTGCACAATGAATGCCTACAAAATCAAAACCCTTTGCAATTGCGAAATGTTTTTTTAATTACCCCCATTTTACAATTTTTTTTTCAGGTTTTGTCAAAACTACAAATCGTCCTGCAAAAATACAAGCTGCACCATTATAGTCAATGACCCCGTCAGGGCATACACCCAAATCTCAGTTTTGCGTCGGTTTTGGACATAATCCCCGATGGGACCACTGATTGTGGTCGAGAACGCAGTGTGAAAGCACCCTAAGGATTAACCCCATACAGTTTATTTTCTTATTCATTTTGCAACCATCTTCTACACGGAAAGCGAGCATTTTTGTTGACCTTTCAGCAATATAAAAGGAAAAAAAAAAAATTTATGACTCTCAGACAAAAGAGAGGAAAAAAAATATTTAGCAAAAAACAAGATTTGCTTGGCTACTTTCTTGAGGTGGTAAAGGAGCAATCCCATACATTTTATTTTCATTGCCATTTTTCATCCATCTTCTGCAAGGAAAGGGAGCATTATTGTTGAGCTCATGATGGAATCCCCTTCACTAGTGGGACCACCCATGTTATGCTTGGCTCCTGCGACCCCACCTCCTGTAAAGGGTTGTCTATCTAGGACAACCCCTCTAAGTGCACTATTTCATCTTATATCCATGTACACTTGTTTTTCAGATTCTCGCTGCTCGCTCTTTGTATTTTCCAATAACATTTATGTCTCCATTCTCTGTTTTATTTTAAGGATACAATTATTTATTTTGAAATCAGAACCGAGACCTTCAGATTCTCATATTCTCTCTATTGTTCCCTGACATGGACCCTTGGGTCAAGCTAAAAATAATAACTGTCAATATGTTGGATATATGGAAAGTTCATGTTAAAACTCAAATGTGCTATTCACGGCTAAGGTTGAGTTGGCTGGGAATTCCAGGTCGACAGCAGATTCTTGTATTCCTCACTTGTCTGATCTCGAGCCAAAAACTCTTTTTTTCTAAATGAATTTATTTGGACTTTTCAGTAAAACTATTGTTTTAATCAGCACCCGGGCAGGATCCAGCAAGCAAGATGAACCACAGAAATTACTGACAGTGTAGAAAAACAGAGCATGCAATATTTACAGAAGTAGCTTGACTTTGCCTTTATATTTGGAATTTCATGTTCTAATATTCCGGGATTTAGAATCGTGCGCTACAGAACATGATCCTTTTTTATATTACCTCTTTGCTCAATATTTTCTGATATGTGTGGTATGAGGTGATTCGCTATAAAAAAAACCATGATTTTTCAACATGTTTATACTGCAAATGTCTTTATGTGGTCAGCCAGTGGCTGTGATGTGAATCACGACCTCTCGAAAGTTTTGCTAGCGTGTCGCAATATTTGATAGTAATGATGTAGTATTGTGGAAAATTGGAGTCCTTAGCAACATTTATGTAAGTTGAGGGTGGACAGATCTGTATTTTGGGTCTACAAAGATGGCCACTTCATTATTGAGGTGATTAGACTTGGTGCCCCAGGTGGCTCTAGCTGGCAAACACCAGTTTTCAAACTATTATTGACTGTCTCTTATTCTCAGTCAAGCATTGCCTCAAGTCTTTAAGGTCCCTGAATTTTACACAATTTTGGTAATCTTCCTGCTTCCGAGCCATGGCACAAATCACTGTTAGAAGCCCAAATGTCAAACTGATGGCAGTAGAGTAATCACAATGTGTGTTTTTTAGGGGTCTACTAAAATTAAATTGCATTGATAAGGTGTCGGGGTAGTGACAGGGGTTATGAAGGTGGTAGTGTCACCTCTGGAACCTCAAAAGTGACCCTTTCGGGACCAATAGTTTACTCACTATTTCTCTGTTTGGTTATGTGGGGTGGGAAGTGTTTCAGATAAACATTTTTCTAACTGGTCGAGGGTATATGTTATATGTTCATATAGAAGTTTACGGCTATTTATTTTCTTGCCATGATGGAAGAGGGATGGAGGGAGCATAAGAGTATGTTCACACTTGACAAAGTTGTAGTTTTGCCATCAGTATCTATGACTGCCATTTTTACCTTGAAATTCTTAAATTAATGCCTTTTGGTGAAAACGATTAAAATGGTTGACCATGGCTGGACATCTCTTTGTTAACCCCTTCACGACCTTTGATGCATGTGAATGTCAAAAGCTGTTGCCCTGCCTTTGATGCGGGTACACACGCCAAAACCACATCTTTCCCAGCACCTGACAGCTGTTCTAATCAGCCATCATGTGCCTTTAACAGCCACAGGTGGAGCAGAGCTATGTCTGTGGCTGTTAACCCATTTAATGCTGCTGTCAATCTAAGCATTTAACATGCGCCGGCAGGGAGCCCGTCATTCCATGTTCCTATCCGTGCCCCTGTGATGTGATCACTGGGCATTGATAGATGGCCACGAAAGCAGGGAGTCTGCTGATGAACCCCATGCCTGTCATTGCAATCCCCCTGTGCAAGACAGACCATGGCAAGTATTCATAGAAGACCATGAAATTCACTATACATAGCAATATTGTAGTATTGCTATGTATAAAACAACTGATCAGATGGTCACAGCTTGGAGTCACCTAAGGGGAATAATAAATACAGTAAAAAGTGAGAAAAAAAGTTTTAAAAAGTAAGAAAAAAAAAACAGTTCAAATCCTTCCTCCTTTGCCACATTAAAAATAAAATGATTAAAAATATAAAAAATACACACATTTGGTTTTGCTCCATTTGTAAATGATAGATCTATCAAAATATAAAATAAAATTAATCCGATCAGTAAACGGGGTAACAAACAAAAATCCAAACTCCAAAATGATGTTTTTATTTGGACGCCACAACATTGCAATAAAAAGTAATAAGAGGAGATCAAAACATTGCATCTACCCCAAAATGGTATCACTAAAAAGTCTAATGGGCAGCACCGTGATGCAGTGGTTAGCACAGCAGCCTTGCAGCACTGGAGTCCTGGGTTCAAGCCCCACTAAGGACAACATCTGCAAAGAGTTTGTATGATCTCCCCATATTTGCGTGGGTTTCCCCCGGGTACTCTGGTTTCCTCCCACATTCCAAAGACATACTGATAGAGAGATTGTGAGCCCCAACAGGGAAAGCGATGATAATGGGTGCAAACTTTAAAGCGCTGCAGAATATGTTAGCGCTATATAAAGATTATTATTATTACTCAGGACACAAAAAAAAATAAGCTCTAACCAGCCTCAGATCCCCAAAAAATAAAGTGCTGACAACAAGGGATTGAGACTGGCATACAATGTATTGATTTTTTTTTCACCTTCCTAGACTCATTAATAAGAGGCTTTTCAGAAGTGGGCAACCCATTTAAACAGGCACAAAACTATGAGATTCTGATAATAGTTGGTTTTGGAGTTTCTGTGTAGATTTTTTTTTTACTGCAAAAATTATACAAGATGCTTTGCTATTCTTGCTATCTAAAATATTGTAATCTATGGACATCGGGTGGATCAAATTCTGGCCATCAGGATTTGCCGAAATAGTATAATTGGAGAATGTGACTTCAATATGAACAAAGCCTAAAACTAATGATGAAATATCATGAAATGACCATCTGTCTATCTTTAAAAGAGAGAACTAACAAAAGTCCAGAATACATAGACAAACAAAGCCAGACTTTTTTTCTGTCCGCTGTTGGTAGAGGTCCGAAATCACAAATGATTCAAATACTTGACTTTTCCTTTAGTAAAATGTTGAGATCCTTTTTGTCATCTGCTTCCTTCTCAAATGTTTCCATACTATGTGGGAGCAATGACTGAGTGCCGGATATACTGTATGTGTAAAGGACCTAAGCCAATTATAGAAAACAGAATTTTTGATGTTTTTGATTTTTATATATTCTTTTGAAATAATATGAAAGGAAGCATTTCTGCCAACATAGTAAATGATAGAGTTATTTCTCCCATATATACATTTCAGAAGATGTATTTCTAACCCATGAGTTAATATTTCAGAGGGTTTCCTGTTAAATATTTTGTCATAATGGAGTGCAACAGACCATATATATGTTTTCCATTACATCTCATGTAAGAATTTCTGTTATGTTTTACATATTTTTTTTTATAGGAGTCCAAACTGCTCGTTTTAATTCCGACTTATTCAAGATGTCCAATAGAAAATAAAATAAATTGGCGAAAACCTTCTGGTTTTGTTTATTTAAGTAAAACATTGGGAGAAATATGACATTAATATTTGTAATATATATTACACGATGCCGGTAGAACAATGGCAGCGGGGATAGAATGTACTTCCCATAAAAATCAATAACGTTCCATAACTCTAAACACATTGTACCAGCCCTAATTGGGAACAAACTAAATCTTATTCTTTTATGTCTTCGCATTTTGCTGTCTCGAAGATATTTTATCTCTCTCATATAACAAATATCAAGCCAAAAGCATGCCCTTCCCAGTGAGGAATTTTCCCTGATAAAGACTATTAAAATGTGGAATAAAATAATGAAGGATAATATGGTGACTCAGTGGTTAACCCTACATTTCTAACACAAGGGGGTCAAGGGTTCAGTTTGGCCTCATTACTTACTATGCAAATAGTTTTGCCTGTTTTTCAAAAAACAGTTAAAAAATAAATGTATTACTCATTATTTATATGGGTACAATATATTTAATAGAATTGCTTTAGATCAGTCATTGTCCAATGGAAAACTCCAAAATTTCCCTTTTCACGTAGTCACATACATATTTGAACCTATTTGATACAGAAAAGTTGAACTCAAGAATGTTTTTGGATAATCATTTAAACATGGCACACACACATGCACATATGTGGCCTGCTGGAGGTCATTTTGCAGGGCTCTGGCAGTGCTCCTCCTATTCCTTCTTGCACAAAGGCTGAGGTAGCGGTCCTGTTGCTGGGTTGTTGCCCTCTATGGCCCCCTCCACATCTCCTGGTGTACTGGCCTGTCTCCTAGTAGTGCCTTGGACACTACGCTGACAGACACAGCAAACCTTCTTGCCACAGCTCACATTGATGTGCCATCCTGGATGAGCTGCAGTACCTCAGCTACTTGTGTGGGTTGTAGAGTCCGTCTCATGCTACCACGATTGTGAAAGCACAACCAACATTCAAAAGAGACCAAAACATCTGCCAGAAAGCCTTGGTACCAAGATGTGGTCTGTGGTCCCCACCTGCAGAACTACTCCTTTATTGAGTGTGTCTTGATAATTGCCAATAATTTCCATCTGTTGTCTATTCCATTTGAACAAGAGCATGTGAAATTGATTGTCAAACAGTGTTGCTTCCTAAGTGGACAGTTTGATTTCACAGAAGTTAGATTTACTTGGAGTCATATTTTGTTGTTTAAGTGTCCCATTTAATTTTTGAGCAGTGTATATACAGGGATACAATTAATCTTACAAGACAGCGGGATCAATAAAAATATAAACTTCACTGATAAAAGCAAGTCACAGAGCTACAGTACCTTAAATTAGAATCAAAGTTCCTAGAAAAGAAAACCTTCAGTGGAAGAATTTTGGATAAATTAAATGTTCACTAAGACAATATAAACCATATCATTTCCATGAGCCATGCGTTGAAGTAAGGTTGAACTCCGAATTATGGTGCCTAATTTGGGCTCTCGGCTATGTTCACACAGAGTTTTTCAAGGAGTTTTTGGAGCAGAAACTGAACAAAATTCTCCAAATCTTTCTTCAAATCTCAAAACTCCTCAAAAGTCTTTGCATTACTGCTCAGTTTCCGCTTTAAAAACTCCGTAAAAAGACTCCGTATGCACATACCTTTACTTTGTTTTGTCTACTTTTAAACTTAATAATGATTTAAATAATAATAATATTAGATATAATAATAATACACTTATATACAATCACTATAATTTTTATTTATATTATTATTTTCTAATTACAGAATGAATCCAATTTATTCATATTCTATTACTTTAAGAAAGGTTTAATATAAATTAAAATAGGTGAAATGATTAAAATAATTAAAAAAAATAAACCAGGACCAACTAAAAACTAAGAAAAAATGTTAAAAGGAAATAAACAACACGGGTCATTTGTTCATGACCTTCAGTTACAAGAAAATCTTTGAAAGTTCAATTATGTTTAGTGTCATGTTTTATTGCTTGTTTTAGCTAATTTGTCTCGGAGACCAAAATGTTGTGTAACGTATTCCAGAGAGAGGGCAGTGTAAAAGTTCATTAAAATAAACTTAACATAAAACCTTGAATTATGTGACCACCTAAGACTGCCCCCCTCCCCTAGAACTTAACCTGAGAGGTCTTTTAAAGCTTTCTGATTTATGTCATTGTTGGCCACATTTGAAACTTGACTGTCAATTAAGTCAGAGATAAATCTTTCAGCATAAACCTGCCATGTTCTAGACCAGCCGCTGTCCTTAAAGGACTGTTACTCTTGGAAGATCAAACAGCAGCTATTGATGAAAACAACTCAGCTCACTTTTATGATCTCTCTAATGTAAATAAATTAAAAGGGAGTTAGCATTTTTGCTGACTGCATGGAAAATTAACGGCCTATAGCATAAACTGCAATGTGGAAGCAAAGACGGTTTACAGTCTATCTTTCTATTTATTTACAAGGTTTGTGAATTTGCTAAAGCGATTCCCGTAATTATGGATGTAGTTCAAGCATTCAAAAAATAGTTCAAGAAAACCAAGAGATTTCCTTGTCTATCAATGTGGGTAATTGATGTGTTAATAAAAAGTTAAACTTTTATCTCCATTTTGTGGAAAATTTTGGTAGCAAAAATGTAATTATTTTTTCTTCACTGCCCAATGGTATAAAAAATTCTGTGACACAACTGTGGTGTCAGAATAATCACTGTGGGGTCTAGTTTCCAAAATGGTGTCACTCTGTTTAGACACATCAGGGGCTCTCGCATACATATTAATCCAAATGACCTGAGCAAAAAGGCTTGGTCACATTCCCTAACGATACCTCAAACCACAGTACCACCAAAATAAATTAATTAATGGCACAAGGAATGTAAAATCTAACAAATTTTATTATAATAAATCCACAATTGACAAGTATCATATATACCTAGGTACCTCAAACCACAACTAGAGGCCACTAGGAGTAAGGCAAAAATCACCGCAGATGCTATACTTGTAAGTAACAGGCAAAAATATATATACAGCATGGTACATCAAAAACACATAAAAACTCTCTATACCGCACTTAGTTGAAGCCACTGGCACACGCCTAAGTGACACGAAAAGCCAAGGGAACCTATCCATGTGTCTGATTCACTACCTGCATAATGCCTTAGCGTCCATATAGCAAGCATGTGTATATGTGTATGCATATTACCTGTGATGTGCCCACGTCCTAGTACGAGACCCACACATCCCCGGAAGAAGAACTGGCGAAACGCGTGTCGGGGTGGGTCGCGTACTAGGACGTGGGCACATCACAGGTAATATACCGATACATGCTTGCTATATGGACGCTAAGACATCGGCCTCATTCTTGGATCCCGGATGAAAAGTGATCGAGAACAGGAACTGGGAAAAAAGTGACCACATAGCCTGCCTAGGGGTCAACCATTTAGCAGACTCGATGTACACCAAATTCTTATGATCGGTCACCACGGTAATGGGATGAGCCGCGTCCTTCAAAAATTGCCTTCATTCCTCAAAAAACAACTTAACAGCCAGAAGTTTTCGATTGCCCACATCATAGTTCCTTTCTGCCGGGGAGAACTTATTAGAAAAGAAGGCACATGGCCTCATATTGGCATTTCCCAACATCTTGGAAGACGTAGGGCAGAAAGGGCAGTCTTTTCTCCAATGTCCCGCGGACGCACAGTAGAAACAGAGCTTATTCTCTCTGCGACATCTCCTCTCATTCACGGAGACAGATCCTACCTTCATGGGCTCAACAGACAATGCGGGTTCAGATTTGGCAGAAAATAAGGGAGTCTTATGTTGTACCACTCCTCTTTCACGAAGCCTGTGATCCATTTGAACAGCCTGCATCATGGCCTCCTCCAAATAGTCAGGTGGTGGATGCAGAGTTGGTCAGACAACCCAAATCGGAACAACCCTCTGAGTGAAGAGTAATTCCAAGTAACCTTCGGAGCTCAACATCGATACTCAGAACAATATCACTCGGCTGAGAGCTTTCCCTGAGAGAGACTCATAATCGTGTCCTCAGCCAACCTCACACGATCCGGTTCATCATAAATCAGCCCAAAGGCCGCAAAAAACCATTCAATAGACATTCTCACAGGGGCGGTGGGAGACAGGGAAAAAAGCCCAGGACTGCGGACCCTCCCACAAAAGAGAAATGACAATGCCCACCCTTTGGTTCTCATCGCCTGAAGACCGAGGGTGCAAAGAAAACAGTAGTTTGCATCCCTCCTTAAACACCTGGAATTTACTCTTTTCTTCAGAAAAGGTGTGCAGAAGTTTGACAGATGGTTCAGAGGAATGTAGTGAAACATCAGACACCCCCCCATCCTTACAGCTAGAAACAAAAGAAGCACTCTGAACGGACTTAACAGTCTCAGCCAGTTCTCTCCACACCTGTTGGTGAGGTGCCACTAAGAACCTTTGCTCCACAGGCAGATTTTGTATCATCTGAGTCAGAGTAGTTACCTGTTCAGACAAAGCATGCAGCAAATCCATATACACAGACAAACAAAAGTGCCCCCAAGCAAATTTTGAAAGTTGGTCAGTGATAATGTAATGACACATGGTGTGTGTCACCTGAGGAGCCTAGGGGGTACATGCAGAGGGCCCGGTACCAAGAGCAGGGAGTGTAAGAGTTAAAGCACACAGTGTGCACAGGAGCTGACACTAAACAGTCAAGTGATCGCAGGGGCACGGAGCTACCTCGCATGATAACAGGGAAGCAGCTGAGAGCATGGAATCCGGGGTACAAAACGCAAACATAGTCAAATGGAGAGCCAAGGGTCAAAGCCAAACAAGAGCAAAGTACCTAAGGATGAAACAGCGAGTGAACCGAGACGAGCCAAGGGGTAAGAACCAGGAAAGACAGGGCAGTACAGAGCAGAACACAGAGGTAGAAGTCAGGGAACGAACCGGGTCATACACAGAAAAGCTCACACGCACCGAGTCACAATGATTACAGATGAGTAACCTGGGTCAGCAATCCCTAGCCGAGTAAACAGAAGTATCACCGACACTGGACCCAGGAACTACAAGCATTAAATAGCCACCCCAGAACCAACGAGAGGTGAACTATCTTAATCCTGACCTGACCAGAACTAAGCCAGAACCAGGTGTTCACCACACATCCAGATACGTTTCCTAAGGGGTCTAGTTTCCAAAATGGGGTCACTTGCAGAGTTTTCCACTCATTAGGCACATCAGGGGCTCTCCAAACATGACATAGTGTCCTCAAATGATTCCAGCAAATTTTACATTCAAAAAATCAAATGGCGCTTCTTCCCTTCTGAGCCCTGCCATGCACTCAAACAGTAGTTTTCTTCCACATATTAGGTATCTGTGTACTCAGAAGAAATTGCAAAATAAAATGTTTGGTGCATTTTCTCCTCTTACCTTTGTAAAAATAAATAAAATGGGGCTAAAATAACATTTTTGTGGGAAAAATGTGTTTTTTATTTTTATGGCTCAACGTTATAAACTTCTGTGAAGCACCTGGTGGTTCAAGTTGCTCCTCACACATCTAGATAAGTTCCCAGGGGTTTCCAAAAATAGGGTCATTTCTGGTGGATTTCCACTGTTTAGGCACATCAGGGGCTCTCCAAATGTGATATGGCGTCCGCTAATTATTCCAGCAAATTTTACATTAAAAAAATCAAATGGCGCTCCTTCCATTCCAAGCTCTGCTGTTGGATCAAACAGTAGTTTTCCCCCACATATGGGGTACCAACATGCTCAGGAGAAAGTACAACAAATTTTGAGGTCCATTTTTTTTCCTGCTACCTGTGCAAAATTAAAAAGATTTGGGCCTAAAGTAAATTTTTTGTAAAAAAA
Source organism: Ranitomeya imitator (assembly GCF_032444005.1). Taxonomy (NCBI): domain Eukaryota; kingdom Metazoa; phylum Chordata; class Amphibia; order Anura; family Dendrobatidae; genus Ranitomeya; species Ranitomeya imitator. Next base: position 640,363,352 of record NC_091286.1, read on the forward strand.
GAAAAGTAAAATGTTCATTTTATCTTTCCACATTCTATTAATTCTTGTGAAGCACCTGAAGGGTTAATAAACTTATTGAATGTGATATTGAGCACCTTGAAGGGTGAAATTTTTAGATTGGTGTCACTTTTTGGTATTTTCTGACATATAGGCCCCTCAAAGTCACTTCAAAAGTGATGTGGTCCCTAACAAAATGGTTTTGTAAATTTTGTTAGAAAATTGAGAAATTGCTGGTCAACTTTTAACCCTTATAACTTCCCAATAAAAAAATATTATGTTTCAAACATTGTGCTGATGTAAAGTAGATGTGGAAAATTCTATTTATTAACTATATTGTGTGATCTAAGTCTCTGATATAAGGGCATAAATATAGAAATTTTGAATTTTTGTAAACAAATGCAAGTCATATCAAACAAATGTAAGCACTATCATGAAATACAATATATCGCGAGACAACTTTCTGAGAATCGGTGGGATCCCTTGAAGCGTTCCATAGGTATTACCACATAAATTGACACTCGTCAGAATTGTAAAATTTGGCCTTGTCAGGAAGGTCAAAACAAGCTTCGGAGTGAAAGGGTTAATGCACATATCCATGACTTCTTTTTTTTTTCACTATGGGAGTAAAAATTAATGGGCAGGTATTTGCTCCTGCCAGCAATCCAGCAGCTTACATTGATGTCACATCAACAAAGCAGCAGCCAGCAGCTTCTTTTCTGCTCTGCTTTGATTACTTGTGTTGCTGCCAACATTATGTTAATTGACAGCTGACTCACAGCTGCCTACATGCAGAGAATCAGCTGTCAATCAGCATGACCATGGATGTCACGCCCCATCAACAAAGCAGCACATAAGAAGAAGAACTGCTCTGTTGATGTGGAACAGCTGAGTCACTGGCAGGAGCAGTTGGGAACAGCTCTTAACCTGGGTAGAACAGGCAGGTAGTTGTCTCTGTTGGCAATAATTCTGGATAACTCCTTTAACCTCTGTAAGTTTCCAAACCTTGAAGTGGTTAAAAGAAGTAACAAAAGACTGAACATGTACACAGCAGTTGTTTTTTATGTTGCTGTGTACTAGGCTAATTTTATTTAGTGGTTTTGCTGCACTTTTTCAAGTTGGTCTCAGGTGGAATCCGCCAGAAAAATACATCTTGTGCAGATACCCTTGAAAGGCAACTAAACTTTTCACAACTGTAGGTATTTCTTTTTTTTTAAGTATTTCTGAATAGGTATTGAATGGTTTTGGAAGCTTTTTTTTCTTCCTGAAAAATTTTTTTTGCAGCTTTTTAATTGTACACTGCTTAGTTTGGAGCAGATTCAATTAGCATCTGCTTCAACTAATTGACATGCTCTTTTTTCCCCACCAGGTACTTTTCAAAACTTGCTCATAATAAAAAATAAAAGTGAATTTCCCATAGGAATTAATTGGAAGAGTTTTTAAGATTTTTTTAAAACAGTTTTTGAGAAGTATTTTGGAGGAAATCAACTCTCAAGAACTCATCAAAAAACTTTGCTTGAACTTAGCCTTATAGTCACGTTCAGAAATGTCGATCCATGGTTATCCTGGATAAAGTGGTCCAAGAGTAAATGTTATCTTCACTATTGTCCAGGTAGGCATCTTGTGTTTTAAAAAGTCAGAAGATCTTGGGTATAGGAGGGCCAGAAGATCCTGAGTATTAGAGGGCCAGAAGATCTTGGGTAGAAGAAGGCCAGAAGATCCTGGGTAGAAGAAGGCCAGAAGATCCTGGATAGAAGATCTTGTAGACAGCGCCAATCTTGATCCACGGCCCTTTAGTTCATGATCATGTTGGTTTTCCAAAAGTTATTAGTCACTGCAGAGTTCACCACCTTTAGATCTAAGTGAAAGGTTTATGTAAGTATTCTCATTCTTAAATATCTATTCCCAAATATAAGAAAGTGCTCACTTTACTCCCGTTAGCCATGGGGGTAAGTGGAGATTATTTATGAGCTGACTTATACATTTAAAAAAAAAGTCCTCATCCTTTCCGTCTAAAGGTAGCCATGCCTGTGACAATCTGTAGTCAACAGCCTATTAAACGTCCCCTAATCTAGACCGCTGTATCTGTCATCGAAAGCAGAAATGGAAACTTGAGGATTATAAAAGTGATTGTCCACCATGTTAGCACTTTGCATTGCCCCTTCAGTAATTTCAGCTTATCAGTGAATTTACTATCCATCAACTCACTGCTCATTGGACAGCTTTAGCAAAAATGGAAAGCGGGAATATTCATTATTTACGGTTTTTAGTTACCCCCTCTCTCCATAGATATGACTGTCAATTGTCAGGTGCGATATGTCATTTGTCGAAAGCACAATCATTTTTATTTAACAAATCCCTCTTTTCCTCTGCTAGCCAATAACTCAGGGCTAAATAAAAGTAACCCAATACTGCATTAGAAGCACTATATCTTGTAAACGTAGGATCTGGCTGGACAAAGCCATTACTTTTTGTTCTTTTTAATGCCAGTACCTGGGATTTTCCCACGTGCTTTGTTTTGCTTAATATGGAGTTACTGATATGACACGGCTGGTCGTGACATTTGTGTCTACATATAATCCCTTAGATACAATAACAGAACCAGATGTTCAGCAAAGCCAGATAAATATACACAGTAGCGCCGAACAACGTGATATCGTATTTACGTACAAGAATAGTTTATCCATACGCTCGCACAATGTATGGCTATGGATCTAAATCTCCTAATTCTAGTTAGATTTGTACATCCGTAATAAGGCGAAAGGAAGCCATTGTATCCCGTACTAATTGTTCAGACACTGAACTGGCAGAAAGTACTAAAGTTCACAGTTTCATGTTAATTTGAAAACCTTGAGATTTGATTCACAGTTAGCAAAATAAACTTCCTGCCACAATTTCTAACAATGCTAAAGCAAGAGAGATTCACCATAATGTCCTCCTGCAGCTATTACAGTACATGTAGCAGATTATCCCACTTTGTACAGTGGTGGCAGTACTTGGACCATCACAGATCAGTGGTTTCCAGTGGAGCACATATTGTACAGCAGACTCATTTGCTATCTCCAGAGTCACTGGGTCTCTCTTCTATAGAGCGCAAGCTCTTCGGGTAAGCGGAATCCTCTCTCTCCTGTAGAGTGTAAGCTCTTATGGCCAGCACAGTCCTTACTTTCTCTCATTTTTAGTGTGAAATCTCTCATGGTCAATGGGTTCCTCTCTCTCTCTTCTGTAGCGTGTAAGCTCTTATGGTTTATTGGCTCCTCTCTGTCTCCTGTAGAGTGTAAGCTCTTATGGCCAGCACAGTCCTTGCTTTCTCTCATTTTTATTGTGAAATCTCTTATGGTCAATGGGTTCCTCTCTCAATCTTCTGTAGCATGTAAGCTCTTATGGTTAATGGGTTCCTCTCTGTATCCTGTAGACTGTAAGCCAGTATGGTCACTGAGGACCTCTCTCTCTCTTTTCTGTAGAGTGTAAGCTTTTAAGGTCTGTGGAGTCCTCACTATCTTTTTCTCTCTCCTGTACAGTTTAAGCTCTTGTGGCTCATGAGGTCCTCTCTCTCACTTTTAAAGTGTAGGCCCAAATGTGAGCGGAGTCCTCTCTCTCCTCTAATGGTTAATGGGTTCCTCTCTCTCTGGTTGAGTGTAAACTTGCATGGTGAGTTGGATCCTCTCTCTCTTTTCTCTCTCCTGCAATGTGTAAGCTCTTATGGCTCATGAGGTTCTCTCTCTCTCTTTCTGCAGTAGAGAGTAAGATCTTTTGGTCAGTGGGTTCCTCTCTCTCCTGTTGCGTGTAAGATTTTATGGTTAATGGGTTCCTCTCTCTCTCCTATTGAGTGAAAGCCCATATGGTCAGTTGGGTCCTCTCTCTCATTTCTGTAGAGTGTAAGCTCTTTTGGTCGGCGAGATCCTCTCTCTTTTCTTTCTCTCGTAGAGTTTAATCTCTTATGGCTCATGAGGTTTTCTCGATCTCACCTTTAGAGTGTAAACCCATATGGTCAGTCCTCTCTCTCCTGTAACGCTCTTATGGTTAATGGGTAGTGTTGAGCATTCCGATACCGCAAGTATCGGGTATCGGCCGATACTTGCGGTATCGGAATTCCGATACCAAGTTCCGATACTTTTGTGGTATCGGGAATCGGTATCAGATCCATATTAATGTGTAAAATAAATAATTAAAATAAAAAATATTGATCTATTCACCTCTCCGGAGGCCCCAGGACATCACCGCTGGTAACCGGCAGGCTTCTTTGCTTAAAATGAGCGCGTTTAGGGACTTCCATGACGTCACGGCTTCTGATTGGTCGCGTGCCGCTCATGTGACCGCCACGCGACCAATCACAAGCCGCGACGTCATTCTCAGGCCCTAAACTCCTCATTCTAGGAAATTAGGACCTGAGAATGACGTCATTCTCAGGTCCTAAACGCGCTCATTTTAAGCACAGAAGGCTGCCGGTTACCAGCGGTGATGTCCAGGGGCCTCCAGAGAGGTAAGTATATCAATATTTTTTATTTTAATTCTTTATTTTACACATTAATATGGATCCCAGGGCCTGAAGGAGAGTTTCCTCTCCTTCAGACCCTGGGAACCATCAGGATACCTTCCGATACTTGGGTGTCCCATTGACTTGTATTGGTATCGGGTATCGGTATCGGCGATATCCGATACTTTTCGGGTATCGGCCGATACTATCCGATACCGATACTTTCAAGCATCGGACGGTATCGCTCAACACTGTTAATGGGTTTCACTCTCTCCTGTTGACTCTAAGTCTGTATGGTCAGCGGGTTCCTCTCCCTCTCTTTTCTGTGGAGTGTAGGCTATTATAGTCAGAGGGTTCCTCTCTCTCTACTTTCTCTCTCCTGTAGTGTGTAAGGTTTTAAGCCTCAAGATGTCCCCTTTCTCTCTCTCTTTCTTCAGTAGAGAGTAAGCTCTTATGGTCAGTGGGGTCATTGCTCTTTCTTTTTATCACTCCTGTAAAGTTTAAGTTCTTGTGGCTCATGAGGTCCTCTCTCTCACCCGTGTAAGCCCAAATGATCAGCTGGGTCCACTCTCTCCTGTAGACTGTAAGCTTTAATGGTCTGCAGGGTTGTTTCTGTTTGTAACTCCATCTACTATGACCTCACAATACATTTGCAGATGGGTTGGTAAGGGCCTAACAAATATCAGGCATGCTTTTGCTGTGCACCTAATAAAACATGGCCTAGTAGATTGCTTATGAGTTTATTACTCACAAGTCATAATGCCTTCGTTTTCGAAGTATCAAACATTGTTTCCCAGTGAGCCTATTATTTATTGTTTTAGGCTATGTCCGGCCCATAGATCTTAACAATTATTTTACATTTTATTAATACATCGTACCACAGATATCAAGGTATCATTTTATTCACCTTTCTATGACCCACATGCCCATATAGACGGCTTAAGAAGGTTGATCCTATTGACAGAATCCCTTTAAAGCAAAATAAAACCATTTTTACCATAGAAAGCATATATGTTAGTTTTCTTTCCATCCTGTCTCCTTAGTAAACAATAAAGCTTAATCATTTCCAAAATATCAACTCTAAAGTAGTTATATTAAATGGCGACTAATCTTGGAAAAGAAGAAAAGCCCTGATATATTTATATCATAAGAAAATTGAAAAAAGTTATAGCTCTTAAAAAATACTGTATCTGCATTTTTGTAAAGATTTAGGTGCGAATACTTCAGTAAATCTGCACCAAGGTGTTATCTTTTTCTACAAAAAAATATTTACCATAGTTTATATTCTTTACAAGTTTTTTTTTATATTCCATAGTTGGAGTATTATTATTTTTTATTATTTTATTATGGCAGGTTGTATTTCATACCAAAGTATCACGTGACCATCACTCACAATTATAGGAGAATTGTTGGAAATTCTTCTCCGCCTCTGTCGAAACATCAGAAAAGAGAAAGACGATTTGCAGAAAACATGTGGTTGTTATTTAATGAATGTGTTATCATTTTTCATTGTGACATTGAAGCGGTTGTATAGAGAGTTCAGGGTGCTGCACATTGTAAGAGGTAATGTGAACTGAGGGCTACCGCTCCTTACCACAGGAAACGTGATTCACAAACAATTTCAGGGTAACGGCCAGGTGATGGGCCACAGAGAACCAGAAGCTCTAGAAACGTTAACCATTATTTCTGGACAATATAATACTTTGCAGAAAATGACTTAAAAGAGCCCAGCTACATTGTTTCCTCGCCCAGGAGGATTAGAAACCCCCAGCCAGACTTTTTCCTTCTTAAGTTACCGAATATTAACACATCTTCATGTATGCCGCATGGGATTGTAAAGCAGAAGATAAATAGTCAAACTTCTAGTAAAATGTCCATGTATCCTTCCTCCATCATCGTTTTGCAACATATATTAAAAGGAATAAGAGTTAATATTAGGATTTTATGGTAAATGTATTGATTTTTTTAACATGTTTTTATATTTTTATTTTTATTTTCCACATCATTATGTATATTCAAAGGGAATATTATTTTTATTATAGTATATTCAAAGGGAACCACAACCAGCATGAGTTTGAATCTGGCTGCATTATTTCAGCCTCGAATGTTTTACAAACTCTACGGCATTTCAGAGAAAACGTACTTTGAACAGTTGTCCAGTGAATGTATGTGGAGCGCCCACTTGGACCGTGGGGTACTCGATCCAGGTCCGGTGGTACTTAAAGGGGAAGGTCAGGGCAGCAGTTACGGGGTCCGTGGCCCTGGGTGTCCAATTAAAGGGGATGAAGTGAGTGGGCAATAAAGTCTAATGCAGTAATGTTCATGACGCCACCTGTGGTAATTGGCCAGGGATGGCCGATGCTGATTAAAAGGATCTGCTGGGGCCGATGGTAATAATGCAGCTTAGATGGTTTTGCTCCCCACAGGTGGAGTGGAGGCCCCAGGGCTACCATGACAGTCTATGAGGGGTCGTAGATGTTGGGGTGCAGGAAATAATTGGAGGACACAGGATTTGCAGTTTCTTTACCTATTACTGGTGAAATTGCAGTCCAGGGCACAGGTTATAGGTGATCTTGGAAATTCGGGCAGCCTGGAAGCGGTTCAGAATCCCCCTAGCAAAGTGGCGTTGGAAGCTTTCCTTTCTGCGCTGAATTCTGGGTTCTTGATGCATTAGCTTTCCTCATGTCCCTCTTTCAACCTGTCCTTCAGGTGGAGCACTACCCGCATGGCAGGCAGCTTGAGCCTTTTAACAGGTGTTCCTATCTCGTGATAACTCTGGGCTCTAATCTGCTGCTGTGCCTTCGGGTGTCACTTGTGGCCAGGAGACCTGCAATCTCCTGCCCTCCAGTTTCTGCTGTGGGGCAATCAGTTCCCACACAACCTCAGACTCCAGTGTCTGGTTTCTTGCGCTCAATCCTGGGAGTGAGCTTAATTGCAGCTCCACTTCCAGTTTCTCTCTCCTTTGGTTCTTCTCTCTTCACTGTCTCACACAGACTGACTTCTAACTCCTCCTCCAAGCCAGAACTTTTAGGGAAGCTACCCTGAAACCAGGTCTAGAGCTCCCTCTTCTTGCCTGGAGTCAGGAAAGTGTTGTATGCCAATGCTACCTGCCAAGGGGACTCCTTCTCGCTTCCAAGCATGGCATCACCCTCCCCAGGAGGCAGGCAATACCACTGTGGCATACGGATTCCTGGGGTGCCACATTTCCCCCGACTGGGAAAACATAAACAATAAACAGGTGAAGACATGCAAGCATTTTTAAATACAGTCCAACTGTAACAGGTAAACAGGTAACATAAACTTTTCCTCCCTTTATGGGAGGTTCTTTTGCTTAAACGTTGCAAAAATTTATAGATATCACTTTAACATCATTATAAACTATCTGCAATGGTGAAAAATAGCTTTACCAAAATAGAAACTTTCTGAGACACAAAATATTACTTGTCCATATATTAAACTATCTGAAATATAAAATACGATTCCCCTTATGGGTAAACTTTTTCTGGCAACATGAAATATTTATCTATTAACACTTTTCCCTAGCAAAGTGCAACAGAGTCAACATATTCCGGAACTGAGTGTTAGGTGTTGAGTTCCCGCCGCTGCACAGGGGAAATCTCAAACCATGTCCGCTGCGGTCTACCATTCTTCTCCAGCCACAGTGGAGCCTGCTCAGCAGAGACGTCGGTCCCAGCATCTGGTTCTGGCAGATACTGTGCGCTTGGTTACTGTTGCCCTTCCAGGTCTAGCCATTGTAACCAGCACTGATCAGCGGCAAGCTGACGCTCCTGGGACTAAGTCCTGCTTTTCCTCTACTGAGCATGCCCAAGGGACGACCTCTCATTGGAAGTCAAGGGTCACATGCTCAGGTGCAATTGCAGCTCCTATTGGATCACTAGGAAGGTCCCGGAGAGCTTCCGCTATAAGAGGTTTGCATGGCCGTACAGCCATGCGCTATTATAAACTTGATAATGTGTGTTTATAGATGAATGACTGTCGATGGATGAAAGCTTATTAATCATTCCCATTCCTTGTGTTGTTGACTGCTCGTGAATGGTGGAAGCTATCTAGTGCCTGACAGTGCTACTTGCACATGTAGTACACGTTAGAGTGCCTTTTTGCAGTGCCAGTCTGTACGGCACCATGCTCAATCAGTGCGCTTTCCTGACAGCATGTCAACGTAGGGTGGGAATTCCCGCTTGGACTCTGCGTCCTCAGGCGCAATTCCAATCACCAGTTTAGTGGGGGTGATTCATAGAGATCCCACTAGTGCCTTGCAGCTGCACCCTGTGACTGCTAACAGGGCGTAGCATATTTTGGTGACTCTGTGAAGCAACAGAGTTCACTTCCATAAACACTGGGTGAAGTCTAACCCACGTGTGAGCAACTGTCCATCCGCCATTACTCAGCAGCAGGTACCATCTCTGCACAGTGGACCCCGGGCTGCGAATGCACCTCATATCTCCCTCTTTATTACTTGGTGTGTTCTGCTAGCCCTAACACTGAGGTAGTGCTTTTCTTCTCTTGAGTGCAAGATGGGAGGGACCCCCAATGTAGGCTTGGGCGTGGCTGCAAGCCACGGCTGGTGTCCTTGTTGGACCTTTTCTTCGGCCACGCCAGACGGTTTTTCTTCTTTGGGTCATTAAAGCAAGTAAACAATCAATATCTCTTATGAGACATTCCCTTTAAGGCAGAGTGAGATTTGCTAGCTGACAACATACATCTGTAGTGGCAGGTCGTAACGATAGTGTTATGGACATAAACGGCTACATATCTCTTTTGTAAACTGCTGAGCTAAAATATACAAACAGTTAAAGACAAAATAGGAAAAAGTCTAATCTGACGTCTATAGAAGAATGTTAGCACAAAAAAAAGGAGGAACACATTTCAGTTTTATGGAGATCTAAAACTTGCAAAAAAATCAAAAGCAACCAAAATCTTAGGATCTCCCCATGGTCTTATTTTGGAGAGAAATCCATGATGAACAGTCCAGTAGTGACAACAGACCAACATAAAAGTATCACAAGCACTACGAGTTATCAAAATATGAGCAGACAGCATAAAGCAAGCAAACATAGAATCAGGCAGCAAGAGTTTGGCAGGAAGACGGCTTCAGGGAATAGATGTGGAGTCTCCGAAGCAATAAAGTGGTGACAGTGAGTTTTCCCATCACCACTGGACTGGATCTCTCATGAAGCACCACGGACAAGATGATTAGACAATGACGTACGGTCAGTGTATTACACTGCATGCTGAGATAAGGTCCGCAATGATGTCAAGGAACCTGCAAAGAAGACCTGTCATTTCAGGTGACTATTCAGTATAACAGCTGATATACAGTGGGGAAAATAAGCATTTGATTGCCATCTCGCAAGTTTTATCATCTACAAAAATGGAGAGATCTGTAATTTATATCGTAGGTACACTTCAATTGTGAGACAGAATCTAAAAATAAAAAACAAAAAAAATCACATTGTATGATTTATACATAATTAAATTGCATTTTATTGCATGAAATAAGTGTTTGATCACCTACCAACCAGCAAAAATTCTGGCTCTCACAGACCTGTTAGTTTTTCTTCAAGAAGCCTCCCACTCTGCACTCACATAACCTATATTCACTAATAATAATAATTTTATTTATATATCGCCAACATATTCCGCAGCGCTTTACAAATTATAGAGGGGATTTGTACTTACAATAGACATTACAGCATAACAGAAATACAGTTCAAAACAGATACCAGGAGGAGTGAGGGCCCTGCTCGCAAGCTTACAAACTATGAGGAAAAGGGGAGACATGAGAGGTGGATGGTAACAATTGCACCTGTCTGAAGTCGTTATCATGTGTAAAAGACACCTATTCCCATAATCAATCACACTCAGGCTCGGACTGGCCCACTGGAGAACCGGAGGATTCTCCGGTGGGCCCAGGCACTGACACCTGCTGGCATACTGGCCAGCAGCTGCCTAGGGCCCCCACTGCTCCAGGGGCCCACAGCCAGTGGCTATGGGGCCCCTGAGTCAAGGGGGCCCGCACTGAGCCAGCGTAGCAGCAGCTGGAGACCAGATCCTATCCCCACTGCTAAAGCAAAATGAATAATCACGCTTCCCCACGCCATTATGGGTGTGGAGAGGCGTGAATACCATTTCTCTTTAATAGCAGGCAGTGTTAGCACAAGCACACATATACACACACACTCACACAGCACCGCACACATTCACACACATGCAGGTACACAGACTCACACAGAGCAGCTCACTTCCCGGAGTCCTTTTTCCTGTCTGAGAGAGCCCAGCTGGATGACGTCATCATCCAGCATGCTAATAATAAAGAAAACCTTGCACTCAACTTAATGCTCTTCGTGAATATTTTATTGTAGTACCCAAAAACGTTTCGGTCCAACACACTGGACCTTCATCAGTTACGTACAGTGTATGGAATGGTAGGGAGAGACAGATCAGTGTCTCTGGGCACACAGCCAAAACGGCGTTTGAGTCGCAAAATGTCAAAGATAAGATCCACTTATTTAGAAGAGGGGGATGGTGTGCCATATGTAGACGCGGAGTCCTCAGGTGATAGGCATTGATGGTGGTGAGGCAATTATGGAGGTGATGGGCAATGATGGTGGTGGGAGAGGCAATGATGGAGGTGATGGGCAATGATGTAGGTGATAGGCAATGGAGGTAATAGGCAATGTTGGTGGGGAGGCAATGATAGAGGTGATGGGCAATGATGGTGGTGGGGGAGGCAATGATGGAGGTGATGGGCAATGGTGGTAGTGGGAGGCAATGATGGAGGTGATGAAATGGGCAATGATGGTGCTGGGGGGAGGCAATGATGGAGGTGATGGGCAATGATGGTGGTGGGGAAGCAATGATGGAGGTGATGAAATGAACAATGATGGTGGGGAGGAGGCAATGATGCAGGTGGTGGAATGGGCAGTGATGGAGGTGATGGGGGAGAATGATAGGGGTGGAGGGGGAGAAGGCAATGATGGAGGTGGTGATGAGGACAATGATGGGGTGGAGAGGGGCTGCATTATACTTTATGAGGGGGCTACATTATATTCTGTAGGTATTCATCAGTATGGCTTCGGACAGGACACTGTTATCTCCACCAACGGTGCCTGCCTGCTGAAGGATTTTTTAAAAAATATTTATTTATTTATTTTACTAATTTATATAGCGCCATTCATTCCACAGCACTTTACAAACATCATTGGCACTGTCCCCATTAGGACTCACAATCTAGAATATATATAATATTCATTATGTACACTAGGAGGCAGGTCAGTGAGGGATCAGTGGCTTGTCAGAAGTCATACTAATGAAGACCTAATCAGAGCACCATATGAAGACCCCCCACAGGCTACCCGGGGAGTACAAGCATATTATTAACTTAAAACTGGAAATAAAGATTAAACAACAACCAAAAGACAGATTTCATCTCCCAGGTATCATGTTAATCAGTACAATGGCGCCAACCTGACACTGTCTGTAGGTTACTGTGCACAATCCTGTTGACAGGTTCTCTTTAATGTTGCCCAGTAACAGCCTTGAAACCTGAAAGATCTGGAGAAGTTCTGCATGGAGGAGTGGGCCAAAAATCTCTGCTGGAGTGTGTGCAAACTTGGTCAAGAACTACAAAAAACGTCTGACCTCTGTAATTGCAAACAAAGGTTTCTGGACCAAATATTAAGTTCTGTTTCTCTAGTATATTAAATACTTATTCTGTGCAATAAAATGCAACTTAATTTTGTAAAAATCATACAATGTGATTTTCTGGATTTTTCTTGAAGATTCTGTCTCTCACAGTTGAAGTGTAATTACTATAAAAATTTCAGACCTCTCCAGTCTTTGTAGGTGGGAAAATTCGCAAAATCGGCAGAGTATCAAATACTTATTTTACCTATTGCAATGTAGGGCAATTATATGCTTGTATCCTGAATTTTCAGCTCTGCAATCTTCATCTGCAATATTTAGTTACCTCTGAGCCAGAGGCATAAAGATCGCAAACGCAGAGTGTGCCACCATGACTAGGTCCTCCAACACCACCAACTCCATGCACTGCAACGAACACCGCCGGCTGACCACGGCTAGTCATCGGCGGCACAAGGCAGTGAAGTTATGGGCTGCCCGTCGCTTGCATGCTGAAATAATTTGTCAGCTTCTGCACCGACTGTAGAAGAGGACGACACATGTCATGGAAGCAAAGGGAAAAATAGTTTATTTTAATTTTTATACATTTGTTGGAGAAGAGCCGCAGAACAGGATATTATTGCTGGAAGGGACCAGAACGGGCGACGTTATACCAGGATAGGGGATATTGTACCAGGAAAGTAAGACATTATACCAGGAAGGAGCCCATGGTGAAGGAAATTATACCAAGAAAGGAAGACATTATACCTGGAATCGGCTCAGGATGGAGGTAATTAAACCAGTAGAAAGAGACATTATAACAAGGAGGAGCTAAGGATTGAGGACATTATACCAGTAAATGGAGACATTATACCAGAAAGAGGATGGAGACATTATACCAGGATGTGGATATTATACCAGGAAAGGAAGACATTATACTAGGAAGGGGCCAATGGTGGAGGACATTATACCATGAAAGGAAGACATCATACCTGGAATCGGCTCAGGATGGAGGTAATTAAACCAGTAGAAAGAGACATTATAACAGAGAGGAGCTAAGGATTGAGGACATTACACCAGTAAATGGAGACATTATACCAGAAAGAGGCTTAGGATGGAGACATTATACCAGGATGGGGGATATTATACCAGGAAAGGAAGACATTATACTAGGAAGGGGCCAATGGTGGAGGACATTATACCAGGAAAGGAAGACATCATACCAGGAAGGGCCTCAGGATGGAGGCATTATACCTGGATGGGGGATATTATACCAGGAAAGGGAGACATTATGCCAGGAGGGGCCGAGGATAGAGATGGTGACTCTAGAGATGGAAAACTGCTCTGATATATAAACAACTGTGCTTCGTTAAGATCCACTGATCTGTGATGGACTAGATATCTACTACCATTGTAAAAGGTATGATAATCCACTGGACGTTATTGCTGCACGGTATTATGGGGGGCCTGCATGGCCATGCAAAACACATTGGCACATTCTCTAGTGCTTCAGTAGTGTGGGAAATGACGCAGAGCAAGTTTTTCATTTCTTTGCAAATTTAATTCCTGAGAAACCATGAATTTCTGGAAATTTGACTTAAACTGAGTCCTCGATCGGCTCATAGAATACGTGCCCTAAAAAACTTCTGTATTATTCTTACCCTGTATAAATCGTATAATTAATCCTGCTTCCATTTCATGTATATGGAATTTGGTATCTAACTAACAAACTTAAAAACTAACTAACTACATACTATAAATGGATTCTTTAAATAATCTCCCAGGGTAATCAGGCTAACCTCTATAATTCATATCCTGTTGTTAAAAACTCATAACCAAATACCCTTAATAAGCTATAAATTCTTGCTGACTTGACCACGGCAATTCAAATTTCTAGATTTAATTTACTTAAAAAAACATTTTACAAAACGCTATTGTTCTTATGGAAATAATACCCTTTACTGTAAAATCATTAGTGCTGCATTAGAAAGCACCACAAACTTCACTAATTTGCCCTGTGGAACTATAAATGGGAAAATTCTTGATACAATTTGTTTTAAAGATTTCATAATTGGTAACTGCGTATCAGCTATTGTGTTGTTATAGATGTATAAAAGTTATATCAAGTATAACTATAATAGAAGTCTATTGTTATGCTTTCCAAAAACATTAAATATATACAAAGAAACATATTAACGTGAGAATTAAAGGCACTGTGTCATCCTCCTGGGGCTAATCATTTTTTCTCCTATTTAGTATATATACTCTGACTAGCAAAAGGGTAACAATGTTTTGAACTTTTGACTTTCAGGCTCCACATCTCACCATCCACTACTGCTTCAAACATGAGACTACCATCATTTTATAGGAAATCGTCTTGAATATCTCATACATAAATTTGAATTACAACTATTTAGCACATGATTAGTTATGCAGATTCTTTTTATGTCACTGCATTGTTACTGCTTTGCTCCTGGTGGTGGAAAAATTGCAACCTGTTCTCACATTCCCTGATAGCTCAGTGTATAGTTCGGTTGTTTCCCAAGTGAAAAGTCACTGGTTCGAATCGAGTAGCAGCCATGAAGAAAGATTTCCCAAGAAAATAGAAACAGCATCATCCAGCTCATTGATAGCGGTCTCACAGCCATGAAAATTGCCAAACTGCATCGTATGAGCGCCATGACAGTTGGAAAAGTATGAAATGAAGCCCATCCATCAATTCAAAAGCCAAGAGGTGAATGTGCAGGCATAGTATTGGAGTCAACAAGTTGGATCATCACAAGACCTATCAGTTCTGGTGCGACAAAAACGGCAGTAGAGGTGGCTCGTATGCTTCATAATAGTGAGATCACAGGTGACGCATGTTACCCAAGTCTGGAATCGTCGCTCAAAGAATGGGAAGAAAATAAAGATTATTATTATTATTAAAGCGTTGGCTTGAGTTTGCAAAAAAGTATAAAAAGTGAACAGCAACAGATTGGAAACAGGTGAATTTGAGTGATGAGATGAAAGTCAATAGACTAGGGTCTGATGGATGCACATGGGTCTGGATGAAACAGAGGAAAGAGGGTCTAATGGATTGAGAAATTGAAGGAACTATAAAGTTTGGTGGAGGAAGCCTGATGATATGGGGTTGTTTCACAGCCAAAGGTGTTGGATATTTGACCAAGATGGATGGGAATCTCTATGCTGAGCGATATGTGAGTATCCTACAAGATGAGTTACTTCGTACACAATGGGAGTGAAAAGGACGACATTGTGTTCCAACATGACAACAACCAGAAGCATACATCGAGATTGACAAAGAATTGGTTCAATGACAATGAAATAGAGGTGCTGGATTGGCCTTCACAGTCCCCAAACTTTATACACAGAAGAGTTATACTCCTACCAGTCTCAGTATAGCCTTCAGCTTGAGCTCCAGCAGCTTCCAGCACCAAACAGAAGTGTTCATCTCCATTCACAGTTCACATTAAACAGGCGACAGCTTCCACATGCTACTCTGCAGCTCCAACACACAGACTGCTCAGCTTTCCTAGCTGACCCATGCAGTCTTCATTCAGAGACAGACTCTGGTCTGTCTTCTTCTCAGCTGCAGCTCACATTTTGGCTGGTCACTCACTAGCTTCAACAAACTCCACTTTAATTCATTCAGCAAACTGACACAGTGTAAACACATTTCTTGGTTCTTAAGGCCCCTTCACATTTAGCGACGCTGCAGCGATACCGACAACGATCCGAATCGCTGCAGCGTCGCTGTTTGGTCGCTGGAGAGCTGTCACACAGACAGCTCTCCAGCGACCAACGATGCCGGTAACCAGGGTAAACATCGGGTAACTAAGCGCAGGGCCGCGCTTAGTAACCCGATGTTTACCCTGGTTACCATGCTAAAAGTAAAAAAAAAACAAACAGTACATACTTACCTACAGCTGTCTGTCCTCCAGCGCTGCGCTCTGCTTCTCTGCTCTCCTCCTGTACTGTCTGTGAGCCGGAAAGCAGAGCGGTGACGTCACCGCTCTGCTTTCCGGCTCACAGCCAGTACAGGAGGAGTGCAGAGCGCAGCGCCGGAGGACAGACAGCTGTAGGTAAGTATGTACTGTTTTTTTTTTTTTTTACTTTTAGCATGGTAACCAGGGTAAACATCGGGTTACTAAGCGCGGCCCTGTGCTTAGTTACCCGATGTTTACCCTGGTTACCAGTGAAGACATCGCTGGATCGGTGTCACACACGCCGATCCAGCGATGTCTCCAGGGAGTCCAGCGACGAAATAAAGTTCTGGACTTTATTCAGCGACCAACGATCTCCCAGCAGGGGCCTGATCGTTGGTCGCTGTCACACAGAACGATTTCATTAACGATATCGTTGCTACGTCACAAATAGCAACGATATCGTTAACAATATCGTTATGTGTGAAGGTACCTTTAGTCAAAGCTAGCCAGGAACATCTAATTTTGACCTGCAGGGCTGAGATTTAATCCAGTCATACCTGGCTTTATTACAGGGCAAAAAAAAAATGCATTTACGGTATTGATTTTTTTTTGCATTCCCCATTTAGATATATAGATATATAACTTTATAGTATGGGTTAATATAATAATAGTTAAATGCACAAACATTTCAATTCTGCTGTAGGTTTTCATATTTCATTGTGGTGCTGATAAAAAATAAATGTTTTTAGTGTTCTGGTCCTCATGAATAATACCAGATATATCTTTTATTTCATACTTTTATTGATTAGAATTATTGACCAAATTAGTGTGCCAAAAAAGAAAATTAACTGACTCTGAAAACACAAAAGTTGCTTCAAGTCTTACAGAGGGATGCATCACTATCACAGACCCATCAAAAATCTTGCTGCAAACGGTCAACAGGGTTGCAAAAAATGTGCTGAGAAAAAAAGTTGCACATTAACTGCCAAAGATTTGAGAAGAATCAAACGAGAAGCGATCAGGAAGCCATTATCCTTCATTACTGTCATATTTTAGAACTGCAAGGTCAGTCACAGAATCCCTGTTTTCTCTGCTGCAGAATTGGTAGAGCTTGGAAAGCTGAGCTGTGTGTAACCCACCCACACCAGTGATTGTCATTGTCAGTCTTTGTGTACAGCCTATGTTGACAGACAGCTGCTAATCAGTAGTAGGGCCATGATTTGACAAGGAGTGTCACACCGAAGCATGGAAATGCTTGTCATGTGGCGCAAATAAGGGAAAGAAGGTAAAGGGTGCCCTGATGCTAGGGAAAGAGGAAAATGGAGATTGTGAGCCCCAATGGGGATAGTGATGACTCTGTATGTAAAGCACTGTGGAATTAATGGCGCTAAATAAGTGAGCGAGATAAATAAAAAATAAATAAGGGACACCCCTAAGCACTCACCTGAGACTGCACCTTGCGCTCCCTATCATCTTCAGACAGTGCCTTCCCTCCATGTGCCATCATTTGCCTAAGTCCTGGCTGGCTCTGAGCTAGCGCTAACTAGTAATGATGAGTAGGACAGTAAGACAGTAGTCTCACTACTAGTGTTGAGCGATACCGTCCGATACTTGAAAGTATCGGTATCGGATAGTATCGGCCGATACCCGAAAAATATCGGATATCGCCGATACCGATATCCGATACCAATACAAGTCAATGGGACATCAAGTATCGGAATGTATCCTCATGGATCCCAGGGTCTGAAGGAGAGGAAACTCTCCTTCAGGCCCTGGGATCCATATTAAAGTGTAAAATAAAGAATTAAAATAAAAAATATTGTTATATTCACCTCTCCGGCGGCCCCTGGACATCAGCGGGAGGATCCGGCGTCCGGCACGGCTTCTTTCTTCAAAATGCGCGCCTTTAGGACCTGTGGAATGACGTCCCGGCTTCTGATTGGTCGCGTGCCGCCCATGTGACCGCCACGCGACCAATCAGAAGCCGCGACGTCATTCCTCAGGTCCTAAAAGGCGCTCATTCTAGGACTTTAGCTGAGGAATGACGTCGCGGCTTCTGATTGGTCGAGTGGCGGTCACATGGGCGGCACGCGACCAATCAGAAGCCGGGACGTCATACCACAGGTCCTAAAGGCGCGCATTTTGAAGAAAGAAGCCGTGCCGGACGCCGGTTCCTCGCGCAGATGTCCAGGGGCCGCCGGAGAGGTGAATATAACAATATTTTTTATTTTAATTCTTTATTTTACACTTCCGATACCGATACCCGATATCACAAAAATATCGGATCTCGGTATCGGAATTCCGATACCGCAAGTATCGGCCGATACCCGATACTTGCGGTATCGGAATGCTCAACACTACTCACTACTAAGGTAAAAAAACACAGAGAGGGAAACAAATGGAGAACTTAAACAACAAATGGCATTCCACTGCTTAAACAGGAGCAATGTCTCCAGGGACTGGAACAACTTCTCCAAGGAGGAGGAGGTCAGCATAGGAAACCTATAACTATGATAAGAGAGAGCTAGGAGTGAGTTTAAATAACGGTAACTGAGATGAGAGCCATATGGA
Source organism: Ranitomeya imitator (assembly GCF_032444005.1). Classification (NCBI taxonomy): domain Eukaryota; kingdom Metazoa; phylum Chordata; class Amphibia; order Anura; family Dendrobatidae; genus Ranitomeya; species Ranitomeya imitator. The sequence goes on from NC_091286.1 coordinate 640,381,967, forward strand.
ATCCCAGCAGCATAAAAAAGGGTCTCCTAACCCCCTCCACACCAAGTGAAAATCAATCTGCACAACTCAAGTTAAATGCAGAGTGGACTCCAAAGAGCATCTGCGATCCATAAACCACTATGACCTTATGATGCCAGATATGTGGCACAGTTGTGACAGCACTTTCCCCTTACACAAGGGGCCACCAGAGCCTCAGGACCAGGTTTGTTACCTGCATGGAAAGAATGAAACAACCTACTGGCATTTATTTCCGATGCTGGTACCCACATTCTCTCCTCTGGACTATAACCCTTCCAGTGCACCAGGTACTGAAAGGAAAGGCAAAAAAAATGAGAATGAACAATTCTGAAATTCCAAATTATTATCCACCATGAACAGAGGAGGCACTGTTGTGAATTCTGTGGCAGAGCTCCCTCCTGTGGTCACAAGTGGTACTTCGGCTGATTCTCTCTGTGAGCTTCTGTTGGTGGAGGGAAGTGGTACTGCGGCTTCTGAGTTTCCTCCCTCAGGTGATCTGGTGAGGTCGTTAGGTGCTTCTCTACTTAACTCCACCTAATGCTTTGATCCATGCTTCCTGTCAATGTTCCAGTGTTGGACTTGCTTTTCCCTGGATCATTCCTGTGGCCTGCTGCTCTGCATAGCTAAGTTCTTATTTGCTATTTGTTTGCTATTTTTTCTGTCCAGCTTGTCTAATTTGTTGCTGGAAGCTCTGGGACGCAAAGGGTGTACCTCCGTGCCGTTAGTTCGGTACGGAGGGTCTTTTTGCCCCCTTTGCGTGGTTTTCTTTAGGGTATTGTGTAGACCGCAAAGTTACCTTTTCTATCCTCGATCTGTTAAGAAAGTCGGGCCTCACTTTGCTGAATCTATTTCATCTCTACGTTTGTCTTTTCATCTTAACTCACAGTCATTATATGTGGGGGGCTGCCTTTTCCTTTGGGGTATTTCTCTGAGGCAAGGTAGGCTTATTTTCTATCTTCAGGCTAGTTAGTTTCTCAGGCTGTGCCGAGTTGCATAGGCAGAGTTAGGCGCAATCCACGGCTGCCTCTAGTGTTGTTTGGAGAGGATTAGGGATTGCGGTCTGCAGAGTTCCCACGTCTCAGAGCTCGTTCTATGATTTTGGGTTATTGTCAGATCACTGTATGTGCTCTGACCGCTATGTCCATTGTAGTACTGAATTGCCTTTCATAACAGTACAGGAAGCCAAAAGTACGAATGATTCTCAATAGGGGGAAAAAAGAAGTTCTGAGACCATTTTTTTTTCTTTGCACTGTGTTTTGCCTTTTTTTTCCCCTAGACATTTGGGTGGTTCAGTACACAGGTGTAGCGATGGACATTAGAAGTCTGTCTTCATTTGTGGATCAGCTCTCGGCAAGAGTACAAAAGATTCAAGACACTATTGATCAGAAAGCTATGTTGGAACCAAGAATTCCTATTCCTGATTTGTTTTTTGGAGATAGAACTAAGTTTCTGAGTTTCAAAAATAATTGTAAATTATTTCTGGCCTTGAAACCTCGCTCCTCTGGTGATCCAGTTCAACAGGTTTTGATTGTTATTTCTTTTTTGCGCGGCGACCCTCAGGACTGGGCATTTTCTCTTGCGCCAGGAGATCCTGCATTGAGTAATATCGATGCGTTTTTCCTGGCGCTCGGATTGCTGTACGATGAACCTAATTCAGTGGATCAGGCAGAGAAAAATTTGCTGGCTCTTTGTCAGGGTCAGGATGAGATAGAGGTATATTGTCAGAAATTTAGAAAGTGGTCCGTGCTCACTCAATGGAATGAATCTGCGCTGGCAGCTATGTTCAGAAAGGGTCTCTCTGAAGCCCTTAAGGATGTCATGGTGGGATTTCCTATGCCTGCTGGTTTGAATGAGTCTATGTCTTTGGCCATTCAGATCGGTCGACGCTTGCGTGAGCGTAAATCTGTGCACCATTTGGCGGTATTACCTGAGTTTAAACCTGAGCCTATGCAGTGCGATAGGACTTTGACCAGAGTTAAACGGCAAGAACACAGACGTCTGAATGGGCTGTGTTTCTACTGTGGTGATTCCACTCATGCTATATCTGATTGTCCTAAGCGCACTAAGCGGTTCGCTAGGTCTGCCACCATTGGTACGGTACAGTCAAAATTTCTTCTGTCCGTTACCTTGATCTGCTCTTTGTCATCGTATTCTGTCATGGCATTTGTGGATTCAGGCGCTGCCCTGAATTTGATGGACTTGGAGTATGCTAAGCGTTGTGGGTTTCTCTTAGAGCCCTTGCAGTGTCCTATTCCATTGAGAGGAATTGATGCCACGCCTTTGGCCAAGAATAAGCCTCAATACTGGACCCAGCTGACCATGTGCATGGCTCCTGCACATCAGGAGGTTATTCGCTTTCTGGTGTTGCATAATCTGCATGATGTGGTCGTGTTGGGGTTGCCATGGCTACAAGCCCATAATCCAGTATTAGATTGGAAATCCATGTCGGTGTCCAGCTGGGGTTGTCAGGGGTACATGGTGATGTTCCATTTCTGTCAATTTCGTCATCCACCCCTTCTGAGGTTCCAGAATTCTTGTCTGATTACCGGGATGTATTTGATAAGCCCAAGTCCGATGCCCTACCTCCGCATAGGGATTGTGATTGTGCTATCAATTTGATTCCTGGTAGTAAATTCCCAAAAGGTTGACTGTTTAATTTATCCGTGCCTGAGCACGCCGCTATGCGCAGTTATGTGAAGGAATCCCTGGAGAAGGGGCATATTCGCCCGTCATCGTCACCATTAGGAGCAGGGTTCTTTTTTGTAGCCAAGAAGGATGGTTCGCTGAGACCTTGTATAGATTACCGCCTTCTAAATAAGATCACGGTTAAATTTCAGTACCCCTTGCCATTGTTATCTGATTTGTTTGCTCGGATTAAGGGGGCTAGTTGGTTCACCAAGATAGATCTTCGTGGTGCGTATAATCTGGTGCGAATCAGGCGAGGAGATGAATGGAAAACTGCATTTAATACGCCCGAGGGTCATTTTGAGTATCTAGTGATGCCATTCGGACTTGCCAATGCTCCATCAGTGTTTCAGTCCTTTATGCATGACATCTTCCGAGAGTACCTGGATAAATTCCTGATTGTGTACTTGGATGACATTTTGATCTTCTCGGATGATTGGGAGTCTCATGTGAAGCAGGTCAGAACAGTTTTTCAGGTCCTGCGTGCTAATTCTTTGTTTGTGAAGGGATCAAAGTGTCTCTTTGGTGTGCAGAAGGTTTCATTTTTGGGGTTCATCTTTTCCCCTTCTACTATCGAGATGGATCCTGTTAAGGTCCAATCCATCCATGATTGGACTCAGCCGACATCTCTGAAAAGTCTGCAAAAGTTCCTGGGCTTTGCTAATTTTTATCGTCGCTTCATCTGCAATTTTTCTAGTATTGCCAAACCATTGACCGATTTGACCAAGAAGGGTGCTGATTTGGTTAATTGGTCTTCTGCTGCTGTGGAAGCTTTTCAAGACTTGAAGCGTCGTTTTTCTTCTGCCCCTGTGTTGTGTCAACCAGATGTTTCTCTTCCGTTCCAGGTCGAGGTTGATGCTTCTGAGATTGGAGCAGGGGCTGTTTTGTCGCAGAGAGGTTCTGATTGCTCAGTGATGAAACCATGCGCTTTTTTTTCCAGGAAGTTTTCGCCTGCTGAGCGAAATTAGGATGTGGGCAACCGAGAGTTGCTGGCCATGAAGTGGGCATTCGAGGAGTGGCGTCATTGGCTTGAAGGAGCTAAGCATCGCGTGGTGGTATTGACTGATCATAAGAACTTGACTTATCTTGAGTCTGCTAAGCGGTTGAAAACTAGACAGGCTCGTTGGTCGCTGTTTTTTGCCCGTTTTGACTTTGTGATTTCGTACCTTCCGGGCTCTAAAAATGTGAAGGCGGATGCTCTGTCTAGGAGTTTTGTGCCCGACTCTCCGGGTTTGTCTGAGCCGGTGGGTATCCTCAAGGAAGGTGTAATTGTGTCTGCCATCTCCCCTGATTTGCGGCGGGTGCTGCAAAAATTTCAGGCTAATAAACCTGATCGTTGTCCAGCGGAGAGACTGTTTGTCCCTGATAGGTGGACCAACAAAGTTATCTCTGAGGTTCATTGTTCGGTGTTGGCTGGTCATCCTGGAATCTTTGGTACCAGAGAGTTGGTGGCTAGATCCTTTTGGTGGCCGTCTCTGTCGCGGGAGGTGCGTGTTTTTGTGCAGTCCTGTGGGATTTGTGCTCGGGCTAAGCCCTGCTGTTCTCGTGCCAGTGGGTTGCTTTTGCCCTTGCCGGTCCCGAAGAGGCCTTGGACACATATCTCTATGGATTTTATTTCTGATCTTCCCGTTTCTCAAAAGATGTCAGTCATTTGGGTGGTCTGTGATCGCTTTTCTAAGATGGTCCATCTGGTACCCTTGTCTAAATTGCCTTCCTCCTCTGATTTGGTGCCATTGTTCTTCCAGCATGTGGTTCGTTTACATGGCATTCCAGAGAATATCGTTTCTGACAGAGGTTCCCAGTTTGTTTCAAGGTTTTGGCGAGCCTTTTGTGGTAGGATGGGAATTGACTTGTCTTTTTCCTCAGCTTTCCATCCTCAGACTAATGGCCAGACCGAACGAACCAATCAGACCTTGGAAACATATCTGAGATGCTTTGTTTCTGCCGATCAGGATGACTGGGTGTCCTTTTTGCCTTTGGCTGAGTTTGCCCTTAATAATCGGGCCAGCTCGGCTACCTTGGTTTCGCCATTTTTCTGCAATTCTGGGTTCCATCCTCGTTTCTCTTCAGGACAGGTTGAGTCTTCGGACTGTCCTGGTGTGGATACTGTGGTGGACAGGTTGCAGCAGATTTGGACTCATGTAGTGGACAATTTGACCTTGTCCCAGGAGAAGGCTCAACGTTTCGCTAATCGCAGACGCCGTGTGGGTCCCCGACTTCGTGTTGGGGATCTGGTTTGGTTATCTTCTTGTCATATTCCTATGAAGGTTTCCTCTCCTAAGTTTAAACCTCGCTTCATTGGTCCGTGTAGGATTTCTGAGGTTCTTAATCCTGTGTCTTTTCGTCTGACCCTTCCAGATTCTTTTTCCATACATAACGTATTCCATAGGTCATTGTTGCGGAGATACGTGGCACCTATGGTTCCATCTGTTGATCCTCCTGCCCCGGTTTTGGTGGAGGGGGAATTGGAGTATATTGTGGAGAAGATTTTGGATTCTCGTGTTTCTAGACGGAAACTCCAGTATCTGGTTAAATGGAAGGGTTATGCTCAGGAAGATAATTCCTGGGTTTTTGCCTCTGATGTCCATGCTCCCGATCTTGTTCGTGCCTTTCATGTGGCTCATCCTGGTCATCCTGGGGGCTCTGGTGAGGGTTCGGTGACCCCTCCTCAAAGGGGGGGTACTGTTGTGAATTCTGTGGCAGAGCTCCCTCCTGTGGTCACAAGTGGTACTTCGGCTGATTCTCTCTGTGAGCTTCTGTTGGTGGAGGGAAGTGGTACTGCGGCTTCTGAGTTTCCTCCCTCAGGTGATCTGGTGAGGTCGTTAGGTGCTTCTCTACTTAACTCCACCTAATGCTTTGATCCTGGCTTCCTGTCAATGTTCCAGTGTTGGACTTGCTTTTCCCTGGATCATTCCTGTGGCCTGCTGCTCTGCATAGCTAAGTTCTTCTTTGCTATTTGTTTGCTATTTTTTCTGTCCAGCTTGTCTAATTTGTTGCTGGAAGCTCTGGGACGCAAAGGGTGTACCTCCGTGCCGTTAGTTCAGTACGGAGGGTCTTTTTGCCCCCTTTGCGTGGTTTTCTTTAGGGTTTTGTGTAGACCGCAAAGTTACCTTTTCTATCCTCGATCTGTTAAGAAAGTCGGGCCTCACTTTGCTGAATCTATTTCATCTCTACGTTTGTCTTTTCATCTTAACTCACAGTCATTATATGTGGGGGGCTGCCTTTTCCTTTGGGGTATTTCTCTGAGGCAAGGTAGGCTTATTTTCTATCTTCAGGCTAGTTAGCTTCTCAGGCTGTGCCGAGTTGCATAGGCAGAGTTAGGCGCAATCCACGGCTGCCTCTAATGTTGTTTGGAGAGGATTAGGGATTGCGGTCATTAAGTCCACTTCACATAAATGCATATAACTTCAGTGATTAATTTACACCAGTTCAAAGTAATGCATATCACATGGCTTTAGATTTGCGATCCCTAAACAGGCCAGACTTCCCTTGTCCAGTGTCCCTGGGCGACCGCACGCCATCTCACAGTCTCTATACGTCTCCGTACACACAGCCTCATATGTTGCAGACACTACACATGCCAGCCCTCCTCTGACTAGTTCTCGTGGGTGTCCTGCATCGCTGTATCACAGTCTCTTACAGACTCATTACTCAAAAAAGTCGTACACAGTTCAGGATATCCTCCGGATAGCAGCCGGGCACCATATCCACCTGTTTGCAATCGTTGCACATGCTAGTCCTCATTCGGGTACAGGACATCCACCTCCGGGCACAGGACTATCCACATCCGACTCCTACGGGCACAGGATATCCACATCCGAGACCAGTACCATGGACGACTTGCATCTCTGTGTACGCTGCGGGTGCCAGGCTATCAGCTGCCCTAGGTGCTGGCTCTGCTGGCCTCCATGCACTCTGCAGACCAGCACACACCAGACTGACACTGATGTGCACCTCGCACACCTGGCCTCTCCTGGCCAGGCACCTGACACGGCCTGCACGGCCTGACACCCATACCCCTTACTGCAGGGCTTTTAAACAAACACAAAGCTGTGGCCTTCAGCCACCTGGAAAACCCGAACCAGAAATCCGTGACTCTCATGCACACCTATGGACTTCATCCGTCTGCATGCACATTCTGGGAGAACAAACAGCGCCCCCTAGCTGTATCAGAGGCCACAGCCTCACACCCCCCATAAAACCTGTCTGGGAAATCCACTTTGGGCTCAAATTGAGTCTGGCTGGCTGCAAAGATCACCATACCCCAAGTCTGCTGTTGCAAAACAAATGACTAATAATCTGTCACTTCTGGAGATAGACTGTGCATCTGCTTTGGAAGAGCAGCAACAAAATCCATGTTAGAATCCTAAAAAAAGAAAATGGGGCCAGTTATAATGTCACGCCAGAGCTTGGCGTGCGACGGAAAGAAGGTAAAGGATGTCCTGATGAAAAGGAAAGAAGAAAATGGACACCCTTAAACATTCACTTGAGACTGCCAAAGCCCTGACTGCCACTGAGCTAGCCCTAACTAATAAGTAGAGAAATAAGACACTAGTTTCACTACTAAGGTAAGGAAACACAGAGAGGGAAGCAAATAGGAAGAAATTAAACAACAAATGGCACTCAACTGCTTAAACCCCGCAACAAATTCTCCAGTGACTGGAACAACTTCTCCATGGAGGTCAGCATAGGAAACCTATAACCAGCATGGGAGACAGCTAGGAGTGAGCTTAAATAATGGAAGAAAGTTGCAGCAGCTGAGACTAGTGCCATATAGAATCTAAGCAGGATGAAAAAGGAGCTCTTAACCCCTTTCCACACCAAGTGAAAATCACTTTGCACAACTTAAGCTAGGCGGTAAGCAAACTCCAAAGATGACCTGCGATTAGCCTACTGCTGCGACCTTCTGATCGTAGATACCCCAAAGGTTTCAACAGGATGCAGCACATTTATGACAAGGAGGCAGAAGACGCGTAGTTCTGCATTGATTTTCTTCTGTAGATAAAACTATTTTATTGAGACAACAAAACACATATAAGTAACATATGTGTGAAGCTCAAAAATTTAAAGATATGAATACTTTTCTAGCATTCATTGAGAAATGTAAAATGATGGTAAATAAAATTAAAATAATCTGTACAATCATAGACAGATTATAAAAGTCCCTTATTACCAAAAAATGTCCAGGAATTCTAAACGGTTGGCAACCCAGCCTTAGAAGAAGGAATTCATTTTTTTTTAACATGAATTCTTCAATAGATAAGTAGGTTCTGCAGTAAAAATGCTTTTGACTTGTTCTTGATTTTATAGAAAATCTATGATTTTGTTTTAATTATATGGAACACCATGTGTAAGATGTCAAGCTTACAAAGTCAGACAGTTCATGTGTTAACCAAGAAGTACTCCCAATATGTTATTATTGTGTTACCTAAGAGACTATCTCCTAAACAGAAGCCCTCGTGAATCCTCTGGAGAGACCTCAGACACTTTTTAGCCCTGTACTACAATGTGTATATATGACTTGGCCAGAGTTCATCTCACAGAAGATTAACTGGTGGTTTTGTGCCAGAATTCTATTACACTTGACCTTGACCTTTTGGCTATCCTGAAAAAAAGAAAAACAAGACGGCACCCATTTTTATCATTTTTAACTTCTGTTTTTAACATATTTAAATGGATGCTTCATTTGAAATGAATTTGAGAAACATGTTCATTGCAGAATTCCTCTCTTCTTCATCCAGTTTTTTTTCAGTGCTTGGATTGTCCTGAGTATTACATCAATCCACATGCCAAAATGAAGGAGTCTTCTTGAAGCATTCCGCTTCTGGTATCCAAAAAGCAAAACATAAATACAACACATCCCACATGAAAAGCACACAGTTTGCAAAAGAAGTTTTCTTTCTAATCTAACATTTCTTTTCTTTTTTTTTTATTTTATAAGCAAAACAAAATGTTCCGGTTGATCTATGGCCAATTCTCGAAATGTGTCTTGTTTTACTCATTGAGCTTCACAACACGAAGACAAAAGACCGCAAGTAAGCAATAACTTCAAAATGCCATCATTGAAAACAAATAACTCCGACGACCTTATAAGGGAAACTTTCTTCAGATTTCTATGTCGCCTTCTTCAAACGAATACCAAGTAATGTAAAACAATTAGCAAATAAAACTTCCTTTAAAGGGGGCTATTTTTGTCAATAAATGATGTCAGTATTTTTTTTTTGCCAAATATCAATTTAAAGAAAAGCTATTTATTCGTTCATTGGTAATACATGCTAAAATACTTTGGGCAAAACTGATGCAAGAACTCAGTGACTTAACCCTAATCAAAGAGACTTTGACAAAGGGTATTGGCAAGTTCCTTCAGCATATTCCCTTCCTTACCTCCTCCCTCTGCTCTCTCTTGGCCATGATTCCCCACACGACCTTGAACCCCTGATTCCTACCTGAAATAAAGAGAGTAGACACAACTGGATGGTGTTGTGAATTCTGCTTTTGGGCTCCCTCCGGTGGTTGTAGGTGGTAATGCAGTTGTCCCTGAGTTGCAGTCCTGGTCAGGTGTATCTGCTGATTGCAGCTCTGATTGGGGTATTTAGGTGTGCAGGATTCATTAGTCCTTTCCAGTTGTCCATGGTTCTGGGAGGTTATGGATCTTTGTCTGGTTCCTCCTGCCTTGCTGCCATTTCAGCAAAGATAAGTGTCTGGTTTTTGTTTCTGTGGCACACATGCTGTGTGCTTAATAATTCTGTGCTATTCATTTGTTTTCTCTTGTCCAGCTTAGATAGTGTCAGTGTTTTCTAAGTCTTGCTGGATTCTCTGGAGTTGCAGATATACGCTCCACATCTTTAGTTAGATGGTGGAGTTGTTTGGTATTTTCTGCTGTGGATATTTTTGGAAGGGTTTTAATACTGACCGCTTAGTATCCTGTCCTACCCTTTCCTATTTTAGCTAGAGTGGCCTCTTTTGCTAAATCCTGTTTCCTGCCTGCATGTGTCTTTTCCTCTACTACTCACAGTCAATATTTGTGGGGGGCTGCCTATCCTTTGGGGTTCTGCTCTGAGGCAAGGTAGAATTCCTATTTCCATCTATAGGGGTATTTAGTCCTCCGGCTGTGTCGAGGTGTCTAGGATTTGTTAGGCACACCCCACGGCTACTTCTAGTTGCGGAGTTAAGTTCAGGATTTGCGGTCAGTATAGTTTCCACCAACTCCAGAGAAAGTTCCATGCGGCTCCAAGGTCACCGGATCATAACAGATGGAATGAATTGGCTACAGCAGCCAATAGCATTCCAATAGCAATGGCTATCTCAAATATCCCAACCAATGGAAGGACAATGGTCCTCAAAGCCCAAATAAGTCTGGCGAGCCCACTATATGTATTCCTTGATTGCTTAGGTCATATTATCTCTAGCCAATTCCACACCTGCTCAGAGGCACCATAACAAAAATAACCTGGTGTCCTATGTTACCCACTACCCATGGGTCCAGCAAGGCCCTTTTCTGTGAATGCCCCACTACTCCCCCTGACCGAATTAAGTGCATCTTACCGAATTAAGTGCATCTTGGGGGGTCCAGAGCCATTGCTAGATCCTCCCAACCATCCCATATAAACTGTATCTCCAACTTCAAGGACCACCCCACTGTTGTGACAATATTGAGAAAAATTACATAATTACAAAAAAAATCCTTTCTTACCTACTTATTCTCCACAAATACCCAACATAATTAACAAAAAAGACAGGGAGGGCGGGAGCTTCTGTGGTGGCTGTATTAAATATGGTTTCCTCATCCCTAAGGGTCCCCAGATTTTATAACTCCTTCTTGGCCCCCAGAATATTTGACCTAAAGCTGACCCTAAACTTCAACCCCACCTTTTCTTACATCCTACACTTATTTTAACCGTTTACTTTTCTGCACAAATCCAGTCAGGATGGCCTTTCAAGCTTCTTCCGGCCTTACCTGATAGCACAACTGAAAAGGTGTCCCAGACTGGAAGAAAACCCACTCTGCCTCTTAAGGTGCCCGATACACTTTGGATAACAATCGTATAAATTATTACTTGATCATCAACTATCTCTTTTGATCGCCCATAAGCTGAGCTTAATGCGTATGTGTTTTCAATGGAGAATACATGAAAAGTTCCAGTCACTGACTCATTTGTTTGCTGCTTATCTCTTTGTGGAAATAAAAAGGATTGCACATTGAAATTTCACAGGCCTTATCCTTATATTAGCTAACATCATTTGTCATTATAGGTAAGATAGACATATAATGATTGATTTATTTTGATGAGCGGATCAAGCAAAAATTGAATTTGCCTATTGTACGGATTTTCCCTGGAAATTTGATTCACAGAGAACTCTTCAGACCCCAGAACATAATAAATGTAATATGTAAAAAACTACTTATACTCACCTCTCATCTCTCCAGTCCCGTCGATACTCACACTCGTCATATCCTCGCCTCATCTTCTCATCCCTCGCCACTCATTTTGAAATCTTTGGACCTCCACCATTGGTCCGAACATCCACTTCTCAAGGAGCCTGGGAGGGTTCTGTGCAGGCACGAGAGATCAAAGGCATGACGTCACAATGGGCACCATGACCTTCCTGCTTACAAACGCAAAACCTTCCCTTGTGCCTTGACAGCCGGAAGATGGCACAGTGTGAGAGGCACGAAAATTGCAATGCGAGTGGCTAGGGATCAGAAAATGCAACGAGAATCAGATGGGTGGCGGCGATTAGAGAAAGGGCCAGAGAAATGAGGTGAGTATAAGAATTTTTTATTCTTTTACCCTTTTGATGGCCAATTATGGTTCAAAAAAATGGCATCCAATGTCAGCAATTCTTCTGAATCCTCACAGACGTGAATTCCCAAATAATCTGCATTTTGACCCTTTTGACAATTGTGATAAAATTAGAGAAGAACTGACCTCCACTTGAATTTATTGGCTCACCTTTATTAACTGGTCTCACAGAAATCAGTGGGTTCAGACAACAGTTATCTAAAGTATTGGTGCCTTAAGTTTTGAGCTGGGGTACAAGGATGTCCCTGCCTTTAAAGCCATGTGGACCAGTTTTTAATGGACAAAGGTACTGATGTAAAATACTTACTAAATACTGGGTGGATGCTTTCCTGAAACGGAAAGTACTTGCAAGCAGCATAATACAAAGAATAGCAGGTTTACCCAGAATCCTTTGCAGTAGGCGGAGCTATGCAAATCATCTATTTCCACCCCTGTCTAATCCAGAGCGCTTGGAACCGCCAAGCGTGCAATGCTGCGGATTAGTTTCTAAATTTACACAGCCAACCAATTCCTACCTGTGGACACGTGTTTCGGGCTTTGGGCCCTCATCAGCACAGGGCTGGAATTGGTTGGCTGTATGGAGTGGGGCTCGGTGAGCAAGCGATACATATATGCTAGCCACCTTAGGGAGAGACCCAAGTTGGGCTAAATGTAGCGGGACGAAAGAGACCGAAAAGCCCTCTACTTAAAGGAAATACAGTTAGGTCCATATATATTTGGACAGAGACAACATTTTTCTAATTTTGGTTATAGACATTACCATAATGAATTTTAAACAACACAATTCAGATGCAGTTGAAGTTCAGACTTTAAGCTTTCATTTGAGGGTATCCACATTAAAATTGGATGAAGGGTTTAGGAGTTTCAGCTCCTTAACATGTGCCACCCTGTTTTTAAAGGGACCAAAAGTAATTGGACAATTGACTCCAAGGCTATTTCATGGACAGGTGTGGGCAATCCCTTCGTTATGTCATTATCATTTAAGCAGATAAAAGGCCTGGAGTTGATTTTAGGTGTGGTGCTTGCATTTGCAAGGTTTTACTGTGAAGTAAACATGCAGTCAAAGGAGCTCTCCATGCTGGTGAAACAAGCCATCCTTAAGCTGCGAAAACAGAAAAAACCCATCCGAGAAATTGCTACAATATTAAGAGTGGCAAAATCTACAGTTTGGTACATCCTGAGAAAGAAAGAAAGCACTGGTGAACTCATCAATGCAAAAAGACCTGGGCGCCCACGGAAGACAACAGTGGTGGATGATCGCAGAATAATCTCCATGGTGAAGAGAAACCCCTTCACAACAGCCAACCAAGTGAACAACACTCTCCATGAGGTCGGCGTATCAATATCCAAATCTACCATAAAGAGAAGACTGCATGAAAGTAAATACAGAGGGTTCACTGCACGGTGCAGCCACTCATAAGCATCAAGAATAAAAAGGCTAAAGACTGGACTTTGCTAAAAAACATCTAAAAAAGCCAGCACAGTTCTGGAAGAACATTCTTTGGACATATGAAACCAAGATCAATCTCTACCAGAATGATGGAAAGAGAAAAGTATGGCGAAGGCGTGGTACAGCTCATGATCCTAAGCATACCACATCATCGGTAGAACATGGTGGAGGCAGTGTGCATGGCTGCCAGTGGCACTGGGTCACTAGTGTTTATTGATGATGTGACACAGGACAGAAGCAGCCGAATAAATTCTGAGGTACTCAGAGACATACTGTATGCTCAGATCCAGCCAAATGCAGCCAAACTGATTGCTCGTCGTTTCATACTACAGATGGACAATGACCCAAAACATAATGCCAAAGCAACCCAGAAGTTTATTAAAGCAAAGAAGTGGAATATTCTTGAATGGTCAAGTCAGTCACCTGATCTCAACCCAATTGACCATGCATTTCACTTGTTAAAGACTAAACTTCAGACAGAAAGGCCAACAAACAAACAGCAACTGAAAACCACCGCAGTGAAGGCCTGGCAGAGCATCGAAAAGGAGGAAATACAGCGTCTGGTGATGTCCATGAGTTCAAGACTTCAGGCAGTTATTGCCAACAAAGAGTTTTCAACCAAGTACTAAAAATGAACATTTTATTTAAAATTATTGAATCTGTCCAATTATTTTGGTCCCTTTAAAAACAGGGTGGCACATGTTAAGGAACTGAAACTCGTAGACCCTTCATCCAATTTTAATGTGGATACCCTCAAATGAAAGCTGAAAGTCTGAACTTCAACTGCATCTGAATTGTTTTGTTTAAAATTGATTGTAGTTATGTCTCTAACCAAAATTAGAAAAATGTTGTCTCTGTCCAAATATATATGGACCTAACTGTACATAGTGGATGCTTTCCTGAAACGGAAAGTACTTGCAAGCAGCATAATACAAAGAATAGCAGGTTTAGCTCCGCCTACTGCAAAGGATTCTGGGTAAACCTGCTATTCTTTGTATTATGCTGCTTGCAAGTACTTTCCGTTTCAGGAAAGCATCCACTATGTATTTCCTTTAAGTAGAGGGCTTTTCGGTCTCTTTCGTCCCGCTACATTTAGCCCAACTTGGGTCTCTCCCTAAGGTGGCTAGCATATATGTATTACTAAATAATGAACATGTGAAGGTAGCCTAAAAAAATCCTAAAAACAGGAGAAAGTCATTGAAATATACCAGGCTCTATAAAGTTATAAATCTATGTCTAATTCTGTTGGCTCATTTCATACAGTATTTTGCTAAAAGATCTGAAACAACTGGGGGTGACAAATATGCAAAAACTAAAGAAACCAGAAGATAGGGGTAAATACGTTTTCACAAGACTGTATTGTGGAGATAGTTTTGGTGATAAATCTGTTTAAGTCTTTAAAGATAAAAAAAAAAATGTTTCCAAAAATGTCCATGATGTTTTACTTCTAATTTCGGGAAGCATATGCATTAAATCACAGTCTTGTGTACACATTTGTTCTTTGTCCAAAAAAGTCGGTTGAGAAAATGTAATTAAAAACTGCAAAATACTCATCTGAACATTAATGTCACACTTGAAAAATGTCTGAAGGGCCGTCTGAGAAGAAACATCTGATTTGCAAATATAGACGCTTTTCTATGTCTTAGTGTAAACCACAATAAAATAGTGATTATTCTTGATGGAGATTTTGTAAACAGTGCCTCTCCAGAAGAAGTCAAACGTCCTAATCTTAGGAGGATATATGGTGGCTAAACGTTCCATGTATTAAACCGTGTTTATAGAAGCCACAGCTAAAACCTGAACTTAGAGTAGATTAAAGTCCTTAGAGCCAATAGTTTGTGTATATCACTTTCAGTTTTGGCGAGGGACGTACAAACTCAGGCTGGCAATTTGCAAGTACAGCGTTAACAATTTCAGCTTGTAAAATAAACTAAATATTTTAGGAAAACCATATTGCAAGATAGTTGGAAGAAAATAATGGGTGTCCTTGTCTCATTCTACAAAAACAGGCATACAAAATATATTTTGAAATATTCCAATTCAAGAATAATATCTCAACGGTACCATATAACCAATGGGAAGAGTAAAAGTTGGTCATAGGCATTGACGTCATAAATTCTGCTCCAATTTTATGCTGATGTGAGCTCATATTTTAGATTTATATTGACGTTTTCAAATGTGAAAAAGATCAGATGAATTAGTAATGTGCATATCAGAATGAACACAAGGGAAAAAAGCTCTCGTACAGGAACATGCTCAGCTAACCATGAAAAGGTTCTTATATTTTATCTATTATTTGGATAAAAATGTAATCTTTGTAAAAAAAATATTATATCTACTTCATATCTTTCAAGATTGAAGGGTTATTTGTAGTCCTATCGTTAAAAGCTATCAGCTATTCAACTTGGAAGTCATGGAGACCAATCTCTACAATCCTGAGAGTGGGCTGTGAAATGCCCCTCAGGTACAGAGTGGTGGTTGACAGTGGTAGCGATTGACATCAGCATTTAAGAGGTTCGCGACAGATGCCTGCTTTATAATGTAGCCTATATCTATCCTTTGTAGTGTGTGTCCAGCTCCTAATCTCAATCCAATCACCTTGACATGCTCCATGTTTTGCATAATCGTCATGTTATGACCTGGTGGTTAGGACAATAATGGACCTGGTGGTTAAGAGCACACGGAATGACCTGATAGTTACTAATAATACAGAACAAGCTCTGAGACGTGGGAACTCTGCTGACCGCAATCCCTAATCCTATCACACACACTAGAAATAGCCGTGGATTGCTCCTAACGCTCCCTATGCAACTCATCACAGCCTAAGGAACTAGCTAGCCCTAAAGATAGAAAAATAAAGCCTACCTTGCCTCAGAGAAATTCCCCAAAGGAAAAGGCAGCACCCCAAATATAATGACTGTGAGTTAAGATGAAAATTACAAACACAGAGATGAAATAGATTTAGCAAAGTGAGGCCCGACTTACTGAACAGACAGAGGATAGGAAAGGTAACTTTGCGGTCAGCACAAAAACTACAAAAAGACCACGCAGAGGGCGCAAAAAGACCCTCCGCACCGACTCACGGTGCGCAGGCGCTCCCTCTGCGTCCCAGAGCTTCCAGCAAGCAAGACAAAAATCAAAATAGCAAGCTGGACAGAAAAATAGCACACAGAGAAAAACAAGCAGGAACTTAGCTTCTGCTGGGAAGACAGGTCACAAGAACGATCCAGGAGCGAACTAGACCAATACTGGAACATTGACAGGTGGCATGGAGCAATGATCTAAGTGGAGTTAAATAGAGCAGCCAGCTAACGAACTAACCTCGTCACACGTGGAAGGAAACTCAGAAGCCGCAGCCCCACTCACAACCACCAGAGGAAGCCCATGGACAGAACCAGCCTAAGTACCATTCATGACCACAGGAGGGAGCTTGACAACAGAATTCACAACAGTACCCCCCCTTGAGGAGGGGTCACCGAACCCTCACCAGAGCCCCCAGGCCGACCAGGACGAGCCAAATGAAAGGCACGAACCAGATCGGCAGCATGAACATCAGAGGCAAAGAGCCAGGAATTATCTTCCTGACCATAACCCTTCCACTTGATCAGGTACTGGAGTTTCCGTCTCGAAATACGAGAATCCAAAATTTTCTCCACCACATACTCCAACTCCCCCTCAACCAACACCGGGGCAGGAGGATCAACGGATGGAACCACAGGCGCCACGTATCTCCGCAACAATGACCTATGGAATACATTATGGATGGCAATAGAAGCTGGAAGGGTCAAACGAAATGACACAGGATTGAGAACCTCAGAAATCTTATACGGACCAATGAAACGAGGCTTAAACTTAGGAGAGGAAACCTTCATAGGAACATAACGAGACGACAACCAAACCAAATCCCCAACACGAAGTCGGGGACCCACATAGCGCCGGCGGTTAGCGAAACGTTGAGCCTTCTCCTGGGACAATGTCAAATTGTCCACCACATGAGTCCAAATCTGCTGCAACCTATCCACCACAGTATCTACACCAGGACAGTCCGAAGACTCAACCTGCCCTGAAGAGAAACGAGGATGGAAACCAGAATTACAGAAAAACGGCGAAACCAAAGTAGCCGAGCTGGCCCGATTATTAAGGGCGAACTCAGCCAAAGGCAAAAAGGACACCTAATCATCCTGATCAGCAGATACAAAGCATCTCAGATATGTTTCCAAAGTCTGATTAGTTCGTTCGGTTTGGCCATTTGTCTGAGGATGGAAAGCCGAGGAAAAAGACAAATCAATGCCCATCCTAGCACAAAAGGATCGCCAAAACCTCGAAACAAGCTGGGAACCTCTGTCCGAAACGATGTTCTCCGGAATGCCATGTAAACGAACCACATGCTGGAAAAACAATGGCACCAAATCAGAGGAGGAAGGCAATTTAGACAAGTGTACCAAATGGACCATCTTAGAGAAGCGATCACAAACCACCCAAATGGCCGACATCTTTTGAGAGACAGGGAGATCCGAAATAAAATCCATAGAAATATGCGTCCAGGGCCTCTTCGGGACTGGCAAGGGCAAAAGCAACCCACTGGCATGAGAACAGCGGGGCTTAGCCCGAGCACAAGTCCCACAGAACTGCACAAAAGAACGCACATCCCGCGACAAAGACGGCCACCAAAAGGATCTAGCCACCAAATCTCTGGTACCAAAGATTTCAGGATGACCAGCCAACACCGAACAATGAACCTCAGAGATAACTCTACTAGTCCATTTATCAGGGACAAAGTTTCTCCGCTGGGCAACGGTCAGGTCTATCAGCCTGAAATTTTTGCAGCACCCGCCGCAAATCAGGGGAGATGGCAGACAAAATTACCCCCTCTTTGAGAATACCCGCCGGCTCAGGAACACCCGGAGAGTTGGGCACAAAACTCCTTGACAGGGCATCAGCCTTCACATTCTTAGAGCCCGGAAGGTACGAAACCACAAAATCAAAACGGGAGAAAAATAGCAACCAACGAGACTGTCTAGGATTCAACCATTTGGCAGACTCGAAATAAGTCAAATTCTTGTGATCCGTCAAGACCACCATGCGATGCTTGGCTCCTTCAAGCCAATGATGCCACTCCTCGAATGCCTACTTCATGGCCAACAACTCTCGATTGCCAACATCATAATTGCGCTCAGCAGGCGAAAACTTTCTAGAAAAGAAGGCACATGGTTTCATCACCGAGCCATCAGAACTTCTTTGCGACAAAACAGCCCCTGCTCCAATCTCAGAAGCATCAACCTCGACCTGAAACGGGAGCGAAACATCTGGCTGGCACAACACAGGGGCAGAAGAAAAACGACGCTTCAACTCCTGAAAAGCTTCCACAGTCGCAGAAGACCAATTGACCACATCAGCACCCTTCTTGGTCAAATCAGTCAACGGTTTAGCAACACTAGAAAAATTGCAGATGAAGCGACGATAAAAATTAGCAAAGCCCAGGAACTTTTGCAGACTTTTCAGAGATGTCGGCTGAGTCCAATCATGGATGGCTTGGACCTTAACAGGATCCATCTCGATAGTAGAAGGGGAAAAGATGAACCCCAAAAATGAAACCTTCTGCACACCAAAGAGACACTTTGATCCCTTCACAAACAAAGAATTAGCACGCAGGACCTGAAAAACTGTTCTGACCTGCTTCACATGAGACTCCCAATCATCCGAGAAGACCAAAATATCATCCAAATATACAATCAGGAATTTATCCAGGTACTCTCGGAAGATGTCATGCATAAAGGACTGAAATATTGATAGAGCATTGGAAAGCCCGAATGGCATAACCAGGTACTCAAAATGGCCCTCGGGCGTATTAAATGCTGTTTTCCATTCATCGCCCTGTTTAATACGCACAAGATTATACGCACCACGAAGATCTATCTTGGTGAACCAACTAGCCCCCTTAATCCGAGCAAATAAATCAGACAGCAGCGGCAAAGGGTACTGAAATTTGACTGTGATCTTTTTAAGAATGCGGTAATCAATACAAGGTCTCAAAGAACCATCCTTCTTGGCCACAAAAAAGAACCCTGCTCCCAATGGTGACGACGACGGGCGAATATGACCCTTCTCCAAGGATTCCTTTATATAACTCCGCATAGCGGTGTGTTCTGGCACAGATAAATTGAACAGTCGGCCCTTAGGAAACTTACTACCAGGAATCAAATTGATAGCACAATCGCAATCCCTATGAGGAGGTAGGGCACTGGATTTGGGCTCATCAAATACATCCCGGTAATCCGACAAAAACTCCGGGACTTCAGAAGGGGTGGATGACGAAATAGACAAAAATGGAACATCACCATGTACCCCCTGACAACCCCAGCTGGATACAGACATAGATTTCCAATCCAATACTGGATTATGGATCTGTAGCCATGGCAACCCCAAAACGACCACATCATACAGATTATGCAACACCAAAAAGCGAATATCCTCCTGATGTGCAGGAGCCATGCACATGGTCAATTGGGTCCAGTACTGAGGCTTATTCTTGGCCAAAGGCGTAGCATCAATTCCTCTCAATGGAATAGGATACTGCAAGGGCTCCAAGAAAAAACCACAGCGCCTAGCAAACTCCAAGTCCATCAAATTCAGGGCAGCGCCTGAATCCACAAATGCCATAACAGAATTGGATGACAAAGAGCAAATCAGAGTAACGGACAAAAGAAATTTCGACAGTACTGTACCAATGGTGGCAGACCTAGCGAAACGCTTAGTGCGCTTAGGACAATCGGAGATAGCATGAGTGGAATCACCACAGTAAAAACACAGCCCATTCCGACGTCTGTGTTCTTGCCGTTCAGCTCTGGTCAAAGTCCTATCACATTGCATAGGCTCAGGTCTATGTTCAGATAATACCGCCAAATGGTGCACAGCTTTACGCTCACGCAAGCGTCGATCGATCTGAATGGCCAAAGACATAGACTCATTCAGACCAGCAGGCATGGGAAATCCCACCATGACATCCTTAAGGGCTTCAGAGAGACCCTTTCTGAAAATTGCTGCCAGGGCACATTCATTCCACTGAGTACAGACCACTTCCTAAACTTCTGACAATATAGCTCTACCTCATCCTGACTCTGACACAGAGCCAGCAAGATTTTCTCTGCCTGATCCACTGAATTTGGTTCATCATAAAGCAATCCAAGCGCCAGAAAAACGCATCAACATCACGCAATGCCGGATCTCCTGGCGCAAGGGAAAATGCCCAGTCTTGAGGGTCACCACGTAACAAAGAAATAATGATTTTCACTTGTTGAACAGGGTCACCTGAGGAGCGAGGTTTCAAAGCAAGAAAAAATGTACAATTATTTTTGAAATTCAGAAACTTAGATCTATCCCCAAAAAACAAATCAGGAATTGGAATCCTAGGCTCTAACATCGGATTCTGAACCACAAAATCTTGAATGTTTTGTACCCTTGCAGTGAGATTATCCATACAAGAGGACAGACCTTGAATGTCCATATCTACACCTGTATCCTGAACCACCCAGAGGTAAAGGGGAAAAGAGAGACAAAACACACTGCAAAGAAAAAAAATGGTCTCAGAACTTCTCTTATCCCTCTATTGAGATGCATTAATACTTTGGGCCACCTGTACTGTTGTGACCTGGTGGTTAGGACAATAATGGACCTGGTGGTTAAGAGCACACGGAATGACCTGATAGTTACTAATAATACAGAACAAGCTCTGAGACGTGGGAACTCTGCTGACCGCAATCCCTAATCCTATCACACACACTAGAAATAGCCGTGGATTGCTCCTAACGCTCCCTATGCAACTCGTCACAGCCTAAGGAACTAGCTAGCCCTAAAGATAGAAAAATAAAGCCTACCTTGCCTCAGAGAAATTCCCCAAAGGAAAAGGCAGCCCCCCACATATAATGACTGTGAGTTAAGATGAAAATTACAAACACAGATGAAATAGATTTAGCAAAGTGAGGCCCGACTTACTGAACAGACAGAGGATAGGAAAGGTAACTTTGCGGTCAGCACAAAAACTACAAAAAGACCACGCAGAGGGCGCAAAAAGACCCTCCGCACCGACTCACGGTGCGGAGGCGCTCCCTCTGCGTCCCAGAGCTTCCAGCAAGCAAGACAAAAATCAAAATAGCAAGCTGGACAGAAAAATAGCAAACAGAGAAAAACAAGCAGGAACTTAGCTTCTGCTGGGAAAACAGGTCACAAGAACGATCCAGGAGCGAACTAGACCAATACTGGAACATTGACAGGTGGCATGGAACAATGATCTAAGTGGAGTTAAATAGAGCAGCCAGCTAACGAACTAACCTCGTCACCTGTGGAAGGAAACTCAGAAGCCGCAGCCCCACTCACAACCACCAGAGGAAGCCCATGGACAGAACCAGCCGACGTACCATTCATGACCACAGGAGGGAGCTTGACAACAGAATTCACAACACCGTCATGAACAAATAGGGATAATCTACAGAGACAAAGAGTGGGGGACTCTTTTATGAAGGCACAAAGAGGGCATTTTTATTGTGTGGAGGTAAAAAGAGGCTACAATGGAAGGGACAATTTGCGTAGCAAGTCCTTCAAACCGCACATCCAAGCTCTTTCCACCTCATGTCGCCTCCAGCTCAAAAATATCTCCAGAATACGTCCTTTCCTCAACCGTCATTCTACTAAAATGCTTGTGCACGCCCTCATCATCTCCTGCCTTGACTACTGCAACATCCTTTTCTGCGGCCTCCCTGCTAACACCCTTCCACCTCTCCAGTCCATTCTTAACTCTGCTGCCTGACTAATTCATCTCTTTCCTCGCTAATCCTCCGCTTCCCCCCTCTGCAAATCTCTTCATTGGCTCCCATTCCCTCAGCGTATCCAGTTCAAATTACTAATACTGACCTACAATGCCATCCACAACCTGTCTCCTCCATATATCTCTGAACTAATCTCCCGATATCTTCCCTCACGTGATCTCTGGTCCTCCCAAGACCTCCTTCTCTCCTGCACACTTATTCGCTCCTCATCCAACCGCCTCCAAGACTTCTCCCGAATATCCCCCATCCTCTGGAATTCTTTGCCCCAAGACGTCCGACTATCAACCACATTCGGATCCTTCAGACGGAACCTGAAAACCCATCTCTTCAGGAAAGCCTACAGCCTGCACTGACCCCGCTGCCGCCTCATCACTACCAAAGCTACCGCCTCACCAACACCGGAGCTCCTGCAACCCTCAACCTACTGTCTCCTTCCTCATAATCCTGTAGAATGTAAGCCCGCAAGGGCAGGGTCCTCGGCCCTCTGTGTTAGTCTGTCATTGTTGGTTTTGTTTATTGTAAGTGATATCTGTAACTTGTATGTAACCCCTTCTCATGTAAAGCACCATGGAATCAATGGTGCTATATAAATAAATAATAATAATAATAATAATAATAATAATAATAATATAAAAATAGGTAACACACTAAAAACTGCTAATGACCCTGCCAGATCCTGTTTAGACTAGAGATCTTGACACTGCAGTCCCTAGTGGTTCCTGCGTGAGCTGAGATATCCCTAACAACAGACTAGCTGATGGCAACTTCAACCTATGCTGCCAGAAAGGCTGTTGAACGCTTCACTTTCCTCCTAAAGAACTGAAGAGCAGTGCAGAGTGTAAATTACCTACACAAATGAAAGTGTGCAGAAATAGAAAGAGATCCCAAAGTGAGCAAAAGAAACCACAAAATACTAAAAAAATAATTAAATACGTACTGTTAAAGGATTCCTAAAAAGAAGCAGAAGATACAGTTGTGGCCAAAAGTGTTGACATCCCTGCAATTCTGTCAGATAATACTCAGTTTCTTCCTGAAAATGATTGCAATCACAAATTCTTTGGTATTGTTATCTTCATTTAATTTGTCTTAAATGAAAAAACACAAAAGAGAATGAAGCAAAAAGCAAAACATTGATCGTTTCACACAAAACTCCAAAAATGGGCCAGACAAAAGTATTTGCACCCTCAGCCTAATACTTGGTTGCACAACCTTTAGACAAAATAACTGTGACCAACCGCTTCCGGTAACCATCAATGAGTTTCTTACTTTGCTCTGCTGGAATTTTAGACCATTCTTCTTTGGCAAACTCCTTCAGGTCCCTGATATTTGAAGGGTGCCTTCTCCAAACTGCCATTTTTAGATCTCTCCACAGGTGTTCTATGGGATTCAGGTCTGGACTCATTGCTGGCCACCTTAGAAGTCTCCAGTGCTTTCTCTCAAACTATTTTCTAGTGCTTTTTGAAGTGTGTTTTGGGTCATTGTCCTGCTGGAAGACCCATGACCTCTGAGGGAGACCCAGCTTTCTCACACTGGGCCCTATATTATGTTGCAAAATTTGTTTGTAGTCTTCAGTCTTCATAATGCCATGCACACAGTCAAGCAGTCCAGTACCAGAGGCAGCAAAGCAACCCCAAAACATCAGGGAACCTCCGTCATGTTTGACTGAATGGACCGTGTTCTTTTCTTTGAATGCCCCTTTTTTTCTCCTGTAAACTCTATGTTGATGCCTTTGCCCAAAAAGCTCTACTTTTGTCTCATCTGACCAGAGAACATTCTTCCAAAACGTTTTAGGCTTTTTCAGGTAAGTTTTGGCAAACTCCCTTTTCATTCAGACGCCGACGGATAGTACGGGTTGACACTGTTGTACCCTCGGACTGCAGGCAGCTTGAACTTGTTTGGATGTTAGTCAAGGCTCTTTATCCAACATCCGCACAATCTTGCGTTGAAATCTCTTGTCAATTTTTCTTTTCCGTCCACATCTAGGGAGGTTAGCCACAGTGCCATGGGCTTTAAACTTCTTGATGACACTGCGCACGGTAGACACAGGAACATTCAGGTCTTTGGAGATGGACTTGTAGCCTTGAGATTGCTCTTGCTTCCTCACAATTTGGTTTCTCAAGTCCTCAGACAGTTCTTTGGTTTTCTTTCTTTTCTCCATGCTCAATGTGGTACACACAAGGACACAGGACAGAGGTTGAGTCAACTTTAATCCATGTCATCTGGCTGCAAGTGTGATTTAGTTATTGCCAACACCTGTTAGGTGCCACAGGTAAGTTACAGGTGCTGTTAATTACACAAATTAGAGAAGCATCACATGATTTTTCGAACAGTGCCAATACTTTTGTCTACCCCCTTTTTTATGTTTGGTGTGGAATTATATCCAATTTGGCTTTAGGACAATTCTTTTTGTGTTTTTTCATTTAAGACAAATTAAATGAAGATAATAATACCAAAGAATTTGTGTTTGCAATCATTTTCAGGAAGAAACAGAGTATTATCTGACAGAATTGCAGGGGTGTCAATAGTTT
Organism: Ranitomeya imitator; assembly: GCF_032444005.1. Taxonomy (NCBI): domain Eukaryota; kingdom Metazoa; phylum Chordata; class Amphibia; order Anura; family Dendrobatidae; genus Ranitomeya; species Ranitomeya imitator. Next base: position 640,406,274 of record NC_091286.1, read on the forward strand.
TGGCCACAACGGTAGGTGCAGGGTGAAGAACATAAACAGCAGAGAGATAAACCCTAGCTGGTCTTTCACTGACAGGCTTAATCCAAGGCAATATGGCTGGATATGCAAATAAGACTATTACCAGCATGAAACACCAGCAGGGGGAGAGTATAGAAAGCCGCACCTGGAGAAAGTGATAGGGCAGACAAATGAGTAAATAAAAAAAAGCCTGTTACCCTTAAAAGACTGAAGTAAGGATAACAGAAACTAAACACCTGGAAAAAAGTGGTTTGATGGACAGAAAATCTGACCTCAAAGCACAGGCTCAAGGGCTCGCACCCAGGTTACCTTAACCAAGGGTTTGAACCCAGGTGCATGGCACAGTGTTATCATAGGGAGAACAAAAGAGAGGTACGTACTATTACTACTGAGCATAGGAGAAGATGATTATTATTGTCTAACACATTATGAATTGCTGGAACATGTTTTGGCACAATGGAGTAGCAGTAAGAAACCAACCAAAGATGTGTTAAATTCTGAAGAGACGAGGTGTGGATGTTTTCATGGCAGCCTTGGACAGATGGATAAGGGAAAATAGTAATCAATTACTTATACAAAGCTGGTATCTACCATTATACAGTCGCTGTATGGGTGAAATACACTGTACCAGTCAGTTCATTGTTATATAAAGGGATTTCTTGTATTACTTGTCCAGCGTATAGTGGTATTATTGGCGACATATGCCTTGTAATACTAGAATTTGTTCAGTGCTAGTATTGAGGTATAATTTAGTCACTGTGGAAGAAAAAAGGATTGTTCGTTTTTACAATATTTTAAAATTCATATAAAAAACAGAGTGGAAGATAGAAACAAATGACAACTTGTTTCAAATTCTATCCGATGTTCTTTGTCAAAGCCAATAGAAAATTTTCCCAGCTGTCCTAAATATCTAAACTTACCAACGAAAGAGGATATCAAAGACACATGATTTGAATGAATAATTAAAAACACAGATGTGAATAATACAAAAAAAATAAAACAGTAAAAACAACATACACAAACATATAGAATATATTAATAATGATACATGATTTCTCTACATACTGTAGATTGAGGCCATCTGGAAATCTGGAACCAAGATTAAAAATTCAAAAAGCCTCCTCGGTTAAAAAAGCATCTCTTCACGTCGCCTCCACAAACCAGCCTGTTAACCTTTTCAATGCCGAAATCTTGAAACAATGAAAGATGTCTCTGATGACCATGAATGAAATGTTCATCATCAGAAGACACAATGTAGGTAGAGTTGCAAGCATTGGAAGTACCATTAAGGTGCTCATTAATGCGAACCTTCAGTTTACGGAAAGTACAACTAACATAAAGTGCTGGCATAAAGTACACCTTATTCCATACAGCACATTCTCCAAATTTATAGTTGAAATTTTTGTTTGAAATTATAAAAACGTAAACTATTCACGTTGGCAAATTGGGCACATTGTAATGTATATTTATAGGTTTTACACCCGTTGGCCCAACATTTATAAAAACTCTGGTACTTAAGCCATATTTTCTTATTATCAGAGATGCTTGAGACAAACCTAGGAGAGATAATATTGCCCAAAGATAGTCCTCCTTTGGCCACTACATGACATCCGTCATCCGTCACTACATGACTACAATGTTATCCTCAAACAGTTTTGCCAAAATTTGTTGATAACATGTTTGATGAAGGTGAACAGGGAGCTGTAGTGCAAAGACAAAATTAGTTTTAACGATCTTGATAATGTTTCAGAAAAACAAGTCACTAGATCTAAGCATTTTTTGGTCTGTGAAATGTGTTTTCGTCTATTGAACATCCATGGCGGATAACATCAATAACTTAACCTGGCATATGAATTGTCGATTTCCTGTGCAGCATTGGTAGAATCACTACATTTTCTCACAAATTTTCTGTGCAAAATGCCTCTTTAGAGAGGAAGAGGATTTAAACTCTATAGCGCCACTTTTAGGAAGCAGCAATCCTACAAGTCACTATCGACCCTTTAATGGGCCTTGTAATATGACTTAGGATAAAAACTAAATGAGAATCTCAATTTGCAGACACAGTATTTTGATGTATTGCCTCTCATCAGTGCAAAGTATGAGAACTGATTTGGCTGGGTGAGAGGCTATGGACTGAGGTCTAAGGGGTAACTGTTCTCATTGTGGAGAGCGACATACTGGCTCTGGCATGCCAAAAATTCACCTACAGGTATGGCTCAAGCAACATGCTTTGGATGACTACTTGCAGCCTATAAGATCGTGTCACCAACTGAAGCTTTGCGCTACATAGAGGTGGAAATCATTTGCCCTGGAATGCCCTGGAATGCTGGATAATTACAAATCCAAAAAAGAAATAACCCCAAAAGTATGTGAAGCTGTGAAGTTCAAATTAAATGAATTGGAATTAATGTATTCCACAAAGCATGGCATGGCAGATACATCACCCCTCCAAATGAGGAGCATATGATTGGTGTATCTTTCACGTAATCCCAACACTGCCTGGGTTGCCCCACTTGCCACACCTCACATGAGCATGACATCATCACAGGCCCTTCACCGCTATCATTTATCTTCTTTCATTGGGCAGGAAGCTGATTGGTGCTCCTCTGCCCATGTACCCCACCCTTAAAAAATAGCAGTTTTCCTACCCAATCCAGCAGAGGTAAGAAAACTAAATACATTTAAAAAATATATATTAAATCTTCCTTACTGTTGGTGCCTCCCCCCACAACCTGCTGCCTTAGGCACCCGCCCTCGGATGCCGAGTGGCAAATACGGCTTGCCTACCGCCCAAAGGACTCTTACTACTTCACTGCATTTATAGCACGTGAGATTGAACTACTTGTGGGTAATTAGCACAAAATAGATGATTTTCCAGAAGTAGTAAATACGCCATATGTGAAATGTTTTCCACACTGCTTACTGATTTAGCAAACTCTTCTTCCAAACAAGACATTTCTTTCATAGATAAGACATGGAAATATGGTCATGTACGTAGGAAAAAAAAAGCTGGCAGAATTTTTATTAACAAAGAACAAGCAGTTATTCTGATTTACAGCGTCTGTGTTAAATCTCATAATGTCAACAATCATGCACGGTAGGCACCAAAAGCTTTTAAGCTGAAGTGGTTCATTTGACATGTCCAGCCGAGTTCTGAATGTGGAGATATAATTAACCACATGTTCCGTCTTATCAAAACAGTAGTGTAAAAACAGAAAAATACATTTTTTATTTCAATGCTTCAAAAGTTTTTGAAATGGAGCAAACAATGTCAAGACAGATTTATTTCTGTGTATGCAGTCAAAGAAATGGAATTTCGAAAGAGAGAATCGGAGTTTGTAAACCACAATATCTTGTGATGGCTCCTTGGAACCATATTGAAGTGTGAGCTACCAGTGTGATATGGACAGTTCTTGAGCCAGAATTTTTGTCTAAACATTATATGTAGCACAAAGTCTAGTATATTCATTTATCTAAACAGCAATTGTTTGAAATAAAATTGAAAGATGAATTTCAGCAAAATACTGTAGACATGGAGTCCTCTCATCCATTGAGCATTCTAAACCAATATTACTAACTCAAGTGATATAAACAGTTTTTCCTCAAAGGTATCTAGTAGTCTCAATGGTTTGGGATATTTTCTACCCCCTTTACAGCTTTTCTCTGCCTATTCGAGACGTTTGACTATGATTATTATTATTATTATTTATTTATATAGCACCTTTGATTCCATGGTGCTGTACATGAGAAGGGGTTACATACAATTGTATGTGGCATAAGCCATATGCCATGTTCATATGGCATAATTGTCACGTCTGTCACAGACCACAGGCCAAAAATGCTACCTTGGACAGACTTGGCACAAGCCACTCTGTCTGGCACCCTTCACTCTTTAATCCCTTTACAGGGATCTGGTATTACAAGAGGTTGACTAGATTCCTTCCACGGAAAGGCTCCTGTCCAGAGAAGAGAACCAGAGGAAAGAAGGGTTGCCATGCGGGGTCAATGCCAGAAGGTCATGTAAGGGGTAAAATAGAAAAACAAGTGGATGGTCAAAATTCAAGCCAAGGTCAGAAAATGGTAGAAATCAAGAAGACAATACAAGAGCAAAGACAATAGATACAAGCCAAGTAAACAGACTCATTGACTGGCAGTGGAATTCAGAGACCCACGGCTCTCAGAAAGGATTAATCAAAACCAAACAATTATCCACATAACTCCCTGATCTAGCGGCATATAAATATCCCAGATACTGACACAGGACCGACACAGTCGTGCATCACCTGCTACAATGGCACCACATAGCAGTTTAAGCAGAAACATAGGGACAGAAATTGGAATAGATGATACAATACTAATAGAAATTATATAATCGATTAGTGACCAAAGAAATTTGTTACAAAATTTTTGTTGTAGTATTTTCACAAATTCTTACAAATTGGCAGCCAACCGGCAATCATTTTGTTGGAGTCTGAGGTCTGAGAAGGGATGAAAAAAATCAATGGTTATACAAACCTCTGGTTGACCCTTCTCATACATCTCCTCTCCTCTGGTCCTCCAATTTGCTCTGCTATCTTCTTTCTTCAGCCTATCTTCTTTTTCAGTCTGCCATTTTTCACTATTCTAAACACCGCAATAAGTAAATAATGTAGGAGCCGGAGGACTGGATAGAAGAAGAGAGAAGACTGAGAAGGCAATAGGAAGATGGGCGGAAGAAGGAAGGGAGGGCTGAGGAGAGGTGAGGATAAGGTTTTTTTTTTACTAAACCATCCTGTTGGATTTAATTCACACCAAATTTATTCAATGCATATCATATTTCTTGCTCAAAGTTGAGCGAGTCCAATAAAGTCGAATTTCAGGTGATTCACTCATTTTTGCACATAAAGACTTGAAGACATTAAGACTTGAGGACAGGAGATATTGCATATACAAGCAGTATAATTGCATTAACTATAACAAATAAATAACCATGGTGTTAAATATATTTGGGATTTCCAAAATTACTTACTCAGCATGCTTAAAGAGAACCTGTCATGTGGTACATGAGGTCTGATTCATGGACAGGATGGTATGAAGAAGGAGAAGCTGATGATATAAATATACATAGAGTGACTACAGACTTGAACCTCAAGCCTGGACAACCCTTTTAAGTTAAGATGATCAGGTGAAATTAGGTGGGAATTGTGGTGTCATTTATGGAACGCATCAAACTTGATGCCTAATCCATTTGAGGCCAATAAGATATGTTCAATTTTGTCTACCACTACCCTTTCCACCAATGTCATAGATTTCCGTGCTGTAAAGCTCTAGACAGGTTCACTTTAAGGTAGAAATACTATCATCCTGATGTTATCATACAGTAGTCATCAATGCCTCTATTATTGATCGAGCTTGTATTAGTGGTTGTGTTATGGCAAAGGACATCTCTCGTTGGGTGATGAAACCTAATCCACGCGTCCTGCTGTTGGAAACTTTCTTGGACCATACAGCGGTTTCATTAAATGTGACTTACACATTCTAATCTACAGTGGAAAACTGCGACCCTAAAGAACATATCTTCCTATTGTTTATAACTGCATGAAAATCAACATTCTCCAATCCTGGTTCACACAGTAGGAATCCCATTTTTTTTGGGACAAACGCGATTTATACAACTGCAAGGAACAATAAAACATGAACTTTACAATGTTTTCCTACCTAAAAATAATACAGAGTCTGTAAAGTTCCAGAGCTTATTATTACAACGTAAAAGACAGTCATTCAAAAGCCCAAGCTCATTTTAGAGGAGGTTGGATCTCCGCCAGCGTGAAACATAGGAGCACCTGCATCTGCTACTATATGCGGACACCAGGGAGAGGACATTCTCCACATGGAGAAATGCTGTATATTAACCAGAAAATTCATTCTGTATTTTACAGAGAAAAATAGGATAAAATTAGATAAAATTAATTGGAAACCAGTAATGTGGGTGCAAGAGGTGATCTGCATAAAGCGTTATCTATATTTATGGATGGAGCAGACAGCTGCTTCCTTTGACTGGCAGATACATGAAATGTAGGGTGTATTTCCTTGTAGCAAATACACTACATACTTTGTGCTGCAGATTTACGGATGGAAAATCCAAAACATATTATAGCAGCAGTATTGTGAATCAGATTCTACCAAATCTTATCCATGTACTATGCAAAAACATTATGCAGTGTAAATTCATGCTGGGGATATTTAATCGAGATTTCACATTTGCAATGCAAATCACTCCAAAAGAAATGTCCGCCATCACCAACACGACCACCATTTTGAGCATTTTATTATTATTATTATTATTATTTATTGTTATAGCGCCATTTATTCCATGGCGCTTTACATGTGAGGAGGGGTATACATAATAAAAACAAGTACAATAATCTTAAACAATACAAGTCATAACTGGTACAGGAGGAGAGAGGACCCTGCCCGCGAAGGCTCACAATCTACAAGGGATGGGTGAGAATACACTAGGTGAGGGTAGAGCTGGTCATGCAATGGTTTGGTCGATCGGTAGTTACTGCAGGTTGTAGGCTTGTCTGAAGAGGTGGGTCTTCAGCTTCTTTTTGAAGGTTTCGATGGTAGGCGAGAGTCTGATGTGTTGTGGTAGAGGGTTCCAGAGTAGGGGTGATACGCGAGAGAAATCTTGTATACGATTGTGGGAAGAGGAGATAAGAGGGGAGTAGAGTAGGAGATCTTGTGAGGATCGGAGGTTGCGTGTAGGTAAGTACCGGGAGACGAGGTCACAGATGTATGGAGGAGACAGGTTGTGGATGGCTTTGTACGTCATGGTTAGGGTTTTGTAGTGGAGTCTCTGGGCAATGGGGAGTCAGTGAAGGGATTGACAGAGGGGAGAGGCCGGGGAATAGCGAGGGGACAGGTGGATTAGTCGGGCAGCAGAGTTTAGAATAGATTGGAGGGGTGCGAGAGTGTTAAAGGGGAGGCCACAGAGCAGGAGGTTGCAGTAGTCAAGGCGAGAGATGATGAGGGCATGGACTAGGGTTTTTGCAGATTCATGGTTGAGGAATGAACGGATTCGTGAAATATTTTTGAGTTGAAAGCGGCAGGAAGTGGAAAGGGAATGGCATAAAATTGCTTCAGTCACAGAAAGGCTTCCTCATAATGCCTTGCAGCCATCACATCAAGAGGGACTATTACAGCCACTATAAATGGTGAGGACAAGGAAAGCAGTGGCCATTTTAGGTTGAGTTTAGGATAATAAGAGGACATCAGAGTTCACAGCTCAGCAATAGGAAGAGATGGCCCTAAAACATACTACAAACATTAATGTTTTGTGCAATGGAACAGTGAAGAAGACAAGCATAATAATTTATGAATAATCATGACAATTAATTGACGGAATGATGAGATAGTAGAGATTCCAGCAGCAGCAGTTCTAGATTCAGTGTAATTGATCAGTGATATTGTGTAGTTGGCATTTGTCCTTCTGTAAATAAATTACAATTACTGTTTTATTATTTTTTCATTTTTAACGCAATAGAGAGCAACAGCAAGGCAGCACAATATTTTTTGCATAAAATAATCTGAAATCAATGTCAGACAGTGTGCTGCCCTGTGACAAGCAAATGTAGTTGTGACTAGAGATGAGCGAATTTGCTCGGGTCAGGGCTTCCCGAATCGCTCCAGATGATCAGTTTTTCGGTTCTGCTGCTGCATGTGTCGCTGTGTGACAGTCACAGCACATGCATGGAGAGCCCAACAAACAGGCTCTCCATGCATGTGTCATGGCTGTCACACAGCGACACATGCATGCAGCTGCGGAACCGAACAGCTGAACAGCCGGAGCGATTCAGGAAGCCAGGTTCCCTCTGCAGTTTATTCGGTAAGCACTAGTGATGAGCGAATATACTCGTTGCTCGGGTTTTCCCGAGCATGCACGTGTGATCTCTGAGTATTTGTTGGTGTTCAGAGATATAGTTTTCATCGCCTCAGCTGAATGATTTACAGCTCCTAGCCAGGCTGAGTACATGTGGGGATTCCCTAGCAACCAGGCAACCCCCACATGTACTCAGCCTGGCTAGTAGCTGTAAATCATTCAGCTGAGGCAATGAAAACGAAATCTCCAAACACTAACAAATACTCGTAAACCACCCCAGCGTGCTCGGGAAAACCCGAGCAACGAATATACTCGCTCATTACTAGTAAGCACTATAGCTTGCCAAATAAGCAAGGACCCATAGAAATTCGCTCTTCTCTACTTGTGACAACCAGATAAGTTCTTGAATTGCTTGTGCAATTCCTTTTGTGAAGTTGGAATAATTGCTTTCTAAAAATGTAAAGGAAAATTTCCCAAAACATAAACATTTAACTGCAACTGTCTACCTCACAAAGAGTGCATGTCTCAAACAATGTATTTATTTTTTGCACATCTGTTTTGCTAGTCAAATTGTACATCCGTATAAACCACACTAATTCTGAACCCTGTTGCAGGTGCTGTCTTTTTGGTCATGTATATGCCTAGCTTTTAATATTTTGTCATTTTTTGGAAAGGGGATGAATTTTCTTGAAAAAAATAGAAGAAAAAAAATGGAGAAATTTTATTGTGCTTGTCGTATTTTTTTACACACCTGTTTTACTAGTTTAATTTGACAACTATACACACCACACTTATACTACAGCCTGCTGACACATTTTTGTTTCTGTATACAGTATGTACCCATCTACGGCATTTCTTGTTTTGTTTTTTTTTTTGTCAAAACTTGAATAATTGGTGCGGAAAAGATTTTCAAAAGTTATTTGTAGTGTTGTAGAAAATGTATCATAGAAAAAAGAAAGTCGCAATGATCAGGGTAGTGTAAAGGAAAATAACTCTTACCATAGCTAAGAATGTGGGAGCCGCTAGCAGCAAGAGAAGCAGTATTACTGGCACCATCCATCAAGACAGTAGCACTAAAACACGCAGGCCATAATTAGCCTCCATTGCCTCCAGCAGGTACATTAGCGGGAAAGAAGTGGAGGGCATTATGGAAGATATGGCACATGACTTAAGAAAACCATAGCAGAATGTTACCTCTGACAGCAACACCGTCAGTTTAAGTCAGTGTTCTGTCTGACCCAAAAGAACAAGAGAGATAATTTTGATTGTTTTTTTTTTATTTCACCATTAAAAGGCAGTCAGTCTTATTAAATAGGCTGTCTGTCGCAACTGTGTTACCATTCATTTCTACATTGAGGTTACTTTAACCCCTTCATGACCAGAGCTGTTTTCGTTTTTGCATTTTTGTAGTATGCTCCCCTTATTCCCAGAGATATAACTTCAATATGGCCAAGTGAGGGCTTGTTTTTTGTGGGACAAGTAGTACTTTTGAACAACACAATTGGTTTTAACATTAAGTGTATTGGAAAACAAGAAAGAAATTCCAAGTGTGGTGAAATTGCAAAAAAAAAGTGAAACAAAAAATGCAATTCCACAATAGTTTTTTTTTTTTACTATGTTCATTAGATGCTAATACTGACCTTCCATTATGATTCTCCAGGTCATTACAAGTTCATAGACACCAAACATGTCTAGGTTCTTTTCTATCTAATTGGTGAAAAAGAATTCCAAAGTTTGTTAAAAAAAAAACAAATTGCACAATATTCCGATACCAGTAGCGTCTCCATTTTTCTTGATCTCGGGTCGGGTGAGAGGTTATTTTTTGCGTGCCGAGCTGACGTTTTTAAAGATACTATATTGATGTAGATATTATCTTTTGATCGCACGTTATTGCATTTTAATGCAATGTTGCGGCGACAGAGAAAAAATAATCCTGGGGTTTTGACTTTTTTTGTTACGGCGTTTAGCGATCAGGTTAATCCTTTTTATATTGGGCGATTCTGAATGCGGCGAAACCAAATATGTGTATGTTTGAATTTTTTTTATTGTTTTATTTTGAATGGGTCAAAACGGGGGTGATTTGAACTTTTATATTTTATTTTTTTAGATTTTTAAAAACATTTTTTTTTTACTTTTGGCATGCTTCAATAGTCTCCACGGGAGACTAGAAGCTGCCATAACCCAATCGGCTCTGCTACACACAGGCGATGATCAGATGCTGACTTGCTGACTTGCTTTGAGTGCCGACCATCAGGCAACGCTCATAGCAATCTGGCAATGACAACCATAGAGGTCTGCTGGAAAGATCTGATTGTCATGCCAATCCATCGGCGACGCGCGATCATGTGACCCGGGTGCTGTTGGGTGGGATTTCCGATGCACTTGCAGGAAATGCATGTTAAATGCCGCTGTCAGAGCTTGACAGCGGCATTAACCCCTTCATGACCCAGCCTATTTTGACCTTAAAGACCTTGCCGTTTTTTGCAATTCTGACCAGTGTCCCTTTATGAGGTAATAACTCAGGAACGCTTCAATGGATCCTAGCGGTTCTGAGATTGTTTTTTCGTGACATATTGGGCTTCATGATAGTGGTAAATTTAGGTCAATAAATTCTGTGTTTATTTGTGATAAAAACAGAAATTTGGCGAAAATTTTGAAAATTTCGCAATTTTCACATTTTGAATTTTTATTCTGTTAAACCAGAGAGTTATGTGACACAAAATAGTTAATAAATAACATTTCCCACGTGTCTACTTTACATCAGCACAATTTTGGAAACAAAATTTTTTTTTGCTAGGAAGTTATAAAGGTTAAAATTTGACCAGCGATTTCTCATTTTTACAACGAAATTTACACAACCATTTTTTTTAGGGACCACCTCACATTTGAAGTCAGTTTGAGGGGTCTATATGGCTGAAAATACCCAAAAGTGACACCATTCTAAAAACTGCACCCCTCAAGGTGCACAAAACCACATTCAAAAAGTTTATTAACCCTTCAGGTGCTTCACAGCAGCAGAAGCAAAATGGAAGGAAAAAATGAACATTTAACGTTTTAGTCACAAAAATGATTTTTCAGCAACAATTTTTTTATTTTCCCAATAATAAAAGGAGAAACTGAACCATGAAAGTTGTTGTCCAATTTGTCCTGAGTACGCTGATACCTCATATGTGGGGGTAAACCACTGTTTGGGCGCACGGCAGGGCTTGGAAGGGAAGGAGCGCCATTTGACTTTTTGAATGAAAAATTGGCTGCACTCTTTAGCGGACACCATGTCACGTTTGGAGAGCCCGCGTGTGCCTAAAAATTGGAGCTCCCCCACAAGTGACCCCATTTTGGAAACTAGACGCCCCAAGGAACTTATCTACATGCATAGTGAGCCCTTTCAACCCCCAGGTGCTTCACAAATTTATCCGTAAAAATGAAAAAATACTTTTTTTTCACAAAAAAATTCTTTTACCCTCAATTTTTTCATTTTCACATGGACAACAGGATAAAATGGATCCTAAAATTTGTTGGGCAATTTCTCCTGAGTACATTGATACCTCACATGTGGAGGTAAACCACTGTTTGGGCACATGGTAAGGCTCGGAAGGGAAGGAGCACCATTTGACTTTTTGAATGAAAAATTATCTCCATCGTTAGCGGACACCATGTCGCGTTTGGAGAGACCCTGTGTGCCTAAACATTGGAGCTCCCCCACAAGTGACCCCATTTTGGAAACTAGACCCCCCAAGGAACTTATCTAGATGCATACTGAGCACTTTAAACCCCCAGGTGCTTCACAGAAGTTTATAATGCAGAGCCATGAAAATAAAAAATAATTTTTCTTTTCTCAAAAATGATATTTTAGCCTGGAATTTCCTATTTTGCCAATAGTAATAGGAGAAATTGGACCACAAATGTTGTTTGTCCTGAGTACGCAGATACCCCATATGTGGGGGTAAACCAATGTTTGGGCGCACGGCAGGGCTCAGAAGGGAAGGCACGCCATTTGGCTTTTTAAATGGAAAATTAGCTCCAATCATTAGCGGACACCATGTCGCGTTTGGAGAGCCCCTGTGTGCCTAAACATTGGAGATCCCCCACAAATGACCCCATTTTGGAAACTAGACCCCCAAAGGAACTAATCTAGATGTGTGGTGAGCACTTTGAACCCTCAAGTGCTTCACAGAAGTTTATAACGCAGAGCCATGAAAATTAAAAAAAAAAATTCTTTTCTCAAAAATGATTTTTTAGCCCGCTATTTTTTATTTTCCCAAGGGTTACAGGAGAAATTGGACCACAAAAGTTGTTGTCCAGTTTGTCCTGAGTACGCTTATACCCCATGTGTGGGGGTAAACCACTGTTTGGGCACACGTCGGGGCTCAGAAGGGAAGTAGTGACTTTTGAAATGCAGACTTTGATGGAATGGTCTGCGGACGTCACGTTGCGTTTGCAGAGCCCCTGGTGTGCCTAAACAGTAGAAACCCCCCACAAGTGACCCCATTTTAGAAACTAGACCCCGCAAGGAACTTATCTAGATATGTGGTGAGCACTTTGAACTCCCAAGTGTTTCACAGACGTTTACAACGCAGAGCCGTGAAAATAAAAAATAATTTTTCTTTCCTCAAAAATTATGTTTTAGCAAGCATTTTTTTATTTTCACAAGGGTAACAGGAGAAATTGGACCCCAGTAATTGTTGCGCAATTTGTCCTGAGTATGCTGGTACCCCATATGTAGGGGTAAACCACTGTTTGGGCGCACGTCGGGGCTCGGAATTGAGGGAGCACCATTTGACTTTATGAATACAAGATTGGCTGGAATCAATGGTGGCGCCATGTTGCGTTTGGAGACCCCTGATGTGCCTAAACAGTGGAAACCCCTCAATTCTAACTCCAACACTAACCCCAACACACCCCTAACCCTAATCCCAACTGTAGCCATAACCCTAATCACACCCCTAACCACAACCCTAATTCCAACCCTAACCCTAAGGCTATGTGCCCACGTTGCGGATTCGTGTGAGATTTTTCAGCATCATTTTTGAAAAATCCGCGGGTAAAGGGCACTGCGTTTTTCCTGCGGATTTACCGTGGATTTCCAGTGTTTTTTGTGCAGATTTCACCTGTGGATTCCTATTGAGGAACAGGTGTAAAACGCTGCGGAATCTGCATAAAGAATTGACATGCTGCGGAAAATACAACGCAACATTTCCGCGTGGTATTTTCCGCACCATGGGTACAGCGGATTTGGTTTTCCATATGTTTACATGGAACTGCAAACCTGATGGAACACTGCTGCGAATCCGCAGCGGCCAATCCGCTGCGGATCCGCAACCAAATCCGCACCGTGTGCACATAGCCTAATTCTAAAGGTATGTGCACACGCTGCGGAAAATGCTGCAGATCCGCAGCAGTTTCCCATGAGTTTACAGTTCAATGTAAACCTATGGGAAACAAAAATCGCTGTACACATGCTGCGGAAAAACTGCACGGAAACGCAGCGGTTTACATTCCACAGCATGTCACTTCTTTCTGCGGATTCCGCAGCGGTTTTACAACTGCTCCAATAGAAAATCGCAGTTGTAAAACCGCAGTGAAATGCGCAGAAAAACCGCGGTAAATCCGCGATAAATCCACAGTGGTTTAGCACTGCGGATTTATCAAATCCGCAGCGGAAAAATCCGCAGAGGAACAGAATACGTGTGCACATACCGAAACCCTAACCCTAACCCTACCCCTAACCCTACCCCTACCCCTAACCCTAACCCTACCCCTAACCCTACCCCTAACCCTACCCCTAACCCTAACCCTACCCCTAACCCTACCCCTAACCCTACCCCTAACCCTACCCCTAACCCTAACCCTATTCTAACCTTAGTGTAAAAAAAAAAAAAATTCTTTATTTTTTTATTGTCCCTACCTATTGGGGTGACAAAGGGGGGGGGGGGTCATTTACTATTTTTTTTTATTTTGATCACTGAGATAGGTTATATCTCAGTGATCAAAACTCACTTTGGAACGAATCTGCCGGCCGGCAGATTCGGCGGGCGCACTACACGTGCGCCCGCCATTTTGGAAGATGGCGGCGCCCAGGAAAGAAGACGGACGGATCCCGGGAGGTAAGTATAAGGAAGGGGAGATCAGTGCACGGGGGGAGCGTCGGAGCACGGGGGGGTGGATCGGAACATGGGGGGTGGATCGGAACACGGGGGGGTGGATTGGAGCACGGGGTGGGAGATCGCTGTGCAGGGGGGTGTATCGGAGCACGGGGGGGGAATCAGAGCACGGGGGGGTGATCGCTGTGCGGGGGGGGTGATCGGAGTGCGGGGGGGTTTGATTGGAGCATGGGGGGTGTGATTGGAGCACGGGGGTAGCGGACAGGAGGACGGGGGAGCGGAGCACAGGACGGAGGGGAGCGGACCACAGATCGGGGGGCGGGGGGGCGATCGGTGGGGTGGGGTGGGGGCACATCAGTGTTTCCAGCCATGGCCGATGATATTGCAGCATCGGCCATGGCTGGATTGTAATATTTCACCAGTTTTTTAGGTGAAATATTACAAATCGCTCTGATTGGCAGTTTCACTTTCAACAGCCAATCAGAGCGATCAAAGCCACGGGGGGGTGAAGCCACCCCCCCTGGGCTAAACTACCACTCCCCCTGTCCCTGCAGGCCGGGTGAAATTGGAATTAACCCTTTCACCCGGCCTGCAGGGACGCGATCTTTCTGTGACACAGCATATGCGTCACAGGTCGGATTGGCACCGACTTTCATGTCGCATACGCTGTGTCACAGGTCGGGAAGGGGTTAAATGGGTTAACAGCCGTGGATGGATTGCAATTCCTCCCGCTGGCTGTTATTGGCACATGTCAGCTGTTCAAAACAGCTGATATGTACCGGAAAAGATGTGGGCTCACCACTGGAGCCCACATCAAAAGGAGGGAGTCTGACATCGGCGTATTAATATGCTCGAAGTCGTAAAGGGGTTACCATTATTAAGGCTGGGTTTGCTTTAAGGTGCTTAAAAAGGTTTGGATACAGTGACAGTGTTATTTACTTCTTCGAGGGCAATTAGAGTACCTGTGATAAATGTATTCACCGCTAATCAAATTGTGGTGAAAAATTCACCGATCCTGATGAATTTATATGTCAAAATAGTTGATTATTTCTAGTTTATACAACAATTCTGTATCGTGTTTTCTTATAACTGTATATTGTAAATTATGTAACTGTATAATATATGTTATTCCTCACTGTAATTGAAAGGGTATTCTGTTCTCAGGATAGTTGTATACCATGCACAATTTGTTGTAAAAATACACATTTTTCTTTACTCATCCTACCTACTGCAGGTCCAGTGCTGTGTCTCCCCTGCTGCTCCCGGTGTCTGTTATTGTCTCCAATGCTGATATCATGTTGACAGTTCTACAGCCAATCACTGAGCTCAGTGGCTCTTCCAGTGTAGACGACTGCTGATATCAATGATTGGATGTAGCACTGCAGATGACAAAAGAAACCAAAAGTAGAGGTGCTATATAAATATGATGACTGCAATACAGAGGCGTAGCTAGGGTTTTGGTTCAGGGGGGGCGAAACTTCTGAGTAGGCCCCTAACCAGGTAACCTTCATTAAAATTCGGTCACGCACCCTAATAGTGGAGGAGAACCTCAGCAGATGACAGCGCTGTTTCTGAAGATAATCTCTATATAACGACCAATATGGATATTACCGCCATATGGTCAGTGGTAGATACCAGCCCTACAGAACATATAACAGATCACTGCACAGTTACAGATAATGTCTTACCGCTGACGTCCTTTCTGATGGAATCGTTCATTTTTCCCGTCTTTTCTGGCCCAGACCAATATGAGAACTTCTTCCAGCCAGGACTCGTCTGCAGAGAATACAACAAAGACACATTTCACTTCTCATATTCCAGACCCATCACCATCTATTCCCAACCTGCACAAACTCCTCATCCTGCTGATACCCCAGTACTGAGCCGCTGCTGCCGTATGTGTCCCTATTACTGCGCCTGATACCCCAATACTAAGCCTCTGCTGCTGCCGTATGTGTCCTTATTACTGCCCCAGATACCCCAATACTGAGCTGCTGCTGCCGTATGTGTCCCTATTACTGCACCTGATACCCCAACACTAAGCCTCTGCTGCTGCCGTATGTGACCCTATTACTGCCCCTGATACCCCAATACTGAGCCTCTGCTGCCATATGTGACCCTATTACTGCCCCTGATAACCCAATACAGAGCCGCTGCTGCTGTATGTGTCCCTATTACTCCACCTGATACCCCAATAATGAGCCGCTGCTGCCATATGTGACCCTATTACTGCCCCTGATAACCCAATACTGAGCCGCTGCTGCTGTATGTGTCCCTATTACTCCACCTGATACCCCAATACTGAGCCGTTGCTGCCGTATGTGTCCCTATTTCTCCACCTGATACCCCAATACTGAGCCGCTGCTGCCGTATGTGTCCCTATTACTGCACCTGCTGTGTGGTTCTCTGTGCCCTCTAAATTCTAAAGCACCCCTCTATAATTGTTGTGAATTCTGTGGCAGAGTTCACTCCTGTGGTCACAAGTGGTACTTCGGCTGATTCTCTCTGGGATCTTCCGTTTGTGGAGGAAAGTGGTACTGCAGCTTCTGAGTTTCCTCCCTCAGGTGATCTGGTGAGCTCGTTAGCTTCTTCTCTACTTAACTCCACCTGATGCTTTGACTAATGCTTCCTATCAATGTTTCAGTGTGGGACTTGTTTTTTCCCTGGATCATTCCTGTGGCCTGCTGCTCTGCAAAGCTAAGTTTTGCTTATGTTATTTTGTTGCTATTTTTCTGTCCAGCTTGCTTTATTGGTTTTTCTCGCCTGCTGGAAGCTCTGAGACGCAGAGGGACCACCTCCGTACCGTTAGTCGGTGCGGAGGGTCTTTTTGTCCCCTCTGCGTGGTTTTTTATAGGTTTTTGTTCTGACCGCAAAGTTATCTTCCCTATCCTCGTTCTGTTCAGCTAGTCGGGCCTCACTTTGCTAAATCTGTTTCATCTCTATGTTTGTGTTTTCATCTTACTCACAGTCATTATATGTGGGGGGCTGCCTTTTCCTTTGGGGAATTTCTCTGAGGCAAGGTAGGCTTATTTTTCTATCTTCAGGATTTGCTAGTTTCTCAGGCTGTGACGAGGCGCCTAGGTTCTGGTCAGGAGCGCTCCACGGCTACCTTTAGCGTGGTTTGATAGGCTTAGGGATTGCGGTCTGCAGAGTTCCCACGTCTCAGAGCTCGTTCTATTATTTTGGGTTATTGTCAGTTCACTGAATGTGCTCTGACCTCCATGTCCATTGTGATTCTGAATTGCCTTTCATAACAGTACAGGAAGCCAAAAGTGCTAATGATTCTCAATAGAGGGAAAAAAGAAGTTCTGAGACCATTTTTTTTTCTTTGCACTGTGTTTTGTCTTTTTTTTCCCCTAGACATTTGGGTGGTTCAGGACACAAGTGTAGCAATGGACATTAAAGGTCTGTCTTCATGTGTGGATCAGCTCACGGCAAGAGTTCAAAATATTCAAGATTTTGTGGTCCAGAATTCTTTGCTTGAACCGAGAATTCCTATTCCAGATTTGTTTTTTGGAGATAGAACTAAATTTCTGAGTTTCAAAAATAATTGTAAACTATTTCTGGCTTTGAAACCTCGCTCTTCTGGTGACCCAATTCAACAGGTTAGGATCGTCATTTCTTTTTTGCGCGGCGACCCTCAGGACTGGGCGTTTTCTCTTGCGTCAGGAGATCCTGCATTGAGTAATATCGATGCGTTTTTCCTGGCGCTTGGGTTGCTGTACGATGAGCCTAATTCAGTGGATCAGGCAGAAAAAAATTTGCTGGTTCTTTGTCAGGCTCAGGATGAGATAGAGGTATATTGTCAGAAATTTAGAAAGTGGTCAGTGCTCACTCAATGGAATGAATCTGCGCTGGCAGCAATATTCAGAAAGGGTCTCTCTGAAGCCCTTAAGGATGTCATGGTGGGATTTCCTATGCCTGCTGGTTTGAATGAGTCTATGTCTTTGGCCATTCAGATCGGTCGACGCTTGCATGAGCGTAAACCTGTGCACCATTTGGCAGTATTACCTGAGCTTAAACCTGAGCCTATGCAGTGTGATAGGACCTTGACCAGAGTTGAACGGCAAGAACATAGACGTCTGAATGGTCTGTGTTTCTACTGTGGTGATTCCACTCATGCTATCTCTGATTGTCCTAAGCGCACTAAGCGGTTCGCTAGGTCTGCCACCATTGGTATTGTACAGTCAAAATTTCTTCTGTCCGTTACCTTGATCTGCTCTTTGTCATCATATTCTGTCATGGCATTTGTGGATTCAGGCGCTGCCCTGAATTTGATGGACTTGGAATATGCTAAGCGTTGTGGGTTTTTCTTGGAGCCCTTGCAGTGTCCTATTCCATTGAGAGGAATTGATGCTACACCTTTGGCCAAGAATAAGCCTCAATACTGGACCCAGCTGACCATGTGCATGGCTCCTGCACATCAGGAGGTTATTCGCTTTCTGGTGTTGCATATTCTGCATGATGTGGTCGTGTTGGGGTTGCCATGGCTACAAGCCCATAATCCAGTATTAGATTGGAAATCCATGTCGGTGTCCAGCTGGGGTTGTCAGGGGGTACATGGTGATGTTCCATTTCTGTCAATTTCGTCATCCACTCCTTCTGAGGTCCCAGAGTTCTTGTCTGATTACCGGGATGTATTTGATGAGCCCAAGTCCAATACCCTACCTCTGCATAGGGATTCCCAAAAGGTCGATTGTTTAATTTGTCCGTGCCTGAGCACACCGCTATGCGCAGTTATGTGAAGGAATCCCTGGAGAAGGGGCATATTCGCCCGTCATCGTCGCCATTAGGAGCAGGGTTCTTTTTTGTAGCCAAGAAGGATGGTTCGCTGAGACCTTGTATAGATTACCGCCTTCTTAATAAGATCACGGTTAAATTTCAGTACCCCTTGCCATTGTTATCTGATCTGTTTGCTCGGATTAAGGGGGCTAGTTGGTTCACAAAGATAGATCTTCGTGGTGCGTATAATCTGGTGCGAATTAAGCAAGGTGATGAATGGAAAACTGCATTTAATACGCCCGAGGGTCATTTTGAGTATCTCGTGATGCCGTTCGGACTTGCCAATGCTCCATCAGTGTTTCAGTCCTTTATGCATGACATCTTCCGAGAGTACCTGGATAAATTCCTGATTGTGTACTTGGATGACATTTTGATCTTCTCGGATGATTGGGAGTCTCATGTGAAGCAGGTCAGAACGGTTTTACAGGTCCTGCGTGCTAATTCTTTGTTTGTGAAGGGATCAAAGTGTCTCTTTGGTGTGCAGAAGGTTTCATTTTTGGGGTTCATCTTTTCCCCTTCTACTATCAAGATGGATCCTGTTAAGGTCCAAGCCATCCATGATTGGACTCAGCCGACATCTCTGAAAAGTCTGCAAAAGTTCCTGGGCTTTGCTAATTTTTATCGTCGCTTCATCTGCAATTTTTCTAGTATTGCTAAACCATTGACCGATTTGACCAAGAAGGGTGCTGATGTGGTCAATTGGTCTTCTGCTGCTGTGGAAGCTTTTCAAGAGTTGAAGCGTCGTTTTTCTTCTGCCCCTGTGTTGTGTCAACCAGATGTTTCTCTTCCGTTCCAGGTCGAGGTTGATGCTTCTGAGATTGGAGCAGGGGCTGTTTTGTCGCAGAGAGGTTCTGGTTGCTCAGTGATGAAACCATGCGCTTTCTTTTCCAGGAAGTTTTCGCCTGCTGAGCGTAATTATGATGTGGGCAACCGAGAGTTGCTGGCCATGAAGTGGGCATTCGAGGAGTGGCGTCATTGGCTTGAAGGAGCTAAGCATCGCGTGGTGGTATTGACTGATCATAAGAACTTGACTTATCTCGAGTCTGCCAAGCGCTTGAATCCTAGACAAGCTCGTTGGTCGTTGTTTTTTGCCCGTTTTGACTGTGATTTCGTACCTTCCGGGCTCTAAAAATGTGAAGGCGGATGCTCTGTCTAGGAGTTTTGTACCCGACTCTCCGGGTTTATCTGAGCCGGTGGGTAT
Organism: Ranitomeya imitator; assembly: GCF_032444005.1. Taxonomy (NCBI): domain Eukaryota; kingdom Metazoa; phylum Chordata; class Amphibia; order Anura; family Dendrobatidae; genus Ranitomeya; species Ranitomeya imitator. The sequence goes on from NC_091286.1 coordinate 640,426,237, forward strand.
CCTCAAGGAAGGAGTAATTGTGTCTGCCATCTCCCCTGATTTGCGGCGGGTGCTGCAAAAATTTCAGGCTAATAAACCTGATCGTTGCCCAGCGGAGAAACTGTTTGTCCCTGATAGGTGGACGAATAGAGTTATCTCTGAACTTCATTGTTCGGTGTTGGCTGGTCATCCTGGAATCTTTGGTACCAGAGAGTTAGTGGCTAGATACTTTTGGTGGCCCTCTCTGTCACGGGATGTGCGTGCTTTTGTGCAGTCCTGTGGGATTTGTGCTCGGGCTAAGCCCTGCTGTTCTCGTGCCAGTGGGTTGCTTTTGCCCTTGCCGGTCCCGAAGAGGCCTTGGACACATATCTCTATGGATTTTATTTCTGACCTTCCCGTTTCTCAAAAGATGTCAGTCATTTGGGTGGTCTGTGATCGCTTTTCTAAGATGGTCCATCTGGTACCCTTGTCTAAATTGCCTTCCTCCTCTGATTTGGTGCCTTTGTTCTTCCAGCATGTGGTTCGTTTGCATGGCATTCCAGAGAATATTGTTTCTGACAGAGGTTCCCAGTTTGTTTCGAGGTTTTGGCGAGCCTTTTGTGGTAGGATGGGCATTGACTTGTCTTTTTCCTCGGCTTTCCATCCTCAGACTAATGGCCAGACCGAGCGAACCAATCAGACCTTGGAAACATATCTGAGGTGCTTTGTTTCTGCTGATCAGGATGACTGGGTGTCCTTTTTGCCTTTGGCTGAGTTCGCCCTTAATAATCGGGCCAGCTCGGCTACCTTGGTTTCACCGTTTTTCTGCAATTCTGGGTTCCATCCTCGTTTCTCTTCTGGACAGGTTGAGTCTTCGGACTGTCCTGGTGTGGATACTGTGGTGGACAGGTTGCAGCAGATTTGGACTCATGTAGTGGACAATATGACCTTGTCCCAGGAGAAGGCTCAACTTTTCGCTAATCGCAGACGCCGTGTGGGTCCCCGACTTCGTGTTGGGGATCTGGTTTGGTTATCTTCTCGTCATATTCCTATGAAGGTTTCCTCTCCTAAGTTTAAACCTCGTTTTATTGGTCTGTATAGGATTTCTGAGGTTCTTAATCCTGTGTCTTTTCGTCTGACCCTTCCAGATTCTTTTTCCATACATAACGTATTCCATAGGTCATTGTTGCGGAGATACGTGGCACCTATGGTTCCATCTGTTGAGCCTCCTGCCCCGGTTTTGGTGGAGGGGGAATTGGAGTATATTGTGGAGAAGATTTTGGATTCTCGTGTTTCAAGACGGAAACTCCAGTATCTGGTTAAATGGAAGGGTTATGCTCAGGAGGATAATTCCTGGGTTTTTGCCTCTGATGTCCATGCTCCCGATCTTGTTCGTGCCTTTCATGTGGCTCATCCTGGTCGGCCTGGGGGCTCTGGTGAGGGTTCGGTGACCCCTCCTCAAGGGGGGGGTACTGTTGTGAATTCTGTGGCAGAGTTCACTCCTGTGGTCACAAGTGGTACTTCGGCTGATTCTCTCTGGGATCTTCCGTTTGTGGAGGAAAGTGGTACTGCAGCTTCTGAGTTTCCTCCCTCAGGTGATCTGGTGAGCTCGTTAGCTTCTTCTCTACTTAACTCCACCTGATGCTTTGATCTATGCTTCCTGTCAATGTTTCAGTGTGGGACTTGTTTTTTCCCTGGATCATTCCTGTGGCCTGCTGCTCTGCAAAGCTAAGTTTTGCTTATGTTATTTTGTTGCTATTTTTCTGTCCAGCTTGCTTTATTGGTTTTTCTCGCCTGCTGGAAGCTCTGAGACGCAGAGGGACCACCTCCGTACCGTTAGTCGGTGCGGAGGGTCTTTTTGTCCCCTCTGCGTGGTTTTTTATAGGTTTTTGTGCTGACCGCAAAGTTATCTTCCCTATCCTCGTTCTGTTCAGCTAGTCGGGCCTCACTTTGCTAAATCTGTTTCATCTCTATGTTTGTGTTTTCATCTTACTCACAGTCATTATATGTGGGGGACTGCCTTTTCCTTTGGGGAATTTCTCTGAGGCAAGGTAGGCTTATTTTTCTATCTTCAGGATTAGCTAGTTTCTCAGGCTGTGACGAGGCGCCTAGGTTCTGGTCAGGAGCGCTCCACGGCTACCTTTAGTGTGGTTTGATAGGCTTAGGGATTGCGGTCTGCAGAGTTCCCACGTCTCAGAGCTCGTTCTATTATTTGGGGTTATTGTCAGTTCACTGTATATGCTCTGACCTCCATGTCCATTGTGATTCTGAATTGCCTTTCATAACAATAATATAGTAATGCCGGGTGCAAGTGCCCTAGAAAACAGTGCCCACATTTTGCCCCCTAGAAAGTAATATTGCCCTGTGCACCCTTTGATAGTCACAGTAACCTGAGTTCCCCTATAACAATAAGTGCTCACTTTACATTTAATAATGTCCCGAGTCTCCCCCTGTACAGCTCCCCTATACACAGCATGATGCTCTCTTATACACAATATAAAGCCCCCTCACTGTATAGTACCACGCACACAGTATACTGACTCCTTAGTAGCCCCCAAACTGTTTGATGGCTCCAACAATGTATAATGACCCCCACACTGTAATCCCCATACTGTATGATGGCCCCCTAGATTGCCTCCATATACAGTAGCATAATGCACCAAATAGTCCACAATATAGTATAATGCACTCCCAATAGGCAGACTCTATAGCATTAGGCAGCCCCCATAGGCAGACCCTCTAATAAGGCAGCACCCATTGGCAGACCCTGTAATACAGCAGCACCCCCATATAGGCAGATCCTGTAATAAGGCAGCACCCCTCTATGCAGACCCTCTAATAAGGCAGCACCCCCATAGTCAGACCCTGTAATAAGGCAGCACCCCCATAGTCAGACCCTGTAATAAGGCAGCACTTCCATAGTCAGACCCTGTAATAAGGCAGCCCCCTTATAGGCAGACCCTGTAATAAGGCAGCCCCCATAGTCAGTCCCTGTAATAAGGCAGCCCCCAAAGTCAGACCCTGTAATAAGGCAGCCCCCATAGTCAGACCGTGTAATAAGTCAGCACCCCCATAGTCAGACCCTGTAATAAGGCGGCACCCCTATAGGCAGACCCTGTAATAAGGCAGCCCCCATAGTCAGACCCTGTAATAAGTCAGCACCCCCATAGGCAGACCTTGTAATAAGGCGGCACCCCTATAGGCAGACCCTGTAATAAGGCAGCCCCCATAGTCAGACCCTGTAATAAGTCAGCACCCCCATAGGCAGACCTTGTAATAAGGCGGCACCCCTATAGGCAGACCCTGTAATAAGGCAGCACCTCCATAGTCAGACCCTGTAATAAGGCAGGCCCCATAGTCAGACCCTGTAATAAGGCAGCCCCCATAGTCAGACCCTGTAATAAGGCAGCCCCCATAGTCTGACCCTGTTATAAGGCAGCCCCCCATAGGCCGACCCTGTAATAAGGCGGCACCCCTATAGGCAGACCCTGTAATAAGGCGGCAGATCCCCATAGGCAGACCCTGTAGTAAGGCAGCCCCCCCATAGGCAGACACTGTAATAAGGTAGCCCCCATAAAAAATAAATAAATACTCACCTCTCTTCATCCTGGTTCCTGCGCTGCTCCCACTGATCTCCTGACAGCGGAATTGAGGTTGTCATCAAAACTGCACAAAGAAGACCAATAAGTGATGCATGACAGCTGGAATCAGGGTTTCTGTCCTTATAACACGCTGCTATCAGATAATTTAGCAAAAACCTAGTGATAGATTTCCTTTAAAGTTCACCAGTTATATCAGGTGACTTCAAAATAAATAGTCAGGTGTGTACATAAGGGACAACACTATTGTGAAAAATGCAATATTTAAGTCGAATAGTGGCCAGCTTTTCCTTCTGTACTGTAGGCTTTACCTAGGCCTCCTGATGATGGGCTCATAAACCTTAACATTAGCTATTGTGAAAGAGGCCTTTATTTGCAAAGAGGTATCCTTGGGTTCATTTGTGACCTCTTAGACTATTATACACCTTGCTCTATCTCTGTGCTATTAGATTGTTTTCCTTATTTATTATTATTATTATTATTATTTATTTATATAACACCATTGATCCCATGGTGCTGTACATGAGAAGGGGTTACATACAAGTTACAGATATCACTTACAGTAAACAAACTAACAATGACAGACTGATACAGAGGGGCGAGGACCCTGCCCTTGCGGGCTTACATTCTGCAGGATTATGGGGAAGCAGACAGTAGGTTGAGGGTTGCAGGAGCTCCAGTGTTGGTGAGGCGGTAGCTTCGGTAGTGGTGAGGAGGCAGCGGGGTCAGTGCAGGCTGTAGTTTTTCCTGAAGAGATGGGTTTTCAGGTTTCGTCTGAAGGATCCGAATGTGTTTGATAGTCGGACGTGTTGGGGCAAAGAATTCCAGAGGATGGGGGATATTCGGGAGAAGTCTTGGAGGCGATTGGATGAGGAGGGAATAAGTGTGGAGGAGAGAAGGAGGTCTTGGGAGGACAGGAGATCATGTGAGGGAAGATATCGGGAGATTAGTTCAGAGATATATGGAGGAGACAGGTTGTGGATGGCTTTGTAGGTCAGTGTTAGTAATTTGAACTGGATACGCTGAGGGAATGGGAGCCAGTGAAGAGATTTGCAGAGGGGGGAAGCAGAGGAGTAGCAAGGAGAGAGATGAATAAGTCGGGCAGCAGAGTTAAGGATGGACTGGAGAGGTGCAAGGGTGTTAGCAGGGAGGCCACAGAAAAGGATATTGCAGTAGTCAAAGCGGGAGATGATGAGGGCGTGCACAAGCATTTTAGTAGATTGACGGTTGAGGAAAGGACGGATTCTGGAGATATTTTTGAGCTGAGGCGACAGGAGGTGGAAATAGTTTGGATGTGCGGTTTGAAGGACAGGGCAGAGTCGAAGGTTACTCCGAGGCAGCGGACTTCCGGTATGGGGGAAAGCATGATGTCATTGATTGCGATAGATAGGTCAGGTAAGGAAGATCTGTGGGATGGAGGAAAGATGATGAGTTCAGATTTGTCCACATTGAGTTTGAGGAAGCGAGTGGAGAAGAAGGAGGATATGGCTGAAAGGCTCTCTGGGATTCTGGACAGCAGAGCCGTGACGTCTGGGCCAAATGCAAGCATTTCCTGAACTGTGGCCAAATTTTGCTGACTGAGTAAGACTGCTCAGGAAACCAAAAGTGAATTTGCTACAATTGTGCCGAATTTGAGAGGTGTAAACTTGTTTGGAAAACATTTGCCAATCTGCACTCAAAACCAAATTTAAGATGTTTAACCCTTCAGGTACTTAACATAAAAAGAAAATAAAAAATCTTTTCAGACCAATTTTACTTTAGCCCCTAAAACTTTCACAAGGGTAACTGGTGAAAATGTAAAGCAGGTTGTTGTGCAATTTCTCCCGTGTACACCGATATCCCATATGTTGAGGAAAACTACCATTTAGGTGCACAGCAAGGCTTTGAAGGGAGGGAGCACCATTTGACTTTTTGAACGTAAAATTTTAAATAATGAGCGGATGCCATGTTGTGTTTGGAGTAGTGATGAGCAAGTATACTCGTTGCTCGGGTTTTCCCGAGCACACTCGGTTGGTCTCTGAGTATTTGTAAGTGCTCGGAGACTTTGCCTTCACCGCCACAGCCGAATGACCCACAGCCACCAGCCAGCCTGAATACATGTGGTGATTCCCTAGTAACCCCATGTACTCCGGCTGGCCAGTAGCTGCAAGTCATTCAGCCGTGGCAATGGAAACAGTCTCCGAACACTAACAAGTACCCGGAGACCACCCAAGCAACGAGTTTACTCGCTCATCACTAGTTTGGATCCCCTGATGTGCCTAAAGAGTAGAAATCATCCAAGTGACCTCATTTTGGAAACTAGACACCTCAAGGAATGTATCTAGATGTGTGGTAAGCACATTGAACCCCCGATGCTTCACAATTTATAATGTTGAACTGTGGAAAATGAAAAGTTTTTCCAGCAGAAATGTTCGTTTTGCAATAATTTTTTTTATTTTCATAGAGGTAACAGCAGCAAAATGGACCATACAATTTGTTTCTCCTAAATATGCAGATATCCCATATGTGGTCGAAAACTACATTTGGAGACACAGTGCAAAGCTCAGGAGAAGCACCATATTGGAGTTCAGGTGAAGGTGCCATCAGGGGCGTAACAACTGAGGTCGCAGGGGTCGCAGCTGCGACTGGGCCCGGAGTGTTTTCGGGGCCCGCCCAGTCCAGCAAACAAGTAGCAGGGGAAACAAAGGAGACAAGTCACGCACGAACCCTGCTGGCCACGCCCACAATGGCCAGCTTCCCCAGACTTCCAGCAGTGTGCGGTTAGTAGGCGTGTCCGTGAAGGACATGTGACCTAGCAGAAGGGCTGGGCATGTCACTGAAGCTTGACAGAGATGGAAGATGGAAGGCAGCAGCTGGTGAGTGAAGTGCAGTCACGGCTGTAAAGTGCTGATGTGCTGCTTACACCTGACACACACACACCCACACACACACCTACCTGTTCTGTGCGTACAGGACCTGTGATGAGGTCACAGGAGGGGAGGAGTCAGGGGTCACATGATCAGTGGCCTCAGTGTATGCACTATGCAGGACTCTGCTGTGCTTGATTGCCATGGTGCTGAATAAGGGGATGTTTATGTAACAGAGCCATGTGTGTACAAGGTGTACAGAGCGGAGCCGTGTATGTGTGTAGTGGAGCAATGTGTACGAGGTGTACAGAGCGGAGTCAGGTGTGTACGAGGTGTACAAAGCTGAGCTGAGGGTGAAAGAGGTGAGCGGAGTCGTGTATGTATGGGGTGTAAGGAGTGGTGCTGCGTGTTTAAGAGGTGTATGGAGCGGAGCCGCGTGTGTACAGGGTGGACGGAGCGGAGAAGCATGTATATGGAGTGTACAATGCGGAGCTGTGTGTGTGAGGTGTACGGAGTAGATCCACGGGTGTAAGGAGCGGAGCCGCGTGTGGACGGAGCGGAGAAGCATGTGTATGGAGTGTACGAAGCGGAGCTGTGTGTGTGAGGTGTATGGAGCAGATCCGCGGGTGTAAGGAGCAGAGCCGAGTGTGTACAAGGTGTAAGGAGCAGAGCCGCATGTGTACAAGGTGTAAGGAGCAGAGCCGCGTGTGTACAGGGTGTAAGGTGCAGAGCCGCGTGTGTACAAGGTGTAAGGAGCAGAGCCGCGTGTGTACAAGGTGTAAGGAGCAGAGCCGTGTGTGTACAAGGTGTAAGGAGCAGAGCCGCGTGTGTACGGGGTTCTCTGAACAAAGCCGTGTGTGCAAGGTGTAGGGAGAAGAGCCGCGTGTGTACAAGGTGTACGGATCGAAGCCGTGTGTGTACGGGCTGTAAATTTCCGAGTCAGGAAGAATGGTACACGGCTGTGGGAAAAGCCCAGCATGTGCATTGTGGGGGAGTATTGCGTGTACTCGCCAGCATCAGAATGTGCAGTGCGCATGCTCCGGAGCCAACCAGTACACCCAATACACCCCCACACTGCACAGGTCCGGAAATGACGCACTGCAGCGTCATACCAGGAAGAAACAGCACACAGATTTCAAACGCCGGGAGTGCGCTTGGAATTAGAGCGAGGGAGGACATATTACTATAGGGACATGTTAGTTATAAAATCATTTTTCTCAGCGATTACAGGGCAGTATTAGGTCAGACTATACAACATTGCAACAAAAGTATAGTGTGCAAAATGAATAGGGAATTTCGGTGGGAAATATTTTGGCGCGGGGGGCCCATTTGAAAGTTCGCATCGGGGCCCCTCACTTTGTAGTTACGCCACTGGGTGCCATGTCACATTAGCATTGCCCCTGAGGTGCCAGAACAGCAAAACCACCATGTAAGATCCCTTTTATAAACTACACTTCAATGAATTCATACAGCGGTGCTGTAATCATATTGAGACCACGTGTCTTGCAGAAGTTTACCATTGGGCAGTGAAGAATTACCGTATATACTCAAGTATAAGAAGAGATTTTCAGCCCCTTTTTTGGGCTGAAAGTCCCCCTCTTGGCTTATACTCGAGTCATACCCAGAGGTCAGCAGGGTAGGGGGAGCGGGGGCTGTCTAATTATACTCACCTACTCCTGGCGCAGTCCCTGGCTTCCTGGCGCCCCAGCCTCCTCCTGCACTGAGCGGCCACCATCACCGCCCACCACCGCCCACCACAGCAATGAACATGAATTTAACCGCTTAGTCACAGAACCAATTTGGAACTTAATAACCAGGCCAATTTTTACAATTCTGAACACCATCAATTAATGAAGTTATAGCTCTGGAACGCTTCAACAGATCCGATTGATTCTGAGAATGTTTTTTTTCGAGACATATTGTACTATTTGCAATTTTCAAACATTTAATTTTTGGATCCTTAAGTCAGAGAGTGGTGTCACACAAAATAGTTAATAAATAACATTTCCCACATGTCACTTTACATCAGCACTATTTTGGAAACATAATTTTTTTTTTGTTAAGACGTGATAAGGGTAAAAAGTGGACCAGCGATTTCTCATTTTTCCAAGAAAATTTACAAAACCATTTTTTTAGGAACCACCTCACATTTGAAGTGTGTTTGGAGGGTCAATATAACAGAAAATACCCAAAAGTGACACCTTCATAAAAACTGCACCCCTAAAGGTGCGCAAAACCACATTCAAGAAGTTTAATAACCCTTCAGGTGCTTCACGAGAACTAAAGCAATGTCGAAGGAAAAAATTTACATTTTACTTTTTTTCACAAAAATTTTACTTTGGAACCAAATGTTTTTATTTTCACAATGGTATCAGGAGAAAATGGACCACAAAATTTGTTGTGCAATTTCTCCTGAGTATGCTGATACCCCGTATGTGGGGGAAAGCCACTGTTTGGGTGCATGGCAGGGCTTAGAAGAACGCAAAATTGGTTGGAATCAATGGTGGGCGCCATGTCACATTTGGAGACCCCCTGATGTACCTAAACAGTGGAAACTCCCCAATTCTAACTCCAACCCTAACCCCAACACACCCCTAACCCGAACTACAATCCTAACCATAACCCTAACCAAAATCCTAACCCTAACACTCCCCTAACCCTTCTCTCAATCCTAATCATAACCCTAACCACAACCCTAGCTCTAGCCCCAACCCTAACCCTAGAGCCAAACCTAACCCTAACCCTAGCACAATTCTAAGACTAATGAAAAAATAGAAATAAATAGAAAAATTGTTATTGTATTATATTTAACTAACTAAGGGGCTGATAAAGGGGAATTTGATTTACTATTTTTTTATGACTGTGATAGGATTGGTACTCACATCACTCGACGCCTTTTTGACCTGCAGTAAACTTTTTACCACCTGTCATAGCTGTCTAGGCAGTGGCATGATGCGATTGTCCAGGAGAACCATGAGAGAATGAGGTACTGCGATCACAGCGTCAGTGACATCACTGAGGCTGCATTCTCACACTTTATTGTGAGCCGGAGCAATGAACTGTGGTGACCTCAATGTGATCACTGTGAACACCTTGAGGTCACTGCAGTAACCTTGATGATGTCTTCGCTAGTCACTTTTTCCTCCCGTGGTTTTCAGCCTGGATGGTGGCATGATGCCACCGTCCATGTTGTAAACCCCATATGGCAGACATGGATTACGACGTTAGATATCTTCACTTTGGGCAGGAGTGGAATATGGTTGCTTTTTATTTTTCTTTTGTTACAGGTGACATGGGCATTGGAGAATGGGCAAGTAAGGTGAGTATAACTTTGCTTGTTATTTTTAAATACATTTGTAAAATGATGTGGATTTTTGTTTAAAGTAAAGGACTTTATTCTGAGTGTTTCTTATTTACAATATGACTATGGGGTTTATAATGGATGTACATCTTATAGATGCTTCTCCATTGCTACCCTGTAGGCTTTATGTCACCTGAAAACACAAAGGTGACATCAACCCCACAAATATTAACCCCACATGCCACCACCACAAGGCAAGTGGGAAGAGATGGGCAAAGAGCCAGAATTGGTGCATCTAAAAGCTGTGTCTTTTCTGGGGCTGCTGCGGGCTGCTAATTTTAGTCTGGTGAGGTTAACATCCATGGCCCATTGCCAGCCAGAGAATACCAGCCCCCATCTGTCTGCTTTAAATTGGCTGGTTGTCAAAAATAGGGGAGACCACATTCCAGTTTATTAATTATTAATTTAAAGTGGGAACCCCTCTATCCACTCTATTATTTATAACCAGCCATGATAAAGCTGAAGCCGGCAGTTGTCAGTTTTGTCAAGCTGGTTATCAAAAATAGAACAGACCCCACATCTTGCTCTGATAAGCAACAGCTGACAGGAATAGTACTCACATCAGACAACAACTTTGTGACCGGCAGCAATCTTTTTACATTGGTCACAGCTGTATGCTAACATTGTCTTCTGACAGCGAGGGAAGCACACCTCTCTTAAGGTACCTTCACACTGAGCAACTTTACAACGAGAACGACAACATCCGTGACGTTGCAGCGTCCTGGATAGTGATCTCATTGTGTTTTACCCGCAGCAGCGATCAGGATCCTGCTGTGACATCGCTGGTCATCGCTGAAAGTCTGGAACTTTATTTGGTCATCAGGTCGGCATGATTCATCATGTTTGACAGCAAAAGCAACGATGCCAGCAATGTTTCTTCATGGAGCGAACAACCTGCGAGAACGATAAGTACGTCACTGGATTGCTCCTGCATCGTTCTGGAGCTGCTGTGTTTGACGTCTCCTAGCGACCTAAACAGCGACGCTGCAGCGATCGGCATCGTTGTCTATATCGCTGCAGCATTGCTAAATGTGACGGTACCTTTACTGGCAATAATGATCTAACCACTGATCAGAGATTGAGTTCCCACATCGTTGTTTACATCTGACGTTTACCAAAAACGCTGGATGGAAACTGATAGAGGAGCTGATAACAATGTCTGCACCATTTTTGCGCCAAACTGCTGGCGTTGTTGCAGGCGAGGACAGATCCCAACATTTCTTGTAACATTTTCTGAGCCTGAAACAACGAATCTGTGCAAGCAGCCTACATCTGGACAGATGCATTTTGAAAATGCAACTGCATGAAAAAATGCATGAATATCATAGCATTTTGTTGCAGAATTTACTTATTTGTTGCAGAAGTTTTTGTAATTCTGATTCACTCATTCATCTAAATGGAACTTGCTGAAATGCATTTGCTTGTAGCAAAAAAAAACTCCATTCACTGCAGATTTTTCAATCTCTTAAATGGGTTGAACCTTTTTAGCAATCTTCTTACATTTGCTATCATAACAACTTAACAGAAGAAAGAATATCTGCGGTTTCCCAGTAAAATGTGTTTTAAGAAAGATTCTATAACATTTTATCTGATGGCAAGCATTATTAAATCTGTAATAAAAATATAATGATATGCTTGTATAAGTTCTGCTTTCTTAGGACATGCTTACACTTTGTTGAGTAAATCAATATAATAAAAATGTATTTTTTTTTAAATAAATATTTTTGAAAGTGTTTAAAGTGGTTGTCCGAAATTCAAATTAGTTTTCATCCTAAAAGCCATAATGAATGCCATAATCTAATCTGTTTTCCAATATACCAATGCTTTAATTAAAATTTTCTATCCTTCCTTAAATACACTATCTAACTGCTTTTTTTTACAACTTCGTTTTGGTGACACTTTGTTGAGAATCCCAATTAATGCTGTGATCCTCAAACAAAGAGTCATAATGGGGCAGTGGCTGCGGTCACTGATGCAGCCCATGCTCCTTTCCTGAAACGAAGCATCATTGGTGATCTCTTCATTTCAGGGGTTGGCTAATCCTTTCTCTGTCACTGTGCAGTGTGTACAATGGCAGTGCGTTTTCTTACCAGCTCAGATCAGTAGTAACGAGACGGCAAGACAGCGCACTATTTGTGTGCATTTCAAGCCTAATACTCAGCTTGCAGAGACCAGAACCGCCCTTGCTAGTAAAAGCTCAGTATTATTATAACACGTACTGACAGTGCACTCTTTTCCAGGATTGTTACTTCTTATTTGAGCTGGTGAGAGAGTGCACTGGCATTGTGCATATTACATAATAACAGAGCAGGGACAAGCACCGTTGGTGCTTTGCTTCAGAGAGAGGGTAGGGGATGCGCCAGTGATTGCAGCCTCTGGCCCCTGATGATGACTCATTTTAGTATGCCAGCATGCACTTGGATTCTCAAATGAAGCGTCATCAAAATGAAGTTATAAAAAAAGCAGTTAAATAGTGTAGTTAGGGAAGAATAGGTGATTTTAAATTCAATATATTAGATAATAGATTAGACTATGGAAGTAAATAGATACGCATTTAGAATAAAAATTAATTTGTATTATGGATCACTCTTTTATTTCCTATGTTTATGTGTTAAAACTTTCCATATCCTGTATTAGGTCCTTATTAGTGTTGAGCATTCCGATACTGCAAATATCGGGTATCGGCCGATAATTGCTGTATTGGAATTCCGATACCGAGTTCTGATATTTTTGCGATATCGGAAATCGGAATCGGAAGTTCCTATAAGTTCCCAGTCATCTTTGGCGTGTGCGGTGCGTATGGTTCCAAGGGTCTGGAGGAGAGGAAACTCTCCTTCAGGCCCTGGGATCCATATTAATGTAAAAAATAAAGAATAAAAATAAAAAATATGGATATACTCACCCCTCCGACGAACCCTGGCTGTCACCGCTGCAAGCGTCTGCCTCCATTCCTAAGAATGCAGAGAGTGAAGGACCTTCGATGACGTCGCAGTCACGTGAGCGGTCAAGTATTCTTTATTTTTTACATGAATATGGATCCCAGGGCCTGAAGAAGAGTTTCCTCTCCTTCAGACCCTGGGAACCATCCAGGATCACTTCCGATATTTGTGTACCATTGACTTGCATTGGTATCGGGTATCGGTATCGGCGATATCCAATATTTTTTGGATATCGGCCGATCCCATCCGATACCGATACTTTCAAATATCGGAAGGTATCGCTCAACACTAGTCCTTATAGCTTGTTTAAAGTTATGAGAAAATCCACTGCAGTGAATATGCATTGATTAGCCTCTGTTCACATCTGTGCTATTGTTTCTGTTCAAAAGGCAGACATGATTGGCATAACTGATTTTTTTTACCATGGATCCCAATGAATCATGACCAATTCTGTTCCCTTAAAACAGAATTGCATCTATAAGGATTCGCGCATGCTTCAGTATATGTGATGGCAAGAATACAGCCCCCGGGTTAGCTCCCCCTTATTGTGAATTTGGGTAAAAAATGATTCCATTCGTTAGATCTTTGTTAGATCTGGTTTGATCAACCAAAACTAACGTTAGATCTCCCTTACAAAATGAGATATTTACAATCTTTTTCAGGGGGGCTAACCCATAGCTAGCCCCCCTACTTTGAAATTTGCCGTTTTTTGATGGATTCTGATAGATATTCGTTAGACCTGGTTTGATCAGCAAAAATTAATGTTAGATCTCCTTTTGTTCCCGAGATATTGGGGGTGTCAGGTTGGGGGTTAGCTACAGGTTAGCTCCCCCACTTTGAAATTTACCATTTTTTGGATGGATTCTGATAGATATTCGTTAGATCCGGTTTGATCAGCAAAAATTAACGTTAGATCTCCTTTCATTCCCGAGTAATTGGGGGTGTCATGTGGGGGTTAGCTACGGGTTAGCCTCACTACTTTGAAATTTGCTGTTTTTTGGAAGGATTCTGATAGAATATTCATTAGATCTGTTTGAGCAGCGGTCCTGAGGTGTAGATGGAGAAGAGGTTGGGTTCAAGGACGGAGCATTCGGGGAGACCAACAGAGAGAGAGTGAAGTGAGGAGGGGGTGAGTGAGTGGGACAATCTGAAAGTTCGGTCAGTGAGTCATTCTCGTCCCCGTGATGCCTACAGGCCCGCCTCTTCACATTCATCGCAGCACACTGCCCCCCTTCCCCACCGCGACACATCGCCAGTGAAGTCCTGATGCTGCCCACAACTGGCCCCCACCGAAGTCGTCGCTGCTCAAACGGAGCTAACCCCCACCTGACACCCCCAATATTTCTGGAACGAAAGGAGATCTAACGTTAATTTTTGCTGATCAAACCAGATCTAACGAATATCTATCAGAATGCATCCAAAAAAAATGGCAAATTTCAAAATAGGGTTGCTAACCCGTAGTTAACCCCCACCTGACACCCCCAATATCTCGGGAATGAAAGGAGAACTAACTTTAATTTTTGCTGATCAAACTGGATCTAACGAATATCTATCAGAATTCATCCAAAAAATGGCAAATTTCAAAGTAGGGGGCTAACCCATAGCTAACCTCCCCACCTGACACCCCCAATATCTCGGGAACTAAAGGAGATCTAACGTTAATTTTTGCTGATCAAACCAAATCTAATGAATATCTATCAGAATCCATCCAAAAAATGCCAAATTTGAAAGTGGAGGGGTTAGCTACGGGTTAGCCCCCCCCTGAAAAAGATCGTAAATATCTCATTTTGTAGGGGAGATCTAACGCTAGTTTTGGTTGATCAAACCGGATCTAACAAAGATCTAACGAATGGAATCATTTTTTACCAAAATTCTCAATAAGGGGGGGCTAACCTGGGGGTGGTGGCAAGAATAGCCTGATAGAAAACTTTTTTTATGTCCAAGGCATCTTTGGGAAAAATGCAAATCGAGCTATTGAGGCCCATGCCATGCCATTTAAAGTGATGTTGCATAATTCATGAGCAGACCTACCAAAGTCACAATCACAAAACTTCTTTGTTTTGCTGCTCAATATTCTTCAGGCTAGATTCTCATTTGTTATGGATGATATTAGGGTGGTGCACTCCGAGTTCTAACCAATCATATCTGCCCCTCCTTGATGTGAGATGGAGTTTACATATTATCTCCGACATGTATGCTGATACTTAGGGCACACTCTGCACCTCTTCTGTGATTTTCCTGTACTATCAGTCTGCATTTGTTAAAGAATAAATATAGAGAAGCACATTGCTAAGGAGAGTAAAACTAATCCCAAACTGTTCTTCAACTATATCAATAGTAAAAGAATAAAAACTGAAAATGTAGGCCCCTTAAAAAATAGTGAGGAAAGAATGGTTGTAAATGACGAGGAAAAAGCTAACATATTAAACACCTTCTTCTCCACGGTATTCACGGTGGAAAATGAAATGCTAGGTGAAATCCCAAGAAACAATGAAAACCCTATATTAAGGGTCACCAATCTAACCCAAGAAGAGGTGCGAAACCGGCTAAATAAGATTAAAATAGATAAATCTCCGGGTCCGGATGGCATACACCCACGAGTACTAAGAGAACTAAGTAATGTAATAGATAAACCATTATTTCTTATTTTTAGGGACTCTATAGCGACAGGATCTGTTCCGCAGGATTGGCGCATAGCAAATGTGGTGCCAATATTCAAAAAGGGCTCTAAAAGTGAACCTGGAAATTATAGGCCAGTAAGTCTAACCTCTATTGTTGGTAAAATATTTGAAGGGTTTCTGAGGGATGTTATTCTGGATTATCTCAATGAGAATAACTGTTTAACTCCATATCAGCATGGGTTTATGAGAAATCGCTCCTGTCAAACCAATCTAATCAGTTTTTATGAAGAGGTAAGCTATAGGCTGGACCACGGTGAGTCATTGGACGTGGTATATCTCGATTTTTCCAAAGCGTTTGATACCGTGCCGCACAAGAGGTTGGTACACAAAATGAGAATGCTTGGTCTGGTGGAAATTGTGTGTAAATGGGTTAGTAACTGGCTTAGTGATAGAAAGCAGAGGGTGGTTATAAATGGTATAGTCTCTAACTGGGTCGCTGTGACCAGTGGGGTACCGCAGGGGTCAGTATTGGGACCTGTTCTCTTCAACATATTCATTAATGATCTGGTAGAAGGTTTACACAGTAAAATATCGATATTTGCAGATGATACAAAACTATGTAAAGCAGTTAATACAAGAGAAGATAGTATTCTGCTACAGATGGATCTGGATAAGTTGGAAACTTGGGCTGAAAGGTGGCAGATGAGGTTTAACAATGATAAATGTAAGGTTATACACATGGGAAGAAGGAATCAATGTCACCATTACACACTGAATGGGAAACCACTGGGTAAATCTGACAGGGAGAAGGACTTGGGGATCCTAGTTAATTATAAACTTACCTGGAGCAGCCAGTGCCAGGCAGCAGCTGCCAAGGCAAACAGGATCATGGGGTGCATTAAAAGAGGTCTGGATACACATGATGAGAGCATTATACTGCCTCTGTACAAATCCCTAGTTAGACCGCACATGGAGTACTGTGTCCAGTTTTGGGCATCGGTGCTCAGGAAGGATATAATGGAACTAGAGAGAGTACAAAGGAGGGCAACAAAATTAATAAAGGGGATGGGAGAACTACAATACCCAGATAGATTAGCGAAATTAGGATTATTTAGTCTAGAAAAAAGACGACTGAGGGGCAATCTAATAACCATGTATAAGTATATAAGGGGACAATACAAATATCTCGCTGAGGATCTGTTTATACCAAGGAAGGTGACGGGCACAAGGGGGCATTCTTTGCGTCTGGAGGAGAGAAGGTTTTTCCACCAACATAGAAGAGGATTCTTTACTGTTAGGGCAGTGAGAATCTGGAATTGCTTGTGTGGCACCCCTAGGGGTATTTGCCACAAAAATAGTTACTGACACCAAATACAAATATTAAGATAGCAAAACTGCACTACCACTTCCGGCCAGAAGGGGGAGCTCCAGAGACTCCCCTTGATCCATTCTGGTTTGAGAGAAGAAATGGCAGTTGGGCCAAGGAGCTGATAGTGAGAGGTCATACAGCTGAATTTCTAACAGCCCTGTGACTGTTTTCAGGCCTAAATCACCGGCCTGAGGAGAAGAGGGATAGAGAAAAAGGACATTGTGAGAACCGGGTAGTATTAATCACTACCCAGAACAGGCGCAAAGACGGATACCGGATCCGTGGCTGTATTCATTACATATAATACAGCAACCGGAAAAACGTGAGGTGATATCAGCTTCACTAGGGTCGGACGCAGCAACAGACACAGAGTTCAGCGGTACTCCCAGAGGGGGTAAACCGATAAAAGGACTCGGGTTGCCCGTCGAACCAGGACCCAGAGGGGACAGATTGGGCCGGCAGCCAGTTCACATACAGCAGCAGGGCCACACAGAAATTGCGCACAATAAGAGGCGAAGACCCCGGCAGGGTCAAAGTAACTCAGAGTTCCCATACAGACTCCGGTGACAGGACTGGTTGTAAATCCTTTTATGTTAAAGTAAACTGGTTAAACGTTTCAGTGCCTCAGTCTTTCATTTGGACAATAGCCATCTATCCAGGATCGGGATCGTCACCGCTGGGAGAACCTGCTGCTGATCAAGTAAGTGCCTGTCCCCTCACGATACCCCTTACACTGTGCATTGCCTGAGGCCACAGCACCGGGTCAAGCCACCCGTGACATCCCCCTCAAGAGACAGACTCCATTGGTCCGGTGCTGGGTATCCCGGTCTCCTGGGCGTCACACTTGCCTGAGGAGGTGGTGATGGCGAACTCAGTCGAGGGGTTCAAGAGAGGCCTGGATGTCTTCCTGGAGCAGAACAATATTGTATCATACAATTAGGTTCTGTAGAAGGACGTAGATCTGGGGATTTATTATGATGGAATATAGGCTGAACTGGATGGACAAATGTCTTTTTTCGGCCTTACTAACTATGTTACTATGTTACTATGTCTCTTCGAGTTGAAAGTATGTCCCTTCCAATTATAATAGTACCCCCTTCTGTTATGTTCCGAATTGTCCAGAGCTGACATACTGTTGTACTAAATCTTAGATCAGGGTAAACAACAGAGACCGGAGGCATTCATACATCAGAGTTGGATAGGTCAGATGGCTCATGGAGCAGCATGATCAGTTTAGCTAAATATGTTGGATGGCGCATGGAACAGCAGAGATGTATGAGCTGCATGGTATGTTGGATCATTTAGAACAGTGGAGGAGGATGTATGGACTGACACCTTGGAGCAGCAGAATCATGTAAGCAGACAGATACCTTGGTATACCAGAGCTGAATGTTTATGGGCAACGTCTTGGTACAGCAGAGGTGTGTTTAACAGGTGGCACACTTTGAAGTAGCAGAAGAGCAACACTGAGATAGCAGAGCTGGATTGTCTAGTGACACAAAGATTTAACAGCATACTGCTATCTGAATACTCAGGTGGCACACCACTGCTTGAGCTAGCCTAAATTGTCCCGGTAGAATGACTTTGGAGGTGTGTGCTTGGCTACCATGGATAACCAAATGCACACTAGAACAAAAGTAGCCAGATGCCAGGGAAGGCGTAAGGAAATCCTTGTGATGTAGTCAGGATAGGTAACTTTTATTGGATTGGATGCTATGGCTTAGGGTTAAACCTATTGTAGTTGAGATACAGCTCCACAGTTGGCTGGAATGTGGGGAAGAATGTCAGTAGCTTTTAGAATGTACAACTCTAGGGCTTAGTAAGGAGCACAAAGGAAAATGACAAAATCTCCAGCCTAAGCTGCAGTCCATGTAGTTTGTTCCAGGTGAAGGACACAGGCACAGCTGCTTGTAAGTAACACCGTTAGAGAAAATAAGGATTTTAGAGTCAGAGGGGAGTAGAAAGGCTGAAAGGGTGAATTTCAGTCACCAAAGGAGTGAGGACACAACAGGATTCTTAAAACTCATGCCTGTGTGTGAGGAGAAATACTATACCAACGACATCTAGGAGATTGGTGCCGAGTATGGTAATGCTGACGTGGTAAATAAGGGAGTAGAGTGTCCAAAATGCCAAACTTGCTGGCTTTAATGCAGCGAATATGCTAGACTAGAGGAGAAGCTGCTGATAAGGCTTCCGCCAGACAAGAGTCACAACTGTCAACCCGTTGTATATACACTGCCCGCCTCTTTACTAGTCAAGCATGTTGCCTTTTGCAAGACTCTAACCATCAAGCTCATTGACATCCTAACTTTACCTGTTTGATCCTCATCATTAAAACTATTGACACCAAATTTTCTCTAAAATATCATATTACGAATAGAAATTCACATCTGATTTCATAGTTCGATCATACATAATGAACCTGATTGCACTGATTGAAACATCTCTATCAGAAGATTTACATGCCAAGGGTAAAAAAAAGTTATTTTACATGACGTTTCCAAGTTCATTATTTTAAAGCCAATGTTCATGACCTTACGGTAACTTAAGGACTGGACTGATAAAAATTTTATTTCATCCTGTGTGCAGCCCACAAATATTCATCATTAGCAAATATTTGGAAGTAAAATGCTGTTGTAAAATCCTGGAATGTGAAATCTGAGTCTACTATACAAATGTAAAAATAGGATATAGTCCGTGTTGTGTACATAAGGAAAACTCTTTCTTTCATAGGATCAGGCTGGAGGCTTATTGTTTGGATGCTGGAAACGTCAACAAATAAATGTCTTTACCACTTATCATGAGCCGGAATGTATTAAACAAATGGGACATTTTCCTGCCTTAATAGGAGCTCAGCTAAGTTATTCTGCAGGGTTTAAAAATGTCAATTATGCCTTAAATTTTCCAGAAAACAACTAATGCTTGGAGCCATCAACATTGAAAAGGTTGCGGCTTTCATCAAGTTGCTTTCTGCTATGGCAGTCATGAAGGCCACATATTGAACAGTCTGGTATCTCCGTCAGACGCCAGATCTATCTATGAGCTACAAATTGTGACATTTCAGGCCTTCAGTCCACTGTATTTGCTGTATGTTTTCTTATTTCTATACAGTATTTTGGGGTAAAAAATACAAAAATACAGGCCTCATATTGAACAGTGTGGTATCTCCATCAGACGCCTTATCTGTGAGCTAAAAATTGTGGCATTTCAGGGCTACATTCCACTGTATTTGCTGTCTGTTACCCTATTTCTATATACTATTTTGTGTTAAAATGTGGCCTGGATTTTTTTTTTTTTAGCCGTGTGCTCTCTTTGTCTGAAGCTTGATCTATCTGACCCACAAATTGTGGCATTTCAAGCCTACATTCTCCTTTTTTGCCTGTGTCTTACCGTAATTGTCTACAGTATTTTTCAATAAAAAACCAAACATACTGGCCAGATATTGAACAGTGTGGCATCTCCGTCAGACACCTTATCTATTTTGTGGGCTACAAATTGTGGCAATACAGGGCTGCATTCTACTGTATTTGCAGTTTGTTTCCCTATTTCTATACACTATTTTGGAGTAAAAATAAAATTAAAAAACTCAGGCCACATATTGAACAGTCTGGTATCTCCGTCAGGCACCAGATCTATCTGTGGGCTACAAATTTGGGCATTTCGGCCTCCATTCCACTGTATTTACTGTCTGCTATCCTCGTTCTATACAGTATTTTGGGGTAAAAAATACAAAAACACAGGCCACATATTGAACATTGTGATTTCTCTATCAGACGCCTGATATGTCTGTGGGCTGAAAATTTGCCCATTTCAGGCCTCCATTTACGTTTTTTGCGGTGTGTTACCCTACTTGTACACAGTATTTTTATGTTTAAATTAAAAATATACAGGCCACATTTTGAACAGTTTGGTATCTCTGCCAAACGCCTCCTCTATCTGTGGGCTAAAAATTGTGGCATTTGAGGGCTCCTTTGAACTGGTTTTGCTGTGTCTTACCCTAGTTATTAACAACAGTTTAAAATAAAAAATCTACCTACATTTCAGATAATTAAAACTGTGTGGTTTTTACGCACACTGATCACATATACGTTTGCTCCAAATTCTGCCATTTGTAGAGAACGTGAAACATATTTTAGTAGTCCATTTAAAATGTGCAAGAAGCAGGCAAGGGACGGGGCAGTGGTGCATGCAGAGGCCGAGGCTGTGGCAAAGATGAAAGTGGGCCACAACAAGCACCCACATCTTCTCGCTCGACCTTCCTGTCACAATTACTAGGGGACCGCAGCACACCACTATTGAACCCAGAGCAGTGTCAAAAGATTTCAGGTTGGATAGCGGATAATGCTTCCAGTCACTTTGCCACCACCACATCTTCCACACGGTCGAGTCTGAGTAGCCGTGACTGAGTCAGGACCGCATATTACTCACCCTGATCCTCCTTCCTCCCACCATGCAGAGTTCCCGGAGACAACTGATCCTACACTTGGGCACTCCGAAGAGCTGTTCACTTTTCTAGTTATAGATTCGGGCCACTTGTCCGGTCCACTTGAAGCAGGGCAAGATGAGATCGCATTTAGCGATACCCAAATATTTGAGCAGCCACGGTCACATGAAGGCGACATTGGGAAAGTGTCACAAGAGGTGGATGATCATGAGACACAATTGCCAGAAAGTCAGGAGGAGGACCAGGGTGTGGATGTGGAGGACTAGGTGGTGGATAATATAGTAACTGACCTAACCTGGAAGCAGGACATACAGCGTGAAGACAGCAGCACACATGGGGAAAGAGGCATAGCACCAAAACAGGCAGGAAGAAGCAGTGTGGTGGCCACAGACAGAAGGCGTGCATCCGTTCTCCGTAACACCAACCTGACGGAAGTTGCCATTCCAACTTTTAGACTCTGCCAATAACCTCAAACAGGCCAATTCTACCACCTGTCATGCCAACATCAGCAGGGGTAGCAAAACTACAAGCCTGACCACCACCAGCATGATCAGGCACATGGCAGCAAAGCATCTGACTTTGTGGGCTGAATCACAGGCTCCAGGAACAGTGTCTGCAGGTGACACCACTGCTTCTTCCACTGTTGTGTGTGCAAGCCAATCCCCTGTCCATGGTGTATGTGAAGATGCCTCGTGCCCTGCACCTGTCATTGCCCACAGTCAACTATCAATATCATCAAGCACATCCACATCCTTGTCCCAGCGCAGCCTTCAGTTGTCCATACCACAGTGATTGGAACGCAAGTGGAAATACGCAGCCAACTGTAACAACCCTGCTGGCATCAGTGCACGGCCTCCCATCCTCCACCTGCATTACACTCAAACTAACTTACTTCTCTGGGCCTTGTTGTGACTTCTCTCTGCTGCCAGCTCCATGCTGTGTGCCTCATGTCTGCTGTTTGCTCTGTGCCTGCTCTCTCTATGTACATAGGGGGGCAGCTCCGGCAACTCCTGTGTCCTATTGAATCCCCTATTGAATCTGTGTCCCCAACCAATCACCATGAGGCTTCCTGTATTTAAGACATCCCCACCCATTGGTGGGGGCCTGTGCAACTTTCTCCCTCAGTCAGTTCTTAGCTGCTGAGGTGCCAGGCCCTGTCTCTGTTACTTTTATGTCCACCACCCAGGGGGGCATTGTACCCTGGTCTGTGTCCTGGGTTTGCCATCCAGTGGGGCCTCATACCCTGGCCTATGTCCGCCACCCAGAGGGGCGTCGTACCCTGGCTTGTGTCCATGTCTCTGTGACTTGTCCTGTTCCTGACTTTGTCTTAGCCTTGACTTGTTCCTTTGTCCGTTTATATCCTTGCCTTGGTTTCCTTTCCCTGCTGTGCGTACTCTGTGTCTTGCTTTGCTCTGATTTTCGCTCTGCTCTCTGCGACCTCGCTTTGCTCCTTGCTCTGCATGCTGTGACCATGCTCTGCTCTCTATGGTTTTGCTCTGGGCTCTGCACTCTGTGTCTTGCTCTGCACTCTGACTTGGTTCTGCTCTCAGCTCTGCACTTTGTGGTTTTGCTCAGTTCTGCTCTCTGTAACTGCTCTGCACTCTGACCTTGCTCTGCACTCTGGGGCTTTGCTCTGCGGCTCCGCTCAGCTCTCGCTCTGTGGCTCCGGTCCTTGCGGTTCTAACTGGCTCTGCTCCTTGAGGTTCTACATCTCTTGCTCTTTGCTCCGCCTCCTGCGCTTCTGCACTTGGCTCCGTCTCCTGCTGTTGGCTCCGCCTCCTGCGTGTCTGCACTTGGCTCTGCCTCCTGCGCTTCTGCACGTGTCTCCGCCTCCTGGTCTTGGCTCTGCCTCCTGTGTTTCTGCATGTTGCTCCACCCTTGCTCTTGGCTCCATCTCCTGTGTTTCTGTTCTTGGCTCCGCCCCTGCTATTGGCTTTGCCTCCTGCATTTCTGCGCTTGGCTCCTCCTCCTGACTCTGCCCCCTGCGTCTCTGTTTTTGGCTCTAGCTCCTTTGCTTTCACTCTGCATCTGCTCTTGCGGTCTTTTTCTACCTATTCTTAGGTCCTCCTATCTGAACAGGTTCTTACCTGTTTTACATACCTGCCTGCAGACCGGTCCCTACCGATTCTTCCAGTGTACCTGTCCTGCCAGAGAGCCAGCCGTACCTGCCTGCCTACCAGAGAGCCAGCTGTGCCCACCTGCCTGCCAGTGTCTTTGCTGTACCCATCTGCCTGCCTCTGTCCCAGCCATGCCCTCCTCTCTGCCAGAGTGCCAGCCGTGCACGCTTGCCTGTCTATGTTCCATTCTCTGGTGGGATCACCAGCCACAGCCAGACACCACCCTGGAGTAGCACCTGGTAGCTTCCTGCCGCACATGTCTGACCTCACCCTCAGAGGCTCCAGCGAATACCAAGGATGCTACTTAGATACGCCCCTTCCAGGGAAGTCTGGTCTGTGGACCAGTGAGGCCACACCCCCACACGCCCGCAACAATCAGTCTGGGCGCGAGCATGACATCAACGCCCCACAGGCCACAGTACTAAATTCGCACATTCCTCATCTGCTTGTGCATCTGCAACCTGATGGCGGCAGCCATCCCAAGGTTCTCGGTCCACAACTGCCACTATTTCTCCTGGTGTGCCGTACCGGCATTACACCAGCTTGTGTCCCACAAAATTACCTCTGCCATCAACAATGCTGTTACTGGGAAAGTCCACCTAACCATGAACATGTGGACAAGTGCTTGTGGTCAGGGACGGTACATTTCACTGATGGCACATTGAGTTAACTGAGTGGAAGCCGGGACCCAGTGGGACCATGGGATGGAACATGTCCTCCTGATGCTAAGGATTGTAGGCCCTACGTCAATCAGGGTTGCCCCCACAATCTACAGATCCTGCACCTCCTCCTCTTCATACTCCATCTCTGAAAAGAGCACATCAGTCAAAAGCTGGAAGCACTGCAGCACTGCCTTAGCCAAGCGGCAACAGGCTGTGCCGAAGCTAATCTGCTTAGGTGACAAACTGCACAATGCTGAAGAGTTGTGGATGGCTCTAAAAGAGCAGTCAGATTTGTGGCTAACACCGCTGAACCTTCAGCCTGGCATGGTCATGTGTGACAATGGCCGTAAACTGGTGGCGTCTCTGAGGCGATATGAGCTCACAAACATACCATGCCTGGCCAATGTGCTTAACCTTGTCTTTCATCGGTTTCTCAAAAGATACCTGGAGCTGCAGGATCTGCTTGTGAAAGTACACCGCCTGTGTGCCCATTTTACAAAGTCAGCTACAGCTTCAGCCACCATTGCTGTGCTTCAGCAGCGTTTGCAGCTTCCGGCTCACCGACTGGTGTGTGATGTCCCCATACATTGGAACTCTACACTGCATATCTTGGAAAGGATTTGTGAGAAGAAGAGGGGAGTTGTTGACTACCTGCATCGAAAAGGCTGTCGTTATTCAGTTCAGACTCCACACATAAGACCTCAGGAGTGGACATGGATGTCAAACATATGTACCATCCTACACAACTCTGAGGACTCCACCAAGATGGTAAATGGCGATGACCCCATAATAAGCATCACCATCCCGCTTCTCTGCATTCTGAAAAGCTCTCTGCTCACAATGAAAAAGGATGAATTGCAGGCGAAGCACAAGGACATAGAGCAAGGAACCATACAGGTTGATTACACACAGCCCAGCCTCATGTCGTCCCAACGTGGATTGGTAGACAATGAGGAAGAGGAGGAGGAAGAACAGGAGCTACTTTCATGCACTATAGTTAGTACTACAAGCACAACTGTCATACTGTCTGTTCAGCTTGGATGGCCTGACGACAGGGAGGAGGAGGAAGAGGAGATAGCATGCCCACTTTCCCCCCTTGGCAAATCTCTTCACTGGCTCCCATTCCCTCAGCGTATCCAGTTCAAACTACTAATACTGACCAACAAGGCCATCCATAACCTGTCTCCTCCATATATCTCTGAAGTAATCTCCCGATATCTTCCCTCACGTAATCTCCGGTCCTCCCAAGACCTCCTTCTCTCCTCCACACTTATCTGCTACTCACCCAACTGCCTCCAGGACTTCTTCAGAATATCCCCATCCTCTGGAAATCCTAGCCCCAACTCATTCGACTATCAACCACATTCGGATCCTTCAGATGGAACCTGAAAACCCACCTCTTCAGGAAAGCCTACAGCCTGCACTGACCTTGCTGCCTCCTCACCACTACCGAAGCTACTGCCTAACCAATGCCGGAGCTCCTACAACCCTCAACCTATTGTCTCCATCCCCACCATCCTGTAGAATGTAAGCCCACAAGGGCAGGGTCTTCGCCCCTCTGTATCAGTCTGTAATTGTTAGTTTGTTTACTGTAAGCGATATCTGTAATTTGTATGTAACACCTTCTCATGTACAGCACCATGGAATCAATGGTGCTATATAAATAAGTAGTAATAATCATAGCATGGACAGTCGTTCTCTTGGTGCAGACACTGAAGTCTTGCCTGTTAGCAGTCTGGCACGCATGGCTGACTTTATGTTGTGCTGTCTTTCCCTTGACCCTCCCATTATAAATATTTTCGGTGACACTCTTTACTGGTTGGTGACACTTCTAGGCCTACGCTACAAGGAGAACTTTCAATCTCTTCTTCCAGAGGCAAACAGGTCTAGTAAAATGGTGCAGTACCTGAAGGCCCTTGTTGCGGAATTACTAAAAAAATTCCCATCTGAGAACGCTGGCGGCAGACGTCATAGTTTGTTGGACAGCCAAGGAGTACAGGAGAGAAAGACACAACTCCAATCCAAAAGAGGAAGGAGAACACTGGCAAAATTCTGGGAGAGTCTTCTCAGACCCTCTCATCTCCCTGTCACAGAGGCAAGGGGTACTGTCACCAGGAGTGTAATGTTTGGGAAGATGTTGAAGGAGTACCTTGCTGACCATACCAACGTCCTCCATGATTCCTCTGCTGGACATGTCTTGGAGGTCCTGGCCTGCCCTGCCGCTAGCGTTTTGTCAGAGCGGGTTTTTAGTGCGGCTGGTGGAATTATAACTAATAAGCACATTCGCCTGTCATCTGAAAATGCTGACAGGCTGACTCTTATAAAAATGTTCAAGGGTTGGATTGGGCCAGACTTCTCTACACCACCGAATGATAACAGCAAAACATAACCTCCAATACAGTGTCTTTTTTGGGGAGGTGTATTCCCATGCACCTCTTCACACCCACATATGGGTATACGCTTTCTGATTTTGGCTATTTGGTGTTATCTTCCTCCTTCTCCTCATCCTCATCATCCACCACCACTAGAACACCAGTGCGAACGTGTTCCGTGATGCTACAGCCACTCTATTTTTTTGCAAGGGTGTTTATGATGCCCATAAATAATTAAATTTAAAAAATAGCTTACCCCCCTAGGGGGAAATGTTTGTCAGCCCATACACTTAGGTTTATGGGCATTCCAAATCTAGGAGACCCGCTCCTTTAAAATGGGAATAGATTCTTAGGAGGACATCCTCCACGTCGCTTCAGACACCACCACTAAAACACCAGGGTGAACGTATTCTGCGATGCAACAGTCACTCTATTTTTTGGCAAGGGTGTTTATGATACCGTAAATAATTAAATTAAAAAAAGTGTACCCCCCAGGGGGAAATGTTTGTCAGCCCATACACTAAGTATATGGGCATTACAAGTGTAGGAGACCCGCTCCTTTATAATAGGAACACTTTTTTATTAGGCCCTTCATCACTTTCAAGGGTCATTGGAGTGCCTCCTAAATTTTTGCAGGCCTTGCATTCACTGCATAGCCAAAAACTTTGAGAGACCCACTCTCTACTAATGGGAACATTGTTTTCAGGAGGCCCACCTCTACATCTCTTCCATGGCTTATTGGGGTAAAACTTTGGGGCAGGGCAGGCTTTACATTCAATGCACAAGCAAACAGTATGGAAGTACCAAATTCCTAATAATTGGGAACTTTGGTTTCATGTGGCCATATAGTACGTGGGCTCAAAGACTAATTGAGGTGTGTGTTACTTTGGTGACGGGCAGGCCTTGCATTCAATGCATACGCTAACAGTATGGCAGTACCAAATTCCTAATAATGGGAACTTTGGTTTCATGTGGCCATCCAGGACACCTGTTCAATGGGATGTTGAGGTGCGTGTAACTTTGGTGCAGGGAAGGCCTTGCATGCACGGCATAAGCTAACAGTATGAGAGTACCAAATGAAAAAAATGGGAACTTTGGCTTCATGTGGCTATCCAGGACACCTGTTCAATGGGTTGTTGAGGTGCGTGTAACTTTGGTGCAGGGCAGGCCTTGCATGCAATGCACAAGCTAACAGTATGACAGTACCAAATGAAAAAAATGGGAACTTTGGTTTAATGTGGCCATCCAGTACGTGGGCTCAAAGGCTTATTGGGGTGTGTGTAACTTTGTGCAGAGCAGGCCTTGCATTCAATGCACATGCTAACAGTATGGCAGTACCAAATGAATAATGCGAAGTTGGTTTTCCTGTGGCCATCCAGTACGTGGGTTCCAAGGTTTACTGGGGTGCATGTAACTTTGGGGCAGGGCAGGCCTTACATTCAATGCATAGGCAATCAGTATGGCAGTACCAAATGAAAAATAATGGCAACTTTGGTTTCATGTGGCCATCCAGGATGTATGTTCCAAGGGTTATTGGGTTACATGTAACTTTGTGGCAGGGCAGGCCTTGCATTTAATGCATAGACAAACAGTATGGCAGTACCAAATGAATAATGTGAACTTGCTTTTCCTGTGGCCATCCAGTACGTGGGCTCAAAGACTTACTGGGGTGCATGTTACTTTGGTGCAGGGCAGTCCTTGCATTCAAAGCATATGCTAACAGTATGGCAGCACCAAATTCCTAATAATGGGAACTTTGGTTTCATGTGGCCATCCATGACTTCTATTCACTGGGTTGTTTGGGTGCATGTAACTTTGGGGCAGGGCAGGCCTTGCATTCAATGCATAGGCAAACACTATGGGAGACCCACTTTCTAATAATGGGAAAATTTTTTCAGGAGGCCCTCTGTACATCTCGTGAAAGAGGTATTGGGGTGTGTCCTAATTTTTGGCAGCACAGCCACTCACTGCATAGGCAATAACAGTATAAGAGATCCACTGTCTAATAATAGCCCTTTAAGAATATTAATGCCGCCTGATGCCACTAGAAAAAAAGGCTTTGTGACTTCATAGATGAAACAGGTGTGTCTGATGATGTGTCAAACACCACATGGCCAGGTAAGGTTGTTCAATGTTACAATGACATTTCCCAATGAATGCATTTGTATTGGTTGAAAGCAATGCTAAAGTTGAAAAACGCATCAAAATTGCTACATGTGAGCATAGCCAAAGTGGGGGAGGAACATTTTTGTTTTGGGTTAATTATTTTGCCTTATGTAATAATAATAATAATCTTTACTTTTTATATAGCGCTAACATATTCCGCAGCGCTTTACAGTTTTGCACACATTATCATCGCTGTCCTCGATGGGGCTAACAATCTAAGTTCCCTATCAGTATGTCTTTTCATTACCCTGGAAAGGATGATCATTAACATTTTACCCAGGAAAATCCATTTTGGTTTCGTTTTTGTATGTTTTTGGGCGCGCCTGTAAAAATGGCGTAAGACTTCAACAACATTGCTTTCAGCTGTGACCTGGGAGTCAGAAATGTTTCCAGGGGTGATCCCCATGATGTCCCCATGTCATTTTAGCACTGTTTCCATCATTGTCAGATGTTTTTAGACCTTAAAAGGACCCCCGGGGGATCGCTGTAAAAATGCTCGGGTTTCCAATATACTTTCATTGGGCTCGTTGTTCAGGCTGAGTACTCAAGTAAGACAAATTGCTCGACCCGAGCAACAAGCACCCGAGCATTTTAGTGCTCGCTCATCACTACCAGCTACCGATGGGCAAACCCGAACTGTAAAGTTCGGCACCGTACCGAACACATAGTGTTTGGTCACACGGTCCCAAACACGGGTTTCCATGTTAAACCCGTGTTACAGTTCGGGTCCAGTTCGGGCTTTTAAAAAAACCCAGAAAATTAATAATAAACATTAGAATTAAACTTACCTGTCCAGCGACTTGGCCTTCCATCCCGCTGTCTCAGCAGTCTTTGGCTTTTTCCGACAGTGTTCGTATGGTGATGTCACTGCACGAACACTGCCGGAAAAAGCCGAAGACTGTCGAGTGCAGTGAATACTGCTGGCAGTTAATGAGCGGCCCAGTAAGCAAATGCGGCCGGAGACAGAAGAACGGGAAGATGCTTCGTCTTACAAGTAAGTATAATTCTAATGTTTATTATTAATTTTCTGTTTTTTTTTATACAGAACCCCCCTGCCCCATCCTACATATGTAAAATCCGAGTTCGGGGTTCGGACACAAGTTCATGTCATGTCCAGTCCTGAACTCGAATTTTACAAAAAACTTGGGCGAACCCGCCGATCCCGAACATCGGGGGGTTCACCCATCTCTAATACCAACTGCTACTTAGAAAGTCTATGATAGATTGTAGAGTCTGCATAGGCTTTGTTTTCGGCAGCATGAGTCCTGTTTAGAAGGATGATGCGCAGCCGAGAACTATGATCTTCAGTACAGCACAAAAGATCGTTTCATCCGACAAATGAGAATTTTGCTCGTTCATCGGATGATCGGAATCTTATTTAGATTGCAAGATTATCATGAAACATGCATTCTTAGGAATTCTATACTGTTAATAGGGCCCAATCATGTCTGATTGGGGTTAATTAAAATAACTTTGAGGGCCTTCTTCCCACGTATATATACTATAAATGGAAATATACGAGAGGAAAACAGTAAGTGGTGTCTTTCATAGTAGAGTGAGAAATTCAATTCTTCCATCTCAAGACAAAAACTAGCTTCATATTCTTACAGGAGTCACAGATTCTAACGGATTATGGGATTAAAAAGATTTAATATCACTCAGTGTAAATCTCATCATTGAGATAAACAGATGAGCTAGGAGTTGAGTACTCAGAAAGACCAAATATTTCCGATTAACCCCTGAGCCTATTTTCACCTTCAGGACCAGGCCGAATTTTACAATTCCAATCAGTATCACTTTAACTCAGGAAAGCTTCAACGAATCCCACTGATTCTGAGAGTGTTTTTGGTGACATATTTTACTTCATGATAGTGGTAACATTTCTTCAATGACTTATGTTTATTTGTGGAACAATAAAAATTGAGAAAATGTTTAACCCCTTCCCGACCTTTGACACAGCGTATGCGTCATGAAAACCCGTGCCAATGCGACCTGTGACACAGCATATGCGTCATGGCCGGATTGGACTCCTGCAGGCCGGGTGAAAGGGTTAACTCCAATTTCACCCGGCCTTCAGGGACAGGGGGAATGGTAGTTTAGCCCAGGGGGGGTGGCTTCACCCCCCCCCCATGGCTACGATCGCTCTGATTGGCTGTTGAAAGTGAAACTGCCAATCAGAGCGATTTGTAATATTTAACCTAAAAAACTGGTGAAATATTACAATCCAGCCATGGCCGATGCTGCAATATCATCGGCCATGGCTGGAAACACTTTTGTGCCGCCACCCCACCCCACCGATCGCCCCCCCAGCCCCCCGATCTGTGGTCCGCTCCCCTCCGTCCTGTGCTCCGCTCCCCCGTCCTCCTGTCCGCTCCCCCCGTGCTCCAATCCCACCCCCCGTGCTCCAATCCACCCCCCCTGCACACCGATCCACCCCCGCACACCGATCCACCCCCCCGCACACCGATCCACACCCCCCCGCACACTGATCCACCCGCCCGCACACCGATCCACCCGCCCGCACACCGATCCACCCCCCCATGTTCCGATCCACCCACCCCCGTGCTCCGACGCCCCCCCGTGCCCTGATCTTCCCCCCCTTATACTTACCGAGCCTCCCGGGGTCCGTCCGTCTTCTTTCCTGGGCGCCGCCATGTTCCAAAATGGCGGGCGCATGCGCAGTGCGCCCGCCGAAACTGCCGGCCGGCAGATTCGTTCCAATGTGAATTTTGATCACTGTGATAAAACCTATCGCAGTGATCAAAATAAAAAAAACAGTAAATAACCCCCCCCCCTTTGTCCCCCATAGGTAGGGACAATAATAAAATAAAGAATTTTTTTTTTCCACTAAGGTTGGAGTTAGAACTAGAGTTAGGGTTAGGGGTAGGGTTAGGGGTAGGGTTATGGTTATGGTTAGGGTTAGGGGTAGGGTTAGGGCTAGGGTTAGGGGTAGGGTTAGGGTTTCGGTATGTGCACACGTATTCTGGTCCTCTGCGAATTATTCCGCAGCGGATTTGATAAATCCACAGTGCTAAACCGCGGTTTTACAACTGCGATTTTCTATTTGAGCAGTTGTAAAACCGCTGCGGAATCCGCAGAATGAAGTGACATGCTGCGGAATGTAAACCGCTGCGTTTCCGTGCAGTTTTTCTGCAGCATGTGTACAGCGATTTTTGTTTCCCATAGGTTTACATTGAACTGTAAACTCATGGGAAACTGCTGCGGATCCGCAGCGTTTTCCTTTAGAATTAGGCTATGTGCACACGGTGCGGATTTGGCTGCGGATCCGCAGCGGATTGGCCGCTGCGGATCCGCAGCAGTGTTCCATCAGGTTTACAGTACCATGTAAACATATGGAAAACCAAATCCGCTGTGCCCATGGTGTGGAAAATACCGCGCGGAAACACTGCATTGTATTTTCCGCAGCATGTCAATTCTTTGTGCGGATTCCGCAGCGTTTTACACCTGATCCTCAATAGGAATCCGCAGGTGAAATCCGCACAAAAAACACTGGAAATCCGCGGTAAATCCGCAGGTAAAACGTAGTGCCTTTTACCCGCGGATTTTTCAAAAATAGTGCGGAAAAATCTCACACGAATCCGCAACGTGGGCACATAGCCTTAGGGTTAGGGGTGTGTTGGCGTTAGAATTGAGGGGTTTCCACTGTTTAGGCACATCAGGGGGTCTCCAATCGCAACATGGCGCCACCATTGATTCCAGCCAATCTTTTATTCAAAAAGTCAAATGGTGCTCCCTCCCTTCCGAGCCCCGACGTGTGCCCAAACAGTGGTTTACCCCCACATATGGAGTACCAGCATAGTCAGGACAAACTGCGCAACAATTACTGGGGTCCAATTTCTCCTGTTACCCTTGAGAAAATAAAAAATTGCTTGCTAAAACATCATTTTTGAGGAAAGAAAAATGATTTTTTATTTTCACGGCTCTGCGTTGTAAACGTCTGTGAAGCACTTGGGGGTTCAAAGTGCTCACCACATATCTAGATAAGTTCCTTGGGGGTCTAGTTTCCAAAATGGGGTCACTTGTGGGGGGTTTCTACTGTTTAGGCACACCAGGGGCTCTGCAAATGCAACGTGACGCCCGCAGACCATTCCATCAAAGTCTGCATTTCAAAAGTCACTACTTCCCTTCTGAGCCCCGACGTGTGCCCAAACAGTGGTTTACCCTCACACATGGGGTATCAGCGTACTCAGGAGAAACTGGACAACTTTTGAGGTCTAATTTCTCCTGTAACCCTTGGGAAAATAAAAAAATCTGGGCTAAAAATTATTTTTGAAGAAAGAAAACGTATTTATTATTTTCACGGCTCTGCGTTATAAACTTCTGTGAAGCACTTGGGGATTGAAAATGCTCACCACATATCTAGATTAGTTCCTTTCGGGGTCTAGTTTCCAAAATGGGGTCAATTGTGGGGGGTTTCTACTGTTTAGCCACATCAGGGGCTCTGCAAACACAACGTGACGCCCGTAGAGCATTCCATCAATGTCTGCATTTCAAAACTTCACTACTTCACTTCCGAGCCCCGACGTGTGCCCAAACAGTAGTTTACCCCCACATATGGGGTATCACCGTACTCAGGAGAAACTGGACAACAAATATTGGGGTCAAATTTCTCCTGTTACCCTTGGGAAAATTAAAAAATTCTGGGCTAAAAAATTATTTTTGAGGAAAGAAAACTTATTTTTTATTTTCACTGCTCTGTGTTATAAACTCCTGTGAAGCACTTGGGGGTTCAAAGTGTTCACCTCACATCTAGACAAGTTCCTTTCAGGGTCTAGTTTCCAAAATGGGGTCACTTGTGGGGGTTTCTACTGTTTAGCCACATCAGGGTCTCTGCAAACGCAACGTGACGCCCGTAGAGCATTCCATCAAAGTCTGCATTTCAAAACTTCACTACTTCAATTCCGAGCCCCGGCATGTGCCCAAACAGTAGTTTACCCCCACATATGGGGTATCACCGTACTCAGGAGAAACTGGACAACAAATATTGGGGTCAAATTTCTCCTGTTACCCTTGGGAAAATAAAAAATTGCGGGCTAAAAAATCATTTTTGAGAAAAGAATTTTTTTTTTTTATTTTCATGGCTCTGCGTTATAAATTTCTGTGAAGAACTTGAGGGTTCAAAGTGCTCACCACACATCTAGATTAGTTCCTTTGGGGGTCTAGTTTCCAAAATGGGGTCATTTGTGGGGGATCTCCAAAGTTTAGGCACACAGGGGCTCTCCAAACGCGACATGGTGTCCGCTGTTATGAAAGGTAATTCAGTACCACAATGAACATAGAGGTCAGCGCACATACAGTGACCTGGCAATAACCCAAAAAACAAGAACTAGCTCTGAGACGTGGAACTCTGTTGACCGCAATCCCTAATCCTCTCCAAACCACACTAAAGGCAGCCGTGGATTGCGCCTAACGCTCCCTATGCAACTCGGCACGGCCTGAGAAACTAGCTAGCCTGAAGATAGAAAATAAGCCTACCTTGCCTCAGAGAAATACCCCAAAGGAAAAGGCAGCCCCCACATATAATGACTGTGAGTTAAGATGAAAAGACAAACGTAGAAATGAAATAGATTTAGCAAAGTGAGGCCCAACTTTCTGAACAGAGCGAGGATAAGAAAGGTAACTTTGCGGTCAACACAAAACCCTACAAAAACCACGCAAAGGGGGCAAAAAGACCCTCCGTACCGAACTAATGGCACGGAGGTACACCCTCTGCGTCCCAGAGCTTCCAGCAAGCAGTAAAAAACAAATTGACAAGCTGGACAGAAAAAAACAGCAACAAAATAGCAAAGAGGAACTTAGCTATGCAGAGCAGCAGGCCACAGGAACGATCCAGGAGGAAACAGGTCCAATACTAGAACATTGACTGGAGGCCAGGATCAAAGCACTAGGTGGAGTTAAATAGAGGAGCACCTAACGACTTCACCACATCACCTGAGGAAGGAAACTCAGAAGCCGCAGTACCACTTTCCTCCACCAACGGAAGCTCACAGAGAGAACCAGCCGAAGTACCACTTGTGACCACAGGAGGGAGCTCTGCCACAGAATTCACAACAGTACCCCCCCCTTGAGGAGGGGTCACCGAACCCTCACCAGAGCTCCCAGGACGACCAGGATGAGCCATATGAAAGGCACGAACAAGATCGGGAGCATGGACATCAGAGGCAAAGACCCAGGAATTATCTTCCTGAGCATAACCCTTCCACTTAACCAGATACTGGAGTTTCCGCCTTGAAACACGAGAATCCAAAATCTTCTCCACAATATACTCCAACTCCCCCTCCACCAAAACCGGGGCAGGAGGATCAACAGATGGAACCATAGGTGCCACGTATCTCCGCAACAATGACCTATGGAATACGTTATGTATGGAAAAAGAATCTGGAAGGGTCAGACGAAAAGACACAGGATTAAGAACCTCAGAAATCCTATGCGGACCAATAAAACGAGGTTTAAACTTAGGAGAGGAAACCTTCATAGGAATATGACGAGAAGATAACCAAACCAAGTCCCCAACCCGAAGTCGGGGACCCACACAGCGTCTGCGATTAGCGAAACGTTGAGCCTTCTCCTGGGACAAAGTCAAATTGTCCACTACATGAGTTCAAATCTGCTGCAACCTGTCCACCACAGTATCCCCACCAGGACAGTCCGAAGACTCAACCTGCCCTGAAGAGAAACGAGGATGGAACCCAGAGTTGCAGAAAAACGGTGAAACCAAGGTAGCCGAGCTGGCCCGATTATTAAGGGCGAACTCAGCCAAAGGCAAAAAGGACACCCAGTCATCCTGATCAGCAGAAACAAAGCATCTCAGATATGTTTCCAAGGTCTGATTGGTTCGTTCGGTCTGGCCATTAGTCTGAGGATGGAAAGCCGAGGAAAAAGACAAGTCAATGCCCATCCTACCACAAAAGGCTCGCCAAAACCTTGAAACAAACTGGGAACCTCTGTCAGAAACGATATTCTCCGGAATGCCATGTAAACGAACCACATGCTGGAAAAACAATGGCACCAAATCAGAGGAGGAAGGCAATTTAGACAAGGGTACCAAATGGACCATCTTAGAGAAGCGATCACAGACCACCCAAATGACTGACATCTTTTGAGAGACGGGAAGATCTGAAATAAAATCCATAGAGATATGTGTCCAAGGCCTCTTCGGGACCGGCAAGGGCAAAAGCAACCCACTGGCACGAGAACAGCAGGGCTTAGCCCGAGCACAAATCCCACAGGACTGCACAAAAGTACGCACATCCCGCGACAGAGATGGCCACCAAAAGGATCTAGCCACTAACTCTCTGGTACCAAAGATTCCAGGATGAACAGCCAACACCGAACAATGAAACTCAGAGATAACTTTATTCGTCCACCTATCAGGGACAAACAGTTTCTCCGCTGGGCAACGATCAGGTTTATTAGCCTGAATTTTTTGCAGCACCCGCCGCAAATCAGGGGAAATGGCAGACACAATTACTCCCTCTTTGAGGATACCCGCCGGCTCAGTTACACCCGGAGAGTCGGGCACAAAACTCCTAGACAGAGCATCCGCCTTCACATTTTTAGAGCCCGGAAGGTATGAAATCACAAAGTCAAAACGGGCAAAAAACAACGACCAACGAGCTTGTCTAGGATTCAACCGCTTGGCGGACTCGAGATAAGTCAAGTTCTTATGATCAGTCAAGACCACCATGCGATGCTTAGCTCCTTCAAGCCAATGACGCCACTCCTCGAATGCCCACTTCATGGCCAGCAACTCTCGATTGCCCACATCATAATTTCGCTCAGCAGGCGAAAACTTCCTGGAAAAGAAGGCGCATGGTTTCATCACCGAGCAATCAGAACTTCTCTGCGACAAAACAGCCCCTGCTCCAATCTCAGAAGCATCAACCTCGACCTGGAACGGAAGCGAAACATCTGGTTGACACAACACAGGGGCAGAAGAAAAACGACGCTTCAACTCTTGAAAAGCTTCCACCGCAGCAGAAGACCAATTGACCAAATCAGCACCTTTCTTGGTCAAATCGGTCAATGGTTTAGCAATACTAGAAAAATTGCAGATGAAGCGACGATAAAAATTAGCAAAGCCCAGGAACTTTTGCAGACTTTTCAGAGATGTCGGCTGAGTCCAATTATGGATGGCTTGGACCTTAACAGGATCCATCTCGATAGTAGAAGGGGAAAAGATGAACCCCAAAAATGAAACCTTCTGAACACCAAAGAGACACTTTGATCCCTTCACAAACAAAGAATTAGCACGCAGGACCTGAAACACCGTTCTGACCTGCTTCACATGAGACTCCCAATCATCCGATAAGATCAAAATGTCATCTAAGTACACAATCAGGAATTTATCCAAGTACTCTCGGAAGATGTCATGCATAAAGGACTGAAACACTGATGGAGCATTGGCAAGTCCGAATGGCATTACTAGATACTCAAAATGGCCCTCAGGCGTATTAAATGCAGTTTTCCACTCATCGCCTCGCTTAATACGCACAAGATTATACGCACCACAAAGATCTATCTTGGTGAACCAACTAGCCCCCTTAATGCGAGCAAACAAATCAGATAACAATGGCAAGGGGTACTGAAATTTAACCGTGATCTTATTTAGAAGGCGGTAATCTATACAAGGTCTCAGTGAACCATCCTTCTTGGCTACAAAAAAGAACCCTGCTCCTAATGGCGACGATGACGGGCGAATATGCCCCTTCTCCAAAGACTCCTTCACATAACTCCGCATAGCGGCGTGCTCAGGCACAGATAATTTAAACAGTCGACCTTTTGGTAATTTACTACCAGGAATCAAATCGATAGCACAATCACAATCCCTATGCGGAGGTAGGGTATCGGACTTGGGCTCATCAAATAAATCCCGGTAATCAGACAAGAACTCAGGAACCTCAGAAGGGGTGGATGACGAAATAGTCAGAAATGGGACATCACCATGTACCCCCTGACAACCCCAGCTGGACACAGACATGGATTTCCAATCTAAAACTGGATTATGGACTTGTAGCCATGGCAACCCCAACACGACCACATCATGCAGATTATGCAACACCAGAAAGCGAATAACCTCCTGATGTGCAGGAGCCATGCACATGGTCAGCTGGGTCCAGTACTGAGGCTTATTCTTGGCCAAAGGCGTAGCATCAATTCCTCTCAATGGAATAGGACACTGCAAGGGCTCCAAGAAAAACCCACAACGCCTAGCATACTCCAAGTCCATCAAATTAAGAGCAGCGCCTGAGTCCACAAATGCCATGACAGAATATGATGACAAAGAGCAGATCAAGGTAACAGACAGAAGAAATTTTGACTGTACCATACCAATGGTGGCAGACCTAGCGAACCGCTTAGTGCGCTTAGGACAATCAGAGATAGCATGAGTGGAATCACCACAGTAGAAACACAGCCCATTCAGACGTCTGTGTTCTTGCCGTTCAACTCTGGTCAGAGTCCTATCGCACTGCATAGGCTCAGGTTTAAGCTCAGGTAATACCGCCAAATGGTGCACAGATTTACGCTCGCGCAAGCGTCGACCGATCTGAATGGCCAAAGACATAGACTCATTCAGACCAGCAGGCATAGGAAATCCCACCATGACATCCTTAAGGGCTTCAGAGAGACCTTTTCTGAAAATAGCTGCGAGCGCACCTTCATTCCACTGAGTGAGTACGGACCACTTTCTAAATTTCTGACAATATAACTCTATTTCATCCTGACCCTGACACAGAGCCAGCAAATTCTTCTCTGCCTGATCCACAGAATTAGGCTCATCGTACAGCAATCCGAGCGCCAGGAAAAATGCATCGATATTACTTAATGCAGGATCCCCTGGCGCAAGGGAAAATGCCCAGTCCTGAGGATCGCCACGCAAAAAAGAAATAACGATCCTAACTTGTTGAACTGGGTCACCAGAGGAGAGAGGTTTCAAAGCCAGAAATAGTTTACAATTATTTTTGAAACTCAGAAATTTAGTTCTATCTCCAAAAAACAAATCAGGAATAGGGATTCTCGGTTCTAACATAGAATTCTGAACCACAAAGTCTTGAATACTTTGTACTCTTGCCGTGAGCTGATCCACACATGAAGACAGACCTTTAATGTCCATTGCTACACCTGTGTCGTGAACCACCCAAATGTCTAGGGGAAAAAAAAGGCAAAACACAGTGCAAAGAAAAAAAAATGGTCTCAGAACTTCTTTTTTCCCTCTATTGAGAATCATTAGTACTTTTGGCCTCCAGTACTGTTATGAAAGGTAATTCAGTACCACAATGGACATAGAGGTCAGCGCACATACAGTGACCTGGCAATAACCCAAAAAACAAGAACGAGCTCTGAGACGTGGAACTCTGTTGACTGCAATCCCTAATCCTCTCCAAACCACACTAAAGGCAGCCGTGGATTGCGCCTAACGCTCCCTATGCAACTCGGCATGGCCTGAGAAACTAGCTAGCCTGAAGATAGAAAATAAGCCTACCTTGCCTCAGAGAAATACCCCAAAGGAAAAGGCAGCCCCCACATATAATGACTGTGAGTTAAGATGAAAAGACAAACGTAGAGATGAAATAGATTTAGCAAAGTGAGGCCCAACTTTCTGAACAGAGCGAGGATAGGAAAGGTAACTTTGCGGTCAACACAAAACCCTACAAAAACCACGCAAAGGGGGCAAAAAGACCCTCCGTACCGAACTAACGGCACGGAGGTACAACCTCTGCGTCCCAGAGCTTCCAGCAAGCAGTAAAAAACAAATTGACAAGCTGGACAGAAAAAAACAGCAACAAAATAGCAAAGAGGAACTTAGCTATGCAGAGCAGCAGGCCACAGGAACGATCCAGGAGGAAACAGGTCCAATACTAGAACATTGACTGGAGGCCAGGATCAAAGCACTAGGTGGAGTTAAATAGAGGAGCACCTAACGACTTCACCACACACCTGAGGAAGGAAACTCAGAAGCCGCAGTACCACTTTCCTCCGCCAACGGAAGCTCACAGAGAGAACCAGCCGAAGTACCACTTGTGACCACAGGAGGGAGCTCTGCCACAGAATTCACAACAGTCCGCTAATGATTGGAGCTAATTTTCCATTTAAAAAGCCAAATGGTGTGCCTTCCCTTCCGAGCTCTGCCGTGCGCCCAAACAGTGGTTTACCCCCACATATGGGGTATCTGCGTACTCAAGACAAACTGGACAACAACATTTATGGTCCAATTTCTCCTGTTACCGTTGGCAAAATAGGAAATTCCAGGCTAAAAAATCATTTTTGAGGAAAGAAAAATTATTTTTTATTTTCATGGCTCTGCGTTATAAACTTCTGTGAAGCACCTGGGGGTTTAAAGTGCTCAGTATGCATCTAGATAAGTTCCTTGGGTGGTTTAGTTTCCAAAATGGGGTCACTTGTGGGGGAGCTCTTATGCATAGGTACACAGGGGCTCTCCAAACGCGACATGGTGTCCGCTAACAATTGGAGCTAATTTTCCATTCAAAAAGTCAAAAGGCGCGCCTTCCCTTCCGAGCCCTGCCGTGTGCCCAAACAGTGGTTTATCCCCACATATGAGGTATTGGCGTACTCGGGAGAAATTGCCCAACAAATTTTAGGATCCATTTTATCCTATTGCCCATGTGAAAATGAAAAAATTGAGGCGAAAAGAAATTTTTTGTGAAAAAAAAAGTACTTTTTCATTTTTACAGATCAATTTGTGAAGCACCTGAGGGTTTAAAGTGCTCACTAGGCATCTAGATAAGTTCCTTGAGGGGTCCAGTTTCCAAAATGGGGTCACTTGTGGGGGAGCTCCAATGTTTAGGCACACAGGGGCTCTCCAAACGCGACATGGTGTCCGCTAACAATTGGAGCTAATTTTCCATTCAAAAAGTCAAAAGGCACGCCTTCCCTTCCGAGCCCTGCCGTGTGCCCAAACAGTGGTTTACCCCCACATATGAGGTATCGTCGTACTCGGGAGAAATTGCCCAACAAATTTTAGGATCCATTTTATCCTATTGCCCATGTGAAAATGAAAAAATTGAGGCGAAAATAATTTTTTTGTGAAAAAAAA
The DNA here is from genome assembly GCF_032444005.1 of Ranitomeya imitator. NCBI lineage: Eukaryota > Metazoa > Chordata > Amphibia > Anura > Dendrobatidae > Ranitomeya > Ranitomeya imitator. The sequence continues at coordinate 640,466,767 of NC_091286.1, forward strand.
AGTACTTTTTCATTTTTACGGATCAATTTGTGAAGCACCTGGAGCTTTGAAGTGCTCACTATGCATCTAGATAAGTTCCTTGGGGCGTCTAGTTTCCAAAATGGGGTCAATTGTGGGGGAGCTCCAATTTTTAGGCACACGGGGGCTCTCCAAATGTGACATGGTGTCCGCTAAAGAGTGCAGCCAATTTTTCATTCAAAAAATCAAATGGCGCTCCTTCCCTTCCAAGCCCTGCCGTGCGCCCAAACAGTGGTTTACCCCCACATATGAAGGATTAGCGTACTCAGGACAAATTGGACAACAACTTTCGTGGTTCAGTTTCTCCTTTTACCATTGGGAAAATAAAAAAATTGTTGCTGAAAGATCATTTTTGTGACTAAAAAGTTAAATGTTCATTTTTTATTTCCATGTTGCTTCTGCTGCTGTGAAGCACCTGAAGGGTTAATAAACTTCTTCAATGTGGTTTTGTGCACCTTGAGGGGTGCAGTTTTTAGAATGGTGTCACTTTTGGGTATTTTCAGCCATATAGACCCCTCAATCTGACTTCAAATGTGAGGTGGTCCCTAAAAAAAATGGTTTTGTAAATTTCGTTGTAAAAATCAGAAATCGCTGGTCAAATTGTAACCCTTATAACTTCCTAGCAAAAAAAAATTTTGTTTCGAAAATTGTGCGGATGTAAAGTATACAAGTGGGAAATGTTATTTATTAACTATTTTGTGTCACATAACTCTCTGGTTTAACAGAATAAAAATTCAAAATTTGAAAATTGCGAAATTTTCGAAATTTTCGCCAAATTTCCGTTTTTATCACAAATAAATACAGAATTTATTGATTTAAATTTACCACTAACATGAAGCCCAATATGTCACGAAAAAACAATCTCAGAACCGCTAGGATCCATTGAAGCGCTCCTGAGTTATTACCTCATAAAGGGACACTGGTCAGAATTGCAAAAAACGGCAAGGTCTTTAAGGTCAAAATAGGCTGGGTCATGAACGGGTTAAAATGTAGCATTTTTCAACACTGTAATTGTTATGCCCCTAAAAAAGAGTCTCATGTCGCACAAAATAGTTAATAAATAACCCCACATGTTATACCTCATTTCCAGTAAAGTTCCCACGCTCGAGGTCATTTGAGTACATCCAGCAAAGGGCGCATCACCGGGACTGAAGGTAACTATAGGTCATTGACCTACATTACCTTCATTCCCCGGGGTTTTACAGGCACGAGCACAGCTGCATTATAGCAGAGCTCCTGCCTATAAAATATTTTAACCCTTTCAGATGGATTTACATCGTGGGACGTGACAGATCATCGGAAGGTATGTATATTGTTGTTTTTTTATTTTTCCTTTGTTACAGAGAGAGGGTCTTCAGGTGGATTGAGAGTACAATAAAATATTACAACAACCTGTGTGTTTATTTCATTAAAATACTTTTTAATAATGTGTGTGTTTCTTTTAACCCTTTCATACACTTGGATTAATAATGGATAGGTGTCAGAATTGATGCCTCTCTATTATTAATCTGGCTTAATGTCGCCTTACAATAGCAAGGTGACATTAACCCTTCATTACCCCATATCCCACCGCTACACGGGAATGGGAAGAGAGTGGCCAAGTGCCAGAATAGGCGCATCTTCCAGATGTGCCTTTCCTGGGGTGGCTGAGGGCAGATGTTTTTAGCCGGGGGGGGGGGGGGGGAACCGTGGACCCTCTCCAGGCTATTAATATCTGCCCTCAGTCACTGGCTTTACCACTCTGGCGGAGAAAATTGCGCGGGAGTCCACACCAATTTTTTCCGTGATTTAACCCTTAAATTGCCTGTAGCTATTAAATTGAAGGGTTAAAGGCAATTTAAAGGTAATTTAAAGGCAATTTAAAATCGACTTTTGAAAATTGCCGATCTGTTTCGTTCAACCCTATGAGTAGCGGATAAGTGTGGAGGAGAGAAGGAGGTCTTGGGAGGACCGGAGATTAAATGAGGGAAGATATCGGGAGATTAGTTCAGAGATATATGGAGGAGACAGGTTATGGATGGCCTTGTAGGTCAGTAATAGTAGTTTGAACTGGATACGCTGAGGGAATGGGAGCCAGTGAAGAGATTTGCAGAGGGGGAAAGCGGAGGAGTAGCGAGGAGAGAGATGAATTAGTTGAGCAGCAGAGTTAAGGATGGACTGGAGAGGTGCAAGGGTGTTAGCAGGGAGGCCACAGTAAAGGATGTTGCAGTAGTCAAGGCAGGAGATGATGAGGGCATGCACAAGCATTTTAGTAGATTGACGGTTGAGGAAAGGATGGATTCTGGAGATATTTTTGAGCTGGAGGCGACAGGAGGAGGAAAGAGCTTGGATGTGCGGTTTGAAGGACAGGGCAGAGTCAAGGGTTACTCCGAGGCAGCGGACTTCCGGTACGGGGGAAAGCGTGATGTCGTTAATTGCGATAGATAGGTCAGGTATGGAAGATGTTTGAGATGGAGGAAAGATGATGAGTTCAGATTTGTCCACATTGAGTTTGAGGAAGCGAGAGGAGAAGAATTAGGATATGGCTGATAGACACTCCGGGATTCTGGACAGCAGAGAGGTGACATCAGGGCCAGAAAGGTAGATCTGAGTGTCATCACTCAGCATAAAGGTGGTACTGGAATCCATGGGACTGTATGAGTTGTCCCAGGCCAAGCGTATAGATTGAGAAGAGTAGGGGTCCTAGAACAGAGCCTTGGGGGACTCCAACAGAGAGAGAGTGGGATGAGGAGGTAGTGTGGGAGTGGGAAACGCTGAATGTGCAGTTGGATAAGTTTGAGGAGATCCAGGATAGGGCGAGGTCTTTGATGTCAAAGGAGGAGAGGATCTGTAGTAGGAGGCAGTGGTCAACTGTGTCAAAAGCAAAGGACAGGTCTAGAAGGAGGAGTACAGACAGAGTATTGTCCGTTAGCTTTGGCTGTAAGTAGGTCATTAGTGATTTTGGTCAGGGCTGTCTCAGTTGAGTGATGGGGGCGGAAACCAGATTGCAGATTGTCAAAGAGCAAGTTAGATGAGAGGTGGGAGGAAAGTTCAGAGTTGACGTGTTGCTCAGGAGTTTGGAAGCGAATGGGAGCAGTGATATTGGGCGATAGCTGGACATAGTGGTAGGATAGAGTCAGAGAGCGTTTGGGAGACTAGGTGTGCAAGGTTTCTGCGGGTGTGCACATTTTGTTGGACATGGGTGACCAGTGAGGAGGACAGGGATGAGAAAGTGAGCAGATGGTGGTCGGATAGAGGGAGAGGGGAGGTGGTGAAGTTAGATAGAGAGCAGAGATGGGTGAAGACCAGGTCTAGTGTATGTCCATCTGTATGGGTGGCTGAGGAGGACCACTGAGTAAGTTCAAAAGATGAAGTAAGGGACAGAAGTTTGGAGGCTGTTGACTGAGGGTATCAGTGGGGATGTTGAAGTCACCCATGATGATGGTGGGAATGTCAGACAAGAGAAAGTGAAGAAGCCAGGTGGAGAATTGGTCAATAAAGGCAGTACCCGGGCCCGGAGGTTGGTATATGACGACCACTTGGAGGTTGGAGGGAGAGTGGTTGCGGACAGAGTGGACTTCAAAAGAGGGGAGGATAAGGGAGGGTAGAGGTGGGATTGGGTTAAAGGTACAGTTAGAAGAAAGGAGAGGACCCACTCCTCCACCATGTCTGTTGATGGGACGAGGGGTGTGGGTGAAGTGGAGGCTGCCGTAGCACAGTGCAGCAGGGGAGGCTGTGTCAGTGGGTGTTAGCCATGTTTCTGTGAGGCCGAGGAAGGCACGCTTGTGAGAGAGAAAAAGGTCATGAAACCCATGAAGCTTATTGCAGATTGAGCGGGAGTTCCAGAGTGCTCCAGAGAGAGGGAGCAGGAGGGTGGGCGTCAGGGGCACAGGTTTTATGTTGAAAAGATTGTGGTAGTTTGTATTAGATAGGGAGTGATAGGAGGGGGTAGTAATGGGAGGTATTAGCTGTGGGGGTCCAGGGTTGGGAGATATGTCACCAGTAGTGAGGAGAAGCAGAGAAAGGGAGAGCAGGCGGAAGAAAGAGAGTGGGCGACTTGTTTTGTTTTCTTAGGACAGATTTGAGGTTGAGGAGAAGGTCAGCAGAGGAGGACAGGTGGGGAGGTAGGAGTGCAATGGAGATGATTATTTGGTTAGAGGGTGCTGGGGTTTGTGGATAGCGATGGAGAGTGAGGATTAGTGGAGCAAACACTGTAAGGGCATATGTAAACATGGTGAAGGAGTAAGATGGGTTAATAGAAAAGCTATATCCAAGTAATAAGTGCTTACTCAGCAGACATACCCAAAAGAGACAGCGACATAGAGTGGGGTCATAACTCTTGCTGTGACTAACTGCCGTTGAAATAACTGCGGCGTCTTTATGCTTAGCTGCATAATGCTTTACTGCAGGAATGCGCGTGCCTGCCCCCACACGCGTGTACCCATTAAGATGTTGCTAATTTTATAGGACAGAGTAAAGGATCAGGTGAGAGGGATTGTGGGTCCTTATTTGGGATAAATTAGCAATTGGCCAACACCCCAGGGGAGGTTACATGATCAAAGGCACTGAGCCTGGCCACAATCGTATGCTCTAACACCTCCCTGCACAAGACAATATTCCCTGTGACCCCAGCATGGATGTGCAGCAGTAAGTATTTAATACAGTACGACAAATGAATTTAGCAAACATTCAGCAGGCACATTAAAGGGAAAGTTGCAGCGTGATAGACAGCAATTGACAGGAAGCAGAGATTGTACCATTAAAGGGAATGTTGCAGCGTGATAGACAGCAGTTGACAGGAAGCAGAGATTGTACTATTAAAGGGAATGTTGCAGGGTGATAGGCAGCAGTTGACAGGAAGGAGAGATTGTACCTGTATGAAGTGAGGAGATGGATGTTAATTCCCGGACGTTGAAATAACTGCGGTGTCTTTATGCTTAGCTGCGTAATGCTTTGCTGCAGGAATGCGCGTGCCTGACCCCACACGTGTGCACCCCTTAAGATGCTGCTAAATTTATAGGGCAGAGAGAAGGATGAATGTTTTGATGCTCAGAAGTCTGACTATGACGATACACTACTGCTACCGTCATATCTTTGTAGAACCAGAGACGGAGACAAGACAAATGGACTAGTAAACACTGTGGTCAGACAAACCCAGACTGGAGAAATACTTGTATGACCTGTGCTGCAACCCAACCTAAGTGAATTGCACTAAATCCTGTCCAGACAAGATCACATGTAGTGAGTGACATAAGAAGCTGACACAGGAGTATGGGGAGTGGGGATCAATATGAATTGAAGTATTTAGCAGGCAAGCAGAGGGAGGGAGCCCCCTCTGCTTACCAATCGGTGCCCCTGCGACATCATTGTGAGGGGTTGATCGTTGCCATCATCATGTCATGTAGTCATGATGACTTACTGGTCACCGCAGCTAGCAAACTTGCTAGATCATACGCAGAGCATGATCTAACAAGTTTGTCTGACAGTGCAGCACTGACAGTTTGCAAAGCATAGGAATTCTCCTGCATTCCTATACTTTACAAGTGATCAGCCTGCAAAAATTAAAAGTCGCATAGTGGAACAAAGTATAAAAAGTAAAAAAAAAATAAAAAATATTGTACCTCTAAATAAATATTTTTATGAAAAAAAAGATAAAAAGGTACATATATTTGGTAATCGCCGTGTTTGGTATTGTCGTGTCCATAATGACCCGACCTATAAAACTGTCCCAGTACTTAACCCCTTTAGTGAACACCACAAAAAATAAGTAAAAAAAATATGCTTTACCATTATTCATTATACCCCTTAACAAAAAGGGAACAAAACGTGATCAAAAAGAAGAATGTAAATATAAATGGTATTGCTAAAAATGTAATCTAGTCCCACAAAAAACAAGCCACCATACAGCTCCATCAGCAAAAAAATTAAATAAATAAAGCATTGTAAAAATATTTTTTTTCTATACAATATTGTCACACGTGCACAGTCGCTGTGCGCACAAAATTACCATGATGTATCCATATGTCATAGGTTAGTAGGTAAAAGCTGACCATGAAGTGTGGATACGTCCAATGTAGGGAAGGGGTTAACATAGAGGTGATAACAGACAGGTGAAGATAATCAACCCTATGCAGACTGGCCATCTCCAGTCCACACCAGGAGCATCAACATGGCACAATGAAAATGCAATATTTCAATGCCATTTCTACAATAACCCAATTTCAAAACAGTCCACTGATATAACCGCAATCCGGGAACAAAATTGCTTCTGTGGTTTCAACCACAAGGATTTTCAGCCTTGGGAAACCACATATATGTAATGTCAATCTGGATTATAAATATATCATAGTCATCTTTGGTGTGTTTAAAAATATGCTAGGAAACATTGCGGCAATATTATTCCACTAAGAGGTTCCTATGCAAAAATATGATAGAAATTAGAACTGTGTTCTGAAACCATCTTTTTCTTACATATAATTTGACATTTTTCTCTCACTTGACCATACAGAAAGGTAAGGGGACTCAAAGGGACCCTTTAAAATATCTGATCCAAAGACACATGGTTTCAATAATGAGGATTGTAGATCTGTCCAAATTTCAGTTGTGTCTGAAGGACTCACTGATCTAATCTGTAAGAGCTTTTCTTATTTATCCATTTTATTTTGACACTTTCTTGCCATGTGTGTAAGTCTTTTCATTATTTCATCTTTTCATAAACTGTCACCGGTTTACCACGACATAGAGGAGCCAGAAGACCGCAGCATCTGATTTCTCCTACTCCTGCACTCATTAAAAGCACTTTGCCTGCATATTAAACGGTGTAGGTTTCTTTTAGCAGTGCAGGAGTTAATCTGCTCAGTTGAGAGCTCTTGGAAGCTTTCCTGCATTAAGGATCTCAGCTGTTTACTGTTAGCCTCTCCCATCTCCTATATAATCTGGGCCCTGGCAAGCACTCATTGCCAGAGTAGCTTATGCTGCATGGTTGGAGATGGTGGTTTGGGGTTGTGCTTTGAGAAGGTGTTTGGTGGATTATCTGAGACTGTTGCGAGGTTTTGGGTGTGTGCTAATCCCCTTCTTATCCTACTTTATTTTTTCCCCATCCTCGCCTCCCTGGTCTATACCTCTATTGTTTGTGTGAGTATATTTGTATAATTGGTATTTTCCTTTATCCCTGTTTGTATTACCTTGTTAATCTGGTTTGTGTATTATGGTACTGTATTATTATGATTACTATTCATATAGCACCATTGATTCCATGGTGCTGTACATGAGAAGGGGTTCCATACAACATACAGATATCATTTACAGTAAACAAACTAACAATGACACACTGGTACAGAGGAAAGAGGACCCTGCCCTTGCTGGCTTACATTCTACTACTCCACGCTTCCCTGGTGGGGGAGGTGTACAGACTGAGGGCATATTCAGGAGCCAAGGCAAGTTTCGTGGCCTCGGCATCGTCACCATCAGAAGTAATCTGGAAACAGGGATAGCTACAGCACCCCTAGCGTTAGGGGTAGGGGAGGAACCCCTGGCCCCGGAATGCCAGACAACATTAGCTCTGGCAGAAACCTTTTTTTGAACCATTATGGATCCCATCACTGTTTTGACATGGCAACTGCAGCAACTCAGCCTGAAAGTGGCAGATCTACGCACTGTCGTTTTGCAGCACCCTAAAACATCAGGTTTGTAGACTGTGACTCCCAGGCAGCACCAAGTGGAGCCCAAGATCGCTTTGCTTGACAAGTTCTCTGGGGGGCATAACAAGTTGGTTGCTTTCAGGTAGGTCTGTAAGCTATACTTTAAGTTATGTCCAGGAATTGAGAAGCAACGGGTGGAGATAATAATCTCGCTCCTTCAGGATGACCCCCAAGCATGGGCATTCTCTGTCCCATTGGACTCTTAGTCGCTCCAGACGGTGGAGGAATTATTTCTGGCACTGGTTCATATATGATGACCCGATCGTGTCTCCCTTGCTGAGCTCACACTATGAGCAGCCTCTGGAAAACTGAGGAGCCTGGGTTGTGGGGAGGTTAGCAACCTGGGTGTACATATCTCCTCCCTGGGTAAGACACAATTTTTTCTACCTGCTGAAATCCATCTGGTTGTTTCTCCTTTTCTGTACAGTGGGGCAGGGTTTAATTTAATTGATGCTAGGTTTGCCCAGGTCCAGGGCCTCAAACCACATATTCTGTCCAGACATATACCCATGATCACCATCGACTCTGCACCCATGAGACAGGGGTATTTTACTCAAGTCATTCGAAGGTTACATCCACAGTTAGGGGTCATGCACTCAGGATGTATTGACTGTTATGTGCTAGAGGGTCTTGTATCCCTTTTGGTTCATTGACTAACTTGGCTCACACTGCCCAACACTAGGGTAGATTGGCAGACTTGGGAGGTGGTAAAGTTGGACGAGTATTATCAAGAACACTGTTTGAGCACCCGACTACCTAAGGTGGATATCCAGTCTGTGCCTAAATACTTGTCTAACTTTAGTAATATGTTTTCAGAGCAGGGGTGCCAAGAACTTCCTCCCCATCATCCTTATGACTGAGTCATTAATCTTGTTCCTGGGGCCAAGCTGCTTAAGAGCAGAATATATAATATCTCTGGTCTAGAGAGGCAGGCTGTATGATATGACTATATATCGCAAAGTTTGGCAAAGGGTCATATTAAACCATCCTCATCCCCCATTGCTGCAGAATTTTTCTTTGTGAAGAAGAAATACAGGGGTTATGCCCCAGCCTAGATCTCCCCAAAACTCAATCAGATCATGGTCCAGGATCCGTATCTGCTCCCTCTCATGCCTGACGTCTTTAATGAGATTGTAGGAGCAAAATGGTTTCCTAAACTGGATCTCGAGGGTAAAGTATAACCTCATTTGTATTAAAGAAGGGAATGAGTGGAAAACAGCCTTCAATACACCAGAGGGACACTATAAGAACCTTGCAATGCCATTTGTGTTGACTAATGTGCCTGCCATCTTTTAGCACTTCGTAAACTACATCTTTAGGTGACTGTAATATAACAAGCCCAAACTGAAACAAAGAATGCGAGACCTCTCCACCATGCTCACAACCACGATAGGGGAGCCAAACTACAGAGAGGTATCATTCATAATTGCATATAGGACACTCCCAATACTGCATTATATAGAAGAAAACGGAGTATATGTCCATAAAAATATCAAATTTATTAAATGTACATAGACAATAATCAATTTTCAAACAACACAAAAAGTAGTACACAAAAATATTGCAGGCAGAAGAGATAGCTATGGTAGCACAGATAAAAAACAACGTGGAGAAAAACTGATGCCAATTTATATTTTCATAAAGTGCATAGTGCGACAATTAAGCAGAGGGGGAAGGGGACAGGGTGTATCAGGTCTAGAGAGGCTAATCAAGTCCGTGTGGACGGATCCCTGAGCCCTGTACACAGGCTCCAATCACTGACAGTATAGTGAACAATCACATAAAGACCCTGAATCCTTACCCCACAAGATGGCACTCAGGAGAACACCCCGCTGTAGCCCAAACACGCGTTTCGCGTCAGCTTCCTCAGGGGGCGGTGCTGCTAGAAAACCGGTGGTGTTATTTAAAGATCCCCAGATATTGTAATTGGTACCACCTGGTGTGGCGCATGTCGCCGCTCGCACAGTCGGGAATTGCATCCCAGACAGCGTCCAAAGATGGCGCCACGCCCAGTTCCGTCGCAATGACATCACTGCACCGCACGTGTCATCAACCGGCGCCGCCCACAATGCCCCAGACACTGGGCGGCAGAAGACATGCGCACAGTGGACCAGTGCCAGAAAAAAGGAGCGTAAGTATCCTCATTAAGAGCGGTGGTATGACGGCCACAGAAAGGAAATAGTGAATAACTAGTGCCCTCAAAAAAGAGAAGGGAAAGGAGAAAAGAGGAAAGAAGGGGGCGGCATCTTTATCTTAATAAAACGGACTAATAAAAACAGCCCAGTATATGTCGCAGAAACGCACATCCTCAGAAAATAAAGGAAAATATACATAAAGATGAGAATGAATACAAAGAAAAATAAAATATGATAATATACAGAAAACGTATATTAAGAAGGTGATGAATTGTGTTACATATTTTTGATACAAATAAACAAAATAAATATCAATGACCATGAAAATAAGTGAAAAACAATAATTACATAAAAATGTAAAAGTGAACAGTGATTTGTATATATTTTCTCCTGTCGCTCCGCAGGTGCTGTGATATCACAAGTGTCCAAATGGCAAGTTTAGCTGTAGCCTCAATTGTCCGGCAATATGGTGACTAAAATATGGGTCACATACATCTCCTCTGGTGGGGGGACCACGTCAACGGTGAATGAAGAGTACACATGAAAAGGTAACTGTGTAATAATTAATCAAGAAAGAAAAAATGAATAAAAACACATACAATAATTAAAAACAACAGCAACAACCAAATAAAATAAAAAGATCCGGAATAAATTTCTACAAAAAGGAACTAAAGCTCAACTGCTCATTGAGACCCGCTGGTGCAAGTGTATTCAAAACAGTAATCCAGCGGCATTCTCTTTGAGCCAGTTTCTGTTTCGCGTCACCGCCTCTTATGCTTGTGATATCTGCGAAAGTGTTTGGGAATAGGTTTTAAATTTGCTTCATCCACCACATCACATGCCGCCTTAATATCTCTCACGTGTTCGCGTACCCGAACACGCAACTCCCTGGACGTCAATCCAATGTACACAAGTTTACACGTGCAGGTAGCATAATAGACGACATGAGTCGTGCTGCATGTGATGTAGTCTTTTATCCCAAATTCACGTTTCCCATCTGATGACGTGAATGTAGCAGATCTGACAAGGTTTCTGCAGGTCAGACAGTCACCACATGGGAAGAAACTATTTTTTTGTCTCCCTGCTTTAAAAGGGTCTGGTATCTTCGCCACGTAGTGACTATGGACTAGTATGTCTTTGATGTTGTTACATCTTCTTGCTGTCATAAGAGGTTGGTCAGATAAGCATCTCTTGAGTAAGGGATCAGCAACCAGGACAGGCCAGTGTTTCGTTAACACACGCCTCATCTCCTCCCACCTGTGATTAAATGTTGACACAAATCTAGGTTGATTATCCCAAGTTTTTTGTTTGGTCCTACCTCTCTCAACCAAAAGATCATTCCTGCATGATTTTTTTGCCCTTAAGTACCCCTTCCTAATAGTCCGACCACTATAGCCACGTTGTTTAAAACGCTCCCCAAGGTCCACAGCCTGCCTCTCAAAAAGTGAATCAGAGGCACAGATCCTTCGAGCCCGAAGGAACTGTCCGATGGGGATGGCTCTTATCGTGGAGGCCGGATGGGATGAAGTTGAATGCAGAAGTGCATTCACAGAAGTTTCCTTCCTATACATATTGGTATAAATTTCACCATTTTCCTGGACCCTTAACGTAATGTCCAGAAAGGAGATCTCACTATGATAATACACATACATGAGCTTGATGTTGGAGTCATTGTTGTTCAATCCCACCATAAATTCCTGTAAATCCAGGACAGGGCCATGCCATATAAATAAAACATCATCGATATATCTATACCAACCAAGAATTTGGTGGACAAAAGGGGCGGACTGTGCGCCACCATGAAAAACTTCACGCTCCCAATAGCCGAGGAACAAATTTGCATAGGAAGGTGCACAGGCCGCCCCCATTGCAGGGCCCTGTCTCTGGAGAAAAAAACGGTCTTTAAAAACAAAAAAATTGTGTGTAAGGATGAACTCCAACAACTCCAACACCAGCTCACAAAAGTCCGGATCCAAATTACTGGACTCCAGAAAAAATCTAGTGGCCCTCATCCCATCAGCATGGCGGATACTGGTATATAGTTGTTCGACATCCGCCGTGACCAGTAACATATCCTTCATGGTGTGGAGGGGCAAATCTGCTTCCCAGAGCTTCCAGCTAGCCTGAATAAGACATAGTGACAAGCTGGACAAAAGAGACAAAATGCAAAGCAATGGAGTCCAAACAAATGGACAAACAAAACTAGCAAAACTTATCTTTTGCAGACAAGGACTGGCCATATGAGAAATCCAAGGGAAGAATCAAATCCAACCAAGAACATTGACAGCAGGCATGGACTAAAGCCCAGAGCAGGTTTAAATAACAAACCCAGGCAAGGCGATTAGTGAAGGCAGCTGCTACAGCCACCTTACGGAGCAGCAGTTCCACTCGAAACCACCAGAGGGAGCCCAAGGGCAGAACTCGCAAAAATACCATTAGCAACCACAGGAGGGAGCTCCAAAACCGAACTCACAACAGTACCCCCCCCTTGAGGAGGGGTCACTGACGCAAAACAGAAACTGGCTCAAAGAGTATGCCGCTGGATCACTGTTTTGAATACACTTGCACCAGCGGGTCTCAATGAGCAGTTGAGCTTTAGTTCCTTTTTGTAGAAATTTATTCCGGATCTTTTTATTTTATTTGGTTGTTGCTGTTGTTTTTAATTATTGTATGTGTTTTTATTCATTTTTTCTTTCTTGATTAATTATTACACAGTTACCTTTTCATGTGTACTCTTCATTCACCGTTGACGTGGTCCCCCCACCAGAGGAGATGCATGTGACCCATATTTTAGTCACCATATTGCCGGACAATTGAGGCTACAGCTAAACTTGCCATTTGGACACTTGTGATATCACAGCACCTGCGGAGCGACAGGAGAAAATATATACGAATCACTGTTCACTTTTACATTTTTATGTAATTATTGTTTTTCACTTATTTTCATGGTCATTGATATTTATTTTGTTTATTTGTATCAAAAATATGTAACACAATTCATCACCTTCTTAATATACGTTTTCTGTATGTTATCATATTTTATTTTTCTTTGTATTCATTCTCATCTTTATGTATATTTTCCTTTATTTTCTGAGGATGTGCGTTTCTGCGACATATACTGGGCTGTTTTTATTAGTCCGTTTTATTAAGATAAAGATGCCGCCCCCATCTTTCCTCTTTTCTCCTTTCCCTTCTTCTCTTTTTTGAGGGCACTAGTTATTCACTATTTCCTTTCTATGGCCGTCATACCGCCGCTCTTAATGAGGATACTTACGCTCCTTTTTTCTGGCACTGGTCCACTGTGCGCATGTCTTCTGCCGCTCAGTGTCTGGGGCATTGTGGGCGGCGCCGGTTGATGACGCGTGCGGTGCAGTGACGTCATTGCGACGGAACTGGCCGCGGCGCGATCGTAGGACGCTGTCTGGGATGCAATTCCCGACTGTGCGAGCGGTGACATGCGCCGCACCAGGTGGTACCAATTACAATATCTGGAGATCTTTAAATAACACCAACGGTTTTCTAGCAGCACCGCCCCTTGACGAAGCTGACGCGAAACGCGCGTTGGGGCTACAGCGTGGTGTTCTCCTGAGTGCCATCTTGTGGGGTAAGGATTCAGGGTCTTTATGTGATTGTTCACTATACTGTCAGTGATTGGAGCCTGTGTACAGGGCTCAGGGATCCGTCCACACGGACTTGATTAGCCTCTCTAGACCTGATACACCCTGTCCCCTTCCCCCTCTGCTTAATTGTCGCACTATGCACTTTATGAAAATATAAATTGGCATCAGTTTTTCTCCACGTTGTTTTTTATCTGTGCTACCATAGCTATCTCTTCTGCCTGCAATTTTTTTGTGTACTACTTTTTGTGTTGTTTGAAAATTGATTATTGTCAATGTACAATTAAATTTGATATTTTTATGGACATATACTCTGTTTTCTTCTATATAATCTTTAGGTGCCTGGTAGGTAGATTTGTTGTGATCTATCTTGATGACATATTAATATTTTCACCTGACCTTGAGTCACATCCGGTACATGTCAAGAAGGTCTTACATCTGATACTCAGAGACAATAAATTGTTTCTCAAACCAGAGAAATGTATGTTCTCGTTTGAGGAGATCCCTTTTCTAGGGTATCCACTGGTTGTTGCATGGATCCGGCAAAAGTCCAGGGGTACTGGATTTGGATCATCCTGAGGATTTGAAGGTGTTACAAAGATTTTTGAATTTTTGCTAACTACTTCCGCAAGTTCAGCAAAAACATTTTGGTAGTGGCCAAATTTCTGACTGATAAGACCAGGAAAGGGACAGACTTTTCCAAATTGCCCAGTTCGGTCAGGGAGGCATTTGATACCTTGAATAAGGGTTTTGCATCTGCTCCGATTCTCATAGAGCATGACTTCACTCAGCCATTTATTGTAGAGGTTGATGTGTCTGAACTGGGGGTGGGGGCTGTATTGTCGCAGGGTGTGTCTACTGATATATGGCTTATATATGCATACTTTTCTAAAAAACTGTCATCCGCAGAGAAAAATTATGACATTGGTAACAGGGAACTCTTGGCAATCACGTGGGTCTTTGAAGAGTGGCGTCATTTTCTGGAGGGGGCAGTTCATCCAGTTATGGTAATCATGGATCATAACAATCTTATATATCTAAAGTCTGTGAAACATCTAACGCCTAGACGGCAAGATGGGCATTGTTCTTCCCCAGGTTTTGTGTTACATATAGGCCAGGGAACAAGACTATTAAGGCAGAGGCCTTATCTCGTTGTTTTCCTGGGGGTCGAGACAATTGTGCACAAGTTCCCATGCTACAAAAAGGGGTGATTATTACATCTACAGTACAGACCAAAAGTTTGGAAACATCTTCTCATTTAAAGATTTTTCTGTATTTTCATGGCTATGAAAATTGTACATTCAAACTGAAGGCATCAAAACTATAAATTAACACATGTGGAATTATATACTTAACAAAAAAGTGTGAAACAACTGAAATTATGTCTAATATTGTAGGTTCTTAAAAGTAGCCACCTTTTGCTTTGATGACTGCTTTGCACACTCTTGGCATTCTCTTGATGAGCTTCAAGAGGTAGTCACCGGGAATGGTCTTCCAACAATCTTGAAGGAGTTCCCAGAGATGCTTAGCACTTGTTGGCCCATTTGCCTTCACTCTGCGGTCCAGCTCACCCCAAACCATCTCGATTGGGTTCAGGTCTGGTCACACCGGCTTTACCTACCGCCCAGACCTTGGTACAAATTTTCAACAGAGAGTTCATAAAATTCCATGGGTTCCCTACCAACATTGTTTCTGATCGAGGGGTGCAGTTTATTTCCAAATTTTGGAGGGCATTTTGTACCTGTTTGGGAATCTATCTGTTGTTCTCTTCAGCATTCCACCCGAAGTCTAATCCAGGGCACTTTGCAATGTTTCATTATAATGTTTCAGTGCAGAGTCAGGACATAAAAGTTAATATGTTGGGACCAACGATGATTGCTAATTGTTCATGAGTTTATGAGTGTTAATGGCATGTATATCGCCTCAAAAGGTTGTGCAACAAAATATTAAGTTAAGGGTACCATCATTTCTGTCCATGCCTATTTTTGAGTTTTTTGGTTTTTTTTTAAATTCTGTGGAAGCATGGTTGAAAAGCAATGTCTGACTTTCATTTGTTCATTTTCATAGATTTTTAATTTATTATTACTTTTGTCAGATTCAAGTTATTTCTGTGACCATTGTGGGTATTTCTGTCTTTAAACGAGGGGTACCAATAATTTTGACCACGTGTGTATAAAAAAATTCTCCATTTTCTCCATTCTGTCAGTCCATAAAAGTTGGACCACAATCAGATGTCCTCCGACTGCAGTCAGATGGCTTCCACGGACTCATTGATTTGCATGACTGAGTGTAATCTGAATATCGGATGCAAATAAGGCATGCTGCGATCTTTTCATTGGTCCGAGTACGATCCGACTTGGAGAGAAAATAGCGTCATCTGCACAAATCCTAATCTTGGCCAATAGTTGCTGTTAACCGTCGCTTGTTATCACTTCTCATGATGATGTTTTCTGAAAGGGGTTCAAAGAGTTTAGATGGACATCCCAAAACATAAGGTGAAAAATAAATTAAACCTGCATATAAATAGTATACTTCTATAAACAATAGAAGGAATATTATTGCAACATACACAGGGAAGGATGTCTTAGTTGGGAATTTCAGCTTTGACCCTCTCCTGACCTGCAGTATCTCAGAATGTGGTCAATGCAATAAAATAAAGATAGTTGTGCTTGAAGCTGGGACATTTCCCTGCTGGCTGTAACACACTAGATTTTGCTGATCAGCATAGATGCTCCTCTCATTTTGCTATACTTGGCTGGCGATCATAACGAAAGCTGCATTGCTGTGATCTGCTGGAGCCCTGCCAGATCTCTGTAACACAGGAAAGGAATATCTTGCTTTTACAAGCAACAAATAATCTCCCACATGAAAATCTATTCTTTTCTTGATAGCAATTTCATATAAATGTATGGCTTACGTTCAAGAGCTAAAAACGTCCAATTCATTTACTGCTACAGATTTGATTGTAGACCGTTAGGTCAAATTTGCAGTGTGTTAACTTGAAAAAAAGAACATTTCATGCATGGAATTGACATGTTGATGGTCATATTGAGAATTTTAATAAAAAAGGGTATTCATGTCCTAAGAAAGATTAGCTGAACTAGTTTTTAGCACAAAGTTGAAAAAAATATTCCAAATATGTTTGGAGGGTCCTATTAGGCACTGAATGTATGATGACTCTTGAGATTTCTGATATCACTTATATTTTGGTCCCATTGGGCACTGAAGGTACTGTGTAATGACTCTTGAGATTTTATATATCACTTATATTTTGATCCCATCGGCATTAAATGTACGGTGACTAAAAAAGGTAGGCGAACCCAAACAGTAAAGCTGATGAACCCCGGGGACCTCACTTAGTGCAACACTCACTGCATGAGACTCTCATACAGCTAGCGGTGTCAGGTCACCAGGGTTCATGAGCTATGAACTCTAGTGAACCTTCTCATGGCAGCTCAGCGCTAGATAATGTTCCTGTCAGTGTGTTCTGGCTGTCGGGTAGAGCCGTCACTGATGTGACTGCTCTCCAAATCATCTAGGTCGCATAAGACAGCATCGATTATCTTCAGGTAGGACAAGTCAGAAATATGGTTGTTTATTATTTTCTTTTTTTCCAATGGACTTGAACATCGGTGCATTAGGCATAAAGGTGAGTATTATGGTTGTTAAATATTTTCTGTTTTTTACAGGTGACATGGGCTTCAATGGATTAGGAGTAAAGGTGAGTATAACTGCACTTTTTTATTTTTATTTCAAATAAAGAGTCTGTGTCATTATTTCATTTAAATGATTTTATTCTGGCTGCATCTTTTTTACAATCTAACTATGGCGTTAGTAATGGGGGTGTCTTCTAGACATGGAACGCCCGCCAGGGTTAGGGGGTACTCGGTACCGGGTCCGGTACTTAAAGGGATGTGTCACAGCCGTGGTGACCCGGTCCGTGGCCCTGGGTGCCCATGTTAAAGGAAAGGTTTTTAAAGGGGTGCGTGAAATAATAAAAGTTCTCTCTCTGTCCCCTTTTAGGTAGGACACTAACCCGTACGACAGGCAACTTAAGCCTTTTTACAGGATCACTATCACGACCTGGGCTCTATCTGTTACTGTGTCCTCAGGTGTTAATGGTGGACAAGTAGCTTGAAATCTAGCTGTCCACTGATTTCTGTGGGGCATGAAGTTACCCTACAACCTCGGTCTTCTGGCTACCGGTATCTGCGCTCAGCATGGAGGAAGCCCTGTCTCAACTTCTCTCTCCAGCTCTTCACTCTTTTGTGCTTCTTTTCCCTCTCAGTCTCTTCACAAGTTGCTCTGCTCTCTGTTTCCTTCCCAGGAGCTGCAGAATCACTCGTCTGCATGGCCCCAGCTTTCCTTCCTCACCCCTCACTCTTCTCTCACCAACTGACTAATTCTCCCCAACTGCCTAGCAACTGCCTTGCAACTGACTCCTCCTCCCGACCAGAGAGAGCAGCTCCCCTGAAGTCGGGTGTAAAGCTCCCCCTTCTGGCCTGGAGTCAGAACGATGTTGTATGTGCTAAATACCTGTTAAAAGGATCCTTCCTCACTTCCCAGCATTACATCACTCTCCCCGTGAGGAAAGCATTGCCATTGCCACTGTAACAACCGGTTACCTGGGGTGTTACTGACACCTCTCCATTATTAACCTGTGGGCTTGATGTCAGTGGCCTGAAAACAGCTGACACAAACCCCACAAATATTATCCCGCCTGCCACCGCACTAGGGCAAGTGGGAAGAGCTGGGCAAAGCACCAGAATTGGGTGCATCTAATAGGTGCACCACTTCTGGGGAGGCTGCAGGCTGCTATTTTAGGCTAGGTGCCAATATCCATGGTCCCTTACCATTCTGAGAACACTAGCCCCCAAATGTCTGCTTTAGCTTGACTGGTTGTCAAAAATGTGAGGGACCTCACCCCTTTTTTTAAAATATTTATTTAAATAATTAAAAAAAAAACAGCATGGGACCCCTCTATTCTTCGTAACCAGCCATAATAAAGCACGGGGAGAGCGCGGCCGACCGCAGCCGGGTGTCAGCTGCCTATCGCAGCTGACATCCGGCACTATGTGCCAGGAGCAGTCACGGACCGCCCCGGCACATTAACCCCTGGGACACTGCGATCAAACATGATCGCGGTGTGCCGGCGGTATAGGGAAGCATCGCGCAGGGAGGGGGCTCCCTGCGGGCTTCCCTGAGACCCCGCCTCAACGCGATGTTGCATCGAGGGTCTCTTACCTCTCCTCCCTGCAGCAGGCCCGGATCCAAAATGGCAGCGGCATCCGGGTCCTGCAGGGAGGGAGGTGGCTTACCAAGTGCCTGCTCAGAGCAAGCACTGTGAAGCCTGCAGTGCTGTAAGTCAGATCGCTGATCTGACAGAGTGCTGTGCAAACTGTCAGATCAGCGATCTGTGATGTCCCCCCCGGGACAAAGTAAAAAAGTAAAAAAAAAAATTTCCACATGTGTAAAAAAAAAAAAAAAATCCTAAATAAAGAAAATATATATATATTATTCCCATAAATACATTTCTTTATCTAAATAAAAAAAAAAAAATAAAAGTACACATATTTAGTATTGCCGCGTCCATAACGACCCAACCTATAAAATTGTCAAACTAGATAACCCCTTCAGTAAACACCGTAAGAAAAAAGAAAAACGAGTCAAAAAACAACGCTTTATTATCATACCGCCAAACAAAAAGTGGAATAACACGCCACAAAAAAGACAGATATAAATAAACATGGTACTGCTGAAAACGTCATCTTGTCCCGCAAAAAATGAGCTGCCATACAGCATAATCAGCAAAAAAATAAAAAAGTTATAGTCCTCAGAATAAAGCGATGCAAAAATAATTATTTTTTCTATAAAATAGTTTTTATCGTATAAAAGCGCCAAAACATAAAAAAATGATATAAATGAGGTATCGCTGTAATTGTACTTTCCCGAAGAATAAAACTGCTTTATCAATTTTACCAAACGCGGAATGGTATAAACGCCTCCCCCAAAAGAAATTCATGAATAGCTGGTTTTTGGTCATTCTGCCTCACAAAAATCAGAATAAAAAGTGATCAAAAAATGTCACGTGCCCGAAAATGTTACCAATAAAAATGTCAACTCGTCCAGCAAAAAACAAGTCCTTACATGACTCAAATATGGAAAAATTATAGCTCTCAAAATGTGGTAACTAGGGTTGAGCGATACCTTCCGATATTTGAAAGTATTGGTATCGGATGGTATCGGCCGATATCCAAAAAATATCGGATATCGCCGATACCGATACCCGATACCAATGCACGTCAATGGGACACAAATATCGGAATGTATCCAGGATGGTTCCCAGGGTCTGAAGGAGAGGAAACTCTCCTTCAGGCCCTGGGATACATATTCATGTAAAAAATAAAGAATAAAAATAAAAAATATGGATATACTCACAACTCCGAAGGACCCTGGCTGTAACCGCTGCGAGCGCCTGCCTCCGTTGCTGAGAATGCAGAGAGTGAAGGACCTTTGATGACGTCGCGGTCAGGTGACCGGTCACCTGACCGCTCACGTGACCACGACGTCATCGAAGGTCCTTCACTCTCTGCATTCTCAGGGACGGAGGCAGACGTTTGCAGCGGTGACAGCCAGGGTTCGCCGGAGGGGTGAGTATATCCATATTTTTTATTGTTATTCTTTATTTTTTACATTAATATGGATCCCAGGGCCTGAAGGAGAGTTTCCTCTCCTCCAGACCCTGGGAGCCATACACACCACACACGCCGAAGATGACTGGGAAGTTATAGGAACTTCCGATTCCGATTTCCGATATCACAAAAATATCAGAACTCGGTATCGGAATTCCAATACAGCAAATATTGGCCGATACGCAAAACTTGCAGTATCGGAATGCTCAACACTAGTGGTAATGCAAAAAATATTTTTTGCAATAAAAAGCGTCTTTCAGTGTGTGACGGCTGCCAATTATAAAAATCCGCTAAAAAACCAGCTATAAAAGTAAATCAAACCCCCCTTCATCACCCCATTAGTTAGGGAAAAATTAAAAAATATTTTGTTTTATTTATTTCCATTTTCCCATTAGGGCTATGGTTAGAGCTATGGTAAGGGTTAGGGCTAGGGTTAGGGCTAGGGTTAGGGTTGAGATCAGGGCTAGGGTTAGGGCTAGGGTTAGGGTTGGGGCTAGGGTTAAGGCTACAATTAGGGTTGGGGCTAAAGTTAGGGTTAGGGTTTGGATTACATTTACGGTTGGGAATAGGGTTGGGATTAGGGTTAGGGGTGTGTCTGGGTTAGAGGTGTGGTTAGGGTTACCGTTGGGATTAGGGTTAGGGGTGTGTTTGGATTAGGGTTTCAGTTATAATTGGGGGTTTCCACTAGTTAGGCACATCAAGAGCTCTCCAAACGCGACATGGCGTCCAATCTCAATTCCAGCCAATTCTGAGTTGAAAAAGTAAAACAGTGCTCCTTCCCTTCCGAGCTCTCCCGTGTGCCTAAACATGGGTTAATCCCAACATATGGGGTATCAGCGTACTCAGGACAAATTGGACAACAAATTGGGTCTAATTTCTCCTGTTACCCTTGAGAAAATACAAAACTGGGGGCTAAAAAATAATTTTTGTGGAGAAAAAAAGATTTTTTATTTTCACGGCTCTGCGTCATAAACTGTAGTGAAACACTTGGGAGCTCAAAGTTCTCAGAACACATCTAGATAAGTTCCTTGGGGGTCTAGTTTCCAATATGGGGTCACTTGTGGGGGTTTCTACTGTTAAGGTACATTAGGGGCTCTGCAAACGCAATGTGACGCCTGCAGACCATTCTATCTAAGTCTGCATTCCAAATGGCGCTCCTTCCCTTCCGAGCCCTCCCATGCGCCCAAACGGTGGTTCCCCCCACATATTGGGTATCAGCATACTCAGGACAAATTGGACAACAACTGTTGGGGTCCAATTTCTCCTGTTGCCTTCAGGAAAATACAAAACTGGGGGCTAAAAAATAATTTGGGGGGGGAAATATTTTTTTTTTATTTTCACGGTTCTGCGTTATAAACTGTAGTGAAACACTTGGGGGTTCAAAGTTCTCACAACACATCTAGATACGTTCCTTGGGGGGTCTAGTTTCCAATATGGGGTCACTTGTGGGGGGTTTCTACTGTTTAGGTACATTAGGGGCTCTGCAAACGCAATGTGACGGCTGCAGACCAATCCATCTAAGTCTGCATTCCAAATGATGCTCCTTCCATTCCAAGCTCTGCCATGCACTCAAACGGTGGTTCCCCCCCACATATCAGGTATCAGCGTACTCAGGACAAATTGGACAACAATATTTAGGGTCCAATTTCTCCTGCTACCCTTGGAAAATACAAAACTGGGGGCTAAAAATTAATTTTTGTGCGAAAAAATTTTTGTTTTATTTTTACGGCTCTGCATTATAAACTTCTGTGAAGCCCTTGGTCGGTCAAAGTGTTCACCACACATCTAGATAAGTTCCTTAGGGGTTCTACTTTCCAAAATGGTGTCACTTGTGGGGGGTTTCAATGTTTAGGCACATCAGTGGCTCTCCAAACGCAACATGGCGTCCCATCTCAATTCCAGTCAATTTTGCATTGAAAAGTCAAATGGCGCTCCTCCGCTTCCGAGCTCTGTCATGCGCTCAAACAGTGGTTTACCACCACATATGGGGTATCAGCATACTCAGGACAAATTGTACAACAACTTTTCGGGTCCTTTTTCTCCTGTTACCCTTGGTAAAATAAAACAAATTGGAGCTGAAATAAATTTTTTGTGTAAAAAAGTTAAATGTTCATTTTTATTTAAACATTCCAAAAATTCCTGTGAAACACCTGAAGGGTTAATAAACTTCTTGAATGTGGTTTTGAGCACCTTCAGGGGTGCAGTTTTTAGAATGGTGTCACACTTGGGTATTTTCTATCATATAGACCCCTCAAAATTACTTCAAATGAGATGTGGTCCCTAAAAAAATGGTGTTGTAAAAATGAGAAATTGCTGGTCAACTTTTAACCCTTATAACTCCCACACAAAAAAAATTTGGTTCCAAAATTATGCTAATGTAATGTAGACATGTGGGAAATGTTACTTATTAAGTATTTTGTATGACATATACAATTATATATATATGTAATTTAATTGCATAAAAATTCAAAGTTGGAAAATTGCAAAATTTTCAAAATTTTCACCAAATTTCCATTTTTTTCACAAATAAACGCAGGTAATATCAAAGAAATTTTACCACTATCATGAAGTACAATATGTCACAAGAAAACAGTGTTAGAATCACTGGGATCCATTGAAGCGTTCCAGAGTTATAACCTCATAAAGGGACAGTGGTCAGAATTGTAAAAATTGGCCTGGTCATTAAAGGGAACCTGTCACCCCGTTTTTTGAGATTGAGATATAAATACTGTTAAATAGGGCCTGTGCTGTGCGTTACTATGGTGTATGTAGTGTACCCTGATTCCCCATGTATGCCGAGAAATACATTACCAAAGTCGGCGTTTTCGCCTGTCAATCATGCTGGTCTGGTCAGGTGGGCGTGTTCACAGCGTTCTTTTCTTCCCCAGGTTTCCGTTGGTGGCGTAGTGGTGTGCGCATGTCCAAGGTCCGGATTCCCTGTGCCCACGTGAAGACACAGCGCGCGATCTGCGCTGTCATTCCTTTCATCGGTGCGGGCGGCCAGCTTCCTGGGGCCGCGCGTGCGCAGATGTAGTGCTCTGCTGCACGGGGCTTCAGGAAAATGGCCGCGGGATGCCGCGCGTGCGCAGAAGAGATCGCGGCGGCCATTTTCCCAAAGCCGAGATGCAAACTCACGTGGGCACAGGGAATCCGGACCTTGGACATGCGCACACCACTACGCCACCAACGGAAACCTGGGGAAGAAAAGAACGCTGTGAACACGCCCACCTGACCAGACCAGCCTGATTGACAGGCGAAAACGCCGACTTTGGTAATGTATTTCTCGGCATACATGGGGAATCAGGGTACACTACATACACTATAGTAACGCACAGCGCAGGCCCTATTTAACAGTATTTATATCTCAATCTCAAAAAACGGGGTGACAGGTTCCCTTTAACGTAGAAATCACCCTGGGGGTAAAGGGGTTAAAGTTCATCAGCTGATAAGAGTAAAAATCCAACCCTCCTTTAAACTCTCCCACTCACTCCACTCATCAAACATGTCCCGCCCACTTATCATACAGCACCACTAGCCAAAGTCCTAACAAAAACATTAGTTGAAAATTTATCATTTACCGAACTTTGACCAAATTTTGCTGATTTTGATGAAAATGCTTCGGAATCCAAACACGAATCTGAAAGTGCAAGGTTCATGCTAACTTTCAGTTTGGCAAACCTTTTCTGAACAAGTTTGCTCATCTCTAAGGCTGTCATCTGGTCGTGTGGAAAAGACGGATTTAATTTAGGCTTTGATCATTGGTAGCAGAGTGAGCCTGTCAGCACTTTCTGATGACAGGTGAAAGCACATGACTGTTATCACCCCACAGAGGCACTAAAACCCACTCTTACAAGATGCTAGCAGCAGGGCTACACAACACCTGCGATGCATAGCGGGACATATCATGCCAGGTGTCCAACTTTTGAGACCTAATAGCTGAAGGTCACATAGGAATTGGGGAGTATGCTGGTTTGGTCGACAAGGTATTGCTTGACCAGCTTTAAAAACTTTTCTGTTCTTGTCAAAAATACCTGGTAACAAAGGCATGGATGCTGGGAGGGTGTCATTAATTTGATCCCTGCCTTTTGCAGTGTACCCCTGTCTCTGCTGTAGCTGACATGTGTCTCCCTCATCTCTCCTCCTTGCCCCCTGCCGCTAGCATAGTCTGATGGGATTTTTTTCAACATATTTTCTACAATGGCCTTCTGGTGTAACACCATTTTAGAAGACCTCTCCATATCAGGAGGAATAGATGCAAAGTTCTCGTTGTAGCTTGAGTTCAGTAGGTTGAATAACTAACACTATTTTTTTTAGACAACAGGAATGTAACGCAAGCGTCAAGGGAAAGGTAGCTGTACATAAAGTCTGACATATGTGCCAAGGTCCATACAACCAACAATTTGTGCAGGTATCTCTGAACAACAGAACAATGTAGCACAACTCCAGAGTTTGCTAAGTCTTTATGAAGGTTTTTGCAGTCTGATTTGCCTCTCTAGCAATCCTATAAGCAGTTCTCAGTGAATTGTTGCTTGGTCTTCCAGAGCTTATCTTGACCTCCACTGTTCCTGTGAACTGCCATATCTTAATTACATTTCAAACTGAGGAAATTGCAACTTGAATATGTTTTTCTATCTTCTTATAGCTTTCTCCTTATTTGTGGGCCTCCACCATTTTAATTTTCAAAGTGCTAGGCAGCTGCTTAGAAGAACCCATGGCTGCTGTTATCTGGCATAAGATTAGAGGAGGCTGGGTTTTTAAAAAGCTGGAACATTTTCATCACCTGGCCTTACTTAACTATAGCAGTGAAAAAGACATACACCTAACATGCAAATTAAGGTTTGAAACCTTGGTCAAAATTGTCTGAGCCCACAAATCACCGAAACTTTTGCGTTGGCCAATTTTCCTCTTTGTAATTTTTAAAATGTAAAAAATGACAATATAATTTTTTTGCCTAAAATACAAAGGAAATATTACATTTTTAACTATAACCCTTTTAGTGAACTTTTCATCTTAAACTTGCTTAACTGTTCACAACAACAGTAATTTTTTACCAGGGGTGCCGTAACTTTTACATGCCACTGTAACATTGTGGGTTATAGTTAATTTAGTAACAAAATGTATAATTGGTGGAGAAAAGTTGAACTTAATTAACCTAGGTCTTTTTTTCAGCCTATGTAACTATTTAAACCATTCCTGCAAAATCTGAAGTCCAATTCCCTTCAGAGCTTTTCACTATGTCTCAAAAGTATGGTTCATTTTCTCCTATTATCTCTTTTGAAAATTGAAAACTTGAAGCCAAAGCAACTTTTTACTGGAAAAAATAGTAATTTTCCATTGACTCAATGTTATACAATTCAGTGAATTGTCTGAGGGTTAACAAGATGAATTCCTCAAAAGCTGTAGTTTCCAAAATGGGGTCACTTATGGGAGTTTCTTTATGAGTATCTTTGAAGCATGTAATAAAGCACATCAGCTGCAGCAGATCCACGGGTCAGTAAATGACCAACCCATATCCAGGAAAGAAAGGACAGGTTTGTGGATGATTTCTGTGCTTGCTGATCACTGATGAGATCCCAGATTGTCAAATGGATAGTGATTTATTCTGCGCGTTTCAAAGTCCAAAAGACTTCTATCATACTTCTTTTCTGGATTCTGTTTTGGCATGTCAGGGGCACTTCAATTGTGACATGGCATCCGTAATCTATTCCAGCCAGTTTTGCGTTCCAAAAGTCAAATCGCACTTCTTCCCTTCCGAGTCCTGCTGTGCACCCAAGCAGTCATTTCCCACCACATATGAGATATCATCGTACTCAGGAGAAATGTAACAGCAAATTGTATGGTCCATTTTCTCCTGTTACCCTTCTAATAATTACAAATTTGGGACTAAAGCAAAATATATTTTTTCATTTTCTCATCTCATTGTTATAAAATTCTATGAAGCACCTGAGGGATTAAGGCAATCACCACACCTCTAAATAAATTCCGTGAGGGGATTAGTTTCCAAAAAAGGGTCAGTTTAGGGGGGGTGTCCATTGCTTAGGCACATCATGGGCTCTGCAAGCGCGAGATGGCGTCCGCTAACGATTACAGTCAATTTTGCTTTCCAAAAGTCAGATGGTGCTGCTTCCCTTCTTAGCCCTACCGTGCACCGAAACAGTAGTTTTCCACCATGTATTGAGTATAGATATACTCAGAATAAATTGCGCAATAAATTGTAAAGCACATTTTTGTCCTCTCACTCTTGTGAAAATTCAAAATTTGGGCTTAGAGGACCATTTTTGTGAGAAAAATTAAATGTTCATTTTTTCCTTAAATATTGCATTAATTCCTGTGAAGCACATAAAGGGAAAATAAGCTTCTTTCATTTTCATTTTGTTTTCAGCACTTTGAGGGGTGCAGATTTTAAAATGGTTTCACTTTTTGGGTATTTGTTGTCACATAGGCCCCTCAAAGTCACTTAAAATATGATATGGTCCCTTAAAAAATGGTTTTGTAAATTTTATTGGAAAAATCACATCAACATACTGTGTAAATATTTTTATTAGGGGCATCATAAACACCCTTTAGCAAAAACTAGAGTGGCTGTAGCAGCACAGAACACGTTAACCCTGGTGATCTAATGGCGGTGGATAATGAGACGTGGAGCAAGACTTCCTTAAAAAATAGGCCCAATTTAAAGGAGCGGGTCTCCTAGACTTGGAATGCCTATACACTAAGTGTATGGGCTGACAAACATTTCCCCATAAGGGTCAATTTAAAAAAAAAAAATGTGTATGGGCATCATAAACACCCTTCCAAAAAACTAGAGTGGCTGTAGCAGCATGGAACATGTTAACCCTGGTGATCTAGTGGCGGTGGATGATGAGACGTGGAGGAAGGCCTCATTAAAAAATACTGTATTGGAGGTTATGTTTCACCGTCATTTGGTGGTGTAGAGAATTCTGGCCAAATACAGCCCTTGTTCATTTTTATAAGAGTCAGCCTGTCTGCATTTTCTGTTGACAGGCGAATGCGCTTATCTGTGATAATTCCACCAGCAGCACTAAAAACCCACTCTGACAAAACGCTAGTGGCAGGGCAGGCCAGGACCTCCAAGGCGTAGAGAGACAATTCATGCCACGTGTCCAGCTTGGATACAAAATAATTAAAAGGCACAGAGGAATCACGGAGAACGTTGGTATGGTCAATAAGGTACTCCCTCAGCACCTTAGAAAACATTCCACTCCTTGTGACGTTACTCCGCGCCTCAGGGCCAGGGAGATGGGAGGGTCTGAGAAAACTGTCCCATAACTTTGCCAGTGTTCTCCTGCCTCTGCTGGATTGGAGTTGTGTCTCTCTCGCCTGTACTCCTTGGTTGTCCAACGAACTGTTATGTCTACCTCCATCGTTTTGAGATGGGAATTTTTTTACTAATTCTGCAACAATGGCCCTCTGGTAATGAAGCATTTTAGTACACCTGTCTGCCTCTGGAAGAAGAGATTGAAAGTTCTCCTTGTAGCGTGGGTCTAAAAGTGTCACTACCCAGTAATGACTGTCACCCAAAAATGTTACAATACGAGGGTCACGGGAAAGGCAGCGCAACATGAAGTCAGCCATGCATGCCAGACTGGTAACAGGCAAGCCTTCCACCTCCTCCCCAACAGGACGACTGACCAAGGTGTCCTCCTCCTCTTCTTCCTCTCTGTCCTCCACGCTGAACAGACGGTATGACAGTTGTGCTTGCAGTACCGTCTACAGCGCATGAAAGTAGCTCCTTTTCTTCCTCCTCCTCCTCTTCCTCATTGTCAAACAATCCACATTGGGATGACATGAGGCTGGGCTGTGTGTAATCACCCTGTATGGTTCCTTGCTCCTTGTTATTATTATTATTATACATTTTTATAGCGTCATTTATTCCATGGCGCTTTACATGTGAATACGGGGCAAATATAGACAAATACATTAAACATGAGCAGATAACAAGGCACACGAGTACATAAGGAGGGAGGACCCTGCCAGTGAGGGCTCACAGTCTGCAGGGGGTGGGTGAGGATACACTAGGAGAGGGAAGAGCTGGCTGTGCGGCTGTTCAGTAGGTTGAGGATCACTGCAGGCTGTAGGCTTGTCGGAAGAGATGAGTCTTCAGGTTCTTTTTGAAGGTTTCTATGGTAGGCGCAAGTCTGATGTGTTGGGGTAGAGAGTTCCAGAGTATGGGGGAAGCACGGGAGAAGTCTTGGATGCGGTTATGGGAAGAAGAGATGAGAGGGGAGTAGAGAAGGAGGTCTTGGGAGGATCGGAGGTCGCGTGTAGGTAGGTACCGGGAGACCATGTCACAGATGTATGGAGGAGACAGGTTGTGGATGGTTTTGTATGTCAGTGTGAGGGTTTTGAACTGGAGTCTCTGGGCGATAGGAAGCCAGTGAAGGGCTTGACACAGGGGAGAGGCTGGGGAATAGCGGGGGGACAGGTGGATTAGTCGGGCAGCAGAGTGTAGGATGGATTGGAGTGGTGCCAGAGTGCTAGAGGGGAGTCCAGAGAGTAGGAGGTTGCAGTAGTCGAGGCGGGAGATGACAAGGGCATGCACTAGCGTTTTTGCAGTATTGCGGTCAAGGAAAGCACGGATCCGGGAAATATTTTTGAGTTTGAGACGACAGGAGGAGGCAAGGGCTTGGATATGTGGCTTGAAAGAGAGGGCAGAGTCGAGGATCACCCCGAGGCACCGGGCGTGTGGGACTGGGGATAGTGAGCAGCAATTGACATTGATGGATAGGTCTGGTGGAGGGGTAGAGTGAGATGGGGGAAAGATGATGAATTCTGTTTTGTCCATGTTCAGTTGTAGAAAGCGAGCAGAAAAGAAGGCTGAAATGGCAGACAGACAGTGCGGGATTTTGGTAAGCAAGGAGGAGAGGTCAGGTCCGGAGAGGTAGATCTGCGTGTCGTCAGCGTAGAGATGGTACTGCATACCGTGGGATTCTATGAGCTGTCCCAGGCCGAAAGTATAGATGGAGAAGAGTAGGGGTCCTAGAACAGAGCCTTGAGGAACACTGACTGACAAGGGGCGAAGTGAGGAGGTGGTGTGGGGGAGGGAGACACTGAATGTTCGGTCTGTCAGATATGACGAGATCCAGGAAAGGGCCAAGTCTGTGATGCCAAGGGATGAGAGGATTTGTAGCAAAAGGGAGTGGTCTACAGTGTCAAAGGCAGAAGACAAGTCCAGGAGAAGGAGGACAGAGTAGTGTCGCTTGCTCCTGGCAGTTAGTAGGTCATTGGTGACTTTAGTTAGGGCAGTTTCAGTTGAGTGATGGGAACGGAAGCCTGATTGTAACCGATCAAAGAGGGAGCAGGAGGAGAAGTGGGAGGACAGTTTAAGATGGACGTGTTGCTCCAGCAATTTGGAGGCATAAGGGAGAAGAGATATTGGGCGATAGCTAGACACAGAGGATGGGTCGAGGGAGGGCTTGTTCTCCTGCTTCGCCTGCAATGAATCCTCTTTCATTGTGAGCAGTGATCTTTTCAGAATGCAGAGAAGCGGGATGGTGATGCTAATTATGGCGTCATCTCCACTCACCATCTTGGTGGACTCCTCTAAGTTTTGGAGGATGTTACATATGTCTGACATCCATGTCCACTCCTGACATCTTATGTGTGGAGTCTAACCTGAATAACGATGGCCTTGTTGATGCTGGTATTCAACAACTGCCCTCTTCTGCTCACAAATCCTTTCCAACATCTGCAGTGTAGAGTTCCAGCTGCAATCGCTGTTGAAGCACGGCAAAGGCGGCTGAAGCTGTATCTGACTTTCCAAAATGGGCACACAGATGGTGTACTTTCACAAGCAGATCCGGCAGCTCCGGGTAGCTTTTTTGAAACCGTTGAACAATGAGATTAAGCACATGGGCCAGGCATGGTACGTGTGTCAGTTTGCCTCTCCTCAGAGCCACCATCAGGTTCCTGCCATTGTCACACACAACCATGCCTGGCTGGTGGTTCATGGGTGTCAGCCACAGATCTGCCTGCTCTTTCAGAGCTGTCCACAACTCTTCAGAATTGTGTGGTTTGTCACATTAGCAGATTAGCTTCAGCATAGCCTGTTGCCACTTTTCTACTACTTTCTGGCAATTGTGTCTCATCATCGTCCACCTCTTGTGACCGTGGCTGCTCAAATATTTGGTCATCACTACATGGAATCTCATCTTGCCCCACTTCAAGTGGACAGGGTGAGAGGGCCAAATCTATAAATGGAAAAGTGAACAGCTCTTCGGAGTGTCCGAGTGTGGGATCAGTTGTCTCAGGGCACTCAGCACGGTGGAAGGAAGGAGGATCAGGGTGAGTAATATGCGGTCCAGATTTACGGCTACTCAGACTTGACCATGTGGAAGACAGGGTGCTGGTGGTGGTGGCCAAGTAACTGGAAGTAATATACGCTATCCAACCAACATCAGTTTCACACTGCTCTGGCTTCAATAGGGCTGTCTTGCTGCGGTACCCTAGGACTTCGGACACTAAGGTCCAGCCAGAAGATGTGGGTGTTTTTGTGGCCAAATTTCAGCTTGCCCACGGCCTCAGCCTCGGCATGCACCATCACCATCACGTCCTCTTCTCTGTCCCTTGCCACGCGCCTTACCCATTGTAAATGGACTAGAATATTTTACACGTTCACTACAAATGGCTGAATTGGGATCAAACTTGTATGTGATACGTGTGCGGGAAAATCACACTTTAAACTATCTGGACGGTAGTTAAAAATTTTTTTTGGTTATCAGATTGGTGTCAATAAGTAGGGTAACAGTAAGTAAAAACACTAGAATATTTAGGCCTAAAATGGCCAAATTTTTAGCACAGATAGATGAGGCCTGTCACAGAGATACCACACTGCCAAATATGTGGCCTGTATTTTTTATTTTTTTAATGCAAAATAGTGCTGTAAATAAGTAGAGTAGCAGACAGGAAAAACACTGGAATACAGGCCTAAAATGGCCAAACTTGGAGCATGCAGATATATGAGGCCTGTCATGGAAATACCACACAGCCAAATACGTGGCCTGTATTTTTTGGGGGTCTGCAAAATAGTGCTGTATATAGCAAGAGTAACAGACAGAAATAAAGTGGAATTTATGCCTAAAATGCCCAAATTTGTAGCACACGGATGTATGAGGCGTGTCACTGATATACCACACTGTAAAATATGTGGCCTATATGTTTTTTTTTTTTTGGCTTCAGCAAAATGGTGTCAAGAAATTGCGCACTCATAAGTGATTTTTGTGACCCCTTTAAAATTGCTGGATTTTCAAGCTGTGCTAGGAAAAGGATCTGGCTATATTGTGCAGTGTCAAAAAAGCAAATGGAGAAAAAAAAGGGCTATGGATTGCTTTGCAATAAAATAATCTCTATTAACCTGGCAAAAAAAAATTTCCTAGCCAATTATACCTGGGGCTACGTATATACAGTCAATATGTGCTCTAGGTAGCAGCAGCAGACAGTAATGGAATGGACCCTCTTGATGTATGCAATGATATCTGTATGCACACATACAGTGACTGCAGGCCTTGCACTGATATGTATAGAGCGACGTACACTCCCCTGCCTATCTAACACTGCAACCTATATACACCGGAATTAGTCCTTAGAAGGACTGTTGGTTAAACTGGATTTGAGTAGTTTAGGATGGTAGACCCCACACTGACTAAGAAATCCCCAAATCTGACCCTATCTCAGCAGCAGCTCTCCCTACAATGTCTGATTCCGGATCTGAATGCACTGAGCAGGGCGGCGTCTGGTCTCTTGTACCCCTGATGATGCTGTGAGGCCAGCCAATCACTGCAAGACCACAACAAAGATGGCTGTGGCGTTACAGTGCCTGGCAGACAATCCCTGCATGTTGATTGGGTCTCTAAAGACCGCCAAAAATGCAGGGTGGAGACCAGAATTCCCACCGAGTAATCCGGGAAATGCTCTATGCTCGCCGAGTACAACAAATAGAGTGATACTCAGGTGAGTAAGGAGTAGTGGCGAGCATGTTTGCTCATCACTAGTTGGGACGTATTCTCTTCAACATATTATTAACGATCTGGTAGAAGGTTTACACAGTAAAATATCGATATTTGCAGATCATACAAAACTATGTAAAGCAGTCAATACAAGAGAAGATTGTATTCTGCTACAGATGGATCTGGATAAGTTGGAAACTTGGGCCTAAAGGAGGCAGATACGGTTTAACAATGATAAATGTATGGTTATACACATGGGGAGAAGGAATCAATATCACCATTACACACTGAATGGGAAACCACTGGGTAAATTTGACATGGAGAAAGATTTCGGGATCCTAGTTAATGATAAATGCACCTGGTGCAGCCAGTGCCAGGCAGCAGCTGCCAAGGCAAACAGGATCATAGGGTGCAATAAAAGAGGTCTGGATACACATGATGAGAGCATTATACTGCCTCTGCACAAATCCCTAGTTAGACCGCACATGGAGTACTGTGTAGAGTTTTGGGGACCGGTGCTCAGGAAGGATATAATGGAACTAGAGCAAGTACAAAGATGGGCAACAAAATTAAAAAAGGGGATGGGGAACTACAATACCCAGAGAGATTAGCAAAATTAGGGTTATTTAGTCTAGAAAAAACATGACTACGGGGCGATCTAATAATCATGTATGAGTATATAAGTTGACAATACAAATATCTCTCTGAGGATCTGTTTATACCAAGGAATGTGATGGTCACAAGGGGGCATTCTCTGCATCTGGAGGAGAGAAGGTTTTTCCACCAACATAGAAGAGGATTCTTTACTGTTAGGGCAGTGAGAATCTGGAATTCCTTGCATGATTAGGTGGTAATGGTGAACTCAGTCAAGGGGATCAAGAAAGGCCTGGGTATTTCGCTGTCTCAACGCGTCTTAAAAGGAATTTATGTTTTACTCTACAGTCCATAAATCATTTTCGAGAATTGACTTGTTTCTGACCAATATATTTTCGTTATCCAAATTTACAAAAATTGACATATTAGATAAATCCTTTTCAGACAAACTCCCCAATTATGGGTGAATTTATTCTCGGTTCCTCCCTCAATAATATCTTTCTATGGAAATTGAATCCAACCCCTTTTAAAATTCCTGAATACAAGGAAATCATAGATAAGACAATAGCCAAATATTTCAAAGAAAACTCATCAGAGGACATAGACCCGTTTGTCTTATGGTGTGCATATAAGGTAGTATTAAGGGGTTGCCTGATTCAACTTTCATCCAGTCTTAAAAATAAAAAATGGGAAGTGATTTCCTCCCTGCAGTCTCAAATAAAAATAAAAGAATTTGCAGAAAAACTTAACCCCCTCCTCAGAAATCCACCAGGAGATTCTAGAAAAAATTACAATTGTCATCAAGAAACTCAAATCCCCCAAATCACCTGGGCCGGATGGGTTCACAAACGACTATTTCAAGACTTTCTCTCACATTATCACCCCTCAATTAAAACTCTTATTTGATAACGCTTCCACAACTGGATCCTTCCCCAGAGAAATGCAACAAGCAAACATAATTATGATTGCCAAAGATAAGGAGGATTCAGACAGTGTCCAAAACTACAGGCGTATGTCCTTAATCAATTAGGATATCAAAATCTATTCCAAAATCTTAGCCGATCAAATGAAAAATTTTCTTCCCTCACTCATTAAAGATGACCAAATCGGGTTTACCACAGGAAGGCAGGCTTCAGAGGGCACAAGAAGGATATTAAATATACTAAACATAGTGAAATCCCTGAATACCCCCTCACTTTTTGTAACCTTAGACGCAGAAAAGGCCTTTTAGAATTAATTGGAATTACCTCAAAGCAACTTTATTTAAATTCGGATTCAATGATAAATTTATATCTTCCATTTTTGCACTATACTCAGACCAAATGCCAAAGTTTATACCAATAACCATTTTTCTAAATTGTTCCCCATAACAAATGACACAAGTCAGGGGTACCCCTTATCACCTTTGCTCTTTGACCCGGCAATGGAGCCATTGGCTGAAAAGGTTCGATTAAATAATTCAATTACGTGATTTAATACTCCACACCGCCAGCATAAAATTACCTTATTCGCTGATGATATCTTTTTAACAATTAAGGACCCTTTAAAATCAATTACTGCCCTTAAATCAGATTTGGACTCCTTTTTAAAAATGTCATACTTTAAAATCAATCCCCAGAAATCTAAAATCCTACCTTGTTGCTTCAACCATAACTTGAACCAAGAAATTAAACAGCATACTAATTATCTATGGGATGACAAAGAGATCGCGCATATAGGAATCACATTAACAAATTAATTCCAATTGTTAATCCCTACGAATATAGACCACCTGACTAAAACCATATCCAAAGACTTTGCCCACTTTAAATTCTTAAAATTGTCTCTATTAGGTAAAATCCTGGTGGTGAAATCCATCATTTTGCCAAAAATTCTATACTTTTTTCGAACCCTTCCTCGATGATTCATTTCTCCTCCTTAAAGATCCCAAGCACCAAAATTTTCAGACATTATTAATACAATTCAACTCCACAGCTCTATTGAAAAAAGGTTCGCTTTGAACAACTATTTTGATACAGGAACAACAATTTCCTCCATAAATACCATATAAAATGGGATTTGTGGAACGCAAATTGTAGAAAGAATTTGACCTCTGGTCTCTTTAGTAGTTTTAGACTTGTAATAAATTTTCAGCTCTATTTATTTATTTTGTAACATTACGCTTGTTATAATTACTTAAGTTCATATATGGTTATTCTTAGGCTAAATATCTATGTAAATAGTTTGAATTCTCTATTTTTTCTTTTAAGATACCCTGCCCTTGTCTTTCCTCTCCTTTCCCCAAACTTACCCTCCTTCTATATAACTGTTTGAAAAGTTAATAAAAATATTTGAAAAGAGAGGCCTGGATGTCTTCCTGGAGCAGAACAATATTGTATCTTACAATTATTAGGTTCTGTAGAAGGACGTAGATCTGGGGATTTATTTTGACAGAATATAGGCTGAACTGGATGGAAAAATGACTTTTTCAGCCTTGCTAACTATGTCACTATGTTGCTATATATTGCCTATTGTGATTGGTGGATCCTGTGTTAAAATCTGTGTCTAGAGGCGCAATCTGTTAGAGTAACCTTACCTGTAATAAAACGTAGATTTGTTGAATTGAAGTATCGTGGGTTTTTTTTGTTAATAATGATTGTGATATTCAAAAAATAGCTAAAATGTAAAAAAAAAATAATCAAGTGAAAAAGCAAAAAACCTGATCCAAACAATAGGTCATTTTCTGGCTTCCCTTAAAGGGATTATTGTAGTTGTGATTTTTTTATTGAAATGATTAGGATTGCGAGGCAGTATTTTATTTTTTTTATTGTGACTTGGAATACAATGGGGTTAAAAAATTCTTACATGTTAAGCATGCCGAGTTGAGAAGACTTTTAAGCCACAATGCTCCTTTGGGAAATATGCAAATTGTCTCTTCAGAGAGGAAGAGGACTAGTTCTCTAATGCCACCTATAAGCATTAACAATCCTAAAAGTGAGTGTCGACCCTTTAACGAGCCTGCCCACAATGCCCAGAAATAGAGCTGGCCCATTCTTGCCATTGGAAACACCCAGAAGCTGAACGAAAACCTCAACACAAGTTTTATCTTTTAATGAAAAAGGGCCACTTCCAAAATTTATGAAGAACAGGTAGAGGATAAGCAATATTTACTGACCTGTGGAATTTTTTCCAAATAAAAGGTTATAAATAATGCCTGAAACTGGTTTCAAAGTTGGAAGCAAATGGTTTCACTTAGTTTATTTAGTAGCCTGTTAAATATTGTGGCTCTATAAACATCTAGTCGGTATCGAGCACTTAGATGGGGTGTTAGGACATGTAAAAACCTTGGCAGTGTTTGTACAAAATCATTTATACTATTATAAAGCCAGCGTGCATAAAGAACGTTTCAATTCATTTTATATGATGTTATATTTAGATTAATTTCAGTAAATTCATTCTTTAGCGTTGGTTAAACGCAGATGTTCAAGAGATAATAGGTTCTGTAGTCAATCACCGCACTAGAACATCAAAGGGGTCTTCCCATCTTATAAAGTGATGGCATATTGCTAGAAACTCTCGTACCCCAACTGATATTAAGAATGCATCTGAAACCCAAAAGTAAATTTCAATTAATAAATCTTTAAAAACTAATAACTTTTGTAATTTAAGTCATGGTAAAATGTCCTACCATTCACTCTGTACTGCAACCTAGGGTTCTGTTTACATTCCCCACTTCCTATGAGGTTTCATCTGAGAATCGCGGTGCATCATAGGATACTCAAATGAATCACATCTGCTGTCACTCCCCTTTTCATCCTGAAATGAAGCATCATCAGGGAGCTGGGACATCCTGAAACTCTCCTTGATTCGTTTGCTGACCTGAAACGAAGTGTCATCTGCGATGCTCATTTTAGGGGCTAGTCGCTGCTCTGTCTCCCTTGTGCAGTGTCTCCCTCTGTGCCCTGTGCAATGGGCACAGCATCCAATCTGGCGTCTGCTTAGCTGAATAGTAATAATCAGTCAGAAAGTGACAGTTTATTTCAAGGCAGCAAGCGAAGCAAGGGGATTGTCGGGATGTCCCAGTTCCACCCTGTGTCAATGCAACAAATGAAGCAAGGGGAGTGATGGGATGTCACAGCCCCCCATACACTTATTTTCAGGGCAGAAAATGAAGCAAGGGGATTTCCAAGCTCTCCCACCGATGACGCAGGCCCCTGAAGAAGCTCTGGGCGAAACGCGCGTTGGGGCGCATGAGAAAGAACTGACCGGCTCACACACCGCACCGTTCGGCTTTCCTAGTGACTAACTATATGAAGTATAGTGCTGCATTGTACTTCAAACTTTATGAACTGAAAAATTACATGTTTGGTCATCATTGGCCTGGGAATTTCTGATATAGATAGGGATAATTTTTATGGATTGCCGTCACCTTTATAATCGATAACAGGAATGATAAACTCTTTATATATGTGTGCATAGCACTAA
Organism: Ranitomeya imitator; assembly: GCF_032444005.1. NCBI lineage: Eukaryota > Metazoa > Chordata > Amphibia > Anura > Dendrobatidae > Ranitomeya > Ranitomeya imitator. The sequence goes on from NC_091286.1 coordinate 640,503,932, forward strand.
GTCCCTCGTAAACCTTAGTATAGATCTACTACATCATAACACTGGGGTTATTAACATGAATATTGCATAATCTGCAATTTAGCAACTTCATGGACATTGCATGTAATATAGCCGATATACGCATGGTAGTGTTGTTAGGTTAGGTTTCGTCTTGTTTGGACACTTTGTTATTTATATCGTTTGGTCTTGTTGTTATATCCTATAACGATTAATGATTGAATAAAGATTTATACATTTTAATTTATATAGTTCTCTTCTTGTGGCTACTAGCATATAAGTCCGCTTCGGATTACATATTGTTTTGAAGTGCCATAGCCATTAAATAAGGGCATTGTTTGATGTTTTACTAAGCGGTGATTGTACAGCGTCATAAATGGAAAGGATTACAGCAAGAGATCACGCTGTTCAATCAGTTGCTGCAGAGTAGTGATTGGGCAGCATCATAGAGGGGAAGGACTAAACCCCCTCAAAGAAATCTCTTGAAAAATACTAGACCAAAAGCATACTTGGTGCAAGTGCATGCATTTTTATTGCATGTGATGATATCACAGGATCCAAAAATAGGATTGGCACTAAAATCTTTAAAAAAAAAGGACAGCAACAGTTACTTCCTGATATCGGAGAGTGCCCACCCAGATGCCATGAGGAGAGGCATACCTAAGGGTCAATATACGCTCCTCAGGAGGAATTGTTCAAGTACTAAAGATTTTTTTAGCACAGGCATGGGATCTACGAAACAGGTTGAGAGACAGTGGATACCTAGATAAAGTGTTCAGTGTGACTTTTGAGAATGCAATGAAACCGAGTGATTGCCTTGTACCAAAGTGCAACCAGAGACTGAAAAACTGATCTGAACTTTTGATGAAGCTAACGAAGAAGTGAAAACAGAAAGTTGCAACCTGAGTTTTTTATTTTTTTTATTTTTTTGTGGGGTGGGGGTTCTAATTACTCTTATTGTGCCTTTGATTTTATTTTTATGTTTAGAGTTTTCTCTTACAATATGTCTACAATGCACCCTTGGCCAAGGTCTGGGCAGACACTGGTGGGGCAGGCTCCATGGAAACCAGCTGTACACTATGAAAGATAAATATCTCTCATTGCAGGAAAACAGTATTATAGGAGAAATACAGCAGATGGGAAAAGCAAGTAAATTGCAAACTTGTTTATTTTCATGCTCTCTAACTAAATGGTCTAATTAACTTGAAAATACCCCCCTAAGGGTTGTGTAATGAGTTATATGAAAAAAAAACAAGCATGTATTCATGTTCATTGTTTTATACAACCTCTGGGCTTATTATTTAGGATAGTGCTGTGCGTATTATTAACTCTATGATTTATTTTATGTTTTTAATAAATAGAGAACAATGCCAGCACTATCATGACCTGTTCTAGATTCCGACCGCTATCTGAGAACTGAGAAGTGTATTAGTTCTCAGTTAAATTTAGCTTCTAGCCATAAGCACCTGGGTCGTCATCACATACCAGAGAAACTAGAAACCTGTCTTATGATTGTTTACAAGACATTATATTGGGTGATTGTCTTGACTCACAATCAATACTTCTTTTGTTCTGCTACATTAGGATTCCAGTGGAGGGAAAAATGGGATGCATTACACATTAGAATAAATATTCTCTCTGGTAAAATAAATGTGTATTCCTTGAAAATGATAAATTGGAACTAGACAAGAATGGGAAGGTCTTGAGGCTAGATTTTTTTCAACAACATTGTCTACAATATGATAAAGATGAAATTCTTCATTCATGTGAAACACCTTATGTAAATAATTAAAAATAGGATATACTTGTCACGATTCCACCTTTTAGTGTGTCTGAACGCAGTGAATTATTGTCTGTCATTCAGTCTACAGAAGTGTTGTGCTGAGCTGTTAGCATTTGATGGACAGCTCAGTTGTCCAATAGGATGCTGGGCCCTACTGACAGTTTAGTCATCCAATCGGAGTGAGGTGTTGCCTGAGCTTCTTCCAAGTGTCTCCTATTTGGATAATTACCTGGCTATGAAGCCAGAGCTCTGCCTCAGACTAGTACCAATTGAGGCTTCTTGCTCACTGGTGTATATTTGCCTTGTTTCACTGAGCTCAACGCTCTGATCTACTGCTGCCTGACTTAGGACCATGCCCGTTTCCCTCAACCAGCTGCTTGATCCCCTATCTTCCTGGTATTTTGACCCCTGGACCATGGCCTGACTATTATTTTATATCACCTCTATGTCTATGATAAGCCCTCCTGGTTTTTAATCCCTGGACCATGACCTGTCTATTCATTTGTTTTCCCCCCTCCATCTATGACATACCTACCTCCTGGCTTTTGACTTTGGACCTTTTTGATTACCCAGCATCACAGGCTGTCTGTGAGTAGGGACTAGCGTCACATAACAATTGGCCATATACCTTTTTTTCCCCTCCTCCCGGCAGTATAGAACCAATTCGCACAGTTTGTGATCAAGTGATAAATTTGACTCACATGGTTCAGGATCTGGCCAGGGAGCACCAGAGATTAGAAGAGTCACAGTCTCAGCTGCAGGATCAGTTTACTAGTGTGATGGATGCTATCAAGAACCTCTGCTGTCAGCAATAACTATGATGGCGGTACCTTCTGATGTACAGTCTTCCTGATAAATTTTTTTTGGGGAGAGAGATCAGTTCAGGGAGTTTAGGGAAAGCTGTGGGTTATTTTTTACATTGCAACCCGCTATCTAGGAGATGATTTCCAAAGGGTGGGAATACTGTGAGACTTGGGCATTTTCTATGTCTTTATCCCCACTAGCTCCAGAATGGTCTTCGGTTAACACCTTTTTTGATGTGTTAGGATTAATTTACGATGAATCAAACAGGTTCCAGGTTGTAGATGCAAAGATCATGATACTGATACAGGGAGGGTGAGGATTTCTGTACCGAAATCCAGTAATGGTCCATTGAAGTGCTGTGGAATAAGGTAGCCCTCAGGTGCCAGTTCCACAGAGGCCTTTCAGTTACACTCAAGGTTGCTCTGGCTTTATGTATTCCACCTTGTTTCTTGAAGGAGACCATGAACCAGGCTATTCATTTGGATTTCAGAATACGGGTAAGGCATGATGAGTGACAGTGGTCATTCCCCCTGAATCTGTCCACTTCTCTAAGGAGGAACCGATGGAGTTTGGAGCTGCCAGCTCTCAGGCCGTTGAAAGGAGACATCGGCACAATCTTGGACTCTGCTTCCACTGTGGTCAAACTGGGTGTTTTCTTCAGGTCTGCATGATATGCTCTCAAGCAAGCAAGCCGACAGGAAATGTCTCACTCTGGGTGATTGTCGAGGAGGTGCCTTTATACCCCTCTGATAAAGTACTGCTTACTGTGGAACTATGTTTTCAGATCCTGCAGTTATCTACATTTTGCTTTCATTAACTGTGGGTCTGCTGCCAAATACATTGATTCAGGACTGGTACTTAATTTAGGATTAGGTACAGGTACATTGAAAAGACCCATTCAAATTGTCACTATTGACAGGACACCATTGCTCCAGAACTTTGTCCAGCTGGCAACAGTGAAATTCACATTAAAAGTTGTAACACTTCACTCTGAGTCCAACTCATGCTACATTATGGATAATTTACCTGCTGGGCTGGTGTTGGGGTTTCCTTGGATCCATATTCACAATCCTGTTATTGATTGGTGTCAGAAGGACATTGTTAACACTAGGACTACTGGACTCGTGACCCCGCCTAGAACTACTGAAAGGAGTCATTTTGACTCCTTGCTTGTTTTCGTTTATTTTTAGAGTTTCATTTGTGGTTATTTATTAATAATTATATTTTTTGTAAAGTATTATTATTGTGAGATCCAACAGTAATGCTTTTGATTGTTTTTTTTCTGCTTTTCTTATTTTTCTACAGAAAATAACAATAATTATAATAGACGTTTTTCAAACATTTTTTTTTATTCAAGTGCACACATATAAACAACTGAAGAACAAAAAGCAGAGAAAATGTAGGTGGAGGAGCATAAAAATGAAAATATGGCGCAGAATTCACCTTCTAAACATTTGGTGTTTCGCATTTTAGGCATTGCCTTTGATTTATGGCAGTACATTGCCCACACAAAGACTTACCACAAGTCTTACAATTGCCGACAGATCTATTTTTCTTGCACTTTTCTTTGATCTGGCAAAATTTTGTTTGAACCATCACTTCTGAACATGTAGAAACTTGGGACGTGGAACCCTTTTCCCTATCTGTGACATAAGGACCACTCAACTCTCTCACAAGCGTTTGCAAAAATGCCTTGCGTGACATTTTTTGGTGGGTAATCTCCTTGAATATTATACATGCATTTATACCCGCAAAGTCTAAGACATTTTCAAATGCATGAACAGGCCATCTCCTTGTGGATGTTCGTGTGGTATATTTTCGTGCCATCTGATCCACTACATCTACTCCATATTTTGTTTCATTGTAAAACTTTACCGTTTCTGAAGTTTTTTTTAGCGGAATCAGACGCAACAACAACATCTGGATGGACGGAACTCAAAATGACAACATTTTTGTTGGGCTTTCCTTGATATACTGTAAGTGTAAAATTGTCTTCATTTCTAAACACTTTAGTGTTGTACAATTCCTCTTTCATGGATTTTATTTCTTTAGGCACTTCTCGCCTTATCTTATTCAGTGTTCCCACGATGGTTGTTCCTTTGCTTTTTAGCTGTTTAGCTAATTTTAATGAAGTAAAATAATTATCGGTTGTAACATTGCGACCTTTTTTCAAAAACGGGTCCAATAACTTCATTACCACATGGTCAGCTAAACGGTCCTCAGCACGGCGTGTGTCATCTTTGCCTAGATAAGGGAAGCCATTTGCCAGATATTTGCTCTCCTTATCAACAGCTAGCCAATATTTGTGGCCATATTTATCTGGTTTGGAAGGCATGTACTGCGTGAATGGACACCTAGTTTTGCTTGGGAAAAGTTGCTCATCCACCGTTATGTATGGGCCAGGTTTGTAACACGCAATACAATTTTCAATAAACCTGTCCCACACAGTAGAAAATAGAGCAAACTTGTCCGTTTGCAGTCTCTCCGATCGAGTAGATTTCTCATCAAATCTGAGAAACCTCATAATTTCAACATAGCGGTCCCTAGACATTGTCACTTTGCAAAACGGTATTCCCCAGTCATTACACCAAATACTGCTAATCGAGTGACGGTTCGTGCCAGATATTCCACGAGCATAGAATATCGCAATGAATGCATCTAGCTCCTCATCAGATAGAGTAAACTGCAAATTATTGTTCCTGCATGCTTCTGCAAGCATACAGTTCTTTATATGTGTCAATATATATTAATCAAAAAATAAACGCCATGCGCTCAAAGGACTATCGATAATGATATTTCTTCTGGCGTATCCTGTAGGGCCAGGTGCTTCTCGAAGAATATTTTGGCTGTCACGCCTACCAGGCAAGTGTTGTCCAATTTCAACAGGTTTCCATTGAATACCATCCGCTGAAACTAGTATTCCTTCAGATTCGCCTTCTCTGGTGTTTGTTGTTGCATTACCTTCGCCGCCATCGTTATCTGTTGTTCTTTCATTTCTGGGACGTTTTGCTGATTTTTTCTGTCCACGACCAGGAGGATGGTCACGAGGCAACATAACTGCATGAGCCCGATCCCCAGTTGATGTGCTTGGAATATCTGGAAAAAAGTTGATGAATATTTAGAATTTTTGTTTTGTAAGGGTCCGTGCACACTGGCTGGATTAGCGGCGGAATATCCGACCGGATATTCTCACCACAATCCGGCCCGTACCTGCCCGCTCAGGTACAGAGCGGAGTTTCATACCTGAAGCTCCGCTCCGAACCCCGGGCTGGAGCCGCTGTCTGGGACGGAGCCGTGCTCGCGCGTAAGCAAGCGCTGCTCTGTCCCTGACAGCGGCTCCAGCCCGGGGTTCGGAGCGGAGCTTCAGGCATGAGCGGGCAGGTACGGCCTGTATTGCGGCAAGAATATCCAGATGGCTATTCAGCCAGAATTCTGCTAGTGTGCACAGGCCCTAACTCAGTGTGTGGAAGAACAAATAAATACACATAACTACTTACCTTCTGGATTTGTTCCTTCTGAGTCTTCAGATTCACTTGATATGTTCTGAGGAATGAAATCTTCATCACTGTCAGAATCAAATACATGTTCCTGCAATTCGGATTCCGATTCATCCTCCGGTATGGATTGCAAAGTAGCCAGAATATCCTGAGGCTTTATCAAACGTCTTCTCTCCATATTCCTCACAAATTCCATAATTCTATATAGTTCCCTGCTGAAAAATAGAAATGAAATGAAAACTAAAAGAAATAATAACTGTTCTGCCACCTTCAAAAGTAGGTGGGCTGAATCAGTTGACAGACAGCTAAACTATTTCATAACAATTTATACCTGTATGAGTCTTCAGAGCTCGTATGTCTGCGTCTGTTCTCTTTGTCTCTTCAGCTGAACTGAAAGTAAAGTTACTATCCAGAATACTGTCTCCTGCTAGGACCTTAGAAAAACACCACCCTTCATTAGCATAAGATAAGAGCCTAGAGTAAACAAGCTATTTTGTTCAGCATTACACAGTAATACAAGCAGGTAAAACACAAGGAAAATGTGAAAAGTTGACATGTAAATTGAACTACATCTATATGAACATCAGGGTAAATAAGACAGAGTGAAAAAATTATGCACAAAACTTTATAGCAACATTTAGTGACAAAAGGACCTCAAAATATAGTAGGGAGTCAAAATGACTCCCTTCAGTAGTTCTTGGTAAATTTTGAAAAAAACGCGCAAATTTTTTACCAAAATTATTTATTCTCACAAAATCTTTTTTCACATCATATTTGAGAAAAAGTCACCGAGTTTCAAGCCGGAATTCTGAAAAATGTAGTCACAGAAGAGAAATAAAAATCGAAAGGAGTCAAAATGACTCCATCAGTAGTTCTAGTGTTAAATGGAGCCCCAACTGGCAAAATAGATGTCTTATTTCTGTACTAATTTGCTCCACTAGTCTGGAGGGTCTGCCGGCGTACCTGAAAGACTTCAGAGATGTGTTCTTGGAAAAAGAGGTAGAGCTGTTACCTTTCCATCCTCCTTATGATTGTGTTATTAATCTAATCCCTAATGCTAAATTGACTAAAGCTTACCTGTACAATTTGTAGGGACCTAACGTACCTCCATGAAAGAACATCTAAGTGAAAGTTAAAGGAATGGTCATATCAGTCCTTCCTCCTCGCCTATAACTGATGGTTTCTTTTTTGTGAAAAAGAAAGATTGGGGTCTCCGCCATTGCCTCGATTTCCGTGAATGCTTACCCACTTCCACTCATCCCCAAACCTATATAATCAGCTTACTGGGGCTAAGTGGATTTCTATACTTGATCTTAGAGGGGTTTATAATTTAATAAGTATCCGGAACGGTGATGAGTGGAAGACAGCATTTGGTCTATTTGAAAATCTTGTCATGTCTTTTGGTTCAATCAATGCGAAAGCAGTCTTGTAAAATTTTATGAATTAAATTTTTTTCTGATATTATCGTAAGGTTTATTGTGCTATACCTTGATGACATTCAAATTTTTCTCTCCTTATATGGATTTGCACTATGAGCATGTTCATTTTGATTTACAAAAGCCTGGGAAAATTCATTGCTTTCGAGATTGTAAAAATGTACTTTTTCTGTTCAAGAAATATCGTTCATTGAGCTCATTGTTTCTGCTGAAGGGTTTAAGATGGATCTTGGGAAGGTGCAGGCTATAATTGATAGGGTTCTAACTTGTGACCTTAAAGCATTGCAAAGTTTTCTAGGATTCGACAATTACTATAGAAAATGTATAATGGGTTTCTCTCAGATCATTAACACCTTCACCCCGAAGCCTGTTTTCACCTAAGTGACAGGGCCAATTCTGACCACTGTCACTTTATGAGGTCATAACTCTGAAACGCTTTAACGGATCCTGGTGATTCTGACATTGTTTTCTCGTGACATATTGTACTTCATGATAGTGGTAAAACTTCTTCGATATGACTTGCATTTATTTGTGAAAAAAACAAAAATTTGTCGGAAATTATGAAAATTTAGCAATTATCAAACTTTTATTTTTTATGCCCTTAAATTAGAGAGTTATATCACATAATATAGTTAATAAACAACATTTCCCACATGTCTGCTTTACATCAGCACAATTTTGGAAACATAATTTTTTTTTGCTAGGGAGTTATAAGGGTTAAAAGTTGACCAGCGATTTCTCATTTTTGCAACAAAATTTGCAAAACCATTTTTTTTACGGACCACCTCACACTTGAAGTGACTTTGATGGGTCTATATGACAGAAAATGCCCAAAAGTGACACCATTATAAAAACTTCACCCCTCAAGGTACTCAAAACCACATTCAATAAGTTTATTAACCCTTCAGGTGCTTCACAGGAATTTTTTGAATATTTTTACTTCAGGTCCAATTTGTTTCATTTTACCAAGGGTAACAGGAGAAATTGGACCACAAATGTCATTGTACAATTTGTCCTGAGTACACCGATAACCCATATGTTGGGGTAAACCATTGATTGGGCACATGGCAGAGCTCGGAATGGAAGGAGCGCCATTTTACTTTTCAATGCAAGATTTGCTGGAATTGAGATGGGACACCATGTCACGATTCGAAAGCCCCTGACGTGCCTAAACAGTGGAAACCCCCACAAGTGACACCATTTTGGAAAGTAAACCCTCTAAGGAACTAATCTAGATGTGTGGTGAGCACTTTGAACCTCCAAGTGCTTCACAGAAGTTTATAATGTAGAGCCGTAAAAAAAATGTCATATTTATTTTCACAAAAAATGATTTTTGGCCCCCAATTTTATATTTTCCCAAGGGTAACAGGATAAATTGGACCCCAAATGTTGTTGTGCAATTTGTCCTGAGTACGCTGATACTTCATATATGGGGATAAACCACTGTTTGAGCGCATGACAGAGCTCGGAAGGGGAGGAGCGCCATTTGACTTTTCAATGCAAAATTGGCTGGAATTGAGATCGGAACCCATGTCGCATTTGGAGAGCCCTTGACATGCCTTAACAGTGGAAACCCCCCACAATTGACCCCATTTTGGAAAGAAGACCCCCTAAGGAACTAAAGTTTAGAATGTAGCGGTGTTAAAATTAAAAAATAATTTTTTCTTTCCACAAAATGATGTTTTAGCCCGCAATTTTCTTTTCCCAAGGGTAACAGGAGAAATTGGACTACAAAAGTTATTGTCTAATTTGTCCTGAGTATGCTGATACCCCATATGTGGGGGGGAACCACCTTTTGAGTGCATGGCAGAGCTCGGAAGGGAAGGAGCGCCGTTTGAAATGCAGACTTAGATGGATTGGTCTGCAGGTGTCATGTTGCATTTGCAGAGCCCCTGATGTACCTAAACAGTAGAAACCCCCCACAAGTGACCCCATATTGAAAACTAGACCCCCAAGGAACTTATCTAGATGTGTTGTGAGAGCTTTGAACCAACAAGTGTTTCACTACAGTTTATAACGCAGAGCCGTGAAAATAAAAAATATTTTTTTTTCCACGAAAATGATATTTTAGCCCCCACGTTTTTATTTTCCCAAGGGTAACAGGACAAATTAGACCCCAAAAGTTGTTGTCCAACTTGTCCTGAGAACGCTGATACCCCATATGTTGGGGGGAACCACTGTTTTGGTGCACGGCAGAGCTCGGAAGGGAAGGAGCGCCGTTTGAAATGCAGACTTAGATGGATTGGTCTGCAGGCGTCATGTTGCATTTGCAGAGCCCCTGATGTACCTAAACAGTAGAAACCCCCCACGAGTGACCCCATATTGGAAACCAGACCCCCCAAGGAACCTAACTTGATATGTTGTGAGAACTTTGAACCAACAAGTGTTTCACTACAGTTTATAACGCAGAGCCGTGAACATTAAAAATATTTTTTTTCCACGAAAATGATATTTTAGCCCCCACGTTTTTATTTTTCCCAAGGGTAACAGGACAAATTGGACCCCAAAAGTTGTTGTCCAACTTGTCCTGAGAACGCTGATACCCCATATGTGGGGGGAAACCACTGTTTGGGCGCACAGGCGAACTCGGAAGGGAAGGAGCACTGTTTTAGTTTTTTAAAGCAGAATTGGCTGGAATTGAGATCGGACGCCATGTCGCGTTTGGAGAGCCCCTGATGTGCGGAAACAGTGGAAACTCCCCAATTCTAACTGAAACCCTAACCCCAACCCTAACCCTAGCCCCAACCCCAACCCCAACCCTAACCCTAGCCCTAACCCTAGTCCTAACCCTAGCCCTAACCCTAACCCTAACCCTAATGGGAAAATGGAAATAAATACAGTTTTTTACATTTTATTATTTTTCCCTAGCTAAGGGGGTGATGAAGGGGGGGTTGATCTACTTTTATAGCGTTTTTTTGGCGGATTTTTAGGATTGGGAGCTGTCACATACTAAAAGACGCTTTTTATTGCAAAAAATAGTTTTTGCATCACCACATTTTGTGAGCTATAATTTATCCATATTTTGGCCCACAAAGTCATGTGAGATCTTGTTTTTTGCAGGACGAGTTGATGTTTTTATTGGTACCATTTTTGGGCAGATGACATTTTTTGATCGCTTTTTATTCCGATTTTTGGGAGGCAGAATGAACAAAAACCAGCAATTCCTGAAATTCTTTTAGGGGGGGCGTTTATACCGTTCCACGTGTGGTAAAATTGATAAAGAAGCTTTATTCTTCAGGTCAGTACTATTACAGCGATACCTCTTTTATGTAATTTTTTTATGTTTTGACGCTTTTACACAATAAAAAATATTTTGTATAAAAAAAATTGTTTTTGCATCGGTTTATTCTGGGAGCTATAACTGTTTTATTTTTCTGCTGATGATGCTGTATGGTGGCTTTTTTTTGCGGGACAAGATGACGTTTTCAGCGGTACCATGGTTATTTATATCCGTCGTTATGATCGCGTGTTATTCCACTTTTTGTTCGCCTGTATCATAATAAAGCAATGTTTTTTTTTTTTTTTTTTTTTTTTTGCGGTGTTCACTGAAGGGGTTAACTAGTGGGTTAGTTTTATAGAGCGGGTCGTTACGGACGCGGCAATACCAAATATGTGTACTTTTATTGTTTTTTTTAATTTACATAAATAAATGGATTTACTGGGAAATGTTTTTTTTTTCTTTATTTGGGGATTTTTTTTAAATTTTTTTTATACATTCTATTTTTTTTTTTTACTTTCTACCATTGTCCCAGGGTGACACATCACTGTATTAGATCAGATTGTTGATCTGACAGTGTGCATAGCACTCTGTCAGATCAACGATCTGACAGGCAAGTTTAGGTGGCTTTCCGACTCCTGCTCTCAGCAACTCTCAGCAGGCGCCGGCTAGCCAGGTCATTTCATGACCGGGAAGGAGTCCCGCGGCCATCTTGGATCTGGGGACTCCTTCTGGATCACCAGAGCAACGCGATCTCATCGTGTTGCTCCGGTGGGAGAGCGCAGGGAGCCCCCGTCCCTGCGTGATCCCCCTCTATGCCGCTGTCACTACTGACAGCTGCATCAGAGGGGTGGGCATTGCTGCGGGGTGGGCATTGCTGCGGGGTGTCAGCTGTCATATACAGCTGACACCCGCACCCGATCACCGCGGCGCTCAGCGCGAGACCGCGGTGATCGGTGCGCCATACTAGTACTGCTGCTGGCACAAATGCAGTGCCGGCAGCGCAGTACTAGTACGGCGCATGTCGCGAAGGGGTTAAACCTCTAACTTATCTCACTCACAGGGGGGCAGATCTTAACCCTTTCATGACATGTGCAGTACTAATACTGCGCATGTCGTGTCTCCCCCTTTGATATGGGCTCCAGTGGTAAACCCACATCTTTCCCGGCACATGTCAGCTATTTTGAACAGCTGACATGTGTCCAGAACAGCCACGGGAGGAATCGCGATCCATCCATAGCTATAAACCCATTAAATGCTGCTGTCAAGCTCTGACAGTGGCATTTAATGCTCGCTTCCGGCAATCGCACCAGAAATCCCGCCCATCGGTGACCCCATGTCACGTGACCGTAGGTCACCAATGGGTCGGCATGACAACCAGAGGTCTCTTGCAGACCTCTATGGTTGTCAATGTCGGATTGCTATGAGCGCTACTCGGTGAGTAATTCTGCTACATACAGGTGATCTAATCATCGTTTGTATGTAGCAGAGCTGATCGGGTCATGTCAGCTTCTAGTCTCCCATGAAGGCTATTGCAGCATGCCTAAGGTAAAAAAAAATGTTTTTAAAAATGTTTAATAAAATAAAAAAATATAAAAGTTCAAATCACCCCCCTTTAAATTAAAACCTTAAAAAAATCAACATACACATATTTGGTATCGCCGAGTTCAGAATGGCCCAATCTACCAATATAAAAAAAGAATTAACCCAATTGCTAAACGGTGTAACGAGAAAAAATTCAAAACTCCAGAATTACGTTTTTTTGGTCGCCACAACATTGCATTAAAATGCAATAATGGGCGATTTATAGATCTTATCTGCACCAAAATAGTACCACTAAAAACGTCAGCTTGGCACACAAAAAATAAGCCCTCACCAAACCAGAAATTACAAAAATGGAGACGCTATGGGTCTCTGAAAATGGCGCAATTTTTTTAAACAAACTTTGGAATTTTTTTCACTACTTAAATAAAAAAGAACCTAGACATGTTTAATGTCTATGAACTCATAATGTAAAGAAGCTGCGGAGACACCATCACGTGTTTCTCGACGCAAGCAGTGAATAGCCAGGCCTTTCCCCGGGAAGGAACAACCACGGGAAGGGCAGCATCCTATGAAGGAAAGCCACCTATGCCAAGCATGGTATCCATCCACAGACAGCTGTTTCGGGGTTTTTGCCCCTCATCAGTGTGGAGTAGGAATCTGGCTATTATGAGCAGTGCCTAGTAAAAAGGCTATAAAGGCACAGATGATTGGCCTCGGGGAGACCAAAACATCCAACACCGCGGAGACACCATCACGTGTTTCTCAACGCAGTGATTCCAGAACACTGCCCCCATCCCTTATGGGAAATATGCAGATGCATGTAAAGAAGCTGCGGAGACACCATCACGTGTTTCTCGACGCAAGCAGTGAATAGCCATGCCTTTTCGCGGGAAGGAACAACCACGGGAAGGGCAGCATCCTATGAAGGAAAGCCACCTATGCCAAGCATGGTATCCATCCACAGACAGCTGTTTCGGGGTGATGGTGTCTCCGCGGTGTTGGATGTTTTGGTCTCCCCGAGGCCAATCATCTGTGCCTTTATAGCCTTTTTACTAGGCACTGCTCCTAATAGCCAGATTCCTACTCCACATTGATGAGGGGCAAAAACCCCGAAACAGCTGTCTGTGGATGGATACCATGCTTGGCATAGGTGGCTTTCCTTCATAGGATGCTGCCCTTCCCGTGGTTGTTCCTTCCCGGGGAAAGGCCTGGCTATTCACTGCTTGCGTCGAGAAACACGTGATGGTGTCTCCGCAGCTTCTTTACATGCATCTGCATATTTCCCATAAGGGATGGGGGCAGTGTTCTGGAATCACTGCGTTGAGAAACACGTGATGGTGTCTCCGCGGTGTTGGATGTTTTGGTCTCCCCGAGGCCAATCATCTGTGCCTTTATGAACTCATAATGACCTGGAGAATCATAATCACAGGTCAATTTTAACATTTGGTGAACATGGTAAAAAAATCTAAAAAACAGTTGCGGAATTGCAGTTTTTTTGCAATTTCACAGCACTTGGAATTTTTTTTTCTGTTTTTGAGTAAATGATATGGTAAAACCAATGGTGTCTTTCAAAAGTGCAACTTGTCCCACAAAAACAAGCCCTCATTTGGCCATATTGAAGGAAAAATAAAAAAAAGTTATGGCTCTGGGAAAAAGGGGAACGAAAAGCAGAAATGCAAAAATGAAAAAGGGCTCCTTAGCGAAGGGAGTTAAGGTTTGGCCACCAGATGCTATCGGGGCCTTTAATAAATTAAAAGAGTGCTTCATGTCCACTCCCATTTTGATCCATTCCGATCTCCAGAAACCATTCAGGTGGATGCCTCAGAGGTTGGGGTGGGGCAGTCTAAGCTATTCATCAGGTCACTGTTGTGATGGGTCATAAAAAATTAGCTTATATTGAATTTGCTAGATGTTTAACACCAAGACAGGCCAGGTGGTCCTTATTTTTTCTAGGTTCAATTTTTCCATCACGGTCAGGGCTGAGTCCAAGAATGTTAGGACTGATGCTTTGTCACCCAGCCTTAATTCGGTTTCTCCTCCACAACCTCCATCCTCCATTCTTCCTCAGGGTATTGTGATTTCTATGGTTTCCTCAGTGTTGGAAGCAGAGATCCATGAGGTCCAGTCATTGGCTTCTTCCACTACTCCAGGAACTAAATAATTTGTGCCTGTATATCTATGATTGTCTGTTGCGGCAGTTTCTTGATTCCGTCTTGAGTAGTCACCCTGGAGTCAATGCTATGCTGAAAGCTTTTGCCAGACTTTTTTGATGGCCATCCATGTTTAATGATATTAAAGATTTTGTATAGGCTTGTGAGGTTTGTGCTCATGCTAAAGTTTTTCATGACCGGCTGGCCAGAGAATTGGCTTCATTGCCAATTCTAGAAAGATTGTGGACTCATTTGTCATGGATTTAATTACATATTTGCCTTTTTTGGGGAGGGAAGACTTTGGACCTTTTTGATTGCCCAGCCTCTTGGCCTGTCCGTGAGTAGTGACTAATGTCACAATACTGCCTGAGTGTGATATTTTGTATTATAATCGAAGTGCAACCCAAACATGCTCATCCATTGCTGTCACCCACAACATCAGAAAGTTCTGCTTCTACTACTTCATCATTCAATCCTTCCAATGAGTAATATATCAACATAACCTCATGTAATGTAATGCTACCAAGAAAGAACAAAGGTAGAATTTTATGCTCTTGCTAACTCTTTACATACTGTCAAACACATTTGTACCTGTACTGTAGAGTTTTTATCATACTAAATAACAATAGATAGAACCAAAGTTAAAAGCAAAATTTGCAAGTACCCTATAAAGAATAAAGAGTAAGAGTATATGTCAATAACATGGGGTACTTATCGCCCTATATCACTTCTCCCCTATGCCTCCAAACTACTGGAACAACACGTCTACCTTGATCTGTCCTCCCATCTCTCTTCTTGCTCCCTCTTCGACCGCTTACAATCTGGCTTCCGGTCACACCACTCCACTGAAACTGCCCTAACTAAAGTCACCAATGACCTATTAACCGCCAAGAGCAAGTGACAATACTCTGTCCTCCTCCTCCTGGACCTGTCCTCTGCCTTTGACACAATGGACCATTCCCTATTATTAAAGACCTTCTCATCCCTTGGCATCACAGACTTGGCCCTATCCTGGATCTCATCATACCTAACAGATGGGACATTCAGCGTCTCCAACTCAAACACCACCTCCTCACCTCGCCCCCCATCTGTCGGAGTCCCGCAAGGTTCAGCCCTAGGGCCCCTGCTCTTCTCCATTTACACCTTTGGCCTGGGACAGCTCATAGAATCTCATGGCTTTCAGTATCACCTCTGTTATGAACTGGTGATTTAGAACCACAATGGACCTGGTGGTTAAGAGCACACAAAATGACCTGAAAGTTACTAATAATATAGGACGAGCTCTGAGACGTGGGAACTCTGCTGACCGCAATCCCTAATCCTATAACACCACACTAGAAGTAGCCGTGGAGCACTCCTGACCAGACCTAGGCGCCTCGGCACAGCCTGAGAAACTAGCTAGCCCTGAAGATAGAAAAATAAGCCTACCTTGCCTCAGAGAAATTCCCCAAAGGAAAAGGCAGCCCCCCACATATAATGACTGTGAGTAAAGATGAAAATACAAACACAGAGATGAAATAGATTTTAGCAAAGTGAGGCCCGAATTACTGAATAGACCGAGGATAGGAAAGATAGCTTTGCGGTCAGCACAAAAACCTACAAACAACCACGCAGAGGGCGCAAAAAGACCCTCCGCACCGACTAACGGTACGGAGGTGCTCCCTCTGCGTCCCAGAGCTTCCAGCAAGCAAGACAAACCAATATAGCAAGCTGGACAGAAAAAATAGCAAACAAAAGTAACACAAGCAGAACTTAGCTTATGCAGGGAAGACAGGTCACAAGAACGATCCAGGAGAGAGCAAGACCATTACTGGAACATTGACTGGAGGCCAGGAACAAAGAACTAGGTGGAGTTAAATAGAGCAGCACCTAACGACTTACCTCGTCACTTGAGGAAGGAAACTCAGAAGCCGCAGCCCCACTCACATCCACCAGAGGAAGCTCATGGACAGAACCAGCCGAAGTACCACTCATGACCACAGGAGGGAGCTTGACCACAGAATTCACAACAGTACCCCCCCCCTTGAGGAGGGGTCACCGAACCCTCACCAGAGCCCCCAGGCCGACCAGGATGAGCCAAATGAAAGGCACGAACCAGATCGGCAGCATGAACATCAGAGGCAAAGACCCAGGAATTATCTTCCTGACCATAACTGTTCCACTCAACCAGGTACTGGAGTTTCCGTCTCGAAATACGAGAATCCAAAATCTTCTCCACTATATACTCCAACTCCCCCTCAACCAAAACCGGGGCAGGAGGATCAACGGATGGAACCACAGGTGCCACGTCTCTCCGCAACAATGACCTATGGAAAACATTATGGATGGAAAAAGAAGCTGGAAGGGTCAAACGAAAAGACACAGGATTAAGAACCTCAGAAATCCTATATGGACCAATGAAACAAGGCTTAAACTTAGGAGAGGAAACTTTCATAGGAATATAACGAGACGACAACCAAACCAAATCCCCAACACGAAGTCGGGGACCCACACAGCGCCTGCGGTTAGCGAAACATTGAGCCTTCTCCTGGGACAATGTCAAATTGTCCACTACATGAGTCCAAATCTGCTGCAACCTATCCACCACAGTATCCACACCAGGACAGTCCAAAGACTCAACCTGCCCTGAAGAGAAACGAGGATGGAAACCAGAATTGCAGAAAAACGGCGAAACCAAAGTAGCCGAGCTGGCCCGATTATTAAGGGCGAACTCAGCCAAAGGCAAAAAGGACACCCAATCATCCTGATCAGCAGAAACAAAACATCTCAGATATGTTTCCAAGGTCTGATTGGTTCGTTCAGTTTGGCCATTTGTCTGAGGATGGAAAGCCGAGGAAAAAGACAAATCAATGCCCATCCTAGCACAAAAGGCTCACCAAAACCTCGAAACAAACTGGGAACCTCTGTCAGAAACGATGTTCTTTGGAATGCCATGTAAACGAACCACATGCTGGAAAAACAATGGCACCAAATCAGAGGAGGAAGGCAATTTAGACAAGGGTACCAAATGGACCATCTTAGAGAAGCGATCACAAACCACCCAAATGACCGACATCTTTTGAGAGACGGGGAGATCCGAAATAAAATCCATAGAGATATGTGTCCAGGGCCTCTTCGGGACCGGCAAGGGCAAAAGCAACCCACTGGCACGAGAACAGCAGGGCTTAGCCCGAGCACAAATCCCACAGGACTGCACAAACGAACGCACATCCCGCGACAGAGAAGGCCACCAAAAGGATCTAGCCACCAGATCTCTGGTACCAAAGATTCCAGGATGACCAGCCAACACCGAACAATGAACCTCAGAGATAACTCTACTCGTCCATTTATCAGGGACAAACAGTTTCTCACCTGGGCAACGGTCAGGTCTATTAGCCTGAAATTTTTGCAGCACCCGCCGCAAATCAGGGGAGATGGCAGACAAAATTACCCCCTCTTTGAGAATACCCACCGGCTCAGGCAAACCTGGAGAGTCGGGCACAAAACTCCTAGACAGGGCATCCGCCTTCACATTCTTAGAGCCCGGAAGGTACGAAACCACAAAGTCAAAACGGGAGAAAAACAGCGACCAACGAGCCTGTCTAGGATTCAACCGTTTGGCAGACTCGAGGTAAGTCAAGTTCTTGTGATCAGTCAAGACCACCACGCGATGCTTAGCTCCTTCAAGCCAATGACGCCACTCCTCGAATGCCCACTTCATGGCCAGCAACTCTCAATTGCCAACATCATAATTACGCTCAGCAGGCAAAATCTTCCTGGAAAAGAAGGCACATGGTTTCATCACCGAGCCATCAGAACTTCTTTGCGACAAAACAGCCCCTGCTCCAATCTCAGAAGCATCAACCTCAACCTGGAACGGGAGTGAAACATCTGGCTGGCACAACACAGGGGCAGAAGAAAAACGACGCTTCAACTCCTGAAAAGCTTCCACAGCAGCAAAAGACCAATTGACCACATCAGCACCCTTCTTGGTTAAATCAGTCAACGGTTTAGCAATACTAGAAAAATTATTGATGAAGCGACGATAAAAATTAGCAAAGTCCAGGAACTTTTGCAGACTTCAGAGATGTCGGCTAAGTCCAATCATAAATGGCCTGAACTTTAACAGGGTCCATCTCGATAGTAGAAGGGGAAAAAATGAAACCCAAAAATGAAACCTTCTGAACACCAAAGAGACACTTTGACCCCTTCACAAACAAAGAATTTGCACGCAGGACCTGGAACACCATTCTAACCTGCTTCACGTGAGACTCCCAATCATCCGAGAAGACCAAAATATCATCCAAGTATACAATCAGGAATTTATCCAGGTACTCTCGGAATATGTCATGCATAAAGGACTGAAATACTGATGGAGCATTGGAAAGCCCGAATGGCATAACCAGGTACTCAAAATGGCCCTCGGGCGTATTAAATGCTGTTTTCCATTCATTGCCCTGTTTAATACGCACAAGATTATACGCACCACGAAGATCTATCTTGGTGAACCAACTAGCCCCCTTAATCCGAGCAAACAAATCAGACAGCAACGGCAAGGGGTACTGAAATTTGACTGTGATTTTATTTAGAAGGCGGTAATCAATACAAGGTCTCAACGAACCATCCTTCTTGGCCACAAAAAAGAACCCTGCTCCCAATGGCGACGACGACGGGCGAATATGACCCTTCTCCAAGAATTCCTTTACGTAACTCCGCATAGCGGCGTGCTCAGGCACAGACAAATTAAACAGTCGACCTTTAGGAAACTTACTGCCAGGAATCAAATCGATAGCACAATCGCAATCCCTATGCGGAGGTAGGGCACTGGACTTGGGCTCATCAAATACATCCCGGTAATCCGACAAGAACTCTGGGACCTCAGAAGGGGTGGATGATGAAATAGACAGAAATGGAACATCACCATGTACCCCCTGACAACCCCAGCTGGACACAGACATAGATTTCCAATCCAATACTGGGTTATGGACTTGTAGCCATGGCAACCCCAACACGACCACATCATGCAGATTATGTAA
This sequence comes from Ranitomeya imitator, assembly GCF_032444005.1. Lineage (NCBI taxonomy): Eukaryota > Metazoa > Chordata > Amphibia > Anura > Dendrobatidae > Ranitomeya > Ranitomeya imitator. The sequence goes on from NC_091286.1 coordinate 640,523,376, forward strand.
CACCAAAAAGCGAATATCCTCCTGATGCACAGGAGCCATGCACATGGTCAGTTGGTTCCAGTACTGAGGCTTATTCTTGGCCAAAGGCGTAGCATCAATTCCTCTCAATGGAATAGGATACTGCAAGGGCTCCAAGAAAAATCCACAGCGCCTAGCAAACTCCAAGTCCATCAAATTCAGGGCAGCGCCTGAATCCACAAATGCCATGACAGAATAGGATGACAAAGAGCAGATCAAAGTAACGGACAAAAGAAATTTCGACTGTACCGTACCAATGGTGGCAGACCTAGCGTACTGCTTAGTACGCTTAGGACAATCGGAGATAGCATGAGTGGAATCACCACAGTAAAAACACAGCCCATTCCGACGTCTGTGTTCTTGCCGTTCAGCTCTGGTCAAAGTCCTATCACATTGCATAGGCTCAGGTTTATGCTCAGATAATACCGCCAAATGGTGCACTTTTTTACGCTCACGTAAGCGTCGATCGATCTGAATGGCCAAAGACATAGACTCATTCAGACCAGCAGGCATAGGAAATCCCACCATGACATCCTTAAGGGCTTCAGAGAGACCCTTTCTGAAAATTGCTGCCAGCGCACATTCATTCCATTGAGTGAGCACAGACCACTTCCTAAACTTCTGACAATATATCTCTACCTCATCCTGACCCTGACACAGAGCCAGCAAATTTTTCTCTGCCTGATCCACTGAATTAGGTTCATCATAAAGCAATCCGAGCGCCAGAAAAAAACGCATCAATATCACATAATGCAGGATCTCCTGGCGCAAGGGAAAATGCCCAGTCTTGAGGGTCGTCACATAATAAAGAAATAATGATCTTAACTTGTTGAACTGGGTCACCAGAGGAGCGGGGTTTCAAAGCCAGAAACAGTTTACAATTATTTTTAAAACTCAGAAACTTAGCTCTATCTCCAGAAAACAAATCAGGAATAGGAATTCTAGGTTCTAACATAGAATTCTGAACCACAAAGTCTTGAATTTTTTGTACTCTTGCAGTGAGATGATCCACACAAGAAGACAGACCTTTAATGTCCATCACTACAACTGTGTCCTGAACCACCCAAATGTCTAGGGGAAAAGAAAGACAAAACACAGTGGAGAGAAAAATTAATGGTCTCAGAACTTCTCTTTTCCCTCTATTGAGAAGCATTAGTACTCTGGGCCTCCAGTACTGTTATGAACTGGTGATTTAGAACCACAATGGACCTGGTGGTTAAGAGCACACAAAATGACCTGAAAGTTACTAATAATATAGGATGAGCTCTGAGACGTGGTAACTCTGCTGACCGCAATCCCTAATCCTATAACACCACACTAGAAGTAGCCGTGGAGCGCTCCTGACCAGACCTAGGCGCCTCGGCACAGCCTGAGAAACTAGCTAGCCCTGAAGATAGAAAAATAAGCCTACCTTGCCTCAGAGAAATTCCCCAAAGGAAAAGGCAGCCCCCCACATATAATGACTGTGAGTAAAGATGAAAATACAAACACAGAGATGAAATAGATTTTAGCAATGTGAGGCCCGACTTACTGAATAGACCGAGGATAGGAAAGATAGCTTTGCGGTCAGCACAAAAACCTACAAACAACCACGCAGAGGGCGCAAAAAGACCCTCTGCACCGACTAACGGTACGGAGGTGCTCCCTCTGCGTCCCAGAGCTTCCAGCAAGCAAGACAAACCAATATAGCAAGCTGGACAGAAAAAATAGCAAACAAAAGTAACACAAGCAGAACTTAGCTTATGCAGGGAAGACAGGTCACAAGAACGATCCAGGAGAGAGCAAGACCAATACTGGAACATTGACTGGAGGCCAGGAACAAAGAACTAGGTGGAGTTAAATAGAGCAGCACCTAACGACTTACCTCGTCACCTGAGGAAGGAAACTCAGAAGCCGCAGCCCCACTCACATCCACCAGAGGAAGCTCATGGACAGAACCAGCCGAAGTACCACTCATGACCACAGGAGGGAGCTTGACCACAGAATTCACAACACACCTCTATGCTGATGACACACAGATCTACATCTCTGGACCAGATATCATCTCCCTACTAACCAGAACCCCTCAATGTTTGTCGACTATTCCATCCTTCTTCTCCGCTAGATTTCTGAAACATAACGTGGACAAAACAGAATTCATCATCTTTTCCCCATCTCACGCACCCCCCCCCCAACGAACCTGTCCATTACATTAAACGGCTACCCACACTCCCCAGTCCCACAAGCTCGCTGTCTCGGGGTAATCCTTGACACTGATCTCTCCTTTAAATCACATATTCAAGCCCTTTCCACTTACTGCTGACTTCAACTCAAAAATTTTTCACGGATCCATACGTTCCACAACCAAGAATCTGCAAAAACCCTAGTCCATGCCCTCATCATCTCTCGCCAGAAGTGTAGCTAAGGTTTTGGTTCAGGGGGCGAAACTTCTGAGTGGGCCCCTAACCAGGTAACCTTGATTACAACTCGGTGACTGTCCTAATCGTGGAGAAGAACCTCAGCAGATGACCGCGCTGTTACTGAAGACAATCTCTATATAAAGACCAATATGGATATTACCGCCATATGGTCAGTGGTAGATACCAGCCCTACAGAACATATAACAGATCACTGCACAGTTACAGATTATGTCTTACCGCTGACGTTCTTTCTGATGGAATCGTTCATTTTTCCCATATTTTTCATCATGCCTAGACCTACATGACAACTTTACAGCTACAACTCGTCTGCAGAGAATACAACAAAGACACGTTTCACTTCTCATATTTCAGCCCCATCACATCTTTTCCCAACCTGCACAAACTCCTCATCCTACTGATACCCCAATACTCAGCCGCTGCTGCCTTATGTGTCCCTATTACTGCACCTGATACCCCAATACTAAGCCGCTGCTGCCATATGTGTCCCTATTACTGCACCTGATACCCCAATACTGAGCCGCTGCTGCCATATGTGACCATATTACTGCACCTGATACCCCAATACTGAGTTGCTGCTGCCATATGTGTCCCTATTACTGCCCCTGATGCCCCAATACTGAGCCACTGCTGCCATATGTGACCCTATTACTGCACCTGATACCCCAATATTGAGCCGCTGCTGCCGTATGTGACCCTATTACTGCACCTGATACCCCAATACTGAGTTGCTGCTGCCATATGTGTCCCTATTACTGCACCTGATACCCCAATACTGAGCCGCTGCTGCCGTATGTGACCCTATTACTGCACCTGATACCCCAATACTGAGTTGCTGCTGCCATATGCGTCCCTATTACTGCACCTGATACCCCAATACTGAGCCGCTGCTGCCATATGTGTCCCTATTACTGCCCCTGATGCCCCAATACTGAGCCACTGCTGCCATATGTGACCCTATTACTGCACTTGATACCCCAATACTGAGCCGCTGCTGCTGTATGTGTCCCTATTACTGCCCCTGATACCGCAATACTGAGCCACTGCTGCCGTATGTGACCCTATTACTGCACCTGATACCCCAATACTGAGTCGCTGCTGCCATATGTGTCCCTATTACTCCACCTGATACACCGATTCTGAGCCGCTGCTGCCGTATGTGTCCCTATTACTGCACCTGCTGTGTGGTTCTCTGTGCCCTCTAAATTCTAAAGCACCCCTCTATAATATAGTAATGCCCGGTGGAAAAAACAGTGGCCATATTTTGCCCCCTAGAAAGTAATATTGCCCTGTGTGCCCCTTTGATAGCCACAGTAACCTGAGTTCCCCTATAACAATAAGTGCCCACTTTACATTTAATGATGTCCCGAGTCTCCCCCCTGTACAGCTCCCCTATACACAGCATGGTGCTCTCTTATAGACATTATAATGCCCCTCACTGTATAGTACCACCCACACAGTATACTGACTCCTTAATAGCCCCCAACTGTTTGATGGCTCCAACAATGTATAATGACTCCCATACTGTAATCTCCATACTGTATGATGGCCCCGTAGATAGCCTCCATATACAGTAGCATAATGCACCAAATAGTCCACAATATAGTATAATACACTCCCCATAAGCAGACTCTATAGCATAAGGCAGCCCCCATAGGCAGACCCTGTAATAAGGCAGCACCCCCATAGGCAGACCCTGTAATAAGGCAGCACCCCTATAGGCAGCCCCCATAGTTAGACCCTGTAATAAGGCAGCCCCCCATAGTCAGACCCTGTAATAAGGCAGCACCCCCATAGTCAGACCCTATAGTAAGGCAGCACCCCCATAGTTAGACCCTATAATAAGGCAGCACCCCTCTAGGAAGACCCTGTAATAAGGCAGCCCCCATAGTCAGACCCTGTAATAAGGCAGCACCCCCATAGTCAGACCCTGTAATAAGGCAGCACCCCCATAGTCAGACCCTGTAATAAGGCAGCACCCCCCAGTTACAGTAGCGTAGCTCCGGGTGGGCCCCCTCAGAGCTCCGGGCCGGGGGTAACGGCACCCTCTGCCCCCCCCCGGTAGCTAAGCTACTGTCTCTCGCCTTGACTACTGCAACCTCCTACTCTGTGGCCTCACCTCTAACACTCTCGCACCCCTACAATCTATTCTAAACTCTGCTGCCCGACTAATCCTCCTGTCTCCCCGCTGTCTCCTACTTTCCTGCACGCAACCTCCGATCCTCACAAGATCTCCTACTTTACTCCCCTCTTATCTCCTCTTCCCACAATCGTATACAAGATTTTTCTCGCGCATCACCCCTTCTCTGGAACCCTCTACCACAACACATCAGACTCTCACCTACCATTGAAACCTTCAAAAAGAACCCGAAGACCTACCTCTTCCGGCAAGCCAACAACCTACAGTAACCACCGACCGACCAAACCGCTGCACGACCAGCTCTACCCTCACCTACTGTATTTTCACCCATCACTTGTAGATTGTGAGCCCTCGCGGGCAGGGTCCTCTCTCCTCCTGTACCAGTTGTGACTTGTATTTTTTAAGATTATTGTACTTGTTTTTATTACGTATACCCCTCCTCACATGTAAAGCGCCATGGAATAAATGGCGCTATAATAATAGTAAATAATAATATTTAGTTAACACTGTTCTGATTTTAAAAAAAAAGCATAAAAGCCATCCCACCGAGACAAGGGGTACTTAATCGGGACAGTACCTAACTTTTGTAGCTTACCTCACTATGTGTCAGCAGACATCAAAATAGATTGTAGGAAAGCAGGACCTGGTAGAGGGGTAACAGCGGCGCATCTGCGTCTTCCCTCAGGAAGCAGGAGTGCTATCCCCCATCCACTAAGGGTATTAAGCCTACATGTCCACCAGCAAGACGCAGATGCGCCGCTGTTACCCCTCTACAAGGCTTTATCCAGAACTGGCAAATCCATTAAACCACATACAACTTACCAGCAATTTAAGGCTGTTACGCTGGCACCTGCACTGTGGCCACCACACTGCTTCTTCCTGCCTGTTGGGGTGATATGCCTCGTTCCCCATGTGTGCTGCTTCCCTTGCTCTGCATGTCCTCCTGCCAGGTTGGGCCAGTCACATAGTCATCCACCACCTCGTCTTACACATCCACACCCTGCTCCTCCTCCTGACTATCTGGTAATTGTGTCTCATCATTGTCCACCTCTTCTGACACTTTCCCACCATCGCCTTCGTGTGACCGTGGCTGGTCAAATCTTTGGGCATCTCTACGTGCAATCTCAGCTATCACCACTTCAAGTTGACCGGCCGAGAGTTCTGAATCTTGAAATGGAAAACTGAACAGCTTTTCAGAGTGTCCAAGTGTGGTATCAGTTGTCTCAGGGCACTCGGCATGGTGGAAGGAAGGAGGATCATGGTGAGGAATATTCAGGTTACACTCACGGCTACTCAGATTTGAACATGTGGAAGACATTGTGGTGGCGGTGGTGGCTAAGTGACCGGAAGCATTATTCGCTATCCAACCAACAACCGTTTCACAATGCTCTGGATTCAATAGTGGTGTGCTGCGGTCCCCTAGAAACAGGGACAGGAAGACGTGGGACAGGAAGTCGAGCGAGAAGACGTGGGTCTTTGTTGTGGTCTACTTTCACCTTGGCCACGGCCTGTCCTCTGCATGCACCATCATCATCACGTGCACTTCCCCTTCCCTTGCACCTTGCCTTGCCTATTTTAAATGGACTACTGCACTATTTCAAATGCTCAACACACGTATATTTATTAGTAGCGAAATAATATCTGATTAGTATGCCTGCAAATCTACGATTTTTCAAACCCAAACACCAGGCAGGTATCAGCCTGACATAACAGACTGTATTCAATTTTTGGGGGCTTTTTTGTGAATTTAGTTTATGCAAAATAGTGCTGTATATAAGTAGAGTAATAGACAGCAAAAAAAGGGGTACACCGGCCTACAATGACCAACCTTGGAGCACACAGATACACAGTATGAGGGCTCTCACGGAAATACCTCACTAGCAAAAATGTGGCCTTTTAATATTTTTTTATGCTAAATAGTGCTGTATATAATTTCAGATACAGACCGCAAAAAAAGTGGTCCACCGGCATACAATGCCCAAACTTGGAGTACACCGTAGATATATGAGGGCTGTCATGGAAATACCACACTGGCAAATATGTGGCCTTTTTTATATGCAAAATAGTGCTGTATAGAATTACAGTATCAGACAGCAAAAAAGTGGTACACTGACCTACAATGAGCAAACTTTGAGCACGCAGATATATGAGGGCTGTAACGGAAATACCACACTGGCAAATATGTGGCCTGTTTTTTTTTAAAAATGTCAAATACTGCTGTATATAATTAGAGTAACAGACAGTAAAAACAGTGGCAAAACGGCCTAAAATGAAAAAAACTTGGAGCACGCAGATATATGAGGTCTTTTTTGGTGAATTTAAAACACCAGAAAAAAAAAACCAGTGACACAAGGCTAGCACACACAACTATGCTACCCATGCCTGACAAACTATGATTTTTAAACAGGCCTCTGTCTGACAGAACACACTGTATTTTTATGGGAGGGCGGTGAATTTTGGGGAAAAAAAAATTCAACTAGGTATATAGTAAAGAAGTTGCAGCAGCAGACAGTTATGGAGCTTTGGGAGGGATGCAGTGGGAGCAATGGACGCACATAGAGTGCCTGCAGGCCTTGCACAGATGTGGATACGCTGTGCCCTGCCTACCTAGCGCTGCAATATCGGGACCCACGAATTAGCCCTAAAAAGGACTGTTGGTTTCTCAGGAGTTGTGGATTAAAGAGTTGCAGACCTACACGAACTCTAAAAACCACGATTCTGACCCTATCTCGGCAGCAGCTCCCTCCTACTCTTGCAGAATCCGGAACAGAATGCGGAGAGTAGGGCGGCACCAGGTCTCTTATACTCGAATTATGCTGTACAGCCAAGCCAATCACTGCACGACCACAACAAAGATGCCTGCGGCGTTTAATGGCCTGTAAGAAAATCCCTGCACTGTGATTGGGTCTCTAAAATCCACCAAAAACGCTGGGTGGAGATACCAGTTACCACTGAATAATCCTGGAAATGCTCGGTGCTCGCCGAGTAGACCGAGCATAGTGATACTCGGGCAAGTAACGAGTAGTGGCGAGCACGTTCGCTCATCACTACTGCTGAGCAAAAATATGAAAAAACTCCGGCACACTGTTTGACACTCAGAAAGTCTCTTATTATTAATGTTTATTTAAAAAATAACGGTGAATTTCCATCAAAGATATCATCATATTTCAAGAAAATGGTGGGGTTTTTTAACATTACATCTCTTATATTCTGTATGGACACAGTAATAAATCCTTCTAGTCTCAACGTTTCGGCTGTGAAGCCTTTTTCAAGAGAAACAATGTCCTTCTGAAACACATATGGAAAGATACGCATTAACATCCAAATAATGAAAAAATGAAAAATAAATAAATAAATAAAGGGAGACAAAATGTAGTAAGACCCCCTTAAATATGTAAATCCTACATGATTCACCCTACAAATGTCATATAGTAATAATTCCACGTTAGACTTAAAGGGACACTGTGTTAGGGCTAGCGGAACGCACCAAATAATAAGACAGATAGTGTATGGTGCGTTCGCAGCCCGGGGTCCACCGTGCAGAGATGGAACCTGCTGCTAAGTAATGACGGACTATATGGCGGTACTCATAAGTATACACACGTGGGTTAAACTTCACCAAGCGTGAAGGAAGCGATCCTGTTGCGTCACAGGATCGCGGTACCGCACATAGAAGGTGAGCAAGTAGTCAGCGAACTCAACCCCAACTAGGATTGAAGTCCGATTAGACCCTTGCTGGTACAACACCGCAACTGGGTGTGTAAGGAAGCAGAATAACAATATTAGGGCACAAGAGTGCATGCGGTGCCGCACTGACGAACGTCACTAACCACCCAGGCTTGGGTAAGGAAAGCACAGAGGAAGTGCACGGCGCCGTACTGGCGGTCACAGCAACTGGACGCTGTAACGTGTGATTAGTGCTGTAGGATAAGTCGGGCGCTAGATAGCAACCATACACCTTCCGCGAACAGACATTCAATAGGGAAGGGGTATTGTCATGATTCCAATGGCAGGGAATCACAAAAGGACAAGCACCAACGAGCTCTAGGGTGATGGAACCTGAGCTGACCGCGACCCTAAACCTGAACACACAAATAACAATAGCCGGGGAACGTGCCTACGTTGATCCTAGACGTCTCGCACCAGCCGAAGATCTAACTTCCCCTATTTGAAGAAACACAGACCTCTCTTGCCTCCAGAGAAAAACTCCACAGAAATAGCAGCCCCCCACATATAATGACGGTGAAATGAGAGGAAGGCACATACACAGTATGAAATCAGATTCAGCAAAATGAGGCCCACTAAAACTAGATAGCAGAGGATACAAAAGTAAACTGCGCGGTCAGCAAAAAACCCTTCAAAAAAACCATCCTGTAATTACTTGAACTCATGTTCCAACTCATGGAACATGAGGAGCAATTACAGCCCGCTAGAGCAACCAGCAGCAAAGAAACAATAATATGCAAGCTGGACAAGACAAAAATAAAGCAAAACGTGGAACAAGAAAATCAAAAACTTAGCTTGTCCTGAAGATTACTGAAGCCAGAAGCTGAGGTAACAAAACACTCTGATAACCTTGATAGCCGGCGGGGAAATGACAAGAAAGCCCGGTTAAATAGGAAACTCCCAAATCCTAATAGAACAGGTGGACACCAGAGACAGCAGAACACAAATCACCCAGTACCATCAGTAACCACCAGAGGGAGCCCAAAAACAGAACTCACAACAGTACCCCCCCCTTGAGGAGGGGTCACCGAACCCTCACGAGAACCACCAGGGCGACCAGGATGAGCCCTATGAAAAGCGCGGACCAAATCATCAGCATGAACATCAGAGGCAACCACCCAAGAATTATCCTCCTGACCATAACCCTTCCACTTGACCAAATATTGGAGTTTCCGTCTGGAAACACGAGAATCCAAGATCTTCTCCACAACATACTCCAATTCTCCCTCCACCAGCACCGGAGCAGGAGGCTCAGGCGAAGGAACAACAGGTACCTCATACCTCCGCAACAACGACCGATGGAACACATTATGAATAGCAAACGATGCCGGGAGATCCAAACAAAACGACACAGGGTTAAGAATTTCCAAGATCCTATAAGGACCGATGAACCGAGGCTTGAACTTAGGAGAAGAGACCTTCATAGGAACAAAACGAGAAGACAACCACACCAAGTCCCCAACACGAAGTCGAGGACCCACGCGGCGACGGCGATTAGCAAACTGCTGAGCCTTCTCCTGGGACAACTTCAAATTGTCCACCACATGACTCCAAATCTGATGCAACCTATCCACCACCATGTCCACTCCAGGACAATCAGAAGGCTCCACCTGACCAGAGGAAAAACGAGGATGAAACCCCGAATTACAAAAGAAAGGAGAAACCAAGGTAGCAGAACTAGCCCGATTATTAAGGGCAAACTCGGCCAGCGGCAAAAAGGTAACCCAGTCATCCTGATCAGCAGAAACAAAACACCTCAAATAAGTTTCCAAGGTCTGATTAGTTCGCTCCGTCTGGCCATTCGTCTGAGGGTGGAATGCAGACGAAAAGGACAAATCAATGCCCATCTTAGCACAGAACGTCCGCCAAAATCTAGACACAAACTGGGATCCCCTGTCAGAAACGATGTTCTCCGGAATCCCATGCAAACGAACCACGTTCTGGAAAAACAGAGGGACCAACTCAGAGGAGGAAGGTAACTTAGGCAAGGGTACAAGATGAACCATTTTAGAAAAGCGGTCACACACAACCCAGATGACGGACATTTTTTGAGAGACAGGGAGATCCGAAATAAAGTCCATGGAAATGTGCGTCCAAGGCCTCTTCGAGATAGGCAAAGGTGACAACAATCCACTGGCTCGAGAACAGCAAGGCTTAGCCCGAGCACAAACCTCACAAGACTGCACAAAAGAACGCACATCCCTAGACAAGGAAGGCCACCAAAAAGACCTGGCCACCAAGTCTCTAGTACCAAATATTCCAGGATGACCTGCCAACGCAGAAGAATGGACCTCAGAGATGACTCTACTGGTCCAGCTATCCGGAACAAACAGTCTCTCAGGCGGACAACGATCAGGTTTACCCGCCTGAAACTCCTGCAAAGCACGTCGCAAGTCTGGGAATACGGCCGACAAAATCACCCCATCCCTAAGGATACCAGTGGGCTCAGAATTTCCAGGGGAGTCAGGCACAAAACTCCTAGAAAGAGCATCCGCCTTCACATTCTTTGAACCTGGCAGGTATGAAACCACAAAATTGAAACGAGAGAAAAACAGTGACCAACGAGCCTGTCTAGGATTCAGACGCCTGGCAGACTCAAGGTAAATCAGATTTTTGTGATCAGTCAAGACCACCACACGATGTCTAGCACCCTCCAGCCAATGACGCCACACCTCAAATGCCCACTTCATGGCCAAAAGTTCCCGATTACCCACATCATAATTCCGCTCAGCGGGCGAAAATTTTCTAGAAAAGAACGCACATGGCTTCATCACCGAGCAATCGGAGCTTCTCTGTGACAAAACCGCCCCCGCTCCAATCTCGGAAGCATCAACCTCAACTTGGAAAGGAAGCGAAACATCAGGCTGACGCAACACAGGAGCAGAAGAAAACCGGCGTTTAAGTTCCTGAAAGGCCTCCACAGCCGCAGGAGACCAATCAGCAACATCAGCACCCTTCTTAGTCAAATCCGTCAAAGGCTTAACAACACTAGAAAAATTAGTTATAAAACGACGATAGAAATTAGCAAAGCCCAAGAACTTCTGCAAACTCTTAAGAGATGCAGGCTGTTATGGCTGGCAATCAGGCAACACAGCGTGCAGTAATCAGCGCACATACAGAGATCTGGCAATAACCAAAAACAATAGGACGAGCTCTGAGACGTGGAATCTCTGTAGACTGCAGTACCTGATCTATCCTCACACAACTATAAGCAGCAGTGGATTGCGCCTATCAACTACCTATGCAACTCGGCACTGCCTGAGGAGCTGACTAGCCTGAAGATAGAAATACAAGCCTGACTTACCTCAGAGAAATACCCCAAAGGAATAGGCAGCCCCCCACATATAATGACTGTTAGCAAGATGAAAAGACAAACGTAGGAATGAAATAGATTCAGCAAAGTGAGGCCCGATATTCTAGACAGAGCGAGGATAGCAAAGAGAACTATGCAGTCTACAAAAAACCCTAAAACGAAAACCACGCAAAGGGGCAAAAAGACCCACCGTGCCGAACTAACAGCACGGCGGTGCACCCCTTTGCTTCTCAGAGCTTCCAGCAAAAGTTAATAGCAAGCTGGACAGAAAAAACAGAAAACAAACTAGAAGCACTTATCTAGCAGAGCAGCAGGCCCAAGGAAAGATGCAGTAGCTCAGATCCAACACTGGAACATTGACAAGGAGCAAGGAAGACAGACTCAGGTGGAGCTAAATAGCAAGGCAGCCAACGAGCTCACCAAAACACCTGAGGGAGGAAGCCCAGAGACTGCAATACCACTTGTGACCACAGAAGTGAACTCAGCCACAGAATTCACAACAGTACCCCCCCCTTGAGGAGGGGTCACCGAACCCTCACCAGAACCCCCAGGCCGACCAGGATGAGCCACATGAAAGGCACGAACAAGATCTGGGGCATGGACATCAGAGGCAAAAACCCAGGAATTATCTTCCTGAGCATAACCCTTCCATTTGACCAGATACTGGAGTTTCCGTCTAGAGACACGAGAATCCAAAATCTTCTCCACAATATACTCCAATTCCCCCTCCACCAAAACAGGGGCAGGAGGCTCCACAGATGGAACCATAGGTGCCACGTATCTCCTCAACAACGACCTATGGAATACATTATGTATGGAAAAGGAGTCTGGGAGGGTCAGACGAAAAGACACCGGATTGAGAATCTCAGAAATCCTATACGGACCAATAAAACGAGGTTTAAATTTAGGAGAGGAAACCTTCATAGGAATATGACGAGAAGATAACCAAACCAGATCCCCAACACGAAGTCGGGGTCCCACACGGCGTCTGCGATTAGCGAAAAGCTGAGCCTTCTCCTGGGACAAGGTCAAATTGTCCACTACCTGAGTCCAGATCTGCTGCAACCTGTCCACCACATAATCCACACCAGGACAGTCCGAAGACTCAACCTGTCCTGAAGAGAAACGAGGATGGAACCCAGAATTGCAGAAAAATGGAGAGACCAAGGTAGCCGAGCTGGCCCGATTATTAAGGGCGAACTCAGCCAACGGCAAAAATGACACCCAATCATCCTGGTCAGCGGAAACAAAACATCTCAGATATGTTTCCAAGGTCTGATTGGTTCGTTCGGTCTGGCCATTAGTCTGAGGATGGAAGGCCGAGGAGAAAGATAGGTCAATGCCCATCCTACCACAAAAGGCTCGCCAGAACCTCGAGACAAACTGGGAACCTCTGTCAGAAACAATATTCTCAGGAATGCCATGTAAACGAACCACATGCTGGAAGAACAAAGGCACCAAATCAGAGGAGGAAGGCAATTTAACCAAGGGCACCAGATGGACCATTTTAGAAAAGCGATCACAGACCACCCAAATGACCGACATTTTTTGAGAAACGGGAAGGTCAGAAATGAAATCCATCGAAATATGTGTCCAAGGCCTCTTCGGGACCGGCAAGGGCAAAAGCAACCCACTGGCACGTGAACAGCAGGGCTTAGCCCTAGCACAAATTCCACAGGACTGCACAAAAGCACGCACATCCCGTGACAGAGATGGCCACCAGAAGGATCTAGCAACCAACTCCCTGGTACCAAAGATTCCTGGATGACCGGCCAGCACCGAACAATGAAGTTCAGAGATAACTTTACTAGTCCACCTATCAGGGACGAACAGTTTCTCGGCCGGACAACGATCAGGTTTATTAGCCTGAAATTTCTGCAACACTCTCCGCAAATCAGGGGAGATGGCAGACACAATGACTCCTTCCTTGAGGATACTCGCCGGCTCAGATAACCCCGGAGAGTCGGGCACAAAACTCCTAGACAGAGCATCCGCCTTCACATTTTTAGAGCCCGGAAGGTATGAAATCACAAAATCAAAACGAGCAAAAAATAACGACCAACGGGCCTGTCTAGGATTCAAGCGCTTGGCAGACTCAAGATAAGTAAGGTTCTTATGATCAGTCAAAACCACCACGCGATGCTTAGCACCCTCAAGCCAATGACGCCACTCCTCGAATGCCCACTTCATGGCCAGCAACTCTCGGTTGCCCACATCATAATTACGCTCAGCAGCAGAAAATTTCCTGGAAAAGAAAGCACATGGTTTGAACACTGAGCAACCAGAACCTCTCTGTGACAAAACCGCCCCTGCACCAATCTCAGAAGCATCAACCTCGACCTGGAACGGAAGAGAAACATCAGGTTGACACAACACAGGGGCACAGCAAAAACGACGCTTCAACTCCTGAAAAGCTTCCACGGCAGCAGAAGACCAATTAACCAAATCAGCACCCTTCTTGGTCAAATCGGTCAATGGTCTGGCAATGCTAGAAAAATTACAGATGAAGCGACGATAAAAATTAGCAAAGCCCAGGAATTTCTGCAGACTTTTTAGAGATGTCGGCTGAGTCCAATCCTGGATGGCCTGAACCTTAACCGGATCCATCTCGATAGTAGAAGGGGAAAAGATGAACCCCAAAAATGAAACTTTCTGCACACCGAAGAGACACTTTGATCCCTTCACGAACAAGGAATTAGCACGCAGTACCTGGAAAACCATTCTGACTTGCTTCACATGAGACTCCCAATCATCTGAGAAGATCAAAATGTCATCCAAGTAAACAATCAAGAATTTATCCAGATACTCACGGAAAATGTCATGCATAAAAGACTGAAAAACAGATGGAGCATTGGCAAGTCCGAACGGCATCACCAGATACTCAAAATGACCCTCGGGCGTATTAAATGCCGTTTTCCATTCATCTCCCTGCCTGATTCTCACCAGATTATACGCACCACGAAGATCAATCTTAGTAAACCAACTAGCCCCCTTAATCCGAGCAAACAAGTCAGAAATCAATGGCAAGGGATACTGAAACTTAACAGTGATCTTATTAAGAAGGCGGTAATCAATACACGGTCTTAGCGAACCATCCTTCTTGGCTACAAAAAAGAACCCTGCTCCCAATGGTGACGACGATGGGCGAATATGTCCCTTCTCCAGGGACTCCTTCACATAACTGCGCATAGCGGTGTGTTCAGGTACGGACAAATTAAATAAACGACCCTTAGGGAATTTACTACCAGGAATCAAATCGATAGCACAATCACAATTCCTATGCGGAGGTAGGGCATCAGACTTGGACTCTTCAAATACATCCTGAAAGTCCGACAAGAACTCTGGGATGTCAGAAGAAATGGATGACGAAATAGACAAAAATGGAACATCACCATGTACTCCCTGACAACCCCAGCTGGTTACCGACATAGAGTTCCAATCCAATACTGGATTATGGGTTTGTAGCCATGGCAACCCCAACACGACCACATCATGCAAATTATGCAGTACCAAAAAGCGAATAACTTCCTGATGTGCAGGAGCCATGCACATGGTCAGCTGGGCCCAGTACTGAGGCTTATTCTTGGCCAAAGGTGTAGCATCAATTCCTCTCAACGGAATAGGACACCGCAAAGGCTCCAAGAAAAATCCACAACGTTTAGCATAATCCAAATCCATCAGATTCAGGGCAGCGCCTGAATCCACAAACGCCATGACAGAATATGATGACAAAGAGCACATTAAGGTAATGGACAAAAGGAATTTGGACTGTACAGTACCAATAACGGCAGAGCTATCGAACCGCCTAGTGCGTTTAGGACAATTAGAAATAGCATGAGTAGAATCACCACAATAGAAACACAGTCTGTTCAGACGTCTGTGTTCGTGCCGTTCTACTTTAGTCATAGTCCTGTCGCACTGCATAGGCTCAGGCTTACTCTCAGACAATACCGCCAGATGGTGCACAGATTTACGCTCGCGCAAGCGACGACCGATCTGAATGGCCAAGGACATAGACTCATTCAAACCAGCAGGCATAGGAAATCCCACCATTACATCCTTAAGAGCTTCAGAGAGACCCTTTCTGAACAAAGCCGCTAGTGCAGATTCATTCCACAGAGTGAGTACTGACCATTTCCTAAATTTCTGACAATATACTTCTACATCATCCTGACCCTGGCATAAAGCCAGCAGATTTTTCTCAGCTTGATCCACTGAATTAGGCTCATCGTAAAGCAATCCCAGCGCCTGGAAAAATGCATCAACATTACTCAATGCAGAATCTCCTGGTGCAAGAGAAAACGCCCAGTCCTGTGGGTCGCCGCGCAAAAAAGAAATAATAATCAAAACCTGTTGAATAGGATTACCAGAAGAATGAGGTTTCAAGGCCAAAAATAGCTTACAATTATTTCTGAAGCTCAGGAACTTAGTTCTGTCACCAAAAAACAAATCAGGAATCGGAATTCTTGGTTCTAGCATCGATTTCTGATCAATAGTATCTTGAATCTTTTGTACATTTACAACGAGATTATCCATTGAGGAGCACAGAGCCTGAATATCCATGTCCACAGCTGTGTCCTGAAGCACTCTAATGTCTAGGGGAAAAAAAAGACTGAAGACAGAGCTAAGAAAAAAAAATGATGTCAGGATTTCTTTTTTCCCTCTATTGGAAATCATTGGATGGCTCCTTGTACTGTTATGGCTGGCAATCAGGCAACACAGCGTGCAGTAATCAGCGCACATACAGAGATCTGGCAATAACCAAAAACAATAGGACGAGCTCTGAGACGTGGAATCTCTGTAGACTGCAGTACCTGATCTATCCTCACACAACTATAAGCAGCAGTGGATTGCGCCTATCAACTACCTATGCAACTCGGCACTGCCTGAGGAGCTGACTAGCCTGAAGATAGAAATACAAGCCTGACTTACCTCAGAGAAATACCCCAAAGGAATAGGCAGCCCCCCACATATAATGACTGTTAGCAAGATGAAAAGACAAACGTAGGAATGAAATAGATTCAGCAAAGTGAGGCCCGATATTCTAGACAGAGCGAGGATAGCAAAGAGAACTATGCAGTCTACAAAAAACCCTAAAACGAAAACCACGCAAAGGGGCAAAAAGACCCACCGTGCCGAACTAACAGCACGGCGGTGCACCCCTTTGCTTCTCAGAGCTTCCAGCAAAAGTTAATAGCAAGCTGGACAGAAAAAACAGAAAACAAACTAGAAGCACTTATCTAGCAGAGCAGCAGGCCCAAGGAAAGATGCAGTAGCTCAGATCCAACACTGGAACATTGACAAGGAGCAAGGAAGACAGACTCAGGTGGAGCTAAATAGCAAGGCAGCCAACGAGCTCACCAAAACACCTGAGGGAGGAAGCCCAGAGACTGCAATACCACTTGTGACCACAGAAGTGAACTCAGCCACAGAATTCACAACAGCAGGCTGCGTCCAGTCACAAATAGCCCGAACCTTGACGGGATCCATCTCAATAGTAGAAGGGGAAAAAATATACCCCAAGAAAGAAATCTTCTGGACTCCAAAGAGACACTTTGAGCCATTTACAAACAAGGAATTAGCCCGTAGGACCTGAAACACCTTCCTGACCTGCTGAACATGAGACTCCCAGTCATCAGAAAAAAACAAAATATCATCCAAATACACAATCATAAATTTATCCAGATATTCACGGAAAATATCGTGCATAAAGGACTGGAAGACTGAAGGAGCATTAGAAAGTCCGAAAGGCATTATCAAATACTCAAAATGGCCCTCAGGCGTATTAAATGCGGTTTTCCACTCATCACCTTGCTTTATTCGTATAAGATTATACGCCCCCCGGAGATCAATCTTAGTGAACCATTTAGCCCCCTTAATGCGAGCAAACAAATCAGTCAACAAAGGCAAAGGATACTGATATTTTACGGTAATCTTATTCAAAAGACGATAATCTATACAAGGTCTCAAGGACCCATCTTTCTTGGCCACGAAAGAAAAACCTGCTCCCAAAGGGGACGAAGATGGACGGATATGTCCCTTTTCCAAGGACTCCTTAACATAATCCCGCATAGCAGTATGCTCTGGCACTGACAGATTGAACAAACGACCTTTAGGAAATTTACTACCAGGAATTAAATCTATAGCACAATCGCAATCCCTGTGAGGAGGAAGCGAACTGAGCTTAGGCTCCTCAAAAACTTCCCGATAATCCGACAAAAATACAGGAACCTCAGAAGGAGTAGATGAAGCGATAGAAATCGGAGGTGCATCATCATGAACCCCCTGACATCCCCAGCTTAACACAGACATTGTTTTCCAGTCAAGGACTGGATTATGAGTTTGTAACCATGGCAGACCAAGTACTAGAACATCATGTAAATTATACAACACCAGGAAGCGAATCACCTCCTGATGAACTGGAGTCATACGCATGGTCACTTGTGTCCAGTACTGAGGTTTATTCATAGCTAAAGGTGTAGAGTCAATTCCCTTCAAAGGAATAGGGACTTCCAGAGGCTCAAGACTAAACCCACATCGCTTGGCAAATGACCAATCCATAAGACTCAGGGCAGCGCCTGAATCTACATAGGCATCGACGGAAATGGATGATAATGAGCAAATCAGAGTCACAGACAGAATGAACTTAGACTGTAACGTACTAATGGCAACAGACTTATCAACCTTTTTTGTGCGTTTAGAGCATGCTGATATAACATGAGCTGAATCACCACAATAAAAGCACAACCCATTTTTCCGCCTATAGTTTTGCCGTTCACTTCTAGACTGAACTCTATCACATTGCATTGTCTCAAGTGCCTGTTCAGAAGACACCGCCAAATGGTGCACAGGTTTGCGCTCCCGTAAACGCCGATCAATCTGAATAGCCATAGTCATAGACTCATTCAGACCCGTAGGCGCAGGGAACCCCACCATAACATCTTTAATGGCCTCAGAAAGGCCATCTCTGAACTTTGCAGCCAGGGCGCACTCATTCCACTGAGTAAGCACTGACCATTTCCGAAATTTTTGACAATATATTTCTGCTTCATCTTGCCCCTGAGAGAGAGCTAATAAAGCTTTTTCAGCCTGAATCTCTTGGTTAGGTTCCTCATAGAGCAAACCCAATGCCAGAAAAAACGCATCCACATTAAGCAACGCAGGATCCCCTGGTGCCAATGCAAATGCCCAATTCTGAGGGTCACCCCGCAGGAAAGATATAATAATCTTAACCTGCTGAGCAGGGTCTCCAGAAGAGCGAGATTTCAAAGAAAGGAACAGCTTGCAATTGTTCCTAAAATTCAGAAAACTAGATCTTTCTCCAGCAAAGAACTCTGGAATAGGAATTCTAGGTTCAGACATAGGAGCATGTACAACAAAATCTTGTATATTTTGAACCTTAGCAGCAAGATTATTCAAGCTGGAAGCTAAACTCTGGACGTCCATGATAAACAGCTAAGGTCAGAGCCATTCAAGGATTAAGAGGAGGAAAAAAAAAAAAAAAAGAAATCAGCCTGGCTGCAATTAGGGCTAGGCAGCAACCTCAGAGGAGAAAAAAAAAAAAAAAAACTTCCTCAGACTACTTTTCCTCCTACTTCAGCCCAAACATTTTGTGTCCGGCTATACTGTCATGATTCCAATGGCAGGGAATCACAAAAGGACAAGCACCAACGAGCTCTAGGGTGATGGAACCTGAGCTGACCGCGACCCTAAACCTGAACACACAAATAACAATAGCCGGGGAACGTGCCTACGTTGATCCTAGACGTCTCGCACCAGCCGAAGATCTAACTTCCCCTATTAGAAGAAACACAGACCTCTCTTGCCTCCAGAGAAATACCCCACAGAAATAGCAGCCCCCCACATATAATGACGGTGAAATGAGAGGAAGGCACATACACAGTATGAAATCAGATTCAGCAAAATGAGGCCCACTAAAACTAGATAGCAGAGGATACAAAAGTAAACTGCGCGGTCAGCAAAAAACCCTTCAAAAAAACCATCCTGTAATTACTTGAACTCATGTTCCAACTCATGGAACATGAGGAGCAATTACAGCCCGCTAGAGCAACCAGCAGCAAAGAAACAATAATATGCAAGCTGGACAAGACAAAAATAAAGCAAAACGTGGAACAAGAAAATCAAAAACTTAGCTTGTCCTGAAGATTACTGAAGCCAGAAGCTGAGGTAACAAAACACTCTGATAACCTTGATAGCCGGCGGGGAAATGACAAGAAAGCCCGGTTAAATAGGAAACTCCCAAATCCTAATAGAACAGGTGGACACCAGAGACAGCAGAACACAAATCACCCAGTACCATCAGTAACCACCAGAGGGAGCCCAAAAACAGAACTCACAACAGGGTATCCAAGGACGACTTGCACTCACAACAAACACACGTAAGCAAATGTACACTAGCGCATGGCCGTGCGGTCATGCGCAGTTTATATAGTTGCAGCACAGGAAGTGGCCACAGAAACTTTGCCCTTCCAAGACCTGCCAAGAGGACCAATGGAATGTGCTGCAGAGCCTGAGCACATGACCCCCGATCTCCAACGGGAGATCTTGCCCTGGGCATGCTCAGTGTGTGCAGACAAGGACTTAGTCCCAGAGAAGTCCGCTCGCTGCTGACCAGCACTGGCTTTAATGGCAGAAGCTGAAGAAGCAGCAGTAACTCTCTGTACAGAGTGAGACTGAGCAAGACGCTGGGACCGACGTCCCTGCTGAGCAGACTCCACTGCGGCTGGAGAAGAATGGGAGACCGCAGCGGAGATGGCTCGAGATTCCCCCTGTGCAGAAGCGGGAACTCGAGACCTAACATTACCCCCCCCCTAGGGCCCCCCCCTCCTTGGGCCTCGCTACGCTCGAAGGCAGCAATGAGCTGTGGGGCCCGAATGTTTTCAGCAGGCTCCCATGACCTGTCCTCTGGGCCATAACCCTTCCAATCCACCAGATAGAACTTTTTGCCGCGTACCACCTTGCACCCCAAAATAGCGTTCACCTCGTAATCGTCCGTAGACGAACCCGATGTCCCGGCAGATGACTCGGAAAACCGGGACATGTATACGGGTTTCAAGAGGGACACATGAAAGGTGTCGGTGATACCCAAGCGTGGAGGAAGAGCCAAACGGTAGACCACAGGATTAACCTGTTCGAGAACCTTGAAGGGACCCAAGTAGCGAGGAGCAAACTTAGTGGACTCAACTCGCAGCCTGATGTTACGGGCGGAGAGCCACACCAAGTCGCCAGGAGCAAAGGTCGGAGCGGGGCGCCGATGAACATCGGCGGAGGACCTCATTCTCTCCTTGGAGGCCCGAATTGCATCCTGCGTGCGGTCCCAAATGTCCCGTGCCTCCACAGCCCAGTCTGCCACCCTGGAGTCAGCAGAAGACAGAGGCATGGGCACAGGAACACGCGGATGCTGGCCGTAATTTAGGAGGAATGGAGTCTGACCGGTGGAGTCGGCTACGGCATTGTTAAGTGCAAACTCTGCCCACGGTAGCAAGGATGCCCAGTCATCCTGCCTGGCAGAAACAAAATGTTGTAAATATGTGACCAAGGTCTGGTTGGCCCTCTCTACCAACCCATTCGTCTCGGGATGATATGCCGAAGAGAGATTCAACTCAATACTGAGTAGACGACAAAGCTCTCTCCAGAATCGAGACGCAAACTGGGGACCCCGGTCACTAACAATTTTGTCTGGCATACCGTGTAGGCAAAAGATATGCTTGACGAACAAGACAGCCAACGCCCGTGCAGAAGGTAGCCGTGGAAGAGGCACCAAGTGCACCATTTTGGAAAAATGGTCGGTGATCACCTAGATAATGGTGCAGTTACGAGACTTGGGTAAGCCCACCACAAAGTCCATCCCGACCATCTCCCAAGGCCTGTCCGCCACCGGCAGAGGAAAAAGCAAACCAGCTGGCCGTTACCGAGGAGTCTTGTTCTTGGCGCAAGAGACACACGCCCGAACATACTCTGCGACATCACGAGCCATATGCGGCCACCAGTACGTCCTCGCCAGTAACTCAGATGTCCTTTTGGTACCAAAATGTCCACCCACCCTGGACGAGTGTGCCCAAGAGAGAACCTCCGGTCGCAAATTGGATGGAACAAAAGTCTTGCCCGGGGGCACAGACTCTAGCGAAACCGGGGCCACAGTTCTGAAGCTCTCGGTGGGGACAATAAGCCGAGGCTCCTCCTCCTCCTCCGCAGATGACACAACGGAGCGAAAGAGAGCGTCGGCCCGAATGTTCTTCTCCCCAGAAATAAAATGGAGGGTGAAATGAAACCGGGAGAAGAATAAGGACCATCTGGCCTGGCGAGAATTCAAGCGCTGGGCTGTCTGCAGGTACACCAGATTTTTATGGTCTGTGAAGACTTGGAAGGGAAAACGTGCTCCCTCCAAGAGATGTCTCCACTCCGAGAAAGCCAACTTCATGGCTAGCAACTCCCTGTCCCCGATGGAATAACTCCTCTCTGCTGGTGAGAAGGTCTTGGAGAAAAAGAAGCAAGGATGCTTCCGACCTTGAGCATCCTTTTGGAAGAGGACTGCTCCAGCACCAACAGAAGAGGCATCCACCTCCATGATAAATGGCTTATCAACATCGGGGCGATGTAGGATGGGAGCGCTAGCGAAGTGTGACTTTATAGAGTTAAAGGCCTTGGAGACCTCCTCAGACCACAATTTGGGATTCGCCCCCTTCTTGGTGAGGGCAACCAAGGGAGCTACCAAAGTTGAGAAGTGCGGAATGAACTGACGATAATAATTAATGAACCCCATAAAGCGCTGCACCGCTTTAAGAGAATGGGGTTCCTGCCAGTCCATCACAGCCTGTAGTTTGGCAGGATCCATAGCCAATCCCTGGGCAGAGATGATGTAGCCTAGGAAAGGTAGGGACTCCTGCTCAAACATACACTTCTCCAACTTGGCATAGAGGGAGTTTGCCCGTAGGAGGTCGAAGACTTTGCAAACATCTCTCCGGTGGGAGTCAATATCTGGAGAGTAGATGAGAATATCATCCAGATAGACTACGACTGAGGTGGAAAGCATATCCCGGAAGATATCGTTCACAAAGTCTTGGAAAACGGCTGGGGCATTACAGAGACCGAAGGGCATCACCAGATATTCATAGTGTCCATCCCTGGTGTTAAAAGCCGTCTTCCATTCGTCCCCCTCACGGATGCGAATCAGGTTGTAAGCACCCCGCAGATCTAGTTTAGTAAATACCCTTGCTCCCCGAAGCCTATCGAAGAGCTCAGATATCAAGGGCAAAGGATACTTATTTTTAACGGTGATAGCGTTAAGACCCCTGTAGTCTATGCATGGACGCAATTCCCCATTCTTCTTCTGCACGAAGAAGAACCCTGCCCCAGCAGGTGACACTGACTTCCTAATGAATCCTCTTGCCAGATTTTCCTGGATGTACTGTGACATTGCCTCCGTCTCCGGGAGAGATAGCGGATAGACTCGACCCCGGGGAGGCTCAGCACCAGGCAAGAGATCATTAGGACAGTCATAGGGGCGATGGGGCGGAAGGATCTCCGCCGCCTTTTTGGAGAACACGTCTGCATAAGACCAATACTGCTTGGGGAGAGAGGAAAGATCTGCGGGTACCTCTGTAGTAGCAACCTGAACGCACTCCCTCTGACACCTACCCCCACAAGATTCACCCCATCCCAGGATTCTGCCAGAGGTCCACTCGATATGAGGAGAGTGGTACCGTAGCCAAGGTATTCCCAACAGGACCTCATCAATTCCCTCTGGAATGACGAGCAGAGATATAATCTCCTGATGAGATGGCGACATGGACAGAGTAAAAGGGATGGTCTGGTGTGTTATCTGTGAGGGCAGTGTCGACCCATTCACCACTCGTACCGTTACTGGTTGTGCTAGCATAACCAGGGGTATTGCGTGACGTTGGGCGAAGGCAGAAGACATAAAATTGCCCTCTGCCCCAGAATCCACGCAGAGCTCTACCAAGTGGGAGAATGAGCCTATAGTAATTGTCCCCTTAAAGGACAATTTAGAGGCAAACGTCGCCGTGTCTAGTGTACCTCCACCTACTACCACTAGACGCTGACGTTTCCTCGACCACTGAGAACATCTGGTGGCTAGATGTCCTGACTGCTGGCAAACATGACAGACCTTGAGTGCACAAGCGGTCCGAGACTTAGATCCCGCTTGTGACACTTCCCTGGCCTCATGTGACTCAGGAACCAGGACCGGAGATTCCAGAGGTTTGGCGAAGGTAGGAGCCAGCCGAAACCTCTGCCTACACTGGGCTCGCTCTAACCTCCGCTCGTTAAAACGGAGGTCAATTCGAGTGGAGACAGTTATTAACTCCTCCAGTGTGGCAGGAATCTCCCTAGTGGCCAGAGCGTCCTTAACGTGGTCAGCCAGGCCCCTCCAAAATATGGGAATAAGAGCTTTATCCGACCAATCCAGCTCAGAAGCTAAAGTGCGGAATTAGACGGCAAAATGATTGACCAAGGACTCACCCTGAGTTAATGCCAGCAGTTGGAGCGCAGTATCATGGGTGACTTGAGGTCCTAAAAAGACCTGTTTCAGAGTGCTCAGAAACAGCGGAGCACTCTGCACCACATGTGTTATGTTAACCAATTCAGTAACACAATGGACATAGCGGTCAGAACACATACAGTGATCTGACAAACACCCAAAAATAAAGAACGAGCTCTGAGACGTGGGAACTCTGCAGACCGCAATCCCTGATCTTATCAAACCACACTAAAGGTAGCCGTGGAGCGCTCCTGACCAGAACCTAGGCGCCTCGTCACAGCCTGAGAAACTAGCTATTCCTGAAGATAGAAAAATAAGCCTACCTTGCCTCAGAGAAATTCCCCAAAGGAAAAGGCAGCCCCCCACATATAATGACTGTGAGTAAGATGAAAACACAAACATAGAGATGAAACAGATTTAGCAAAGTGAGGCCCGACTAGCTGAATAGAACGAGGATAGAGAAGATAACTTTGCGGTCAGCACAAAAACCTATAAATAACCATGCAGAGGGGACAAAAAGACCCTCCGCACCGACTAACGGTACGGAGGTCGTCCCTCTGCGTCTCAGAGCTTCCAGCAGGCGAGAAAAACCAATAAAGCAAGCTGGACTGAAAAATAGCAACAAAATTACATAAGCAAAACTTAGCTTTGCAGAGCAGCAGGCCACAGGAAAGATCCAGGGAAAAAACCAGTCCAACACTGAAACATTGACAGGAAGCATAGATCAAAGCATCAGGTGGAGTTAAGTAGAGAAGAAGCCAACGAGCTCACCAGATCACCTGAGGGAGGAAACTCAGAAGCTGCAGTACCACTTTCCTCCACAAACGGAAGATCCCAAAGAGAATCAGCCGAAGCACCACTTGTGACCACAGGAGTGAACTCTGCCACAGAATTCACAACAGTACCCCCCCCTTGAGGATGGGTCACCGAACCCTCACCAGGGCCCCCAGGCCGACCAGGATGAGCCACATGAAAGGCACGAACAAGATCGGGAGCATGGATATCAGAGGCAAAAATCCAGGAATTATCTTCCTGAGCATAACCCTTCCACTTAACCAGAAACTGGAGTTTCCGTCTTGAAACACGAGAATCCAAAATCTTCTCCACAATATACTCCAATTCCCCCTCCACCAAAACCGGGGCAGGAGGCTCAACAGATGGCACCATAGGTGCCACGTATCTCCGCAACAATGACCTATGGAATACGTTATGTATGGAAAAAGAATCTGGAAGGGTCAGACGAAAAGACACAGGATTAAGAACCTCAGAAATCCTATACGGACCAATAAAACGAGGTTTAAACTTAGGAGAGGAAACCTTTATAGGAATATGACGAGAAGATAACCAAACCAGATCCCCAACACGAAGTCGGGGACCCACACGGCGTCTGCGATTAGCGAAAATTTGAGCCTTCTCCTGGGACAAGGTCAAATTGTCCACTACCTGAGTCCAAATCTGCTGCAACCTGTCCACCACAGTATCCACACCAGGACAGTCCGAAGACTCAACCTGTCCAGAAGAGAAACGAGGATGGAACCCAGAATTGCAGAAAAACGGTGAAACCAAGGTAGCCGAGCTGGCCCGATTATTAAGGGCAAACTCAGCCAAAGGCAAAAAGGACACCCAGTCATCCTGATCAGCAGAAACAAAGCACCTCAGATATGTTTCCAAGGTCTGATTGGTTCGCTCGGTCTGGCCATTAGTCTGAGGATGGAAAGCCGAGGAAAAAGACAAGTCAATGCCCATCCTACCACAAAAGGCTCGCCAAAACCTCGAAACTAACTGGGAACCTCTGTCAGAAACAATATTCTCTGGAATGCCATGCAAACGAACCACATGCTGGAAGAACAAAGGCACCAAATCAGAGGAGGAAGGCAATTTAGACAAGGGTACCAGATGGACCATCTTAGAAAAGCGATCACAGACCACCCAAATGACTGACATCTTTTGAGAAACGGGAAGGTCAGAAATAAAATCCATAGAGATATGTGTCCAAGGCCTCTTCGGGACCGGCAAGGGCAAAAGCAACCCACTGGCACGAGAACAGCAGGGCTTAGCCCGAGCACAAATCCCACAGGACTGCACAAAAGTACGCACATCCCGCGACAGAGAGGGCCACCAAAAGGATCTAGCCACTAACTCTCTGGTACCAAAGATTCCAGGATGACCAGCCAACACCGAACAATGAAGTTCAGAGATAACTCTATTCGTCCACCTATCAGGGACAAACAGTCTCTCCGCTGGGCAACGATCTGGTTTATTAGCCTGAAATTTTTGCAGCATCCGCCGCAAATCAGGGGAGATGGCAGACACAATTACTCCTTCCTTGAGGATACCCGCCGGCTCAGATAAACCCGGAGAGTCGGGTACAAAACTCCTAGACAGAGCATCCGCCTTCACATTTTTAGAGCCCGGAAGGTACGAAATCACAATGTCAAAACGGGCAAAAAACAACGACCAACGAGCTTGTCTAGGATTCAAGCGCTTGGCAGACTCGAGATAAGTCAAGTTCTTATGATCAGTCAATACCACCACGTGATGCTTAGCTCCTTCAAGCCAATGACGCCACTCCTCGAATGCCCACTTCATGGCCAGCAACTCTCGGTTGCCCACATCATAATTTCGCTCAGCAGGCGAAAACTTCCTGGAAAAGAAAGCGCATGGTTTCATCACTGAGCAACCAGAACCTCTCTGCGACAAAACAGCCCCCGCTCCAATCTCAGAAGCATCAACCTCGACCTGAAACGGAAGAGAAACATCTGGCTGACACAACACAGGGGCAGAAGAAAAACGACGCTTCAACTCTTGAAAAGCCTCCACAGCAGCAGAAGACCAATTGACCACATCAGCACCCTTCTTGGTCAAATCGGTCAATGGTTTAGCAATACTAGAAAAATTGCAGATGAAGCGACGATAAAAATTAGTAAAGCCCAGGAACTTTTGCAGACTTTTCAGAGATGTCGGCTGAGTCCAATCATGGATGGCTTGGACCTTAACAGGATCCATCTCGATAGTAGAAGGGGAAAAGATGAACCCCAAAAATGAAACCTTCTGTACACCAAAGAGACACTTTGATCCCTTCACAAACAAAGAATTAGCACGCAGGACCTGAAAAACCGTTCTGACCTGCTTCACATGAGACTCCCAATCATCCGAGAAGATCAAAAT
Organism: Ranitomeya imitator; assembly: GCF_032444005.1. Lineage (NCBI taxonomy): Eukaryota > Metazoa > Chordata > Amphibia > Anura > Dendrobatidae > Ranitomeya > Ranitomeya imitator. The sequence continues at coordinate 640,550,678 of NC_091286.1, forward strand.
GTCATCCAAGTACACAATCAGGAATTTATCCAGGTACTCTCGGAAGATGTCATGCATAAAGGACTGAAACACTGATGGAGCATTAGCAAGTCCGAACGGAATCACAAGATACTCAAAATGACCCTCGGGCGTATTAAATGCAGTTTTCCATTCATCGCCCTGCTTAATTCGCACCAGATTATACGCACCACGAAGATCTATCTTTGTGAACCAACTAGCCCCCTTAATCCGAGCAAACAGATCAGATAACAATGGCAAGGGGTACTGAAATTTAACCGTGATCTTATTTAGAAGGCGGTAATCTATACAAGGTCTCAGCGAACCATCCTTCTTGGCTACAAAAAAGAATCCTGCTCCTAATGGCGACGATGACGGGCGAATATGCCCCTTCTCCAGGGATTCCTTCACATAACTGCGCGTAGCGGTGTGCTCAGGCACGGACAAATTAAACAATCGCCCTTTTGGGAATTTACTACCAGGAATCAAATTGATAGCACAATCACAATCCCTATGCGGAGGTAGGGTATCGGACTTGGGCTCATCAAATACATCCCGGTAATCAGACATGAACTCTGGGACCTCAGAAGAGGTGGATGACGAAATTGACAGAAATGGAACATCACCATGTACCCCCTGACAACCCCAGCTGGAAACCGACATGGATTTCCAATCTAATACTGGATTATGGACTTGAAGCCATGGCAACCCCAAAACGACCACATCATGCAGATTATGCAACACCAGAAAGCGAATATCCTCCTGATGTGCAGGAGCCATGCACATGGTCAGCTGGGTCCAGTACTGAGGCTTATTCTTGGCCAAAGGTGTAGCATCAATTCCTCTCAATGGAATAGGACACTGCAAGGGCTCCAAGAAAACCCACAACGCTTAGCATACTCTAAGTCCATCAAATTCAGGGCAGCGCCTGAATCCACAAATGACATGACAGAATACGATGACAAAGAGCAGATCAAGGTAACGGACAGAAGAAATTTTTACTGTACTGTACCAATGGTGGCAGACCTAGCGAACCGCTTAGAGCGCTTAGGACAATCAGTGATGGCATGAGTGGAATCACCACAGTAGAAACACAGCCCATTCAGACGTCTGTGTTCATGCCGTTCAACTCTGGACAAAGTCCTATCGCACTGCATAGGCTCAGGTTTAAGCTCAGGTAATACCGCCAAATGGTGCACAGATTTACGTTCACGCAAGCGTCGACCGATCTGAATGGCCAAAGACATAGATTCATTCAGACCATCAGGCATAGGAAATCCCACCATGACATCTTTAAGGGCTTCAGAGAGACCCTTTCTGAAAATCGCTGCGAGCGCAGCTTCATTCCATTGAGTGAGTACAGACCACTTTCTAAATTTTTGACAGTATACCTCTATCTCATCCTGACCCTGACACAAAGCCAGCAAATTTTTCTCTGCCTGATCCACTGAATTAGGCTCATCGTACAGCAATCCGAGCGCCAGGAAAAACGCATCAATATTACTTAATGCAGGATCTCCTGGCGCAAGAGAAAATGCCCAATCCTGAGGGTCGCCACGCAAAAAAGAAATAATAATTCTCACTTGTTGAGCTGGGTCACCAGAGGAATGAGGTTTCAAGGCCAAAAACAGTTTGCAATTATTTTTGAAATTCACAAACTTGACTCTATCACCATAAAACAAATCAAGAATAGGAATTCTTGGTTCAAAAATAGGCTTCTGAACCACCAAATCTTGAATCTTTTGCACATTTATAACGAGATTATCCATTGAAGAGCACAGACCCTGAATCTCCATGTCCACACCTGTGTCCTGAACCACCCAAATGTCTAGGGGAAAAAAAAGGCAAAACACAGTGCAAAGAAAAAAAAATGGTCTCAGAACTTCTTTTTTCCCTCTATTGAGAATCATTAGCACTCTGGCTTCCTGTACTGTTATGTTAACCAATTCAGTAACACAATGGACATAGCGGTCAGAACACATACAGTGATCTGACAAACACCCAAAAATAAAGAACGAGCTCTGAGACGTGGGAACTCTGCAGACCGCAATCCCTGATCCTATCAAACCACACTAAAGGTAGCCGTGGAGCGCTCCTGACCAGAACCTAGGCGCCTCGTCACAGCCTGAGAAACTAGCTATTCCTGAAGATAGAAAAATAAGCCTACCTTGCCTCAGAGAAATTCCCCAAAGGAAAAGGCAGCCCCCCACATATAATGACTGTGAGTAAGATGAAAACACAAACATAGAGATGAAACAGATTTAGCAAAGTGAGGCCCGACTAGCTGAATAGAACGAGGATAGAGAAGATAACTTTGCGGTCAGCACAAAAACCTATAAATAACCACGCAGAGGGGACAAAAAGACCCTCCGCACCGACTAACGGTACGGAGGTCGTCCCTCTGCGTCTCAGAGCTTCCAGCAGGCGAGAAAAACCAGTAAAGCAAGCTGGACTGAAAAATAGCAACAAAATTACATAAGCAAAACTTAGCTTTGCAGAGCAGCAGGCCACAGGAAAGATCCAGGGAAAAAACCAGTCCAACACTGAAACATTGACAGGAAGCATAGATCAAAGCATCAGGTGGAGTTAAGTAGAGAAGAAGCCAACGAGCTCACCAGATCACCTGAGGGAGGAAACTCAGAAGCTGCAGTACCACTTTCCTCCACAAACGGAAGATCCCAAAGAGAATCAGCCGAAGTACTACTTGTGACCACAGGAGTGAACTCTGCCACAGAATTCACAACACACATGATCACCACGCTCCCACAGCGGCGTAGCCCATTCCAACGCCCTGTCCGACAAGAGAGACACTATAAATCCCACCTTAGCCCGCTCTGTGGGAAAACGTGCAGCCGGGAGCTCGAGGTGAATAGAGCACTGACTCACAAATCCCCTACAAAACTTGCTATAACCAGAAAATGTTTCTGGCAGCGGGAGGCGAGAAAATGTCGGAGCAGGGGTGGCAATGGACAGGGTTGCTGCAGCCACGCTAGCAGCCTGTACAGCAACTGCGGTAACATCCACAGCTGAGGTTGCGCTCTCAAGAGCCTCCAACCTACCCTCCAGCTGCTGGATGTACCGCAAGGATTGCTGTTTGTCCATCATTACTAGCCAGACCCTGGCGCTAGTGTAATGTTAGGGCTAGCGGAACGCACCAAATAATAAGACAGATAGTGTATGGTGCGTTCGCAGCCCGGGGTCCACCGTGCAGAGCTGGAACCTGCTGCTAAGTAATGACGGACTATATGGCGGTACTCATAAGTATACACACGTGGGTTAAACTTCACCCAGCGTGAAGGAAGCGATCCTGTTGCGTCACAGGATCGCGGTACCGCACATAGAAGGCGAGCAAGTAGTCAGCGAACTCAACCCCAACTAGGATTGAAGTCCGATTAGACCCTTGCTGGCACAACACCGCAACTGGGTGTGTAAGGAAGCAGAATAACAATATTAGGGCACAAGAGTGCATGCGGTGCCGCACTGACGAACGCCACTAACCACCCAGGCTTGGGTAAGGAAAGCACAGAGGAAGTGCACGGCACCGTACTGGCGGTCACAGCAACTGGACGCTGTAACGTGTGATTAGTGCTGTAGGATAAGTCGGGCGCTAGATAGCAACCATACACCTTCCGCGAACAGACATTCAACAGGGAAGGGATATCCAAGGACGACTTGCACTCACAACAAACACACGTAAGCAAATGTACACTAGCGCATGGCCGTGCGGTCATGCGCAGTTTATATAGTTGCAGCACAGGAAGTGGCCACAGAAACTTTGCCCTTCCAAGACCTGCCAAGAGGACCAATGGAATGTGCTGCAGAGCCTGAGCACATGACCCTCGATCTCCAACGGGAGATCTTGCCCTGGGCATGCTCAGTGTGTGCAGACAAGGACTTAGTCCCAGAGAAGTCCGCTCGCTGCTGACCAGCACTGGCTTTAATGGCAGAAGCTGAAGAAGCAGCAGTAACTCTCTGTACAGAGTGAGACTGAGCAAGACGCTGGGACCGACGTCCCTGCTGAGCAGACTCCACTGCGGCTGGAGAAGAATGGGAGACCGCAGCGGAGATGGCTCGAGATTCCCCCTGTGCAGAAGCGGGAACTCGAGACCTAACACAGTGTCATCTGGATTTGGAGGGAACAATCTTCAGCCATAGAGGCGGGGTTTTTGATTCACCCTCTCCTTACCCGCTGGCTGCATGCTGGCTGCAATATTGGATTAAAGTTCATGCTCTGTCCTCTGTAGTACATGCCTGCACAAGGCAATCTTACCTTGCACAGGTGTGTACTATGGAGGACAGAGAATGAACTTCAATCCAATATTGCAGCCAGCATGCAGCCAGCGGGTAAGGAAAGGGTGAATCAAAAACCCCAAAACCCCGCCTCCATGGCTGAAGATTGTTCCCTCCAAATCCAGGTGACAGTGTCCCTTTAATGGGGAAGCATCCCAAAATATCGGGTTTCTATAAATTATTAACCCCTAAACAAAAGGTCCTTTTAGGAGATACACCTTTAAATGAGTTCCCATACGTGTGAATATACCCAATGGTTCTTATCAAATTAAGAAACACTATAACCAGCACTGGAGTGAAACGGCACTGGAATGAACTATTATGTCATGGTCTGAACCGCTGGCGTGCCCTCAGAAAACCCCTTTTTTTAGAACTTAACAGAAAAAAGTCCATACTTGCAATAGGTAGAGAGCCGGATAGGAAAAACCCACTGTGGGAACAAATATACACAGAACGCTTTAGATGGAGTGCTGAACCAGTGTAATATACGTGCCGCATAGAAAAAGTGTGAGCTAATTACCTCAATATATGATAACCGCCATATAGGTGCTGCTGCGACCACGACGAAAACCGCTAACGGGAGGCAGTGAAAAGTAACTGTGTGGCCGACATTTTATTCTGTTCCGGCGCTCGTGCCCGTGAGAGTACTTCCGGGTGAGAGTGCAAGTTCCGGACCTGCGCATAGAGGTCCGGGGAGAGACAGGGAAAGTCGAGGGAAGCCGAAATAGTGCGCCTGCGCAGGAGAGCCCGAGCCCGGACTTTACATAGCTCCCGAGTGCTGCAAAATAACAGAGAAAAAGAACCATAAAATAAAACCATAGATTAACGATGTATCAAGCTGATGCATGTAAGGTTATTTTTAGGTATACAATATAAAGGAAACATATGCAAAATAAGAAATCTCGGAGGACTCAAATACATATACAGTGTGTTAGGAGTCGAGTTTCCTCTGCTGCACAGGGGGAATCTCGATCCGTCTCCGCTGCGGTCTCCCATTCCCCTCCAGCCGCAGTGGAGTCTGCTCAGCAGGGACGTCGATCCCAGCGTCTCGCTCAGTCTGACTCTGTGAGAAGAGTTATTGCTGCTTCTCCAGCTTTTGCCTTTGAAGCCTATTCTGGTCAGCAGCGAGCGGACTTCTCTGGGACTAAGTCCTTATCTGCACACACTGAGCATGCCCAGGGCAAGATCTCCCGTTGGAGATCGAGGGTCATGTGCTCAGGCTCTGCGGCACATTCCATTGGTCCTCTTGGCAGGTCCTAGAAGGGCAAAAAGTTCTGTAGCCATTTCCTGTGCTGCAGCTATATAAACTGCGCTAGTATTGTCTTACAATTGATATGTGTGTATGTGTGAGTGCAAGTCGTTCTTGGTTACCCCTTCCCTATTGAATGTCTGTTCGCGGAAGGTGTACGGCTGCTATCTAGCGCCCGACTTAGCCTACTACACTAAACACACATCACAGCGTCCTGTAGCTGTGCCTGCCAGTACGGCGCCGTGCGCCTGCCTTGCGCTTTCCATACCCAAGTCTGGGTGGTTAGTGGCGTCCGTTAGTGCGGCATCGCTCGCGCACTTGTGCGCTTATATTTCTGAAGGTTCTCTACACACCCAGTTGCGGTGTTGTGCCAGCAAGGGCCTAATCGGGCTTCAATCCCTTCTGGGGTTAAGTCCGCTGGCCACTTGCTCGCTCTCTAGTGCGGTATTGCGGTCCTGTGAATTAACAGGATCGCTTTCCTCACGCTGGGTGAGGTTTAACCCACGCGTGTTTACTTTAGTGTACCGCTATAGAGTCTGCAAATTGCTAGCAGCAGGTTCTCACCTGCACGGTGGACCCCGGACTGCGAACGCATCTTCGTCACCTGTCTTGGTGCGTTCCGCCAGTCCTAACATAATACTAGCGCCAGGGTCTGGCTAGTAAATGGCAGACGGTCAGCGTCTACAGCAGTACATCCAGCAGCTGGAGGGTAGGTTGGCGGCTCTCGAGCGCACAACCTCAGCTGTGGACGTTACTGCTGTCGCTGTTCAGGCTGCAAGTGCAGCTGCAGCCAGTTTGTCCGCTGCCACCCCTGCTCCGACCTTATCCCGTCTCCCGCTTCCAGACAAGTTTGCTGGTGACAGTAAGCCATGTCGGGGATTCGTGAGCCAGTGCTCCATACATCTCGAGCTGCTGGCTGCACGTTTTCCTACGGAACGGGCGAAAGTGGGATTCATTATATCTCTCTTGTCGGGCAGGGCGTTGGAGTGGGCAACGCCGCTTTGGGAACGTGGTGATCGTGTGGTGCAGAGTGCTCCTATCTTCCTGGACGCTCTGAGGCAGGTCTTTCTGGGACCTCGTGTCACCCACGATACCGCGCTCCAATTGTTGGCAATTACTCAGGCTTCGTCCATGGTCAGCCAGTTTGCCATCCTATTCCGGACTCTAGCTTCTGAGCTGGAATGGCCGGATAAAGTCCTTATTCCGGTGTTCTGGAAAGGACTGGCAGATCATGTGAAGGACGCCTTGGCCACCAGGGAGATTCCCGCCACACTGGAGGAGCTTATTACTATAGCTACCCGCATCGATCTCCGTTTTAATGAGCGGAGGTTGGAGCGGACCCAGTGTAGGCAGAGGTTTCGGCTGGCTCCCATCTTTGCCAAACCTCTAGAATCTCCTGTTATGGCGTCCGACTCCCATGAGGCCATGGAGGTTTCTCGAGCGGGATCTAGGTCTCAGACCGCTCGAGTACCTGTGCTATGTAAAAATTGCCAGCAACCGGGACATTTCGCTAATAAATGTCCACGGCGGTCGGGAAAACGATCGCGTCTAGTGTCCATTGGAGGAGGTTCACTGGACACCGCGGCATTTTCCTCAAAATTGTCCTTTAAAGGGACAATCCTGTTAGGCATATCCACTCTTACAGTAGAGCTTTGTGTGGATTCAGGAGCAGAGGGAAATTTTATGTCTTCTGCTTTTGCTCAGCGCCACGCAATACCTCTGGCTATGCTAGCCAAACCAGTAACCGTGAGAGTGGTGAATGGGTCGACACTTCCATTACAGATCACACATCAGACTGTCCCTTTCACGTTAGCCATGTCCCCATCCCACCAGGAGACTATTTCCCTTCTTGTCCTTCCCGAGGGAATGGATGAGATTCTGCTGGGAATGCCCTGGCTTCGTTTCCACTCCCCACATATTGAGTGGACCTCTGGGAGGATATTGGGTTGGAGTGAATCCTGTAAGGGCAGATGTGTGAAAGAGTGCGTTCAGGTTTCCACCACTGAGATACCCGCAGATCTCTCTACTCTCCCCAAACACTATTGGTCTTATGCAGACGTCTTTTCCAAAAAAGCCGCGGAGACCCTTCCGCCTCACCGTCCCTATGACTGTCCTATAGATCTCTTGCCTGGAGCAGAACCTCCTCGGGGACGTGTCTATCCCCTCTCTCTCCCGGAAACGGAGGCTATGTCCCAATACATCCAGGAGAATTTGGCAAGAGGATTTATTAGGAAGTCAGTGTCACCAGCTGGGGCAGGGTTCTTCTTCGTACAGAAGAAGAATGGAGAGTTGCGTCCTTGCATAGACTACAGGGGTCTTAACGCCATCACCGTTAAAAATAAGTACCCGCTGCCCCTGATTTCTGAGCTTTTTGATAGGCTACGGGGAGCTAAGGTATTTACCAAATTAGACCTGCGGGGAGCTTATAACCTGATTCGCATTCGTGAGGGGGACGAATGGAAGACGGCGTTTAACACCAGAGATGGGCATTATGAGTATCTGGTGATGCCCTTCGGGCTCTGTAATGCCCCAGCCGTTTTCCAAGACTTTGTCAACGACATCTTCCGGGATATGCTTTCCACCTCGGTCGTAGTCTATCTGGATGATATTCTCATCTTCTCTCCAGATATTGACTCCCACCGGAGAGATGTTGGCAGAGTCTTCGACCTCTTACGGGCAAACTCTCTTTACGCAAAGTTGGAGAAGTGTGTGTTTGAGCAGGAGTCTTTACCTTTCTTGGGCTATATCATCTCTGCCCAAGGATTGGCTATGGATCCTGCCAAACTACAGGCTGTGATGGACTGGCAAGAACCCCATTCACTTAAAGCGGTGCAGCGCTTTATGGGGTTCATTAATTATTACCGCCAGTTCATCCCCCATTTCTCAACTTTGGTAGCTCCCTTGGTAGCCCTCACCAAGAAGGGAGCAAATCCCAAAGTGTGGTCTGAAGAGGTCTCCAGGGCCTTTTCTTCTACTAAGTCTCATTTTGCTAGCGCTCCCATCCTACATCGTCCCGATGTCGATAAGCCGTTTATAATGGAGGTGGATGCCTCTTCCGTTGGTGCTGGAGCAGTCCTCTTCCAGAAGGATGCTCAAGGTCGGAAGCATCCGTGCTTTTTCTTCTCCAAGACCTTCACACCAGCGGAGAGGAATTATTCCATCGGGGACAGGGAGTTGCTAGCGATGAAATTGGCTTTCTCTGAGTGGAGACATCTCTTGGAGGGGGCTCGTTTTCCCTTTCAAGTATTTACAGACCATAAAAATTTGCTATATTTGCAAACAGCCCAGAGGCTAAATTCTCGCCAGGCCAGATGGTCCTTATTCTTCTCCCGATTCCACTTCACCCTCCATTATGTCGCTGGGGAGAAGAACATTCGAGCTGATGCTCTTTCTCGCTCTGTTGTGTCATCTGAGGAGGAGGAAGGAGAGCCTCGGCTTATTGTTCCTTCTGAGAGCTTGAGAACCGTGGCTCCGGTGTCGCTTGAGTCTGTGCCTCCAGGCAAGACTTTTGTGCCCATAAATTTGCGACCGGAGGTTCTCTCTTGGGCTCATTCCTCCAGGGTGGGTGGACACTTTGGGACTAAAAGGACATCTGAGCTGCTGGCGAGGACGTACTGGTGGCCGCATATGCTGCGAGATGTCAGGGATTACGTTCTGGCGTGTGTCTCATGCGCCAAAAATAAGTCTCCTCGACAACGGCCGTCTGGGTTACTCTATCCCTTGCCGGTGGCAGACAGGCCCTGGGAGATGGTCGGGATGGACTTTGTAGTGGGTTTGCCCAAGTCTCGCGGCTGTACCGTCATTTGGGTAATTACCGATCATTTCTCGAAAATGGTGCACTTGGTGCCGCTCCCACGGTTACCTTCTGCACGGGCCTTGGCAGCGTTGTTCATAAGACACATCTTCCGCCTACACGGCATGCCAGACAAAATTGTCAGTGACCGGGGTCCCCAGTTTGCGTCTCGGTTCTGGAGAGAGCTTTGTCGTCTTCTCAGCATTGAGTTAAATCTCTCTTCCGCATATCATCCCGAGACGAATGGGTTGGTAGAGAGGGCCAATCAGACTCTGGTCACATATCTGCGACATTTTGTTTCTGCCAGGCAGGATGACTGGGCATCTTTATTACCATGGGCAGAGTTCGCCCTTAATAACGCTGTAGCCGATTCCACCGGTCAGACTCCTTTCCTCCTTAATTACGGCCAGCATCCGCGGGTTCCTGTGCCTATGCCCGTGTCCTCTGCTGACTCCAGGGTGGCAGACTGGGCAGTGGAGGCACGGGACATTTGGGACCGCACTCAGGATGCCATTCGGGCCTCGAAAGAGAGAATGAGGTCCTCCGCCGATGCACATCGGCGCCCTGCCCCGGCCTTTGCTCCTGGCGACTTGGTGTGGCTCTCCGCCCGTAACATCAGGCTGCGAGTTGAGTCCACTAAGTTTGCTCCTCGCTACTTGGGCCCATTCAAGGTCCTCGAGCAGGTTAATCCCGTGGTCTACCGCCTGGCTCTTCCTCCACGCTTGGGTATCACCGACACCTTTCATGTGTCCCTCTTGAAACCCGTATACATGTCCCGGTTTTCCGAGTCATCTGCCGGGACATCGGGTTCGTCTACGGACGATTACGAGGTGAACGCTATTTTAGGGTGCAAGGTGGTACGCGGCAAAAAGTTTTATTTGGTGGATTGGAAGGGTTATGGTCCAGAGGACAGGTCTTGGGAGCCTGCTGAAAACATTCGGGCCCCACAGCTCATTGCTGCCTTCGAGCGTAGCGAGGCCCAAGGAGGGGGGGGCCCTAGGAGGGGGGGTAATGTTAGGAGTCGAGTTTCCTCTGCTGCACAGGGGGAATCTCGATCCGTCTCCGCTGCGGTCTCCCATTCCCCTCCAGCCGCAGTGGAGTCTGCTCAGCAGGGACGTCGATCCCAGCGTCTCGCTCAGTCTGACTCTGTGAGAAGAGTTATTGCTGCTTCTCCAGCTTCTGCCTTTGAAGCCTATTCTGGTCAGCAGCGAGCGGACTTCTCTGGGACTAAGTCCTTATCTGCACACACTGAGCATGCCCAGGGCAAGATCTCCCGTTGGAGATCGAGGGTCATGTGCTCAGGCTCTGCGGCACATTCCATTGGTCCTCTTGGCAGGTCCTAGAAGGGCAAAAAGTTCTGTAGCCATTTCCTGTGCTGCAGCTATATAAACTGCGCATGACCGCACGGCCATGCGCTAGTATTGTCTTACAATTGATATGTGTGTATGTGTGAGTGCAAGTCGTTCTTGGTTACCCCTTCCCTATTGAATGTCTGTTCGCGGAAGGTGTACGGCTGCTATCTAGCGCCCGACTTAGCCTACTACACTAAACACACATCACAGCGTCCTGTAGCTGTGCCTGCCAGTACGGCGCCGTGCGCCTGCCTTGCGCTTTCCATACCCAAGTCTGGGTGGTTAGTGGCGTCCGTTAGTGCGGCATCGCTCGCGCACTTGTGCGCTTATATTTCTGAAGGTTCTCTACACACCCAGTTGCGGTGTTGTGCCAGCAAGGGCCTAATCGGGCTTCAATCCCTTCTGGGGTTAAGTCCGCTGGCCACTTGCTCGCTCTCTAGTGCGGTATTGCGGTCCTGTGAATTAACAGGATCGCTTTCCTCACGCTGGGTGAGGTTTAACCCACGCGTGTTTACTTTAGTGTACCGCTATAGAGTCTGCAAATTGCTAGCAGCAGGTTCTCACCTGCACGGTGGACCCCGGACTGCGAACGCATCTTCGTCACCTGTCTTGGTGCGTTCCGCCAGTCCTAACACAGTGGGGCAAAAAAGTATTTAGTCAGTCAGCAATAGTGCAAGTTCCACCACTTAAAAAGATGAGAGGCGTCTGTAATTTACATCATAGGTAGACCTCAACTATGGGAGATAAACTGAGAAAAAAAAATCCAGAAAATCACATTGTCTTTTTTTTAATCATTTTTTTTGCATATTATGGTGGAAAATAAGTATTTGGTCAGAAACAAACAATCAAGATTTCTGGCTCTCACAGACCTGTAACTTCTTCTTTAAGAGTCTCCTCTTTCCTCCACTCATTACCTGTAGTAATGGCTCCTGTTTAAACTTGTTATCAGTATAAAAAGACACCTGTGCACACCCTCAAACAGTCTGACTCCAAACTCCACTATGGTGAAGACCAAAGAGCTGTCAAAGGACACCAGAAACAAAATTGTAGCCCTGCACCAGGCTGGGAAGACTGAATCTGCAATAGCCAACCAGCTTGGAGTGAAGAAATCAACAGTGGGAGCAATAATTAGAAAATGGAAGACATACAAGACCACTGATAATCTCCCTCGATCTGGGGCTCCACGCAAAATCCCACCCCGTGGGGTCAGAATGATCACAAGAACGGTGAGCAAAAATCCCAGAACCACGTGGGGGGACCTAGTGAATGAACTGCAGAGAGCTGGGACCAATGAAACAAGGCCTACCATAAGTAACACACTACGCCACCATGGACTCAGATCCTGCAGTGCCAGACGTGTCCCACTGCTTAAGCCAGTACATGTCCGGGCCCGTCTGAAGTTTGCTAGAGAGCATTTGGATGATCCAGAGGAGTTTTGGGAGAATGTCCTATGGTCTGATGAAACCAAACTGGAACTGTTTGGTAGAAACACAACTTGTCGTGTTTGGAGGAAAAAGAATACTGAGTTGCATCCATCAAACACCATACCTACTGTAAAGCATGGTGGTGGAAACATCATGCTTTGGGGCTGTTTCTCTGCAAAGGGGCCAGGACGACTGATCCGGGTACATGAAAGAATGAATGGGGCCATGTATCGTGAGATTTTGAGTGCAAACCTCCTTCCATCAGCAAGGGCATTGAAGATGAAACGTGGCTCGGTCTTTCAACATGACAATGATCCAAAGCACACCGCCAGGGCAACGAAGGAGTGGCTTCGTAAGAAGCATTTCAAGGTCCTGGAGTGGCCTAGCCAGTCTCCAGATCTCAACCCTATAGAAAACCTTTGGAGGGAGTTGAAAGTCCGTGTTGCCAAGCGAAAAGCCAAAAACATCACTGCTCTAGAGGAGATCTGCATGGAAGAATGGGCCAACATACCAACAACAGTGTGTGGCAACCTTGTGAAGACTTACAGAAAACGTTTGACCTCTGTCATTGCCAACAAAGGATATATTACAAAGTATTGAGATGAAATTTTGTTTCTGACCAAATACTTATTTTCCACCATAATATGCAAATAAAATGTTAAAAAAACAGACAATGTGATTTTCTGGATTTTTTTTCTCAGTTTGTCTCCCATAGTTGAGGTCTACCTATGATGTAAATTACAGACGCCTCTCATCTTTTTAAGTGGTGGAACTTGCACTATTGCTGACTGACTAAATACTTTTTTGCCCCACTGTATACAGTTAGGGCCAGAAATATTTGGACAGTGACACAATTTTCGCGAGTTGGGCTCTGCATGCCACCACATTGGATTTGAAATGAAACCTCTACAACAGAATTCAAGTGCAAATTGTAAAGTTTAATTTGAAGGGTTGAACAAAAATATCTGATAGAAAATGTAGGAATTGTACACATTTCTATACAAACACTCCACATTTTAGGAGGTCAAAAGTAATTGGACAAATAAACATAACCCAAACAAAATATTTTTATTTTCAATATTTTGTCGCAAATCCTTTGGAGGCAATCACTGCCTTAAGTCTGGAACCCATGGACATCGCCAAACGCTGGGTTTCCTCCTTCTTAATGCTTTGCCAGGCCTTTACAGCCGCAGCCTTCAGGTCTTGCTTGTTTGTGGGTCTTTCCGTCTTAAGTCTGGATTTGAGCAAGTGAAATGCATGCTCAATTGGGTTTAGATCTGGAGATTGACTTGGCCATTGCAGAATGTTCCACTTTTTGGCACTCATGAACTCCTGGGTTACTTTGGCTGTATGCTTGGGGTCATTGTCCATCTGTACTATGAAGCGCCGTCCAATCAACTTTGCAGCATTTGGCTGAATCTGGGCTGAAAGTATATCCCGGTACACTTCAGAATTCATCCGGTTACTCTTGTCTGCTCTTATGTCATCAATAAACACAAGTGACCCAGTGCCATTGAAAGCCATGCATGCCCATGCCATCACGTTGCCTCCACCATGTTTTACAGAGGATGTGGTGTGCCTTGGATCATGTGCCGTTCCCTTTCTTCTCCAAACTTTTTTCTTCCCATCATTCTGGTACAGGTTGATCTTTGTCTCATCTGTCCATAGAATACTTTTCCAGAACTGAGCTGGCTTCTTGAGGTGTTTTTCTGCAAATTTAACTCTGGCCTGTCTATTTTTGGTATTGATGAATGGTTTGCATCTAGATGTGAACCCTTTGTATTTACTGTCATGGAGTCTTCTCTTTACTGTTGACTTAAGGTACCTTCACACATAACGATATTGTTAACGATATCGTTGCTATTTGTGACGTAGCAACGATATCGTTAATGAAATCGTTATGTGTGACAGCAACCAACGATCAGGTCCCTGCTGGGAGATCGTTGGTCGCTGAATAAAGTCCAGAACTTTATTTCGTCGCTGGACTCCTGCTGACATCGCTGGATCGGCGTGTGTGACACCGATCCAGCGATGTCTTCACTGGTAACCAGGGTAAACATCGGGTAACTAAGCGCAGGGCCGCGCTTAGTAACCCGATGTTTACCCTGGTTACCATGCTAAAAGTAAAAAAAAACAAACACTAGATACTTACCTACAGCTGTCTGTCCTCCAGCGCTGCGCTCTGCACTCCTCCTGTACTGGCTGTGAGCCGGAAAGCAGAGCGGTGACGTCACCGCTCTGCTTTCCGGCTCCCAGACAGTACAGGAGGAGAGCAGAGAAGCAGAGCGCAGCGCTGGAGGACAGACGGCTGTAGGTAAGTATGTACTGTTTGTTTTTTTTTACTTTTAGCATGGTAACCAGGGTAAACATCGGGTTACTAAGCGCGGCCCTGCGCTTAGTTACCCGATGTTTACCCTGGTTACCGGCATCGTTGGTCGCTGGAGAGCGGTCTGTGTGACAGCTCTCCAGCGACCAAACAGCGACGCTGCAGCGATTCGGATCGTTGTCGGTATCGCTGCAGCGTCGCTAAATGTGAAGGGGCCTTTAGAGACAGATACACCTACTTCACTGAGAGTGTTCTGGACTTCAGTTGATGTTGTGAACGGGTTCTTCTTCACCAAATTAAGTATGCGGCGATCATCCACCACTGTTGTCATCCGTGGACGCCCAGGCCTTTTTGAGTTCCCAAGCTCACCAGTCAATTCCTTTTTTCTCAGAATGTACCCAATTGTTGATTTTGCTACTCCAAGCATGTCTGCTATCTCTCTGATGGATTTTTTCTTTTTTTTCAGCCTCAGGATGTTCTGCTTCACCTCAATTGAGAGTTCCTTTGACCGCATGTTGTCTGCTCACAGTAACAGCTTCCAAATGCAAAACCACACATCTGGAATCCACCCCTGACCTTTTAACTACTTCATTGATTACAGGTTTACGAGGGAGATGCCTTCAGAGTTAATTGCAGCCCTTAGAGTCCATTGTCCAATTACTTTTGGTCCCTTGAAAAAGAGGACGCTATGCATTACAGAGCTATGATTCCTAAACCCTTTCTCCGATTTGGATGTGGAAACTATCATATTGCAGCTGGGAGTGTGCACTTTCAGCCCATATTATATATATAATTGTATTTCTGAACATGTTTTTGTAAACAGCTAAAATAACAAAACTTGTGTCACTGTCCAAATATTTCTGGCCCTAACTGTATACAGGAAAGCAGAAGCTAGATAAATAAGGAGAAGGTTATAAGGAATGACATATTGTCATGGCATATAATTACATGTAAACGGATAATCTGACAGTCTGACATAATGCCTTTCGTAATTAATTCAGTTTGAGCAAGACCATAATAAGAAATATAATCAATAAGAGACCTCATATTCCCTGTTTAAACCATGCGGGCCTAAAGTTTGCAGTGTATAGATCCAAAAGGATTCCCGCTCCTTTAGTCTCTTAATTCTGTCTCCCCCCCTCCTCAGAACCGGTACATGGTCTATTATTTGGAACCTAAGTTGGGCCACACTATGATTGTTTTGTAGAAAATGGGCCGGAATCGGTAGAAGGGTCCTACCACACCTAATGGTGGATTTGTGCTTTGAAAATTTATTTATTTATTTTTCATTTTTTCATTATTTGGATGTTAATGCGTATCTTTCCATATGTGTTTCAGAAGGACATTGTTTCTCTTGAAAAAGGCTTCACAGCCGAAACGTTGAGACTAGAAGGATTTATTACTGTGTCCATACAGAATATAAGAGATGTAATGTTAAAAAACCCCACCATTTTCTTGAAATATGATGATATCTTTGATGGAAATTCACCGTTATTTTTTAAATAAACATTAATAATAAGAGACTTTCTGAGTGTCAAACAGTGTGCCGGAGTTTTTTCATATTATTGTTACTTGTTCCTGAGCACCTCTTACCTAGTGAGCACCTTTTCTACCGTTATTTTTAGTCTATTTTTGAAGGTAGCTCCTATTTATTTTAAATGTCTTTTTCAACCTTATCGTATAATCAGGAGGAGGTATCCACTATTATTTCTCAAGTTACCACACCTGGGACTTTTTTGCATACTCCTACTGAGGAATTACGGACCAGAGACTTTGAAAAAGACCTGTAGCGCTTTACGGCCCTGGATCTTCACAGTATAACCTTGGCAGAGTACCATCGGGTCCAACGCATACCCAGGGGCCTGAGGGTTCCCTTGAGACCCACATTGTTCCAGGATAACACTGAATATTGTGGTAAATTTGAGTCAATCCTTAATAAATGTTCCATGGACTTGATGATATTAACTATTGATTTTCTACAGAAGGAGATTGTGGAATTGAAAAGCAAGATTTCATCTACGGAGCAACAACTTAGGAGTACATCTTCACCAGAGGACTTCAAAGGGTTGAAGGACAAAGTGGACAAGACTGTCTCAGATTTGCGTGACAATTTACAGATCAGGAAGCGGAACAAATTTTTGCGCGACACCGAGGACTATAGAAATAACCAAGTATATAAATGGCAGTTTACCACTTACTCCAGGAATCGGAGACCGACAAGAAGGGACTACAGTCCGTTTTCCACCAGTTCAGAAAGCGATTTTGGTTCAGCACGCTCTTCTTTTTTAGAACAACGTCCAGGCCGAGGTCACAAAGGAAAACGAGGAGGGGGCAACGGACACGGATCAGAACAGTGCCGAATGGCGACCAGATCCCAGGTACTGACATCACCAATAACATCGTATACAACATTTCGTCACAGTGTCGATCCCCCGCGGAATTGACTGTCTTACAAAAAGGACTTAGTTTCTGTCCGGTCCCACGGTACAACTCCTTCCAGTTAGATCAGGAGCTGTATCGTTTTTTTAGAAATATAAGGCTGAAAGCACATTTCTCTAAAGTATTAATGAATATTTCTCCTTTATCTGAATCTACTGGCTCAGAATTTACTTTAAAATCTTTAGATCTGCGAACTCACAGTTCCTTTCAACCCCCACATATCTACCATCCAGTTGAAACGTATATAGAGTTGGTAAAGAATGACGTTAAAAAGGTCTTAGAATCCATTGAAAGGGGTAATCACCATGTGAGACATAATCTTTCCGTTGAGGAGAAGAGGGCTTTATCAACATTAAAGGATAATAAACAAATTATAATAAAACCGGCGGATAAAGGGGGGTTCAATTGTAATACTAGACCGGGATTACTATATGCAAGAGATCAGGGCGCAACTTGGGGACTTGGATACGTATCAACCCATTGGTAGTAACCCCACCTTTGAGATAAGTAGAGAAATCAAAGATCTAGTGACTCATTATACTACAACGGGTACAATTGATACAAAGTTGGGAGAGTTTTTAGTAAAACAACATCCGGTAACACCAGTTTTCTACACACTCCCCAAGATTCATAAACATCCATTGAGGCCCCCAGGGCGTCCCATAGTTGCTTCTACGGAGTCCCTATTATCTCCTCTAGCCATAACGCTAGAAAATTTTTTATCCCCCCTGGTACCAAGGATTAGATCTTACCTTAAGGACACAACTGACTTCATAACATCTCTTAAAAACGTAGGGAGACTTCCGACAAACTGTCTGTTAGTATCTATGGATGTGAACAGTTTGTACACAAGTATAAGACATCAGGACGGTATTGAGTCGGTCATGTCCTTTCTATCCTCCCATACAAACTTCTCCATTCAACAACAGAAATTTTGTAAGGACTTTCTCACGTTAGTACTGACCCGTAATTTTTTCATTTTTGAGGACCAGTTTTTTATACAGAGGAAGGGGACTGCCATGGGGTCCAACATGGCACCCCCTTATGCGAACATTTTTATGGACCATTTCGAACTAACATACGTCTACACACATCCCAGTTTTATGTCTTAAGTGATTTATTGGCGTCGTTATATAGACGACATCTTCCTCATATGGACTGGTGACATAGAAACTCTTTGTGACTTTCATAGAGACCTCAATTCTAGTTTACCTGGCCTTACTTTTTCATTGTCTCATGATCCAGTCTCCATGAATTTTTTGGACACTAGAGTCATTATTAATGAGCATAGAGAGGTTGAGACGGATCTCTTTGTAAAATCCACAGATAGGAACAGTCTCTTAAAATATGACAGTTGTCATCCACATCACATCAAAAGAGCTCTCCCGAAATCCCAACATGTTAGGGTTGATAGGATTGTGTCCAATCCTGAAATTAGTCATATCAGACATCAAGAAATGAATGAGAAATTTCGTATTAGGGGATACCCTGAACATGTTCTTACATCTAATAGAGACACAACCAGACCCGACATATGCTCTAGGACCCCTAGGATGGCTTTCGTTAGTACATTTCATCCTTTGAACCACCTAATTAACAAGTGTATCCTTCAACATTGGGATATTTTAAGGAACGCATATCCACAAGTGAGGGAATTTGATTCTAAACCTATAATCTGTAGTAAACGTTGTTCTAATATTAAGGATCACTTAGTTAGGGCTGATGTAGGCCCAAGCAAGAGGGGCCTTACACAAGGGGTTTTGACTTCACCTCACAATGGCACATTCCCGTGTTTGAGTTGTCACCAATGCTCTAATGTACTTAAGGGTGACTCTTTCACACACCCACGGTCGGGGAAGAGATTTCCAATCAAAGGACAGTTCAACTGTAATTCGTCCTTCGTTGTGTATTTGATAAAGTGTCCTTGCGGTCTCGGATATGTTGGAGAGACTACCCAACATATCCGAGACCGCATTTCAAAGCACAAATCCACCATTAGGTGTGGTAGGACCCTTCTACCATTTCCGGCCCATTTTCTACAAAACAATCATAGTGTGGCCCAACTTAGGTTCCAAATAATAGACCATGTACCGGTTCTGAGGAGGGGGGGAGACAGAATTAAGAGACTAAAAGAGCGGGAATCCTTTTGGATCTATACACTGCAAACTTTAGCCCCGCATGGTTTAAACAGGGAATATGAGGTCTCTTATTGATTATATTTCTTATTATGGTCTTGCTCAAACTGAATTAATTACGAGAGGCATTATGTCAGACTGTCAGATTATCCGTTTACATGTAATTATATGCCATGACAATATATCATTCCTTATAACCTTCTCCTTATGTATCTAGCTTCTGCTTTCTTGTATACATATGTATTTGAGTCCTCTGAGATTTCTTATTTTGCATATGTTTCCTTTATATTGTATACCTAAAAATAACCTTACATGCATCAGCTTGATACATCGTTAATCTATGGTTTTATTTTATGGTTCTTTTTCTCTGTTATTTTGCAGCACTCGGGAGCTATGTAAAGTCCGGGCTTGGGCTCTCCTGCGCAGGCGCACTATTTCGGCTTCCCTCGACTTTCCCTGTCTCTCCCCGGACCTCTATGCGCAGGTCCGGAACTTGCACTCTCACCCGGAAGTACTCTCACGGGCACGAGCGCCGGAACAGAATAAAATGTTGGCCACACAGTTACTTTTCACTGCCTCCCGTTAGCGGTTTTCGTCGTGGTCGCAGCAGCACCTATATGGCGGTTATCATATATTGAGGTAATTAGCTCACACTTTTTCTATGCGGCACGTATATTACACTGGTTCAGCACTCCATCTAAAGTGTTCTGTGTATATTTGTTCCCACAGTGGGTTTTTCCTATCCGGCTCTCTACCTATTGCAAGTATGGACTTTTTTCTGTTAAGTTCTAAAAAAAGGGGTTTTCTGAGGGCACGCCAGCGGTTCAGACCATGACATAATAGTTCATTCCAGTGCCGTTTCACTCCAGTGCTGGTTATAGTGTTTCTTAATATGATAAGAACCATTGGGTATATTCACACGTATGGGAACTCATTTAAAGGTGTGTCTCCTAAAAGGACCGTTTGTTTAGGGGTTAATAATTTATAGAAACCCCATATTTTGGGATGCTTCCCCATTAAGTCTAACGTGGAATTATTACTATATGACATTTGTAGGGTGAATCATGTAGGATTTACATATTTAAGGGGGTCTTACTACATTTTGTCCCCCTTTATTTATTTATTTATTTATTTTTCATTTTTTCATTATTTGGATGTTAATGCGTATCTTTCCATATGTGTTTTAGAAGGACATTGTTTCTCTTGAAAAAGGCTTCACAGCCGAAACGTTGAGACTAGAAGGATTTATTACTGTGTCCATACAGAATATAAGAGATGTAATGTTAAAAAACCCCACCATTTTCTTGAAATATGATGATATCTTTGATGGAAATTCACCGTTATTTTTTAAATAAACATTAATAATAAGAGACTTTCTGAGTGTCAAACAGTGTGCCGGAGTTTTTTCATATTATTGTTACTTGTTCCTGAGCACCTCTTACCTAGTGAGCACCTTTTCTACCGTTATTTTTACTGTTGAGCAAAGACGTTGGTCTCAGCAACTTGCTCAGATCCAGGCTGTACGCTTGCTTACTGCTGCCTCTTGATGTTCAGCTATAGTAACTGGCAATACTCAGCAGCGAGCAGTCACTCTTGAGATTAAGTCCAGGTTTCGCTCTACTGATCATGCTCGTGGGTGGACTTCTTGTTGGTGGTCACCTTCACATGCTCAGGTCCTGGTCCTGCTCCAAATTGGCCAGTGAGTGCTTAGAGTCCACTATTGATTCCCATGCAGTCCAGTGGGGCTTGCGTACTCCTGTGATGCTAACATGGTACGCGACTAGCACCATATTAGTGCCTATAAACACAGCTCTGCTGCAGAGTTTCTTTTCCATCGCTGTGTGCGATTAGCACAGTCATGTGTTTTTCCGCTGAGTGACAATTAACTCAGTGCAAATCAGTTTCGCTTGCTGCTTGTTTCGCCATTGTCCAATACCATCCCTGCATGGTGGACCCCGGGTGGTGAATGCACTTTATTATTATATTTTATTTAGTGCGTTCCGCCAGCCCTAACAGTATCTTAGCGCCAGGGTCTGGCTAACAATGGTGGACCAGCAGCAGCTTCCATGGAGTTTCCTGCATCTGGAGAGCAGGTTGTCTGCGTTAGAGCGAGCAACCTCAGCTGTGCATTCATCCGCAGCAGCGGCACAGATAGTCAGAGAAGCCACTCCCAGGGTTTCAGCTGCGTCGCCTGTACCATTTTTGCCACAGTTCCCACTCCTCGATAAGTTTTCTGGGGATAGGAATGCTTGCAGAGGATTCGTGAACCAATGCTCAATCCAGCTGGAGCTACTAGGTTCATGTTTCTCATCTGAGTGGGCCAAAGTGAGATTTGTGGTGTCCCTCTTAATGGACAGGGTGCTGGAGTGGGCTACGTCATTATGGGAACACAAAGACCTGGTGGTTCAGAGCGCTTTTAGATTTTTGAGCACCCTGAAACAGGTCTTTCTGGGACCTCAGGTTAGCAGTGATGCCACACTCCAACTCCTGAGGCAGAGCCATTCACCGACAAGCCAATTTGCCATTTGGTTCCGGACAATGGCTTCCTAACTGGAGTGGCCAGATAAGGTTTTGATTCTGGTGTTTTGGAAGGGTCTTGCAAACCATGTCAAGGATGCACTCGCCACGAGGGCGATTCCAACTACACTGTAGGATTTAATACCTGTCTCCACCTGTATCAACCTTCGGTATACCGAATGAAGGCTGGAAGGAGCCCAGTGTAGACAAAGGATTCGGCTGGCACCAACTTTTGCCAATCCTCTGGGGTCTCCTACTCAAGCCAATGAACTGAGTGAACCTCCGGGGGGTCGTCGGACAGATGCTAAGGTCCATTCCATTCGTCCTTCGCCAACCCATCCTGACAATATGCAGGCGTGCCAGGCACCATAGGGAACGGCCGTCTAAAGTGGCAATTAGAGGAGGTGCTCCAGACTCTTCGGACATGTCCTCCAAAATTACATTTAAGGTGACACTATCCTATAGGTCGATCTCTCTCTCTGCAGAGGCTTGTGTGGACTCCAGGGCAGAGGGTAATTTTGTCGTCCTCTTTCGCACTACGGCACGCAATACCCCTAGTGATGCTCCCTAAGCCCATTACCATCCGATTGGTTAATGGTTTAGTGCTGCCCAATCAGATCACCTATCAAACCATTCTCCTTTCCCTCAAGTTTTCTCGTAATCATCAGGAGTTAATCTCCTTCTTAGTCATGCCCGAGGGTATTAATGAGGTGTTGCTGGGTATACCCTAGCTGCCCCACCATTCACCCCATACTGATTGGGCAACTGGGAGTATACAAGGATGGAGTAGGTCATGCGAGGGACAGTGTCTCAAGGCCCAATCCTGGTTGGTTCAACCGAGGTTTCAGCAGATCTAACCTCGCTCCCCAAGCACTACTGGTAGTGTGCGGAAGTGTTCTCAAAGAAAGCCACGGAGACACTTCTTCCCCATCGTCCCTATGACTGGCTAATTGACCTCATACTGGGGGCAGAGCCATCCCGTAGGCGATGTCAGCATTCATAAAAGAGCATCTGGCAAGGGGCTTTATTAGAAAATCTGTGTCTCCTGCTGGGGCTGGGTTCTTCTTCCTCCAGAAGAAGAACGGGGAACTCCCACCTTGTATAGATTAAAGGGGCCTGGATGCCATCACCATTAAAAATAAATGTCCTCTGCCACTTATCTCCGAGCTGTTTGACAGACTGCAGGGTGCGAGAATATTTACTAAACTAGATCTGCTAGGCGCCGATAATTTAATACGCATTCAAGAGGGTGATGAATGCAAGACAGCGTTTAACACTCAGGATGGGCATTATGAATGGTTAGTAATGCCATTCAGTCTTTGTATTGCTCCAGCTGTCTTCCAGGATTTCGTAAATGACATATTTCGGGAGATGTTATCCACCTCAATGGTTATCTACTTGGATGACATTCTTATTTTCTCTCCCAATCTGAGTGCTCGTCGCATAGACGTTGCCAGAGTTTTTGAGCTCTTGCGTGCCAACTCTCTCTAGGGCCAAACTTGAGAAGTGTCTCTTTGAGCAGGAGTCTTTACCATTCCTTGGCTATACCATTCCTTGGCTATGGATCCTGCCAAGGTGGAATCAGTGTTGAACTGGCAGGAACCACATTCCCTTAAAGCGGTGCAGTGCTTTATGAGATTTATTAACTACTACCGCCAGTTCATTCCCCACTTCTCTACTCTGGCAGCTCCCTTGATAGCTCTCACCAAGAAGGGAACTAACCCTAAGCTATGGTCCAAGGAGGTCTCTGAGGCCTTTGTCTCCTTAAAGTCCCATTTTGCTATGGCTCCTGTGTTGCATCTGCCATATGTGGATAAGCCCTTTATTCTGGAGATGGATGCCTCTTTTGTCGATGCAGGAGCTGTTTTATATCACAAGGATGCTAACGGTCGGAAACAACCCTGCTTCTTCTCTATGTCTTTCTCACCGGCAGAGAAGAATTACTCCATCAGGACAGGGAGCTACTGGTCATGAAGTTGGCCTTCTCCGAATGGAGATATTTCCTGAAGTGAGCTCAGCATCCCTTCCAGGTGTTCACGGACCATAGGAATCTGCTCTATCTGCAGATGGCCCAATGGCTAAATTCTCGCCATGCCAGGTGGTCTCTATTCTTCTCCCGATTTAAGTTTACAATACACTTTCTCTCTGGGGAGAAGAATTTATGGGCTGACGCCTTGCCCCATTCTGTCGTCTCTTCCAAAGAAGGAGACGAACCACTGCTAATCACCCCGTTGGAGAGTCTGCGAATGGTGGCTCCAGTTTCACTTGAATCAATGCTTCCGGGCAAGACTCTTGTACCACCGAACCTGCTACCGGAGGTCCTCTATTGGGCTCACACATCTAAGTTGGGTGGGCACTTCGGGACCAAGAGGACTACTGGGCTTCTGGCGAGGTCTTATTGGTGGCCACGGATGGCACATGACATTAGGGACTATGTTCAGGCATGTGTTTCTTGTACCAAGAACTGGCCTTCCTAGCAGAGGCCGGCGGGCTTGTTACATCCCCTGCCGGTGACAGATAGGCCCTGGGAAATGGTCGGGATGGACTTCATTGTGGGATTGCCCACGTCCCATAACAATACTGTCATCTGGGTAGTCAACGATCATTTCTCCAAAATGGTACATCTTGTTCCCCTTCCACGTGTACCATCTGCATGGGCTCTGGCCCAAAAGTCATTATCTCAGTAAATAAGAATACTGTATAACACCAGCTTGAAAAATTATTTTAACCCCTTCCCGACCCATGACGCCACGTAGGCGTCATGAAAGTCGGTGCCATTCCGACCCATGACGCCTATGCGGCGTCATGGAAAGATCGCGTCCCTGCAGATCGGGTGAAAGGGTTAACTCCCATTTCACCCGATCTGCAGGGACAGGGGGAGTGGTAGTTTAGCCCAGGGGGGGTGGCTTCACCCCCTCGTGGCTACGATCGCTCTGATTGGCTGTTGAAAGTGAAACTGCCAATCAGAGCGATTTGTAATATTTCACCCATTATAACGGGTGAAATATTACAATCCAGCCATGGCCGATGCTGAAATATCATCGGCCATGGCTGGAAATACTAGTGTGCCCCCACCCCACCCCTCCGATCGCCCCCCCACCCCCCCGATCTGGCCGGTACACTGCTCCGGCTCCCCTCCGTCCTGTGCTCCGCTCCCCCCCGTGCTCGTGTCCGCTCCCCCCGTGCTCCAATCACCCCCCCGTGCTCCAATCACCCCCCCTGCACTCCGATCCACCCCCCCCCCCGTGCTCCGTTCCACCCCCCCGTGCTCCATTCCAGCCCCCCCGTGCTCCGTTCCACGCCCCCCGCGCTCCGTTCCACCCCTCCCGCGCTCCGATTCCCCCCCCCGTGCTCCGATCCCCCCCCCCGTGGTCCCCCCCCCACCCTATCATACTTACCGATCCAGCCGTGGTCCCGTCCGTCTTCTCCCGGGCGCCGCCATCTTCCAAAATGGCGGGCGCATGCGCAGTGCGCCCGCCGAATCTGCCGGCCGGCAGATTCGTTCCAAAGTGCATTTTGATCACTGAGATATAATCTATCTCAGTGATCAAAATAAAAAAAATAATAAATGACCCCCCCCCTTTGTCACCCCCATAGGTAGGGACAATAAAAAAAATAAAGAAATTTTTTTTTTTCCACTAATGTTAGAATAGGGTTAGGGTTAGGGTTAGGGGTAGGGGTAGGGTTAGGGTTAGGGGTAGGGGTAGGGCTAGGGTTAGGGGTAGGGTTAGGGGTAGGGTTAGGGCTAGGGTTAGGGTTAGGAATGTGCACACGTATTCTGGTCCTCTGCGGATTTTTCCGCTGCGGATTTGATAAATCCGCAGTGCTAAACCGCTGCGGATTTATGGCGGATTTACCGCGTTTTTTTCTGCGCATTTCACTGCGGTTTTACAATTGCGATTTTCTATTGGAGCAGTTGTAAAACCGCTGCGGAATCCGCACAAAGAAGTGACATGCTGCAGAATGTAAACCGCTGCGTTTCCGTGCAGTTTTTCCGCAGCATGTGCACAGCGATTTTTGTTTCCCATAGGTTTACATTGAAATGTAAACTCATGGGAAACTGCTGCGGATCCGCAGCGTTTTCTGCAGCGTGTGCACATACCTTTAGAATTAGGCCATGTGCACACGGTGCGGATTTGGCTGCGGATTCGCAGCAGTGTTCCATCAGGTTTACAGTACCATGTAAACATATGAAAAACCAAATCCGCTGTGCCCATGGTGCGGAAAATACCGCGCGGAAACGCTGCATTGTATTTTCCGCAGCATGTCAATTCTTTGTGCGGATTCCGCAGCGTTTTACACCTGCTCCTCAATAGGAATCCGCAGGTGAAATCCGCACAAAAAACACTGGAAATCCGCGGAAAATCCGCAGGTAAAACACAGTGCCTTTTACCCGCAGATTTTTCAAAAATGGTGCGGAAATATCTCACACGAATCCGCAACGTGGGCACATAGCCTTAGGGTTAGGGTTGGAATTAGGGTTGTGGTTAGGGTTAGGGGTGTGTTGGGGTTAGTGTTGTGGTTAGGGGTGTGTTGGGGTTAGGGTTGTGATTAGGGTTATGGCTACAGTTGGGATTAGGGTTAGGGGTGTGGGGGGGTTAGTGTTGGAGTTAGAATTGAGGGGTTTCCACTGTTTAGGCACATCAGGGGTCTCCAAACGCAACATGGCGCCACCATTGATTCCAGCCAATCTCGTATTCAAAAAGTCAAATGGTGCTCCCTCACTTCCGAGCCCTGACGTGTGCCCAAACAGTGGTTTACCCCCACATATGGGGTACCAGCATACTCAGGACAAACTGTGCAACAATTACTGGGGTCCAATTTCTCCTATTACCCTTGTGAATCTAAAAAAATGCTTGCTAAAACATAATTTTTGAGGAAAGAAAAATGATTTTTTATTTTCACGGCTCTGCGTTGTAAACGTCTGTGAAGCACTTGGGGGTTCAAAGTGCTCACCACATATCTAGATAAGTTCCTTGGGGGGTCTAGTTTCTAAAATGGGGTCACTTGTGGGGGGTTTCTACTGTTTAGGCACACCAGGGGCTCTGCAAACGCAACGTGACACCCGCAGACCATTCCATCAAAGTCTGCATTTCAAAAGTCACTACTTCCCTTCTGAGCCCCGACGTGTGCCCAAACAGTGGTTTACCCCCACACATGGGGTATCAGCGTACTCAGGAGAAACTGGACAACAACTTTTGGGGTCCAATTTCTCCTGTAACCCTTGGGAAAATAAAAAATTCTGGGCTAAATAATTATTTTTGAGGAAAGAAAACGTATTTATTATTTTCACGGCTCTGCATTATAAACTTCTATGAAGCACTTGGGGGTTCAAAGTGCTCACCACACATCTAGATAAGTTCCTTTCAGGGTCTAGTTTCCAAAATGGGGTCACTTGTGGGGGGTTTCTACTGTTTAGGCACATCAGGGGCTCTGCAAACGCAACGTGACGCCCGCAGAGCATTCCATCAAAGTCTGCATTTCAAAACGTCACTACTTCAATTCCGAGCCCCGGCATGTGCCCAAACAGTGATTTACCCCCACATATGGGGTATCACCGTACTCAGGAGAAACTGGACAACAAATATTGGGGTCAAATTTCTCCTGTTACCCTTGGGAAAATTAAAAAATTCTGGGCTAAATAATTATTTTTGAGGAAAGAAAACGTATTTATTATTTTCACGGCTCTGCATTATAAACTTCTATGAAGCACTTGGGGGTTCAAAGTGCTCACCACACATCTAGATAAGTTCCTTTGGGGGTCTAGTTTCCAAAATGGGGTCACTTGTGGGGGGTTTCTACTGTTAAGCCACATCAGGGGCTCTGCAAATGCAACGTGACGCCCACAGAGCATTCCATCAAAGTCTGCATTTCAAAACGTCACTACTTCACTTCCGAGCCCCGGCATGTGCCCAAACAGTGATTTACCCCCACATATGGGGTATCAGCGTACTCAGGAGAAACTGGACAACAACTTTTGGGGTCAAATTTCTCCTGTTACCCTTGGGAAAATAAAAAATTGCAGGCTAAAAATCATTTTTGAGAAAATAATTTTTTTTTTTATTTTCATGGCTCTGCGTTATAAACTTCTGTGAAGCACTTGGGGGTTCAAAGTCCTCACCACACATCTAGATTAGTTCCTTTGGGGGTCTAGTTTCTAAAATGGTGTCATTTCTGGGGGATCTCCAATGTTTAGGCACACAGGGGCTCTCCAAACGTGACATGGTGTCCGCTAATGATTGGAGCTAATTTTCCATTTAAAAAGCCAAATGGCGTGCCATCCCTTCCGAGCCCTGCCGTGCGCCCAAACAGTGGTTTACCCCCACATATGGGGTATCAGCGTACTCAGGACAAACTGGACAACAATATTTGGGGTCCAATTTCTCCTATTATCCTTGGCAAAATAGGAAATTCCAGGCTAAAAAATCATTTTTGAGGAAAGAAAAATTATTTTTTATTTTCATGGCTCTGCGTTATAAACTTCTGTGAAGCACCTGGGGGTTTAAAGTGCTCAATATGCATCTAGATAAGTTCCTTGGGGGGTCTAGTTTCCAAAATGGGGTCACTTGTGGGGGAGCTCCAATGTTTAGGCACACAGGGGCTCTCCAAACGCGACATGGTGTCCGCTAACAATTGGAGCTAATTTTCCATTCAAAAAGTCAAATGGCGCGCCTTCTCTTCCGAGCCCTGCCGAGTGCCCAAACAGTGGTTTACCCCCACATATGAGGTATCGGCGTACTCGGGAGAAATTGCCCAACAAATTTTATGATCCATTTTATCCTACTGCCCATGTGAAAATGAAAAAATTGAGGCGAAAAGAATTTTTTTGTGAAAAAAAATTACTTTTTCATTTTTACAGATCAATTTGTGAAGCACCTGAGGGTTTAAAGTGCTCACTAGGCATCCAAATTAGTTCCTTGGGGGGTCTAGTTTCCAAAATGGGGTCACTTGTGGGGGAGCGCCAATGTTTAGGCACACAGGAGCTATCCAAACGCGACAT
The DNA here is from genome assembly GCF_032444005.1 of Ranitomeya imitator. NCBI lineage: Eukaryota > Metazoa > Chordata > Amphibia > Anura > Dendrobatidae > Ranitomeya > Ranitomeya imitator. The sequence goes on from NC_091286.1 coordinate 640,579,200, forward strand.
GGTGTCCGCTAACGATGGAAATAATTTTTCATTCAAAAAGTCAAATGGCGCTCCTTCCCTTCCGAGCCTTACCATGTGCCCAAACAGTGGTTTACCTCCACATGTGAGGTATTGGTGTACTCAGGAGAAATTGCCCAACACATTTTAGGATCCATTTTATCCTGTTGCCCATGTGAAAATGAAAAAATTGAGGCTAAAAGAATTTTTTTGCGAAAAAAAAGTACTTTTTCATTTTTACGGATCAATTTGTGAAGCACCTGGGGGTTCAAAGTGCTCACTATGCATCTAGATAAGTTCCTTGGGGCGTCTAGTTTCCAAAATGGGGTCACTTGTGGGGGAGCTCCAATTTTTAGGCACACGGGGGCTCTCCAAACGTGACATGGTGTCCGCTAAAGAGTGGAGCCAATTTTTGATTCAAAAAGTCAAATGGCGCTCCTTCCCTTCCAAGCCCTGCCGTGCGCCAAAACAGTGGTTTACCCCCACATATGAGGTATCAGCGTACTCAGGACAAATTGGACAACAACTTTCGTGGTTCAGTTTCTCCTTTTACCATTGGGAAAATAAAAAAATTGTTGCTAAAAGATAATTTTTGTGACTAAAAAGTTAAATGTTCATTTTTTCCTTCCATGTTGCTTCTGCTTCTGTGAAGCACCTGAAGGGTTAATAAACTTCTGGAATGTGGTTTTGAGTACCTTGAGGGGTGCATTTTTTAGAATGGTGTCACTTTTGGGTATTTTCAGCCATATAGACCCCTCAAACTGACTTCAAATGTGAGGTGGTCCCTAAAAAAATGGTTTTGTAAATTTCGTTGTAAAAATGACAAATCGCTGGTCGAATTTTAACCCTTATAACTTCCTAACAAAAAAAAATTTTGTTTCCAAAATTGTGCTGATGTAAAGTAAACATGTGGGAAATGTTATTTATTAACTATTTTGTGTCACATATCTCTCTGGTTTAACAGAATAAAAATTCAAAATGTGAAAATTGCGAAATTTTCAAAATTTTCGCCAAATTTCCGTGTTTATCACAAATAAATGCAGAATTTATTGACCTAAATTTACCACTAACATGAAGCCCAATATGTCACGAAAAAACAATCTCAGAACCGCTAGGATCCGTTGAAGCGTTCCTGAGTTATTACCTCATAAAGGGACACTGGTCAGAATTGCAAAAAACGGCAAGGTCTTTAAGGTCAAAATAGGCTGGGTCTTGAAGGGGTTAAAATCTGAAATGTTGGCCTACTGAAATGTATGTTCAGTAAATGCACTCAATACTTGGTTGGGGCTCCTGTTGCATCAATTACTACATCAATGCAACGTGGCATGGAGGCAATCAGCCTGTGGCACTGCTGAGGTGTTATGGAAGCAGGGGGCAGAACAATGCTGGCATCGTTCTGCCCCCTGCCTGCTAGCAAGTGGAAGTACAACACATTGGCACCAATGTTACACTTTTGCAGTGGTGAACAGAGACAGGAAACAGTACATAGGACACACTGCACAATTCCACCTGCTATGGAGCTGGATGAGGGCCCGTTTAACTCTTGAGCCCCTATGCGGCTGTACAAGTTGCACTAATAATATGTCTGCCCATGTATTTGTGTAAATCCCTGCAGAAGATCAGCTCAAGGGCTGAATATAATTCCTACACGTTTAATTATCTGAGGTCTCCGTCATATTGGATCTTTCTTGAAGACACAACACATTTTGGCATTTCCGATCCCCACAAAGGGCATTTACTCTGTTTACATTGGTATCTAAATAGAGGCGCGCAGCACGCATCCTATTAATCCCTCTGTAAACTGGGAACACTGACATCTAAATTACTGAGGATTACAAGCAGAATTTATGTTAACATTTTGCTCAGTCTCACTTACACAGAGAACCTGCCAAGTATCAGCATTACAGTGGGAGGCAGCTGTTTCTGAAGCTACGCGAGGAATTGTGTGTGTAAAGATCTGTAGCTGGGCACAGAGCGCGCTCTTGTCATTTGTGCAGGATGCCAGCTTTATATAGACGCTCCCTTCAATTTCTTATATTTTTTTTCATGTTAATTATCAGCGTACTGCAGCAGTATAAATAGCTGGCATTGCTTTCATCCTTCTTTTTCTCCTTCTCCTTTCTCTCCTTTATATTCTTTTTCTATTCCTTTCTTTGCACTTTATTATGTTTCCTCTTCCCCCTCATTTTCCTCTTCCCCTTTTTTTTTTGTCCCTCTTTTTCCCTTTTTTTCTCTCTTTGTCCTTCTACTGCTGCCTCTCCAAAATCACATTTTTGCACTTAAAGGGAATAAGTCAGTAGGTATTTGCCACCTAATCCAAGAGCAGCATAACTTGGAGACATAGGTCCTGATTCCAGTGAGGCATCACTTACTGGGCTGCTTAGTGCAGTTTTGAAATAATCACTGTTTTATCAGCAGGAGATTATCACTGGAGGACAAGTAAACCTGCTCGAAGGTAGTCAAGCATATTCATGAGCTCTGTATAACCCACCCCCACCACTTATTAGTAGCTTTCTGCCTATGCACTGTGCATACAGAAAGCTGCTGAAGATTATAGGAGACACACATGCGCTCACAGGCTTTGTATAGGCTAGTGGTTTGAGGGGGGGACATGTGCTAGATAATATAAAAGACAATAACTACCAGGCTGGAGACCTGCTGTACTGGACCTAAAAGGTGTATATAAAATACTGGACAGTTCCTGTTAGAAACTAAATGAGGATTGTAACACTTACTCTGCTCCCGATGAGTTGTCCGGTGCTGGGGCAGTCTCCATAGAGCGAATGATAACCATTAGAAGTGTCCTCTCATTGCTATGCCTCCCCTGGTGCCAGCAGAGACACGGGATGGCGGTATGCTCCGGCTGGAAGCGCCACCGTGCAGTAGATAAGTATGGTATTGTGTAATTACAGGTAGCTCATAAATTTGTTGTGGAAGGCTCAGGGGTTCAGGTGTAGATTTTACCCTATGGACTAGATTGACTCTAGGAATGGCTCTCTCCAGCAATGCCAACTGGTAGCCTTTTTGCAGGAGTTGTTGTGTGAGGTATTCTGTCTCAGTGTTGTTGTCGTGCACATTGGTGCAATTCCGCCAGATTCGTGTGTATTGGCCCCAAGGAATGTTAGTGAGACATACTGGTAAATGGCATCTGTTGGTGTGGATAATACAATTGAAATCAACCTCATTGTGATAGCATTTAGATATCAGGTGATTTTTTTTCCACACAAATATTAAAGTCCAAAAAGTTCACATTGGTATTGCTTGTGGTTGGTGTGAATTCCAAGCCAAGGTCATTGTTGTTAAGTTCATCTAATATATAAAGCTGAATGTGTGTGTGTGTATGTATGTCCGGGATTGGCATCTGCGCCGTCGCAGCTACAGCCGCAAAATTTTGCACAGTCACACGTCTGGACCCCGAGAGCGTCATAGGCTATATTGTGAGGCGAAATTTTAACCCCGCGCATTCCAATTCACCAAACAATTTTGCCCCTATCTACATAATGGGGAAAAAAGTGAAAGGAAAAGTGTTGGAGGCGTCGCAGCTACAGCCAAAAAATTTTGCACAGTCACACGTCTGGACCCTGAGAGCATCATAGGCTATGTTGTGAGGTGAAATTTTAACCCCGCGCTTTCCAATTCACCAAACAATTTTGCCCCTATCTACATAATGGGGAAAAGTGAAAGGAAAAGTGTTGGAGGCAAATTGACAGCTGCCAGATGTGAACAAGGGGGACTTAAAGAATGAGAGCGATGGCGCCAAAGAATATATACCGTACAGTTGCTAAGGTGGGGCCCCGACATGGGATACTCACCACACACGGGGATATCAACACACACAAAATGCACCACACACTACCACATGCTTGAACACATATTACCCTCAGCACACATTTCACCACACGTACACCAACCTCGCCACATAAAAGTCGAAACACAAAAGTCGCCGCTCAAAACTCGCCATGCACAAAACTCACCACATGCAAAAACTAGGCTCACGCAAAACTCGCCACAAGTGCAAACCTCACCTCATGGAAAACTCACCACACGCAAAACTTGCACACGCACAAAAATTGCCACATGCACAAAATTTGCAACACATGCAAAAGTTGCCTCACACAAAACTTGCACATACTCAAAAGGCACCACACATAAAACTCGCCACGCGCAAAAACTCGCCATGCGCAAAACTTGCTGCACACAACTTGCTGCACTAACCTGTCACATGCAACTCGACACACAAAAAGTTGCTACACGCATGTTGCCACACAAAACTCATCTCACAAAAGTCTCTACATGCATGTCGCCACACGCAACTCAACACACACAACTTGACAAACGAAACTCGCCCTAAAACACACACAAGTCTGGTATTATCCTTCAAAAATAAAAATCTGATTAATAAGCAGACAAACTACAAGAGCAACAAATGTACCATATAGGAAATACGTCAGCTGTCAGTCACATGACCTGTCTATTTTGTGTATGTGTGAGCTAATATATACTGCCAGGGGGAGGGCTTCCTGTTGGCTGGGGATTTATCAGGCTGCCAATTTAGCTTACAAATACTGATGTAAAAATACTGAGTAAACAACGTGTAAATGAGGTCTAATACAGGAGGAGATGACACAGAGGTATATACTATATACAGGGGAGATGACACACAGGTATATACTATATAGAGGAGGAGATGACATACAGATATATACTATATACAGGGGAGAAGACACACAGCTATATACTATATACAGGAGGAGATGACATACAGGTATATACTATATATAGAAGGAGATGACATACAGGTATATACTATATATAGGAGGAGATGACATACAGGTATATACTATATGCAGGGGAGATGACACACAGCAGGTATATACTATATACAGGGGAGATGACATACAGGTATATACTATATACAGGAGATGACATACATGTGTATACTATATATAAGGGAGATGACAAACATGTATATACTGAGGTGAAAATGATAGGTGTGAGGTGAAAATGAAAAGGTGTGAGTGCAAAATGAGAGGAGTGAGGGAAAATAGTGGAGTGATCGGAAAATGACAGATGTGAGAGGGGGGAATGAGAGGAGTGAGGGAGAAAATGAGAGATGTGAGGGGGAAAATGAAAGATGTGATTGGGAAAATGAGACGCGTGATGGGAAAATAAGAGAAGTGAGGTGCTATAACTAACCACAGATATTTACTATGCCCAGGCAATGCCGGGCTCTTCCGCTAGTCTACTATATAAAGCTGAATGTGTGTATGTGTGTGTATGTGTGTATGTCCGGGATTGGCATCTGCACCGTCGCAGCTACAGCCACAAAATTTTGCACACCACACATCTGGACCCCGAGAGCGTCATAGGCTATGTTGTGAGGCGAAATTTTAACCCCGCGCGTTCCAATTCACCAAACAATTTCGCCCCTATCTACATAATGGGGAAAAAAGTGAAAGGAAAAGTGTTGGAAGCGTCGCAGCTACAGCAACAAAATTTTGCACAGTCACACGTCTGGACCCTGAGAGCATCATAGGCTACGTTGTGAGGTGAAATTTTAACCCCGCGCTTTCCAATTCACCAAACAATTTTGCCCCTATCTACATAATGGGGAAAAAGTGAAATGAAAAGTGTTGGAGGCGTCGCAGCTACAGCCACAAAATTTTGCACAGTCACACGTCTGGACCCTGAGAGCGTCATAGGCTATGTTGTGAGGTGAAATTTTAACTCCGCGCTTTCCAATTCACCAAACTATTTTTCCCCTATCTACATAATGGGGAAAAGTGAAAGGAAAAGTGTTGGAGGCAAATTGACAGCTGCCAGATGTGAACAAGGGGGACTTAAAGAATGAGAGCGATGGCGCAAAAGAGTATATACCGTACAGTTGCTAAGGTGGGGCCCCGACATGGGATACTCACCATACATGGGGATATGAACACACACACAAAATGCGCCACACACTACCACGTGCTTGAACACATATACCACCCTCAACACACATTTCACCACACATACACCAACCTCGCCACATAAAAGTCGAAACACAAAAGTCGCCGCTCAAAACTCGCCACGCGCAAAACTCGCCACATGCAAAAACTAGGCTCACGCAAAACTCGCCACAAGTGCAAAACTCACCTCATGGAAAACTCGCCACACGCAAAACTTGCACACGCGGAAAAATTGCCACATGTACAAAATTTGCAACACATGCAAAAGTTGCCTCACACAAAACTTGCACATACTCAAAAGGCACCAGACATAAAACACCACGCACAAAGCTCGCTATGCGCAAAACTTGCTGCACACAACTTGCTACACTAACCTGTCACATGCAACTCGACACACAAAAAGTAGCTACACGCATGTTGCCACACAAAACTCATCTCACAAAAGTCGCTACATGCATGTCGCCACACACAACTCAACACACACAACTTGACAAATGAAACTCGCCCTAAAACACACACAAGTCTGGTATTAGCCTTCAAAAATAAAAATCTGATTAATAAGCAGACAAACTACAAGAGCAACAAATGTACCATATAGGAAATACAGCAGCTGTCAGTCACATGACCTGTCTATTATGTGTATGTGTGAGCTAATATATACTGCCAGGGGGGGGGCTTCCTGTTGGCTGGGGATTTATCAGGCTGCCAATTTATCTTACAAATACTGAGGTAAAAATACTGAGCAAATAACGTGTTAACGAGGTCTAATACAGGAGTTCACGAAGGTATATACTATATACAGGGGAGATGACACACAGATATATACTATATACAGGATAGATGACACACAGGTATATACTATATAGAGGAGGAGATGACATACAGGTACATACTATATACAGGAGGAGATGACATACAGGTATATACTATATACAGGAGGAGATGACACACAGGTATATACTATATACAGGAGCAGATTACCTACAGGTATATACTATATACAGGAGGAGATGAGATACAGGTATATGCTATATATAGAAGATGACATACAGGTATATACTATATACAGGAGGAGATGACACACAGATATATACTATATACAGGGGAGATGACACACAGGTGTATACTATATACAGGAGGAGATGACATACAGGTATATACTATATATAGGAGGAGATGACATACAGGTATATACTATATATAGGAGGAGATTACATACAGGTATATACTATATATAGGAGGAGATGACATACAGGTATATACTATATATAGGAGGAGATGACATACAGGTATATACTATATATAGGAGGAGATGACATACAGGTATATACTATATACAGGGGAGATGACACACAGCAGGTATATACTATATACAAGGGAGATGACATACAAGTATATACTATATATAGGAGATGACATACAGGTGTATACTATATATAAGGGAGATGACAAACATGTATATACTGAGGTGAAAATGAGAGGTGTGAGGTGAAAATGAAAAGGTGTGAGTGCAAAATGAGAGGAGTGAGGGAAAATAGTGTAGTGATCGGAAAATGACAGATGTGAGGTCGAAATGACAAGTTTTAGGGGGGAATGAGAGGAGTGAGGGAGAAAATGAGAGGTGTGAGGGAGAAAATGAGAGATGTAAGGGGGAAAATTAAAGATGTGATTGGGAAAATGAGAGGCGTGATGGGAAAATAAGAGAAGTGACGTGCTATAACTAACCACAGATATTTACTATGCCCAGGCAACGCCGGGCTCTTCAGCTAGTAAATTAATAAATTAAGATTTGTGAGCCCTCCCAAATAAATAGAATGTTGTCTATGAAGCGACATCATAGGACCAGGCTCGTATCTAGATGACCAGCCTTGAAAATGTGAGTTTCCTCCCATTTTTACTACATACATATTGGCGTGACTTGGGGCAAATGGTGTCCCATTGCGGTCCCCCATATTTGTATGTAAAATTGGTGATCATATATAAAATAATTATGTTTCAGGATGGACTGAATACTTTTTGCATACAGAAAGCTGCCAATCAGTGGTGTGGGTTATATAGAGCTCAGCATTCATAGAGCTGGTAGAACTCCTTCTTCACCTCTCTCTTCCTAAAACTCAATGTAGATAGAATCGAATTCATCATCTGTCCCCCATCTCACGTATCCCCCTACCTGATCTATCTATTATAGTAATACGCTCTCTCCTGCACCTGAAATCCGCTACCCCGGGGTAACTCTCGACTCTGCCCTGTCCTTCAAACCAAACGTCCAAACTCTTACCACCTCCTTTCTCCTCCAACTCATAAATATTCCCAGAATCCATCCCTGTTGTGAATTCAGCTTTTTGGCTCCCTCCGGTGGTTGTAGAGGGTAATGCAGTTGTGCCTGGACTGCAGGAGTGGACAGGTGTATCTACTAATTGCAAAACTGACTGGGGTATATAGCTTTGCAGGATCCTTTAGTCAGTGCCAGTTGTCCATTGTTCTGGAAGGATTCACTTCCCTGCTGGTCTCTCCTATTTGCTGTGCTTTTCTACAAAGATAAGTCCTGGCTTGGTTTTTGCTGTCCACCTGCAGTGGACTTTATAGTTCTGTGCATTTTCATGTTTTTGTTTTGTCCAGCTTAGTCTGTGAAGGATTTTTTGCAGCCTAGATATTTCTCTGGAGATGCAGATATACCCCCCATGTCTTTAGTCAGATGTGGTGATCCGTATTTTCTGCGGTGGATATTTTCTAGTGTTTTTATACTGACCGCATAGTACTCTGTTCTATTCTTTCTTTTTAGCTAGTATGGCCTCCTATGCTAAAATCTGATTTCATATCTGCGTATGTTATTTCCCTCTCCTCTCACAGTCAATATTTGTGGGGGGCTCTCTATCCTTTGGGGATTTTCTCTGAGGCAAGATAAGTTTCCTGTTTCTGTCTTTAGGGGTAGTTAGATCTTAGGCTGTGCCGAGGGGTCTAGGGAGTGTTAGGTACCCCCCACGGCTACTTCTAGTTGCGCTGCTAGGTTCAGGGTTTGCGGTCAGTACAGGGACCACCTTCTCCAGAGTCCGTCTCATGCTGCTCCTAGGCCACCAGATCATAACAGTACAACTGGCCAACAATGAGTTAATTGCATCTCAGAAGAAGGGCGGGAAGCTTTTGAGCCATTTTTTTTTCCTTAGCCTGTTTGGTATTTTCCTCCCTCTTTACCTCTGGGTGGCTACGGAGTCTAGTATTAACATGAATGTTCAGGAGTTAGTTTCTCGGGTGGATCAGCTTGCTGCTAGGGTACAGGGTATTTCAGATTTCATTGTTCAGACTCCTGCCTTAGAACCTAAGATTCCCACTCCAGATTTATTCTTTGGTGACAGATCCAAATTTTTGAGTTTCAAAAATAACTGTAAACTGTTTTTTGCATTAAGACCCCGGTCTTCTGGTGATCCTATTCAGCAGGATAGAATCATCATATCTCTGCTGCATGGTGACCCACAGGATTGGGCATTTTCCCTGGAATCTGGCAATCCTGCTTTGCTTAATGTTGATTCGTTCTTTCAGGCATTTGGGGTTGTTGTATGATGAGCCTAATTCTGTGGATCAGGCTGAAAAAATCTTGTTAGCCCTGTGTCAAGGTCAAGAAGCGGCAGAATTGTATTGCCAGAAATTTAGAAAATGGTCTGTACTGACTAAATGGAATGAGGATGCCTTGGCGGCAATTTTCAGAAAGGGTCTTTCTGAATCCGTTAAAGATGTTAAGGTGGGGTTCCCCACGCCTGCTGGTCTGAGTGATTCTATGTCTCTGGCCATTCAGATTGATCGGCGCTTGCGCGAGCGCAGAGTTGTGCACACTGTGGCGGTGCCCTCTGAGCGGAGCCCTGAGCCTATGCAGTGTGATAGGATTTTGTCTAGAGCTGAACGTCAAACATTCAGGCGTCAGAATAGGTTGTGTTTTTACTGCGGCGATTCTGCTCATGTTATTTCTGATTGCCCTAAGCGTACTAAGAGAATCGCTAGTTCTGTTGCCATCAGTATGATACAACCTAAATTTCTGTTATCCGTGACCTTGATCTGCTCATTATCATCATTTTTTGTCATGGCATTTGTGGATTCAGGCGCCGCTCTGAACTTAATGGACTTAGAATTTGCCAGATGTTGTGGTTTTCCCTTGCAGTCTTTGCAGAACCCTATTCCTTTGAGGGGCATTGATGCTACACCATTGGCTAAAAATAAACCTCAGTTTTGGACACAGCTGACCATGCGCATGGCGCCAGCCCATCAGGAAGATTGTCTTTTTCTGGTGTTGCATAATTTGCATGATGATATTCTGCTGGGTTTTCCATGGTTGCAGCTACATAATCCGGTGTTAGATTGGAAATCCATGTCTGTGACTAGTTGGGGTTGTCAGGGGGTTCATAATCAGGTTCCTTTGATGTCAATTTCCTCTTCCCCCTCTTCTGAAGTTCCTGAGTTTTTGTCTGACTTCCAGGATGTATTCGATGAGCCCAAATCCAGTTCCCTTCCACCGCATAGGGACTGTGATTGTGCTATTGACTTGATTCCAGGTTGTAAGTTCCCTGAGGGCCGACTTTTCAACCTGTCTGTGCCTGAACATACCGCCATGTGGAGCAATATTAAGGAGTCTTTGGAGAAAGGGCATATTCGTCCATCTTCTTCACCGTTGGGAGCGGGGTTCTTTTTTGTTGCCAAGAAGGATGGCTCCTTGAGACCCTGTATGTCATGAACAGGTGATTCAGAACCACAATGGACCTTGAAGTTCAGAGCACACAAAGTGACCTGACAATTACCAAAAACATAGGACGAGCTCTGAGACGTGGGAACTCTGCTGACCGCAATCCCTAATCCTATCCAACCACACTAAAGGTAGCCGTGGAGCGCTCCTGACCAGTCCTATGCGCCTCGAGCACAGCCTGAGAAACTAGCTAGCCCTAAGAAAGAAAAATAAACCTACCTTGCCTCAGAGAAATACCCCAAAGGAAAAGGCAGCCCCCCACATATAATGACTGTGAGTTGAGATGAAAATACAAACGCAGAGATGAAATAGATTTAGCAAAGTGAGGCCCAACTTACTCAACAGACCGAAGATAGGAAAGATTGCTTTGCGGTCAACACAAAACCCTACAAACAACCACGCAGAGGGGGCAAAAAGACCCTCGGCACCGACTAACGGTACGGAGGTGCTCCCTCTGCATCCCAGAGCTTCCAGCAAGCAAGAAACACCAATATAGCAAGCTGGACAGAAAAAATAGCAAACAAAAATAACACAAGCAAAACTTAGCTTATGCAGGATAGACAGGCCACAGGAACGATCCAGAAGGAAGCAAGACCAATACTAGAACATTGACTGGAGGCCAGGATCAAAGCACTAGGGGGAGTTAAATAGAGCAGCACCTAACGACTTAACCTCATCACCTGAGGAAGGAAACTCAGAAGCCGCAGTACCACTCTTATCCACCAAAGGAAGCTCATAGACAGAACCAGCCAAAGTACCACTCACGACCACAGGAGGGAGCTTGACCACAGAATTCACAACACCTGTATTGATTATCGCCTCTTGAATATGATCATGGTTAAATTTCAATACCCCTTGCCTTTGCTTACTGATTTGTTTGCTAGGATTAAGGGGTCTAGCTGGTTTACTAAGATTGACCTTCGAGGGGCATATAATCTTATTCGTATCAAGCAGGGTGACGAATGGAAAACTGCATTTAATACGCCCGAAGGCCATTTTGAATACCTTGTGATGCCATTCGGACTCTCTAATGCCCCATCTGTGTTCCAATCCTTCATGCATGATATCTTTCGGAGTTATCTTGATAAATTCATGGTTGTATATTTGGATGATATTTTGATTTTTTCCAATGATTGGGAGTCTCATGTGAAACAGGTCAGGATGGTATTTCAGATCCTCCGTAATAATGCTTTATTTGTGAAGGGGTCAAAGTGTCTCTTTGGAGTGCAGAAGGTTTCTTTTTTGGGTTTCATTTTTTCTCCCTCATCTATTGAAATGGATCCGGTTAAGGTTCAGGCCATTCATGATTGGATTCAGCCCACATCTGTGAAGAGCCTTCAGAAATTCTTGGGCTTTGCTAATTTTTATCGTCGTTTCATTGCCAACTTCTCCAGTGTGGTTAAACCTCTAACCGATTTGACCAAGAAAGGCGCTGATGTGACAAATTGGTCCTCCACGGCTGTTTCTGCCTTTCAGGAGCTTAAACGCCGATTTACTTCTGCTCCTGTCTTGCGTCAGCCAGATGATTCTCTTCCATTTCAGGTTGAGGTTGACGCGTCTGAGATCGGGGCAGGGGCCGTTTTGTCTCAGAGGAATTCTGATGGTTCCTTGATGAAACCGTGTGCCTTCTTTTCTCGGAAGTTTTCGCCTGCGGAACGCAATTATGATGTCGGCAATCAGGAGTTGTTGGCTATGAAGTGGGCATTTGAGGAGTGGCAACATTGGCTTGAGGGGGCCAAGCACCGTATTGTGGTCCTGACCGATCATAAGAATCTGATTTACCTCGAGTCTGCCAAACGGCTGAATCCTAGACAGGCTCGATGGTCCCTGTTTTTCTCCCGTTTTGATTTTGTGGTCTCGTACATTCCTGGCACTAAGAATGTTAATGCGGATGCCCTCTCTAGGAGTTTTTTTCCTGATTCCCCTGGGGTTCTTGAGCCGGTCGGCATTTTGAAGGAAGGGGTGATTCTTTCTGCCATCTCCCCTGATTTGCGACGGGTTCTTCAGGAATTTCAGGCTGATAAGCCTGACCGCTGTCCTGTGGGGAAACTGTTTGTTCCTGATAGATGGACTAGTAAAGTGATTTCTGAGGTTCATTGTTCTGTGTTGGCTGACCATCCTGGGATTTTTGGTACCAGAGATTTGGTTAGTAGGTCCTTTTGGTGGCCTTCTTTTTCACGGGATGTGCGTTCTTTTGTGCAGTCTGTTATGAACTGGTGGTTTAGGAGCAACATGGGACGAGCTCTGAAGGAGGTGGTACCTGTACTGACCACAGTTCCTAAGCTCAACACAACACTAGAAGTAGCCGTGGGATGTTCCTGTCACTCCCTAGACACCACATCACAGCCTGAGAACTAACTACCCCTAAAGATAGAAACAGGAAAGCTATCTTGCCTCAGAGAAAATCCCCAAAGAATAGATAGCCCCCCACAAATAATAACTGTGAGTGGAGAGGGAAATGTTATGAACTGGTGGTTCAGAAACACAATGGACCTGGTGGTTAAGAGCACACAAAGTGACCTGATAGTTACTAATAACATAGGACGATGTTGTGAATTCTGTGGCTGAATTCACTCCTGTGGTCACAAGTGGTACTGCAGCTTCTGAGCTTCCTCCCTCAGGTGTTCTGGTGAGCTCGTTAACTGCTTCATTACTTAACTCCGCCTGATGCTGCTATCCTTGCTCCTTGTCAATGTTTCAGTGTTGGATCTGAGCTTCTCCTGATTGTTCCTGTGACCTGCTGCTCTGTATAGCTAAGTGCTTTTTGCTTTTTTGTTGCTTTTTTTCTGTCCAGCTTGTCTTTTGTTTTGCTGGAAGCTCTGAGACGCAAAGGGTGTACCGCCGTGCCGTTAGTTCGGCACGGTGGGTTTTTTTTGCCCACTTTGCGTGGTTTTGCTTTAGGGTTTTTTGTAGACTGCAGAGTTCGCTTTACTGTCCTCGCTCTGTCCTAGAATATCGGGCCCCACTTTGCTGAACCTATTTCATCCCTACGTTTTGTCTTTTCATCTTACTCACAGTCATTATATGTGGGGGGCTGCCTTTTCCTTTGGGGAATTTCTCTGGGGCAAGTCAGGCCTATTTTTCTATCTTCAGGCTAGCTAGTTTCTTAGGCTGTGCCGAGTTGCCTAGGTAGTTGTTAGGCGCAATCCACAGCCGCTTTTAGTTGTGTTTAGGATAGGATCAGGTGTGCAGTCTACAGAGTTTCCACGTCTCAGAGCTCGTTCTTGTATTTTTGGGTATTTGTCGGATCACTGTGTGCGCTCTGATCGCTAAGCACACTGTGTTTCTGGATTGCCTTCATAACACCTGTCATTAGCAAACATAACAGTACAAGGAGCCCAAACTAATGATTCTCAATAGAGGGAAAGAAAAAGTTCTGACATCATTTTTTTTTTTTTTTCTGCTCTGTGTTCACTTTTTTTTTTCCCCTAGACATTTGGGTGATTCTGGACACAGGTGTGGACATGGATATTCAGGGTCTGTGCTCTTCAATGGATAATCTCGTTATAAATGTACAAAAAATTCAAGATACTATTGATCAGAAATCTATGTTAGAACCAAGAATTCCTATTCCTGATTTGTTTTTTGGAGATAGAACTAAGTTTCTAAGTTTCAAAAATAATTGTAAGCTATTTCTGGCCTTGAAACCTCATTCTTCTGGTAATCCTATTCAACAGGTTTTGATTATTATTTCTTTTTTGCGCGGCGACCCTCAAGACTGGGCATTTTCTCTTGCGCCAGGAGACCCTGCATTGAGTAGTGTCGATGCGTTTTTCCTGCCGCTCGGATTGCTGTACGATGAGCCTAATTCAGTGGATCAGGCTGAGAAAAATTTGCTGGCTTTGTGCCAGGGTCAGGATGATATAGAAGTATATTGTCAGAAATTTAGGAAATGGTCAGTACTCACTCAGTGGAATGAATCTGTGCTGGCAGCTTTGTTCAGAAAGGGTCTCTCTGAGGCTCTTAAGGATGTCATGGTGGGATTTCCTATGCCTGCTGGTTTGAATGAGTCTTTGTCTTTGGCCATTCAGATCGGTCGACGCTTGCGCGAGCGTAAATCTGTGCACCATTTGGCGGTACTGCCTGAGGTTAAACCTGAGCCTATGCAGTGCGATAGGACTATGACTAGAGTTGAACGGCAGGAATACAGACGTCTGAATGGTCTGTGTTTCTACTGTGGTGATTCCACTCATGCTATTTCTGATTGTCCTAAGCGCACTAAGCGGTCCGCTAGGTCTGCCGTCATTGGTACTGTACAGTCCAAATTCCTTCTGTCCATTACCTTGATATGCTCTTTGTCGTCGTTTTCTGTCATGGCGTTTGTGGATTCGGGCGCTGCCCTGAATCTGATGGATTTGGATTATGCTAAACGTTGTGGGTTTTTCTTGGAGCCTTTGCAGTGTCCTATTCCATTGAGAGGAATTGATGCTACACCTTTGGCCAAGAATAAACCTCAATACTGGGCCCAGCTGACCATGTGCATGGCTCCTGCACATCAGGAAGTTATTCGCTTTCTGGTGTTGCATAATCTGCATGATGTGGTCGTGTTGGGGTTGCCATGGCTACAAACCCATAATCCAGTATTGGATTGGAATTCCATGTCGGTATCCAGCTGGGGTTGTCAGGGGGTACATGGTGATGTTCCATTTTTGTCGATTTCGTCATCCACCCCTTCTGAGGTCCCAGAGTTCTTGTCTGATTATCAGGATGTATTTGAAGAGCCCAAGTCCGATGCTCTACCTCCGCATAGGGATTGTGATTGTGCTATCAATTTGATTCCTGGTAGTAAATTCCCTAAAGGTCGATTATTTAATTTATCCGTGCCCGAACACGCCGCTATGCGCAGTTATGTGAAGGAATCCCTGGAGAAGGGACATATTCGCCCATCGTCATCACCACTGGGAGCAGGGTTCTTCTTTGTAGCCAAGAAGGATGGTTCGCTGAGACCGTGTATTGATTACCGCCTTCTTAATAAGATCACTGTTAAATTTCAGTATCCCTTGCCATTGTTATCTGTCTTGTTTGCTCGGATTAAGGGGGCTAGTTGGTTCACTAAGATAGATCTTCGTGGTGCGTATAATCTGGTGAGAATCAGGCAAGGAGATGAATGGAAAACTGCATTCAATACGCCCGAGGGTCATTTTGAGTATCTAGTGATGCCGTTCGGACTTGCCAATGCTCCATCTGTGTTTCAGTCTTTTATGCATGACATCTTCCGTGAGTATCTGGATAAATTCCTGATTGTTTACTTGGATGACATTTTGATCTTCTCAGATGATTGGGAGTCTCATGTGAAGCAGGTCAGAACGGTTTTTCAGGTCCTGCGTGCTAACTCTTTGTTTGTGAAGGGATCAAAGTGTCTCTTCGGTGTGCAGAAAGTTTCATTTTTGGGGTTCATCTTTACCCCTTCTACTATCGAGATGGATCCAGATAAGGTCCAAGCCATCCAGGATTGGATTCAGCCGACATCTCTGAAAAGTCTGCAAAAGTTCCTGGGCTTTGCTAATTTTTATCGTCGCTTCATCTGTAATTTTTCTAGCATTGCCAAACCATTGACCGATTTGACCAAGAAGGGTGCTGATTTGGTTAATTGGTCTTCTGCTGCTGTGGAAGCTTTTCAGGAGTTGAAGCGTCGTTTTTATTCTGCCCCTGTGTTGTGTCAGCCAGATGTTTCTCTTCCGTTCCAGGTCGAGGTTGATGCTTCTGAGATTGGAGCAGGGGCGGTTTTGTCACAGAGAGGTTCTGATTGCTCAGTGATGAAACCATGTGCTTTCTTTTCCAGGAAGTTTTCGCCCGCTGAGCGTAATTATGATGTGGGCAATCGAGAGTTGCTGGCCATGAAATGGGCATTCGAGGAGTAGCGTCATTGGCTTGAAGGAGCTAAGCATCGCGTGGTGGTATTGACTGATCATAAGAACTTGACTTATCTCGAGTCTGCCAAGCGCTTGAATCCTAGACAGGCCCGTTGGTCGTTATTTTTTGCCCGCTTCGACTTTGTGATTTCGTACCTTCCGGGCTCTAAAAATGTGAAGGCGGATGCTCTGTCTAGGAGTTTTGTGCCCGACTCTCCGGGTTTATCTGAGCCAGCGGGTATCCTCAAGGAAGGAGTCATTGTGTCTGCCATCTCCCCTGATTTGCGGCGGGTGCTGCAAAAATTTCAGGCGAATAAACCTGATCGTTGTCCAGCAGAGAAACTGTTCGTCCCTGATAGGTGGACTAATAAACTTATCTCTGAACTTCATTGTTCGGTGTTGGCTGGTCATCCTGGAATCTTTGGTACCAGAGAGTTAGTGGCTAGATCCTTCTGGTGGCCATCTCTGTCCCGGGATGTACGTACTTTTGTGCAGTCCTGTGGGATTTGTGCTAGGGCTAAGCCCTGCTGTTCTCGTGCCAGTGGGTTGCTTTTGCCCTTGCCGGTCCCAAAGAGGCCTTGGACACATATTTCGATGGATTTCATTTCTGACCTTCCCGTTTCTCAAAAGATGTCAGTCATTTGGGTGGTCTGTGATCGCTTTTCTAAAATGGTCCATCTGGTGCCCTTGGCTAAATTGCCTTCCTCCTCTGATTTGGTACCTTTGTTCTTTCAGCATGTGGTTCGGTTGCATGGCATTCCTGAGAATATTGTTTCTGACAGAGGTTCCCAGTTTGTTTCAAGGTTTTGGCGAGCCTTTTGTGGTAGGATGGGCATTGACCTATCCTTTTCCTCGGCTTTCCATCCTCAGACTAATGGCCAGACCGAACGAACCAATCAGACCTTGGAAACATATCTGAGATGTTTTGTTTCTGCAGACCAGGATGATTGGGTGTCCTTTTTGCCGTTGGCTGAGTTCGCCCTTAATAATCGGGCCAGCTCGGCTACCTTGGTTTCTCCATTTTTTTGCAATTCTGGGTTCCATCCTCGTTTCTCTTCAGGACAGGTTGAGTCTTCGGACTGTCCTGGTGTGGATTCTGTGGTGGATAGGTTGCAGCAGATCTGGACTCAGGTAGTGGACAATTTGATCTTGTCCCAGGAGAAAGCTCAACTTTTCGCTAATCGCAGACGCCGTGTGGGTCCCCGACTTCGTGTTGGGGATCTGGTTTGGTTATCTTCTCGTCATATTCCTATGAAGGTTTCCTCTCCTAAATTTAAACCTCGTTTTATTGGTCCGTATAGGATTTCTGAGGTTCTCAATCCTGTGTCTTTTCGTTTGACCCTCCCAGACTCCTTTTCCATACATAATGTATTCCATAGGTCGTTGTTGCGGAGATACGTGGCACCTATGGTTCCATCTGTTGAGCCTCCTGCCCCGGTTTTGGTGGAGGGGGAATTGGAGTATATTTTGGAGAAGATTTTGGATTCTCGTGTTTCTAGACGGAAACTCCAGTATCTGGTTAAATGGAAGGGTTATGCTCAGGAAGATAATTCCTGGGTTTTTGCCTCTGATGTTCATGCTTCCGATCTTGTTCGTGCCTTTCATGCGGCTCATCCTGGTCGGCCTGGGGGCTCTGGTGAGGGTTCGGTGACCCCTCCTCAAGGGGGGGGTACTGTTGTGAATTCTGTGGCTGAATTCACTCCTGTGGTCACAAGTGGTACTGCAGCTTCTGAGCTTCCTCCCTCAGGTGTTCTGGTGAGCTCGTTAACTGCTTCATTACTTAACTCCGCCTGATGCTGCTATCCTTGCTCCTTGTCAATGTTTCAGTGTTGGATCTGAGCTTCTCCTGATTGTTCCTGTGACCTGCTGCTCTGTATAGCTAAGTGCTTTTTGCTTTTTTGTTGCTTTTTTTCTGTCCAGCTTGTCTTTTGTTTTTGCTGGAAGCTCTGAGACGCAAAGGGTGTACCGCTGTGCCGTTAGTTCGGCACGGTGGTTTTTTTTTGCCCCCTTTGCGTGGTTTTGCTTTAGGGTTTTTTGTAGACTGCAAAGTTCGCTTTACTGTCCTCGCTCTGTCCTAGAATATCGGGCCCCACTTTGCTGAATCTATTTCATCCCTACGTTTTGTCTTTTCATCTTACTCACAGTCATTATATGTGGGGGGCTGCCTTTTCCTTTGGGGAATTTCTCTGGGGCAAGTCAGGCCTATTTTTCTATCTTCAGGCTAGCTAGTTTCTTAGGCTGTGCCGAGTTGCCTAGGTAGTTGTTAGGCGCAATCCACAGCCGCTTTTAGTTGTGTTAAGGATAGGATCAGGTGTGCAGTCTACAGAGTTTCCACGTCTCAGAGCTCGTTCTTGTATTTTTGGGTATTTGTCAGATCACTGTGTGCGCTCTGATCGCTAAGCACACTGTGTTTCTGGATTGCCTTCATAACACCTGTCATTAGCAAACATAACAGGACGAGCTCTGAGACGTGGGAACTCTGCTGACCGCAATCCCTAATCCTATCACACCACACTAGAGGTAGCCGTGGAGCGCTCCTGACCAGACCTAGGCGCCTCGGGCACAGCCTGAGAAACTAGCTAGCCCTGAAGATAGAAAAATAAGCCTACCTTGCCTCAGAGAAATTCCCCAAAGGAAAAGGCAGCCCCCCACATATAATAACTGTGAGTGAAGATGAAAATACAAACACAGAGATGAAATCGATTTTAGCAAAGTGAGGCCCGACTTACTGAATAGACCGAGGATAGGAAAGATAGCTTTGCGGTCAGCACAAAAACCTACAAACAACCACGCAGAGGGCGCAAAAAGACCCTCCGCACCGACTAACGGTACGGAGGTGCTCCCTCTGCGTCCCAGAGCTTCCAGCAAGCAAGACAAACAAATATAGCAAGCTGGACAGAAAAATAGCAAACAAAAGTAACACAAGCAGAACTTAGCTTATGCAGGGCAGACAGGCCACAAGAACGATCCAGGAGAGAGAGCAAGACCAATACTGGAACATTGACTGGAGGCAAGGAACAATGAACTAGGTGGAGTTAAATAGAGCAGCACCTAACGACTTAACCTCGTCATCTGAGGAAGGAAACTCAGAAGCCGCAGCCCCACTCACATCCACCAAAGGAAGCTCATAGACAGAACCAGCCGAAGTACCACTCATGACCACAGGAGGGAGCTTGACCACAGAATTCACAACAGGGAAATGACATACGTAGAATGAAACCAGGATGTAGCAAAGGAGGCCAGTCTAGCTAGATAGATAGAACAGGACAGAATACTGTGCGGTCAGTATTACAAACTAGAAAAATCCACACAGAGTTTACAAAAATCTCCACACCTGACTAAAGGTGTGGAGGGTAAATCTGCTTCCCAGAGCTTCCAGCTTAACTGAATAAATCCATACTGACAAGCTGGACAAAAACATAGAATGTACAGAACAATTAAGTCCACAACATGTGGACAGAAAAGAGCAAAGCAAGGACTTATCTTTGCTGAACTGGTCAGGATATCAGGGAAATCCAAACAGAGATGTGAATCCAACCAGAAACCATTGACAAGTGGCACTGGCTGAAGGGAAGAGCCAGGCATAAAAGCCGAGCAGAAAGACAATTAGTGGAAGCAGCTGCAGACTGCTAAATCCAAGGAGCAGCCATTCTACTTAAAACCACCGGAGGGAGCCCAAGAGCAGAACTCACAAAAGTGCCACTTACAACCTCTGGAGGGAGCCCAAGAGCGGAATTCACAACAGCAGTCCTGTGGGATTTGTGCGCGGGCTAAGCCTTGCTGTTCCCGCACTAGTGGGTTGCTTTTGGCATTACCGGTCCCTGAGAGACCTTGGACGCATATTTCTATGGATTTTATTTCCGATCTTCCTGTTTCCAAAAGAATGTCGGTTATCTGGGTTGTCTGTGACCGATTTTCTAAGATAGTTCATTTGGTACCTTTGCCTAAATTGCCTTCTTCTTCTGATTTGGTTCCGTTGTTTTTTCAGCATGTGGTGCGTTTGCATGGTATTCCGGAGAATATTGTGTCCGACAGAGGTTTGTTTCCAGGTTTTGGCGGGCCTTTTGTGCCAAGCTGGGCATTGATTTGTCTTTTTCCTCTGCATTTCATCCTCAGACAAATGGCCAGACTGAGCGAACTAATCAGACCTTGGAGACCTATTTGAGATGCTTTGTGTCTGCTGATCAGGATGATTGGGTGGCTTTTTTGCCATTGGCCGAGTTTGCCCTTAATAATCAGGCTAGTTCGGCTACTTTGGTTTCGCCTTTTTTTTGTAATTTTGGTTTTCATCCTCGTTTTTCTTCTGGGCAGGTTGAGCCTTCTGACCTTCCTGGTGTGGATTCTGTGGTCGACAGGTTGCAGCAGATTTGGGCTTATGTGGTGGACAATTTGATGCTGTCTCAGGAGGAGGCTCAGCATTTTGCTAACCGTCGTCGGTGTGTTGGTTCCCGACTTCGGGTTGGTGATCAGGTTTGGTTATCTTCCCGTCATCTTCCTATGAAGGTTTCTTCCCCTAAGTTTAAGCCTCGATTTATTGGTCCTTATAGGATTTCTGAGATTATTAATCCGGTGTCCTTTCGCCTGGCGCTTCCGGCCTCTTTTGCTATTCATAATGTCTTCCAAAGATCTTTGTTGCGGAAATATGTGGAGCCCGTTGTTCCCTCTGTTGATCCTCCGGCCCCTGTATTGGTCGATGGGGAGTTGGAATATGTTGTTGAGAAGATTTTGGATTCCCGTTTTTCGAGGCGGAAGCTTCAGTACCTTGTCAAGTGGAAGGGTTATGGCCAGGAGGACAATTCTTGGGCTTCTGCCTCTGATGTCCATGCCGTTGATTTGGTTCGTGCCTTTCATCGGGCTCATCCTGATCGGCCTGGGGGCTCTGGTGAGGGTTCGGTGACCCCTCCTCAAGGGTGGGGGAAACGGTTGTGAATTCAGCTATTTGGCTCCCTCCGGTGGTTGTAGAGGGTAATGCAGTTGTGCCTGGACTGCAGGAGTGGACAGGTGTATCTACTAATTGCAAAACTGACTGGGTTATATAGCTTTGCAGGATCCTTTAGTCAGTGCCAGTTGTCCATTGTTCTGGAAGGATTCACTTCCCTGCTGGTCTCTCCTGTTTGCTGTGCATTTCTACAAAGATAAGTCCTGGCTTGGTTTTTGCTGTCCACCTGCAGTGGACTTTATAGTTCTGTGCATTTTCATGTTTTTGTTTTGTCCAGCTTAGCCTGTGAAGGATTTTTTGCAGCCTAGATATTTCTCTGGAGATGCAGATATACCCCCTATGTCTTTAGTCAGATGTGGTGATCCATATTTTCTGCGGTGGATATTTTCTAGTGTCTTTATACTGACCGCATAGTACTCTGTTCTATTCTTTCTTTTTAGCTAGTATGGCCTCCTATGCTAAAATCTGATTTCATATCTACGTGTGTTATTTCCCTCTCCTCTCACAGTCAATATTTGTGGGGGGCTATCTATCCTTTGGGGATTTTCTCTGAGGCAAGAAAGGTTTCCTGTTTCTGTCTTTAGGGGTAGTTAGATCTTAGGCTGTGCAGAGGGGTCTAGGGAGTGTTAGGTACCCCCCACGGCTACTTCTAGTTGCGATGCTAGGTTCAGGGTTTGCGGTCAGTACAGGATCACCTTCTCCAGAGTCCGTCTCATGCTGCTCCTAGGCCACCAGATCATAACACATCCCTTCCTCAGCCCACAATCTACTAAAACCCTTGTGCATGCCCTCCACATCTCCCTCCTCGATTACTGCAACACCCTCCTCTGTGGCCTCCCCGCTAACTCTCTTGCATCGCTCCAGTCTGTCCTCAACTCTGCTGCCCGGCTAATCCACCTCTCTCCTCACTACTCCCCTGTTTCTCCTCTCTGCAAATCCCTCCACTGGCTCCCAATTCCTGTTATGAAAGGTAATTCAGTACCACAATGGACATAGAGGTCAGCGCACATACAGTGACCTGGCAATAACCCAAAAAAACAAGAACGAGCTCTGAGACGTGGGAACTCTGTTGACCGCAATCCCTAATCCTCTCCAACCACACTAAAGGCAGCCGTGGATTGCGCCTAACGCTCCCTATGCAACTCGGCACAGCCTGAGAAACTAGCTAGCCTGAAGATAGAAAATAAGCCTACCTTGCCTCAGAGAAATATCCCCAAAGGAAAAGGCAGCCCCCACATATAATGACTGTGAGTTAAGATGAAAAGACAAACGTAGAGATGAAATAGATTTAGCAAAGCGAGGCCCAACTTTCTGAACAGAGCGAGGATAGGAAAGGTAACTTTGCGGTCAACACAAAACCCTACAAAAACCACGCAAAGGGGGCAAAAAGACCCTCCGTACCGAACTAACGGCACGGAGGTACACCCTCTGCGTCCCAGAGCTTCCAGCAAGCAGGAAAAAAACAAATAGACAAGCTGGACAGAAAAAAACAGCAAACAAATAGCAAAGAATAACTTAGCTATGCAGAGCAGCAGGCCACAGGAACGATCCAGGAGGAGACAGGTCCAATACTAGAACATTGACTGGAGGCCAGGATCAAAGCACTAGGTGGAGTTCAATAGAGCAGCACCTAACAACTTCACCATATCACCTGAGGAAGGAAACTCAGAAGCCGCAGTACCACTTTCCTCCACCAACGGAAGCTCACAGAGAGAATCAGCCGAATTACCACTTGTGACCACAAGAGGGAGCTCTGCCACAGAATTCACAACAGTACCCCCCCTTGAGGAGGGGTCACCGAACCCTCACCAGAGCTCCCAGGACGACCAGGATGAGCCATATGAAAGGCACGAACAAGATCAGGAGCATGGACATCAGAGGCAAAGACCCAGGAATTATCTTCCTGAGCATAACCCTTCCACTTAACCAGATACTGGAGTTTCCGTCTAGAAACAAGAGAATCCAAAATCTTCTCCACAATATACTCCAACTCCCCCTCCACCAAAACCGGGGCAGGAGGATCAACAGATGGAACCACGGGTGCCACGTATCTCCGCAACAATGACCTATGGAATACGTTATGTATGGAAAAAGAATCTGGAAGGGTCAGACGAAAAGACACAGGATTAAGAACCTCAGAAATCCTATACGGACCAATAAAACGAGGTTTAAACTTAGGAGAGGAAACCTTCATAGGAATATGACGAGAAGATAACCAAACCAAGTCCCAAACCCGAAGTCGGGGACCCACACAGCGTCTGCGATTAGCGAAACGTTGAGCCTTCTCCTGGGACAAGGTCAAATTGTCCACTACATGAGTCCAAATCTGCTGCAACCTGTCCACCACAGTATCCACACCAGGACAGTCCGAAGACTCAACCTGCCCTGAAGAGAAACGAGGATGGAACCCAGAGTTGCAGAAAAACGGTGAAACCAAGGTAGCCGAGATGGCCCGATTATTAAGGGCGAACTCAGCCAAAGGCAAAAAGGACACCCAGTCATCCTGATCAGCAGAAACAAAGCATCTCAGATATGTTTTCAAGGTCTGATTAGTTCGTTCGGTCTGGCCATTAGTCTGAGGATGGAAAGCCGAGGAAAAAGACAAGTCAATGCCCATCCTACCACAAAAGGCTCGCCAAAACCTCGAAACAAACTGGGAACCTCTGTCAGAAACGATATTCTCTGGAATGCCATGTAAACGAACCACATGCTGGAAAAACAACGGCACCAAATCAGAGGAGGAAGGCAATTTAGACAAGGGTACCAAATGGACCATCTTGGAGAAGCGATCACAGACCACCCAAATGACTGACATCTTTTGAGAGACGGGAAGATCTGAAATAAAATCCATAGAGATATGTGTCCAAGGTCTCTTCGGGACCGGCAAGGGCAAAAGCAACCCACTGGCACGAGAACAGCAAGGCTTAGCCCGAGCACAAATCCCACAGGACTGCACAAAAGTACGCACATCCCGCGACAGAGATGGCCACCAAAAGGATCTAGCCACTAACTCTCTGGTACCAAAGATTCCAGGATGACCAGCCAACACCGAACAATGAACCTCAGAGATAACTTATTCGTCCACCTATCAGGGACAAACAGTTTCTCCGCTGGGCAACGATCAGGTTTATCAGCCTGAAATTTTTGCAGCACCCGCCGCAAATCAGGGGAGATGGCAGACACAATTACTCCCTCTTTGAGGATACCCGCCGGCTCAGATACACCCGGAGAGTCGGGCACAAAACTCCTAGACAGAGCATCCGCCTTCACATTTTTAGAGCCCGGAAGATATGAAATCACAAAGTCAAAACGGGCAAAAAACAACGACCAACGAGCTTGTCTAGGATTCAACCTCTTGGCGGACTCAATATAAGTCAAGTTCTTATGATCAGTCAAGACCACCACGCGATGCTTATCTCCTTCAAGCCAATGACGCCACTCCTCGAATGCCCACTTCATGGCCAGCAACTCTCGATTGCCCACATCATAATTTCGCTCAGCAGGCGAAAACTTCCTGGAAAAGAAGGCGCATGGTTTCATCACCGAGCAATCAGAACTTCTCTGCAACAAAACAGCCCCTGCTCCAATCTCAGAAGCATCAACCTCGACCTGGAACGGAAGCAAAACATCTGGTTGACACAACACAGGGGCAGAAGAAAAACGACGCTTCAACTCTTGAAAAGCTTCCACAGCAGCAGAAGACCAATTGACCACATCAGCACCTTTCTTGGTCAAATCGGTCAATGGTTTAGCAATACTAGAAAAATTGCAGATGAAGCGACGATAAAAATTAGCAAAGCCCAGGAACTTTTGCAGACTTTTCAGAGATGTCGGCTGAGTCCAATTATGGATGGCTTGGACCTTAACAGGGTCCATCTCAATAGTAGAAGGGGAAAAGATGAACCCCAAAAATGAAACCTTCTGGACACCAAAGAGACACTTTGATCCCTTCACAAACAAAGAATTAGCACGCAGGACCTGAAACACCGTTCTGACCTGCTTCACATGAGACTCCCAATCATCCGAGAAGATCAAAATGTCATCTAAGTACACATACAGGAATTTATCCAGGTACTCTCGGAAGATGTCATGCATAAAGGACTGAAACACTGATGGAGCATTGGCAAGTCCGAATGGCATTACTAGATACTCAAAATGGCCCTAGGGCGTATTAAATGCAGTTTTCCACTCATCGCCTCGCTTAATACGCACAAGATTATACGCACCACGAAGATCTATCTTGGTGAACCAACTAGCCCCCTTAATGCGAGCAAACAAATCAGATAATAATGGCAAAGGGTACTGAAATTTAACCGTGATCTTATTTAGAAGGCGGTAATCTATACAAGGTCTCAGTGAACCATCCTTCTTGGCTACAAAAAAGAACCCTGCTCCTAATGGCGACGATGACGGGCGAATATGCCCCTTCTCCAAAGACTCCTTCACATAACTCCGCATAGCGGCGTGCTCAGGCACAGATAAATTAAACAGTCAACCTTTTGGGAATTTACTACCAGGAATCAAATCGATAGCACAATCACAATCCCTATGCGGAGGTAGGGTATCGGACTTGGGCTCATCAAATAAATCCCGACAGTCTGTCAGGGGTTCGTGACGCCACCTGTGGTGTTCGGTCAGGGCGACCGACGCTGCTGTGGGGTCCGCTGGGGTGATGGACTGGCAGCTGGATGGTATACCTTCCCACAGGTGAAGTATGTCCCCAGGGCTTCCCAGTAAGGTGGATGGTGATGGTGTGAGGTGCAGGTAATAACGAGGACACAGGGTTGCAGTCTCTTTACCTCTTTAGTGAAGACTTTAGGATCCGCAATCCAGAGCACGCTTAACAGGGTCTATCTGAGACCGGCCGGTCCGATGGGCACTTCCAGAATTCCCTTTTTTTCAGGTGGAAATCGTTGCCTACTAGTGTTGAGCGATACTGTCCGATACTTGAAAGTATCGGTATCGGATAGTATCGGCCGATACCCAAAAAGTATCGGATATCGCCGATACCGATATCCGATACCAATACAAGTCAATGGGACACCAAGTATCGGAAGTTATGCTGATGGTTCCCAGGGTCTGGAGGAGAGGAAACTCTCCTTCAGGCCCTGGGATCCATATTAATGTGTAAAATAAAGAATTAAAATAAAAAATATTGATATATTCACCTCTCCGGCGGCCCCTGGACATCACCGCGGGTAACCGGCAGGCTTCTTTGTTTAAAATGAGCGCGTTTAGGACCTGAGAATGACATCGCGGCTTCTGATTAGTTGCGTGCCGCTCATGTGACCGCCACGCGACCAATCTGAAGCCGCGACGTCATTCGCAGGTCCTAAATTCCTAGAATGAGGAGTTTAGTGCCTGAGAATGATGTCGCGGCTTGTGATTGGTCGTGTGGCGGTCACATGAGCGGCACGCGACCAATCAGAAGCCGCGACGTCATTCTCAGATCCTAAACGCGCTCATTTTAAACAAAGAAGCCTGCCGGTTACCAGCGGTGATGTCCAGGGGCCGCCGGAGAGGTGAATATATCAATATTTTTTATTTTAATTCTTTATTTTACACATCACTATGGATCCGATACCGATTCCCGATACCACAAAAGTATCGGAACACGGTATCGGAATTCCGATACCGCAAGTATCGGCCGATACCCGATACTTGCGGTATCGGAATGCTCAACACTATTGCCTACCAATAGCGCCTGTGTGTTGTAGTGCTACCCTGCTGAGCATTCGGAATTGTCCTCACAACTGCTGTTCTCATTCGTTCATTCTTTACAGCTCTCTCTTTCTTTAGTTCCAGATGTTTCCAGTTCAACGTCCCCCAGGTATGTTATGGCTAGGATGCACCCGTATGACGGGAAGGCCTGAAGGTCTTCCGGGACCCTGGAGTCGCCCCTCTCCCACTGTTGCCCCCTATGTCTTTGTAGGTGTTTAGTTTAGACAGCCAACCTATAATTAACTGTCCTGCGGAGTTTGAAGCAAGGCGTAGAGTCAGTTACTCCCTCGGTGTTCTGGCCACTGGTTACGCGCCTCAGTAGGATGTTGCCTCGGTCTCACGGCACGACTCCTACTGGTTCTCCTTTGTGCTTGATCTCGTTTCTCACAATATCCTTCACTTCGTGTCTCTTTCTTAGGATACCGCCGCGGGGTGTGCAGGCGCGGTTCCGTAACGTTCTATTCTGGTCGCTAGGTACCTGCCAGGTTCCCACGCCTGACAGGGACCCCCCTGTGTCTTCTCCCTGCAACACCCCCTGCCACGGGATGTTGCCTGAATCCAACCCAGTCAGCTTCTGACTAACTTTCTATCCAACCCCTAGTTTTACCAGTGTGAGGAGGAGCCCAATAAATAAAGCCTTTTGCTCCCCCTAGTGGCCGGAGTGTGAAGTGTAATGTGTGCTGGTGATACCTGGTCAGTGGAATTCCTTCAGTGCCATCAGACGTACCATCACTCCCCTTAGTGGCAGAGTGTCATACTGCAACGAGCAGATCTCTGGGGCGCTGCACATGCAGTCGCACAGGGGGCCCAAGAGGTAAGGGGGGCACATCCAGCTCCCAAGCCGGGAGAATTGTGCATTATGCAAAGGGCCCAAATACCGTTCTTGCCCAGGGACTGTCTTCTTGTCTGTGTCTGCCCGTGGCTTGTAGACTGTATATTCACATTGAGTGAAGTGTACCGAAAATACTATAATAAATTCGAAGAGGTGCAGACTTAATCAGATTTAATCAACATGCCACTTTGCCTAGAGTTAGGAAGAAACTGACACCCGAAAGAAGCTGCTACCCTGTGACCTCTTCCGAATGTCAGTTACGTCCGGAGGAGAGTGAAGCGGCCACTGGTTGACTAGATGATTGGCATGAAATAACAATACTGGGGAAGTCTGTGCCGACTTCTGGAACGGTCGCAGCACTGGAGATGAGTATAAGGTGCTATTATTTTATAAGGAGGAATATAGCAATTGAGAAGGGGTTTTTTGAGCAGTGGACCCACCCTTTAGGCAAAAATTTAAAAATATATATTTTAAATCAATCAATCCGAACACCAAATGGGATAAATATAACTTAAATTATGCAATCACCCTTTGCTACAGCACCAGAATTTCGTTACTTAAAATGTATTCTAGACCAAAAGGACCGAATCAAAAAGATATTATGCAGATTTGTCCAATTCGCTTAAGCAATTTTTACTCTTACATTCTAGAATCTATAAATCATAGAACAACCCAATCACACTTGGCTTTCTAGACCAAAACAATTCATCTTCATTTGGCATTGTTCTTTTCTATGGAACATCTATAATGAGCAGCATATTCAAGTCTATTAAAATATTAGTTGCAAATTACTTCTTGGATGTGGAGATGTCATGGGGATTCCATTGGCTTTAATGGTTTCAGGCTAATAATTACTCCTAGCTATCTCTACATACTTGCATGATCGTTGTGGTCGTACAAGGTGCATAAAAAAATAACACAAGGGACCAAAGTTTAATATTATCCACAGGAATAACACAGCATTGGCAAGATTTGTATCTCATGGACAGAGCAGACCGTGAGTCATCCTATATCAGATTCCATGGTCGTTTGCAAACATGTATCATTTTAGGCCTCTCTGCCAATAGGAAAATTAGAAAAATAGCAACTATGTTTTGTTTTTATTTTCCTCTTGGCATATCTACTATATAATTGTCTAAGGGTCACTTCCGTCTTTCTGCCTGTCTGTCTGTCTGTCTTTCTGTCTGTCTGTAACGGAAATCCCAAGTCACGGATTGGTCGCAGCAAAACAGCCATGACCAATCAGCGATGGGCACAGTCTGGCGGCAAAATGGCCACTCCTTCCTCTTCGCAGTCAGTACCCGCTCCATACTCCCCTCCAGACAGTGCTCACACAGGGTTAATGGCAGCATTAACAGACCACGTTATGCCACGGTGTAATGCACTCTGTTAACACTGCTATTAACCCTGTGCGACCAACTTTTTTCTATTGATGCTGCCTATGCAGCACCAATAGTAAAAAGATCTAATGTTAAAAATAATTTAAAAAAAATAAAAAATAGTTATATACTCACAGTCCATCGGCCCCTCGGATCCAGAACAGGCCTTTCCTGCTCCTCGCGACGCTCCGGTGACCGCTCCATGCATTCGATCTCACGAGATGATGATGACATAGCGGTCTCGCGAGACCCCTACATCATCATCTCGCAAGACCGCAATGCACTGTTGAGACCGGAGTGCACGAGGAGCATCGGTAAACGCTTCGCTTGGATCCGGGGGCCAACGGAAGGTGAGTATATAACTATTTTTTTTTAATTCTTCTTTTTAACAGGGATATGATGCCCACATTGCTATATACTACATGGCCTGTGCAATATACTACGTGGGCTGTGGGCTGTGCAATATACTACGTGGGCTGTGCAATATACTACGTGGGCTGTGCAATATACTACGTGGGCTGTGCAATATACTGCACGGGCTGTGCAAAATACTGCGTGGGCTGTGCTATATACTACATTGGCTGTGCAATATACGACGTGGGCTGTGCAATATACGACGTGGGCTGTGTAATGTACTACGTGGGCTGTGCAATGTACTACATGGGCTGTGCAATGTACTATGTGGCTGTGCAATACACTACGTGGCCTGCGCTATACACTACGTAGCCTGTGCTATACACTACATGGCCTGTGTTATACAGTACGTGGGCTGTGTTATATACTGCATGTGTGGGCTGTTATATACTACGTGAGCTGTGTTATATGCTACGTGGGCTGTTATAAACTACGTGGCTGTTTTATATGCTATGTGGGCTGTTTTACACTCCGTGTGCTGTGCTATATACTTTGTGGGCTGTGTTATATACTATGTAGCTGTGCTATATACTCCGTGGGCTCTGCTATATACTCCGTGGGCTGTGCTATATACTACGTGGCTGTGCTATATACTACGTGACTCTGCTATATACTACATGGCTGTGCAATATACTACATGGCTGTGCAATATACTACGTGGCTGTGCTCTTTACTACGTGGGCTGTGCTCTTTACTACGTGGCGTGCTGTATACTATGTGGCCAGCCACGAACAATCAGGGACAGGCGCAGTCCGGCTGCGAATTGGTGCGGGATTTGAACCACGCTTCGCTAATTGGTTGCGGCCAGCCGAATCCTGTGTATTTAATGTATTATTGGTGGTGATGGCGAACTCAGTCGAGGGGTTCAAGAGAGGCCTGAATGTCTTCCTGGAGCAGAACAATATTGTATCATACAATTATTAGGTTCTGTAGAAGGACGTAGATCTGGGGATTTATTATGATGGAATATAGGCTGAACTGGATGGACAAATGTCTTTTTTCGGCCTTACTAACTATGTTACTATGTTACTATGTTACTTATTCTAAAATCTGCATAAATAAACTACATACATATTCTAGAATACCCTATGCGTTAGAATCGGGCTACCATCTAGTAATTGATAATTTACCACTGATTTCATTTAGCACTCATGCACATTTGCACAGAAGTTGCGTAAAGCTGTAATATAGTATTAAAAAACTGTATAGAGTGTTTCTTACCTCCCTTATGCCTATTAGTTCCTATAAAGGAAAAAAATGGCAATGTATTCCACTAGAAGCCTTTTATCTTGCTTAGATCATTACTTCTAATGGAGAGATTCTGAAAATAGAGTGAAAAACAGAGCATCTAAATTATCCTTTAACAGTCATCGAGCAGCAGAAAAATAATTCAATGTCCGACTGCAAAAGAAATCCTTACAAACGAATCTAAACAAACTATTAAAAAATTGTTTCCATGTTAAGGCCCTTTATTACATTTGAATTAGCCAACTTTGCAGAATTTTCCCCAATAATTTGATTTGTGACTAATAAATTTGAAGGGATCTCAATACTGGAAAGCCTATAAGTTCTTGGAAAATATTACATGAGGTAGAGAGAGAATAATGACCTCGAAGACCATAAGAGCTTACACTCTACAGGAGAAAGAGAGAGGACCCCACTGACCTTAAGACCTTACACTCTACAGGAGAGAGAGGACCCCACTGACCATAAGAGCTTACACTCTACAGAAGAGAGAGGACCCCACTGACCATAAGAGCTTACACTCTACAGGAGAGAGAGGACCCCACTGACCATAAGAGCTTACACTCTACAGAAGAGAGAGGACCCCACTGACCATAAGAGCTTACACTCTACAGGAGAGAGAGGACCCTACTGACCATAAGAGCTTACACTCTACAGGAGAAAGAGAGAGGACCCCACTGACCTTAAGACCTTACACTCTACAGGAGAGAGAGGACCCCACTGACCATAAGAGCTTACACTCTACAGAAGAGAGAGGACCCCACTGACCATAAGAGCTTACACTCTACAGGAGAGAGAGGACCCCACTGACCATAAGAGCTTACACTCTACAGGAGAGAGAGGACCCCACTGACCATAAGAGCTTACACTCTACAGGAGAGAGAGAAGACCACGCTGACCATAAGAGCTTACACTCTACAAGAGAGAGAGGACCTCATTGACCATAAGAGCTTACACTCTACAGGAGAGAGAGGACCCTGCTGACTATAAGAACTTACACTCTACAGGAGAGAGAGAGGACCCCACTGACCATAAGAGCTTACACTCTACAGGAGAGAGAGGACCCCACTGACCATAAGAGCTTACACTCTACAGGAGAGAGAGGACCCCACTTACCATAAGAGCTTTACACTCTACAGGAGAGAGAGGACCCCGCTGATCATAAGAGCTTACACTCTACAGGAGAGAGAGGACCCCACTGACCATAAGAGCTTACACTCTACAGAAAAGAGAGGACCCCACTAACTATAAGAGCTTACACTCTACAGGAGAG
The DNA here is from genome assembly GCF_032444005.1 of Ranitomeya imitator. Lineage (NCBI taxonomy): Eukaryota > Metazoa > Chordata > Amphibia > Anura > Dendrobatidae > Ranitomeya > Ranitomeya imitator. The sequence goes on from NC_091286.1 coordinate 640,611,529, forward strand.
AGAGGACCCCACTGATCATAAGACCTTACACTCTACAGGAGAGAGAGGACCCCACTGACTATAAGACCTTACACTCTACAGGAGAGAGAGAGGACCCCGCTGACCATAAGAGCTTACACTCTACAGGAGACAGAGAGAGGACCCCACTGATCTTAGAGCTTACACTCTACAGAGACAGAGAGAGAGAAGACCACGCTGATCATAAGAGCTTACACTCTACAGGAGAAAGAGGACCCCACTGACCATAAGAGATTACACTCTACAGGAGAGAGAGGACCCCACTGACCATAAGAGCTTACACTCTACAGGAGAGAGAGGACCCCACTGACCATAAGAGCTTACACTCTACAGGAGAAAGAGGACCCCACTGACCATAAGAGCTTACACTCTACAGGAGAGAGAGGACCCCGCTGATCATAAGAGCTTACACTCTACAGGAGAAAGAGGACCCCACTGATCTTAAGAGCTTACACTCTACAGGCGAGAGAGGACCCCACTGATCATAAGAGCTTACACTCTACAGGAGAAAGAGGACCCCACTGACCATAAGAGCTTACACTCTACAGGCGAGAGAGGACCCCACTGATCATAAGAGCTTACACTCTACAGGAGAAAGAGGACCCCACTGACCATAAGAGCTTACACTCTACAGGAGAGAGAGGACCCCACTGACCATAAGAGCTTACACTCTACAGGAGAAAGAGGACCCCACTGACCATAAGAACTTACACTCTACAGGAGAGAGAGGACCCCGCTGATCATAAGAGCTTACACTCTACAGGAGAAAGAGGACCCCACTGACCTTAAGAGCTTACACTCTACAGGCGAGAGAGGACCCCACTGATCATAAGAGCTTACACTCTACAGGAGAAAGAGGACCCCACTGACCATAAGAGCTTACACTCTACAGGAGAGAGAGGACCCCGCTGATCATAAGAGCTTACACTCTACAGGCGAGAGAGGACCCCACTGACCTTAAGAGCTTACACTCTACAGGCGAGAGAGGACCCCACTGATCATAAGAGCTTACACTCTACAGGAGAAAGAGGACCCCACTGACCATAAGAGCTTACACTCTACAGGCGAGAGAGGACCCCACTGATCATAAGAGCTTACACTCTACAGGAGAAAGAGGACCCCACTGACCATAAGAGCTTACACTCTACAGGCGAGAGAGGACCCCACTGATCATAAGAGCTTACACTCTAGAGGAGAAAGAGGACCCCACTGACCATAAGAGCTTACACTCTACAGGAGAGAGAGGACCCCACTGACCATAAGAGCTTACACTCTACAGGAGAAAGAGGACCCCACTGACCATAAGAGCTTACACTCTACAGGAGAGAGAGGACCCCGCTGATCATAAGAGCTTACACTCTACAGGAGAAAGAGGACCCCACTGACCTTAAGAGCTTACACTCTACAGGCGAGAGAGGACCCCACTGATCATAAGAGCTTACACTCTACAGGAGAAAGAGGACCCCACTGACCATAAGAGCTTACACTCTACAGGAGAGAGAGGACCCCGCTGATCATAAGAGCTTACACTCTACAGGAGAAAGAGGACCCCACTGACCTTAAGAGCTTACACTCTACAGGCGAGAGAGGACCCCACTGATCATAAGAGCTTACACTCTACAGGAGAAAGAGGACCCCACTGACCATAAGAGCTTACACTCTACAGGCGAGAGAGGACCCCACTGATCATAAGAGCTTACACTCTACAGGAGAAAGAGGACCCCACTGACCATAAGAGCTTACACTCTACAGGAGAGAGAGGACCCCACTGATCATAAGAGCTTACACTCTACAGGAGAAAGAAGACCCCACTGACCATAAGAGCTTACACTCTACAGGAGAGAGAGGACTCCGCTGACCATAAGAGCTTACACTCTACAGGAGAGAGAGGACCCCACTGACCATAAGAGCTAACACTCTACAGGAGAGAGAGGACCCCGCTGATCATAAGAGCTTACACTCTACAGGAGAAAGAGGACCCCACTGACCATAAGAGATTACACTCTACAGGAGAGAGAGGACCCCACTGACCATAAGAGCTTACACTCTACAGGAGAGAGAGGACCCCACTGACCATAAGAGCTTACACTCTACAGGAGAAAGAGGACCCCACTGACCATAAGAGCTTACACTCTACAGGAGAGAGAGGACCCCGCTGATCATAAGAGCTTACACTCTACAGGAGAAAGAGGACCCCACTGATCTTAAGAGCTTACACTCTACAGGGGAGAGAGGACCCCACTGATCATAAGAGCTTACACTCTACAGGAGAAAGAGGACCCCACTGACCATAAGAGCTTACACTCTACAGGCGAGAGAGGACCCCACTGATCATAAGAGCTTACACTCTACAGGAGAAAGAGGACCCCACTGACCATAAGAGCTTACACTCTACAGGAGAGAGAGGACCCCACTGACCATAAGAGCTTACACTCTACAGGAGAAAGAGGACCCCACTGACCATAAGAACTTACACTCTACAGGAGAGAGAGGACCCCGCTGATCATAAGAGCTTACACTCTACAGGAGAAAGAGGACCCCACTGACCTTAAGAGCTTACACTCTACAGGCGAGAGAGGACCCCACTGATCATAAGAGCTTACACTCTACAGGAGAAAGAGGACCCCACTGACCATAAGAGCTTACACTCTACAGGAGATAGAGGACCCCGCTGATCATAAGAACTTACACTCGACAGGAGAAAGAGGACCCCACTGACCTTAAGAGCTTACACTCTACAGGAGAGAGAGGACCCCACTGACCATAAGAGCTTACACTCTACAGGAGAAAGAGGACCCCACTAACCATAAGAGCTTACACTCTACAGGAGAGAGAGGACCCCGCTGATCATAAGAGCTTACACTCTACAGGAGAAAGAGGACCCCACTGACCTTAAGAGCTTACACTCTACAGGCGAGAGAGGACCCCACTGATCATAAGAGCTTACACTCTACAGGAGAAAGAGGACCCCACTGACCATAAGAGCTTACACTCTACAGGAGAGAGAGGACCCCGCTGATCATAAGAGCTTACACTCTACAGGAGAAAGAGGACCCCACTGACCTTAAGAGCTTACACTCTACAGGCGAGAGAGGACCCCACTGATCATAAGAGCTTACACTCTACAGGAGAAAGAGGACCCCACTGACCATAAGAGCTTACACTCTACAGGCGAGAGAGGACCCCACTGATCATAAGAGCTTACACTCTACAGGAGAAAGAGGACCCCACTGACCATAAGAGCTTACACTCTACAGGAGAGAGAGGACCCCACTGATCATAAGAGCTTACACTCTACAGGAGAAAGAAGACCCCACTGACCATAAGAGCTTACACTCTACAGGAGAGAGAGGACTCCGCTGACCATAAGAGCTTACACTCTACAGGAGAGAGAGGACCCCACTGACCATAAGAGCTAACACTCTACAGGAGAGTGAGAAAGAAATAACCCTACCAATCATGAGAGCTTACACTCTACAGGAGAGATTTACGTAGTGACGTTGAAGATGGAAAATGAATCTCCATTCAAACTGTACTCCACTGGGAAACACTGATCTGTGATGGCACAGATACTGACCATTACTATGCAAGGCATGATAATCCGCTAGATGTCATGGCCGTAGAATATTATGGGTATGCTTACAAGGCCATGCAAAAATACACTAACCCGCTCTCTGATGCTTCAGCAGTGTGGGAAATAGTATCTTGTAATCTTCTTGTGACTAGAAAATTGAATCTCAGAATGTTCTAATTTGCGTGAAGCAGTGAATTTCAGGAAATTCAACTCAAACTTGATCCTCCGTGTATCGATTTATACATCTTTTTTACACACACATTAAATTTATGTCAGCTGAGCCCAATGATTTTGACTGGACGAGCTATATATATATATATATATATATATATATATATATATATATATATATATATATATATATACAGGTCCTTCTCAAAAAATTAGCATATAGTGTTAAATTTCATTATTTACCATAATGTAATGATTACAATTAAACTTTCATATAGTATAGATTCATTATCCACCAACTGAAATTTGTCAGGTCTTTTATTGTTTTAATACTGATGATTTTGGCATACAACTCCTGATAACCCAAAAAACCTGTCTCAATAAATTAGCATATCAAGAAAAGGTTCTCTAAATGACCTATTACCCTAATCTTCTGAATCAACTAATTAACTCTAAACACATGCAAAAGATACCTGAGGCTTTTATAAACTCCCTGCCTGGTTCATTACTCAAAACCCCCATCATGGGTAAGACTAGCGACCTGACAGATGTCAAGAAGGCCATCATTGACACCCTCAAGCAAGAGGGTAAGACCCAGAAAGAAATTTCTCAACAAATAGGCTGTTCCCAGAGTGCTGTATCAAGGCACCTCAATGGTAAGTCTGTTGGAAGGAAACAATGTGGCAGAAAACGCTGTACAACGAGAAGAGGAGACCGGACCCTGAGGAAGATTGTGGAGAAGGACCTTGGGGAACCTGAGGAAGCAGTGGACTGAGTCTGGTGTGGAAACATCCAGAGCCACCGTGCACAGGCGTGTGCAGGAAATGGGCTACAGGTGCCGCATTCCCCAGGTAAAGCCACTTTTGAGCTACAGAGAAGCAGCACTGGACTGTTGCTAAGTGGTCCCAAGTACTTTTTTCTGATGAAAGCAAATTTTGCATGTTATTTGGAAATCAAGGTGCCAGAGTCTGGAGGAAGACTGGGGAGAAGGAAATGCCAAAATGCCTGAAGTCCAGTGTCAAGTACCCACAGTCAGTGATGGTGTGGGGTGCCATGTCAGCTGCTGGTGTTGGTCCACTGTGTTTCATCAAGGGCAGGGTCAATGCAGCTAGCTATCAGGAGATTTTGGAGCACTTCATGCTTCCATCGGCTGAAATGCTTTATGGAGATGAAGATTTCATTTTTCAGCACGACCTGGCACCTGCTCACAGTGCCAAAACCACTGGTAAATGGTTTACTGACCATGGTATTACTGTGCTCAATTGGCCTGCCAACTCTCCTGACCTGAACCCCATAGAGAATCTGTGGGATATTGTGAAGAGAAAGTTGAGAGACGCAAGACCCAACACTCTGGATGAGCTTAAGGCCGCTATTGAAGCATCCTGGGCCTCCATAACATCTCAGCACTGTCACAGGCTGATTGCCTCCATGCCACGCCGCATTGAAGCAGTCATTTCTGCCAAAGGATTCCCGACCAAGTATTGAGTGCATAACTGAACATTATTATTTGTTGGTTTTTTTGTTTGTTATTAAAAAACACTTTTATTTGATTGGATGGGTGAAATATGCTAATTTATTGAGACAGGTTTTTTTGGGTTATCAGGAGTTGTATGCCAAAATCATCAGTATTAAAACAATAAAAGACCTGACAAATTTCAGTTGGTGGATAATGAATCTATAATATATGAAAGTTTAATTGTAATCATTACATTATGGTAAATAATGAAATTTAACACTATATGCTAATTTTTTGAGAAGGACCTGTATATATATATATATATATATATATATATATATATATATATATATATATATATATATCGAAGTCTCCCAACGGTCTTGCAAAAGATAAAGGATAGAGCAGTTTGAATTTCAATGGTCTATCTTCTTATTATCTTGCTCCCTAAGTCCCAAAAGATGTATCTGGCAGAAGCGTATATCCCCGGCAATTAAGAAATTGAAAACACATGCTTGGCTCAGCCCTATTGGAAGGGGTAAATTGGCATGAGAGATCTTTCAGCTGATGGAGCCTTTTACTGACTGCAACTTATTTACCTTTTAAGATGGAACGTTATCATTAAATACAGCACTTACTTTAATAGATTGGATCTCGCTCCAGTGGTTCAGATCCAATGCAGCACAGTCATGTCAAGTAATCATAGAGATCAATTAATATTGCAAATTACATGACCAAACCTTGTTCCTTGAGTTTATTTTTTGAGACTGAAGCCCTAGGGAGGTGTTTTTGTTTAGCGTAGGTCCCTTCTGTGTGAAACTGCCTTGTTTTGTCGGATGGGCTCACAGTTTGATCAAAACGTGCGTTTTCACATTTCACATTTTCAGTATAGTAAATATTAGCTGTAACATAATTTCTCTCCTGTTTTCAATGTCTGTTTATATCTTGGCATTTGCAGAATGTTGCTTCATCCTTTATGTTTGCTCCTTTTACATTGCAATCACAGCAGATTTACACCAGCAGATTTGTTTTGTTTTGTTTGAGAACCATGACAATGGATGATGTGATATTTGAAAAGTAAAGTTATTTTAATATTTTTGGTTCTTAAATGCATTTTAAAAGGCCTAAAAATACCCTTGTATGGTGTATAAACATCATGTGATCTTGACTCCATTCATGTCACGAATTAAGCGAATGTGTTTGGAATCGGTCAACGAATCTGAATTTGCCATTTTCGTGCTTTGTTGGTACCCTATTTGTGCTGAATTTGTGTTTGATGATCGGTTGCAAACACATTTGTTCATTTCTACTCCCATTGACTCCAATGACATATTGGCTGTGATTGGAGAATATTGTCCCTCAACGGTTGCTACATCTAGATGGCTGCCTGCACGGTTTCATGATGTGACCATGCAGCCTGTTGTCCAGTAGACACTGAGCACCATGTGATCAGTGTCTGTCTGTGAACTGCTCTTCCCTGTCTGAGGGCACCGCGAGCGTGAGAAAGTTCTCCTGCTCGCGGTGCCATCAGACAGGTCCTGCGAATTCATGGCCAATGACGCTCGTGCCGACATCACATGGTTGAAGAGAAGTTAATTTGCTGTGTACTCACAGGACCTGTCTGATGGCACCGTGAGAAGAACTTTCCCAAATGCGCTGTTCCCTCAGACAGGGAATAGCAGTTCACAAGCAGACACTGAGCACATGTTGCTCAGTGTCTACTGGATGAAAGACTAAATGGGTGCATCATGCAGCCTGCCATCAAGATGTAGCAGAGCTAAACCCGTTGTGGGACAAATGGATTAAAAGCATCTCTGCGGAATGGTGAGGAATATTGATGTTTGTTTTTTACCTCTTTTGCAGATGACGAAGGCATCGGGGGAATAGGCGAGGTCGTAAGTATAGTTTAATTAAAAATATTAAAGAACTCTGTCTTTCTTTCAATTACAGACTTTTTCTGGGTGTCTGTGTTTTCTTACAATGTGACTATAGGGTTAGTAATGGGGGCGTCTTATTGACACTTCTCCATTACTAACCTCGGGGGTTGATGTCACCTGACAATACAAAGGTGACATCAACTCCCCCAACAATCAACCTACTTGCCACCGCTACAGGGCAAGTGGGAAGAGCAAGGCCAAGTGCCAGAATTGGCACATCTTAGAGGGGCACCTTTTCTGGGGTGAGAGAGAGAGCTGATATTTTAAGCCTGGGGGCCAGTATCCATGGCCCCTTCCTAGGCTATTAATATCAGCCCGCAGCTGTCTGCATTGCCTTTGCTGGTTATTAATTATAGGGGGACCCTACATAATTTATTTTAGGGTCCCCCATTTTAATAGCCAGAAACGTTTAAGTATACAGTTGTGAGCTGATATAAATAGCCTGAAAAGCTCCATGGTTATTACCCCCTTCCCAGGCTATGAACATCGGCCCCCAGCCATCAGCTTTCCCTCTGCTGGTTATGAAAATTGTGCGGGAGCCCATGTCATTTTTTTCAGAAAAATAATCTTTTGTTAATTAAATACATGTATCGGAAGCTGCACACACTGCACTAATTGTATTTGTCACTGACATCTATATATATATGTCTATTCTATACAGAGACAGACCCATAAGCCGCTTCAGCCAGTGCAGCTGCAACGGGGCCCTGAGGTGCAGGGGGGATCTTGCAGGCAGGGATATACTGCCAAGGGCCCAGCTTTCTGCTGCTTCATTAGATTAGTGCAGGCCCTGTATTAAATGAGTACAAGTGCCGGTCATCATCCCACTATTGCAGACACTGCAGGCTATGTGTCTGCTGGTCTTACCTCACCTATGTGCCTGTTTCACTCTGCCAGAGGGATGAGGTCTGCAGAGCCAAGGGTGCCAGGGCAGGAGGTACAGAACATGATGGTTTTGATCTGATTCTGTACTGTGAGATTTATTGCACCATCTTACACTTACAAACAGATAAGGTTACTCTGTTAGTGGGGTTATAGGCTCCAGTGTCACCTGATCTGTATGTAAACTCAAGCTGCAGCAATAACTCACAGTGAACCTCAGAGTGACTGAACTGCCACTGTCTGACCCTGAGCCTGGCTCCAGGACATCTTGCAATGTATAGGTCCTGCAGCCTGGTACAGGAGTGATCAGTCAGTGCATATAACACTGTATATGTATAACACCACCCAGTACACAAATTAGTATACGAATGACAAAAACTGACTGCCACATTCAGACTAGTGTGAATAGTTGCATACCAGGATGAGCTTTAGCATGATAGAGTGCAACCTTTTTTCGTTTATTGTATAAGGAGATAGCAGGAATTGCTGAGAGAGGTGTCCACATTCACCCAGGAATTCAGACATCAGCCTAAATGAAGTGTTCCCCCACATAGGTACCCATCAGTTTTTGAGACCACCTTGACAATGGTTGATGGACAGATATAATTTGGCCACATTCTTTGCTAAGCATCTCAATTTTGATTTTCTAATATTCAAAACCCGTATTGCAATTCATATTTCATATATTTCACATTGACATGCTTTATCATTATATAGTGCAACCTTTTTTCGTATATTGTATATGGAGGTAGCTCCTGCTGGTATGCACCTATTCACACTAGTCTGGATGTGCCAGTCAGTTTTTTGTCATTTGTATGTTAGCTTACTGACCGAACACTCCGCCTTCAACATGTGGTGATTTTAATTATAGCAGGTCCCTACTTACCCATAAATTAAGGCATTGCTGAGAGAGGTGTCCACATTCACCCAGGAATTCAGACATCGGCCTAAGACAGATGTTTACACACGTAGGTACCCATCAGTCTTTGAGACCACCTTGACGTTGGTTGATGGGCAGATATAATTTGTCCAAATTTTATGCTAAGCGTCTCAGTTTTTTTCCTAATATTCAAAAGCCGTATTGCTATTTATATTTCATATATTTCACATTGACATGCTTTAGCATGACAGAGTGCAACCTTTTTTGCACACAAATTAGCATACGGCTCATATATAACTGACCTTGGCAAAGTACGGAAATCGGACCGGCCTATCTAAGATAGCCAAATGCCAAAAAACACTGGTCCACAGGGCGCACCATAAGGCTGACCTGCATCCAGATTTTACCGCCATCTGCATCTTCAGGAAGCAAATAGCGGTGAATATAATGCAGGACAGAACCACTGACTCCTTCCACCAATCAAAGCGTATGCGACTGAGACAGCAGACGTGAGGACGTCTACTGTGCGGAGAGTCAGTGAAAGCAGAAAAGACCAGAGCAGAGCACCGTGGGAACGGGAGTGAGGTGAGTGTGTGTGTGTGTGTGTGTGTTTTAAAAAATGTTTTTTAATGTGTGTGTGTGGGATTTGTTCCTGTATATAGAGGTATATAAGATGGCTTATACGGTATATAGGGGGCTATGTGATGGCTCATACTGTATATAGGGGGCTTTGTGGGAAATCATGCTGCATATACTGAGGCTCTGTGAGTGCTTCTGCTGTATATACTGAGTTCTGTGAGTGCTCCTGCTGTATATAGGGGGCTCTGTGAGGGCTCCTGATGCATATAGGGGGCTTTGTGAGGGCTCCTGCTGTATATAGGGAGCTCTGTGAGGGCTCCTGCTTTATATAAGGGGCTCTGTGAGGGCTCTCACTGTATATAGGAGGCTATGTGAGAGCACATGTGAGTGTGAAGCATGTAATGACTGACAGTCTACTCGCCTGATCTACAAGTCTCGCACTGAATCTAAGATAAAAACAAAATGAACATATATCCTGCTGTGAGTAAATGCAATAATGCTTACATATAACATAGGTGTCATGTTTCTGGATTTGAACCTCAGACACACCTTTCCTTCGGTTGTTTTAGTTTTTGCTTTCTTTGATTCTGTAGGTTTTGGGTAACAGGTGTTTTTAATTTACTCTGTTTGGCTGTCCTTTCACCTTTCAGGTGCAGCTTTAAATACCTTTGCCTACTGGAGGTTCCTGTGGGTGATAGACTTTGTTGGATTCATTCCCTGTGCTGTAGTTTGTGTTGGTTGCAGTAGTTTTGTGTGTGATTCCTTTTTGCCTTAGGGAACTCCTACATTAGCAATCCTAGGAGCTACTAAGGACATTCAGAATAAGCCACCGTTGAGTGGGGGTGCCATTGCGTTACCTTAGGGTGCCAACCTTCCTCGTCAGGCAGGGACAGATCAGAGTCAGGGAAGGGATTTTCCTACTCTGAACATGGAGGTGTCAGGTTCAGGTATTTTGTCTTTCTGGTTTGTATGTTACCCGTGTGAATGTGCTTTTGGATTCATAACAATAGGGTACTTAATAAACACCATTTTTTTTTTTTTAAAGTGTAAAAGCCATCCCACTAAACTCAAGGTGTGAGCAAATCGGGATGATCCTAACTAGTGATGAGCGAACATGCTCGCATATCGTGTTATCCGAGCATGTTACAGTGGTATCCGAGCATAACGGGACTGCTCAAGAAATATGTTCGTGTCCCCGCAGCTGCATGATTCACGGCTGCCAGACAGCCGCAACACATTTGTGGGTTGCCTGCATGTTAGGCAATCCCTACATTTGTTGCGGTTGTCTTACAGCCGTGAATCATGCAGCCGTGGGGACGCGAACATATTACTCGAGCACTCTCAAGATATTCAGATAATACCCAAGCATGCTCGGATAGCACGATATCTGAGCATGTTCACTCATCACTAGTCCTAACCTCAAGTATTAAAACCTTACCATGTGTCAAACTCAAGGGCTGGGCAGGGCCGGGTCCCGAATATGAATATCCAGTAATGGGAAGCTATACAAATGTGATGTGCAGCTCAAAGAAAAGTAGATCACACCCTTAGGCTGGTTTCACACTTGCGTTTCAAAATGTAGCGTTTTTTAAAAAAACGCATGTGGTGAAAAAAAACATGTAAACGCGTGTAAACGCTGCATTTTTTAGACACATGCGTTTTTTAGACACATGGGTTTTTGCATGTGGTGAAAAAAACGCAGCGTTTTGACGCGTTTACATGCGTTTTTCCTGCGTTTGCGTTTTTTTAAACGCATGCTGAGAAATGTGTGACAGCTGGCAATCAAAAAACCCACTATAAACAGAAATAGCTAGGGTTAGGGTTAGGGTTAGGGGTAGGGATCCTAACCCTAACCCTAACCCTACCCCTAACCCTAACCCTACCCCTAAAGGGATCCTAACCCTAACCCTAACCCTAACCCTAACCCTAAAGGGATCCTAACCCTAACCCTACCCCTAACCCTAAAGGGATCCTAACCCTAACCCTAACCCTAACCCTATCCCTACCCCTAACCCTAAAAATATCCTAACCCTAACCCTTAGGGTTAGGGTTAGGGATAGGGTTAGGGTTAGGATCCATTTAGGGTTAGGGTTTAGGATCCCTTTATCCCCTTTATTGTGGGGGGTGGCATATCAGTGTGTTTTCTGTTTTTTTTCTATATAAAAACGCATGCGTTTTTAACGCAAATAAATGCATGTGCTTAAAAACGCATGCATTTACATAGACAGCAATAAGTTTTTTTGCCGCAAAAAAACGCCGCTAGAAAATACTACATGTTGCATTTCTGCAACACAACGCATGCATAGAAAAGATGCATGCGGCGGCAAAATGCGGCAAAACGCATGCAAAAAAACGCATGCGTTTTTAATGTTAAGTATAGGAAAAAAACGCATGCGTTATTTTGCGGAAAAATGCAGCAGCAAAAAACGCAAATGTGAAACCAGCCTTACCTGCATTGAGTGCAGAAACCTGAGACTTTTCCGAAAAAAATGAATTGGAGTATAACTTGGTATGCATGCAAAATATAGGAACATGTTCACACTGATCATTAAAGAGACAAAACCCAAAACAGAAACAAAATGACACTGTGGGATGGCTTTTACGCTATATTATTTATATCCACTGTTGTTTTTACTTATTTCATTATAGAAGGGTATATGTAGATTTTTTTTTCTATCTTAGGTTTTGTTCAAATGGCCATTTTGAACATGCTCCCACATTTTGCATGCATACCAACTTTTATTCCAATTCTTTTTTTTTCAGTTATGTCTAACACTGGTAATGCCTCCATTCATTTATAATAATTTCTGGAGGCAGATTCTCAGAGAGATCTATCTCCGGCCCATAGATCTTAACTGATCATTTACATATAAGAAAATTTTAGATTTCTCTAGAATAAGACATTAGATCATACATATCAAGGAATCATTTTGTTCAACTTCCTATGACCTATGTGCCCATACAGATGGCTTAGGAAGGTTGTTCCTACTGAGAAATTCCCTTTAAAGGCAAACATTTTGCTTAGCACATAGTTACATACGGTAATTACATAGGTTGAAAAAGACCTAGGTCCATCACGTTCAACATTTCACATGTTTCATTTATTTACCGTATATACTCGAGTATAAGCCGACCCGAGTATAAGCCGACCCCCCTAATTTTGCAACAAAAAACTGGGAAAACTGAATGACTCGAGTATAAGCCTAGGGTGGGAAATGCAGCAGCTACCGGTAAATGTCAAAAGTAAAAATAGATACCAATAAAAGTAAAATTAATTTAAACATCAGTAGGTTAAATGTTTTTGAATATCCATATTGAATCAGGAGCCCCATATAATGCTCCATAAAGTTTATGATGGCCCCATAAGATGCTCAGTATTAAAATATGCCCCATATAATCCTGCATAAAGGTTAATTATGGCCCCATAAGATGCTCCATAGACACATTTGCCCAATATAATGCTGCACAAATGTTGATTATGGCCCCATAAGATGCTCCATAAAGATATTTGCCCCATATAGTGCTGCATAAACCTTGATTATGGCCCCATAAGATGCTCCATACAGACACTTGCCCCATATAATGCTCCACAAACATTAATTATGGCCCCATAAGATGCTCCATAAAGATATTTGCCCCATTCGCGGGCAGGGTCCTCATTCCGTCTGTACCAGTTATGACTTGTATTGTTTAAGATTATTGTACTTGTTTTCATTATGTATACCCCTCCTCACATGTAAAGCGCCATGGAACAAATGGCGCTATAACAATAAATAATAATAATAATAATAATAATATAGTGCTGCACAAACGTTATGGCCCCATAAGATGCTCCAAACAGACATTTTCCCCATACAATGCTGCACAAACGTTAATTATGGCCCCATATGATGCTCCATAAAGATAATTGCCCCATATAGTGCTGCACAAATGTTGATTATGGCCCCATAAGATACTCCATACAGACACTTGCCCCATGTAGTGCTGCACAAATGTTGATTATGGCCCCATACAGACAATTGCCCCATATAGTGCTGCACAAACATTATGGCCCCATAAGATGCTCCATACAGATACTTTCCCCATTTGCTGATTAAAAAAATCACATACTCACCTCTCCGTCGCTCAGGCCCCTAGCACTTTCAATATTCCTCCTTCCTCGTTCTGGTGCCGCTCCATCTTCAGCGTCTTCTGCTTCTGAGCGTCACTGCAGAAGACGCTGAAGACGGAGCGGCACCCGGAACGGGGGAGCAGGTGAATATTGCGCAGCGCTCCCCGTCCCCGTTATACTCACCTGCTCCTGGCGCTGTGCAGTCCCTGGCTCCCCGGCGCCACAGTTTCTTCCTGTACTGAGCGGTCACCGTTATTACTCATTATAGTAATGAATATGCGGCTCCACCCCTTTGGGAGGTGGAGCTGCATATTTATTACTGTAATGAGCGGTACCATGTGGCCGCTCAGTACAGGAAGAAGCTGGGGTGTCGGGGAAGCAGGGACCTGCAGGGACCGCCCCGGGAGTAGGTGAGTATTATTAGACAGCCCCCGCTCCTCCTCCCCTGCCGACCCCTGGGTATGACTCGAGTATAAGCCGAGAGGGGGACTTTCAGCCCAAATAAATGGGTTGAAAATCTCGGATTATACTCGAGTATATATGGTAATTCCCTGCTTATTCTGAGCTTAGCAATTCAGTGGGGGAACCCTAGTGATTGAAAGTCTTCACTCCATAACTGTACAATAGCTGTCAATCATTGCATATGAATGGATTCTAAGAGAGTCTGTCAACAGACAATGTCTGACCAAACCAAATATAGATGCTTGGTGCATCATTGGCAGCTCTGGTTTCATAGAGCCAAAGAAGGGCAGAGAAGCTTTTAGATGAAAACAAGTAGGTGGGAAGATACACTTAAATGTTTGGCCACACTAAGGGTGCACCAAATGCCTGTACTTGGTTTGTGCTTACAGACTCCCTTTAAAACTATACATTTCATTATACTGAATTTGATTTTTATGAAACTATATATCAATCTGCTCAGCTTCTTCTTAGCTATAACCCGGTATCTACAGAATAGACACAATGTTCAACTTGACATTAGGTAGTAACAAAATTCTGGATAAGTAGATTTTTTTTCAGAAAACTTCAAAATATTCCTTCCATAAACAGAAAACATCAACAAAAGAGTCTATGGGAAGAAGATAAAGATGAAAACCCTCTTAACCTTGGTCACATGCAATAACATTTACCACAACAGCTTATGTTTGGGGACTACTGTTTAAGTTTGATTTACTTTGCTCTATTGGTCTGTTTACTGAATCCTTTTACTCTCCATCCAGAAATGCACTCAGTCATGTTTCTTTCTGCGCTTTGGGCTATTATTGGAGTAATAATTTATTAAGGGGTAAAAATATTTACTTGCAATTAAATCTGTCAAAGCCTCTCTTGGCTAAGATTTGCCGATGGTCAAAGAACCCAAAAAAATTAGTAGATTCTTGGCTGAACTGTTGGCCTTGCTGTTAGCTTAAACAAGAGTCTTAACTGTAATTTAAAGCTTCAAGACGGGATTACTATCTTAGAAAGGTGCTTGGGAAATTAGCCGAAATTAATTTTTTTTGCCCTAACCATATGGATGGTTGAGACACTGCTCTGTGAGAAAATATTAAGCCGGCACTGATCTATGGATATTATTCTGTAGGGACTGACTCATGTTCCTCAAGTACTCTTTAAAGAATATTATCTCCGAAGTGTTGTGTGAAGCTTTGCAGCTTATTCTCTTCAAATCATCTAATGGGATATTAAATCCGCCCAGTGCATTTACGATTTAAGCAAACAAATGGAATCGACCATAAAAAAAAGGAAAAAAAAATTCTCTTTGACCTTCTGAAATTTTAAGAGCTTTGTTTAAGAGTGTGCACAGGAGAGAACAAGTAGCCGTCTAACATTGTCATCATTGACAGGTTGTGATTTATCTTGACATTCTCTGTCCATTTGGCTAAACGTTTAAAGTAAACAACTCCAGTTTCCCTCGGCTGCCACTTCCCACTTGTTGGGAGCGTTGCCAAGAAAAGCAGCCAGACAGTTCATTTACCTCTTCCAAACTCTCTTGCGTTTATAGATTGCTTGACTGGGAGAAGGGTCGACATGACTATTGAAAATTTCAAACACTTCCAACACTGGCGAGAGCAAAAATGTTCTTATGACTTGGAGTAAATGTATCTGTTTTGAGTGAATTATGAGAAAGGTAAATTATTAAATTTATATTGTATTTTTATGGAAAATGTTTGGATCAAATGTTATTAAAGCACCCCTCCAGGATTTTTTCTTACAGTGGTCCAACTAATCTAATTTCCCAGACCCTAGTCTAAAGGTACCATCACATTAAGCGATGCT
Organism: Ranitomeya imitator; assembly: GCF_032444005.1. NCBI lineage: Eukaryota > Metazoa > Chordata > Amphibia > Anura > Dendrobatidae > Ranitomeya > Ranitomeya imitator. Next base: position 640,627,411 of record NC_091286.1, read on the forward strand.
GCAGCGATCTAGACAACGATCCCGATCGCTGCAGCGTCGCTGTGTGGTCACTGGAGAGCTGCCACACAGACAGCTCTCCAGTGACCAACTATGCGAAGTCCCTTGGTAACCAGGGTAAACATCGGGTTACTAAGCGCAGGGCCGCGCTTAGTAACCCGATGTTTACCCTGGTTACCAGCGTAAATGTAAAAAAGAAAACCCACTACATACTTACATTCCGGTGTCTGTTCTCTCCGGCGCTCTGCTTCTTTGCACTAAGCGCCGGTCGGAAAGCAGAGCACAGCGGTGACGTCACCGCTGTGCTTTCCAGCTGCTGCGCTTACACAGTGCAGAGAAGCAGAGCGCCGGAGAGAACAGACACCGGAATGTAAGTATGTAGTGTTTGTTTTTTTTACATTTACCCTGGTTACCAGTGAAGACATCGCTGAATCGGCGTCACACACGCTGATTCAGCGATGTCTGCGGGAGTCCAGCGATGAAATAAAGTTCTGGACTTTCTGTGCCGACCAGCGATGGCACAGCAGGATCCTGATCGCTGCTGCCTGTCAAACTGAACGATATCGCTAGCCAGGATGCTGCAACGTCACGGATCGCTAGCGATATCGTTCAGTGTGAAGGTACCTTTATGCTTACCACATACAATCTTCAGCTGTTCTCAGTGCTGGTCCAGTCCTGTGCCCCCATCTTGTGACCACAACTTCTGACTAACCAGAAGTCAGAGGTAACAGTCACAAGCGGTCAATGTAAGTCAATGAGAGCCTTGTTTTGGACTTATTCTACTATCATAGACAGACAAGCCTACAACCTGCAGTAATCACTGATCCACCAAACCGCTGCACGACCAGCTCTGCATTTACCTACTGTATCCTCACCCATCCCTTTTAGATTGTGAGCCCTCGCGGGCAGGGTCCTCTCTCCTCCTGTACCAGTCACGATTTGTATTGTTTAAGATTACTGTACCTGTTTTTTATTATGTATACCCTCACATCTAAAGCGCCATGGAATAAAAGGAGCTATGATAATAATATATAATAATAATAATAGTACATTGAGAAGTGACTTCCGGATCACCCAACAAACATTGGAGAGATCCAGCAATTTACAACCTGCAGAAAACCAACCAGAGCAGAATCATTAAAAGATGAAAATGGCAGCTGAAAAATGTACAACTAGGGGCAGGAAAAAATTCTGGAGGTGTGTTTTAAAGTGGTTGGGTTTTTGTTAGAAAGGAACCTCATGAGTGGTTCATCAAAAAGTGACCTACTGGTGCAACCCCACCTGTAATATAGTGAGCTAGGTGGACGAAAATGTTAAATTTAGCGCACTGCACACGAATAATAGCTACGTATAACTAGCAATAAACCCTTAAGAAATATAATTAAAGCAGTTGTCCACTACAATATTCTATTTTACAAACGGGTTCATGATGGTACTGCAGTAAAAAAGTAATATAGATACTTATCTACTGGACCCTTGTCATTCGTCATCACTGCTGCCAGCGCCAATAGTGGTTTCCATGCTTCCTCTTCCAGTGGGTGGTATCTTGCGACTGCCTCAACCAATAAGCGACTACTGATCAGCTGCAGTGGTGACGTTCCATCGGAGCCAGATGACATTCTATCCAATCAGTGGTAGCTGAATGGCTCTCAAGAGATCGATCCTGTCACCCTGTCCCCCATGGGACCTGTCTTATGTAGGAGATTAGCTAATTATTTTTTTATTTAAGGAATACAACTAGCCCAGTTTGAAAATAATAGTGAGTAGCAGAGATGACTAGATTCATATTTGCAAAATTGTGCAGATTTTACCCGGAAATTTGATTTTTAGTGAAATTATTCTCCGTGAACTGAATGTCTCTTATTTTGCTCTACAACGTGCATGTGCGAGAAGTTGTTGCCAGAAGTACTAAATACTGAAATAATTAACTGCACCTGAAAAGGTTAAAGGAGTTGACAACAACAACTTCCTAAATGCAATAGACCCCAAGATAAAAAAAAACCAAGCATTACATTCACCTCCATACAGTGGTGGCTGATAGACTACAGCGCTGATGTAGCCTAACACGGTCATGTGGCTGCCAGCACCGATTCAATGGATAACCTTTTTATTTTATTTTAATTGCTGTTAGTTCCGCTGTTGGGAACATTATTATTATAGCGCCATTTATTCCATGTGAGGAGGGGTATACATAATAAAAACAAGTACAATAATCTTAAACAATACAAGTCATAACTGGTACAGGAGGAGAGAGGACCCTGCCCGCGAGGGCTCACAATCTACAAGGGATGGGTGAGGATACAGTAGGTGAGGGCAGAGCTGGTCATGCAGCGGTTTGGTGGATCGGTGGTTACTGCAGGTTGTAGGCTTGTCGGAAGAGGTGGGTCTTCAGGTTCTTTTTAAAGGTTTCGATAGTAGGCCAGAGTCTGATATGTTGTGGTAGAGAGTTCCAGAGTAGGGGTGATGCGCGGGAGAAAGCTTGAACATTATGGTTCTCATTCCCTCCTGTTTCTTTGCTGGGTGCTCGATCATGGCCATGAGAACAGTAACATCTAAAAATCATCACTTTTCCAATAAATACATTTTCTTTCTAAAACTGGAAGACCCATTTATTGTTTTCAGGGGGTGAGAGATAAAAAAAAGAAACTGAAATGCATCAAAGTTTTGGCTCATTAAAGTTCCCTTTATCCACTCTACGGCATAAATTTGTGACATATTCTATGGGGTGCTATGAATGTGGAAATATGAAATATCTGTATTTTATATGTTTATCTTCCTATGCACAGTTAGAATACATTTAATGAATAAACTTGATTTTCACTGCACCAAAAGCCAGAGTTTTATTTTACATTTTTTCTGTCACTTTAACATTATATGTAATCTTTTTTGTGAGAAGAGTGTTTTATATGTTAGATACATTTTTGCTTACATGTCTCGAGTCATTTGTGTTATTTTTTTCAGTGGGTAAAATTAGAAATCTTTTAGTAGTGTGGAATGAGGGGAGAAAAATAATTCCTTTTTTTTCTGTCATTTATCATGTGATTTAAAAACTATGTTAACTTTATTTTACATGTCATTAATATAGATCAGTGGATCTGACAAAATTAGAATTTGACAAATTGCACATATTTTAACAAGAAATTTGATTTACAGCAAAGTTTTTATCTGAAAAATGAATGTTCACTATTAGTCTCTGGGAGTCTCTCCGGACCCCATAGTATACACTGTGTTCCAAATTATTATGCAAATTATATTTTTCTCGGATTTTCCTAAATGGTCATTGCAAATGACAGTCAGTCTAATAAAAGTCATCACCCGTTAGATTATACATCGAATTTTATTGAAGAAACCTCCCAATGATAACAGTATAATCTCCAAAATATATAAAAAGTAGAATTTCTAAACATTTGATATGTTTTAAAGAACTGAAAATGCTCATTTATGGAATCTGCAGCATTAGGAGGTCACATTCACTGAACAAAGAAGCTATTTAACTCCAAAACATCCTAACAGGCCAAGTTACATGTTAACATAGGAGCCCTTCTGTTACAGAACCCCCAGCACCAAGAATATGTTATGCAGTATATATTATGTATAATAGGTTCCATGTGAAATGCATCAGTCCACAGGCTGCGCCCCTGGTCAGAGGGGACAAGATATTCTCCTTCTGACCTCCCCCACCTTTGTAATTCCCACAGTAAATATCAGCAGGCTCCGGCCCCCTGTGGCTATTGTAATGTATGTCTGGCCTGCTTTTTCTATTGGCCTGCCCTGTGTATCTGTGTTATATATTCTGTGTCCTTTGAATAAAGTGTGTTCTTTTAGACTGGAAATACGTGGAGTAGCAATCAGCTTTTATATGCTCTCACGTAATCAAGGAATTCCAGCCAGCGTACTGCATTCAGAATCCAGCAAAAGCAGAGTGGTCCTCCTGAAACACGGGGGGTTGTTGTGAATTCTGTGGTCAAGCTCCCTCCTGTGGTCCTGAGTGGTACTTCGGCTGGTTCTGTCTATGAGCTTCCTCTGGTGGATGTTAGTGGGGCTGCGGCTTCTGAGTTTCCTTCCTCAGGTGACGAGGTTAAGTCGTTAGGTGCTGCTCTATTTAACTCCACCTAGTTCTTTGTTCCTTGCCTCCAGTCAATGTTCCAGTATTGGTCTTGCTCTCTCCTGGATCGTCCTTGTGGCCTGCCTTCTCTGCATAAGCTAAGTTCTGCTTCTGTTTTTTGGTTTGCTATTTTTTCTGTCCAGCTTGCTATTTTGGTTTGTCTTGCTTGCTGGAAGCTCTGGGATGCAGAGGAAGCACCTCCGTACCGTTAGTCGGTGCGGAGGGTCTTTTTGCGCCCTCTGCGTGGTTGTTTGTAGGTTTTTGTGCTGACCGCAAAGCTATCTTTCCTATCCTCGGTCTATTCAGTAAGTCGGGCCTCACTTTGCTAAAATCTATTTCATCTCTGTGTTTGTATTTTCATCTTTACTCACAGTCATTATATGTGGGGGGCTGCCTTTTCCTTTGGGGAATTTTTCTGAGGCAAGGTAGGCTTATTTTTCTATCTTCAGGGCTAGCTAGTTTCTCAGGCTGTGCCCGAGGCGCCTAGGTCTGGTCAGGAGCGCTCCACGGCTGCCTCTAGTGTGGTGTGATAGGATTAGGGATTGCGGTCAGCAGAGTTCCCACGTCTCAGAGCTCGTCCTATGTTATTAGTAACTATCAGGTCACTTTGTGCGCTCTTAACCACCAGGTCCATTGTGTTTCTGAACCACCAGTTCATAACAGTACTGGAGGCCCAAAGTACTAATGCTTCTCAATAGAGGGAAAAGAGAAGTTCTGAGACCATTTTTTTTCTCTGCACTGTGTTTTGTCTTTCTTTTCCCCTAGACTTTTGGGTGGTTCAGGACACAGGTGTAGTGATGGACATTAAAGGTCTGTTTTCTTGTGTGGATCATCTCACTGCAAGAGTACAAAATATTCAAGACATTGTGGTTCAGAAATCTGTTAGAACCTAGAATTCCTATTCCTGACTTATTTTCTGGAGATAGAGCTAAGTTTCTGAATTTCAAAAATAATTGTAAACTGTTTCTGGCTTTGAAACCCCGCTCCTCTGGTGACCCAGTTCAACAAGTTAAGATCATTATTTCTTTATTACGTGGCGACCCGCAAGACTGGGCATTTTCCCTTGCGCCAGGAGATCCTGCATTATGCGATATTGATGCATTTTTTCTGGCGCTCGGATTGCTGTATGATGAACCTAATTCAGTGGATCAGGCAGAGAAAAATTTGCTGGCTCAGTGTCAGGGTCAGGATGAGGTAGAGATATATTGTCAGAAGTTTAGGAAGTGGTCTGTGCTCACTCAATGGAATGAATGTGCGCTGGCAGCAATTTTCAGAAAGGGTCTCTCTGAAGCCCTTAAGGATGTCATGGTGGGATTTCCTATGCCTGCTGGTCTGAATGAGTCTATGTCTTTTGCCATTCAGATCAATCGACGCTTACGTGAGCATAAAAATGTGCACCATTTGGCGGTATTATCTGAGCATAAACCTGAGCCTATGCAATGTGATAGGACTTTGACCAGAGCTGAACGGCAAGAACACAGACGTCGGAATGGGCTGTGTTTTTATTGTGGTGATTCCACTCATGCTATCTCCGATTGTCCTAAGCGCACTAAGCGGTTCGCTAGGTCTGCCACCATTGGTACAGTACAGTCGAAATTTCTTTTGTCCGTTACTTTGATCTGCTCTTTGTCATCCTATTCTGTCATGGCATTTGTGGATTCAGGCGCTGCCCTGAATTTGATGGACTTGGACTTTGCTAGGCGCTGTGGGTTTTTCTTGGAGCCCTTGCAGTATCCTATTCCATTGAGAGGAATTGATGCTACACCTTTGGCCAAGAACAAGCCTCAGTACTGGACCCAACTGACCATGTGCATGGCTCCTGCGCATCAGGAGGATATTCACTTTTTGGTGTTGCATAATCTACATGATGTGGTCGTGTTGGGGTTGCCATGGCTACAAGTTCATAACCCAGTATTGGATTGGAAATCTATGTCTGTGTCCAGCTGGGGTTGTCAGGGGGTACATGGTGATGTTCCAGTTCTGTCTATTTCATCATCCACCCCTTCTGAGGTCCCAGAGTTCTTGTCGGATTATCGGGATGAATTTGATGAGCCCAAGTCCAGTGCCCTACCTCCGCATAGGGATTGCGATTGTGCTATCGATTTGATTCCTGGTAGTAAGTTTCCTAAGGATCGACTGTTTAATTTGTCTGTGCCTGAGCACGCCGCTATGCGGAGTTACGTAAAGGAATCCTTGGAGAAGGGTCATATTCGCCCGTCGTCGTCGCCATTGGGAGCAGGGTTCTTTTTTGTGGCCAAGAAGGATGGTTCGTTGAGACCGTGTATTGATTACCGCTTCTAAATAAAATCACAGTCAAATTTCAGTACCCCTTGCCGTTGCTGTCTGATTTGTTTGCTCGGATTAAGGGGGCTAGTTGGTTCACCAAGATAGATCTTCGTGGTGCGTATAATCTTGTGCGTATTAAACAGGGCGATGAATGGAAAACAGCATTTAATACGCCCGAGGGCCATTTTGAGTACCTGGTTATGCCATTCGGGCTTTCCAATGCTCCATCAGTATTTCAGTCCTTTATGCATGACATCTTCCGAGAGTACCTGTATAAATTCCTGATTGTATACTTGGATGATATTTTGGTCTTCTCGGATGATTGGGAGTCTCACGTGAAGCAGGTTAGAATGGTGTTCCAGGTCCTGCGTGCGAATTCTTTGTTTGTGAAGGGGTCAAAGTGTCTCTTTGGTGTTCAGAAGGTTTCATTTTTGGGTTTCATTTTTTCCCCTTCTACTATCGAGATGGACCCTGTTAAAGTTCAGGCCATTTATGATTGGACTCAGCCGACATCTCTGAAGAGTCTGCAAAAGTTCCTGGGCTTTGCTAATTTTTATCGTCGCTTCATCAATAATTTTTCTAGTATTGCTAAACCGTTGACTGATTTAACCAAGAAGGGTGCTGATGTGGTCAATTGGTCTTCTGCTGCTGTAGAAGCTTTTCAGGAGTTGAAGCGTCGTTTTTCTTCTGCCCCTGTGTTGTGCCAGCCAGATGTTTCACTCCCGTTCCAGGTCGAGGTTGATGCATCTGAGATTGGAGCAGGGGCTGTTTTGTCGCAAAGAAGTTCTGACGGCTCGGTGACGAAACCATGTGCCTTCTTTTCCAGGAAGTTTTCGCCTGCTGAGCGTAATTATGATGTTGGCAATCGAGAGTTGTTGCCCATGAAGTGGGCATTCGAGGAGTGGCGTCATTGGCTTGAAGGAGCTAAGCATCGAGTGGTGGTCTTGACTGATCACAAGAACTTGACTTATCTCGAGTCTGAAAAACACAACTTCATGAGAAAGGCTCATCACGCCGAAACGCGCGTTGGGGTGGGTACACGCTGTGGACCGGGGTATACTTTGTGCCTGTGCAGGTAAATATGATGGATTTGTTTAGCTAGTATTACCGCTGTATTATTTAGATGTATTTCCAAGTTGGATACTGCTTTCCTGCGATGGCCATTTCTAGCTATCCTCATTTAGGATTTAGATACTGATTACTATTGTCTATATGGTCTACATGCCTGTACCCCTGGCCGTTTCATGGTGCACATTGTGACCTGAGTTTTTTCCTCCTTCCCTCCCTGGCCGTATTAAATACCATGTTTTATTCATATTTAATAAAGGATTTATATCATTTTCTATTTGGGTGTTTTTGATCGTGTGTTTTCTATGGTCGTTTATCTCGAGTCTGCCAAACGATTGAATCCTAGACAGGCTCGTTGGTCGCTGTTTTTCTCCCGTTTTGACTTTGTGGTTTCGTACCTTCCGGGCTCTAAGAATGTGAAGGCGGATGCCCTGTCTAGGAGTTTTGTGCCCGACTCTACGGGTTTGCCTGAGCCGGAGGGTATTCTCAAAGAGGGGGTAATTTTGTCTGCCATCTCCCCTGATTTGCGGCGGGTGCTGCAAAAATTTCAGGCTAATAGACCTGACCGTTGCCCAGCATAGAAACTGTTTGTCCCTGATAAATGGACGAGTAGAGTTATCTCTGAGGTTCATTGTTCGGTGTTGGCTGGTCATCCTGGAATCTTTGGTACCAGAGATTTGGTGGCTAGATCCTTTTGGTGGCTGTCTCTGTCGCGGGATGTGCGTTTGTTTGTGCAGTCCTGTGGGATTTGTGCTCGGGCTAAGCCCTGCTGTTCTCGTGCCAGTGGGTTGCTTTTGCCCTTGCTGGTCCCGAAGAGGCCCTGGACACATATCTCTATGGATTTTATTTCGGATCTCCCCGTCTCTCAAAAAATGTCGGTCATTTGGGTGGTTTGTGATCGCTTCTCTAAGATGGTTCATTTGGTACCCTTGTCTAAATTGCCTTCCTCCTCTGATTTGGTGCCATTGTTTTTCCAGCATGTGGTTCGTTTACATGGCATTCCGGAGAACATAGTTTCTGACAGAGGTTCCCAGTTTGTTTCGAGGTTTTGGCGAGCCTTTTGTGCTAGGATGGGCATTGATTTGTCTTTTTCCTCAGCTTTCCATCCTCAGACAAATGGCCAAACTGAACGAACCAATCAGACCTTGGAAACATAACTGAGATGTTTTGTTTCTGCTGATCAGGATGATTGGGTGTCCTTTTTGCCTTTGGCTGAGTTCGCCCTTAATAATCGGGCCAGCTCGGCTACTTTGGTTTTGCCGTTTTTCTGCAATTCTAGTTTCCATCCTCGTTTCTCTTCAGGGCAGGTTGAGTCTTCGGACTGTCCTGGTGTGGATACTGTGGTGGATAGGTTGCAGCAGATTTGGACTCATGTAGTGGACAATTTGACATTGTCCCAGGAGAAGGCTCAACGTTTCGCTAACCGCAGGCGCTGTGTGGGTCCCCGACTTCGTGTTGGGGATTTGGTTTGGTTGTCATCTCGTTATATTCCTAGCAAAGTTTCCTCTCCTAAGTTTAAGCCTCGTTTCATTGGTCCGTATAGGATTTCTGAGGTTATTAATCCTGTGTCTTTTCGTTTGACCCTTCCAGCTTCTTTTTCCATTCATAATGTATTCCATAGGTCATTGTTGCGGAGATACGTGGCACCTGTGGTTCCATCCGTTGATCCTCCTGCCCCGGTTTTGGTTGAGGGGGAGTTGGATTATATAGTGGAGAAGATTTTGGATTCTCGTATTTCGAGACGGAAGCTCCAGTACCTGGTTAAGTGGAAGGGTTATGGTCAGGAAGATAATTCCTGGGTCTTTGCCTCTGATGTTCATGCTGCCGATCTGGTTCGTGCCTTTCATTTGGCTCATCCGGGTCGGCCTGGGGGCTCTGGTGAGGGTTCGGTGACCCCTCCTCAAGGGGGGGGTACTGTTGTGAATTCTGTGGTCAAGCTCCCTCCTGTGGTCATGAGTGATACTTCGGCTGGTTCTGTCTATGAGCTTCCTCTGGTGGATGTTAGTGGGGCTGCGGCTTCTGAGTTTCCTTCCTCAGGTGACGAGGTTAAGTCGTTAGGTGCTGCTCTATTTAACTCCACCTAGTTCTTTGTTCCTTGCCTCCAGTCATTGTTCCAGTATTGGTCTTGCTCTCTCCTGGATCGTCCTTGTGGCCTGCCTTCTCTGCATAAGCTAAGTTCTGCTTGTGTTTTTTGGTTTGCTATTTTTTCTGTCCAGCTTGCTATTTTGGTTTGTGTTGCTTGCTGGAAGCTCTGGGACGCAGAGGAAGCACCTCCGTACCGTTAGTCGGTGCGAAGGGTCTTTTTGCGCCCTCTGCGTGGTTGTTTGTAGGTTTTTGTGCTGACCGCAAAGCTATCTTTCCTATCCTTGGTCTATTCAGTAAGTCGGGCCTCACTTTGCTAAAATCTATTTAATCTCTGTGTTTGTATTTTCATCTTTACTCACAGTCATTATATGTGGGGGGCTGCCTTTTCCTTTGGGGAATTTTTCTGAGGCAAGGTAGGCTTATTTTTCTATCTTCAGGGCTAGCTAGTTTCTCAGGCTGTGCCCGAGGCGCCACGGCTACCTCTAGTGTGGTGTGATAGGATTAGGGATTGCGGTCAGCAGAGTTCCCACGTCTCAGAGCTCGTCCTATGTTATTAGTAACTATCAGGTCACTTTGTGTGCTCTTAACCACCAGGTCCATTGTGTTTCTGAACCACCAGTTCATAACAGGGGGTGCTGAAAGAGGTACTACAGCACAGTAGACCCCGTTACACTCCTTCTTTGATATCATCTTCACAATTCTTGCATTCATTGAACTTGTGAGTTTTTGGAGAGTTTCTGCTTCTACAGGAGGAAAGGAATGAATGGAAGACAACTACCAGAAGTTAAAGAGGACTACATTAAAAGATCTGGTGGAAGCCCGAGGGTTAATCGCCGCAACAAAACAAAAGCGGATTTGATAGCAGCCATCATGGAACACGACAGTGCAGCGTCCCCCAATGTGAACGTGGAGGAGACTGAATTCCAGAGGGAGGTAAAGCACAGACTGGCGTTCTATGGCCCAAACCCTGCAGTAGAGATCATACGAGAGGTGATGGCTGATATGCGTACTGATCTGAAGGAAGAGATGGCTGAGCGGACCAGGATAGAGCTAACCAAGATGGAGATGGCAGAGTGGACCAAAGTGGAGCTGGCCAAGATGGAAATGGCAGAGCGGAGAGAGGAGAGTCAGCGAGCAAGGGGAGCTCTGGCCTCTGCTCAGGTACCTTCAACAGTAAGCCACAAAAAGATCAAGTATAATGCCTTCCGACAGTTGAGGGAGGCAGAGGAAGGCATTGATGGCTTTCTGCAGGACTTTGAGTGGCAGTGTGCCCTTCATCAAGTGAAGCCGGGGGAACGGGTTCAGATTCTGGCCAGCAAGATGACAGGCCGGGCAGCGGACGCCTATCGCACGGTACCTGATGAGGACTGTATGGACTATGAGCGGATCAAAGAAGTGATCTTGGCCCGGTATGCGCTGACACCAGAGGCATACCTCCAAAAGTTCCACGGACTTATAAAACGAGTAACCGATACCCACGCTGAATGGGCCTGTAAATTACGGCGGTCACTGCTACAGTGGGTACAAGGGAGCCAAGCAACCACTAAGGAGGACGTCCTCCAGCTCTTCTTGTTAGAACGATTCTTTAATGGATTAAACCCCAAGACACAGGAATGGCTTTGGGACAGGCGGCCAATGACTCTAGAGGAAGCCGCTCGTCTGGCCGATGAACATCATGACGCCAGGAGGCCTCAGTTGTCCGGATCAAAGATGGTCACTAGGGGTCCGCCCATGGACCTGGAGTACCCCAAACCACTGAAGATTGTAGGAGGACCAGCTAGAAACCCGGCCTACCACAGTTCCCCTGGGGCGCGATGCCACACCTGCCGTCAGCTTGGCCACCTGCAAAGACAATGTCCCAACCAGACTCAGCATACCCAGTGGCCAAAGGCGGGAATAGCTACCTTCCGCCGGGCCGCTGTACACTGCTACCAAGGCGATGCTGACCCGGCATTGGGGGCTACAACTAACCAAGGGGTGGAAGACATGGAGGAAGTGCTGCATGAAGTAGACCCCGTGCAGGCAGCCTGGGCAGATAATCGACAACAGCATCGACAGGTCATGTGGGTTAATGGGAAACACATGCAGGGACTAAGAGATTACGGAGCAACTTTGAACCTTGTGAAGCCTCATCTCGTTTGGGACCAAGAGAAGACGGACCGGACAGTGACAGTCCGTGTAGCAGGGGGAGCCATACATCGACTGCCCACTACCAGGATTCACCTGAACTGGGGAGTTGGGGATGGCCTTGTTGAGGTCGGCTTGTTGGAGGATTTGCCTGCAGACGTTTTGCTGGGAAATGAATTGGGGCCCATGTTGTCTGCCTTCTCGGTTGCCCCTCTGGCTGAGACATATCCTGTGACCTCCCGGAGACTAGCTCGAGCTGCGGAGGTGGAATCACACTCAGAGGAGGCCCTACACGTATTCCCATAGCCAGACACATTTCTTGGGCCACCCCAGATGAATTTAAGAGGGAGTTACTTGAGGATCCTTCATTGGAGGGATATCGTGGGAAGGCACAGGAGGGGAGAGGGGTACTGGAAGGGGAACAGTTTATATGGAAGCAGGGACTCCTCTACCAGATCACAGAGCAGCACCACACAGGGACGAGCCCCACTATAAAACGACAGCTGGTAGTTCCCAAGAAGTATAGGCAGGAGTTACTGCGAATCTCTCATGACATACCCTTGGCCGGGCACTTCTGCATCAGTCGCACGAGGCATTGTCTGACACAAAACTTCTTTTGGCCGGGGGTAACCTATGATGTTCGTCAATACTGCCAGACCTGTGACAGTTGCCAGCGCATTGGCAAGAGGGGAGATCGATGCAAGGCCAAATTACGCCCCCTCCCCATTGTGGAGGAACCATTTAGCCGAGTAACGGTCGATCTGATAGGGCCGTTAGCCAAACCCAGTCCATCAGGGAAAAGGTATATATTGACAGTGGTAGATTATGCCACACGGTATCCAGAGGCGGTTGCGTTACCTAACATACTGGCAGAGATGGTGGCGGCTGCCCTGCTCCAGGTTTTCTCACGGGTTGGATTTCCCTGGGAGATTATCTCAGACCAGGGTTCCCAGTTTACAGCAGAGGTGACCAACCAACTGTGGAAGCTGTGTGGCGTAAAGTCCATTAGAAGCGCCCTGTACCACCCGCAAACCAATGGGTTGTGTGAACGCTTTAATGGGACGTTAAAACAACTCAGTTGTTGAGGCAGCGACAGAGGATGTTTTCGAGGAAACCCGGGTACACTCAGCTGGCACAACACAAGGTTAAGACCCAGGATCAGACCCCCCTGCGACAACCCCCCTTCCGCATCCCTGAGTCTGAACGAGAAGGGATGCGACAAGAGATACAAGAGATGTTGCGTTTAGGGGTCATTGAAGAGTCAGATAGTCCCTGGGAATCCCCCGTAGTGTTAGTGCCGAAGAAGGATGCGACTACACGGTTTTGTGTAGACTATCGTAAGCTCAATGAGAAAACAGTGATGGATGCGTATCCCATGCCACGTGTGGATGACTTGTTAGACCGGTTGGCAGGGGCAAAGTATTTGACCACCATCGATCTATGCAAAGGCTACTGGCAGATTCCCCTTAGTCCTGATGCTATTCCCAAGTCGGCATTTGTCACCCCGTTTGGCTTATTCCAGTTTTGAGTTATGCCATTCGGGATGAAGACTGCCCCGGCGACCTTCCAGAGGCTGGCTGACCAGCTTCTGGATGGTCTCCAGGACTATGCGTGTGCCTACCTGGATGACATCGCCATCTACAGCGCGACATGGGAAGAGCATCTAAATCACCTAGAGACAGATTAGACAGGATTCACAAGGCCAGAATCACCCTGAACCCAAACAAGTGTCACGTGGGCAAAGCAGAGGTTCAGTATTTAGGGCATTGGGTGGGAAGTGGGAAACAGAGACCAGAACCAGCCAAGATTGAGGCCATAGCCAAATGGCCCACCCCACGCACTAAAACCCAGGTCATGGCGTTTCTAGGGACAGCGGGGTATTACAGAAAATTTGTTCCCAATTACAGCAGCGTGGCCAAGCCCCTCACTGATCTGACCCGTAAAAACCAACCCCGCCAGGTAACCTGGACCCCAGAGTGTGAGGAAGCCCGCCAGTTAAAGGACGCCCTCACCAATACCCCTGTATTGGCCGCACCCGATCCAACTAAACGTTTCCTTGTTCACACAGACGCTTCTATGTTTGGATTGGGGGCAGTACTAAGCCAAGTCGGGCCGGACGGCCAAGGACACCCGGTAGCTTACCTGAGTCGGAAACTACTGCCCAGTGAAGTGAGCTATGCGGCCATCAAGAAGGAGTGCCTGGCAATAGTATGGGCACTCAAAAAGTTACAACCATATTTGCATGAATGACAGTTTTCCCTCCTAACGGACCATAATCCCCTAGTCTGGCTTAATCGGGTCTCCGGAGACAACGCCAGATTACTGCGGTGGAGTTTAGCCCTACAACCTCTGGACTTCACCATCCACTACAGACCTGGCAAACAAAATGGTAATGCCGATGGACTAAGTCGACAAACGGAACTTGTACCAACCCCATAAACTTCGGTCATCCCCAAACCGATTCGTTAAGGATCAGACTGTGTATGCCAATCGCGTCACTGAAAAGGGGAGCCGTGTTACAGAACCCCCAGCACCAAGAATATGTTATGCAGTATATATTATGTATAATAGGTTCCATGTGAAATGCATCAGTCCACAGGCTGCGCCCCTGGTCAGAGGGGACAAGATATTCTCCTTCTGACCTCCCCCACCTTTGTAATTCCCACAGTAAATATCAGCAGGCTCCGGCCCCCTGTGGCTATTGTAATGTATGTCTGGCCTGCTTTTTCTATTGGCCTGCCCTGTGTATCTGTGTTATATATTCTGTGTCCTTTGAATAAAGTGTGTTCTTTTAGACTGGAAATACGTGGAGTGTTGTGAGTTCTGTTTTTGGGCTCCCTCTGGTGGTTACTGATGGTACTGGGTGACTTGTGTTCTCTGCGGTCTCTGGTGTCCACCTGTTCCATCAGGTTATGGGAGTTTCCTATTTAACCTGGCTTTTTTGTCATTTCCTCGCCGGCTATCAATGTAATCAGCGTGTTTTTTTACCTCTGCTCCCTGCGTCTGTTATCTTCAGGACAAGCTAAGTTTTGATTTTCCTGTTCCACGTTTTGCTTTATTTTTGTCTTAGTCCAGCTTGCAGATATGTGATTCCTTGCTGCTGGTTGCTCTAGTGGGCTGAAATTACTCCTCATGTTCCATGAGTTGGCACATGAGTTCAAGTAATTTCAGGATGGTTTTTTTGAAGGGTTTTTCGCTGACCGCGCAGTTCACTTTTCTATCCTCTGCTATCTAGCTTTAGCGGGCCTCATTTTTGCTGATTCTATTTTCATAACTACGTATGTGCTTTCCTCTCATTTCATTTTCATGTGGGGGGCTGCTATTTCTGTGGGGTGTTTCTCTGGAGGCAAGTGAGGTCTGTGTTTCTTCTAATAGGGGAAGTTAATCCTTCGGCTGGCGCGAGACGTCTAGGAATCATCGTAGGCACGTTCCCCGGCTACTGCTAGTTGTGTGTTTAGGTTCAGGATCGCGGTCAGCTCAGGTTCCATCACCATAGAGCTTGTTTTGTTTTTGTGCTTGTCCTTTTGTGATCCCCTGCCATTGGGATCATGACAGTATAGCCGGCCCGAAAAAATTGGTCATCGTTTTGGCTGAAGTAGGAGGAAAAGTAGTCTGAGGAAGTTTTTTTTTTTTTTTTTTTTCCCCCTCCTCAGTGTTTGCTGCCTAGCCTTAATTGCAGCTTGGCTGCTTCTTTCCTCCTCTTAATCCTTGAATGGCTCTGACCTCAGCTGTTTATCATGGACGTCCAGAGTTTGGCTTCCAGCCTGAATAATCTTGCTGCTAAGGTTCAAAATATACAAGATTTTGTTGTACATACGCCTATGTCTGAACCTAGAATTCCTATCCCAGAGTTTCTTTCTGGAGATAGATATAGTTTTCTGAATTTTAGGAACAATTGCAAGTTGTTTCTTTCCTTGAAATCTCGCTCCTCTGGAGACCCTGCTCAGCAGGTCAAGATTGTTATATCTTTCATGCGGGGTGACCCTCAGAATTGGGCATTTGCATTGGCACCAGGGGATCCTGCGTTGCTCAATGTGGATGCGTTTTTTCTGGCATTGGGTTTGCTCTATGAGGAACCTAACCTAGAGATTCAGGCTGAAAAAGCTTTATTGGCTCTCTCTCAGGGGCAAGATGAAGCAGAAATATATTGTCAGAAATTTCGGAAATGGTCGGTGCTTACTCAGTGGAATGAGTGCGCTCTGGCTGCAAAATTCAGAGATGGCCTTTCTGAGGCCATTAAAGATGTTATGGTGGGGTTCCCGGCGCCTACAGGTCTGAGTGAGTCCATGACTATGGCTATTCAGATTGATCGGCGTTTACGGGAGCGCAAACCTGTGCACCATTTGGCGGTGTCTTCTGAACAGGCACCTGAGATAATGCAATGTGATAGAATTCAGTCCAGAAGTGAACGGCAAAATTATAGGCGGAAAAATGGATTGTGTTTTTATTGTGGTGATTCAGCTCATGTTATATCAGCATGCTCTAAACGCACAAAAAAGGTTGATAAGTCTATTGCCATTGGTACTTTACAGTCTAAGTTCATTCTGTCTGTGACTCTGATTTGTTCATTATCATCCATTTCCGTTGATGCCTATGTGGATTCAGGCGCTGCCCTGAGTCTTATGGATTGGTCATTTGCCAATCGCTGTGGGTTTAGTCTGGAACCTCTGGAAGTTCCTATTCCTTTGAAAGGAATTGACTCTACACCTTTGGCTATGAATAAACCTCAGTACTGGACACAAGTGACCATGCGTACGACTCCCGTTCATCAGGAGGTGATTCGCTTCCTGGTACTGTATAATTTACATGATGTCTTAGTGCTTGGTCTGCCATGGTTACAAACTCATAACCCAGTCCTGGACTGGAAAACAATGTCTGTGTTAAGCTGGGGATGTCAGGGGGTTCATGATGATGCATCTCCGATTTCTATCGCTTCATCTACTCCTTCTGAGGTTCCGGTATTTTTGTCTGATTATCGGGAGGTTTTTGAGGAGCCTAAGCTCAGTTCGCTTCCTCCTCACAGGGATTGCGATTGTGCTATAGATTTGATTCCTGGCAGTAAATTCCCTAAAGGTCGTTTGTTCAATCTGTCAGTGCCAGAGCATGCTGCTATGCGGAATTATGTTAAGGAGTCTTTGGAAAAGGGACATATCCGTCCATCTTCGTCCCCTTTGGGAGCAGGTTTTTTTTTCGTGGCCAAAAAAGATGGTTCCTTGAGGCCTTGCATAGATTATCGTCTTTTGAATAAGATTACAGTCAAATATCAGTATCCTTTGCCATTGTTGACTGATTTGTTCGCTCGCATTAAGGGGGCTAAATGGTTCACTAAGATTGATCTTCGGGGTGCGTATAATCTTGTGCGGATAAGGCAGGGTGATGAGTGGAAAACCGCATTTAATACGCCTGAGGGCCATTTCGAGTATTTGGTGATGCCTTTTGGACTTTCTAATGCTCCTTCTGTCTTCCAGTCTTTTATGCACGATATTTTCCGTGAATATCTGGATAAATTTATTATCGTGTATTTGGATGATGTTTTGGTTTTTTTCTGATGACTGGGAGTCCCATGTTCAGCAGGTCAGGAAGGTGTTTCAGGTCCTGCGGGCCAATTCTTTGTTTGTAAAGGGTTCTAAATGTCTCTTTGGAGTCCAGAAGATTTCTTTTTTGGGGTATATTTTTTCCCCTTCTACTATTGAGATGGATCCCGTCAAGGTTCAGGCTATTTGTGACTGGACGCAGCCTACATCTCTTAAGAGTCTACAGAAGTTCTTGGGCTTTGCTAATTTTTATCGTCGCTTCATAACTAATTTTTCTAGTGTTGTTAAGCCATTGACGGATTTGACTAAGAAGGGTGCTGATGTTACTAATTGGTCTCCTGCGGCTGTGGAGGCCTTTCAGGAACGTAAGCGCCGGTTTTCTTCTGCTCCTGTGTTGCGTCAGCCAGATACGTCGCTTCCTTTTCAGGTTGAGGTTGATGCTTCCGAGATCGGAGCGGGGGCGGTTTTGTCACAGAGAAGCTCCGATGGCTCAGTGATGAAGCCATGTGCGTTCTTTTCTAGAAAATTTTCGCCCGCTGAACGGAATTATGATGTTGGTAATCGGGAGCTTTTGGCCATGAAGTGGGCATTTGAGGAGTGGCGTCATTGGCTTGAGGGTGCTAGACATCGTGTGGTGGTCTTGACTGATCACAAAAATCTGATGTACCTTGAGTCTGCCAAGCGTCTGAATCCTAGACAGGCTCGTTGGTCACTGTTTTTCTCCCGTTTCAATTTTGTGGTTTCATACCTACCAGGTTCAAAGAATGTGAAGGCGGATGCTCTTTCTAGGAGTTTTGTGCCTGACTCCCCTGGAAATTCTGAACCCACTGGTATCCTTAGGGATGGGGTGATTTTGTCAGCTGTCTCCCCAGACTTGCGACGTGCTTTGCAGGAGTTTCAGGCGGATAAACCTGATCGTTGTCCGCCGGAAAGACTGTTTGTTCCGGATAATTGGACCAGTAGAGTCATCTCCGAGGTCCATTCTTCTGTGTTGGCAGGTCATCCTGGAATATTTGGTACTAGAGACTTGGTGGCCAGGTCTTTTTGGTGGCCTTCCTTGTTGAGGGATGTGCGTTCTTTCGTGCAGTCTTGTGGAGTTTGCGCTCGGGCTAAGCCTTGCTGTTCTCGGACCAGTGGATTGTTGTCACCTTTGCCTATCCCGAAGAGGCCTTGGACGCACATTTCCATGGACTTTATTTCGGATCTCCCTGTCTCTCAAAAAATGTCCGTCATATGGGTTGTGTGTGACCGCTTTTCTAAGATGGTTCATCTGGTACCCTTGCCTAAGTTACCTTCCTCCTCTGAGTTGGTCCTTTTCGTCTGCATTCCATCCTCAGACGAATGGCCAGACGGAACGAACTAATCAGACTTTAGAAACTTATTTAAGGTGTTTTGTTTCTGCTGATCAAGATGATTGGGTTTCCTTTTTGCCGCTTGCCGAGTTTGCCCTTAATAATCGGGCTAGTTCTGCTACCTTGGTTTCTCCTTTCTTTTGTAATTCGGGGTTTCATCCTTGTTTTTCCTCTGGTCAGGTGGAGCCTTTTGATTGTCCTGGAGTGGACATGGTGGTGGATAGGTTGCATCAGATTTGGAGTCATGTGGTGGACAATTTGAAGTTGTCCCAGAAGAGGGCTCAGCAGTTTGCTAATCGCCGTCGCCGCGTGGGTCCTCGACTTCTTGTTGGGGACTTGGTGTGGTTGTCTTCTCGTTTTGTTCCTATGAAGGTCTCTTCTCCTAAGTTCAAGCCTCGGTTCATCGGTCCCTATAGGATCTTGGAAATTCTTAACCCTGTGTCGTTTCGTTTGGATCTCCCGGCATCGTTTGCTATTCATAATGTGTTCCATCGGTCGTTGTTGCGGAAGTATGAGGTACCTGTTGTTCCTTCGCTTGAGCCTCCTGCTCCGGTGCTGGTGGAGGGTGAATTGGAGTATGTTGTGGAGAAGATCTTGGATTCTCGTGTTTCCAGACGGAAACTCCAGTATTTGGTCAAGTGGAAGGGTTATGGTCAGGAGGATAATTCTTGGGTGATTGCCTCTGATGTTCATGCTGCCGATTTGGTCCGTGCTTTTCATAGGGCTCATCCTGGTCGCCCTGGTGGTTCTCGTGAGGGTTCGGTGACCCCTCCTCAAGGGGGGGGTACTGTTGTGAGTTCTGTTTTTGGGCTCCCTCTGGTGGTTACTGATGGTACTGGGTGACTTGTGTTCTCTGCGGTCTCTGGTGTCCACCTGTTCCATCAGGTTATGGGAGTTTCCTATTTAACCTGGCTTTTTTGTCATTTCCTCGCCGGCTATCAATGTAATCAGCGTGTTTTTTTACCTCTGCTCCCTGCGTCTGTTATCTTCAGGACAAGCTAAGTTTTGATTTTCCTGTTCCACGTTTTGCTTTATTTTTGTCTTAGTCCAGCTTGCAGATATGTGATTCCTTGCTGCTGGTTGCTCTAGTGGGCTGAAATTACTCCTCATGTTCCAGGAGTTGGCACATGAGTTCAAGTAATTTCAGGATGGTTTTTTTGAAGGGTTTTTCGCTGACCGCGCAGTTCACTTTTGTATCCTCTGCTATCTAGCTTTAGCGGGCCTCATTTTTGCTGATTCTATTTTCATAACTACGTATGTGCTTTCCTCTCATTTCACCGTTATTACATGTGGGGGGCTGCTATTTCTGTGGGGTGTTTCTCTGGAGGCAAGTGAGGTCTGTGTTTCTTCTAATAGGGGAAGTTAATCCTTCGGCTGGCGCGAGACGTCTAGGAATCATCGTAGGCACGTTCCCCGGCTACTGCTAGTTGTGTGTTTAGGTTCAGGATCGCGGTCAGCTCAGGTTCCATCACCCTAGAGCTTGTTTTGTTTTTGTGCTTGTCCTTTTGTGATCCCCTGCCATTGGGATCATGACAGTGGAGTAGCAGTCAGCTTTTATATGCTCTCACGTAATCAAGGAATTCCAGCCAGCGTACTGCATTCAGAATCCAGCAAAAGCAGAGTGGACCTCCTGAAACACGGGGGGTGCTGAAAGAGGTACTACAGCACAGTAGACCCCGTTACACTCCTTCTTTGATATCATCTTCACAATTCTTGCATTCATTGAACTTGTGAGCTTTTGGAGAGTTTCTGCTTGTATTTCTTTGCATGAAGTCAGAATCGCCTCCCAGAGCTGCTGTTTTGATGTGAACTGCCTCCCACCCTCATAGATCTTTTGCTTGATGATACTCCAAAGGTTCTCTATAGGGTTGAAATCAGGTGAAGATGGTGGCCACATCATGAGTTTATCTCCTTTCATGCCCATTGCAGCCAGAGGTATTCTTTGCAGCATGAGATGGGGCATTGTCATGCATGAAGATGATTTTGCTCCTGAAGGCACATTTCTGCTTTTTAGACCTTGGAAGAAAGTTGTCACTCAGAAACTCTATCTACTTTGCAGAGATAATTTTAACACCTTCAGGAACCTTAAAACGTCCTACCAGCTGTACCACCTCCTTGCTGACGTCGCAGCCTTGTTGGGACATGGTGGCCATCCACCAACCATCCACTACTCCATCCATCTGGACCATCCAGGGTTGCTTGACACCCATCAGTAAACAAGACTGTTTGGAAATTAGTCTTCATGTATGTCTGGGCCCACTTTAACCATTTCTGCTTGTGAACACTGTTTAAGGGTGGCTGAATAGTAGGTTTATGCACCACAGCAAGCCTTTGAAGGATCCTACACCTTGGTTCGAGAGACTCCAGAGGCACCAGCAGCTTCAAATATCTGTTTGCTGCTTTGTAATGGTATTTTGGCAGCTGCTCTCTTAATCCAATGAATTTGTCTGGCAGAAACCTTCCTCATTATGCCTTTATCTACATGAACTCTGTCTGTGCTGTTTCAGTCTCAAATCTCTTCACAGTTTGATGACCACTCTTAAGTTTTCGTCGAATATCTAATGGTTTCATACCTTTTCCAAGGCATTGCACTATTTAATGCTTTTCAGCAGCAGAGAGATCCTTTTTAGTTCCCATATTACTTGAAACCTGTAGCCTGCTTAATAATGTGGAACATCATTTTTAAGTAGTTTTCCTTTAAGTCGAATCACCTTTAAAACTAATTATCACATGTGTTGAAGATTGATTTCAGTTATCCATTGAGCCCTGAGACACAATACCATCCATGAGTTTATTTGAAAAACAAAACCATTAAATCTTTATGACACTTAAGTGCAATTTTCATAATAATTTGGAACACGATGTAATAAATAAAAGTAAAAAAATAAAATACAGTATAACCTTATGTTCACCTTACTGCTCAGCTGTTTTGGCACCACCGGTGCTTCCTGTGCTCACTGTCCGGCCGGCCGGCCCTCAAGGTCTCTTCTTTCTGCAGTTTCCACGGATGTCTTTACTCTGGAACATGATTTCTGCCCACGAACATACCTATGGGGTAATGAGTGGTGCATTGTAATGTCATTTCACAACATGCTATAACCACTGAGGCCTTGATGCTGTCAGAAATCCTGTTTTTGAGTAAACGTAATGAAACAGGTCCCACCACTCCAGTGTTGAATGGATGATGCAACAGAAGACTGTCTATGCAGACGTATTTCTCGCCTATCATCCAATTCTCAGAACATCTTCAATCAACAGTGTCTTTACTCAAAAACAGTGAAGAAAAGGGGCTGTAGGTCAGCACTCTGTGCTGTTTAATGGGGCTTGTGAGGAGAAGATTCACGCAAAGAAACAGGTCCCACCACTCACGTGTTGAATGAATGATTGCCGACTCACTGCCCTTTTTTCCACTGTTTTTGAATAAATACACTGTCAATTGAAGATGTTCTGAGAACTGGAAGATAGGTAAGTAATACATTTGCATTTGCTCTTCTTGTTAGTCTTATGTAGCTCTCTTAGATGGATCTTTCTAATCGATATGAGACTGTTTGGTTCATTCGGCCGGGCAGTGGCAATTGTAGAATAAATACCATCATTTGGTCTGGCTCCATGGCAGTACTTTTTTCAACCTTTGAGCACACATTGTGAGTATTTTTCTGTGGGGTTACCAGACAACTACATGCCCCACTATTACAATCTTTGCACTGGTATATGTAATATGTAATGTCGTCGGATTATTTATTAAAGCATGTCTGCGACACATTCTCGGAGTGTTACATAACATGCTGATTCTGTATTTTTCAAGTCATATATAAATTGTTCTATGTGCCATATAAAGGGTATTAGCTTTTCGGCATTCTTGGACCCTTTCTTGTCTAAGTGGACTCCTTGTGCATGTTAAGTTTATTTGCATCTGGGAATTGTGAACTTGATGGGGTTTACTTGTTAGCACTTATTTGAATTTTTTGACACTTTATGTGGTTTGTGAATTGGTCATTCTTGTGTATATGTGATTTTTTCAATTGGTAGTGCAATGTTGTCTGGCGGTATTCTTTATGTGTCAAACAGAAATAAAGTGATTGATTCTTCTAGTACAGACTTGACCACTTCATTTGTAAACTGGTCTCAGTATGAGTACTATTAAAATCTAATTTGTTGCGAGGCTCACCATCCCTTTTCTTGCAATTTAGCAATTTTGCCTTTGTAAGATAATGCACATTGGTTTGTTGATTAAATTCCCAGATTCTTCACACATACTTTGGATTGACTGTTTTTATATGCCTGCTGCACACTACTGGCAACTCTTACAGCCAATTATATGTTTTTCACATTGTAAGCGCTTGCGTATCTATAAGTATTAGATATTCTTTTATATATAAAAAACATTGTATGCTATCGCTTTTTCATTTTTTCACCTTATGCCCTATTCGGCATTTTTGTGGAGTTTGAAATCTTGTGGGCATGCCGAATTACATTGATTAGCATTTATGCTGCGCATGCGCGATTCCATGATTTCTTTGGTGGTTTTGTGGCCACTTGCGCAAGCGTGGTTTGTGGAGATCTTAGTTACCGATCTTTATATGCATTCATGCTTGGCACACGTGCCATCTTTTGTTGCCTCGTTTTTTTCCTCCCATGGTGCACTTGACATGTGACGACTGGCATGCATGCATGCACCTTTCACCGATATACCGCCATCTTTCTTCATCCATGGAAACTTCCTGCTCCGAGTATGTGACTTCCGTTCTACTCAGTGCCTTGCTACTTCTGGTGCTCCAATGCCCAGTGTAACAACCCTGCCGGCATCATTGCATGGCCTTCCATTCCCCACCTGCCTATTACATCTACTCACTCACCCTGTGCCATGCTGTGAGATCTGTCTGCCGCTGGCTCCATGCCATGTGCTCCATGGCCGCTTGCTCTGTGTACACTTCCTGGCTGTGTGCATAGGGGGGTGGCGCCAGCAACTCCGGATTCTTATTGAGACTGTGTGCACCTCACTAAGGTGCTCCTGGCCAATAGCCTTGAGGCATCTGATACTTAAGGCATCCTCGCCCATTGGAGGATGCCTGAGCAAACTATTTCCCTCAGTTAGCAATTGCTACTGAGCTGCCAGGTCGTGTTTGTTTCCTGTCTCTGAGGGCTGCAATTGCAGGCCTTAATCTGTGTTCTGTTTTTATGTCTGTTCCTGTATGAACTCTGGTCTATGTCCGTTCCTGCTCCTCCTTTGTCATTAGTCATTTC
Organism: Ranitomeya imitator; assembly: GCF_032444005.1. Lineage (NCBI taxonomy): Eukaryota > Metazoa > Chordata > Amphibia > Anura > Dendrobatidae > Ranitomeya > Ranitomeya imitator. The sequence goes on from NC_091286.1 coordinate 640,651,209, forward strand.
CCACCCTGCTGAGCATACCTCCACCTTATCTTTCTGCTCTGTTCGCCACTGTCTGTGGCTCTGCTTCTCTCTGCTCAGTTCTACTACAACCTGTGGTTCTGTGTCTCTCGGCTTTTCTCTCTGTAACCTTGCTCTGCACTCTGTGGCTTTGCTCTGTGGCTCTGCTCAGCTCTCGCTCTGCAGCTCCGCTCCTTGCGGTTCTACGTCTCTTGCTCTTGGCTCCGCCTCCTGCATTTCTACATGTGGCCCCGCCTCCTGCGTTTCTGCATGTGGCTCCGCCTCCAGCTCTTAGCTCTGCCTTCTCCTTCTCTGTTCTTAGCTCTGCCTTCTCCTTCTCTGCTCTTAGCTCTGCCTTCTCCTTCTCTGCTCTTACCTCTGCCTTCCTCTTCCTGCTCTTTCTTCGCCTCCTGTGGTTCTGCTTTGCATCCGCTCTTGCTCTATCTCTGTTCGGCAACTTGCCATACAGGTCTCTACCTGTTTCCATATACTCTCCAGTCTGAACAGGTTCTTACCTGTTTTCATACACCCGCCTGTATACCAGTTCCTACCAGAGTTTCAACCCTGTCTACCTGAGTGCCAGTCGTGCCTGCCTGTCTGCCTGAGTGCCAGCCGTGCCTGTCTGTCTGCCTGTATGTCCGTCAAGCCAGTCTGCCCATCAGGGCATCTGCCGTACCCGTCCATCAGCCAGTGTCACAGCCGTGCTTGCCTGCCTGTGTCTCGTCCCCGGTGGGATCAACATCCACAGTCAGACTCCACCCTGGAGTGGCACCTGGTAGCTTCCTATTGGATACAAAAGAAACGAGGGAGATCCAGCTCCAGGAAAGAGAAATAGTCTCAGATAAAATCCAAAATAGCTTTATTGTCATGAAAAAATTTAAAATGTGGACTCCAATGACAAGTGGTATAACAAAGGAATCACATAGCAGATCTCACTGCACTGAACGCGTTTCGAACACAGCTGTGTTCTTAGTCCTATTGCACAAGACTGACCTCACCATCAGAGGATCCAGCGAACACCTAGGAAGCTACTTAGTTACGCCCCTTCCAGGGAAGTTTGGTCTGTGGTCCAGTGGGGCCACACCCCCAGACGCCCGCACCAACCAGTCTCGGCGCAAGCGTTACACCCAGTTTGCACAGCTGATGGAGAACTTGCCAATTTGTTAGGGTATATATAGGTTACGAGTCTGAACATATCGCCAAAATCCGCCCCTGACGAAGCCACTCTTGTGGCGACACACATTGAGCTTCTCATGCCCCCCGGACTATGGGTTTGCCGCTATTTTAGAGGTTTATGGTCGCTCACAGTGTCTGCCAGGTTTTGTCTGCATGTATAGCATTTGGGAACCTGTTTTTGATCCACTTATGCTTTCAATAGGTTAGTTACTTCCTGCTCTCTGACATTTATTGTTATTTAGATGTTAAGACTAAATAGTGATATTGGCATTTTAACTATAGTGGATAGCTTATAGTATTTTTTTCACCAGGTTTTTGTCTTCATTTATGGCCTTTGGGAACCTTTGCATTTATGTGTGACTGCTATAGGCCACTAGTAGCCCTTTGTGTATAACAATTTAGACACATTCTGTGCCTCATTTGCTTTTGTTTTGTAGATATTTGTAAGAGTATTTTTACCCTGACATGTCCCTTTGACAATACATAAGACCAACAGTATAATCATTGCTATTACTTTATTGCTGATACCCTTCTGTATTCGTATATTGCCATGTCATGAGTAATATTGTACACATTTCATTATGGTTTGGCTCTATCTACATATACAACTTTGATGTTTTCCTGTGGCTGCAGTAAATTCTATACCCATATTTGAGTCATACATTCTATTGTTAACCCCTTTCTGACCTCGGACGGGATAGTACGTCCGAGGTCAGATCCCCTGCTTTGATGCAGGGCTCCGCGGTGAGCCCGCATCAAAGCCGGGACATGTCAGCTGTTTTGAACAGCTGACATGTGCCCGTAATAGGCGCGGGCAGAATCGCGATCTGCCCGCACCTATTAACTAGTTAAATGCCGCTGTCAAACGCAGACAGCAGCATTTACCGCTTCCGGCCGGGCGGCCGGAAATGACGTCATCGCCGACCCCCGTCACATGATCGGGGGTCGGCGATGCGTCAGGATGGTAACCATAGAGGTCCTAGAGACCTCTATGGTTACTGATCACCGGTGGCTGTGAGCGCCACCCTGTGGTCGGCGCTCACAGCACACCTCCATTTCTGCTACATAGCAGCGATCAGCAGATCGCTGCAATGTAGCAGAGGCGATCGTGCTGTGCCTGCTTCTAGCCTCCCATGGAGGCTATTGAAGCATGGCAAAAGTAAAAAAAAAAAGTTTAAAAAAAATGTGAAAAAAAAAAAATATATAAAAGTTTAAATCACCCCCCTTTCGCCCCAATCAAAATAAATCAATAAAAAAAATCAAATCTACACATATTTGGTATCGCCGCGCTCAGAATCGCCCGATCTATCAATTAAAAAAAAGCATTAACCTGATCGCTAAACGGCGCAGCGAGAAAAAAATTCGAAACGCCAGAATTACGTTTTTTAGGTCGCCGCGACATTCCATTAAAATGCAATAACGGGCGATCAAAACATCGTATCTGCACCAAAATGCTATCATTAAAAACGTCATCTCGGCACGCCAAAAAATAAGCCCTCAACCGATCCCAGATCATGAAAAATGGAAACGCTACGAGTATCGGAATATGGCGCAATTTTTTTTTTTTTAGCAAAGTTTGGAATTTTTTTTTCACCACTTAGATAAACAATAACCTAGTCATGTTAGGTGTCTATGAACTCGTACTGACCTGGAGAATCATAATGGCAGGTCAGTTTTAGCATTTAGTGAACCTAGCAAAGAAGCCAGACAAAAACCAAGTGTGGGATTGCACTTCTTTTGCAATTTCACCGCACTTGGAATTTTTTTCCTGTTTTCTAGTACACGACATGCTAAAACCAATGATGTCGATCAAAAGTACAACTCGTCCCGCAAAAAATAAGCCCTCACTTGGCCAAATTGACGGAAAAATAAAAAAGTTATGGCTCTGGGAAGGAGGGGAGTGAAAAACAAACACGGAAAAACGAAAAATCCCAAGGTCATGAAAGGGTTAATATCTCAGCGATCAGTGACCAGAATTACTGCAATAGGACTTTATAGTATTTGTATTTCACCATTGGTTTACAGACGTTGTGCATCAGGTGCTTTCATGTCCAGGGGGGATGACCCCAATACGGGGTATGTACATTATGATTGTTTTTTTAATTTTTTTGGTGTTATGTTGACTCTAATAACATTTGCAAATTTTGTACATTTATTGGTGGTCCCTGGAGAATAGTATGTTTCTTTGTTTTTTTTTTCTTGGATGTAGTCTGTTGTTGTATCATCCAAGTGCAGCATCTAAGTGTACTGCAATGAATTATAATAGAATTTAATATCATGTATACATAATGCACCTTGTCATCTACAATATGGCACTCTAATCACCATGTCTATCTTTTCTTCCACTGACAAAGACATGAACATTCTTTAATTTTAAGGGTAGGTTAATTTTAACATTGAGAGAATATCAAAAATAAAATCCAGAAAATCACATAATGTATAAATTATATAAATGTATTTCCATTTTGCAGGGAGAAATAAGCATTTGACCCCTCTGGCAAACAAGACTTAATACTTGGTGGCAAAACCCTTGTTGGCAAGCACAGCAGTCAGATGTTTTTTGCAGTTGATGATGAGGCTTGCGCACATGTCAGGAGGAATTTTGGTCCACTCCTCCCCTTTGTTTCACCCCTGTTTTTTTGCAGGATGAGTTTTCATTTGCATGACAACATTATTTTATGTTTCAAAATGCAGTGAAGAAAACTGCAATTTTTCAATAAAGTTTTTGGTTTGTTTTTATCCATTTCAAAATACAGTAAAAATTAACCTGGCAACATGATTCTTCAGGTCCGTGTTGTGGTGATACCAATTTTACATAGTTTTGCTTTACATTTTAGTAGTTTAAAAGAATTCAGATTGGGAAAAAATATATGGTTTTGTGACATTTTCTGAAACCAGTAACTTTTTTTAATTTTTCGCCGATTGCGCTGTATGAAGGCTCTTTTTAGCATATTAGCCAATTAACCCCCGAAGGTGGTTTGCACGTTAATGACCGGGCCAATTTTTACAATTCTGACCACTGTCCCTTTATAACGTTATAACTCTGGAATGCTTCAACGTTTTCTCAAAACATATTGTATTTCATGATAGTGGTAAAATTTATTTGATATTAACTGGTTTTATTTGTGAAAAAAACTGAAATTTGGTGAAAATGTTGAAAATTTCACAATTTTCCAAATTTGAATTTTTATGTCCTTAAATCACAGAGATATGTCACACAAAATACTTAATAAGTACCATTTGCCACATGTCTACTTTACGTCAGCACAATTTTGGAATCAATTTTTTTTTTGTTAGGGAGTTAAGGGTTAAAAGTTGACCAGCAATTTCTCATTTTTACAAAACCATTTTTTTTTAGGGACCACATCACATTTGAAGTCATTTTGAGGGGTCTATATGATAGAAAATACCCAAGTATGACACCATTCTAAAATCTGCACTGCTCAGGGTGCTCAAAACCACATTCAAGAAGTTTATTAACCCTTCAGGTGCTTCACAGGAATTTTTGGAATGTTTAAAAAAAACGAACATTTAACTTTTTTTCACAAAAAATTTACTTCAGCTCCAATTTGTTTTATTTTACCAAGGGTAACAGGAGAAAATGGACCCCAAAAGATGTTGGACAATTTGTCTTGAGTACACCGATACCCCATATGTGGGGGTAAACCACTGTTTGGGCTCATGGCAGAGCTCGGAAGGGAATGAGCACCGTTTGACTTTTCAATGCAAAATTGACAGGAATTGACAATGGACACCATGTTGCGTTTGGAGAGCCCCTGATGTGCCTAAACATTGAAACCCCCACAAGTGACACCATTTTGGAAAGTAGAACCGTAATGGAACTTATCTAGATGTGTGGTGAGCACTTTGACCCACCAAGTGCTTCACAGAAGATTATAATGCAGAGCCGTAAAAATAAAAAATCATATTTTTTCACAAAAATGATCTTTTTGCCCCCAATTTTTTATTTTCCCAAGGGTAAGAGAAGAAATTGGACCCCAAAACTTTTGTAATTTGTCCTGAGTACGCTGATGCTCCATATGTGGGGGTAAACCACTGTTTGGGCGCATGGCAGAGCTCGGAAGGGAAGGAGCGCCGTTTGACTTTTCACTGCAAAATTGACTTGGAATTAAGATGGGACGCCATGTTGCATTTGGAGAGCCCCTGATGTGCAAAAACATTGAAACCCCCCACAAGTGACACCATTTTGGAAAGTAGACCCCCTAAGGAACTTATCTAGATGTGTGGTGAGCACTTTGATCCACCAAGTGCTTCACAGAAGTTTATAATGTAGAGCCGTAAAAATAAAAAATCATATTTTTTCACAAAAATGATCCTTTCGCCCCCAATTTTTTATTTTCCCAAGGGTAAGAGAAGAAATTGGACCCCAAAAGTTGTTGTTACCATCCACCTCTCGTGTCTCCCCTTTTCCTCATAGTTTGCAAGCTTGCGAGCAGGGCCCTCGTTCCTCCTGGTATCTGTTTTGAACTGTATTTCTGTAATGCTGTAATGTCTATTGTCTGTACAAGTCCCCTCTATAATTTGTAAAGCGCTGCGGAATTTGTTGGCGCTATATAAATAAAAATTATTATTATAAAAATTATTATTTGTCCTGAGTACGCTAATACCCCATATGTGGGTGTAAGCCACTGTTTGGGTGCATCGTAGAGCTCGGAAGGGAAGAAGCGCCGTTTGACTTTTCAATGCAAAATTGACTTGAATTGAGATGGGACTTCATGTCGCGTTTGCAGAGCTACTGATGTGCCTAAACATTGAAAACCCCCACAAGCGACACCATTTTGGAATGTAGACCCCCTAAGGAACTTATCTAGATGTGATTTGAGAGTTTTGAACACCCAAGTGTTTCACTACAGTTTATACCGCGGAGCCGTGAAAATAAAAATAATTTTTTTTTTCACAAAAATTATTTTTTAGCCCCCAGTTTTATAATTTCCCAAGGGTAACAGAAGAAATTGGATGCTAAAAGTTGTCCAATTTGTCCTGAGTACACTGATACCCCATATGTGGGGGGAACCACTGGGATCTGGGTGCATGCAGAGCTCGGAAGGGAAGGAGCACCTTTTGGAATGCAGACTTAGATGGAATGGTCTGCGGGCGTCAGATTGCATTTGCAGAGCCCCTGATGTACCTAAACAGTAGAAACCCCCCACAAGTGACCCCATATTGGAAACTAGACCCCGAAGGAACTTATCTAGTTGTGTTGTGAAAACTCTGAACCCCCAAAGTGTTTAACTAAAGTTTATAAAGCAGAGCCGTGAAAATAAAAAATAATTTTTTCCCCACAAAAATGGTTTTTTAGCCCCCCAAATTTTTATTTTCCCAAGGGTAACAAGAGAAATTGAACCCCAAAAGTTGTTGATCAATTTGTCCCAAGTACGCTGATACCCCATATGTTAGTGTAAACCCCTGTTTGGGTGCACGGGAGAGCTCAGAAGGGAAAGAGCACTGTTTCACTTTTTCAACGCAGACTTGGCTGGAATTGAGATCGGACGCAATGTCGCGTTTGGAGAGCCCGTGATGTGCCTAAACAGTGGAAGCCCTGAATTCTAACTGAAACTCTAACCCAAACACACCCCTAACCCTAATCCCATCTCTAACCATAACCCTAACCACACCCCCAACCCGAACATGCCCCTAACCCTAACCCCAACCACACCCCTAACCCCAACACACCCCTAACCCTAATCCCAACCATAACCACAGCCCTAACTCCAACACACCCCTAACCCTAATCCAACCACACCCCTAACCTTGACACACCCCTAACCCTAATCCCAACCGTAAATGTAATCCAAACCCTAACTTTAGCCCCAACCTTAACCCTAACTTTAGCCCCAACCCTATCCCTAACTTTAGCCCCAACCCTAACCCTAACTTTAGCCCCATCCCTAACCCCAACCCTAACACTAGCCCCAACCCTAACCCCAACCCTAACCCTAGCCTTAACCCTAGCCCCAACCCTAAACCTAGCCCTAACCCTAGCCCCAACCCTTACCCTACCCTAGCCCTAACCCTAATGGGAAAATGGAAATAAATAATTTTTTTAATTTTTTATTTTTCCCTAACTAAGGGGTTCATAAAGGGGGGTTTGATTTACTTTTATAGCAGGTTTTTTAGTGGATTCTTATGATTGGCAGCTGTCACACACTAAAAGACGCTTTTATTGCAAAAAATAGATTTTGCTTCTCCACATTTTGAGAGCTATAATTTTTCCATATTTTGGTCCACAGAGTCATGTGAGGTCTTGTTTTTTGCAGGATGAGTTGACGTTTTTATTGGTAACATTTTCAGGCACATGACATTTTTTGATCGCTTTTTATTCCGATTTTTGTGAGGCAGAATGACCAAAAAACAGGTATTCATGAATTTCTTTTTGGTGGGCGTTTATACCGTTCCACGTTTGGTAAAATTGATAAAGCAGTTTTATTCTTTGGGATAGTACAATTACAGCAATACCTCATTTATATCTATTTTTTATGTTTTGGCGCTTTTATACGATAAAAACTATTTTATAGAAAAAATAATTCTTTTTGCATCTCTTTATTCTGAGGACTATAACTTTTTAATTGTTTCGCTGATGATGCTGTATGGCGGGTCATTTTTTGTGGGACAAGATGACGTTTTCAGCGGTACCATGGTTATTTATATCTGTATTGCGTGTTATTCCACTTTTTGTTCGGTGGTATTATAATAAAGCATTGTTTTTGCCTCATTATTTTTTAACGGTGTTTATTGAAGGAGTTAACTAGTGGGACAGTTTTATAGGTTGGGTCATTACGGACACGACGATACTAAATATGTATACTTATATTGTTTTGTTTTGTTTTTTTAGATAAAGAAATGTATTTATGGGAACGATATTTTTATTTCTTTATTTAGGATTTTTTTTTCTTTTTTTATATATGTGAATTTTTTTTTACTTTATAACATTGTCCTGGGGGGGGGGGGCATCATGTTATAGGGTCAGATCGCTGATCTGACACTTTGCAGAGCACTGTGTCAGATCAGCGATCTGACAAGCACTGTAGGGACGCTTGCAACTCTTGCTCTGAGCAGGCGCTTGCAAGCCACCTCCCTGCAGGACCCGGGAGCAGCCCCGCAGCCATATTGGATCCGGGGCCTGCAGGGAGGAGGAGGTAGGAGACCCTCGGAGCAACACGATCACACCACGATGCTCCGAGGGTCTCAGGGAAGCACGCAGGGAGCCCCCTCCAGGCGCGATGCTTCCCTATACCACTGGAACACTGCGATCATGTTTGATTGCAGTGTTTCGGGGGTTAATGTGCCAGGAGCGGTCCGTCACCACTTCTAGTGCCGGATGTCAGCTGCGATAGTCAGTCTGACTTCTTTGCAAGATATGCAAATCTGTCACCATTACATCAGATCAAACTCATGCTCAGTAAGCCGGGACCACGTGTAAATGTGCCCCAATGATTTAGCTTTAGGCTAAGGCCTCACATGGCTTTGGACATGGGACATGAAGATCACAGCTCAACATTAAGACATCATAAATAATTATTGGGAATGTGGTTACAGTGCAACCAACATCAAAATTTGACTGAGATGTGACAGTCTCAAAAAACAAGATTCCAAACCTGCTGGATTTTTAGTTACATGTCACAAATCACGTGTGACTTTTATAGCATAGACTTCATTGTAAGTGAAAGGTATGAAACCGTAATTCACTTGCGATGTGTTTTTACTGTCTGTTAGGTGTTGTAAAATTTAAATAGCACCCTAAGGATATGTGCACATATTATGTATTTGGTGCAGAAATTTCTGCACCATTTTTGCAAGAGAAACATTGAGTGTAATACGTGCATTTTTTATCCATTTTTGATGCATATTTTTTAGACGCATTTTTGTTGCAGATTTTTCCCCACTCATTAGAATGAGTGAAATCCGCAGCAAAAAACACTGAAAGAATTGAAACACTGAAATTAAATCTGGTGCAAATCAAAGGAAAAGTATAATAGAAACACGTCACAACCAATTCTTCATTTTTTACCCACTCCTGGCTTTAGGTTACAAATACTGAGATAGAAAACTCACCAAATACTCAAGGTGTGCACTCATTTTTTGTTATGCAACTTCTACATGACTCGCGCTCTCATGACCAAAGTTGCTTTATTGTAGTATTGTAATCAGACAGGCTCCAACTGAGATGCAATAAATGATATATTATTTTTAGAGATGAGTGAAATTAAAAATTAGCAGGTTCACTCAAATTCAAATTTGCATGGAATAAATTCTGAGTAAATTAAATATGACAGGAAGAAGTTAAAAGGAAGGAGTTGAAAAATAATCTTATCCTCTCTCCTTGATCCCCTCCATACTACACCGCTGCCCCTGCCAGTCCTCCGTTCAGCTCCACTGAGTCCTTTTTTTAATTTTCTAACTTCTTCTATTTCTGGGCCTTTACCACACTTCCATTATTTACTATTCCCTATACAATCATACCATGTATGACATTCATCATTAGACCACGTCTTCTCGTTCAGTATTTGGTGAGTATTTTACGTCAGCATGTGTAAGCCAAAACCTGTAGAGGAATAATCAGAGGAAAAGTATAAGGGTACATGTCCACGTTCAGGATGGCCGGCGGTTTTGACGTAGCAGCGAACTCGCTCCACCCAAAGCTCTGCCCCTTCTGGAGATGCGATGATGCCGGATGTGTTCACTGCACACATCCGGAATCATCGCACTCCACACATAGGGCCCTGTGCTATACCTTGCGGTGGCGCAGCTTCGCTGCAAGGTAAACGGACATGCTGCGATCTAAAAAGACGCGCCACATGTCCGGAATCGCAGGGCCGCCGGATGCGTGTTACCATGCATAGTGGAGACAGGATTTCATTAACCCCTTCGTGACATGCGCCGTACTAGTACTGCGCTGCCGGCACTGCATTTGTGCCAGCAGCAGTACTAGTACGGCGCACCGATCACCGCGGTCTCACGCTGAGCGCCGCGGTGATCGTGTGCGGGTGTCAGCTGTATATGACAGCTGACAACCCGCAGCAATGCCCACGATCGGCGGTAGCGCCGATCGCGGGCATTTAACCCCTCTGATGCCGCTGTCAGTAGTGACAGCGGCATAGAGGGGGATCGCGCAGGGACGGGGGATACCTGCGCTCTCCCACCGGAGAAACGCGACGAGATCGCGTTGCTCCGGTGACCCGGAAGGAGTCCCCGGATCCAAGATGGCCGCGGGACTCTTTCCGGGTCATGAAATGACCTGGCTAGCCGGCGCCTGCTGAGAGTTGCTGAGAGCAGGCGCCGGAAAGCCTCCTGAACTTGCCTGTCAGATCGTTGATCTGACAGAGTGCTATGCACACTGCCAGATCAACAATCTGATCTAATACAGTGATGTCCCACCCTGGGACAATGGTAGAAAGTAAAAAAAAAAATAGAATGTATAAAAAATAAAAAAAAATCCCCAAATAAAGAAAAAAAAATAATTTCCCAGTAAATCCATTTATTTATGTAAATTAAAAAAAACAATAAAAGTTCACATATTTGGTATCGCCGCGTCCGTAATGACCCGCTCTATAAAACTATCCCACTAGTTAACCCCTTCAGTGAACACCGCAAAAAAAATAAATAAAAAACAAGGCAAAAAACATTGCTTTATTATCATACAGGCGAACAAAAAGTGGAATAACACGCGATCAAAATAACGGATATAAATAACCATGGTACCGCTGAAAAAGTCATCTTGTCCCGCAAAAAAAAAGCCACCATACAGCATCATCAGCAGAAAAATAAAAAAGTTATAGCTCTCAGAATAAAGCGATGCAAAAACAATTATTTTTTTATATAAAATAGTTTTTATTGTGTAAAAGCGCCAAAACATAAAAAAAGATATAAATGAGGTATCGCTGTAATCGTACTGACCTTAAGAATAAAGCTGCTTTATCAATTTTACCACACTTGGTATGGTATAAACGCCCCCCTAAAAGAATTTCAAGAATTGCTGGTTTTTGTTCATTCCGCCTCATAAAAATCGGAATAAAAAGCGATCAGAAAATGTCATCTGCCCGAAAATGGTACCAATAAAAACGTCAACTCGTCCCGCAAAAAACAAGATCTCACATGACTCTGTGGGCCAAAATGTGGATAAATTATAGCTCTCAAAATGTGGTGATGCAAAAACTATTTTTTGCAATAAAAAGCGTCTTTTAGTGTGTGACGGCTGCCAACCCTAAAAATCCGCTAAAAAACACGCTATAAAAGTAAATCAAACCCCCCTTCATCACCCCCTTAGTTAGGGAAAAATAATAAAATGTAAAAAAATGTATTTATTTCCATTTTCCCATTAGGGTTAGGGCTAGGGTTAGGGCTAGGGTTAGGGTTGGGGTTGGGGCTAGGGTTAGGTTTACCATTGGGATTAGGGTTAGGGGTGTGTTTGGATTAGGGTTTCAGTTAGAATTGGGGGGTTTCCACTGTTTCGGCACATCAGGGGCTCTCCAAACGCGACATGGCGTCCGATCTCAATTCCAGCCAATTCTGCTTTGAAAAACTAAAACACTGCTCCTTCCCTTCCGAGTTCTCCTGTGCACCCAAACAGTGGTTCCCCCCAACATATGGGGTATCAGCGTTCTCAGGACAAGTTGGACAACAACTTTTGGGGTCCAATTTGTCCTGTTACCCTTGGGAAAATAAAAATGTGGGGGCTAAAATATCATTTTCGTGGAAAAAAAAATATTTTTTATTTTCACGGCTCTGCGTTATAAACTGTAGTGAAACACTTGTTGGTTCAAAGCTCTCACAACACATCTAGATAAGTTTCTTGGGGGGTCTAGTTTCCAATATGGGGTCACTTGTGGAGGTTTCTACTGTTTAGGTACATCAGGGGCTCTGCAAATGCAACATGACACCTGCAGACCAATCCATCTAAGTCTGCATTTCAAACGAGCACCTTCCCTTCCGAGCTCTGCCGTGCACCCAAACAGTGGTTCCCCCCAACATATGGGGTATCAGCGTACTCAGGACAAATTGGACAATAACTTCTGTGGTCCAATTTCTCCTGTTACCCTTGCCGAAAAAAAAATTGCGGGTTAAAACATCATTTTGTGGAAAGAAAAAATGATTTTTTAATTTTCACACCGCTACATTCTAAACTTTAATGAAACAATTGGGGGTTAAAAGTGCTCACCACACATCTAGATATGTTCCTTAGTGGGTCTTCTTTCCAAAATGGGGTCACTTGTGGGGGGTTTCCACTGTTAAGGCACGTCAGGGGCTCTCCAAATGCGACATGGGTTCCGATCTCAATTCCAGCCAATTTTGCATTGAAAAGTCAAATGGCGCTCCTTCCCTTCCGAGCTCTGCCATGCGCTCAAACAGTGGTTTATCCCCATATATGAAGTATCAGCGTACTCAGGACAAATTGCACAACAAATTTTGGGGTCCAATTTATCCTGTTACCCTTGGGAAAAAAATTGGGGGCAAAAAGATCATTTTTTGTGAAAATTAATAAGAATTTTTTTTTACGGCTCTACATTATAAACTTCTGTGAAGCACGTGGAGGTTCAAAGTGCTCACCACACATCTAGACTAGTTCCTTAGAGGGTCTACTTTCCAAAATGGTGTCACTTGTGGGGGTTTCCACTGTTTAGGCACGTCAGGGGCTCTCCAATCGTGACATGGGCTCCGATCTCAATTCCAGCAAATCTTGCATTGGAAAGTCAAATGGCGCTCCTTCCCTTCCGAGCTCTGCCATGTGCCCAAACAGTGATTTACCCCCACATATGGGGTATCGGCGTACTCAGGACAAATTGTACAACGACTTTTGTGGTCCAATTTCTCCTGTTACCCTTGGTAAAATGAAACAAGTTGGACCTGAAGTAAACATTTTGTGAAAAAAAAGTTAAATGTTAATTTTTTTTTAAACATTCAAAAAATTACTGTGAAGCACCTGAAGGGTTAATAAACTTTTTGAATGTGGTTTTGAGTACCTTGAGGGGTGCAGTTTTTAGAATGGTGTCACTTTTGGGCATTTTCTGTCATATAGACCCCTCAAAGTCACTTTAAGTGTGAGGTGGTCCGTAACAAAAATGGTTTTGCAAATTTTGTTGCAAAAATGAGAAATCGCTGGTCAATAGTGTTGAGCGATACCGTCCGATACTTGAAAGTATCGGTATCGGATAGTATCGGCCGATACCTGAAAAATATCGGATATCGCCGATACCGATATCCGATACCAATACAAGTCAATGGGACATCAAGTATCGGAAGGTATTCTCATGGTTCCCAGGGTCTGAAGGAGAGGAAACTCTCCTTCAGGCCCTGGGATCCATAGGGATGTGTAAAATAAAGAATTAAAATAAAAAATATTGATATATTTACCTCTCCGGCGGCCCCTGAACTCAGCGCAGGTAACCGGCAGGCTTCGTTGTTCAAAATCAGCGCTTTTAGGACCTGAGAATGACGTCCCGGCTTCTGATTGGTCGCGGGCCGCCCATGTGACCGCCACGCGACCAATCACAAGCCGCGACGTCACCGCAAGCTATTAACGCGCTCATTTTTAAATTTTTTTAAAAATGAGCGCGTTAATAGCTTGCGGTGACGTCGCGGCTTGTGATTGGTCGCGTGGCCGCGACCAATCACAAGCCGCTACGTCTTTGAAAGCCATTAACGCGCTCATTTTTAAAAATGAGCGCGTTAATAGCTTGCGGTGACGTCGCGGCTTGTGATTGGTCGCGTGGCGGTCACATGGGCGGCCCGCGACCAATCAGAAGCCGGGACGTGATTCTCAGGTCCTAAAAGCGCTGATTTTGAACAACGAAGCCTGCCGGTTACCCGAGCTGAGTCCAGGGGCCGCCGGAGAGGTAAATATATCAATATTTTTTATTTTAATTCTTTATTTTACACATCTCTATGTATCCGATACCGATACCCGATACCACAAAAGTATCGGATCTCGGTATCGGAATTCCGATACCGCAAGTATCGGCCGATACCCGATACTTGCGGTATCGGAATGCTCAACACTACTGGTCAACTTTTAACCCTTATAAGTCCCTAAAAAAAAAAATTATGTTTCCAAAATTGTGCTGATGTAAAGCAGACATGTGGGAAATGTTGTTTATTAACTATATTATGTGATATAACTCTCTAAATTAAGGGCATAAAAACGAAGATTTTTAAAATTGCTAATATTTCATAATTTCCGACAAATTTTTGTTTTTTTCACAAATAAATGCAAGTCATATCGAAGAAGTTTTACCACTTTCATGAAGTATAATATGTCACGAGAAAACAATGTCAGAATCACCAAGATCCGTTGAAGCGTTTCAGAGTTATGACCTCATAAAGTGACAGTGGTCAGAATTGTAAAAATTGTCCCTGTCACTTAGGTGAAAACAGGCTTTAGAGTGAAGGGGTTTAATCCCCTCCACTATGCTTTAACATCTGGACGCTGCGTGTTTGACGCTGCGTCTCTATGCAGCGTCAAACACGCAGGGTTTCCTGAACGTGGAAACATACCCTCATAGAAACAAGTCACCACTTCTGCATTTTTCACCCGCTCCTGGTTTTGGCTTAACCCCTTAAACCCCAAGGGTGGTTTGCACGTTAATGACCACTGTCCGTTTATGAGGTTATAACTCTGGAGCGCTTCAACGGATACCAGTGATTCTGACATTGTTTTCTCATGACATACTGTACTTCATGATAGTGGTAAAATTTCTTCCATAAGACTTGCGTTTATTTGTGAAAAAAATGGAAATTTGGTGAAAATCTTGAAAATTTCGCAATTTTCCAAATTTGAACTTTTATGTCCTTAAATCACAGAGATATGTCACACAAAATACTTAATAAGTAATATTTCCCATATGTCTACTTTACATCAGCACAATTTTGGAAACAACATTTTTTTTGTTAGGGAGTTATAAGGGTTAAAGGTTGACCAGCAATTTCTCATTTTTACAACACCATTTTTTTAGGAACCACATCTCATTTGAAGTCATTTTGAGGGGTCTATATGATAGAAAATAACCAAGTGTGACACCATTCTAAAAACTGCACCCCTCAAAGTGCTCAAAACCACATTCAATAAGTTTATTAACCCTTCAGTTGTTTCACAGGAATTTTTGAAATGTTTAAATAAAAATGAACATTTAACTTTTTTTCACACAAAATTTACTTCAACTGCAAATTGATTTATTTTAGCAAGGGTAACAGGAGAAAATGGACCCCAAAAGATGTTGTACAATTTGTCCTGAGTACCCCATATGTGGGGGTAAACCACTGTTTGGGCGCATGGCAGAGCTTGGAAGGGAAGGAGCGCTATTTGACTTTCAATGCAAAATTGACAGGAATTGAGATGGGACGCCATGTTGCGTTTAGAGAGCCACTGATGTGCCTAAACATTGAAACCACCCACAATTGACACCATTTTGGAAAGTAGACCCCTAAGGAACTTATCTAGATGTGTGGTGAGTACTTTGACCCACCAAGTGCTTCACATAAGTTTATAATGCAGAGCCGTAAAAATAAAAAATCATATTTTTTCACAAAAATTATCTTTTCGCCACCAATTTTTTATTTTCCCAAGGGTGAGAGAAGAAATTGGACTCCAAAAGTTGTTGTACAATTTGTCCTGAGTACACTGATACCTGATATGTGGGGATAAACCATTGTTTGGGTGCATGGCAGAGCTTGGAAGGGAAGGAGCGCCGTTTGACTTTTCAATGCAAAAATGACTGGAATTGAGATAGGACGCCATGTTGCATTTGGAGAGCTACTGATGTGCCTAAACATTGAAACCCCTCAAACGTGACACCATTTTGGAAAGTAGACCCCCTAAGGAACATATCTAGATGTGTTGTGAGAGCTTTGAACCCCCAAGTGTTTCACTACAGTTTATGACGCAGAGCCGTGAAAATAAAAATTATTTTTTTCCCACAAAAATGATTTTTTTTAGCCCCCAGTTTTGTATTTTCCCAAGGGTAACAGGAGAAATTGGACCCCAAAAGTTGTTGTCCAATTTGTCCTAAGTATGCTGATACCCCATATGTGGGGGAACCACCATTTGGGCGCATGGCAGAGCTTGGAAGGGAAGGAGTGCCATTTGGAATGCAGACTTATATGGAATTGTCTGCAGGCATCACATTGCGCTTTGCAGAGCCTCTAATGTACCTAAACAGTAGAAACCCCCCACAAGTGACCCCATATTGGAAACTAGGCACGTCAAGGAACTTATCTAGTTGTGTTGTGAGAACTTTGAACCCCCAAGTGTTTCGCTACAGTTAATAACGCAGAGCCATGAAAATAAAAAAATCATTTTTTCCACAAAAATTACCTTTAACAGCCAGTTTTGTATTTTCTCAAGGGTAACAGGAGAAATTGGTCCCCAAAAGTTGTTGTCCAATTTTTCCCGAGTACACAGATACCCCATATGTGGGGGGAACCACCGTTTGGGCGCATGGTAGAGCTCAGAAGGGAAGGAGCGCCATTTGGAATACAGACTTAGATGGATTGGTCTGTAGGCGTCACGTTGCATTTGCAGAGCCCTTGATGTACCTAAACAGTAGAAACCCCCCACAAATGAACCCAAAATGTTTTTTTAGCCACCCAAATTTTTATTTTCCCAAGATTAACAAGAGAAATTGGACACCAAAAGTTGTTGTCCAATTTGTCCTGAGTACGCTGATACCCCATATGTTGAGATAAACCCCTGTTTGGAGAGCTCGGAAGGGAAGGAGCACTGTCTTTCTTTTTCAACACAAAATTGGCTGGAATTGAGATCGGATGCCATGTCGCGTTTGGAGAGTTCTGATGTGCCTAAACAGTGGAACCCCCCAATTCTATCTGAAACCCTAACCCAAACACACCCCTAACCCTAATCCCAACCTCACCCCTAACCCCAACTCCAACAAACTCCTAACCCTAATCCCAACCATAACCCTAACCACACCCCTAACTCTGACACACCCCTAACCCTAATCCCAACCATAAATGTAACCCAAACCCTAACCCTAGACCTAGCCCTAACCCTAGCCCTAACCCTAGCCCTAACCCTAGCCCTAACCCTATTGTGAAAATGGAAATAAATAAATTTTTTAAATTTTTTTTATTTTTGCCTAACTAAGGGTGTGATGACGGGGGGGGTTTGATTTACTTTTATAGTGGGTTTTTTAGTGGATTTTTATGATTGGCAGCCGTCACACTAAAAGACGCTTTTTATTGCAAAAAAATTTTTTTGCATTACCACATTTTGAGAGCTATAATTTTTCCATATTTTGGTCCACAGAGTCATGTGAGGTCTTGTTTTTTGCGGGACGAATTGACATTTTTATTGGTAACATTTTTGGGCACGTGACATTTTTTAATCGCTTTTTATTCCGGTTTTTGTGAGGCAGTATGACCAAAAAACAGCTATTCATGAATTTCTTTGAGGGGGTGGGGGCGTTTATACCGTTCCGCGTTTGGTAAAATTGATAAAGCAGTTTTAGTCTTCGGGTCAGTACGATTACAGTGATACCTCATTTATATCATTTTTTATGTTTTGGCGCTTTTATACGATAAAAACTATTTTACAGAAAAAAAATTATTTTTGCATCGCTTTATTCTGAGGACTATAAGATTTTTATTTTTTCACTGATGATGCTGTATGGCGGCTCGTTTTTTGTGGGACAAGATGACATTTTTAGTCTTTTTAGTCTTTTTGATCACATGCTATTCCACTGTTTGTTCAGCAGTATGATAATAAAGCGTTGTTTTGACGTACTATCCCGTCCCTGGGAATTAAGTCCCAGGTCACCTTGACGGGATAGTACGTCAAATGGGATAAAGGGGTTAAAAATACTGATGTAAAATACTGACCAAATATTAAACATGTGAACGTGGTAAGAAACATGGAGCAGTGGAGCCTAATGAAGAACCGCGGTACCACAGACCTGGCAGAAGATAGAAGACAGATGATAGTAGACAGTGGAGACAATTTGAGGACTGTCAGTGGGAAAGCTGTGGGGAAGACCGAGGAGAGGTGAGCATCAGATTTTTTAACCCCTTCCTGACTCTTAGAATTTAGGTAAATCAAACCACCAAAAATTAGAATTTGGAAGAAACTTGTAACAAATTTGATGCATTATGAATAGATTCACTCACATCTAATTGTTATACATTTTAAACTGATCGATCTCATTCTGGTGTTACCCCGTGCTACATCCCCTGCCTCTTACTTCATCTCGTTCTACAACCCTACCCATGACCTCCGCTCTACAAGTGATCTAAGACTATCATCCTCTTCAATCCAAGCCTCTCATTTCAATCTCCAAGACATTTCTTAAGCTGTTCTACGTCTCTGGAATCCGCTACCCCTTACAATCAGGTTAATTCCCAAAGTCCACAGTTTTAAGAATTCCCTAAAAACCTTATTACCAACCAATATCGAATTGTAATAATATAAAAATATAAAGCAAGAGGCAGCACTCCAAAAAATGAATGCAAAAAGTGTGGATCGGATCTTTATTCAGTCAATGGTTTGAATTTAGGTCCACACTTTTGCACTCATTCGTTGCCTCTTGCTTTATACAATATTTTTAACATCAGTTCAACAATCTATCTCTTGTCCATTTCCCGCGCACAACCTGATCCTTCATGGTAACTCTCACTTTTCACATTTGTATTTTGTTTGATCGATGCGGAGTATATGGTCCCTATAAATTAAGGTTATTTTTATGATTTTTTTATTCTAATATAATCAGCTTCTAGATGACTTTTAGACTTTGAGCAGGTTGTGGCTTCTCTTCTATATTTTTTCCCCTGTGTTTTTTGATACATTTCACCGTGAATATGAATCCAGTTCACCTGTGTGATGAAGGAATGTAATGAATATCCCCCAGGCTAAACTGTGAAGAATAGCGCTCCCCTATCACACACTGCTACATTGTCATTCCAAACTGCAGTTTGACAGAACGTACAGCATTAATCCAGCAGAAAATTCTTAAAACAATAAAGCGCTGTAAAGTCTTTTTTTTATGATTTTGCTCAAAGGATTAAAGACTTACAAATCAGACATTTTCAGAAAATTAGTAATGGACGTGAATGAACAGGCTGGGCACTTTGTTTAGAGAAACGCATGTCATGTATCTAGAAGTCACTTGCCAAACCACATCCACTGTCTATTGTTCTCAGTTTGTTTTTAAAATTTGCTTTCAAATTTAAAAAAAAGGATAATTTTTTTTCTATTAAAAAAATTAATTAAATTAATTAATTTCTTTAAGTTACATTAATTATTTTTCCAATCCATTACAGTTCAGAGATAATTTCAGGTTTGCTGCTTGCAGAATTGTGAATTCAGCTTTGGAGTATAATGTTGGCTGTAACTCAGAATAAGAAATGTAACGTATTTGTAAAATTACTAAACTTTTAATCAAGATTAATTTTATTGGTCAATGGAAACATTTGAAAATGAGGATATAAAGAAATTAAAAAAAATTGACAATTGATAGATGAAAGTGAATATAATTTTTTGTAATTTTCCACAAAAAAAAAACCATTCAAATAATATAAAATATATTTATTATATTACTGACTGGTGGAAACAAATCAAAAAGTCGTTAGGACTAGAGTTGAGCAAATTTTCCAAAATTCCGTTCCGATTACGATCAACGGTGAGTATTGATTTTGCAATATTCGCCGAACACAGCCGAGTGTCATTGGGAGTAAAAATAATAATAATAATAATAATAATTTTATTTATATAGCGCCAACATATTCCGCAGCACTTTAGATTATAGAGGGGACATTACAACATAACAATAAACACAGATCAAAACAGATACCAAGAGGAGTGAGGGCCCTGCTCGCCAAGCTTACAATATAAGCAACAAATCAAAAGTCGTTAGGACTAGAGTTGAGCAAATTTTCAAAAATTCCGTTCCGATTATGATCAACGGTGAATATTGTTTTTACAATATTCACCGAACACAGCCGGACTTCATTGGGAGTAAAAATAATAATAATAATAATTTTATTTATATAGCGCCAACATATTCCGCAGCACTTTACATTATAGAGGGGACTTGTACAGACAATAGACATTACAGCATAACAATAAACACAGATCAAACAGATACCAAGAGAAATGAAGGAATGAGGGCCCTGCTCGCAAGCTTACAATCTATCAAAAATGAACTAACGTGTACGGAACGGATCATCGAACATAAATTCGGCATGAGTAGGTTACCAACATGGCACGAATATGGCAAATTCAGAATTGACAACCGATTCCGAACATATTCGATCATCTCTAGTTAGGACTTCTGCCAGTGGTTGTGCAGAAACGATGGCAATGCCCACACAATGAGTGGTTCTTGTCAATCGCTGATTCTCTACCTTGTATCTTGATACTAGACCCCTCTGTCATCCTTGAATACCATTCTAATAGTTTTCTATGTCCTGCCAGCTCTCTAAGGGTATATGTACACAGTGATTTTTTTTTAGAAAATTTTACACTTTGGCCATTAAAAAAAAAATTTGAAAAATCACTTTTATTTGTACGTAGTGAATTAATGAATTGGGCCAACTGCTGTTCATGTTGGAGGTAAGTGGCATACTCCTGCCCAGTGGCCCACCAGGGAATTCTCCTGCCCTCCTGTGGGCCAGTCCAAGAATTCACATACTCCCACTCCCTTTTCCATGACCTTTCTTGTGCTTCACCAACCCTCTCTAGTATTCTACCTCATAGAATCAGGTTATTTCCACAATCTCCAACCTAAGTCTTTTTTATTTATCCCTTTCTACATTTAATTTTTTTTTAACATCGGATCACTTCTTCCGACGTATCTCCCACATTCCATGGACTCAGTGCATAAATGAATGATTTTATGTAAATATAGATTTTATTACTATTTTATTTAGTAGTGATGGTCCAAATAACCATTTATAACAATCTCTGTAGTCATGATGTTTCAATGCAGTTCACACCTATTACCTTTAAACGGCAGTGATATTAGAAAAGCTATACAATGTGTGTGAGCTCTTTAAGGGTGATGTTGTCAGACATTTAATGGGATGTTTTCTTGTCTGCATGACTGTTATATGTATAACTAATTGAGATTAGCTGGTGCTGGGTATGAATGACCTTGCACTTAATCTGGAGTACAGGTTAAATGGTGGTTAAAAAGTGACATGTGGTTAGTAGGTCGGAGGTTAAATGCTGCCTGCTCATTCATCTTAGCCTCCTTGTGACCCTACCTATGAGAAAAATGAATGGCTCCTCTTAAACTACTCAAAGTTTGAAGGGCCAACAAAATATTTGAGACCATTGTAAAAGTGTTGTTTTTCATGTGTAAATCACTGATGTAAGAAATCACTGCATCATGGTAATAGACTCACTAACTACATGGTGATCAATAACCTAGGCCTTAAATTATATCTTGTACAAATACACAGCTGTTACAAAATTTAATTAAGCGTTTTATTGCAGTTATGCATTTTATACAGTTATTTAACAGTATACTTTTCCTTCTAATAATATTGTCACTAAGCGGCGGTGGCGTGACGTAAAGCTTGTGGACCCCAGTGTGACATCTCAAATAGCCAACTATTGGAGATCTTTAATAACAATAGTCCTTTCATATGAGCCAAAGGACCTTTTGGGCCTCCCTAGGCTCCAGGACCAGGGTGCAATTTCAAGCCCTGGACCTACCATAGTGCTGCCCCCGCTAAACAGTGTTTGTATTAAAGTGTTATATAGAATGAGCAATGAGCATTTTGTGTACCTCTGTCATGAATCAACATACAGAAGGCGAGTGTTGGGTCTACTTATCTCCCCCTGATGAAGGAGGTGCCCGCTCCGAAACGCGCGTCGGGGTCGGGTCTGGTTGCCTATCCATTTTGTCCGTTGTGCCTATGCTGGGTATGTAAACTATGATACGGTGATATGTAATGGTCCCCATACTAGGGCATTTGTCCATTATATGCATACATGTTTTATTAGGTATGGGTATTGTCTATGATATATTGTTTCATTGTATTAGCATGGACTGTGGATTGGCATCCTGGCCCGTTATCCATGGCCACTAGGGACGCATATCTATCCCCTGTACTGTATTACTGTATTCTGTCTGGTGTTTTAATGTTGCTTATTAAATATCTATTTTTTATGGGACCATATGGCTGTTTGTTTTCTTTGTTTTTTCGTTTATGATTGGCAGCTGGCCCCCATATGTCCTTACAGCATAGTTGCCGATTTTGTGGGCTATTATGATATACTGATATGTTACATCTATTGAATATGCTGGCTTCAATACTGTTTTGTTATCTCCACGAAGAAATGAGTGCTGTGTGTACCTGCAAATGAGAATTTTGTGTGCTACTCTTCTCCAGAGAAGGAGGACTATGGGTGTGTACCAGAGCTGGTATGTCACTCTCCACAAGGGGGGAACCTTACCCCTTAGACTTATGCATACTAATGTCATCTGAGAAATGAGCACTTGTGTATCAATGTCTTCCCTGGAATGAGCACTATCTATACTAATGTCCTCCAGGTAACATGGGCTCTGTGTACTGGTATCCTACAGAAATTAAACAATTTGTGTACCAAGGGGAGTGGACTCAGTAAATAAGAGTGTCACAGTGGGAAACAATGACAGGCTAAGTGTTTCCAGGGCCCTGGGACAGTTTAGAATGTGTGGGCCACCAAGAACTTGATGTATCATGCGGCATGTCAAATTATATTTTTGGAAATTTATGCGATGGGTAACATGATGGACATGCAGATTCGTTGGTGCACATCTGCAGATGTAAGGAGACAGAGACAGATTTTTTTTTCCTTTATGTACAGCACAGCGTTATACATAACAATGGAAGATACTATGCAATAAGGGACGACGATATACATAGCAAGAAGGGATGCTATTTAATAAGATAATGTACTATCTATATATATAATTGCCTAAGGGGTACTTCCGTCTGTTTGTCTGTCTGTCTGCAACTTCCGTAGCGGAAATCCTGGGTCGCCGATTGGTCGTGGCCGCAGCCTTTCCCACTACTTGCGCTCCGGTCCCAAGAATGCATTGCGGCACTGACTCGAGATCACGTAGCGGTCTCGCGAGATGATGACGTAGCGGTCTCGCGAGACCGCTACATGATCTCGATTCATTGCCGCAATGCATTCTTAAGACCGGAGTGTGAGGAGCAACGGTAAAGGCCTCGGCTGGATCCGGGGGCCGATGGAAGGTGAGTATATAACAATTTTTTATTTTAATTGTTTTTTTAACAGGGATTTGGTGCCCACATTGCTATATACTACGTGGGATGTGTTATATACTACGTGGGCTGTGTTATATACTACGTGGCTGTGCTATATACTACGTGCCTGTGCTATATATTTTGTGGCCTGTGTTATATACTACGTGGGCTGTGTTATATACTGGGCGAGCTGTGTTATATACTACGTGGCTGTGCAATATAGTACGTGGGCTGTGCTATATACTATGTTGGCTGTGCTATATACTACATGGGCTGTATGATATACTGCGTGGGCTGTGTTATATACTACATGGGCTGTGTTATGTACTGCGTGGGATGTGTTATATACTGCGTGAGCTGTGTTATATTCTATGTGGGCTGTGCTATATACTGCGGGGGCTGTGTTATATACTGCATGGGCTGTGTTATATACTGCATGGGCTGTGCTATATACTACGTGGGTTGTGCTATATACTATGTGCCTGTGCAATATACTACGTGGCTATGCTACATACTACGTGGGGTGTGTTGTATACTACGTGCCTGTGCAATATACTACGTGGCTATGCTATATACTACGTGGGGTGTGTTATATACTACGTGTCTGAGCTATATACTATATGGGGTGTGTTATATACTACGTGGCTGTGCTATATACTACGTGGGCTGTGTTATGTACTACGTGGCTGTGCTATATACTACGTGCCTGTGCAATATACTACATGGGCTATGCTATATAATACGTGGGGTGTGTTATATACTACGTGGCTGTGCATTCTAGAATACACAATTAGTTAGAATCGGGCTACCATCTAGTACATAATAAAAGGGCATACTATGTAATAAGAGACAGTGCTATACATAACAATAGAGGTGGTTATGTAATGAGGGACAGCATTATGCAAAATAAGAGAGAATGCTATTTAATATGAAATGATGCTATACATAATAAGAGAGGATACTATTTAATAAGGGACAGCGCTATAAAGAATAAGAGGGGATGCTATTTGTTAAGGGATTGTGCTATACATAACAAAAAAGGATACTATGTAATAAGGGATGGAGCTGTACCTAACAAGAGAAGCCACTATTTAATAAGGGATGGCATTATACCTAATATGAGAGGGTACTATTTAATAAAGTACAGCGCTATACATAAAAAGAAAAAACTGCATAAAAAGGGGCAGGTACTATACATAGTAAGGGAGTTTCCTTTACTATAATATTATGCCCATCACCTCTCTGGAAATAAAGCTGCATTTACACTGAAAGACAATCGAGAACAAGCGGTCTTATGATACAATCTTTTACTGTAAACAGGCTGCCAATCACCTGATGAACAAAAAGCTTGCTCATCTCCAGCAGCCTCACTTCCTTCCTATTCTGGCCAGTGTGTACATTGTAAATGATGCAACTGGCACAAAAATGTCATTGCACTGCTGAGTCATGAAGAAGGCAGCGGGCTTGAAGTCACTAGTGACCTCCTTTAGCTACTCTGCAACTCTCTATTGCCAGCTGCGGAGCTAGAGGAACGCTTCACTCCGGCGATAAGTACCACCAATGGTGGCACAAAAAAAATATTATGGTAAGAGCAATCTGGCCATGGGTATCCCAGATTGTCCAGATTCTCCTCATTATAACCCAACCTTGGCTGAGAATAAGCATTTCGTATGCCTAGGTCCTTTGACTGAGAATGGTGTGTACAAATGGGCTTCAGGTAATAGGCTTTATGTTTGTACAAACACCCTCCACACAGTGAGCATTGTGTATACCAATGTCCTATGTGTGTTTTCCCTTTCTTTACAGGGGTTGATTACTTTGTAGGCCAATGTCCTACAGAGTGTGAGCAATCTCTTCATGTGACATCATGGCGCTGTGACCTTTGCTGCACTTGCGCAGAAACCTCACGGGTTTTTCATGTTAAGCCTGGACTTCTCAGGTTTCAGAGTGATCAGAAAATGTGGTGAAGACCAGACACGTGACATTGATTAGTAGAGAAGAGGGGCTGGCTCATCTCTACTATTATTCTCCATAGGGAGAGCATTGTGTGTACCAATATCTCCCAGGGGGTGAGAACCATGTGTACCAATGTCCTCACCAGTGTCCTCTGAGAGATAACAGCCTATCAGTATGTCTTTAGAGTGTGAGAGGAAACCCATGCAGACACGGGTGGAACATACAAACTCCTTGCAGATCTTGTCCTTGGTGGGGTTTGAACCCAGGACCCCAGTGCTACAAAGCAACAGTGCTAACCACTGAGCCAATGTGCTGCCCATAATGGCCTCTTAGGCCGCCATCACACTTGCGAGTTTTACGGACGTAAGAGCGCAGAATCTACGTCCGTAAAACTCGCCAAACAAACGGCACAATTATTCTCTATGCCCCTGCTCCTATCTGCCGTATTTTACTGATCCGTATTATACGGCTTTCTACGGCCGTAGAAAATCGCAGAATGCTGCGTTTGTCACCGGATTGCGCAAAAAAACGCCAATGAAAGTCTATGGAAGCCAGAAAAATACGGATTACACACGGACCAGCAGTGTGACTTGCGAGAAATACGCAGCAGTGTTAGAGAGAAAAGCCGGCAATTCAGCGCGGTGTACAGTAAAATCATGCTGACAGCTTACAATAGAATAGGTAGAATAAATGTGTACACATAGAATAGGTATATATATATATATATATATATATATATGTCAGTGAGACACATATATGTATATATATTATTACTTCACGCAGCGCTAGATAGCTTTAAAGCCGGTAATTCAATTACCGGCTTTTGCTCTCTCCTTCCTAAACCCGACATGATATGAGACATGGTTTACATACATAGCCTGGAGAGGGTCCATGGTTATTGCCCCCCCCTGGCTAAAAACATCTGCCCCCAGCCACCCCACAAAAGGCACATCTGGAAGATGCGCCTATTCTGGCACTTGGCCACTCTCTTCCCATTCCCGTGTAGCGGTGGGATATGGGGTAATGAAGGGTTAATGCCACCTTGCTATTGTAAGGTGACATTAAGCCAGATTAATAATGGAGAGGCGTCAATTATGACACCTATCCATTATTAATCCAATAGTAGTAAAGGGTTAAAAAATACACAAACACATTATTAAAAATTATTTTAATGAAAAAATCACAAAGGTTGTTGTAATAATTTATTCTACGCGCAATCCACTCACTGAAGACCCTCGATCTGTAACAAAGTCAAAATAATAAACCAACAATATCATTACCTTCCGAAGATCTGTAATGTCCAACGATGTAAATCCATCTGAAGGGGTTAAAATATTTTGCAGCCACGAGCTTTGCTAATGCAACGTTGTTCGTGGCTGCAAAACCCCGGAGAATGAAGGTAAAGTAGGTCAATGACCTATATTTACCTGCATTTGCGGTGAGGCGCCCTCTGCTAGCTGTCCCTAGATCGTGGGAACTTTCCTAGAAAGATCCCAGGCTCGAGTTCATAAGAGGGCGCCCTGTGCTGGTTGTCCTCATATGAACTCGAGCCTGGGAGCTTTCTAGGAAAGTTTTTGCATGCAACTCGCCACTAGAATAAATGAGTGAATGAGAAGTATTCACAATTCATAAATCAGTGATCCTTCTCCAGGTTTTACCAGCTATTTTTATCAGCTGCTTTTACCGTGTGTCAATTAAGTTGTAATCTTTATTATACTTATTCCTATTTGATAGAAATTTTTTATTTTTTGATTTTTTTTTCTACAATTATTATTATTTTTATTACGGTTCCTAAGTCTCCTATGTACAAACAGATTGAACAAAAAGTTCTCTTATGTAACATTTCCTGCAGCGATAGTATATCCGTGTCTCAGTGTTTTATGTTTTGAAAAGTGAGAAACAAAAGGAAATGGGAGCCTGTTTTTTAGTCATTCACAGCAAAAAAATAAACATGTAGGAAATACTTTATTTCACGTATGGTGCAGTTTCTCTGGCTTTCAATAAATAAAGCAGCAGCACCTGGCATTACTAATCTGAGTGGAATGTCCACGGCGCTTTAAGTCTGATTTGGTCTTAGTACTAAAAAGTAACACTGTTTGACAAGTTTGCTTCGTAATGACTATTTCCAATGCTAAAATGAAGCAAAGCCTGAGAGCAATTAACCAGCGCCCATCACCTGTGCACGGCAGAGGATGCCATCTTACTTTCTTGTCATACACGTGTTGGAAAATTGTGTACTTTACTGTACGGTTTAATCAAATTCAACAGTATGGAATTTTATTCTTTTTTTTTTCCATAATTGCAAACAATTTACAATTTTTCTTATTTTGTTCTTATAATTTGTATTTTTTATTGTATGTACTTGGCATTTAATTGTCATGAAGGACATTAAAGACATTAAAGACCATATGATAATGGGTATTATATTTATATATTTATTTAACTATTTTCTATTTCTATTTCATCTATTTTATTTTATTCTATTTTGTTTTCTATCTATTTTTACATGTTACATATAACACCTCTCTGATACATCTGGGACGTAAGCCCTTCTTCAGTCTAACAGGGAACCAGAAGGTATTATATCTTTCACTGTGATGATTCATCATTGTAGAGGACACAATAAATACTGGGTTTTGGCACAGCCTGAGAAAGAACCGAAGCTCAAAATGTTGCTACTAGTGATTAGCGAAGGTCCACAGATAATGTGTTATCCGACCATGCTCGGATGCTAACCTAGTGTCTTCAGCATGTTCGAAAAATATGTTTGAGTCTCCACGGGTGCATGTCTCGAGGGTGTTCGATAGCAGCAACACATGCAACAATTGCCTGTTTGTTAGGCAATCCCTGCATGTGTTGCATCTGTCGAACAGTTGTGAGACATGCAACTACGGGGACTCGAACATATTATTTGAGCATGCCGAAGACACTCGGTTAGCATCCGAGCATGGTCAGATAACACCTTATCTGAGGACCTTCGCTAATCACTAGTTGCTTCCAAGGGTAAAAATGTATTTCAAGTTCCACTCAAAAGTATGAGCATAAGCATTTCTATGTAAAAAATGACTCGCTGTTTATATGTTCAGGGTTTTGAACATCTTTTAACCAAGCCAAGTAAGAAATAACATTTTCATTCGGGTGTTTTCCACTCAGAAGATGCTCTGTACTTCACAACACAAGTCAAAGGGAGAGATGACAAGACGCCCAGAAGACTTTTTTTTTGAGCATTTTGACATTATTTTTGTTTAAAAAAACACCAGCGGTGTGTTCATCATTCATCCTTACATAGGTTAAAAAACGACCTAGGTCCATCAAGTTCAACCTTTCTCCACCAATTATACATTTATTGTATTTTTTTTAATCCACAATGTTATGCGTACTGAGGAAATAATGGGCTCATAGAATGTTAGAGTTGTAAGGGACCTCCAGGGTGATCGTGTTCAACCCCCTGCTCAATGCAGGATTCACTAAACCATTTCAGACATATGTCTGTCCAGCCTCTGTTTGAAGACTTCCATTGAAGGAAAACTCACCACCTCTCGTGGCAGCCTGATCCACTCATTGATCACCCTCGCTGTCAAAAAGTTTTTTCTGATATCTAATCTGTATCTTCTCCCTTTCAGTTTCATTCCATTGCTTCTCGTATTTCCAGTGGAGTGAAAAGCAACAGTATAAGACTATGTAACACCCCAGGTAACCGGTTATTACAGTGGCATTGCTTTCCTCATGGGGAGAGTGATGTCATGCTTGGAAGCAGGGAAGGATCCATTTAACAGGTAATCAGCACATACAACACCATTATGACTTCAGGCCAGAAGGGGGAGCTCTACACCCAACTTCAGGGGAGCTGCTCTCTCTGGTCAGTAGGAGGAGTCAGTTGCTAGGCCGTTGTTAGGCAGTTAGGAAGAGTTAGTAGTTGGTGAGAGGAGAGCGACGTGTGAGGAAGGAAAGCTGGAGCCGTGCAGCTCCTGGGAAGGAAATACAGAACAGAGCAACTGATAAAGAGACTGAAAGGGAAAAGAGGCAAAGATGAAGTTAAGATCAGAGGAGAATAACTGCAATTTAGCTACCTCTTGACAGAGCGCAGACACAGGTGGCTGGAAAACCGAGGTTGTGAGGGGCTCTAAGACTCACAGCAGAAAGTGGCAGGACAACTGAACTACAGGTCACTTGCCTGCCCTAACACCTGAAGACACAGTGGTGTGTAGGGCACGGGTCGTGATAGAGACCCTGTGAAAGGGCTCACGCCACCTGTCATACAGGTTAGTGTCTCACTTATACAAAGGGCAGAAAACTCATTACAACCTTGTTGGACAGCTAAAGGCAGGAAGGAACTACACCACAGCACTAAAGGGAAGGCTTATAACCCCACCTGGTAAGGGGGAAATCCCAACTTGCTTCCAAGCCAGCCTGACCTTCACCAGCACCTTTGATCCGGTACCCTGGACTGTGTCTTATTACACCATCTCCATCTACAGCTCTGCGGACTTACTTCACCTGTGGGAAGTTATACCATCTGGCTGCCATAACATCACCCCAGAGGACCCCTTTAAGCAGCATCGGTCACCCCTGACCGAATACCACAGGTGACGTCAGGAACATTCCTTTATTTCAAAAACCCCTTTAAAGACCATCCCTTTAACATGGGCACCCAGGGTGGTGGACCAGGTCGCCGCCGCCGTGACAAGTCCCTTTAAGTACCGGACCCGGTACCGAGTACCCCACGTCCCTGGCGGGCACACCAACTTTGTGCACAAGGAGTCTTGGCTGGGTTTTCATAGCAGAATTTGAGAGGAAACTCCAAGTTTTTGAGGAGTTTGGATTTGGAAAAGGATTTGGAGACTCTTTGCCCAGTTTCCGCTCACTGGCTATATACACACAATGTCTTTTTCAGGTGAATTCTGCAGCGGAAACCATCAGAAAAAAAACTATGCAAAATTTCCAAAAGTATGAACATAAGCAATTCTATGTGAGTACAACTTTCTGTGCAGAAGTTCAGGCTTTTGAATGTCTTTTAACCACTTTCAGGTTTCTAAAAAGGTCAATCAGTTAAAAGAAGTAACAGGTCTATTCTTCTGGCATTTCTCACACAGAAGATGCTCTGTACTTTACAATATGTCAAAGGGAACCTGTCACCCCCAAAATCGAAGATGAGCTAAGCCCACCGGCATCATGGGCTTATCTACAGCATTCTGGAATGCTGTAGATAAGCCCCCAATGTATCCTGAAAGATGAGAAAAAGAGGTTAAATTATACTCACCCAGGGCGGTCCGGTCCGATGGGCGTCGTGGTCTGGTCTGGGGCCTCCCATCTTCTTACGATGACGTCCTCTTCTTCTCTTCACGTTGTGGCTTCGGCGCAGGCGTACTTTGTCTGACCTGTTGAGGGCAGAGCAAAGTACTGCAGTGCGCAGGTGCCGGGAAAGGTCAGAGAGGCCCGATGCAAAAGGAGAAAAGTGTCAGTTTTCTAAAGCATCTTCTGTGTGAAAAATTTGGCATACTCACCTGAGTTTAAAAGATATCATGTTCTCATAACCTAAAGCTAAGTTTCCACGATGAGCTTTTGGTGAGTTTTTATGCTGTATAATTTTTAAAAAATGCAAGTTACAGTACCTATTTTACTTATTGGGTGTAGAAATGGTGCAGAAAATCTGCAACATCAAAAATTCACCAAAACCTCATTCTGGGAACGTAGACTTAGGCATTATTTACATGCAGCACTTTTGAGACAGTTTTTACAGTGTTTGTTTATGAAAAAAGGAAGCTACTTTTTACAGTCCCAACAAAAGCTAATATTTTTCAGAAATCTCATACACACACTCGTTTTTTGTTTCCCTGACAATTTGAGAACTGCGGCGTTTTTCAAATCTACAGCCCGTCATCTTTTTCAGTGTTTTTGCAATGTTTATTCACCTATAGGAAGGAATGAGAAAGCTGAAAAATGCTGCAAAAAATGCAATCGACAGGTTTTGTTGCATTGTTGGTGAAAAAAAAATGTTTCGCTACAAGGTAGCAGCTTCTTCAGGTGCTTTAGCTTTCTTCAGGCAAATTGTATTCTTATTTGTTATTTAGATTATGAGCCCCAACGGGGACAGCGACGATAATGTGTGCAACCTGTAAAGCGCTGCGGAATATGTTAGCGCTATATAAAAAATAAAGATCATTATTATTGTTATTTGGTTCAGAAACCAATGTTAAAATAGGATCACATGGAGCAGATCCTCTCAAAATCCATTTCAAAGATTATTCAAAAAGTATTTGAAGTAGATCTCAATGCAGATCAGATTCACAATCAATATATATATATAAAAAAAACTTGTTGTGCTCATACCCTTAGGACATTCTGATTTAATAAAAAAGTGGCTCCATTATTCAGGGCCCTTTTTAATTTTGCTAGATCCAAAGTGCATCTCTCACTCAGGAAGACTCCAAACAGCTTCCCTACAGGGACCACCCATTGATTTTAACAGTGCAATTCTTTCACCTGTGGTGGTGCTGTAGAGAAAGGAAAGACCTGCTGTTATGCCCCGGAGGTGATCGCCGGCGGATGATCTTCACATTGAGACACAATTTCTGAAGTGGGGAAAGGCATATCTTGAACTTTACTGATGTATGTTGCTTTTTTTTTTACTAAGCCCTTTATAAGTCACAATGACGTGATACAAGGACGTCAAAGAGAAATCGTTTATGGGTGTGATCCACTCTTCGGAAATTCTGTTCTCATGTCAATGAATATGATCTTTCCAAAGAAAACACCTACTTACCAAGATGAACTACTTCTCTGCTGCCTCCCTTGTTAACACGCCATTATATTACAGCCCATAAATGACAATTAGCAGGCACGTTGTTTACATGGCCCGTACTGATCCGCCGAGCGAGCTTCATTCTCAGAAGACATTAACAGGCTTTTTCCTTGCGTTGATCTTCGTGCATAAAACATTTTTGGAAATGTAGAGAAGCTACGGTTCTGTGGATAGTCCAAGGTTTCCTGTTTATGAGTCACTAATAATTAGGAAGGTGGTACATGACATTTCTCAGCTGAAGGCTTTGACACAGAATTGTGTTGAGGGGATGGGGAGAGGGGTAAATGCCCTTACAGGGTGGTCTGACAATGACCTCCTGACTCTGAGCAATGTCTGGCAAAATTATTGTGTAAGAACAGTAGTTCCAAAGAAAGAAATGGCTGCTTCAAGGTTATTTCTTTATTTATTACATTCTTCTCTGAGTAATTTGTGAGTATCCATATAGAACATAAATAACCTTAATACGAGCGATCAAGAAAATATTAGACGTTCTCTGTCCGAATTCCTGAAACATTTTGGAATGTGATTTTATTAAAATATTACATCGTTTACAACATCGAAAGCATTTTTTGTGCCCTTTTTTGTTTAGCAAAAAAAACATTTAACACAGATATAAATGATAAAGGAAAATTGGAGATAAGCTCGCATTGGCATTTGTCAGTATTCAGGATATTTTACAGCTTCTGAAACAATCAGACTTGAAGAAAAAAAGGTTATATTTTTGCATTTATGTTTTCAACTCTTGGACTTGTGAGTAGAGATGATCGATCCACAGAGGATTGAGTCTACTTCAAATTTCATGAAAATTACTGATTCATGCAAATTTTAACATTTTGAAATTTGAATTGCGGTTCCCCCAAAAAGCAAAAACTTACCCAGAATCATATTCCACATTGCGATAGAAGCCAAGAGTGGGCGAACATAATTTTGCATTACCCTGCGTGCCCCTCCATAATGCCCTGCAGCTATGACATCTTACAGATTACCATGATTTGTACAGTGGTGGTCAGTAAAGGGGCCATCAGTGATTCCCAGTGAAGCACAGTTTGCATAGAAGAGTTGATATCCATCTACAGCATGACGGAGAAAGTCTCTGTTATATAGAGTGTAAGCTCTTATGGTCAGCGGGGTCCTCTCTCTCCTGTAGAGTGTAAGCTCTTATGGTCAGCGGGGTCCTCTCTCTCCTGTAGAGTGTAAGCTCTTACGGTCAGTGGGGTCCTCTCTCTCCTGTAGAGTGTAAGCTCTTATGGTCAGCGGGGTCTTCTCTCTCCTGTAGAGTGTAAGCTCTTACGGTCAGTGGGGTCCTCTCTCTCCTGTAGAGTGTAGGCTCTTATGGTCAGCGGGGTCCTCCCTCTCCTGTAGAGTGTAAACTCTTATGGTCAGCAGGGTCCGTTCTCTCCTGTAGAGTGTAAGCTCTTATGGTCAGTGGGGTCCTCTCTGTCCTGTAGAGTGTAAGCTCTTATGGTCAGCAGGGTCCTCTCTCTCCTGTAGAGTGTAAGCTCTTATGGTCAGTGGGGTCCTCTCTCTCTCCCGTAGAGTGTAAGCTCTTATTGTCAGCGGGGTCCTCTCTCTCCTGTAGAGTGTAAACTCTTATGGTCAGCAGGGTCCGTTCTCTCCTGTAGAGTGTAAGCTCTTATGGTCAGTGGGGTCCTCTCTCTCTCCCGTAGAGTGTAAGCTCTTATTGTCAGCGGGGTCCTCTCTCTCCTGTAGAGTGTAAGCTCTTATGGTCAGCAGGGTCCGTTCTCTCCTGTAGAGTGTAAGCTCTTATGGTCAGTGGGGTCCTCTCTCTCTCCCGTAGAGTGTAAGCTCTTATTGTCAGCGGGGTCCTCTCTCTCCTGTAGAGTGTAAACTCTTATGGTCAGCTGGGTCCGTTCTCTCCTGTAAGCTCTTATGGTCAGTGGGGTCCTCTATCTCCTGTAGAGTGTAAACTCTTATGGTCAGCAGGGTCCGTTCTCTCCTGTAGAGTGTAAGCTCTTATGGTCAGTGGGGTCCTCTCTCTCTCCCGTAGAGTGTAAGCTCTTATTGTCAGCGGGGTCCTCTCTCTCCTGTAGATTGTAAACTCTTATGGTCAGCTGGGTCCGTTCTCTCCTGTAAGCTCTTATGGTCAGTGGGGTCCTCTATCTCCTGTAGAGTGTAAACTCTTATGGTCAGCAGGGTCCGTTCTCTCCTGTAGAGTGTAAGCTCTTATAGTCAGTGGGGTCCTCTCTCTCTCCCGTAGAGTGTAAGCTCTTATTGTCAGCGGGGTCCTCTCTCTCCTGTAGAGTGTAAACTCTTATGGTCAGCAGGGTCCGTTCTCTCCTGTAGAGTGTAAGCTCTTATGGTCAGTGGGGTCCTCTCTCTCTCCCGTAGAGTGTAAGCTCTTATTGTCAGCGGGGTCCTCTCTCTCCTGTAGAGTGTAAGCTCTTATGGTCAGCAGGGTCCGTTCTCTCCTGTAGAATGTAAGCTCTTATGGTCAGTGTGGTGCTCTCTCTCTCTCCTGTAGAGTATAAGCTCTTATGGTCAGTGGGGTCCGTTCTCTCCTGTAGAGTGTAAGCTCTTATGGTCAGTGGGGTCCTCTCTCTCTCCCGTAGAGTGTAAGCTCTTATTGTCAGCGGGGTCCTCTCTCTCCTGTAGAGTGTAAGCTCTTATTGTCAGCAGGGTCCTCTCTCTCCTGTAGAGTGTAAGCTTGTACTGTCAGTGGGGTCCTCTCTCAACTGTAGAGTGTAAGCTCTTATGGTCAGCAGGGTCCGTTCTCTCCTGTAGAGTGTAAGCTCTTATGGTCAGTGGGGTCCTCTCTCTCTCCTATAGAGTGTAAGCTCTTATTGTCAGCGGGGTCCTCTCTCTCCTGTAGAGTGTAAGCTCTTATGGTCGGTGGGGTCCTCTCTCTTCTGTAGAATGTAAGCTCCTATGGTCAGTGGGGTCGTCTCTCTCCTGTAGAGTGTAAGCTCTTTTTGTCAGCGGGGTCCTCTCTCTCCTGTAGAGTGTAAGCTCTTATGGTCAGCAGGGCCCTCTCTCTCCTGTAGAGTGTAAGCTCTTATGGTCAGCGGGGCCCTCTCTCTCCTGTAGAGTGTAAGCTCTTATGGTCAGCGGAGTCCTCTCTCTCCTGTAGAGTGTAAGCTCTTATGGTCAGTGGGGTCCTCTCTCCTGTAAAGTGTAATGTCTTATGGTCAGCGGGGTCCTCTCTCTCCTGTAGAGTGTAAGCTCTTATTGTCAGTGGGGTCCTCTCTCCTGTAGAGTGTAATGTCTTATGGTCAGCGGGGTGCTCTCTCTCTCTTTTTCTTTCTCTCCTCTTCCCTATGTGCATTTTCTGAGCAATTACAAGCAATCCAATACTGAGACCGGAGCATTCCGCTGCATAAATAAAAATATAGCGCTAACATATTCCGCAGCGCTTTATAGTTTGCACACATTATCATCGCTGTCCCTGTTGAGGCTCACAATCTAAATTCGCTATCAGTATGTCTTTGGAATGTGAGAGGAAACCGGAGTACCTGGAGGAAACCCACGCAAACACGGAGAGAACATACAAACTCTTTGCAGATGTTGTCCTTGGTGGGGTTTGAACCCAGGACTCCAGCGCTGCTGTGCTAACCACTGAGCCACCATGCTGCATAGAAATGCATGCAGCCACACACTCTGGTCCCCAGTGCCGGCGGCAGTGCCTGGTATTGAGGCGAGAGACTCATGCGAGTTTCTCGCATTGCAGTTGCAAGTGTGACACCAACCTAAGCCAGGTGGGCTAACCAGCACTATTGTAGGGACTTTATGCTTTATATTGTAATTTGAGCTGGATAAGGATTGTATTTGAGTTTCCTGTGATGTTGTTTTTGAGGACTACAATAAACCAGCCGGACTTTAAATAGAAACAGTTCCTGTATCCACCTCTGTAAGAAGCCGAGTGAGTTGACCTACCACATTTGGTGTTAGATGTGCGGGCTAGTTCCCAGGGAATACCTGTAAGGCCGGTTTCACACATCAGTGGCTCTGGTACGTGAGGTGACAGTTTCCTCACGTACCGGAAACACTGACTCACGTAGACACATTAAAATCAATGTGTCTCTGCACATGTCAGCGTGTTTTCACGGACCGTGTGTCCGTTTGAAAAACACGGAGACATGTCAGTGTTCGTGGGAGCGCACGTATTACACACACTCATTAAAGTCAATGGGTCCGTGTAAAACACGTACCACACACGGACGCTGTCCGTGTGCAGTCCATGTGCCATGCAGGAGACAGCGCTACAGTAAGCGCTATCCCCCCATCGTGGTGCTGAAGCCGCCATTCATTTCTTCTCTCCAGCAGCGTTCGCTGGAGAGAAGATATGAAAAATCTTTTTTTTTGGTGTTTAAAAAAAAGATCCCTGTACCCAACCCCCTCCCACCCCCTGTGCGCCCCCCCGCTGTTAATAAAATACTTACCCGGCTCCCTCGCTGCTTCCTCTCCTCGCCGCAGCTTCTCCTGTATGAGCGGTCACATGGTGCCGCCCATTACAGTGATGAATATGCGGCTCCACCTCCCATAGGCGGCTATAGGCCAGAGAGCTTGGGAATGGTTAAGGGATGGCGTGAAATTGAGGGTGCGATTCTTTAAAACATTTTCTGTTTTTACTTTTTCTGTGTAATTCACATTTTTAATGTTTTATGAAAAATAAAAAAAAGTCTTTGTAACTCTGACAAATGCCTAATAAAATCAGAATAAAAAAGCAGCAAAGCAACAAGGTGTCAATGTGGTTTTAAAGGACAATGAATTGGTCATTTTCAGCAGAAACAACAACTAAATCCTCGGTGATGAACTTGATTCCAGAGCAAATACTTTGAGAAGGAAAAATAAACGAAGCTACTGAGCGGTGCACACATGGGGAAGAACAAAAGAATGTTTGAGGTTTGATACAGCAACATACAATGTATTGCAAAGCTAAAGTATGAGCAACAATATCACAGCTGTGTAAGCCATATCATACACAGAAAGTCACAGCGTCTCACCGAAGAGGCCACCTAGTAATCTACAGATTTCTTTCCAGCTCTGAAGTCTTTCATCATATAGAAATTCTAGTTCTTTAAATTTTCTTTAACATGAGTTTGACTTCAAGGCCACATTCACACGTTCAGTATTTGGTCAGTTTTTTACCTCAGTATTTATAAACCAAAACCAGGAGTGGGTGATAAATACAGAAGTGGTGAATATGTTTCTATTACACTTTTCCTCTGATTGTTTCACTCCTGATTTTGGCTTACAAATACTGATGTAAAATACTGACCAAATACTGAAGGTGTGAATGCAGCCTAAAGATGATTCTCCAAAGGCCTCATGCACACATCACTATTTCTCTGGTGTTTTCCATCAGTGATTGTATGCCAAAACCAGGAGTAGAACGTATTGACACCTGTTCGGTGTTTAGGAGACACTCCTGGTTTTGGCAAACGAATACTGATGATGATGAAATACTGATCAAAAATACCGATGTGTGAATGAGGCCATACTCTGATAATCTGGAGAATAAAACAGGTACTCACTATACTTTTTTTGGGTATAAGCAGAGCTCAGTGATCAGGGTCACAGAGGTTACAACCGCGACCAGGACCATGCAGGAGCGGGGCCAGATGACACCTTTTCCAGCTGTATGTGTGTCCTCGGACGCAGATTAATCTGAAATGTATTGTGGTGCAGAGAACTGCCGGTCACTGCAAGGCAATACACCCTACTGGCCAATCAGAGATCAGCAGCTAACATCCGCATGCACATCACGGGCAGCGCACGGCATTGACGTTATGAACTGCCCATGTTGGCGCGCTGAAATCAGACGCTGGCTTTTACACAAGCAATAGAAGAGGACGCTGTGACTTGTGGAAACAAGAGAAGGTAAGTATGATAATGGTGAAGGACGAGGGATATTATTATAAAATGGGAGCAATTATTGCAGGAACGAACCTAGGAAGGGGAACTGTCATGATCCCAATGGCAGGGGATCACAAAAGGACAAGCACACAAAAAACAGAACAAGCTCTAGGGTGATGGAAACTGAGCTGACCGCGATCCTGAACCTAATTCACAACACTAGCAGTAGCCGGGGAACGTGCCTACGATGATTCTAGACATCTCGCGCCAGCCGAAGGACTAGCTTCCCCTATTAGAAGAAACAAAGACCTCTCTTGCCTCCAGAGAAACACCCCACAGAAATAGCAGCCCCCCACATGTAATGACGGTGAAATGAGAGGAAAGCACATACGTAGTAATGAAAACAGATTCAGCAAAATGAGGCCCACTAAAACTAGATAGCAGAGGATACAAAAGTGAACTGCGCGGTCAGCGAAAAACCCTACAAAAAACCATCCTGAAATTACCTGAACTCATGTGCCAACTCATGGAACATGAGGAGTAATATCAGCCCACTAGAGCAACCA
This sequence comes from Ranitomeya imitator, assembly GCF_032444005.1. Taxonomy (NCBI): domain Eukaryota; kingdom Metazoa; phylum Chordata; class Amphibia; order Anura; family Dendrobatidae; genus Ranitomeya; species Ranitomeya imitator. The sequence continues at coordinate 640,689,744 of NC_091286.1, forward strand.
GCAACAAGGAATCACATAACTGCAAGCTGGACTAAAACAAAAATAAAGCAAAACGTGGAACAGGAAAATCAAAAACTTAGCTTGTCCTGAAGATTACTGAAGCGGAAAGCAGCGGTAACAAGACACACTGATTACATTGATCGCCGGCGAGGAAATGACAAGAAAGCCAGGTTAAATAGGAAACTCCCATATCCTGATAGAACAGGTGGACACCAGAGACCGCAGAGAACACAAGTCACCCAGTACCATCTGTAACCACCAGAGGGAGCCCAAAAACAGAATCCACAACAGTACCCCCCCCTTGAGGAGGGGTCACCGAACCCTCACGAGAACCACCAGGGCAACCAGGATGAGCCCTATGAAATGCACGGACCAAATCAGCAGCATGAACATCAGAGGCAACCACCCAAGAATTATCCTCCTGACCATAACCCTTCCACTTGACCAAATACTGAAGTTTCCGTCTGGAAACACGAGAATCCAAGATCTTCTCCACAACATACTCCAATTCTCCCTCCACCAGCACCGGAGCAGGAGGCTCAAGCGAAGGAACAACAGGTACCTCATACTTCCGCAACAACGACCGATGGAACACATTATGAATAGCAAACGATGACGGGAGATCCAAACGAAACGACACAGGGTTAAGAATTTCCAAGATCCTATAGGGACCGATGAACCGAGGCTTGAACTTAGGAGAAGAGACCTTCATAGGAACAAAACGAGAAGACAACCACACCAAGTCCCCAACACGAAGTCGAGGACCCACGCGGCGACGGCGATTAGCAAACTGCTGAGCCCTCTCCTGGGACAACTTCAAATTGTCCACCACATGACTCCAAATCTGATGCAACCTATCCACCACCATGTCCACTCCAGGACAATCAGAAGGCTCCACCTGACCAGAGGAAAAACGAGGATGAAACCCCGAATTACAAAAGAAAGGAGAAACCAAGGTAGCAGAACTAGCCCGATTATTAAGGGCAAATTCGGCAAGCGGCAAAAAGGTAACCCAGTCATCTTGATCAGCAGAAACAAAACACCTTAAATAAGTTTCCAAGGTCTGATTAGTTCGTTCCGTCTGGCCATTCGTCTGAGGATGGAATGCAGACGAAAAGGACAAATCAATGCCCATCTTAGCACAGAACGTCCGCCAAAATCTAGACACAAACTGGGATCCCCTGTCAGAAACAATGTTCTCCGGAATCCCATGCAAACGAACCACGTTCTGAAAAAACAGAGGGACCAACTCAGAGGAGGAAGGTAACTTAGGCAAGGGTACCAGATGAACCATATTAGAAAAGCGGTCACACACAACCCAGATGACGGACATTTTTTGAGAGACAGGGAGATCCGAAAGAAAGTCCATGGAAATGTGCATCCAAGGCCTCTTCGGGATAGGCAAAGGTGACAACAATCCACTGGCCCGAGAACAGCAAGGCTTAGCCCGAGCGCAAACTTCACAAGACTGCACAAAAGAACGCACATCCCTCGACAAGGAAGGCCACCAAAAAGACCTGGCCACCAAGTCTCTAGTACCAAATATTCCAGGATGACCTGCCAACGCAGAAGAATGGACCTCGGAGATGACTCTACTGGTCCAATTATCCGGAACAAACAGTCTTTCAGGCGGACAACGATCAGGTTTATCTGCCTGAAACTCCTGCAAAGCACGTCGCAAGTCTGGGAAGACAGCCGACAAAATCACCCCATCCCTAAGGATACCAGTGGGCTCAGAATTTCCAGGGGAATCAGGCACAAAACTCCTAGAAAGAGCATCCGCCTTCACATTCTTTGAACCTGGCAGGTATGAAACCACAAAATTGAAACGGGTGAAAAACAGTGACCAACGAGCCTGTCTAGGATTCAGACGCTTGGCAGACTCAAGGTAAATCAGATTTTTGTGATCAGTCAAGACCACCACACGATGTCTAGCACCCTCAAGCCAATGACGCCACTCCTCAAATGCCCACTTCATGGCCAAAAGCTCCCGATTACCAACATCATAATTCCGCTCAGTGGGCGAAAACTTTCTAGAAAAGAACGCACATGGCTTCATCACCGAGCAATCGGAGCTTCTCTGTGACAAAACCGCCCCCGCTCCAATCTCAGAAGCATCAACCTCAACCTGAAAAGGAAGCGAAACATCTGGCTGACGCAACACAGGAGCAGAAGAAAACCAGCGCTTAAGTTCCTGAAAGGCCTCCACAGCCGCAGGAGACCAATCAGCAACATCGCACCCTTCTTAGTCAGATCCGTCAAAGGCTTAACAACACTAGAAAAATTAGTTATGAAACGACGATAAAAATTAGCAAAGCCCAAGAACTTCTGTAGACTCTTAAGAGATGTAGGCTGCGTCCAGTCACAAATAGCTTGAACCTTGATGGGATCCATCTCAATAGTAGAAGGGGAAAAAATATACCCCAAAAAAGAAATCTTCTGGACTCCAAAGAGACACTTTGAACCTTTTACAAACAAAGAATTGGCCCGCAGGACCTGAAACACCTTCCTGACCTGCTGAACATGGGACTCCCAGTCATCAGAAAAAACCAAAACATCATCCAAATACACAATCATAAATTTATCCAGATATTCACGGAAAATATCGTGCATAAAGGACTGGAAGACAGAAGGAGCATTAGAAAGTCCAAAAGGCATCACCAAATACTCAAAATGGCCCTCAGGCGTATTAAATGCGGTTTTCCACTCATCACCCTGCTTAATCCGCACAAGATTATACGCACCCCGAAGATCAATCTTAGTGAACCATTTAGCCCCCTTAATGCGAGCGAACAAGTCAGTCAACAATGGCAAAGGATACTGATATTTGACCGTAATCTTAATCAAAAGACGGTAATCTATACAAGGCCTCAAGGAACCATCTTTTTTGGCCACGAAAAAAAAACCTGCTCCCAAAGGAGACGAAGATGGATGGATATGTCCCTTTTCCAAGGACTCCTTAACATAATCCCACATAGCAGTATGCTCTGGCACTGACAGATTGAACAAACGACCTTTAGGAAATTTACTGCCAGGAATCAAATCTATAGCACAATCGCAATCCCTGTGAGGAGGAAGCGAATTGAGCTTAGGCTCCTCAAAAACATCCCGATAATCAGACAAAAATACAGGAACCTCAGAAGGAGTAGATGAAGCGATAGAAATCGGAGGTGCATCATCATGAACCCCCTGACATCCCCAGCTTAACACAGACATCGTTTTCCAGTCCAAGACTGGGTTATGAGTTTGTAACCATGGCAGACCAAGCACTAAGACATCATGTAAATTATACAGTACCAGGAAGCGAATCACCTCCTGATGAACGGGAGTCATATGCATGGTCACGTGTGTCCAGTACTGAGGTTTATTCACAGCCAAAGGTGTAGAGTCAATTCCTTTCAAAGGAATAGGGACTTCCAGAGGCTCCAGACTAAACCCACAGCGGTTGGCAAATGACCAATCCATAAGACTCAGGGCAGCGCCTGAAGCCACATAGGCATCGACGGAAATGGCTGATAATGATCAAATCAGAGTCACAGACAGAATGAACTTAGACTGTAAAGTACTAATGGCAACAGACTTATCAACCTTTTGTGTGCGTTTAGAGCATGCTGATATAGCATGAGCTGAATCACCACAATAAAAACACAACCCATTTTTCCGCCTATAGTTTTGCCGTTCACTTCTGGACTGAATTCTATCACATTGCATTGTCTCAGGTGCCTGTTCAGAAGACACCGCCAAATGGTGCACAGGTTTGCGCTCCCGTAAACGCCGATCAATCTGAATAGCCATAGTCATAGACTCATTCAGACCTGTAGGCGCAGGGAACCCCACCATAACATCTTTAATGGCCTCAGAAAGGCCATCTCTGAATCTTGCAGCCAGGGCGCACTCATTCCACTGAGTAAGCACCGACCATTTCCGAAATTTCTGACAATATAATTCTGCTTCATCTTGCCCCTGAGAGAGAGCCAATAAAGCTTTTTCAGCCTGAATCTCTAGGTTAGGTTCCTCATAGAGCAAACCCAATGCCAGAAAAAACGCATCCACATTGAGCAACGCAGGATCCCCTGGTGCCAATGCAAATGCCCAATTCTGAGGGTCACCCCGCAGGAAAGATATTACAATCTTGACTTGCTGAGCAGGGTCTCCAGAGGAGCGAGATTTCAAAGAAAGAAACAACTTGCAATTGTTCCTAAAATTCAGAAAACTAGATCTATCTCCAGAAAAAAACTCTGGGATAGGAATTCTAGGTTCAGACATAGGAGCATGTACAACAAAATCTTGTATATTTTGAACCTTAGCAGCAAGATTATTCAGGCTGGAAGCCAAACTCTGGACGTCCATGATAAACAGCTGAGGTCAGAGCCATTCAAGGATTAAGAGGAGGTAAGACGCAGCAAACTCTGAGGGAAGGAGAAAAAAAAAAAAACTTCCTCAGACTACTTTTCCTCCTACATCAGCCAATATGATTACCACTTTTCGGGCCGGCGTTACTGTCATGATCCCAATGGCAGGGGATCACAAAAGGACAAGCACACAAAAAACAGAACAAGCTCTAGGGTGATGGAAACTGAGCTGACCGCGATCCTGAACCTAATTCACAACACTAGCAGTAGCCGGGGAACGTGCCTACGATGATTCTAGACGTCTCGCGCCAGCCGAAGGACTAGCTTCCCCTATTAGAAGAAACAAAGACCTCTCTTGCCTCCAGAGAAACACCCCACAGAAATAGCACCCCCCCAAATGTAATGACGGTGAAATGAGAGGAAAGCACATACGTAGTAATGAAAACAGATTCAGCAAAATGAGGCCCGCTAAAACTAGATAGCAGAGGATACAAAAGTGAACTGCGCGGTCAGCGAAAAACCCTACAAAAAACCATCCTGAAATTACCTGAACTCATGTGCCAACTCATGGAACATGAGGAGTAATATCAGCCCACTAGAGCAACCAGCAACAAGGAATCACATAACTGCAAGCTGGACTAAAACAAAAATAAAGCAAAACGTGGAACAGGAAAATCAAAAACTTAGCTTGTCCTGAAGATTACTGAAGCGGAAAGCAGAGGTAACAAGACACACTGATTACATTGATCGCCGGCGAGGAAATGACAAGAAAGCCAGGTTAAATAGGAAACTCCCATATCCTGATAGAACAGGTGGACACCAGAGACCGCAGAGAACACAAGTCACCCAGTACCATCTGTAACCACCAGAGGGAGCCCAAAAACAGAATCCACAACAGGGAACATTAATTCAGGAAGGGGCAAGAAGAAGGATATCATTATTGGAGGGGTCCAGGACGTTATTACTTGAAGGGCGAAAACACATGTTTTGCAGGTTCTAGATTGCTACCAGGGCCCATACATCTGACCAACATGTAGGAGGGGGCCCAGGTTAAAATTTTGCAGCAGGGCTCATCTGACACTAGTCATACCAATGGGTATCAGAGATAAAATTTCTCATTGTGGAGAACACTAAGTTGACATACAGAGTTTGCGGTTTGGCTTCCTATTCTAATTCATGTGGAAATGCCCTTTATATAGTCAATACTGACTTTTTGGATTGTTACCTCCAATAGCTAACACCGGTGTTCCTTGTCCTCTTCATCTGTGAAGAAGCTACTTACATGAATTTTTCATTTATGCAGTGATTTTTGGTGCAGCTTGTGTGAATTTTCTTAGTGTTGATTCTCCAAATTAACATACATTGTTAGATGGAACTTCTTCGGACTTGATGCGTTGCAACAGTTCCAAATGGCCTTCTACAATCATATCTACCAAACAATTACAACAACCTGCACACTTCTGTTCACTCTCCTATAAATTTTGCACAGTTTCCACTCGGGAGCATCGGGTGAGGTAATTTCAGGGTACACATCAACGTACAGCCACTGGCTTGAGCCTTTTGGGATGATTCTTGTGTCGATTTCCAGAGTCTTCTCTTACTCCTATCCTGGATGTCTGCAACAATGACAAACGTTCAAATACGATTATCATTTTATTTTTTTGCATCAGTTACAGATCCTGTATTACAACATTCCGCACCAAACCATATACCTATACTGCTTCTCGTTGAAATGGGAATGTCCAAGGATTTACTTTTATTATTATCATCTGTTTTTAGCCCACCATTAATTCCAGGGTTCTATACATGGGAAAATGGTTGCATACATATATCATATATAAAATAAACAAACTTACAGACTGATACAGAGGGTGAGAGAACTCTGATCTCAATAGAGGGTAATGTTGAAGAAGACGGCAAAATGAGGGTTGGAGCAGCTTCAGTTGTGGCAGGGTTATTGCAGGCTGTAGGTTTTCCTGCAGAGAAGAGTTTTAAAGTTACATCTTAAAATTATAGATGTGGGAGAAAATTATGACATCTTGAGGTACTGAATCTCACAGAATCGGGGATGCTCTTGGAGGTGATTGGTGAGGAACATATGAGAGAAGGAGGTCTCATGCAGATCGGAGATTATGTGTGGGTGGGTATCAGGAAATTAGTTCAAAGATATATGGATGAGACAGAATATGGGTGGCCTTGTAAGTTACTGTTAGTAGTTTAAACTGGATTTTCTGGGGAGTTGAAAGTTAGTGAAGGGATAAGGCATAGGTGTAGGAATAGTGAAGGTAGATGTGCATTGATCGAGTTAAGCATAGACTGGAGAGGTGGAAAAGTGATAGTTGGGAGTCAACAGAGGAGGATATTGCAGTAGTTGAGGCAGGAGGTGGTCACAACAAAAACTAACATTATAGTATATTCAGCATTGTGGAAACAACAAAATCTTTAACTATTTTAGAGCTGGAAATGGCTGGAGGTGGTTAGGGTTTGGATATCCATATTACCAGAATAGTTGTGTGTTTCTGTGAATGAGCCTATAATACATAGAGTACCATGAGATTTTCAGGAAGGATAAAACAATGACAATTCTGAAGGAAGAGGCCTGAGAGCACAAGTCTGCAAAGGTAAAATTGTTTGAAAAGTAGGAGGTGATTTTCACATACGTTAGGTCACTGAATTCAGTAAAAATATTGAAAAATATCCATCACATATACTTTTTTTTCACAAACACCGACTCCATAGGCTTATTTTTTGCACCAAACGTTGACACTTTTACGTGAGCTTTTATGAATGATTTGGTGTTATTTGATTGGTTAGAAATGTTTTTTTCATGGTACAGAAGCAAAGAAAATTAATTACTTCCATGCTTTTCTCAAGACTATGCTCTAGTGTATTGCAGTGATGTTCCTTGGCTGATAGAAAAATTTTAATTCAGTAAGATGTGAGCGAGCGACAACTCTTTACTGATTTATCCAAAAAAAGGCTGAAAGTTATGCTACTGCACAATTGTATGAAGTATGCATCAGTGCCTGTAGGACGTTCTGTGCACTTGAAGGAACACTATGAGAATGTCGACTTTATTCTCAAGAAACTTAACTACAAGGGTCAAGCATGGTCAATGTGTGGTGATCTGAAAGTTCTCTCTTTGATCCTTGGGCAGAAAGAAGGATACATGAAGTATTCGTGATTTTTGTGTGAATGGGACAGCCGAGACAAGTCTCATCACTGGAGCCAAAAAGGTTGGGCAATGAGAACACATTTGCAACCTGGAATAAAGAAAATAGTTGCAGAAAGTTCAGTTAATTCCTCTAAAGTTCTCCTGCCACCACTAACATTAAGCTTGACTGATGATGCAGGCTATCGGGGGTAGCCGAGACCCCAGAGATTTTCTTACACTGGGAGGCACTATACCCTTATTTCTCAGCACCAGTCGTAAAGGGGTTATATCAGGGCATAAGAAAACATAAGAATCAGACATTAGATTTTAAACAATTTTCATACGCAGATTTTGCATACATGTGTAATCATTACCCTGTTTAGACACCCAAAGTGAAATGAGGCTGTTTTTTTGCGGTCCACCCTGTGCCATGTCATGCCTAGAGTTGTTTGAAGAAAAAGAAAAGGATGGTAAGTTCGCCATAGAAGCAAAAACCTTATAGATAAAGCAGCATAAATAAATGCAAAATATGTTCAAGCTGCATAAATTAAGACTGTAATAATTATTTCTATAAATCAGACTAGCCACAAGTCAGCCATACTGTATGTGCACCCCCACCACGTAACCACATGAGGCCAATCACAGACTTCAGCTCTTTCTGAAGACCAGCACATAGAAACTAGTAGCTGAGGTGACTTAGTAAGCCGGTGAGGAGAAGGTCTAGTACACATGAGTAGGCAATCTTTATTATTTTTTGACTCGTTCCCTCTTTATTTTACTTTATCATCTGGACAGACTTTAGGGTACAATTCAGTACTTTCGATCTGGACCAATTTTATTTAGACTCAAAAGAATATGCCTGCTGAATCGAGCAAACCTACCAGAAACAAATTTCAGGAGATTTGCTAATCTCCATGCATCATACTGTATATAACACTAGTGTCTTCTTACAGTTAGGGGAAGGTTTTTGGGGTCCTCTCAAACTTTAGATCTTGGGTCCAACTACTTTCAAATAGCAAAATTCTTGTTTAAAGATGGGCAAGGCTTAGCATTTACTAAAGAACTAAAGTTTATGTCTGATTTCTACTTTTTTGAGATTTTTTAACACAGAAGTCTAAATAGAGATATAGTATAGTTGAAGGAACCAGTTTTCTTCAGTAAATATTTAACAAAATGCAAATGAAAAAAAAAAAAACACCGGGTCTTATACAGTACAGGGCTGTCATTTCTCATAGCGATGAGCTATATAATAAGGTAATAAACTTGAACGTACACTAAAATTATCCAGACACTGTATTTATTTTAAGAGTCGGAAATCCTAAACCTAAAGTAAATATCCTAACAGCCAAAGTAGTTCCATAAACCTTCCCACCGAGTGTATTACAGAACGAGGAGATAAAGTCATAGGTCTATGTATCTACGATCACCTGCTGCTGGCCCTCCTCCTTATATCTACTCATGATCAATAAAGCAATTGTAGGCATAAAAGTTCACATCGCCGCCCCATTAACGTTATCCTTCATCTCTATCGACGTCTGTATTATATGAATTAGCTGCAGATTGGAAATGAAACCTTTTTTTTTTTAAGTGGACATGTGTACAAGTGAAAACATGTGCTGGGCTGAAATGAAAGCATTGTGCCCTTGGTAAGGGTGGACTCTTAAAGGTAATTGTAGAGAAAACAAGATCCATACTTATCTAGCAATTTGCGGTTGAGTAGAACTGGTTGAATGTACAGTACATTGTTGTATGGATACCCGAGATTTTCTTCTAAATTAAACAGAAGGAAATTGGTCCTTGTATTTTTGCAAAAAAAATATGCAAAAGGCAACTAATATATAAAATGCAATAGTGGTGTTAGCACCTTATTTATTAAAAAGAGATATAAATTGATATAACGATGCAAAATTGAGGACCCTAATGGAGTTAAATGGGATCTGTTCTGTGTAACAACCGAATAGGTTTTTAAAAAGATCACTTAGATCTGATAAGGCTGGTTTACATACTTTAAAAATGCATGTCAGAATGGTCACATAATATTCAAATGAAAATGAGTATTTCAGGAGTCAGACCCAGATCTGGACTCCGAAAATTATAATTTTATTATTAGGATTATAAAGGATTATGCAGTCATTTTTATATGGATTTTCAGTCAGTTCTTTAGCCTCATCAGGTCGTCGAAATCTATTTAATTATGTACTCAGTTTGCATTGTGAGATCTGCCATCCTATGTTATACTAATGCAACCAAACTCTCCTGTAATTTGGGAAAGTTCCTAGAAAAAGGCAAGACTTACGGGACTTTCGGAACAGTTGGGAATTCTCTTGGGTGCGCCTAAAACCTTTTGGAAACCAGTACCTCTATAAAGTTTCTTGTGCACGAACTTTCGATGCTCCATCAGTCTTAAGTGACAGTTTAAGGCTAACAATTTTTTTTTACTATTAGTATTATTACTATTTTGCACTATAAGGGATATTTTGTCCCCCGCAAAAATAAGTACCTTAGTTTTCTAATCTGCTCCTTTGTTCTCCAGATAATGAAGTTTGATTAAATATTAGGGTGCTTGGTGTAGGGTTGGGGTGGTCAAGTATCTCACCGCACTGTTCCTTCCATAGGTGAAGAGAAAGAAAGAATACGTAGCACTCACTAATGTGAAAAATTACAGCAGACTTTATTCCATGAAAGTAAAACTGCAGCATGTCAAACACTATAGAACATGGACAACAACCTTGTTCTGGTGACTCGGGACCCGGAAAAAGGGCATGCTCGGAGTGAAAGTTTTTTTTTACAAGGGTGAGTGCCACAAATTTGTTCTCTCTTTATATTTGACTGTTGACCTCTTTATGCACCTCGCTAATCACCACCTTAGCATGTGGATGAAAATGTTTGCTTTTTTTGCTTAAATGGCAGTACTAACATACTCTACTTGGATTCTATAGGTTCTACATGCATCTTTCTCCATCTCTCCGCAGATGGCGCTTGCTTTTTTCAATCAACAGGGGAAGAGGAAGATGCATGTAATAGTGCGCTGAGCCATTTACCCATGCTAAGGTTCCCCCGACCACCCCCATTAGCATATTTAATGAAACTACAGCAGCAATTAAAACACAAAAAATATAGCTTTTATTGGGGGTTCTGGGCCCTACAAGACTATAGACTTAATTTAAACTTTGGGCTGATGAATATTCTTTAAAGGGACTGCCTAGCCTTATTAAATAGGGAAAATTGCTAAGTATTTCACCTCTAATTAGAGGGATTTTTACAATTTACAGAACATTAACAAGGATACCAGCTTCCTCGGGCATCTTTCAGAGGTAGTCTGTTTCCTAGCCAACGAGCACAGCATTTGCAAGTTGTTTGCTATCCAGCTTGCAAACACTGCTCTGAATCTGGCTGAATGGCTAGATGTGGCCGGCGTCAGAGTCACTTATTCTCCTCCATTGCTACAGAGGCATCAGAGAATGCACAGCACAAACCAGCGGATGAGTCTTGCCGGTATTCCGAACTGTCAGTCATAAGGAGTGCCCCTCTTCCGTTTCACACAGGAAATCAGGATACAGGGAAGTTTTTTGCTCCTGAAGATAGAATCCGAACATACCTCCTTTATGTAATACTGCTTGGTCATGAAACAAAGTCAATACAATATCACAATACACACGCACATATCTCTGCAGGGTGCAATTCACATCACAACCACCAAGTAGACGTATACCAAATAAACCTCTCCCAAAAAAAGTATCCAAAAATATAATGTTTTTTTTTTTTAAGTTCGTCAACCCATTTTACAAAATACAAAGTCGATAGAAAAAGGTGAAGATAAATACATCTATATTTAAAATATGCCTCGATTGTCTGACCTGTGAATGTATAATAATAGGATATAACCACCATAAATAATAAAATACATTTTGTTGAGTTGGAATAGACCTCACAGTACAAAGGATTCACGCAATAGACCTCACAGTACAAAGGATTCAAGAAGAAAAATAACTAGTTTCCCATTACCATATTACGCCCATGTTCATCAAGACTAAGAGGCAAATAGCGATTGACTATTTTTTCCCACATTTTTTAGATCTTCTTATAGCTCAGGTGTGTATACTTAATGTTGCTTATTTAGTAATCTTATATATTTGCTCATGTGGTAAAAAAAAATGCATTAACATAAATTACTAGTTTCACCGTGGAGGGGGCTAAGATTTTGCGAAGTTTGTGAATTAATACTCAGGCTGCCTGTATTCTCACAGTACATTCCAATGCTGTGTCTCAGAGAAGAGTACCAGCTGCTGTGTTTCTAAAAAAAAATCATTTATCTAGATTGCTTTTAATCACTCATATTCCTGAATGTAAGCTAGCCAGGTAATTTACTTTAAGCTTACTGCTTTCACTTGCCAAAAATTCTCTCCAGAAAAAACAAATCTATATAGAGGAAACTAATCCAACACGGGTTGACATACATAAGTGTAAAGACTTTTATAGTTCAATCTTCTGGTGACTCACGTTCATAACAGCCGAGCCAAACAATCAATACACACTCTATTCATTTTGACTGTTTTTATGCACTGGGAATAGACTTAAAAATATTTTAAAAATTGCCTCTACAATGTTCACTAATTAATGGCGAATAATAATAATAATTTATTCGTTGTCTCTACAGAGACCTCAAGAAGATCAGGACATTCCTTCCTTAAGGGTCGGAACATGAAGTTCTACTCTACAATGGGTTAACCAGAGGATAGGAAGTTTGTCTTGATATAATAGCCTTTTGGGCTCTCTGTCATCTTTCTACTGAAAATATTGAAGTAAAATAAGAGATAATCAAAAAAGCAGAACCTGGACAAGCCATCTGCCAGAAGAACATCTGATTTCTTCACGCGATTAAGAGAACTGTCGTTAATCTTTGGCTGCTTTTTTCTCTTTCAAGGCAAAATAATAAAAAAAATATGAAGCCCTTGATATTTATAACCTTAATTTGAATGATATTTCAATTCCCAGCCATAACATCTAAACACATTTTTCTTTGATTTCCCAATTGGCTGATTGTGTTTCAAATTCCTAGCGCTAAACAAAAAATGCTGGCTGGGGTAAAACAACTATTAATTTAGAATTATTAATTTTTGAGCACGTGCATGGCATCCGAGCACTGTATTTCATTTAGAGTAGAGTTTTAACGCTTTTTTAGGAGTCAAAAAATATTACAGAAAAAGTGCAATGAGGATATGACTTTCCTTCGAAATGGTTACAGTTGGCCGTGTTCTCACGTCATTTCAGCAGACAAGACTTGCATGGAATGGAGTTGGAACATCGATTTTTATTTTCTACATTCCTGTTACTCAGCCGGCCAAATGTTTTCTTCTGGCTCAAAAAAGAAGGTAATATTATGTACATCTGTATAGTAACTAAACCGATATTTGGTAACACTAGGCTCAACAGCTTGATAGTCTATGTATGACATATCGTAAACACATCACTGGATAGTTTACCTGTAGTAAACACTATAAAAAAAACACTGGGGTAAATTTATCAAATATTAGAATACTAACGTTCACGCTAAGATACTCCCACTCAGATAAATAAAAGGTGAAAAAAATTATTCAAAAGGACTGTTATGTCATAAAATAGTCACCAGAGGAATGATACTGACACAAAGGTAGGAACTTGATTGTTTACCTCATTGCAGTACTTTTGCCGCAATTGGTCAATTGCACACTCGTAATCTAAAGGTACCTTCACACTAAGTGAGGTTGCTAGCGAGATCGCTGCTGAGTCACAAGTTTTGTGACGCAACAGCGACCTCAGTAGCGATCTCGCTATGTTTGACACATAGCAGCGACCAGGCCCCTGCTGTGAGATCGCTGGTCGTGTCGGAATGGCCTGGACCTTTTTTGATCGTTGAGGTCCCGCTGGGTAGCACACATCGCTGTGTTTGACACCTTACCAACGACCTTGTTGACGACTCAGACACCGACACATAGGCGTGCATTTGCGTTGCCTTTTCCACACCCCTCCGCTCCGATTGGTGGTCGCTACTGCGTTCTGATTGGCGATCCTGCCTTCAACAGAAGGCGACATAGTAGCACTTCCATCCTTTGTTCCTGACCGCGTGGTGGTTTGCAGATCGTTGTAGAGTTCTCCGGCCTGCGACTCCTCTTCAATTTATCTATTCTTCAACGGTTCTTCTGACACCTTTAGTGCACGGTAGGTATCGTTTGGGGTCTCAAATGCGTTCCCACCGAAGGGCTATTGTGTCGCCTCATAAGGCAAGGCCGCCACCAATCAGAATGCAGTAGCGACCACCAATCGGAACTGAATGGGCGCGGAAAAGGCAACGCATATGCACGCCTGTGTGACTACAACGTCACACAGGACGTCCCTCATCGAGGTCTGAATCGTAATAATAGCTGCCATGTGACAGGGTCACAACGACCAACGACATCGTTGTACAGGTCGCTAGAGGTCGCCGCATCGCTGCTGCGTCGTTGGGAAGATCTCACTGTTTGACATCTCACCAGTGACCACATAGCGACGCAGCAATGATCCCTGACAGGTCATATCGTTGTCGGGATCGCTTTAGCGTCGCTAAGTGTGACGGGGCCTTAACACGTGACCTTTGACGTCACGAAGGTACACTCTCTGGAGGTAAATCAATGTGACAGCCAAGCTAGCGCATTGCTAAGATGGGGGAGCTATGGAGTAGTTGTCACCAGCTGGGACAGCACTCCAGAAGAATTTCACAGAGAATTTATTACTCCTAATTGGAATTCATTGCACTAGAAGATTCCAGCATTTAGATGTACCTTACAATATCAGCAAAAGTACTGCAATGAGGTAAATAACCACGTTCCTACCTTTGTGTCAGTATCATTCCTCTGGTGACTATTTTATGACATAACAGTCCTTTTAAATACTTTTTTTCACCTTTTATTTATCTGAGTGGGAGTATCTTAGCGCGAACATTAGTATTCTAATCTATGTTTAACCGCTGACTGTCCATAGTGGTGTACGGTTTTTGTTTGCTGCAAATACACTGCTCAATTTTCTTCATCCTAGCGCCCCCTTTTATTGATTACATTTATCAAAGGTTTTATTAGGGGTGAAAACATATAAATTATGGTGCACACTAATTTACATTTCATACACAGCAGCGGTGCAGTCCTACCAGTCTCGAGATCACCTTGAGCTTCAGCAGTTTCCAGCTCCAGTTAGAAGTGTTCATCTCCATGACTTTTCACACCTCTTACCACCAGTCAAAATAAAAACATGGGTATGGTTTAGCAGGAGGTAGAGTTGCCTGCTATCTAGAAATTTTAGTACTGTCCATAAAGATAGGGAACTTTTTGTTGCCCTGTCTATAAAATAAAATGTAAGGCGTCCATGATTTTATTGAACTGGAAGAAACTTATAGATATTATTTTGACTGTATTTATCATTATTTTATAGATTACACTGAATGCAACTAATGTCTTCTTATCAAAATTATGGGATGTAAACACAGATCACTTATAATCGTAATGATATTTTACAGCTTCCCAATGAGTCCCTAAAAATTGTTTGAACATGATTTTTTGGTAAGCTATCCAGAAAAAATAAGAAGTCAAGCTGGCAACCCTGTCAGAGGGGCCTTCAGAGCAGTGACAAGTTTACTATTACTTAGAACTGAACTTGGTGCCAATTGTAGAACACATCTACGCAATTGCAACTTTTGCTGAACATGCAGTCATAGATGTGAAAAATTTTAGAAGACGCATGAACCAAATTTGGCACATCTTATTCTAGAGCAAATGAGTTTAAGACTCCAGGAATCTCCCTCACTGTCTTGTGTTGTGAATACTGTTATATTCATGATGTTCATTCAATGGTCCACCATAAAATTTGGCCAAATAAAATGGAAACAGAAGGTAGTGACTATGATCAGAAATACTCTGTATAAGGTCTTGTGCATACAATCGTAAAAATCGGAAGAGTGCTATCCGTTGTTTTGACAAATTGCAGTCGTCTCTGTGTTATTGAATGAGGTTATGCATATGTACAATTTCATCCTTGTACCGAGAGGTCCAAGAAAAATAATCACAGCATGCACTATTTACCTCCAATAATCGAAACACACCCGGCCATTGAAGTCCATTGGTCTGTGAGAAAAATTGTACCACACTCGAATGACATCTTTGTACGATCCAATTTTCATGGGCAGACTGAATGGAGAGGATGGGGAAACTTTTATACTTTTATTCTCCACATTCGAGAAAATTGTATCAGGCTCTGATCACACTCTGATTAGAGTTTGGTCAGGGTGTGATTAGCATAATCAAATCAATTTTCTCGGAAAGATTGTTGTGTGACCCTATCCTAAGGTTTTGTTCCTGTGATGAGTTTTTGGTGAGTTGACACTGCATATTTCTTTTAACTGCGTCAAATATGTAGTGTCTAGTGTTGAGCGCTACCGTCCGATACTTGAAAGTATCGGTATCGGATAGTATCGGCCGATACCCGAAAAATATCGGATATCGCCGATACCGATATCCGATACCAATACAAGTCAATGGGACATCAAGTATCGGAAGGTATTCTCATGGTTCCCAGGGTCTGAAGGAGAGGAAACTCTCCTTCAGGCCCTGGGATCCATAGGGATGTGTAAAATAAAGAATTAAAATAAAAAATATTGATATGCTCACCTCTCCGGCGGCCCCTGGACATCACATGGGCGGCACGCGACCAATCAGAAGCCGCGACGTCATTCTCATTCACTAAACTCCTAATTCTAGGAATTGAGGACCTGCGAATGACGTCACGGCTTCTGATTGGTCACGTGCCGGTCACATGGGCGGCACGCGACCAATCAGAAGCCAGGACGTCATTCGCAGGTCCTAAAGGCGCGCATTTTAAACAAAGAAGCCTCCCGGTTAGCAGCGTGATGTCCAGGGGCCGCCGGAGAGGTGAGCATATCAATATTTTTTATTTTAATTCTTTATTTTACACATCCCTATTGATCCGATACCGATACCCGATATCACAAAAGTATCGGATCTCGGTATCGGAATTCCGATACCGCAAGTATCGGCCGATACCCGATACTTGCGGTATCGGAATGCTCAACACTAGTAGTGTCATGGAGCTCCAACAAAGTGGATAAGATTTTTTTTTCACACAGCATAAACTGACCTGCGGTGTATCTTTCAAGTCTGCAACTTGCCCATTTCTCTTGTGGGTATGCTGAGTTTTATGTTCAAATTTTCCCTAAAGAATTATTTATTCGATCCTGAAAACCAAAAAGTATAAAACACATATGTATTTTTCATGCATTTCTTCTGCAGAAATGTACTAAAAACACATGCAATCCACATATAACCATAGCAATAAAGGTTTTTCAAAGCCAAATATCATGAAGGATCAAGAACAAAATGCTAATTTAAAGCATGACACACCAACAAGAGACAAAAAAACCCAAGTCAAAAACACAAAAAAATGCAGAGAAAATGAACACAATGAGAAAACGCAGGTAACCTAATTTACCTAATAGGTGCAGAAATGGTGAAGAAAATCTGCAACATCAAAAATTCACCAAAAGCTCATTGTGAGAACGAAACCTTTCACATCTGTAAACTGTAAAAAAATGACATAGATTTGGTATTGACTATCTGATATGGTGATCTACGATCATCTTCACTACTGGGTGTACCAGTAATGTTTCAACTTTAATATTTCTGGGATACAAGCGCACAGATGTACAGTATTTATTTCTAGAAAAATGCTCAAACCACGTAGGGTCCACTCCAATACAAACTCAATGAGAAGCATGACAACGCTATTGCCCTCTTATGCTATTAAGTTGGTGTGTGTTGTATGTGTAGTCTAATCTGCTCCTATAGAAAGTTAGAGGGAGATTTTTTATCAGTGAAATTTTTGAAGCTAATTTTGGTGCAGTCTGCGTTACCATATTTAGCCTGTTGCACACTGCTTTGATACAGTTGTGGTCAAAAGTATTGACACCCCTGCAATTCTGGAATATTCAGGTCTTTCGAGATGGACTTGTAGCCTTGAGATTGCTCATGCTTCCTCACAATTTGGTTTCTCAAGTCCTCAGACAGTTCTTTGGTCTTCTTTCTTTTCTCCATGCTCAATGTGGTACACACAAGGACACAGGACAGAGGTTGAGTCAACTTTAATCCATGTCAACTGGCTGCAAGTGTGATTTAGTTATTGCCAACACCTGTTAGGTGCCACAGGTAAGTTACAGGTGCTGATAATTACACAAATTAGAGAAGCATCACATGATTTTTCAAACAGTGCCAATACTTTTGTCCACCCAATTTTTTTATGTTTGGTGTGGAATTATATCCAATTTGGCTTTAGGACATTTAAGACAAATTAAATGAAAATAATAATACCAAATAATTTGTGTTTCCAATCATTTTCAGGAAGAAACTGAGTATTATCTGACAGAATTGCAGAGGTGTTAATACTTTTGGCCACAACTGTACATTTGTCACATCTATATACATGTAACGTTACAATTTTTTTCCAAGAGTAAGAACTGCGATTTGTTTGCAAACTTTTTGTAGCAATAATTTATACATCTAGTTTACACAAACTTAACTGGTCAACGTTGCTTATGCTCCAAAAACACTTTTTAAAAGTGGCAAGAAAAGCAAAAAGCCACACATTTTTGGCACAAAAAATATCCAACAGAATTTGCGACATTTCGCTGTAAAAAAACGGATGAAGATGCTTCCATAGATTTTCCCCTGAGACTCAAAGTTGGTTATACACATAACAAGGTGAATGGCTGGTCAGCTTGCCAGTCGACTACACTAATTTTTTCTTAGGGAGAGAATTGGCTACTGCTAATTTCCTCTTTCAGCATCTAAATGCCATCTCGAACAAAAAAATTGAACTTATTGAAATCCAAATTAATTTAAACTGAACCTACAATTTTGGATCTTCCGACTCTTTGTCTGTCTTTTTCGACAACAGATGCCATAGATTCAAACTTGATAGCTCCAATTGATATTCATCTTTTGTGTATAGACAATTTAATGGAGTTGTACAATCTCAACATTTTATAGTTTATTCTCAATGCATGTCAAAAATGTGTGATTGATTTGGGTGCCACACCTATGGCATGCAAACATCTCGTGAATGGGAAGCCATCTTGCACTGGTATCCCCATGAACACAGAAAAATAAATCACCAAATATTCTTTCCTTCTTTCAGACTTGATTGAAGTACATATATATAAAAAAATGCAGAATCATTAGATTTAATATTATGCAATTTATATACAAACTTTTTAGAAACAATTACAGATGATGAACTAAGGAAAGAAATGTAGATTCTTTCACTATAATGGAAGTCTCTTAGAATAATTTATTTTACCTTGAAATACTCTCTCTGGAACAGTAATTCAAATGAAGTATTACAATGTTATAGAAAACACATATTTTCAAGTTTAAAAATGATACCAAGGAGGTATTTTATTAGTCCTAGCTGGGAGTAAAATAAATTGCAATATATTATGGTTATCTGTTTTAGAAGTTTGGCAAACGACTTTTCTCTCTAGGCACCATTAAAATATGTTATCCGACAAAATGAAAAAACACACTCTCAAAAACATGCAAAAATAAAAATCATCTCATCATAATTCCTGCAATTAATCTATCATTAATTATTCATTTTCTTCTTTGCTCTTAAACAAACAAAAAATCAAGTTTGAAACTCATGTCAAACTGCCAAAACCTGTGCAAAGCCCCGAAAACAACAGTTGATGATGGTTGGTCATGAAATTACTGTATTATAAGGAATCTGGATGTCTCATCCCTAAACATGAGCGGATCTGCCAAAATGTAAATTTGAAAAATCATGCAGATTGTACCAGGAAATTCGATTTGCAGCAATGCTATTCTCTGTGAATTGAATGTTCCCTTTTAGGCTCTGAGATCTCTAAACACCCCAAAGCGTAATATATCTAATATGTAAAAAAATACCTTATACTCACCTCATTGCTCACCTATCGAAGCACCCCTGCTCCTCTTCTTTCACCAGTCACGAGTCAGGATGTCTTTACTCTAGAACAGGATTTGTGTCTGTGACGTCAAGGTGTTTATGATGCTCTGTATCCTCCAAGACCTGGTCTTTCCAGTCTGGAATTGGACTTCCTGTAATGATTATGACCTTGGAGGCCTGGGAAAGGCCAGGAGTCCTGTTATAGAGTGAAGACAGTGGCATAGAACTGTATAAAGAAAAGGCCTGCAACTGTATGGTGGGCGTCGCTCCTGTGTTATATTATGTATATATTAATTTAATCCTTTTATATATCTGCACTGCTGTTACTCACTATTGGGTCTTGGCTAGTGTTGAGCGATACCTTCCGATATTTGCAAGTATCGGTATCGGATGGTATCGTCCGATACCGGCAAAATATCGGATCTCGCCGATACCGAGTTCCGATACCAATACAAGTCAATGGGACACAAATATCGGAATGTATCCTCGATGGTTCCCAGGGTCTGAAGGAGAGGAAACTCTCCTTCAGGCCCTGGGATCCATATTCATGTAAAAAATAAAGAATAAAAATAAAAAATATGGCTATACTCACCCCTTCGAAGGACCCTGGCTGTCACCGCTGCAAGCGTTCGCCTCCGTCCTTAAGAATGCAGTGAGTGAAGGACCTTCGATGACGTCGCGGTCACGTGACCGCTCACCTGACTGCAACGTCATCGAAGGTCCTTCACTCACTACATTCTCAGGAACGGAGGCAGACGCTCGCAGCGGTGACAGCCAGGGTTCGCCGGAGGGGTGAGTATAGCCATATTTTTTATTTTTATTCTTTATTTTTTACATCAATATGGATCCCAGGGCCTGAAGGAGAGTCTCCTCTCCTCCAGACCCTTGGAACCATATGCACCGCACACTCCGATACCGATTTCCGATATCACAAAAATATCGGAACTCGGTATCGGAATTCCGATACAGCAAATATCGGCCGATACCCGATACTTATCGGAATGCTCAACACTAGTCTTGGCTATACATTATGTTGCCTGGTATGTTCTTTATATATCTTGGTCGCTGTCACACTCTGTTTTTGGCCATAGACATTGCTCTATTGTGTTATGGGCATATTTTGCCCTTCACCAAGATGGCCGCGGCAGACGTTACACCGGGATCGATGTCACTTCCGGCTATCCCCTGTTACCTGATTGCATGGTCCCGTGTGAATCAGCATCGGTGGGCGTGCTGTGTAGCTGACAGGTGATCGGTGTATCTGTAATCACGCCAGGCATGAATGGATGGGAGATTTTAGTATTGGCATGCCTCCCTTGAGGAAGGTTTATCCGAAACGCGCGTCGGGAGGGTTGGGGGACGTCGTGGCTCGCAGCTCAGCGTGCATCACTATATGGTATGTTTCCATTTCTTTATGAACATGCTCTGTAAGCCTGGTTGTGGTTCCCTCAGTGCCATTGTTTGGCCTTATGTGCAATATATGGAGTGTTTGTTAACTCTGATGGAGTACTAAACTACATTTGATTTGTATTGCTGCTATGTGATGCCACTTTGTCCCCCTATTCTGTAGGTACGGATGTGCTGCTGATTTTTAACTCTTTACTGCCTCTGTTTGACCTTTGATTTTGCATTCCAAATAAAGTTTACATTTTATACTATTCCTTGGACTACTGTCCCATCACTGGCTAATGTGTCAATCACTGTCTCTGTTGCAGGTATCTTCCGATGGGACTTGTAGTTCCATCGGACGATGCCTGCATAGACCCCCGGCAGCTCGCACGGAGCTCCGGAAGGCCGCACAGAGCCCCGGCAGCCCGCACAGAGCCCCGGCAGGCCACACAGAGCCCCGGCAAGCTCACAAAGACCCCCGGCAGCCTGCACAGAGCCACGGCAGCCTGCACAGAGCCCCGACAGGCACACACAGAGCCTCGGCAGGCCGCAGAGAGCCCCAGCAAGCCCGCACAGAGACCTGGCAGGCTGCACAGAGCCCCAGCAGGCACGCACAGAGCCCTGGCAGGCACGCACAGAGCCCCGGCAGGCCACACAGAGCCCCAGCAGGCCGCACAGACCCCCTGCAGGCACACACAGAGCCCCCACAGTTACGCACAGACTCCGCTCGCACACACACACGCAGTCTCCGCCCACGCACTGCCCACACTCCATTATAGTGCATCATTGATGTTAGGACTGGCGGAACGCACCAAGACAGGTGACGAAGATGCGTTCGCAGTCCGGGGTCCACCGTGCAGGTGAGAACCTGCTGCTAGCAATTTGCAGACTCTATAGCGGTACGCTAAAGTAAACACGCGTGGGTTAAACCTCACCCAGCGTGAGGAAAGCGATCCTGTTAATTCACAGGACCGCAATACCGCACTAGAGAGCGAGCAAGTGGCCAGCGGACTTAACCCCAGAAGGGATTGAAGCCCGATTAGGCCCTTGCTGGCACAACACCGCAACTGGGTGTGTAGAGAACCTTCAGAAATATAAGCGCACAAGTGCGCGAGCGATGCCGCACTAACGGACGCCACTAACCACCCAGACTTGGGTATGGAAAGCGCAAGGCAGGCGCACGGCGCCGTACTGGCAGGTACAGCTACAGGACGCTGTGATGTGTGTTTAGTGTAGTAGGCTAAGTCGGGCGCTAGATAGCAGCCGTACACCTTCCGCGAACAGACATTCAATAGGGAAGGGGTAACCAAGAACGACTTGCACTCACACATACACACATATCAATTGTAAGACAATACTAGCGCATGGCCGTGCGGTCATGCGCAGTTTATATAGCTGCAGCACAGGAAATGGCTACAGAACTTTTGCCCTTCTAGGACCTGCCAATAGGACCAATGGAATGTGCCGCAGAGCCTGAGCACATGACCCTCGATCTCCAACGGGAGATCTTGCCCTGGGCATGCTCAGTATGTGCAGATAAGGACTTAGTCCCAGAGAAGTCCGCTCGCTGCTGACCAGAATAGGCTTCAAAGGCAGAAGCTGGAGAAGCAGCAATAACTCTTCTCACAGAGTCAGACTGAGCGAGACGCTGGGATCGACGTCCCTGCTGAGCAGACTCCACTGCGGCTGGAGGGGAATGGGAGACCGCAGCGGAGACGGATCGAGATTCCCCCTGTGCAGCAGAGGAAACTCGACTCCTAACATTACCCCCCCTCCTAGGGCCCCCCCCTCCTTGGGCCTCGCTACGCTCGAAGGCAGCAATGAGCTGTGGGGCCCGAATGTTTTCAGCAGGCTCCCAAGACCTGTCCTCTGGACCATAACCCTTCCAATCCACCAAATAAAACTTTTTGCCGCGTACCACCTTGCACCCTAAAATAGCGTTCACCTCGTAATCGTCCGTAGACGAACCCGATGTCCCGGCAGATGACTCGGAAAACCGGGACATGTATACGGGTTTCAAGAGGGACACATGAAAGGTGTCGGTGATACCCAAGCGTGGAGGAAGAGCCAGGCGGTAGACCACGGGATTAACCTGCTCGAGGACCTTGAATGGGCCCAAGTAGCGAGGAGCAAACTTAGTGGACTCAACTCGCAGCCTGATGTTACGGGCGGAGAGCCACACCAAGTCGCCAGGAGCAAAGGCCGGGGCAGGGCGCCGATGTGCATCGGCGGAGGACCTCATTCTCTCCTTCGAGGCCCGAATGGCATCCTGAGTGCGGTCCCAAATGTCCCGTGCCTCCACTGCCCAGTCTGCCACCCTGGAGTCAGCAGAGGACACGGGCATAGGCACAGGAACCCGCGGATGCTGGCCGTAATTAAGGAGGAAAGGAGTCTGACCGGTGGAATCGGCTACAGCGTTATTAAGGGCGAACTCTGCCCATGGTAATAAAGATGCCCAGTCATCCTGCCTGGCAGAAACAAAATGTCGCAGATATGTGACCAGAGTCTGATTGGCCCTCTCTACCAACCCATTCGTCTCGGGATGATATGCGGAAGAGAGATTTAACTCAATGCTGAGAAGACGACAAAGCTCTCTCCAGAACCGAGACGCAAACTGGGGACCCTGGTCACTGACAATTTTGTCTGGCATGCCGTGTAGGCGGAAGATGTGTCTTATGAACAACGCTGCCAAGGCCCGTGCAGAAGGTAACCGTGGGAGCGGCACCAAGTGCACCATTTTCGAGAAATGATCGGTAATTACCCAAATGACGGTACAGCCGCGAGACTTGGGCAAACCCACTACAAAGTCCATCCCGACCATCTCCCAGGGCCTGTCTGCCACCGGCAAGGGAAAGAGTAACCCAGACGGCCGTTGTCGAGGAGACTTATTTTTGGCGCATGAGACACACGCCAGAACGTAATCCCTGACATCTCGCAGCATATGCGGCCACCAGTACGTCCTCGCCAGCAGCTCAGATGTCCTTTTAGTCCCAAAGTGTCCACCCACCCTGGAGGAATGAGCCCAAGAGAGAACCTCCGGTCGCAAATTTATGGGCACAAAAGTCTTGCCTGGAGGCACAGACTCAAGCGACACCGGAGCCACGGTTCTCAAGCTCTCAGAAGGAACAATAAGCCGAGGCTCTCCTTCCTCCTCCTCAGATGACACAACAGAGCGAGAAAGAGCATCAGCTCGAATGTTCTTCTCCCCAGCGACATAATGGAGGGTGAAGTGGAATCGGGAGAAGAATAAGGACCATCTGGCCTGGCGAGAATTTAGCCTCTGGGCTGTTTGCAAATATAGCAAATTTTTATGGTCTGTAAATACTTGAAAGGGAAAACGAGCCCCCTCCAAGAGATGTCTCCACTCAGAGAAAGCCAATTTCATCGCTAGCAACTCCCTGTCCCCGATGGAATAATTCCTCTCCGCTGGTGTGAAGGTCTTGGAGAAGAAAAAGCACGGATGCTTCCGACCTTGAGCATCCTTCTGGAAGAGGACTGCTCCAGCACCAACGGAAGAGGCATCCACCTCCATTATAAACGGCTTATCGACATCGGGACGATGTAGGATGGGAGCGCTAGCAAAATGAGACTTAGTAGAAGAAAAGGCCCTGGAGACCTCTTCAGACCACACTTTGGGATTTGCTCCCTTCTTGGTGAGGGCTACCAAGGGAGCTACCAAAGTTGAGAAATGGGGAATGAACTGGCGGTAATAATTAATGAACCCCATAAAGCGCTGCACCGCTTTAAGTGAATGGGGTTCTTGCCAGTCCATCACAGCCTGTAGTTTGGCAGGATCCATAGCCAATCCTTGGGCAGAGATGATATAGCCCAAGAAAGGTAAAGACTCCTGCTCAAACACACACTTCTCCAACTTTGCGTAAAGAGAGTTTGCCCGTAAGAGGTCGAAGACTCTGCCAACATCTCTCCGGTGGGAGTCAATATCTGGAGAGAAGATGAGAATATCATCCAGATAGACTACGACCGAGGTGGAAAGCATATCCCGGAAGATGTCATTGACAAAGTCTTGGAAAACGGCTGGGGCATTACAGAGCCCGAAGGGCATCACCAGATACTCATAATGCCCATCTCTGGTGTTAAACGCCGTCTTCCATTCGTCCCCCTCACGAATGCGAATCAGGTTATAAGCTCCCCGCAGGTCTAATTTGGTAAATACCTTAGCTCCCCGTAGCCTATCAAAAAGCTCAGAAATCAGGGGCAGCGGGTACTTATTTTTAACGGTGATGGCGTTAAGACCCCTGTAGTCTATGCAAGGACGCAACTCTCCATTCTTCTTCTGTACGAAGAAGAACCCTGCCCCAGCTGGTGACACTGACTTCCTAATAAATCCTCTTGCCAAATTCTCCTGGATGTATTGGGACATAGCCTCCGTTTCCGGGAGAGAGAGGGGATAGACACGTCCCCGAGGAGGTTCTGCTCCAGGCAAGAGATCTATAGGACAGTCATAGGGACGGTGAGGCGGAAGGGTCTCCGCGGCTTTTTTGGAAAAGACGTCTGCATAAGACCAATAGTGTTTGGGGAGAGTAGAGAGATCTGCGGGTATCTCAGTGGTGGAAACCTGAACGCACTCTTTCACACATCTGCCCTTACAGGATTCACTCCAACCCAATATCCTCCCAGAGGTCCACTCAATATGTGGGGAGTGGAAACGAAGCCAGGGCATTCCCAGCAGAATCTCATCCATTCCCTCGGGAAGGACAAGAAGGGAAATAGTCTCCTGGTGGGATGGGGACATGGCTAACGTGAAAGGGACAGTCTGATGTGTGATCTGTAATGGAAGTGTCGACCCATTCACCACTCTCACGGTTACTGGTTTGGCTAGCATAGCCAGAGGTATTGCGTGGCGCTGAGCAAAAGCAGAAGACATAAAATTTCCCTCTGCTCCTGAATCCACACAAAGCTCTACTGTAAGAGTGGATATGCCTAACAGGATTGTCCCTTTAAAGGACAATTTTGAGGAAAATGCCGCGGTGTCCAGTGAACCTCCTCCAATGGACACTAGACGCGATCGTTTTCCCGACCGCCGTGGACATTTATTAGCGAAATGTCCCGGTTGCTGGCAATTTTTACATAGCACAGGTACTCGAGCGGTCTGAGACCTAGATCCCGCTCGAGAAACCTCCATGGCCTCATGGGAGTCGGACGCCATAACAGGAGATTCTAGAGGTTTGGCAAAGATGGGAGCCAGCCGAAACCTCTGCCTACACTGGGTCCGCTCCAACCTCCGCTCGTTAAAACGGAGATCGATGCGGGTAGCTATAGTAATAAGCTCCTCCAGTGTGGCGGGAATCTCCCTGGTGGCCAAGGCGTCCTTCACATGATCTGCCAGTCCTTTCCAGAACACCGGAATAAGGACTTTATCCGGCCATTCCAGCTCAGAAGCTAGAGTCCGGAATAGGATGGCAAACTGGCTGACCATGGACGAAGCCTGAGTAATTGCCAACAATTGGAGCGCGGTATCGTGGGTGACACGAGGTCCCAGAAAGACCTGCCTCAGAGCGTCCAGGAAGATAGGAGCACTCTGCACCACACGATCACCACGTTCCCAAAGCGGCGTTGCCCACTCCAACGCCCTGCCCGACAAGAGAGATATAATGAATCCCACTTTCGCCCGTTCCGTAGGAAAACGTGCAGCCAGCAGCTCGAGATGTATGGAGCACTGGCTCACGAATCCCCGACATGGCTTACTGTCACCAGCAAACTTGTCTGGAAGCGGGAGACGGGATAAGGTCGGAGCAGGGGTGGCAGCGGACAAACTGGCTGCAGCTGCACTTGCAGCCTGAACAGCGACAGCAGTAACGTCCACAGCTGAGGTTGTGCGCTCGAGAGCCGCCAACCTACCCTCCAGCTGCTGGATGTACTGCTGTAGACGCTGACCGTCTGCCATTTACTAGCCAGACCCTGGCGCTAGTATTATGTTAGGACTGGCGGAACGCACCAAGACAGGTGACGAAGATGCGTTCGCAGTCCGGGGTCCACCGTGCAGGTGAGAACCTGCTGCTAGCAATTTGCAGACTCTATAGCGGTACGCTAAAGTAAACACGCGTGGGTTAAACCTCACCCAGCGTGAGGAAAGCGATCCTGTTAATTCACAGGACCGCAATACCGCACTAGAGAGCGAGCAAGTGGCCAGCGGACTTAACCCCAGAAGGGATTGAAGCCCGATTAGGCCCTTGCTGGCACAACACCGCAACTGGGTGTGTAGAGAACCTTCAGAAATATAAGCGCACAAGTGCGCGAGCGATGCCGCACTAACGGACGCCACTAACCACCCAGACTTGGGTATGGAAAGCGCAAGGCAGGCGCACGGCGCCGTACTGGCAGGCACAGCTACAGGACGCTGTGATGTGTGTTTAGTGTAGTAGGCTAAGTCGGGCGCTAGATAGCAGCCGTACACCTTCCGCGAACAGACATTCAATAGGGAAGGGGTAACCAAGAACGACTTGCACTCACACATACACACATATCAATTGTAAGACAATACTAGCGCATGGCCGTGCGGTCATGCGCAGTTTATATAGCTGCAGCACAGGAAATGGCTACAGAACTTTTGCCCTTCTAGGACCTGCCAATAGGACCAATGGAATGTGCCGCAGAGCCTGAGCACATGACCCTCGATCTCCAACGGGAGATCTTGCCCTGGGCATGCTCAGTATGTGCAGATAAGGACTTAGTCCCAGAGAAGTCCGCTCGCTGCTGACCAGAATAGGCTTCAAAGGCAGAAGCTGGAGAAGCAGCAATAACTCTTCTCACAGAGTCAGACTGAGCGAGACGCTGGGATCGACGTCCCTGCTGAGCAGACTCCACTGCGGCTGGAGGGGAATGGGAGACCGCAGCGGAGACGGATCGAGATTCCCCCTGTGCAGCAGAGGAAACTCGACTCCTAACAATTGAATTATGGAAACTTCCGATTCCGGAATCCGATATCGCAAAAATATCGGAACTCAGTATTGGCCAATACCCGATTTTTGCAGTATCGGAATGCTCAACACTACTCAGCTTTCATTTTGCCAGGGAAATGTAAGAAATTAATAATCCCTATCATCTCATTTTTTGTTAGATGAGACACTCTTCGAGGAGGGCAAAAATGTTGTGTGTGAGCGTCTAACATGCCAAATTGCGGCAATGGAGGCTTATGGTGACACAGGGTCATTAACATACAATTGTTTAATTGGATAATTACCCATTCAAGAAAAAACGGAGTGTACATTATTTGATGAAAAAGTGACGTAATGCAAGATCTCCTGATGATGAAAAAAAGACAGCTACATATTCTGGCTCCTGTTATTATAGACATCCAGGAGGTCATTATTAGTGTTGAGCGATAGCGTCCGATACTTGAAAGTATCGATATCGGATAGTATCGGCCGATACCCGAAAAGTATCGGATATCGCCGATATCGATACCCGATACCAATACAAGTCAATGGGACACCAAGTATCGGAAGGTATCCTGATGGCTCCCAGGGTCTGAAGGAGAGGAAACTCTCCTTCAGACCCTGGGATCCATATTAATGTGTAAAATAAAGAATTAAAATAAAAAATATTGATATAATTACCTCTCCGGAGGCCCCTGGACATCACCGCTGGTAACCGGCAGCCTTCTTTGCTTAAAATGAGCGCGTTTGGGACCTGAGAATGACGTCGCGGCTTCTGATTGGTCGCGTGCCGCTCATGTGACCGCCACGCGACCAATCAGAAGCCGTGATGTCATGGAAGTCCCTAAACGCGCTCATTTTAAACAAAGAAGGCTGCCGGTTACCAGCGGTGATGTCCAGGGGCCTCCGGAGAGGTGAGTATATCAATATTTTTTATTTTAATTCTTTATTTTACACATTAATATGGATCCGATACCGATTCCCGATACCACAAAAGTATCGGAACTCGGTATCGGAATTCCGATACCGCAAGTATCGGCCGATACCCGATACTTGCGGTATCGGAATGCTCAACACTAGTTATTATGCAAAACCAAAGGAAACCAATATGAACATGATTCCAGGAGAACAACATGTTGCTATGTACTAAAATAATTCTTCCACAAGCCTCCAAGTATCAGCTGTGTAAAGAAGCGAGATAAATAGAAAAGTATGTGTGGATCAGTATATAGCCAATTATTCGGACATCTTTCAGTGCATCATGTCTGATGAAAAATAGTTCCATTTCACCGCGTTTGTTACTTCACAAGTAAAGGTGCAAAAAAAGTTTACAAGAATTGCAGTTTTAACTACTTCACGATCCAAAATCCTGAATTTGTTGATCATCGATGAGAACACAGTTTGTGGGTCTAAAATTCTTTGAACGCGTCCGTATAACCTGGACCTTTTTCAATTCTAGACCGAGTTATCTGATCATAATCTTGGAGACTGTTTCTTTCAGCCAGAAAAAAGTTTCTCTTTTCTGTTTTTGCTCACCCTGTAGTTTTGGTCTAAAGTGTCCCTACCAATGCTTTCCTTCATGAATCCCGACCCAAAGGAGAATTAGTGCAATCTCTTAGTTTTTGTATAGCGTCTTGATGTCATTTGCATCAATCTCAAATTGTTTATTCATTTTTTTTTCCTACTGAATATTTTAACTTTCCACTTGTTTATGTGCTATAATCACATTTAAGTACAGGCAAAGTTACTCCTTAGACCTGTCTATTGCTAACAGATGAAGTTCAGCGTGAGCCAGTAACTCCACATTGATACAGAGCTACTACATTGAATAGCAGAACAGAGGATGAAGAATGAGCTGTTACAATACAAGATGGTGGTTCTCATTTTAGGAAAAACAATGGAACAGAATTGTTTGAATCCACACTCAGTTTTGACATCTGGGTTCATCGTAGATAAAAGTCTGTATCAAAGGCAGTGAAGAGATATATTTATGACAGCTCCATACAGTCCAGTAAATTTGACATTTTGGAGCTGTGAAAGAATTTTTTTAGGCTCACGAGCAAAGATATTTCAATTTTGCAGCTGGCTACAAATTCAAGACAAAACAAGATGTTCACAATATTTAGATATATATGAAAAATGTCAAGCGTCCTCATAAATAAAGTAGAATTCACCACTCAGAATCTTTAAAGTTCTATTGCATTTTTCATAGATGCCTGTTTATGCTTTTAATAGTCTATTAATTCTAAAAACTTTATTTCTGAAGCAAGAAATATTGAAAACTGTTATCTAGTAAAGTGTAACCTCTAGGAGAGTGAGCATGAACACATGTATGTATGGGGCCATTTTGGAAAGGGGTCAGAAAAAAACATATTAAAATAAGAACAAAAAAAAGCATAGGAACAAGAAAGACAGTCATTATATTATTAGTACAAGAGGAACACATAAAATTTCAATTTGCGGTAAATAAATTAGCCTCGAATCGCATAACTAAAAAAAGCCTTTAAAGTATGGAAATTAAGTGTATCACAATCAGAGTTCCCCTTGTAGGCTATTTAACTTATTTTGAGCTCTGTAATGCTAACACAGTTTTTTAATGTCCAAAATAACCTCAACCTATCTGGCTATACGAAAACAGATGCTAATCAGTAGCTACTTTAACCACACACAATAAATTTAAATTTTCTGTATACTGTATAAATGGTTTAAAAATGTTTTCCTTCTGGGGTAGATGCATTCCATGCTGTTATTTCTACTCAGGCAATGCAAATGGAAAAATTCAAATGAAAAAAAAGGCATTTTCACACTATTTGGTGAAAAAAAAAAAACCTTATTAGTTGATTAGTTGAGCGCTTTGCACTTTGATAAATAAAAACATGATTACTTATTCACAAACCGTCCAAAAATTATCTCTTTGATTAGGGAAACTAAGCAGGAGTACTGTTTTTAATGTGCAGAAGTTAATGCTTTACAATGAGAATTGAAAAATGTACTCATTGTGGCTAACCACAACTGGTTTGCTAATCACAAAATTATTAGACAATTAAAATAACTTTTTGCAAACTGTCTAAAAATTATCTTCTTTTTCTGGAGACAAAATAGAAGTACTGTTTTTAAAGAGAGGAAGCTATGGATTGTGGTCACCAAGCATTTTCAAAAAATAGCCCTATTTTGAGATTTGTTTCATGTTTGTGTATCCTCAAGAAAATGCATTTCTCAGCATCAGTAGTACTTACTGTTGCTAGTTCATGTAAGTAATGTAAGTAATGAGCAATATTACGTTAACCCTATTGGGTTTATGGTTTAAACCTGGTACTATGGTCTAGGTATATTATGACCCCCTTTCTTTTTCTATGTATGCACAATAGTAAAGAAGTGTTATTATATACTTAAGATGTGTGATCCTAGGAAGAGATTAGCAATTTAATACTTAACAAATCAGATTCACTACGAACGTTCATAAAAATTTGGATTCAAACTAATATACATTTTTACACAAATTCAGAGTGGTAAGAAGGGGTTAACAAAACATTAAAAGTGTATACCTCTTTTTGACCTTCCACATACCTGTTCTGCCGCCGCTTCTTTTTCTGCTTCCAATTGACTCCTCTTTAGTCTTCTTCAGTCTCTCGTCCAATCTTCCCTCACTCTGGAAAAGAAGCCAATGAGCAGAATAGATATGAGTTGTGTCGGCAGGACAGGTTTACAGGTGGTGGAAGGGCATGTAGCATTATATATAAAAGTTTATCATTATTTTCTATCCCTTCCCAGCAGGGTCAATTTGCTCTGAAGTTATTTGATGTCAATGGAATCTCCTCTTAACCTGCCCAACAGGAATTGTTGGGAGATTTCCTCAACTTTGACCAGATTAAAAAGGAAACATTTTGGGTTACTCTGTTGTGACGTTTTTATTCTATAAGTGTCTGTATTAGAGTGTATTGAATTTCTATACTGAAAAATTGCATTCCTTTGCCAAATTTTTAAGAAGTTAAGGATGACGCAGGATGTGCAGCAGCCAAAGCCTGGGGAGCCATACACCTGTGGCCAACAGTGTGGCTCCTGACCACAGGTGGAGGGGCACTGCTGTACATGAATGTTGGGTTGTGTTCACATATAACAATAGATGTATTGCCACAAAGAGAAAGATAATGTATATATATATATATATAGTATATATATATTTTTTTTTCTTTACATCAGACAGAAATGATCTAGTAATTCCATGGAGCCCAAACCTTATTTCTGCCTTTCATGTGGATGGTTGTGCAGTGGCTGGATTTTGACATAAGCAGAGAATCCAGGTGTTGAAAGGAGTCTCTGTGCATCTACTGCCGTTCTGTGCTTAGATCATTTCAAAGAGAAGCTGAAGATTGACATTTCTTGGCATCCATATCCTGTGTCATTCATTGTGTGCCAAGAGAAGTGTTAAGCCCATGAACTCTTACAATCACACAGATTACAAGGGGGTTTTCCTTCCCTCTTCCTATTCACCTCTTTAATGCTCTCAATCCCATGTGTTGACTTTTTTCACGGTCTCTTTGTTTTGTATTCTCTATAACATCTGCTGATATAAGGAAGCCAAAAGACAGATTGCAACCGTATTACCAGAATTAAGCTAATGAATTAGCATATTATTACTAGACGTTTCATACATGAAACCAAGATGGGTCATAACGTACAAAGGATAAAGGTAATGTGTTCCAATAAAGCTTATATTTATGTATTAACGTAGAAATCTAGATCTGGAATAGCAAATAGATAGAAGTCAATCATGTATTATTCCACAGCATTTTTTATAGAATTAATGACTTAGTATTGATCTTGCTTTTCTCCTTTCCACCCACTTAACTATTCTTATAGAGAATTTACACAGGTGTTCCTCCTTACCTTTAGTCTTGGCTTGACATATCTTGAATAAATGATCAACTGTGAAAAACACCCCCACAATGTTGTGATACTCTGCTGGGGGATGTTTTTATTATACGGATCTAGCAAAGGTTAAATTGATTGAGGTAACACTGGAATGGCATGTCATCAACTGCACAAAGAAAGTATAATTTGACACCTAACATGACATTGGTCAATGGCTTATGCAATGTTACGTTATTTTAGCTCTCCGAAAGAGATAAATAGTGAGTTATGATAATCTATGCTACATCTGTATGTGAGGAAAATTATACAGCAGAACTGAGCTACTTTAGATGCTATGTACTCTTTTCTTTGGTATGTACTTTATTCTTTAATGACCTAAGACTTACATTTTCATCATAGGTCACTAAGGAAAGTATGAAGGCGGCTCAGGAGCTGAGCCTGCTTTATTCCATGCAGATGGTAGCTGTATGACATAGTCAGCATCTACTTGTAACAGCAGCGACCAGAGCTTGCCATGGTCATTACATAACCATTTAATTGCCTCTGTCAATCTCTGACAGTAATATGTCAATGACGCTATTGCTGATGTCAACTTTCACCAGCATTCATCGCACCCTCAACCAATAACAAGGAATCAATGCTTTAACAAATCAAGGCAGCCGAGGAACTGTAGAAGGTCTCCTTTAACTTCCATCTTTCAACTCCTATGATGCGCAACCATAAACTGAGCTTCATAAGAAATCTGTGATTTCACTACATACTGCAAAATATGGTATATTGCATTATATGGACCCAAAAGGTGACTGAAAAATAAAGTAAAAATAAAAAATATGATTTAAAAATTATAAAACACGTAAAAAGTATATAAAAGTTTAAATTGCCCCTCTTTTGCACCTTGAAAGATGAAGAAATAAAAAACAAAATACAGTATCGTTGTGTGCAAAAGTCTGAACTAACAAATAATGCAATTATTTAATGCTTAATCTTCGTCAGGCTGCATAATTTTACAACGTTAACAGGCTGCAGAGGTACAATTGTACCTTCATATATATTTTATTGAAATTTGGCCAATATATTCTGGACCAAAACTGCAGAGATGTCACGAAATTTCAGCCCTCTACGGCTTTTCGAAAAAAAAGTTATTGCAATTTTAAAACGGAACAGTTACAATTGTACCTTCTCAGCCGGACGAAGGTTAAGTTAACTGCTGAAAATAGGAAAAAAGTCAAAATGCTATCATTAGCTTTTGTTTCCACACGTCCCAAAAATAGCAGCCAAAATGTCAACTAAGGGCACAAAAAAATGTCTTTTCACACCTCTGTTGATGGAAAAATAAAAAAGTTATAGGTTCCAGAAAAATGGCAGCACAAACAATTTACTTTTTTTTTTACAAATTTCAGAATTTCTTTTCACTAAAATAAATTTAAAAACTGGACAAGTATGGTAATCATACTGACCTGTAGAGTTACATTCCCAGGTCATTTTTAAGCGCAATTCTTTTTTGCTATTTCATCACACTTGAAATTTTTTTCCCCTTTTTCCTTTTTTTTTAAATAAATTGTATTGTAAAATGAATGGTGTCATTCAAAACTACAGCTTGCAGCACAAAAACTAAGCCCACATGAGGAAATGTCAATGGAAATATAAAAAAAACGTTATGGCTCTTGGAACAAGAGGAAAGAAAAAATTTGAAGTGCAAAACAAAAAATTCCTTGCCCTTTAGGGGGTTATTGGTGGTAATTTCCTGAGTGTTATTTTGCGGCGGCGTTTACCTATTTGTCATTTCAGTAGGTTTGTGCTTTAAGTTTCCCTTTTCTCTGTTATTTAACCGCATGATTAAGAACTCTGCATGAGTTTGAGGCACATTGATTTGCATCCCCTCCATACTCAATACTTTTTTATTTTTCCCTTTTTTAAGCGAATTCTAATAAATGTTAATTTTTAAAATTTCATTACGAATGCCGCATTTTTCCTGATATTTTTGCCCTGGATGGCCTGGAGTTTATTTGTGCACCACACTCAAACCATCATTGAACTAGGAGTGATGACCCAATGACATTATTTCTCTATAGTAAATGTTGACATCCGTATGTGACTATTTTTCACCACCCAATAATTCTGACAGGACCAGCTCCAGGTTTATGAGGGCCATTGGGTAACATAGTACTGGCGATCTCCTATTTGCTTTCCATTTTTCCTCCTCCCCTTCCAAAACCTATGTTTTTTACATTTTTCTGTTGATCAAGTTGTATATGGGCTTTTTAGTGCGTAGGATTTTTTGTAGAATGAGCTATCTTTTTTATTCATACCTACAGTACTTGGAGTCCATGCAATTTTGTAATATCTATTTATTTTATTTTTTTGAAGACGTGAAGTGGCTAGAATTCAATTCTACATTTTATTTTTTTCATTTCGCTTAAGCGTTCATTGTGTGGGATAAATATTTTTTAAACTTTGATCTGTGATGGCCCAGGTATTGACCAATACTCTACAAAGTATAATAATCCGCTAGATGTCATACCTGCAAGGTATTATGGGGAGGCCAGCACAGCAATGCAAAATAACATTTCCCTGCTCTCTGATACTTCACCAATGATGATGGGCAAGTCTTTTTTGCAAATCGAATCTCAAAATGTTTGAATTCGCGTCAAGGAGTGGATTCCAGGAATTCCAATTCGAACTTGATGCTCCACGGTTTGATCAGCTCATCTTTAATATTATGATACTTTATTAGTTAGGTCACACTTCTGGCAATACCAAATATGTTATTTTTTATAATCTAATCTTTATTTAAGCTTTGGAAATGGTATAGTTGGAAATTTAGAAATAAACCTCAACATAGAAACTGAAACACCAAGAAGGAAAAATCACGGAATTATAGAAATCACAAGATGGATAGACTTGTTAATGATCTGCAAATGAGAAATGGAAACTAAATTTTCCATCAAGCATCTTGATATATTCAGTATTGATTTTGAGGTCCATGAAGAGTCCTCCATAAAGGAACATCATACCAGTCCAACTCTTGGGATTATTGTGTGGTATGGCATATTGTACAGTAGCCAGACCCCTCTAGTCTTCATTTCAGGAGTACTAACAGCTCGGTGTTACACTGTCCCAGGAGTTGTTCTTCAACACAACAGCAGGCTGCATGTTACTTATGTTACTGTGAGCAACCTATGCAGCCTAAATGTGAGACTTTGGGCTGCAGCATCTCCAGACTTGTCTCCCATCGAGCACATCTGGGATATCATTTTTTTGGCTATTGGAAAGGGAGCTGCCAGCTGTAGATCTTTATGATTTGCACAAGTGCTTTCAGTGTGGCAGAACATTCCCCAGACAATCATTAATTACTAGTGTTGAGCGATACCGTCCGATACTTGAAAGTATCGGTATCGGATAGTATCGTCCGATACCCAAAATATATCGGATATCGCCGATACCGATATCCGATACCAATACAAGTCAATGGGACACCAAGTATCGGAAGGTATTCTGATGGTTCCCAGGGTCTGAAGGAGAGGTAACTCTCCTTCAGGCCCTGGGATCGATATTAAGGTGTAAAATAAAGAATTAAAATAAAAAATATTGATATATTCACCCTCCGTCGGCCCCTGGACATCACGCTGGTAACCGGCAGGCTTCTTTGTTTAAAATGAGCGCCTTTAGGACCTGCGAATGACGTTGCGGCTTCTGATTGGTCGCGTGCCGCTCATGTGACCGCCACGCGACCAATCAGAAGCCGCGACGTCATTCGCAGGTCCTTAATTCCTAGAATTAGGAGTTTAGTGAATGAGAATGACGTCGTGGCTTCTGATTGGTCGCGTGGCGGTCACATGAGCGGCACGCGACCAATCAGAAGCCGCGACATCATTCGCAGGTCCTAAAGGCGCTCATTTTAAACAAAGAAGCCTGCCGTTTACCAGCGTGATGTCCAGGGGCCGCCGGAGAGGTGAATATATCAATATTTTTTATTTTAATTCTTTATTTTACTTATCCCTATGGATCCGATACCGATACCGATACCCGATACCACAAAAGTATCGGATCTCGGTATCGGAATTCCGATACCGCAAGTATCGGCCGATACCCGATACTTGCGGTATCGGAATGCTCAACACTATTAATTACATCATTGATAGCAAACAAGGCTGTAATTGTCGGGATTTCTGTGCATGGATCATACTACAGACTGAATACATTGAGAAGTTTAGAAAGTTTTGTTTCCATTTTTTTATCATTTGCAGAGCATAGTAACATAGTAACATAGTTAGTAAGGCCGAAAAAAGACATTTGTCCATCCAGTTCAGCCTATATTCCATCATAATAAATACCCAGATCTACGTCCTTCTACAGAACCTAATAATTGTATGATACAATATTGTTCTGCTCCAGGAAGACATCCAGGCCTCTCTTGAACCCCTCGACTGAGTTCGCCATCACCACCTCCTCAGGCAAGCAATTCCAGATTCTCACTGCCCTAACAGTAAAGAATCCTCTTCTATGTTGGTGGAAAAACCTTCTCTCCTCCAGACGCAAAGAATGCCCCCTTGTGCCCGTCACCTTCCTTGGTATAAACAGATCCTCAGCGAGATATTTGTATTGTCCCCTAATATACTTATACATGGTTATTAGATCGCCCCTCAGTCGTCTTTTTTCTAGACTAAATAATCCTAATTTCGCTAATCTATCTGGGTATTGTAGTTCTCCCATCCCCTTTATTAATTTTGTTGCCCTCCTTTGTACTCTCTCTAGTTCCATTATATCCTTCCTGAGCACCGGTGCCCAAAACTGGACACAGTACTCCATGTGCGGTCTAACTAGGGATTTGTACAGAGGCAGTATAATGCTCTCATCATGTGTATCCAGACCTCTTTTAATGCACCCCATGATCCTGTTTGCCTTGGCAGCTGCTGCCTGGCACTGGCTGCTCCAGGTAAGTTTATCATTAACTAGGATCCCCAAGTCCTTCTCCCTGTCAGATTTACCCAGTGGTTTCCCGTTCAGTGTGTAATGGTGATATTGATTCCCTCTTCCCATGTGTATAACCTTACATTTATCATTGTTAAACCTCATCTGCCACCTTTCAGCCCAAGTTTCCAACTTATCCAGATCCATCTGTAGCAGAATACTATCTTCTCTTGTATTAACTGCTTTACATAGTTTCGTATCATCTGCAAATATCGATATTTTACTGTGTAAACCTTCTACCAGATCATTAATGAATATGTTGAAGAGAACAGGTCCCAATACTGACCCCTGCGGTACCCCACTGGTCACAGCGACCCAGTTAGAGACTATACCATTTATAACCACCCTCTGCTTTCTATCACTAAGCCAGTTACTAACCCATTTACACACATTTTCCCCCAGACCAAGCATTCTCATTTTGTGTACCAACCTCTTGTGCGGCACGGTATCAAACGCTTTGGAAAAATCGAGATATACCACGTCCAATGACTCACCGTGGTCCAGTCTATAGCTTACCTCTTCATAAAAACTGATTAGATTGGTTTGACAGGAGCGATTTCTCATAAACCCATGCTGATATGGAGTTAAACAGTTATTCTCATTGAGATAATCCAGAATAACATCCCTCAGAAACCCTTCAAATATTTTACCAACAATAGAGGTTAGACTTACTGGCCTATATTTTCCAGGTTCACTTTTAGAGCCCTTTTTGAATATTGGCACCACATTTGCTATGCGCCAATCCTGCGGAACAGACCCTGTCTCTATAGAGTCCCTAAAAATAAGAAATAATGGTTTATCTATTACATTACTTAGTTCTCTTAGTACTCGTGGGTGTTTGCCATCCGGACCCGGAGATTTATCTATTTTAATCTTATTTAGCCGGTTTCGCACCTCTTCTTGGGTTAGATTGGTGACCCTTAATATAGGGTTTTCATTGTTTCTTGGGATTTCACCTAGCATTTCATTTTCCACTGTGAATACCGTGGAGAAGAAGGTGTTTAATATGTTAGCTTTTTCCTCGTCATCTACAACCATTCTTTCCTCACTATTTTTTAAGGGGCCTACATTTTCAGTTTTTATTCTTTTACTATTGATATAGTTGAAGAACAGTTTGGGATTAGTTTTACTCTCCTTAGCAATGTGCTTCTCTGTTTCCTTTTTGGCAGCTTTAATTAGTTTTTTAGATAAAGTATTTTTCTCCCTATAGTTTTTTAGAGCTTCAATGGTGCCATCCTGCTTTAGTAGTGCAAATGCTTTCTTTTTACTGTTAATTGCCTGTCTTACTTCTTTGTTTAGCCACATTGGGTTTTTCCTATTTCTAGTCCTTTTATTCCCACAAGGTATAAACCGCTTACACTGCCTATTTAGGATGTTCTTAAACATTTCCCATTTATTATCTGTATTCTCATTTCTGAGGATATTGTCCCAGTCTACCAGATTAAGGGCATCTCTAAGCTGTTCAAACTTTGCCTTCCTAAAGTTCAATGTTTTTGTGACTCCCTGACAAGTCCCCCTAGTGAAAGACAGGTGAAACTGCACAATATTGTGGTCGCTATTTCCTAAATGCCCAACCACCTGCAGATTTGTTATTCTGTCAGGTCTATTAGATAGTATTAGATCTAAAAGTGCTGCTCCTCTGGTTGGATTCTGCACCAATTGTGAAAGATAATTTTTCTTGGTTATTAGCAGAAACCTGTTGCCTTTATGGGTTTCACAGGTTTCTGTTTCCCAGTTAATATCCAGGTAGTTAAAGTCCCCCATAACCAGGACCTCATTATGGGTTGCAGAGCAGTAACCTATGTTTCCATCCTACGATTTCAAACAGCAATAGCACAAAAAGAGGATTCAGAGATCCTCCAAAAATTCAGAAAAAACAGCAAAGAGGCAGAGATGTTTACCTGCCTAGGCCTTCAAACAAATGTGCATTTCCATTGTGTGAACAGCACCACATACAAGTTTTTTATGTGCAGTAATATGCCAAGCAGTCACCCCCTCCATTAGTTTGGTAGGTTGTAAGTGGTTGTCTCCTCGGTATTTCTGCACCTGTGTTGCCACCATCTTAACCACATGGGTCCACTGCATTTGATTGGAGGCCTAGGCAGGTAAACATCTCTGCCTTTTTGCTGTTTTCCATCCTGTGATTTCCAGAATTCCACAACTTTCCCTTCTTGTTGTTGGAATTTCAGTGTTGAAGATTGTATTTTTAATTGCCAATATTTTTTATTATGTTTTACATTTTGTATTGGTCCTGCTGGAGGAAGTAATCCTGTGACCACTTGATCACTTCTATAATTCACAGCAATATTGTTATAATGTGGTGTAAAATTACCAATCTGAATCCTAGCCACTTTTTCAGTTTCATAGATGTACAAACATCGTAGATACGGGGACCACTGACTGCAATGACAATGCCATCGCCACCTTTCAACAGTCTTACAAGGAGGGACTATGGGTGTCCAAATGGATCCCATATTTAAAACCTCATGACTGACTGTGAAAATAAGTTGTTAATCTGCTGAGATGAGAGCTAGCTCTGATTGCAACAATTAGGCATGAGTGAAGGTTGTATAACACAGACAGCCCCCAATCTATACTACTCAGCAGTTTCCCCAATGAACTACTAAAATGCAAGCACTGAAAGGCCATTTGAAGCTGCAGTCATAAGCTCAAAGGAGAAAGTGTTCTGTATATTATATAGCATACAGCCCTCTCGGCTCAGAGGCTAGTAGAGGGTTCACAAACTGGCTCAATGTAGATATCTGGATAAGCGGACGTGTTGCGCTGCTGGGGTCTCAATAAATTGAGATGTCAGAAAACACTTGAGGTAGTGGAGAAGATAATGCAGTTTAAACTCAGTGAATTTCAAAGTGTACTCACTTTGAAAGAGGATAACTACAAGATGACTCATAGGAGAAACTCTTGTGGTTCGCCTAAGGGTACCGTCACATTAAGCGACGCTGCAGCGATATAGACAACGATGCCGATCGCTGCAGCGTCGCTGTGTGGTCGCTGGAGAGATGTCACACAGACAGCTCTCCAGCGACCAACGTTGCCGAGGTCCCCAGGAAACCAGGGTAAACATCGGGTTACTAAGCGCAGGGCCGCGCTTAGTAACCAGATATTTACCCTGGTTACCTAAAAAAAAAAAAAAACACTACATACTTATACCGCGTCCCTCGCAGTCAGCTTCCCGCACTGACTGTGAGGGCCGGCAGTAAAGCAGAGCACAGCGGTGACGTCACTGCTGTGCTTTACGGCCGGCGCTCACAGTCAGTGCGGGAAGCTGACTGCGAGGGACGCGACAGACACCGGAATGTAAGTATGTAGTGTTTTTTTTTTTTAGGTAACCAGGGTAAATATCGGGTTACTAAGCGCGGCCCTGATAAGCGCGTTGAGATAAAACCGCATTATCTTCTCTACTATCTCAAGTGTTTTCTGACAGCAGAACAGCATATCCGCTTCTCCATATCTCTTCATTTCTAAGTTGGATCTACCAAACTGTGGAGCATCAGCAGCTAGACCCATTATTTCTGAATTCTTCTAAGCGCATATTTTAACGTCTGTTGTCTAGATAGCGCCATACTTTGTACTTCTTTGTCCCTCCAGTTTTTATTCCAAACTTTTCCCTATTACACATTTACAGAAGCTATAAAGCTGATCTTGAGTTCTCTACTTGACCAAGAAATGTGAACTATTTACTAGTCAGTAAATTTTGCAAATGAACTCTACCTCAGAGCAGGATAGGTGCTTGTAACACCCAGTAGGTTAATTAGAACCAAAAAGTTAATTTAAAGATATCGTTCTGGAATCATGTTCCCATCATATCATAAAAACTCACTTTTGACTGGACTTGTCCTACACCTCTTCCATCATCCTAAA
This sequence comes from Ranitomeya imitator, assembly GCF_032444005.1. Lineage (NCBI taxonomy): Eukaryota > Metazoa > Chordata > Amphibia > Anura > Dendrobatidae > Ranitomeya > Ranitomeya imitator. Next base: position 640,731,260 of record NC_091286.1, read on the forward strand.
ATGATTTGACCCATTCCCAAGAGTATAGCAAGCATTAAAACAGTGTGCAAAGATTTACAGCTGAGTGCCATTATACTATGTGTCCCCACTTATTTTCCATAGATGTATGGAGAGGAATACTGTATTAAAGGAGATAAAATGCATTATTCGGCAGCAGCTAATGTGTAAAGCGGCGGTGTTCTGCTATGTGCATTGATTCCATCCAGCCATTGCTGGAGCAGATGTCAGCTGACGAGAGTGAGGGTCAGACCACCACTGATCTCATATTGATGACCTATCCTAGAACTGTAAGATGCACAGGCTTAAAAGCAGTATTGTATTAGTTCTATTTTGACTAAGTTTAAAGTGAACCTGTCAGCATTATTGTGCACAGTAACCTACAGACAGTGTCAGGTTGGCGCCATTATACTGCTTAAAATGATACCTTGGTTGATGAAATATGTCTTGTGGTTGTTGTTTAATCTTTATTTGTAGTGTTCGGTTAATGAGATTCTCATGATCGGGGGAGGGCCTGTGGGCGGGGCTGTGGGTGGGGCTGGTGGACGGGGCTTTATGTGGTACTCTACTTACATATTTATCTGTATGGCTTATAACAGGTCTGATCCCTCAGTTGTCTGCTCCCTGTTTTACGTATATCTTATTGTTTTGAAAAAAAAATTACATTCATCATGCACTGTCGGTAGCGTCTGCACTGTAGCATGATCGGATATACTGTATAATATCCATATATTAATTTTATTTAGTCATATGAATTTCTTCAGAAAAAAAAAATCTCAAAATGGCGCCGGCCACGCCTGCACAGTAGCATAATTCAAAACGCAATAGATGCTACTGCGAAGTAGGCACCCCCGACGCCATTTTGCTAGAGGAAAAAAAATGTATCTCCCCCAATATGGTGTCTGCGCAGTAGATGATAGATGAATATATACAGTAGCAGTAGGTGAATGCCTAATCAGAGCACCACATGAAGATCCCCCCCACAGACCGCCGTGAAAACTACAAATACTTCAAAACTTCATCAACCAAGGTGTCATTGTAATCAGTATAACGACACCAACCTGACAGTGCCTGTAGGTTACTGTGCACAATCCTGCTGTGGTGGGCACTTTGGAGTTATTTTCTGGGGATACGACAAGTAAAGTCATCTGCAGATTGCCTATTTAGCATATTACATATTAAATGAGATCAGGCTTTCTAATTGTTCACTGATCATTTTGGCATACTTAGGATAATCTACTATGTCTAATACATAGAAAGTTTCACCATCACAGAGGAGGATTGTAACTGCAGTGACACAAGAGTGACTTGGATGACTTCCTGGAAAGATATTATTGCAATTTGTACATTGCACTAGATTACTGGAGATTAGAGATGAGCGAATTTGTTCATAAAATGTTCACCAGTCTCACGAACGTAGCACATTCTGATTTGTGTTCGGATTCCATAATTCGGCACAGTTCGGTAAATGATTGCGTTACTACTAATGCTTTTGTTAGGACTTTGACTAAGCGGTGCTATATGATGAGCCGGGGAGACGTGTTTTATGAGGGTAGAGGGTGTGTAAAAGTCAGAGGAGTGGCAGCGTATACTTTATTAAAAAAATTAACTTAATGTGTGGCACATTATGGCATCCAATCAAAAATCATCCACAACGTGCAGCCCGTCATTGGCTGCCAAAGTCATATGTCCCTCTCCATATAAAACGCCGACATGTTGTTTTGCTGGCTCCATTTTGTCAGTGTTGCCTAGCCTGGGCCTTTTTGTGACTGCAAAGGCTGACACAATTCACTTTATGCGCCAACTTTGCAAAAAATGGCTCAGTAGAGGCAAGAATTACAATAATTTGACTACTACATGCATGAACCGGCACATGCGCAATCAGCATGCCTTAGTCTGAGAATCGCTTCTGACTATCCCCTGAAAGTGTAGACCACCTAACATTCATCAAGATGAAGAAGTTATGGATTTCTAATGGTTTTTGTACACCAGTTGCAGACTGGGCAGACTAGACGATGGTGTCATTTTTAGTGTGATGCATTGAACTCGCGTTATTGCAGTCTGTGCCACCTTTGTTGTAGCTTCTGTGTCTGCTGTCGCTACTGCTGTTGATGTTAGAAACAATAGTTTTAAATCTTGAGGTTCCAAGTTGGGTCTTCATCTGGTGGATGGCCTGTAGTTTAAGGTGTCTCGGAGCATCATTATACTATTTGTACTCTAAGGAAGTTCATGCCACTTTAGTGGTGTGTGACAATAATTTTTTGAAATGTGGAGAGTCCAAATTGGGTCTCCATCTGGTGGGCTGCCTGTAGTGAAAGGGGTCTCAGAGCAACATTATGCTTTTTCTACTCTGGGGAAGTTGAAGCCACTTTAGTGGTGTTTGGCAATAATTTTTTTTTATTGTTTGTTTTCCAATTTGGATTTCTTTCATGTCTGTTGCCTGAAGCAGCAGGGCTCCCCGATCAGAAGGCCTGCACTTACTTTCAGTCAACTATCTGTGTCACTCCACCTGAGTGTGGCTGAGCAAACAAGCAGTTTGAGATGTTGTATAAGATATCAGGGCGTCCAGCAAAAACCGGCTTACACTAGCCCCTCACTTACCTAGTCTTAATTGAAACTTTAATTCAAATCTCTAAATGCTGCCCCAGACCTTGATACCACATGCATTGTCCATGGATGACTGCTTCCCTACCATTATCAAATTTCTACTATCAGTCAATCGATGCCACTTTTCTTGTTGTCTGCCCCTAATTTTTGGAAATGTTTGAACTCAAAGTTTGGTCTCCTTCACTTTACATGAATATGGCAAGGTTCTCAGAACACTGGGCCTACACCTGTGACTCATTCACCTGTTACTGATCAATGTTTCAGCTAGAAATGCTGGTCCTAGCCCCATTTCAGGCCCTGTCCCATGCTTCCATGCTGCACAATTATACTATTTGTACTCTGGACCAGTTGATGACACTTTTCCTCCTGTCTGCCCTAATTTAAGCTCTTTGGGAAGCTTTTTGGACCCCATTAAAGTGTTGTCTATGCGTTTGGTTTTGTCTCCCTTTGAATTCAATGGGGTTCAGGTGTGTTTGACGTACTGTTCGGCAAACATCGGGACGTTCGCCAAACCGAACCTCGAAAGTTTTGCTCATCTCTACTGGAGATGAGTCATTAATCCATATTTCTAGTTAAGAAAAAGTCTATTCCCTTTAGATTAAGGAAATCGGCACATGCCAAGTAGGGTTGCTTAACGTCAAAATCAACATTGCTTAAGAATAGTTTTTTGAACTTAATCGATTATTGTTTTTTTCATCACTTTTTCAGTAATATAACTGTGTTAATAAGTAATGTTATGTATGTAGTTACTGTTAGTGAGCATAAAGCAATGATAATGCACAATTCTCCTACAAGTAGAATTTGAGTCATCCACCCCCACTCCCAGATACATGTCAGCTCTGTAATAACACATCATCAGCTCACTGATGGCACTTGAATATTATTTTGGTTCCAAGAGACTCTAAGCCAAAATATGAGATATGAATGTAGTAAAAAAAACATCAGAAATGTAAATGATCCAAACTGGGTTTATGATTGGAGGAGTCAATATGTATAAACAAGTTTTCATAAAGATTAAAGGTTTGATGGTTTGTGTCCAACTGATTAATCATAAAACACTTTTAAGGTATTAAATATGGCATTTGCCTAAACACAAAACCATGGAATATATGTCCATTTTAATCAACGTTTATTCAACAAAATTTTCAATGTTTAGCAACTTGCCCAAAAATATTCAAAGTGATGGAAGACAAAGGTTTGGCACACAGATGCAAAAACTTTAAAAAGAAACATAGGCAGTTCTGAATTTTTTTTTAATTTTTATTTAAAAACAGTTAATAAATAATAACTGGACATTTTTTCACAATTCCTACACATTGTGGTTTAAAGGATGCAAAATTATTTCATGCTTTTTTAGCTTAACACATTAACTTATATCGTTTTTCTACAGGAATTTTAGAGATTAATTAGGAAAAACTACAAAAACGACAAACAAAAATGTATGATTTCATTTTCTTTCCTCCAGAAAAAAGGTAGCTGGCAGAGCTCACATAGATGGACACACAATCAAATTCTCCAAGGAAGGGGAGGGTATTCAATTTATAGGAGGAGAAGATAGTGCAGATAGAGACCTGGGCACAAATAAGGAAGTTGGGGGTGGCGGTGGCATAGGGGGTGGGGTTAGATCAATTAATAATTTAAGAAAGAATAGAGGTGCAGAGAGATACAGAAAGTATGTATGTATACTAATGCCAGAAGCCTCGCCAACAAAATGGATGAATTAGAATTAATGTTGTTGGAGCATAATTATGACATGGTGGGGATATCTGAAACGTGGCTGGATGAGAGCCATGACTGGGCTGTTAACTTGCAGAGTTATAGTCTGTTCAGAAATGACCGAATGCATAGGCGAGGGGGAGGGGTGTGTCTATATGTAAAATCATCCTTAAAACGCATCCTGCGTGATAATATAGGTGAATCTAATGAAAATGTAGAGTCCCTGTGGGTGGAGATAAGGGGAGGGGGAAAAATAATAAATTACTGATGGGGGTTTGTTGTAAGTCTCCAAAAATAATGGAAGCAACGGAGAATATCCTCGTAAAGCAAATAGATGAAGCTGCGACTCAAGGAGAAGTCATTATTATGGGGGACTTCAACTACCCTGAAATAGATTGGGGAACGGAAATCTTCAGTTCCAGCAAAGCTAATCGGTTTTTGACAACTATGAGAGACAATTACCTTTCACAACTGGTTCAGGACACAACAAGAAGGGGGGCACTGCTTGACCTAATATTAACCAACAGGCCAGACCGCATATCAAATATAAGGGTTGGGGGTCACTTGGGGAATAGTGATCACAAAATAATAGCATAGTAACATAGTAACATAGTTAGTAAGGCCGAAAAAAGACATTTGTCCATCCAGTTCAGCCTATATTCCATCATAATAAATCCCCAGATCTACGTCCTTCTACAGAACCTAATAATTGTATGATACAATATTGTTCTGCTCCAGGAAGACATCCAGGCCTCTCTTGAACCCCTCGACTGAGTTCGCCATCTCCACCTACTCAGGCAAGCAATTCCAGATTCTCACCGCCCTAACAGTAAAGAATCTTCTTCTATGTTGGTGGAAAAACCTTCTCTCCTCCAGACGCAAAGAATGTCCCCTTGTGCCCGTCACCTTCCTTGGTATAAACAGATCCTCAGCGAGATATTTGTATTGTCCCCTTATATACTTATACATGGTTATTAGATCGCCCCTCAGTCGTCTTTTTTCTAGACTAAATAATCCTAATTTCGCTAATCTATCTGGGTATTGTAGTTCTCCCATCCCCTTTATTAATTTTGTTGCCCTCCTTTGTACTCTCTCTAGTTCCATTATATCCTTCCTGAGCACCGGTGCCCAAAACTGGACACAGTACTCCATGTGCGGTCTAACTAGGGATTTGTACAGAGGCAGTATAATGCTCTCATCATGTGTATCCAGACCTCTTTTAATGCACCCCATGATCCTGTTTGCCTTGGCAGCTGCTGCCTGGCACTGGCTGCTCCAGGTAAGTTTATCATTAACTAGGATCCCCAAGTCCTTCTCCCTGTCAGATTTACCCAGTGGTTTCCCGTTCAGTGTGTAATGGTGATATTGATTCCTTCTTCCCATGTGTATAACCTTACATTTATCATTGTTAAACCTCATCTGCCACCTTTCAGCCCAAGTTTCCAACTTATCCAGATCCATCTGTAGCAGAATACTATCTTCTCTTGTATTAACTGCTTTACATAGTTTTGTATCATCTGCAAATATTGATATTTTACTGTGTAAACCGTCTACCAGATCATTAATGAATATGTTGAAGAGAACAGGTCCCAATACCAACCCCTGCGGTACCCCACTGGTCACAGCGACCCAGTTAGAGACTATACCATTTATAACCACCCTCTGCTTTCTATCACTAAGCCAGTTACTAACCCATTTACACACATTTTCCCCCAGACCAAGCATTCTCATTTTGTGTACCAACCTCTTGTGCGGCACGGTATCAAACGCTTTGGAAAAATCGAGATATACCACATCCAATGACTCACCGTGGTCCAGCCCATAGCTTACCTCTTCATAAAAACTGATTAGATTGGTTTGACAGGAGCGATTTCTCATAAACCCATGCTGATATGGAGTTAAACAGTTATTCTCATTGAGATAATCCAGAATAACATCCTTCAGAAACCCTTTAAATATTTTACCAACAATAGAGGTTAGACTTACTGGCCTATAATTTCCAGGTTCACTTTTAGAGCCCTTTTTGAATATTGGCACCACATTTGCTATGCGCCAGTCCTGCGGAACAGACCCCATCGCTATAGAGTCCCTAAAAATAAGAAATAATGGTTTATCTATTACATTACTTAGTTCTCTTAGTACTCGTGGGTGTATGCCATCTGGACCCGGAGATTTATCTATTTTAATCTTATTTAGCCGGTTTCGCACCTCTTCTTGGGTTAGATTGGTGACCCTTAATATAGGGTTTTCATTGTTTCTTGGGATTTCACCTAGCATTTCATTTTCCACCGTGAATACCGTGGAGAAGAAGGTGCTTAATATGTTAGCTTTTTCCTCGTCATCTACAACCATTCTTTCCTCACTATTTTTTAAGGGGCCTACATTTTCAGTGTTTATTCTTTTACTATTGATAAAGTTGAAGAACAGTTTGGGATTAGTTTTACTCTCCTTAGCAATGTGCTTCTCTGTTTCCTTTTTGGCAGCTTTAATTAGTTTTTTAGATAAAGTATTTTTCTCCCTATAGTTTTTTAGAGCTTCAATGGTGCCATCCTGCTTTAGTAGTGCAATTGCTTTTTTTTACTGTTAATTGCCTGTCTTACTTCTTTGTTTTGCCACATTGGGTTTTTCCTATTTCTAGTCCTTTTATTCCCACAAGGTATAAACCTATCATGCCCTCAGCTGCAGGTTCGGTCTCTGCTGTGAAGGGAGACCGGCACCTTTCACACAGCTCCACTGGTACTACTCACCCTGTCCGTGGCTCCAGACGATCAGCGGCTCCTTTCTCTGCTAAGAACCTGCATCCTCTTGGCAGGTCTCCTGGAAATGCTCTTAGGAGGCGCGCCCCGCTTCCTGCACATACTTAAAACAGCAGAACACCTGTTCTCTATTAAGGCTCTCTGTGCTATGATGCTCTGTGCATAAAAGGCATCCTCCCATTATGGGAGGTGCCTGGACAATGTGTTCATTCTATTGTTTATGGCCCTCTGCTCAGTCCACACTCTGTTGTGCTCTGCAAAGTGTAGTTTACTTTTGGTTTTCTAATCCCTCTGTCTCCTCAGTATCCTCCGCTGGCAGTTCCCTATTCTGGATCCTTCTGGACTCCCCGGTTTCCACTCCAGGCTGACTGAGCTGCTCCTCGCAGAACTATACTGATATTGCTGCTGGCTGGATCAGCCTTTCCGAAACAACACAGAGCTTCCAGGATCCTCTTCACTGATAGAGCTTGAATTCCACCGTCTTGTTTATATGGTCTGTACGGGTCGTCCCTCTGGTCCGGGTACTGCGGCATTTAGGCCATCTGGTGTTGTGACGGGGAAATCCCTGTATAGGGGTACACCTTTCCCGGTGCTCCACTACGTGGTTCAGTGTTGTGGTCCAGAGGGTTCTTCTCTCAGGCACCTCTTTCTGTTTGTTTAAAACTTCATTTAATTAAATACCTTTGCATTTTGAAGCCATTCTCCTGTCTCTTGTGTACCGGGTATACAGCTGCCACTGCTCCATCAGTGGTCTAGTGAGTCCACTATATTTCCCCATGCCCTGTGGGCGTAACAAAACCGCTTACAGTGCCTATCTAGGATGTTCTTAAACATTTTCCATTTATTATCTGTATTCTTATTTCTGAGGATATTGTCCCAGTCTACCAGATTAAGGGCATCTCTAAGCTGGTCAAACTTTGCCTTCCGAAAGTTCAGTGTTTTTGTGACTCCCTGACAAGTCCCCCTAGTGAAAGACAGGTGAAACTGTACAATATTGTGGTCGCTATTTCCTAGATGCCCGACCACCTGCAGATTTGTTATTCTGTCAGGTCTATTAGATAGTATTAGGTCTAAAAGTGCTGCTCCTCTGGTTGGATTCTGCACCAATTGTGAAAGATAATTTTTCTTGGTTATTAGCAGAAACCTGTTGCCTTTATGGGTTTCACAGGTTTCTGTTTCCCAGTTAATATCCGGGTAGTTAAAGTCCCCCATAACCAGGACCTCATTATGGGTTGCAGCTTCATCTATCTGCTTTAGAAGTAGACTTTCCATGATTTCTGTTATATTTGGGGGTTTGTAACAGACCCCAATGAGAATTTTGTTACCATTTTTCCCTCCATGAATTTCGACCCATGTGGACTCGACATCCTCATTCCCTTCGCTAATATCCTCCCTTAAAGTGGACTTTAGACAAGACTTTACATAGAGACAAACCCCTCCTCCTCTCCGATTTTTACGATCCTTTGTAAACAGACTGTAACCCTGTAAGTTAACTGCCCAGTCATAGCTTTCATCTAACCATGTCTCGGTTATTCCCACTATGTCAAAGTTACCTGTAGATATTTCTGCTTCTAGTTCTTCCATCTTGTTTGTCAGGCTTCTGGCGTTTGCGAGCATGCAGTTTAGAGGATTTTGTTTTGTTCCAATCTCCTTGCTGTGGATTGTTTTAGAAATGTTCTTACCTTCCTTCTGAGTATGTTTTCCTGGGTCTTCTTTGTTCGAGTCTAATGTTTTTCTTCCCGTCCCCTCTTCTTCTAGTTTAACGCCCTCCTGATGAGTGTAGCGAGTCTTCTGGCGAATGTGTGTTTCCCAGGTTTGTTGAGGTGTAGTCTGTCTCCGGCCGAGGAGTCCATCGTACAAGTGATTCAAACCGTGGTCCAGGAATCCGAATCCTTGTTGTCTGCACCATCGTCTTAGCCAGTTGTTCGCATCCCCTGGTGCCATGCCCGTCTACTGGAAGGATAGAAGAAAAAACTACCTGTGCATCCAGTTCCTTTACTTTCTTCCCCAACTCTTCAAAGTCCTTGCAGATTGTCGGTAGGTCCTTCCTTGCCGTGTCATTGGTGCCAACATGTACCAGAAGAAATGGGTGGACGTCCTTGGAGCTGAAGAGCTTTGGTATCCTATCGGTCACATCCTTGATCATCGCACCTGGAAGGCAGCATACTTCTCTTGCGGTTATGTCCGGTCTGCAGATGGCTGCTTCTGTGCCTCTCAGTAGTGAGTTTCCCACCACCACCACTCTTCGTTACTTCTTGGCTGTACTTTTTGCTGTCACTTGTTGCTGTGTGCCCTTTTCTTTTTTGCTTGCTGGTATTGCTTCATCCTTAGGTGTGCCATCTTCATCCTCTACAAAGATTTGATATCGGTTCTTCAGTTGTGTGGTTCGTGATTTCTCCATGGTCTTCTTGCTTCTTTTGGTCACATGCTTCCACTCATCTGCTTTTGGAGGTTCTCTGACACTTTTTTCACCTTCTGTGACCAGTATAGATGCTTCTGTTCTGTCTAGGAAGTCTTCATTCTCTTTGATGAGTTTCAAAGTTGCTATTCTTTCTTCCAGACCCCGCACCTTTTCTTCTAAAAGGGCCACTAGTCTACACTTCAGTCAGGTGAAATTGGATTCTTCTTCTGGTCGATCTGTGAACATGTAGCACATGCTGCAGCTGACCATGTAGGTTGTCACATCTGCCATGTTGCTCCTAGATCCTGCTGACTTGCTGTGTGTTTTCCTTCTTGTGTAATCTACTCAGCCAAGCTTTCTTGCAATAAAGTGCTACAGGCACCTGGAATATGCAAATTATCCTCCTCAAGCTTGAATCCCTGGTTTTCATGTATCCTTTAATAAGATGTGTAGTAGAGGGATTACACGGACACTAAACTTCAGGAGGACAAATTTCCAATGGATGAGAGATGATCTTAGTGCAACTAACTGGGATGATATCCTGAGACACAAAAATACACAAAGAAATTGGGAGACCTTTATTAGCATCCTGGATAGGATCTGTGCACAGTATATACCGTATGGGAATAAACATACTAGAAATAGGAGGAAACCAATATGGCTAAATAGAGCTGTAAGGGGCGCAATAAGTGACAAAAAGAAAGCATTTAGAGAATTAAAGGAAGTAGGTAGTGAGAAGGCATTAAATAAATATAAAAACTTAAATAAATTCTGTAAAAAGCAAATCAAGGCAGCAAAGATTGAGACAGAGAGACTCATTGCCAGAGAGAGTAAAAATAATCCCAAAATATTCTTTAACTATGTAAATAGTAAGAAACTAAAAAATTATAGTATTGGCCCCCTTAAAAATAGTCTGGGTGAAATGGTGGATGAGGATGAGGAAAAAGTCAATATGCTAAATGACTTTCATTAGTATTTACACAAGAAAACTCCATAGCAGACAATATGATCAGTGATAATAAAAATTCTCCATTAAGTGTCACCTGCTTAACCCAGCAGAAAGTACGGCGGCGTCTAAAAATCACTAAAATTGACAAATCTCCGGGCCCGGATGGGATACACCCCTGAGTACTGCAGGAATTAAGTACAGTCATTGATAGACCATTATCTTTAATCTTCTGATGATCTTTTTAATCATAGACCTGAGACAGGGACAAGGGGGCATCCTCTATGTCTGGAGGAAAGAAGGTTTAAGCATAAGAACAGACGTGGATTCTTTACTGTAAGAGCAGTGAGACTATGGAACTCTCTGCCGTATGATGTTCTAATGAGTGATTCATTACTTAAATTTAAGAGGGGACTGGATACCTTTCTTGAAAAGTATAATGCTACAGGGTATATATACTAAATTCCTTGATAGGGTGTTGATCCAGAGAACTAGTCTGATTGCCGTATGTGGAGTCGGGAAGGAATTTTTTTCCCCAATGTGGAGCTTACTCTTTGCCACATGGGTTTTTTTTGCCTTCCTCTGGATCAACATGTTAGGGCATGTTAGGTTAGGCTATGGGTTGAACTAGATGGACTTAAAGTCTTCCTTCAACTTTAATAACTATGTTACTATGTTACTATGTAACCCACTTGGAAATAGTCAAGCATAAGCTCAGATTGAGCACTCTAAATTGGATGCTGTACATCAAAAATGACGTTTATTCAACCATAAGTGTGGACAACATTTTGGCCTATTACAGGTATTCATCAAGTATTTGATAAAGACCTGTAATAGGTCGTAACGTTGTTCATACTTATGGAAGAATAAGCTTCATTTTTGATTGAACACCCTGGGTTGGAGGCTGTCTATCTGCACGTATGCTTCATTTTCTTTCCAGTCTTGATTGTGATGGTTTACACAATATTTATAATATGAGATAGGCACTTTATTTTTCACTTAAAGGGAACCTGTCACCATGAAAATAAAGTCCATTCTGCAGAAACCATGTGGGAAGGCTTAGCATATTGATATATAGCCTTTTGAAAATGTACTTAGTATAATCTCTATTTAACCATTTAATCCTCTTCTCTTTGTTTGTATAAGTGTGCATACAGAGATAACTGTCAGTCACTGATAGCACCGCCCACTGGACTGGAAATCCCAGAAAGTTAAATGATTAAACACAGGTTATTCTGAATGTTTTCCCACAAGACTATATTTCAATCTCGTTGGCCCCTCCTGTTTTCATTTTCATGTTAAGATGTTCTCGTTCATTTGATTTTTTTTATTATGATATTTTTATTTATTTTGTCAACCTAAAAAATTATTTTTCAAAATTTCATCAGAATTATGCGAAATATTATCTCAGATCATAAAATACTTTAAAGCTTTCAAATGTATTTTGAACGGAGCAGTTTTTTACTTTAACTATAACATATATACAGTAGGAGCTTCAGTTAAAGTGAATCTGTTATTATAGTGAGTATTAAATCACATGCGGAATATTATTGGGCTCACAAAATGCTTTTGTTGACACCTTTTCTTCAACATGTAGATTTTATTAGAGTGATTAAAGTTATGGGACTGCTATTCACTGCTTTGAGTAGTCATAGTGGTGGTGCTGAACCAGTGACTACACGCAGTCTTCTCCCTGAAGAAGAAGTTGCTGGCGAGTTCACCAAGCAATAGAGTGTACTGTCCACTCATCCAGCAAAGAGACTGTAGATTGTCAATGCTGCAGCTCCACCCAGATGACGCTTTAGAGAGACAGTTATTATCATTTCAATTTCTCCACCCTAGATATATATAAATGCTATAGCATCATGCCAGTAGTTTTAAGAAACACTCCCCTATCAATTTTTATCCTCTGCCTTTCTACCCAGCTAATTTTTCTCTTTTCTGAGTGCTATGTAGAAACAGGAAGTCTCTTGCCACTGCATTTATCATTCCCCTCTTCAACTCCTAATCCAGCTGTGATCCCCCTCTCCCCATTCCAGGTACTTTTACAGCAACTTAAGACTCATACTGGGAAAATTGATCTCCTGTTTCTACATAGAGCTTAGAAGGAGTCAATTAGTCAGTTTTCAATCATGTGATGTCATAGACCTAATGGAAAAGAGAAGAAATAGCTGGGTAGAAAGGCAAAATGAGCAATGGTACGTACACAGTGCTGTATAATATGGTGATTGTAATATATTAAGGAGGATAAAAACTTTGATCTGACTGCTTAACAACTGCAAGTTAGATGGGCTCCCTTATTAAACTGTTTTCCTGCTCTGTTCATTTCAGAGACCACAATATAATCCATATGTGTTATACTTTAAATGAGATTTGTCTGGGTATTATTATAGTTTCCAGAATTTTAATACAAATAATATATCTGGCTGCCCTTTTAACCCCTTCATGACCTTGGGATTTTCCATTTTTCCATGTTCGTTTTTCGCTCCCCTCCTTCCCAGAGCCATAACTTTTTTTTATTTTTCCGTCAATATGGCCATGTGAGGGCTTTTTTTTGCAAAACAAGTTGTACTTTTGAACGACATCATTGGTTTTAGCATGTCATGTACTAGAAAATGGGAAAAAAATTCCAAGTGCGGTGCAATTGCAAAAAAAGTGCAATCCCACACTGATTTTTGTTTGGCGTTTTTGCTAGGTTCACTAAATGCTAAAACTGAACTGATATTATGATTTTCCAGGTCATTACGAGTTCATAGACACCAAACATGTCTAGGTTATTTGTTATCTAAGTGGTGGAAAAAAAGTCCAAACTTTGCTAAAAAAAAAAATTGCGCCATTTTCCGATATCCGTAGTGTCTCTATTTTTCATGATCTGGGGTCGTTTGAGGGCTTTTTTTTTGCGTGAGGAGCTGGCGTTTTTAATGATATTATTTTGGTGCAGATACGTTCTTTTGATCGCCCGTTATTGCATTTGTGGTGACCAAAAAAACATAATTCTGGTGTTTTGAATTTTTTTCTCGCTACGCCGTTTAGCGATCAGGTTAATCTTTTTTTATTGATAGATCGGGCGATTCTGAACGCGGCAATACCAAATATGTGTAGTTTTGATTTTCTTTTATTGATTTATTTTGAATGGGGCGAAAGGGGGGTGATTTCAACATTTTATATCTTTTTAATTTTTTTCACATTTTTTCACATTTTTTTAACTTTTTGCTTACTTTTGCCATGCTTCAATAGCCTCCATAGGAGACTAAAAGCTGGCATAACTCAATCACCTCTGCTACATATCAGCGATCATCAGCGGCATTTAACTAGTTAATAGCGGCGGGTGAAACGCGATTTCACCCGCCGCTATTGCGGGCACATGTCAGCTGTTCAAAACAGCTGACATGTCTGTCCCGGCTTTGATGCAGGCTCACCGCCAGAGCCCGCATCAAAGCGGGGGGATCTGACCTCGGACGTACTATCCCGTCCGAGGTCAGAAAGGGGTTAATTTTGCCTTCAAATGTGCCATAGTCTCTGACGTCACTGTGGACAGAGCCTAACTGGTCGACAATAATGGAAAAAAATTATCCATCTATTGTACGATTAGTCTCTGCTAACTCTCAATCGCCGTGTCATGTAGACGACACCTGGTGATCAAGTGATCAGTTGTGTAATCCTCAGATTCAGTGGAGAAAGCAGATATTATTATAGGAGGCTAAATGAGCAAACAAGCAATAATTCGAGAGTGTCTTGCTCTTTCTAACCTTCAAGTAGAGGGGGACGCTCACTGTAGATTTTTGTCTTTTGTTGTTTCTCCTTTAAAAGTTATGACTGCTGTTAATATGAGAAGATAAAGGGAAAAAAAGAAAAAATCATTCCAAACACCTGAACAAACAGAGCTCCAACAGTAAAAGTGTTAAGTTATAAACTTTGAGACATGCAGATCCCTTTCTTCCTAATAGTGCCATTAGTTGCAATATTGCACATTATATTCTGAAAAGGTGAGATAGGGGCAAAAGTGGGTCCACTGTAATTCTGTTGCCTAAGGGCAACGTAAATCTGGAGTCAGTCCTCTCGTCATCATTTATTTATAATGGCATGGATTTGAAGACGAGGACCATGAGCTGTAAATTTTTAGAAACTTGTAGTCGTAACAGGTTAAGAAAGCAAAAAAGGGCAACACTTCAGTGGAAGTAAGGATGGGTGTTCCTCCCATTACTGCAAATTCCGAAAATTCATGGACATCACGTAAGTGACAGCTCCCTTTTAAAACGCAATGAAACCTTAGTCAGTTCCCACAAAGATTTGTCACTGTCAGCGAGAACCGAGTTCAGCTGTTGTTTTTTTATCCTTAATTCTTCCTAAATGAGATGTACAATACGGCAGAGCCATAAATGAGTCATAACGACAATCTAATAACTAATTTGTTCACCATTGGCAAAGTTTCTCGGAGTTAGGGGTCTCCTGGAGCAAAATAAATTGCTATGGGAAAAAAAAATTAAGCTGACTTCGAAATCTTTGAAATCCCCATTTTTAAGAATAAATATATTTATAAGTCTTTGTTTATGAGAGTATCTAATAGAAACTTATATAGGAATAGAATGTTAGATCTATGTGAAAAGGTAACTTTTGGGTCCATGGAAATAATAACCAATAACATTTTCTAAACATAGACTATATATATATATATATATATAGATATATATATATCTATATATATATATATATATATATATATATATACAGTATAGTAATAATATTGAAAAAGAAGAAGTAAAAAGAAAAGAAGTGCTTCAAAGTTTGTGGCACTTTAGCACTATAAAATCATTTATCTAGCTGGGGGGGTTCTGCTATTTTGTCACCTCAGGGGCTCTTTAAATACATAAAGGCGTCAGCAATCTAGCGAAAATTATGTGCCAACAGATAAATCGTGGCCCTTCCCTTCTGAGCCCAAACTGTAGCTTCTGACCACATCAGCATACTCAAGAGAAATTACCCGACCAATTGGGTAGTTCATTTTTGGTCTGTTACTCCTTGCGAAAATAAAAAAAATTAACATCTTAGTTAAAAAAGTAATAAAATTCTGTAAAACGTCTGTGTTTTAATATGGTCTTCACTTCCCTAGATTAATTCCTTGAGGGGCTTCGTTTCTAAAATGGGATCACTTTTGGAGGGTTTTCTGATATTTCGGCACCTTAACAGCTCTTCAAATACGAGATGTCATCTGTAGTATATTCCAGCCAAAATTGCACTGCAAAAATCAAATAGCACTCCTTCCTTTCCCTGTCCTGATGTTTGCCCTAACAGTAGTTTACAACCACTTATCAGGTATCGGCTTACTCAGGAGAAATTGCACAACAATTTGTGGAGTCATTTTCTCCTGTTACACTTATGAGAATTAAACATTTGGAACCAAATCAAAATTTTCATGGAAAAGATTAAAATCTTCTATTTTTGTGTCAAAATGGTATGAACATTTGTGAAGTCCCTGTGAGTCCAAAATGTTCACTACCACATCTAGTTGAATTCCTTGATAGTCGTAATTTCTAAAATGGGGTAATTTGTAGGGGATCTTCGCTGTTTTGGCACCTTGATATAGCAACGGCAATGTATTAGAGACAAAAATTGCTCTCCAAAAGTAAATTAGCACTACTTCTCTTATGATCCTTCCCTACCATGACCATGTGCCCAAACAGCAGATTCTTGATGAAGAAGTAATAACAACTCTGAAAATTATTGTCAATAAATTTTCCCTCTTTCCAAAGTCCTGGTGATCGTGTAAACCTGTCAGAAGGGTTTAACTCTATGAGGGAAATTGATTTGCATCACTTTTTCTCCTTCTAAGAAATTTTAGACAATATTCAGTTTTTAGAGTTGAACACACCATTATTCGTCAGTCTCCCAGCTGACTTGGAGCGCCATACCAGATACATAAAGCTTAAGAACAACTGCTATAAAGGTTTAGATTAAAAAAACAAATTGATGTTCAAAGGTGGAAATTCACTTTAAAGGCATTTTTTGCATTCTAACCGAACATATCTGCGATGATCCTGATGTAACAAATCTCTCTGTTTGACGTGTTTTAACTGTTTCATATATTACAATGGAGAATTGTCTTGTAAAATGTCAAGGAAATGTTTCTCTTCATGTCATTCTGGCCGGGTTCCAGGATAAATAAAAAAGACATTTGAACTTCCTTTGGAACATTTAACATTTTTTTCATTTATTGAATGTTTGATTTCAGATATTCGATTTTTTTTTAGAAAAATGTTGTAAAAGTGTCAGCATCAGGATCAAAAATGCCCTAAACAGTCCTTCAGATGACTGTACTAGATTTAAAAGTCCCTCAAAACCCAAATCTTCGTTGGGATATTGGGTAGAAACCAAAGTGTGATTATAATATCATTATTCTAAGTGGTATTCAGTAAGGTTGAGTGACTTTTACTTTTTTAGGGTCGAGTCGGGTTTCGCAAAACCCGACTATCTCAAAAGTCAAGTCGAGTGCAATCGGCCGATTATCTCGAAAAGTCGGGGATCGACCGAAACACGAAACCCAATGCAAGTCAATGGGGAAGCATAGTCGGCAGTGAGTGGGGGCCAGGAAAACACCTACAGTGCCCATTTTAATGGCAAAAACATCAATTCTTGTTATCAAATCAGATAACAATGGTAAGGGGTACTGAAATTTAACCGTGATCATATTTAGAAGGCGGTAATCTATACAGGGTCTCAGTGAACCATCCTTCTTGGCTCCAAAAAAGAACCCTGCTCCTAATGGCGACGATGACGGGCGAATATGCCCCTTCTCCAAAGACTCCTTAACATAACTCCGCATAGCGGCGTGCTCAGGCACAGATAAATTAAACATGGAAACAGGAACACATGGGCTACTTGCACAGTGAACAAGTCTGTATGATCATGTTCACACACCACCAAGAAACCTGAAGACACAAAAGAGAATAGTAAAACCAAAAACACTCAGTTTGAAAAAATGTTGCAGTAATCCGCAAGTGCTAGTAAAAGATGTAAAAAACAGGGTATTTGGTTGATACGTTTTTTGCAAAAAATGTATACTAAGCTGCTCTACCAATCTTCACGGTATACCCTTATCAGAGCAGTCCTAACTAATGTATGCAATCCCTATCTGATGTATTTAAAAACCTGATCATCTGTATATAACCTGTGTGAACAGGGTTCAGAGAGGAAAAATCCATGTGTGCATACAGGGTAGAACAGCTATTGTGCAGATAGCCCAAGAGGAGTGGTGGAACTCCCCAGTCTTGTAGACACAAGAGAACAATTATGGAAACAGGAACACATGGGCTACTTGCACAGTGAACAAGTCTGTATGATCATGTTCACACACCACCAAGAAACCTGAAGACACAAAAGAGAATAGTAAAACCAAAAACACTCAGTTTGAAAAAATGTTGCAGTAATCCGCAAGTGCTAGTAAAAGATGTAAAAAACAGGGTATTTGGTTGATACGTTTTTTGCAAAAAATGTATACTAAGCTGCTCTACCAATCTTCACGGTATACCCTTATCAGAGCAGTCCTAACTAATGTATGCAATCCCTATCTGATGTATTTAAAAACCTGATCATCTGTATATAACCTGTGTGAACAGGGTTCAGAGAGGAAAAATCCATGTGTGCATACAGGGTAGAACAGCTATTGTGCAGATAGCCCAAGAGGAGTGGTGGAACTCCCCAGTCTTGTAGACACAAGAGAACAATTATGGAAACAGGAACACATGGGCTACTTGCACAGTGAACAAGTCTGTATGATCATGTTCACACACCACCAAGAAACCTGAAGACACAAAAGAGAATAGTAAAACCAAAAACACTCAGTTTGAAAAAATGTTGCAGTAATCCGCAAGTGCTAGTAAAAGATGTAAAAAACAGGGTATTTGGTTGATACGTTTTTTGCAAAAAATGTATACTAAGCTGCTCTACCAATCTTCACGGTATACCCTTATCAGAGCAGTCCTAACTAATGTATGCAATCCCTATCTGATGTATTTAAAAACCTGATCATCTGTATATAACCTGTGTGAACAGGGTTCAGAGAGGAAAAATCCATGTGTGCATACAGGGTAGAACAGCTATTGTGCAGATAGCCCAAGAGGAGTGGTGGAACTCCCCAGTCTTGTAGACACAAGAGAACAATTATGGAAACAGGAACACATGGGCTACTTGCACAGTGAACAAGTCTGTATGATCATGTTCACACACCACCAAGAAACCTGAAGACACAAAAGAGAATAGTAAAACCAAAAACACTCAGTTTGAAAAAATGTTGCAGTAATCCGCAAGTGCTAGTAAAAGATGTAAAAAACAGGGTATTTGGTTGATACGTTTTTTGCAAAAAATGTATACTAAGCTGCTCTACCAATCTTCACGGTATACCCTTATCAGAGCAGTCCTAACTAATGTATGCAATCCCTATCTGATGTATTTAAAAACCTGATCATCTGTATATAACCTGTGTGAACAGGGTTCAGAGAGGAAAAATCCATGTGTGCATACAGGGTAGAACAGCTATTGTGCAGATAGCCCAAGAGGAGTGGTGGAACTCCCCAGTCTTGTAGACACAAGAGAACAATTATGGAAACAGGAACACATGGGCTACTTGCACAGTGAACAAGTCTGTATGATCATGTTCACACACCACCAAGAAACCTGAAGACACAAAAGAGAATAGTAAAACCAAAAACACTCAGTTTGAAAAAATGTTGCAGTAATCCGCAAGTGCTAGTAAAAGATGTAAAAAACAGGGTATTTGGTTGATACGTTTTTTGCAAAAAATGTATACTAAGCTGCTCTACCAATCTTCACGGTATACCCTTATCAGAGCAGTCCTAACTAATGTATGCAATCCCTATCTGATGTATTTAAAAACCTGATCATCTGTATATAACCTGTGTGAACAGGGTTCAGAGAGGAAAAATCCATGTGTGCATACAGGGTAGAACAGCTATTGTGCAGATAGCCCAAGAGGAGTGGTGGAACTCCCCAGTCTTGTAGACACAAGAGAACAATTATGGAAACAGGAACACATGGGCTACTTGCACAGTGAACAAGTCTGTATGATCATGTTCACACACCACCAAGAAACCTGAAGACACAAAAGAGAATAGTAAAACCAAAAACACTCAGTTTGAAAAAATGTTGCAGTAATCCGCAAGTGCTAGTAAAAGATGTAAAAAACAGGGTATTTGGTTGATACGTTTTTTGCAAAAAATGTATACTAAGCTGCTCTACCAATCTTCACGGTATACCCTTATCAGAGCAGTCCTAACTAATGTATGCAATCCCTATCTGATGTATTTAAAAACCTGATCATCTGTATATAACCTGTGTGAACAGGGTTCAGAGAGGAAAAATCCATGTGTGCATACAGGGTAGAACAGCTATTGTGCAGATAGCCCAAGAGGAGTGGTGGAACTCCCCAGTCTTGTAGACACAAGAGAACAATTATGGAAACAGGAACACATGGGCTACTTGCACAGTGAACAAGTCTGTATGATCATGTTCACACACCACCAAGAAACCTGAAGACACAAAAGAGAATAGTAAAACCAAAAACACTCAGTTTGAAAAAATGTTGCAGTAATCCGCAAGTGCTAGTAAAAGATGTAAAAAACAGGGTATTTGGTTGATACGTTTTTTGCAAAAAATGTATACTAAGCTGCTCTACCAATCTTCACGGTATACCCTTATCAGAGCAGTCCTAACTAATGTATGCAATCCCTATCTGATGTATTTAAAAACCTGATCATCTGTATATAACCTGTGTGAACAGGGTTCAGAGAGGAAAAATCCATGTGTGCATACAGGGTAGAACAGCTATTGTGCAGATAGCCCAAGAGGAGTGGTGGAACTCCCCAGTCTTGTAGACACAAGAGAACAATTATGGAAACAGGAACACATGGGCTACTTGCACAGTGAACAAGTCTGTATGATCATGTTCACACACCACCAAGAAACCTGAAGACACAAAAGAGAATAGTAAAACCAAAAACACTCAGTTTGAAAAAATGTTGCAGTAATCCGCAAGTGCTAGTAAAAGATGTAAAAAACAGGGTATTTGGTTGATACGTTTTTTGCAAAAAATGTA
Source organism: Ranitomeya imitator (assembly GCF_032444005.1). Taxonomy (NCBI): domain Eukaryota; kingdom Metazoa; phylum Chordata; class Amphibia; order Anura; family Dendrobatidae; genus Ranitomeya; species Ranitomeya imitator. The sequence continues at coordinate 640,751,791 of NC_091286.1, forward strand.
TACTAAGCTGCTCTACCAATCTTCACGGTATACCCTTATCAGAGCAGTCCTAACTAATGTATGCAATCCCTATCTGATGTATTTAAAAACCTGATCATCTGTATATAACCTGTGTGAACAGGGTTCAGAGAGGAAAAATCCATGTGTGCATACAGGGTAGAACAGCTATTGTGCAGATAGCCCAAGAGGAGTGGTGGAACTCCCCAGTCTTGTAGACACAAGAGAACAATTATGGAAACAGGAACACATGGGCTACTTGCACAGTGAACAAGTCTGTATGATCATGTTCACACACCACCAAGAAACCTGAAGACACAAAAGAGAATAGTAAAACCAAAAACACTCAGTTTGAAAAAATGTTGCAGTAATCCGCAAGTGCTAGTAAAAGATGTAAAAAACAGGGTATTTGGTTGATACGTTTTTTGCAAAAAATGTATACTAAGCTGCTCTACCAATCTTCACGGTATACCCTTATCAGAGCAGTCCTAACTAATGTATGCAATCCCTATCTGATGTATTTAAAAACCTGATCATCTGTATATAACCTGTGTGAACAGGGTTCAGAGAGGAAAAATCCATGTGTGCATACAGGGTAGAACAGCTATTGTGCAGATAGCCCAAGAGGAGTGGTGGAACTCCCCAGTCTTGTAGACACAAGAGAACAATTATGGAAACAGGAACACATGGGCTACTTGCACAGTGAACAAGTCTGTATGATCATGTTCACACACCACCAAGAAACCTGAAGACACAAAAGAGAATAGTAAAACCAAAAACACTCAGTTTGAAAAAATGTTGCAGTAATCCGCAAGTGCTAGTAAAAGATGTAAAAAACAGGGTATTTGGTTGATACGTTTTTTGCAAAAAATGTATACTAAGCTGCTCTACCAATCTTCACGGTATACCCTTATCAGAGCAGTCCTAACTAATGTATGCAATCCCTATCTGATGTATTTAAAAACCTGATCATCTGTATATAACCTGTGTGAACAGGGTTCAGAGAGGAAAAATCCATGTGTGCATACAGGGTAGAACAGCTATTGTGCAGTCGACCTTTTGGGAATTTACTACCAGGAATCAAATTGATAGCACAATCACAATCCCTATGCGGAGGTAGGGTATCGGACTTGGGCTCATCAAATAAATCCCGGTAATCAGACAAGAACTCAGGAACCTCAGAAGGGGTGGATGACGAAATAGTCAGAAATAGGACATCACCATGTACCCCCTGACAACCCCAGCTGGACACAGACATGGATTTCCAATCTAATACTGGATTATGGACTTGTAGCCATGGCAACCCCAACACGACCACATCATGCAGATTATGCAACACCAGAAAGCGAATAACCTCCTGATGTGCAGGAGCCATGCACATGGTCAGCTGGGTCCAGTACTGAGGCTTATTCTTGGCCAAAGGCGTAGCATCAATTCCTCTCAATGGAATAGGACACTGCAAGGGCTCCAAGAAAAACCCATAACGCCTAGCATACTCCAAGTCCATCAAATTCAGAGCAGTGCCCGAGTCCACAAATGCCATGACAGAATACGATGACAAAGAGCAGATCAAGGTAACGGACAGAAGAAATTTTGACTGTACCGTACCAATGGTGGCAGACCTAGCGAACCGCTTAGTGCGCTTAGGACAATCAGAGACAGCATGAGTGGAATTACCACAGTAGAAACACAGCCCATTCAGACGTCTGTGTTCTTGCCGTTCAACTCTGGTCAAAGTCCTATCGCACTGCATAGGCTCAGGTAATACCGCCAAATGGTGCACAGATTTACGCTCGCGCAAGCGTCGACCGATCTGAATGGCCAAAGACATAGACTCATTCAGACCAGCAGGCATAGGAAATCCCACCATGACATCCTTAAGGGCTTCAGAGAGACCTTTTCTGAAAATAGCTGCGAGCGCACCTTCATTCCACTGAGTGAGTACGGACCACTTTCTAAATTTCTGACAATATACCTCTATTTCATCCTGACCCTGACACAGAGCCAGCAAATTCTTCTCTGCCTGATCCACAGAATTAGGCTCATCGTGCAGCAATCCAAGCGCCAGGAAAAACGCATCGATATTACTTAATGCAGGATCTCCTGACGCAAGAGAAAATGCCCAGTCCTGAGGGTCGCCACGCAAAAAAGAAATAACGATCCTAACTTGTTGAACTGGATCACCAGAGGAGCGAGGTTTCAAAGCCAGAAATAGTTTACAATTATTTTTGAAACTCAGAAATTTAGTTCTATCTCCAAAAAACAAATCAGGAATAGGAATTCTCGGTTCTAACATAGAATTCTGAACCACAAAGTCTTGAATACTTTGTACTCTTGCCGTGAGCTGATCCACACATGAAGACAGACCTTAAATGTCCATTGCTATACCTGTGTCCTGAACCACCCAAATGTCTAGGGAAAAAAAAAGGCAAAACACAGTGCAGAGAAAAAAAATGGTCTCAGAACTTCTTTTTTCCCTCTATTGAGAATCATTAGTACTTGGCCTCCAGTACTGTTATGAAAGGTAATTCAGTACCACAATGGACATAGAGGTCAGCGCACATACAGTGACCTGGCAATAACCCAAAAAACAAGAACGAGCTCTGAGACGTGGGAACTCTGTTGACCGCAATCCCTAATCCTCTCCAACAACACTAAAGGCAGCCGTGGATTGCGCCTAACGCTCCCTATGCAACTCGACACGGCCTGAGAAACTAGCTAGCCTGAAGATAGAAAATAAGCCTACCTTGCCTCAGAGAAATACCCCAAAGGAAAAGGCAGCCCCCACATATAATGACTGTGAGTTAAGATGAAAAGACAAACGTAGAGATGAAATAGATTTAGCAAAGTGAGGCCCGACTTTCTGAACAGAGCGAGGATAGGAAAGGTAACTTTGCGGTCAACACAAAACCCTACAAAAACCACGCAAAGGGGGCAAAAAGACCCTCCGTACCGAACTAACGGCACGGAGGTACACCCTCTGCGTCCCAGAGCTTCCAGCAAGCAGGAAAAAACAATTAGACAAGCTGGACAGAAAAAACAGCAAACAAAATAGCAAAAAGTGGAACTTAGCTATGCAGAGCAGCAGGCCACAGGAACGATCCAGGAGGAAACAGGTCCAATACTAGAACATTGACTGGAGGCCAGGATCAAAGCACTAGGTGGAGTTAAATAGAGCAGCACCTAACGACTTCCCCACATCACCTGAGGAAGGAAACTCAGAAGCCGCAGTACCACTTTCCTCCACCAACGGAAGCTCACAGAGAGAATCAGCCGAAGTACCACTTGTGACCACAGGAGGGAGCTCTGCCACAGAATTCACAACAAGTTAGGCTTTGGAAATTGGGGGTCATTTGGCTAAAGTTGTGGGGGTAGGGCTGGTTCAAGTATTTAGTGGGCCCAGTAAATGTGGACCACGTCATGGCAGTGGAGCAGGGAGAGGTAATTATTTCAACTTTGCAAGTGCTGTGATCCTGAGCAAGCAGGGGGGGCCCACTCATTGGCATTGCCACTGGCACAGGGCCCCTCAAAGTACAGCGGTGTGGTTGCACGGCGGGGTCGCCTCCCACCGGCAGCGACACTTTTGGTACTATGAGGGGCCCTGTGCCAGTGACATCGCCAATGATTATTCCCCCCCACCTGATAAAGGAACCTGCACTTTCATCTGCACCTTCCTCTTTGTCCCCCTGTAAGGTGGTATGGTATGCGGGAAGGGGAACCTGACTTTCAGCAGGGTCACATTCTGGCTGTGTAGCGTGCACGGGGAATGTAGCGTTCTGGGTCAATGTACCAGCAGACTCATCTATCACTGGCTGGGCAATAGGCAGGATGAGGAGGAAACACAGATATAGGCCCAAATAATAAAGTGGGCTAAATGCAGTTCAAAATTGGTAACAGGACCAACCAGGCGGCATTGCTTTGTTCAGTGGAGGACAACTGTAATGAGAGGCTGACACAGTGAGTAGGCCCAAATCAGTAAATAGGCTAAATGCATTTCAAAATTGGAAACAGAAGTAAACAGGCGGCACTGGTTTGTTCAGTGGAGGAAAACAGCAAGGAGCGGCAGACACCGTTAGTAGGGCCAACAAAACAAGTAGGCCAAATGCAGTGTTGTATTAAAAACTATTTAACAAGAGCCTCAAGATTGAAGCTAAGGAAAGGCAACCTGGAGAACACCTTGGAGCAGCAGACACCGTTTCTAGAACCCAAACCCAACTTGTAGGCCTAATGCAGTGTTATATTATCAACTACTTAACGAGAGCCTCAAAATTGAAGCTAAGGAAAGGCAACCTGGAGAACACCTTGGAGCGGCAGACACCGTTTCTAGAACCCAAACCCAACTTGTAGGCCTAATGCAGTGTTATATTACCAACTACTTAACGAGAGCCTCAAAATTGAAGCTAAGGAAAGACAACCTGGAGAACACCTTGGAGCGGCAGACACCGTTTCTAGAACCCAAACCCAACTTGTAGGCCTAATGCAGTGTTATATTACCAAATACTTAACGAGAGCCTCAAAATTGAAGCTAAGGAAAGACAACCTGGAGAACACCTTGGAGCAGCAGACACCGTTTCTAGAACCGAAACCCAACTTGTAGGCCTAATGCAGTGTTATACTACCAACTACTTAATGAGAGCCTCAAGATTGAAGCTAAGGAAAGGCAACCTGGAGAACACCTTGGAGCGGCAGACACCGTTTCTAGAACCCAAAACCAACTTGTAGGCCTAATGCAGTGTTATATTATCAACTACTTAACGAGAGCCTCAAAATTAAAGCTAAGGAAAGGCAACCTGGAGAACACTTTAGAGCGGCAGACACCGTTTCTAGAACCCAAACCAACTTGTAGGCCAAATGCAGTGTTATATTACCAACTACTTAACGAGAGCCTCAAAATTGAAGCTAAGGAAAGGCAACCTGGGGAAAACCTTGGAGCGGCAGACACCGTTTCTAGAACCCAAACCCATCTTGTAGGCCTAATGCAGTGTTATATTACCAACTACTTAATGAGAGCCTCAAAATTGAAGCTAAGGAAAGGCAACCTGGAGAACACTTTGGAGCGGCAGACACCGTTTCTAGAACCCAAACTCAACTTGTAGGCCTAATGCAGTGTTATATTACCAACTACTTAATGAGAGCCTCAAAATTGAAGCTAAGGAAAGGCAACCTGGAGAACACCTTGGAGCGGCAGACACCGTTTCTAGAACCCAAACCCAACTTGTAGGCCTAATGCAGTGTTATATTACCAACTACTTAATGAGAGCCTCAAAATTGAAGCTAAGGAAAGACAACCTGGAGAACACATTGGAGCGGCAGTCACCTCTTCTAGAACCGAAATCCAACTTGTAGGCCTAATGCAGTGCTATATTACCAACTACTTAACGAGAGCCTCAAAATTGAAGCTAAGGAAAGACAACCTGGAGAACACCTTGGAGCGGCAGACACCATTTCTAGAGCCGAAACTCAACTTGTAGGCATAATGCAGTGTTACATTACCAACTACTTAACGAGATCCTCAAGACTGAAGCTAAGGAAAGGCAACCTGGAGAACACCTTGGAGCGGCAGACACCGTTTCTAGAGCCGAAACCCAACTTGTAGGCGTAATGCAGTGTTATATTACCAACTACTTAACGAGATCCTCAAGACTGAAGCTAAGGAAAGGCAACCTGGAGAACACCTTGGAGCAGCAGACACCGTTTCTAGAACCCAAACCCATCTTGTAGGCCTAATGCAGTGTTATATTACCAACTACTTAATGAGAGCCTCAAAATTGAAGCTAAGGAAAGACAACCTGGAGAACACCTTGGAGCGGTAGTCACCGCTTCTAGAACCGAAATCCAACTTGTAGGCCTAATGCAGTGCTATATTACCAACTACTTAACGAGAGCCTCAAAATTGAAGCTAAGGAAAGACAACCTGGAGAACACCTTGGAGCGGCAGACACCGTTTCTAGAGCCGAAACCCAACTTGTAGGCATAATGCAGTGTTATATTACCAACTACTTAACGAGATCCTCAAGACTGAAGCTAAGGAAAGGCAACCTGGAGAACACCTTGGAGCAGCAGACACTGTTTCTAGAACCCAAACCCAACTTGTAGGTCTAATGCAGTGTTATATTAACAACTACTTAACGAGAGCCTCAAAATTGAAGCTAAGGAAAGGAAACTAGGAGAACGCCTTGGATCGGCAGACACTGTTTCTAGAACCCAAACCCAACTTGTAGGCCTAATGCAGTGTTATATTAACAACTACTTAACGAGAGCCTCAAGATAGAAGCTCAGGAAAGGCAAACAGGAGAACACCTTGGAGCGGCAGACATCATTTCTAGAACCCAACCCAACTTGTAGGCCTAATGCAGTGTTATATTAACAACTACTTAATGAGAGCCTCAAGATTGAAGCAAAGGAAAGGCAACCTGGAGAACGCCTTGGAGCTGCAGACACAGTTTGTAGACCCCAAACAAACTTGTGGCCCCAATGCACTTTTAAAATTCCGACAGGCTGAAAACCTGACAATTGCAGCTCACTTTTTTAAAGTGGAGGACAGCTGTATGGAGTGGCGCAGTCAGACACTGCTAGTAGACCTTACACCACAAAGTTTGCTCGCTGCAGGTTTACAAAAGGTTACATGGGTACACGGGCAGCATTGTTGCGGTCAGCGGAGGACAATTTGAAGAATGGACCGTAGACAGACTTAGTAGGCCTTAAATAAAAAAATAGGCTCAATGCAGGTTCGATTATGTTGCAGGGGTACACAGACAGCATTTGTGTGGTCAGCGGAGGACAATTTGAAGGATGGGCCGCAGACAGACTTAGTAGGCCTAAAATAAAAAAATAGTCTCAATGCAGGTTCAGTTATGTTGCAGGGGTGCACAGGCAGCATTGGTGTGGTCAGCGGAGGACAATTTGAAGGATGGACCGCAGACAGACATAGTAGGCCTAAAATAAAAAAATAGGCTCAATGCAGGTTCAGTTATGTTGCAGGGGTGTACAGGCAACATTGGTGTGCTCAACGGAGGACAATTTGAAGGATGGACCGCAGACAGACTTAGTAGGCCTAAAATAAAAAAATAGGCTCAATGCAGGTTCAGTTATGTTGCAGGGGTGCACAGGCAGCATTGGTGTGGTCAGCGGAGGACAATTTGAAGGATGGACCGCAGACAGCCATAGTAGGCCTAAAATAAAAAAATAGGCTCAATGCAGGTTCAATTATGTTGCAGGGGTGCAAAGGCAGCATTGGTGTGGTCAACGGAGGACAATTTGAAAGATGGACCGCAGACAGATTTAGTAGGCCTAAAATAAAAAAATAGTTAAGTAAATAAGGCAGCACACTGCAGCGCTAGAACATACAAACTTGAAAAACGAAATTTGAACTGCAGAGAAGGCTAGAGAATACATTTCAAAAACCTGACCGGCACATCCAAACATAGACTCAGTGTGAACAGGTGCTAAACCTAGAGTCGCCAACTCGTATATAGTTAAGTAAATAAGGCAGCACACTGCAGCGCTAGAACATACAAACTTGAAAAACGAAATTTGAACTGCATTACTGCACTAGAAATATGAAAAATGAGAGCTTTTAGCACATAAAAATGGCCAATTTTATGTGTACCTGGTAGCCCCTTTATGGCATCTCTCTTATACCAGGTCCTACACTTGCCTTACCTCGCTGAGAATAAACATCTCCATCTGAATGGGTGCATGTGAAACCTCTTCCTAGACCAAAATTCTCTCTCTCTGTGGAGGGGTATCGGACCTGCTGTAATTAAAACACTTGTGGCTAGGAGGCGGAGTGCACGATCAGAAGGCTAGAGAATACATTTCAAAAACCTGACCGGCACATCCAAACATAGACTCACTGTGAACTGGTGCTGGACCTAGAGTCGCCAACTCGTATATAGTTAAGTAAATAAGGCAGCACACTGCAGCGCTAGAACATACAAACTTGAAAAATGAAATTTGAACTGCATTACTGCACTAGAAATATGAAAAATGAGAGCTTTTAGCGCATAAAAATGGCCAATTTTATGTGTACCTGGTAGCCCCTTTACGGCATCTCTCTTATACCAGGTCCTACATTTGCCTTACCTCGCTGAGAATAAACGTCTCCATCTGAATGGGTACATGTGAAACGTCTTCCTAGACCAAAATTCTCTCTCTCTGTGGAGGGGTATCGGACCTGCTGTAATTAAAACACCTGTGGCTAGGAGGCGGAGTGCACGATCAGAAGGCTAGAGAATACATTTCAAAAACCTGACCGGCACATCCAAACATAGACTCAGTGTGAACAGGTGCTGAACCTACAGTCGCCAACTCGTATATAGTTAAGTAAATAAGGCAGCACACTGCAGCGCTAGAACATACAAACTTGAAAAACGAAATTTGAACTGCATTATTGCACTAGAAATATGAAAAATGAGAGCTTTTAGCGCATAAAAATGGCCAATTTTATGTGTACCTGGTAGCCCCTTTACGGCATCTCTCTTATACCAGGTCCTACACTTGCCTTACCTCGCTGAGAATAAACATCTCCATCTGAATGGGTGCATGTGAATCCTCTTCCTAGACCAAAATTCTCTCTCTCTGTGGAGGGGTATCGGACCTGCTGTAATTAAAACACCTGTGGATAGGAGGCGGAGTGCACGATCAGAAGGCTAGAGAATACATTTCAAAAACCTGACCGGCACATCCAAACATAGACTCACTGTGAACTGGTGCTGGACCTAGAGTCGCCAACTCTTATATAGTTAAGTAAATAAGGCAGCACACTGCAGCGCTAGAACATACAAACTTGAAAAACGAAATTTGAACTGCATTACTGCACTAGAAATATGAAAAATGAGAGCTTTTGCTAGAGAATACATTTCAAAAACCTGAAAAAATAGGCTCAATGCAGGTTTAATTATGTTGCAGGGGTGCACAGGCAGCATTGGTGTGGTCAGTGGAGGACAATTTGAAGGATGGGCCCCAGACAGACTTAGTAGGCCTAAAATAAAAAAATAGGCTTAATGCACGTTCAATAATGTTGCAGGGGTGCACAGGCAGCATTGGTCTGGTCAGCGGAGGACAATTTGAAGGATGGGCCGCAGACAGGCTTAGTAGGCCTACAATAAAAATTAGGCTCAATGCAGGTTCAATAATGTTGCAGGGGTGCACAGGCAGCATTGGTGTGGCCAGCGGAGGACAATTTGAAGGATGGGCTGCAGACAGACTTAGTAGGCCTAAAATAACAAAAATAGGCTCAATGCAGGTTCAGTTATGTTGCAGGGGTGCACAGGCAGCATTGGTGTGGTCAGCGGAGGACAATTTGAAGGATGGACCGCAAACAGACATAGTAGGCCTAAAATAAAAAAATAGGCTCAATGCAGGTTCAATTATGTTGCAGGGGTGCACATGCAGCATTGGTGTGGTCAACGGAGGACAATTTGAAGGATGGGCTGCAGACAGACTTAGTAGGCTTAAAATAACAAAAATAGGCTCAATGCAGGTTCGATTATGTTGCAGGGGTGCACAGGCAGCATTGGTGTGGTCAGCGGAGGACAATTTGAAGGATGGGCCGCAGACAGACTTAGTAGGCCTAAAATAAAAAAATAGGCTCAATGCAGGTTCAATAATGTTGCACGGGTGCACAGGCAGCATTGTTTTAATCAGCGGAGGACAATTTGAAGAATGGGCCGCAGACAGACTTAGTAGGCCTAAAATAAAAAAATAGGCTCAATGCAGGTTCAATAATGTTGCAGGGGTGCACAGGCAGCATTGGTGTGTCAGCGGAGGACAATTTGAAGGATGGGCTGCAGACAGACTTAGTAGGCCTAAAATAACAAAAATAGGCTCAATGCAGGTTCAGTTATGTTGTAGGGGTGCACAGGCAGCATTGGTGTGGTCAGCGGACGACAATTTGAAGGATGGACCGCAGACAGACATAGTAGGCCTAAAATAAAAAAATAGGCTCAATGCAGGTTCAGTTATGTTGCAGGGGTGCACATGCAGCATTGGTGTGGTCAACGGAGGACAATTTGAAGGATGGACCGCAGACAGACTTAGTAGGCCTAAAATAAAAAAAATAGGCTCAATGCAGGTTCAGTTATGTTGCAGGGGTGCACATGCAGCATTGGTGTGGTCAACGGAGGACAATTTGAAGGATGGACCGCAGACAGACTTAGTAGGCCTAAAATAAAAAAAATAGGCTCAATGCAGGTTCAGTTATGTTGCAGGGGTGAACAGGCAGCATTGGTGTGGTCAGCAGAGGACAATTTGAAGGATGGACCGCAGACAGACTTAGTAGGCCTAAAATAAAAAAAATAGGCTCAATGCAGGTTCAGTTATGTTGCAGGGGTGAACAGGCAGCATTGGTGTGGTCAGCAGAGGACAATTTGAAGGATGGACCACAGACAGCCATAGTAGGCCTAAAATAAAAAAATAGGCCCAATACAGGTTCAATTATGTTGCAGGGGTGCAAAGGCAGCATTGGTGTGGTCAACGGAGGAAAATTTGAAGGATGGACCGCAGACAGACTTAGTAGGCCTAAAATAAAAAAATAGGCTCAATGCAGGTTCAATTATGTTGCAGGGGTGCACAGGCAGCATTGGTGTGGTCAGCGGATGACAATTTGAAGGATTTGCCGCAGACAGACTTAGTAGGCCTACAATAAAAATTAGGCTCAATGCAGGTTCAATAATGTTGCAGGGGTGCACAGGCAGCATTGGTGTGGTCAGCGGAGGACAATTTGAAGGATGGACCACAAACAGACATAGTAGGCCTAAAATAAAAAAAAAAGCTCAATGCAGGTTCAATTATGTTGCAGGGGTGCACAGGCAGCATTGGTGTGGTCAACGGAGGACAATTTGAAGGATGGACCGCAGACAGACTTAGTATGCCTAAAATAACAAAAATAAGCTCAATGCAGGTTCAGTTATGTTGCAGGGGTGCACAGGCAGCATTGGTGTGGTCAGCGGAGGACAATTTGAAGGATGGACCACAAACATACATAGTAGGCCTAAAATAAAAAAAAAAGCTCAATGCAGGTTCAATTATGTTGCAGGGGTGCACAGGCAGCATTGGTGTGGTCAACGGAGGACAATTTGAAGGATGGACCGCAGACAGACTTAGTAGGCCTAAAATAAAAAAATAGGCTCAATGCAGGTTCAATAATGTTGCAGGGGTGCACAGGCAGCATTGGTGTGGTCAGCGGAGGACAATTTGAAGGATGGGCTGCAGACAGACTTAGTAGGCCTAAAATAACAAAGATAGGCTCAATGCAGGTTCAATTATGTTGCAGGGGTGCACAGGCAGCATTGGTGTGGTCAGCGGAGGAAAATTTGAAGGATGGGCCGCAAACAGACTTAGTAGGCCTAAAATAAAAAAAATAGGCTCAATGCAGGTTCGATTATGTTGCAGGGGTACACAGGCAGCATTGATGTGGTCAGCGGAGGACAATTTGAAGGATGGGCCGCAGACAGACTTAGTAGGCCTAAAATAAAAAAATAGACTCAATGCAGGCTCAATAATGTTGCAGGGGTGCACAGGCAGCATTGGTGTGGTCAGCGGAGGACAATTGGAAGTAGTGTTTGCCACAGTTAGTACTCCAAAACAATAAATAGATGTTAATGTCTCTCAAAAAAAAAAAACAGGTGACATAGTTAGGTACAGGGGGGCTCCTCTGCTGAATTTCAGACATTGTTATTAGGCACAAAGTATTTACTGGTGTAAATGTAGGACAGGGCCCCTGAATATTTCAACTACCATCATACATGTCAACAATTTGGTATTGTCCGTGCCAGGCATTGAAGGATTTCACCGAATAGACTAAACAGTGGTGGAGCAGTGAGAGTTAATTTTGCAGGTAGTAGAGCACTGTTTGAGCTGGGGGGGACACAACGGTGTTTCTGATGTTGGTTGCATGCCACCACCACCAGAGACACTTCATTGTATTATGAGGGACCCAGTGCCAGTGCCATCGCCCAAAGGTGGGCACACCCACCTCTTCAGACGAACGGCACTCTCACGGGTGCTTGTGCCAAGTGGCGACCACGGCCCCGGGGGGGGGGGGAGTCAGCCCATTTAGGGAGGTGTAAACATGTCGTATGCTGGACATACAGCAGCTGCAAAATATGAGATTGGAACAGTGAGTAAGACCTGTCCGAAAGCAAGACCTTTTTACAGGAAAGCTAGGTGTCAGCCGGGAAAGGTGGGGCAAAATAATTAGAAATCCATGAGTGGTTCATTTTAATGAAGGTTAGATCATCTACATTTTGGGTAGCCAGACGAGTCCTTTTTTCGGTCAGTATTGAACCAGCAGCACTGAATACTCTTTCTGATAGCACACTAGCTCCTGCAATGCATATTTGGCCAATTCAGGCCAGGTGTCTATTTTGGATACCCAGTAATCAAATGGGAATGACGGTTGAGGGAGAACATCGATAAGGGAGGAAAAATAGTTTGTAACCATACTGGACAAATGTTGTCTCTTGTCGCTTTGAATTGATGCTGCAGTACCTGTCCTGTCTGTGGTCATTGTGATATCACTCCACAACCTGGTCAGAAAACCCCTCTGTCCAACGCCACTTCTGATTTGTGCACCTCTAACACCTCTGCTCTGTTGCCCCCTGCAGCTCGTGTGAGAACCATCACCGGCGCTGTGTGCTGGGAATGCCTGAATCAAACGGTCTACAAGAGTTGCTTGTTTGGTTGCCAAGATTTGTTCAAGGTTCTCATGTGGCATGATATTTTGCAATTTCCCTTTGAAGCGTGGATCCAGGAGGCAGACCAACCAGTAATCGTCATCGGTCATCATTTTAATAATGCGTGGGTCCCTTTTGAGGATACACAAGGCATAATCTGCCATGTGGGCCAATGTTCCAGTTGTCAAATCTCTGCTTGTGCTGGGTTGAGGAGCACTTTCGGGCAAATCAACGTCACTTGTCTCCCTCAAAAACCCTGAACCCGGCCTTCAAACACCAGCAGTTTCTATTGCCCCCTGAGAAGCTTCCTCATTCAAAAAATACTCATCCCCATCATCCTCCTCGTCCTTCTCCTCTTCGCCCGTCACCTCGTCCTGTAGACTTCCCTGACCAGACAATGGCTGACTGTCATCAAGGCTTCCCTCGTCTTCGGCTGCAGACGCCTGCTCCTTTATGTGTGTCAAACTTTGCATCAGCAGACGCATTAGGGGGATGCTCATGCTTATTATGGCGTTGTCTGCACTAATGACCAATGTGCATTCCTTAAAACACTGAAGGACTTGACACAGGTCTTATAGCTTCAACCACTGCACACCTGACAACTCCATGTCTGCCATCCAACTGCCTGCCCGTGTATGTGTATCCTCCCATAAATACATAACAGCACGCCTCTGTTCGCACAGTCTCTGAAGCATGTGCAGTGTGGAGTTCCACCTTGTTGCAACGTCGATGATTAGGTGATGCTGGGGAAGGTTCAAAGATCGCTGATGGTTCTGCATACGGCTGGAGTGTACGGGCGAACGGCGGATGTGCGAGCAAAGTCTGCGCACCTGAGGAGCAGGTCTGGTAACCCCGGATAACTTTTCAGGAAGCACTGCACCACCAGGTTTAAGGTGTATGCCAGGCAAGGAATGTGTTTCAGTTGTGAAAGGGCTATGGCAGCCAGAAAATTCCTTCCGTTATCACTCACTACTAGGGTTGAGCGAAACACATCGGCACTTTTCAAAGTCACCGACTTTTAGCAAAGTCGGGTTTCGTGAAACCCGACCCGATCCCACTCTGGGATCGGGTCGGCGGTCGGCGATCTCTAATGAAAAGTCGGGTTTCGTTTTATATATACAGTGAGGCAAAAAAGTATTTAGTCAGTCAGCAATAGTGCAAGTTCCACCACTTAAAAAGATGAGAGGCGTCTGTAATTTACATCATAGGTAGACCTCAACTATGGGAGACAAACTGAGAAAAAAAAATCCAGAAAATCACATTGTCTGTTTTTTTAACAATTTATTTGCATATTATGGTGGCTTGCCACTAGCTGTTCCATAATGGGACACCTCGTGTGCAACAGTGACAGCTGTGGATGGAGAGGTCGTGTGACTGCGGTCTGTGGACGAGCTCTCGCTTCTGCTGGAGGAGGAGGAGGGGGGGCGAACGCCTACAGCCAACTGTTTCATAGACCGTGGGCTAGGCAGAACTGTCCCAATATTGCTGTCCCCTGTGGACCCTGCATCCACCACATTAACCCAGTGTGCCGTGATGGAGATGTAACGCCCCTGGCCATGCCTACTGGTCCATGCATCTGTTGTCAGGTGCACCTTTCTACTCACAGATTGCCTGAGTACATGGACAATGTGGTCTTTTACATGCTGGTGGAGGGCTGGGATGGCTTTTCTCGAAAAGAAGTGTCGACTGGGTAGCTCGTAGCGTGGTATCGCGTAGTCCGTCAGGGCTTTGAAAGCTTAGCTTTCAATTAACCGGTAGGGCATCATCTCTAACGAGATTAGTCTAGCAATGTGGGCGTTCAAACCCTGTGTACGCGGATGCGAGGATGAGTGCTTCCTTTTCCTAATGAGAGTCTCTTGTAGGGTGAGCTGGACTGGAGAGCTGCATATGGTGGAACTAGCAGGGGTGCCGGTGGACATGGCAGACTGAGAGAGGGTTGGTGATGGTATTCTTGCTGTTGCCCTACATACAGTGTTTCCTACCACAAACCTGGTTATTCCCTGACTGCTTTGGCCTTGTGACGAAACCTCCACATTTACTGCAGGTGGTGCGGTAAATGTTGGGCTTACAGTGAGGGAAGGAATGTAGCGTTGCTGACTAGCTTCATTGTGAGAGGGTGCAACAACGTTAAGGGACGTTTGGTTGTTAGTCCAGGCTTGCAAGTGCATGGTGGTTAAATGTCTACGCATGCAACTTGTATTTAGATTTTTAACATTCTGACCTCTGCTGAAGGTCCTTGAGCATTTCTTACAGATGACTTTGCACTGATCATTTGGATCTTGGTTAAAAAAATGCCAGACTGCACTCTTCCTACTATCGGATACCTTTTCAGGCATTGCACACTGAGCTACTTTATGGCCACGTTGTCCTACAACTGTTTTTGGTTTTGCCACACGTTTTTGGCTAGATAAGGGCCTGCCAAATGGAACCTGTTGCGATGTTGATGCCTGCTGCCGCTCCTCCTCCTCTGCTTCAGAGCTACTGCCGGCTGCACCCTGTTCCCCCAATGGCTGCCAATTGGGGTCAACAACTGGGTCATCTATGACCTCCTCTTCAATGTCCTGTGCACCTTCCTCTGTGTCACCGTGTAAGCCGGTGCTATAGCGTTCGTGACGGGGCTCCATAGTCTCATCAGGGTCAGATTCTGGCTCAGTACACAGCGAGGGCAATGTTGTGATCTGAGTCAAAGGAACAGCATAATAATCTGGCTGTGGCTGTGCATCTGTGCACTCCATGTCCGATTCATCTTGTAATGGGCATGGCCTGTTAACAATTTCCCTTTCTAACCCAGGCACGGTATGTGTAAAGAGCTCCATGGAGTAACCCGTTGTGTTGCCTGACGCATCCTTCTCTGTTGTTCTGGGTGAAGAACACAAGGAAGCGACTTGTCCCTGACCGGGAAAATCCACTGACGACGCGCTGCTTTTACATTTTGCACTTTCCAAAGAGGAGGCGAAAGAGCTAGAGGCAGAGTCAGCAAGGAAAGCCAAAACTTGTTCCTGCTGCTCCGGCTTTAAAAGCGTTTTTCCTACTCCCAGAAAAGGGAGCGTTCGAGGCCTTGTGTAGCCAGACGATGACGCTGGCTCAACAACTCTAGACTTAGGTGCTATATGCTCCACCACCACTGCCATCATTACCAGCTGGCAATGACCGCCCACGGCCATGACCTCTTCCTCCAGACTTCCTCATTCTTTGAAAAATGTCACCAAGCAAACGGTATTTGGTACTGTAAAACCAGTTGGAAGGTGTATGCAAACTTGTGGTGAATTTAAATCTCCCTTTATAGGTGTGTGAGACTGGAGGGAAAATCAGGCCCACTGTATAACAGTACACAGCTTCAGTGGCAGACAGTGGCTGACAGATATGACACTAACAGGACTGACGCAGATGCACACACTGGCAATAACAATCTCCCTCCTTTTCTTTTATATGGAGACTAGTGAATAAATCAGGCCCACTGTTGAACAGTATATTTTCTGTGGCAGAAAATGACAGACAGATGCCACAGACAGGACTGGCACAGATGCAGATTTGCCAATATTAATCTTCCCCTTTTTGTTTTTTCTGGGAGACTAGTGAATAAATCTGGCCCACTGTTGAACAGTTTATTTTCTGTGGCAGAAAATGACAGACAGATACCACAGACAAGATTGGCACAGATGGAGATTTGCCAATATTAATCTCCCGTTTTTTTCTGGGAGACTAGTGAATAAATCTGGCCCACTGTATTACAGTATATTTTCTGTGACAGAAAATGACAGACAGATGCCACAGACAGGACTGGCACAGATGCAGATTTGCCAATATTAATCTCCCCCTTTTTTATTTTTTCTTGGAGACTTGTGAATAAATCTGGCCCACTGTATTACAATATATTTTCTGTGGCAGAAAATGACAGACAGATGCCACAGACAGGACTGGCACAGATGCAGATTTGCCAATATTAATCTCCCCCTTTTTTATTTTTTCTGGGAGACTTGTGAATAAATCTGGCCCACTGTATTACAATATATTTTCTGTGGCAGAAAATGACAGACAGATGCCACAGACAGGACTGGCACAGATGCAGATTTGCCAATATTAATCTCCCCCTTTTTTCTTTTTTCTGGGAGACTAGTGAATAAATCTTGCCCACTGTTGAACAGTATATTTTCTGTGGCAGAAAATGACAGACAGGTGCCACAGACAGGACTGGCATAGATGCAGATTTGCCAATATTAATCTCCTCTTTTTATTTTTTCTGGGAGACTAGTGAATAAATCTGGCCCACTGTTAAACAGTATATTTTCTGTGGCAAAAAATGACAGACAGATACCACAGACAGGACTGGCACAGATGCAGATTTGCCAATATTAATCTCCCCCTTTTTTATTTTTTCTGGGAGATTAGTGAATAAATCTGGCCCACTGTTGAACAGTATATTTTCTGTGGCAGAAAATGACAGACAGATGCCACAGACAGGACTGGCACAGATGCAGATTTGCCAATATTAATCTCCCCCTTTTTTTTTTTTTTCTGGGAGACTAGTGAATAAATCTGGCCCACTGTATAACAGTATATTTTCTGTGGCAGAAAATGAGTGACAGATACCACAGACAGGACTGGCACAGATGCAGATTTGCCAATTTTAATCTCTCCCTCTTTTTTTATATGGGAGACCAGTGAATAAATCAGGCCCACTGTATTACAATATAGTTTCTGTGGCAGAAAATGACTGACAGAGATACCGCAGACAGGACTGGCGCAGATGCACTGATTGGCAATATAAATCTCCTTTTTAGGTGTGGGACAGTGCAGAAAAATACAGGCCTACTGTTTTACACTACACAGTTTCAGGGGCAGAAAGTGGCTTGAAGATATATATATATATATAAAAAGGGACTGTACTACAATTACTATCTCCCTACAATAATCTCAGAAAAGTATGGCAGGCAGCAATAAAAAGGACTGCTGCACAAAAAAGTGTGGACAAACAACAAGATAGCTGTGCAGAAAGGAAGGAGCAACAGGATTTGTGCTTTGAAAAAAGCAGTTGGTTTGCACAGCGGTGTACAAACAGCAATGCAGCTATCAGGGAGCCTTCTAGGGCAGCCCAATAAGCTACAGAGCTGAGGAAGAAAAATCTAACCTCCACTGTCCCTGCAAAGAAAAGGTGGTGTTGGACAGTGGAAATCGCTACAGCACAAGTGGTTTGGAAGTGAATGTACCCTGCCTAACGCTATCCCTGCTTCTGATGAAGCGGCAGCAACCTCTCCCTATGCTCGGGTCGGCAGCAGTAGGATGGCGGTCGGCATGTATGCCCCTTTATAGCCCCTGTGACGCCGCAGAAAGCAAGCCAATCACTGCCATGCCCTTCTCTAAGATGGTGGGGGCCAGGACCTATGTCATCACGCTGCCCACACTCTGCATCCACCTTCATTGGCTGAAAAATGGCGCTGAACGCGTCATATGAAACGCAACTTTGGCGCGAAGGTCACCGACCGCGTGGCCGACCCCACACAGGGATCGGGTCAGGTTTCATGAAACCCGACTTTGCCAAAAAGTGGGCGACTTGTGAAAATGACCGATCCATTTCGCTCATCCCTAGCATTCAGAAATGGATCACAAATGGAGTTCACAAATCACCAATACAACCTAATTTTTCTATTTTAGTTTACTTCTTCATACTTCATTGGCGCTAAGATTCTAAATGGAACCTTTGAAAATCTTTTTTTTCCTGAAGAATCCTAACACTGACTTTAAGCAAGTTCTTATGGTAGTGTGTACTGCACTCTGTAAAGCAAATATATCACAAAAGACATTTCAATAATATCTAGAGCACTGGCAGACGCTGTCATGTGTCGAGCTCCCGCCGCAGCACAGGGGGAATCTCGAACATGTCTACTGCGGTCTCCCATTCTCCTCCAGCCGCAGTGGAACCTGCTCAGCGGAGACATCGGTCCCAGCGTCTGGCTCAGCCTAATACTGTGCGAATGGTTACTGTTTCCTTTCCAGGCTCTGCCTTTTAGCCAGCACTGGTCAGCGGCGAGCAGGCTTTTCTGGGAGTAAGTCCTGCTTTTCACGCACTAAGCATGCCCATGGGAGGACCTCTCATTGGAGGTCAGGGATCACATGCTCAGGCCCTGTTGCAGCTCCTATTGGTCCACCAGGAAGGTCCTGTAGAGCTGCAACTATAAAAGGTTTGCATGGCCGCATGTCCATGCGCTAGTATCAATATGTTTGGCTTATGCCAGTGGATACTATACCACTCTTTACCTCTTTACATATGTGGTTTGAGGCTGTAGCTTTTGGATTGCACACTCAGGCAGGCAGCTAGCGTCAGTGGGGGCAATTAGCCTTGGCTTAGCATCTGGTTCTTTCATGTGTGCGGTTAGCACAGAAGAGTTCCAGAGCAAGCACAACCCTTAGCTAGGGTAATAGTTTTGTGTACAGCGCGACTCTGTGAGTCAACAGAGATCGCTTCCAGTTTTCACCGGGTGAAGCTTAACCCACGTGTGAGCTCAGAGGTTATCCACTGTTACTTTGCAGCAGATATCTCTGCATGGTGGACCCCGGTCTGCGAACTCATCTTGTAGCTACCTATCTATACTCGGTGCGTTCCGCTAGCCCTAACAGTATACTAGTGCCAGGGTCTGGCAAAGTAATGGTGGGCAAACAGCAATTGCAGGGGTACATCCAGCAGCTGGAGGGCAGGTTGGTGGCTCTCGAGCATGCAACCTTAGCTGTGGATGTTACTGCAATAGCTGTTCATGCTGCTAGCGTGGCTGCAGCAACTTTAACCACTGCCACCCATGTTTCGACCTTATCCCACCTTCCGCTGCCAGAGAAATAGTCTGGTGACAGTAAATCATGTAGGGGTTTTGTGAGCCAGTGCGGTATACACCTCGAGCTCCTGGTTGCACGTTTTCCCATAGAGCGGGCAAAGGTGGGATTCATTATTTCTCTTCTGTCAGACAGGGCGTTGGAGTGGGCTACGCCACTGTGTTAGAGCGACGATCATGTGGTGCAGAGCGCTCCTCGGTTTTTGAGCACTCTGATACAAGTCTTTTTAGGACCGCGAGATACCCATGATACGGCGCTCCAACTGCTGGCATTGACTCAGGGTTCGTCCATGGTCAGATATTTTGCCGTCCACTTCCGGGCTTTAGCATCCGAGCTGGAGTGGCCGGATAAAGCCATCATCCGGGTATTTTGGAGGGAGCTGGCTGACCATGTAAAGGACGCTTTGGCCACTAGGGAGATTTCCGCCACACTGGAGGAGCTCATAGCAGTATCAACTCGCATCTACCTTCGTTTTAACGAGGGAAGGTTGGAGCAAGCAGTGTAGGCAGAGGTTTCGGCTGGCTCCCACCTTCGCCGAGCCTCTGGAATCTCCGCTCTGGGCGTCCGAGTCACATGAGGCCATGGAGGTGTCACGAGCAGAATTTAAGTCCCGGACCGCTCATACACTTAAGGTCTGTCATGATTGCCGGCAGTCAGGGCACCTTGACTCCAGGTGTTCTCAACGGTCGGGAAAACGTCTGCGTCTAGTGGTAGTCGGAAGAGGTACACAAGACACTAGGCCCATCCACTCTTATGGTAGAGCTTTGCGTGGACTCCGGGGGCAGAGGGCAATTTTATGTCATCTGCTTTCGCCCAATGACACGCAATACCCCTGGTGATGCTCGCTAAACCTGTGACCGTTCGAGTGGTAAATGGGTCGACACTACTCTCACAGATTACACACCAAACCATTCCTTTCCCCCTTTCCATGTCTCCATCTCATCAGGAGATTATTTCCCTTCTAGTCATTCCCGAGGGTATTGGTGAGGTCCTGTTGGGGATACCATGGCTATGCTACCACTCTCCTCATTTAGAGTGGTCCTCAGGGTGAATTCTGGGATGGAGTAAATCCTGTGAGGGTAGATGTCAGAGGGAGTGCGTTCAAGTTCTATTTGCCCTATGCGGACGTGTTCTCCAAAAGGGCTGCGGAGACCCTTCCGCCTTACCGCACATATGACTGTCCTATTGACCTCTTGCCAGGTGCAGAGCCTCCCCGGGGTCGAGTCTATACATTATCTCTTCCAGAGATGGAGGCAATGTCACAGTACATCTGAGAGAATCTGGCAAGAGGATTCATTAGGAAGTCAGTGTCACCTGCAGGGGCTGGGTTCTTCTTCGTGCAGAAGAAGAGTGGAGAACTACGTCCATGTATAGACTACAGGGGTCTTAACGCCATCACTGTTAAGAATAAGTACCCACTACCCCAGATATCTGAGCTCTTTGATAGGCTACGGGGAGCAAGGGTATTTACTAAATTAGATCTGCGGGGTGCTTACAACCTGATTCACATCTGTGAGGGGGATGAATGGAAGACAGCTTTTAACACCAGGGATGGGCACTATGAATATCTGGTGATGCCCATCAGGCTCTTAATGCCCCTGCCGTTTTCCAAGACTTTGTCAATGACATCTTCCATGATATGCTCACCACCTCGGTCATAGTCTATCTGGATGATATTCTCTTCTTCTCTCCAGATATTGACTCCCACCAGAGAGATGTTTGCGAAGTCTTCGACCTCTCACAGGCAAACTCCCTCTACGCCAAGTTGGAGAAGTGTGTGTTTGAGCAAGAGTTCTTGCATTTCCTAGGCTATATCATTTCTGCCCACAGATTGGCTATGGATCCTGCCAAGCTACAGGCTGTGATGGACTGGCAGGAATCCCATTCTCTTAAAGCGGTGCAGCGCTTTATGGGGTTCATTAATTACTATCGCCAGTTCATTCCCCACTTCTCAACTTTGGCAGCTCCCTTGGTTGCCCTCACCAAGAAGGGAGCAAATCCCAAATTGTGGTCGGAGGAGGTCTCCAAGGCCTTTCTCGCTATTAAGTCACACTTTGCTTGTGCTCCCATCCTACATTGCCCCGATGTAGATAAGCCATTTATAATGGAGGTGGATGCCTCATCCCTTGGTGCCGGAGCAGTCCTCTTCCAAAAGGATGCTTAAGGTCAGACCATTACATGTTCATGTTTTCTAGTTGAAAAACCAAGTAAAAAAATGTCAAAAGTAAGAAAAAGAAAAATAGTCAAAAGTCCCTATTATACAGTGTGTCCGTAAAGTCATGGTGCACTTTTGACCAGTCACTGGAAAGCAACAAAAAAAATAGAAATGTGAAATCTGCCAAAAATAAAAGAAAAACTCTCCCAAATTTCACAATTATTCAGTGCATTTCGATGTGGGCTCCACTTGTTGCCCTACACACATCCAAATGATAGTGAAGTTCTTGCCACATGCTGGTAAGGACGTCTGGTGTAACAGTGTGAATAACGTCTGTGATTCTCTGTTTTAAGTGATTAATGTCGTTGGTACGTTCAATGTACACATGTTGCTTCACATAACCCCAAAAGTAAAAGTCTAAGGCCATGTGCACACGTTCAGTATTTTTTGCGTTTTTTTTCGCATTTTTTTGCTATAAAAACGTGATAAAAACGCAAAAAAAATGCTTACATATGCCTCCTATTAATTACAGTGTATTCCGCATTTCTAGTGCAAATGTTGCTTTTTTTTCCGCGAAAAAATCGCATTGCGGAAAAAAAAGCAACATGTTCATTAAAAATGCGGAATTGCGGGGATTCCGCACACCTAGGAGTGCATTGATCTGCTTACTTTCCGCATGGGGCTGTGCACACCATGCGGGAAGTAAGCAGATTATGTGCGGTTGGTACCCAGGGTGGAGGAGAGGAGACTCTCCTCCACGGACTGGGCACCATATAATTAGTAAAAAAAAGAAATTAAAAATAGTCATATACTTACCATCTGATGGACCGGTGTCTTCCCGCCTCTCATCGGTGCACGCTGCCGCTTCCGTTCCTATAGATGCTCTGTGTGAAGGACCTGCGATGACGTCGCGGTCCTGTGATTGGTCGCAAGACCGCTCACGTGACCGCTCACGTGACCGCGACGTCATCGAAGGTCCTGCACACACACACCATCTAGAGGAATGGACGCCGCTGAGGAGATCGGCTGTCTGCAGGGTGAGTATAACCATTTTTTTATATTTTTTATTATTTTTAAACATTCTATCTTTTACTATAGATGTGGCATAGGCTGCATCTATAGTAAAAAGTTGGTCACACTTGTCAAACACTATGTTTGACAAGTGTGACCAACCTGTCAGTCAGTTTTCCTTGCGATGCTACAGATCGCTTGGAAAACTTTAGCATTCTGCAAGCTAATTACACTTGCAAAATGCTAAAAAAAACACGAAAAAAACGCAAAAAAAAAAAAGCGGATTTCTTACAGAAAATTTCCGGTTTTCTTCAGGAAATTTCTGCAAGAAATCCTGACGTGTGCACATACCCTAAGGATGTCAGATCTGTGGATCGTTGTGGCCATGGCTTGATACAACCCCTGCCTATCCACCACCAGGGGAATGTTCTATCATGAAACTCACGAACAATGGTGGCATAGCATGGAGGAGCGCTGTCTTGTTGAAAGATGGCATGTCAAGACACGTGTTAGCCGTCACAGACCACTCTGCGAAAAAAAATGGGCCTATCACCTTATCATGCATCAGGCCACACCACATGTTCACTTTAGGGATGTTACGTTCCTACTCCATGTAAGCATGAGGATGTTCAGCAGCCCATATTCTGACGTTATGGCGATGAAGATGTCCACAGATATGGAAGTTCACTTCATCGCTAAACACAATCTTCTGCAAAAATCTTGCATCATTGACAATCTCATGAAGTATATCTGTAGCAAATGCGCATCGTTTGGGTCTATCCGCCTGTTTGATAGCGTGTAACAGCCGCAATTTGTACCCCATAAAACAGAGATGTTTCTTTAACACCTTATGAACTGTAGTCTTGCTTAGGTGTAATTGTCGAGCACACGCACACACAGATTTCTTAGGGCTCCTTAGGTATCTATACCGTTTAGCCTCTACAGACTTGTCACTGACTGATGGCCTACCAGAATGTTTTTTCTCCACCAAACTGCTGGTTTCCTTCAACTGCTTATCCCACTGAGTAATGTTATTCCTATGTGGTGGCGCTTCTTTATGAACGTGCCGATATTCATGTAGCACTTTGATCATGGATTCGAATTTAGCGAGCCACAGAACACAATGAACTTTCCTCTGTACCGTTGACATCTAGACTAGCATGGAAAACCACACATCTGGCATAAGCCAGACCTGGCAGTGTATTAATCAGAGTTCAGTTTATCAGGGGTTAATCTGACTGGGGGCTCAGCAGCAGCTTAAATGAGTTTGTGTTTGGTTCTTGTTATCTCTCCTCATGAACAGGTCTGATATAATTGGGCCAGATAAAGGGCACCAAAATGTAAATTATAAATAGATCCTGTGACTGGTCAAAAGTGCACCATGACTTTACGGACACAGTGTATATAGACATGTTGCTTGCTCCAAAAATTGAGATAAATACCTCGTAAAAATTCATGTTCTCCCCAATTCTGCTGCTCTTATCCTTCTTGTGCTGCATTACTCCATTATAGAGATATTCACAGTTGATGCTTTGGGAGCACAGTATGTGAAATTTATGCTTGCATATCAATTGGGTGTTTTTAGAATATCTTCTATTGAGGCATGTGCTTTAACACTTCCCTTCCAAATGCTGCCAATCACAGCTCAACAGTGTTTGAGACTGCTAGAATGATAGATGAACTGCTAAGCTGCGAGTGGCTGAATTTGAGAGGGAGGGGTGAAAGCACATTCCCCCAGGTAGGACTCTGAAGCAACGCACAGTTGGACTGTAAGCAGAGATTTCTAAAACTGCGCTCCAAAAGTAACCAAAGGGAATTTCTCTGCAATGAAGCAATGCAGCAACAAAACTTAGAGTGGCAGAATCAGGGGATCTCAGGATTGTTTACAAGGTTTTTAACACATTTTTCTAGCAAGTGATAGGTCCCCTTTAAAACAGTTTTAAAACATAGAATAAAAAAGATAAAATAAACACTACTGATAATCGGTATCAACCCAAACTTTAACCACTTTACCTCCCAAAGCTGTTTGCACATTAGTGGCCAGGCCAATTTTTACAATTTTGACCATTGTCACTTTATAAGGTAAGAACTCTGGAACAATTCAATGGATTGGAATAAAATATAACTTTTCTTACAGATTAATAGTTCAAAATATCAAAAACCGCGAAAAAACCCAAATCAAAATAAAGTGCAAGGTGCTGAAAAAAGAGGAAAAGACAACCCAGTAGGGCGTACCCCATCAGGGGTAACACAATAGTTAATTTTGGAGTTATGGGACCCTTAACCTTTTAATTACACCCCGAATCTGGCAATTGTTGGTACTCTCTATACCAGAGATGTCAAACTGCATTCCTCGAAGGCCGCAAACAGGTCATGTTTTCAGGATTTCCTTGTATTGCACAGGTGATAATTTAATCACCTGCACAGAATGATTCCAGCACCTTGTGCAATACAAGGAAGTCCTGAAAACATGACCTGTTTGCGGCCCTCGAGGAATGCAGTTTGACACCTCTGCTCTATACCCAATACCTTGTATTGATTGTACACAATTATTACCCCCTCTTCCCTATAGTGCGTAGTGTCTTCCTCCCCATGATACTTTCTCTTCTTCCTTCCTCCATCCATGGATCCTTGGGGGGTGAAGTTGTGTCTGTGTATGTATAGGGTTATAGGTATCTACTCCAGGTCCCTGTGGATATGACAGCTGCTTCACACAAGTTTATAATGTAGAGCCGTGAAAATAAAAAATATATAATTTTTCCCACAAAAATTATCTTTTATTCCCACATTTTGCATTTTCACAAGAGTAACAGGAGAAAATGGATGCCAAAATGTACTATACATTACTCAATTTATTAAAACTACTCTTGAGGCAAAGTGCAGAGTTCAGAAGGGAAGAAGTGCCATAATGGAGTTCATATTTTGCTGGACTGGTTTGAGCATGCCATGTCCTATTGGCCAGGACAGCAAAATCCCCCATAAGAGAAAACATTTTACAAACTACACCTCTCAAAGAATTCATCTAGGGGTGCAGTGATCATATTGACACCACGGGTGGGTCACGGAATTTTATACCATTGGACAATGAAGAAAAAAAATAGTTAAATTTCTATCACCAAAATGTTGTTTTAGCCCCAGATTTTAAATTTTTCACACTGGGAAATGGGTAAAAGTGTCACCAAAATTTCTCCCACAAATTTCTGCTGAATGCAAACAATACCCACTGTAAACCCACTATAATGTGGCTGTACAGTACTACTAAGCTATATGGCGAGACTTGGGAGGTAAGGAGCTCTTTTCGCAAACATCGATCCAACCGTCCTGAGTCTCGCTGTGTGACTTAGCTGTTATACAGGAGGCATCAATGAGCGCCAAATTTTCTATTATAGTTTGCAGACTTCATATACAGAGCTCCTAAGTGCTAGAAGAGCAGAATCCCCCTTCATGTGACCACATTTTGGAAATGATACCCCTTTGGGAATTTATCTACAGGTGTATCGACAATTTTGACTCCATGAGTGTTTTCCAAAAAAAAAGCAGCAGTGGATGTTGAGGAGTGAAAATTGAAAACTTTCATTAAAGTGCAAATACATTGTGCCCAGTTCATGCACCCATAAATTAGGCAAGCTCTTATTGCTACAGAAATGCCAAACATGTGGACAATAACTGTGGTCTAGGCACTGTGTGGGCTCAGAAGGGAGGGTGACATTTGGATTTGGGAACACAGAATTTAGTGAATTTCTTTTGGGGGGGTGAGGTTATTTCTCTTTCCAGAGCCTTTGTGCTACCAGTAAAGTGGAAGCCTCATATATTTCAGTTAACAGATTACGGACCAGAGTGGGAACTTGCTTTTTTTGTGGATACAGTATGCAACAGTATGCATTGAGGCAGCAGAGCTACTCAGGACTCTGTCTCGCCTCTGTTCAGAGGTGTCCTTTTTTTCAGAGTTGCACAAAACTGTGGACGATGGCACTTTTATGCATGCAGTAAAAGATGGATAGTGTCCAGACAGTGCCTCCATGTGCCTTATTATAGGGAATCTTTTGCCACCGGTTTATTTTCATTTACATGAAAACCCTGGTTTAAGCGCTCAGTACAGAGTGCAGGATAAATATGGGCCGAGCCTTACTGTGATCTTTGTGAGGCAGAGTGAACAAATGAGCAGCAGTTGAAGAATTGGTTTTATTTATTTTTTACACCATTCCTAATGCGGTGTTTATTCTTCGGGTCGGTGCGATTACAGTGATACCAGATTTATATAGTTTTTTATGTTAGGCTGCTGTCACATACTAAAAGATGCTTTTTTTTTAGAAACTAATTTTTGCATCACCATATTTAGAGAGCTATAATTTTTCCATATTTTGGCCGACAATTATGTGAAGGGCTTATTTTTTACAGGACAAGTTGATATTTTTTCAGTCCTATTTTAGTTATCAAGACATTTTTTTATCACTTTCTAATCCAATTTTTGGGAGGCAGAATGATAAACCAAAAAAATGCAGTACTTTATTTTCTATAACATTATACAGGGAACAGGGAAAGGGATTAGTGGTGCTCCACCGGAATCCAATTGAACATATTTGCCAGGAACAAGTGGCTGGATACCACTCAATAGCAACAGCAAAAAGAAAAGGAAAAATTTCAAGCACCAGGCGTCTCTTCATAAAATCTTCAGTACTTTAGTCTCATCTGAAGAAAAAAACATCAAGCGGGGCGCAGCCCCTAAACGTCTGACGCGTTTCGAGCAAAGTTCGTAGTCATAGGCCTATGACTAAGAACTTTGTTCGAAACGCGTCAGGCTTATAGGGGCTGCATCCCCGCATGATGTTTTTTTTCTTGACATGAGAATAAAGTACTGAAAATTTTATGAAGAGACGCCTGGTGCTGGAACTATTTCCTTTCCTTTTTCCTTTTTTTTATGCCATTCCGCATATGGTAAAATTGATAAAACAGCTTTAGTCTTTGGATCAGTACTATTACAGTGATACCCTATTTATTTTTGTTTTTATCTTTTGGTGCTTATACACAATAAAAACAATTTCATAGAAAAAAAATAATTATTTATGCATCGCTTTATTTTGAGAGGTATAGCTTTTTTATTTCTTGTCTGATAGAGCTGTATGGCAGCTTGTTTCTTGCGAGACAAGAGGATGTTTCCGCAATTCCATTTTTATTTACTTTCGTCTTCAATTGTGTTTTATTCCAATTTTGTTTGGCGGTAAGATGGTAAAGCATCGCTTTTTGCCTCGTTTTTTTAGTTTTTATTTCCGGTGTTTACTTAAAGGGTTAACTAGCAGGACTTTTTTATAGGACGGGTTGTTCTGGATGTGTACTTTTATTGTTTTTTGCCATAATAATATTTATGGGTGCAATATATTATTCATATTATTAATATTATTAATATAATGGTGTGTTTTTTTTATTTATTAATTTTACAACTAAGTCTTTTACTTAGTCCCACTATAGAACATTCACTTTCTGCTGTCTGATCACAGTCATAAGGTATAACAATGCAGGATCGTTGCTATACCTAATAGCCTGTTAGCCCAGCAGACACAAGTTAGTTAGATCATGTACTGCACATGATGTAACTAACTTGCTATAGCATGGTGACCTGGTTCTCATCATGACAACATCGGGCCACCATGGCAACAATCGAAATCCCACGGTGACGTAGCGAAGTATCCAATCCAAGGGCAAAGGGACTTTCTTCCCTCTGCCTGCTTGCTAAATGCTGCAATCGTAACATGTAGGGTGTTAAAGTGCCGGGGGGCAGTGGGGGCACCACTCCTGGTGCTGAGAGCCAGGTGCCAGCTGTCAGAATCAGCTGACGCCTGGCGGTGATCACGTGCGCCCAGCTTCTGTGGTCAAAATCTCCAAAATGTGTCCATTCATCCAAGGTCATTAAGTACCTGGTGAACTGGATGTATGGATTTGTCTAATGTCGTAAAGGATTAAAATGATGACTTTCTTTAAATCATATAGTAAATATCGTAAAAAAACACAGCAATTGCTCTGGATTATGGATTATGTTAAAGAAGCAAAGACAGAAGACTAATTGAAGCCTTCGAAATGTAGTGCTGAAGAAAGTTATTATCAATGCCATGGATTGCAAGAAGAACAAACAAATCAATCTTGGAAAAAATCAATCCAGATATGTCAATCAAAGCAAGTATCACCAAGATACGACTTGCCTACTTTGGACGCATCATACAAAGAGAGCAATCAATGAAGAAGGTCATCATGGTAGTAAGAATAGAAAGAACGAGGAGAAGAGGAAGACCAGCAACTTGATGACTTGATACAAGTAGCATAACTGTGGAGAAGACCCTGGTGGACCTATCTAGGCTAGCATGAGATCGATTTTCCTACAGATTACTCATCCATCAAGTTGCCATGGCTTGAGATCAAGCCAAAGTCCATTAAAAATAATAATAATATGTATTAGGTGAATACAAATCCAATATCAATAAATAACTGTAAGTACCATTGTCAACAAGGAGATGACCACATTAGCTAGGAGTCAGCAGTGTACTTGATGAAAAAAATACTCCGTGTACTTCCCCATTAACCAAGAGATGCTAACGAGGATGTAAAGTTCACTGCACCTATACAGACCGGCTGTCTCCAGCTCGCAGCAGGTAGATAAGGAGGATACAATGAAAATGCTATATTTCATTGCCAACCATGTAATAATCCATTTTCTCAACAGTTTGTGATATATTTTTGATCAGGGAACATGATTTACGGTCTTGAAAAACCACTGAAATGCAATATTACAGTCATGTTTGGTGTGTCTAAGATGGTGAAAATATCCTCAGAAGCATGGCGATCTTATTATAAATTAGGAAGTTCCTATGGAAAAAAAAATGACAAAATAAAAATTTTGTCCTGAAACTGTCTTTCCTTACATATAATTAGCCCTCCTCCTTTCACCTGACCAGGAGGAGGGGTGAGATGTCTAGTGTAAACCTTTTACAATTTCCCATCTATAGACACCCAGTGTTTGATCCAGGAGATACAACCAGGATTCGAGATTAGCAGTTCTCCTACTCAAGAAATCTCTACAATCACTACAATTTTTTTTCATTTATTCCTTTTGTTTTGTACTGCTTTACCTTTTGTATATGTTATTTTTATTTAATCATTTTTGTATTTTGTAATACAAAAATGATTAATACGGCAATTATTGTGTTACCCTGCAGATGCTAGATAGCTGGGTTACCATCTGAGCTAGTTTTACCCAATGTATGCAACTTGCTGGCCTAATAGAGTGATGGCAGCAATAAGTGTGGTTTGGATATGCCTACAGACTGTGGGGTACAGCTAGCTAATTTTTTGCCAATTGTGAGAGGTATGTGGATGAGTGAGTGTAAAATCACATCCAAGTCATGTGCGAAACTATTGGGCAATTTTTGAAACACCACCTCGCAAAAAATAAAAAATAAAAAGCAATCATAGTAACATAGTTAGTAAGGCCGAAAAAAATACATTTGTCCATCCAGTTCAGCCTATATTCCATTATAATAAATACCCAGATCTACGTCCTTCTACAGAACCTAATAATTGTATGATACAATATTGTTCTGCTCCAGGAAGACATCCAGGCCTCTCTTGAACCCCTCGACTGAGTTCGCCATCACCACCTCCTCAGGCAAGCAATTCCAGATTCTCACTGCCCTAACAGTAAAGAATCCTCTTCTATGTTGGTGGAAAAACCTTCTCTCCTCCAGACGCAAAGAATGCCCCCTTGTGCCCGTCACCTTCCTTGGTATAAACAGATCCTCAGCGAGATATTTGTATTGTCCCCTTATATACTTATACATGGTTATTAGATCGCCCCTCAGTCGTCTTTTTTCTAGACTAAATAATCCTAATTTCGCTAATCTATCTGGGTATTGTAGTTCTCCCATCCCCTTTATTAATTTTGTTGCCCTCCTTTGTACTCTCTCTAGTTCCATTATATCCTTCCTGAGCACCGGTGCCCAAAACTGGACACAGTACTCCATGTGCGGTCTAACTAGGGATTTGTACAGAGGCAGTATAATGCTCTCATCATGTGTACCCAGACCTCTTTTAATGCACCCCATGATCCTGTTTGCCTTGGCAGCTGCTGCCTGGCACTGGCTGCTCCAGGTAAGTTTATCATTAACTAGGATCCCCAAGTCCTTCTCCCTGTCAGATTTACCCAGTGGTTTCCCGTTCAGTGTGTAATGGTGATATTGATTCCCTCTTCCCATGTGTATAACCTTACATTTATCATTGTTAAACCTCATCTGCCACCTTTCAGCCCAAGTTTCCAACTTATCCAGATCCATCTGTAGCAGAATACTATCTTCTCTTGTATTAACTGCTTTACATAGTTTTGTATCATCTGCAAATATCGATATTTTACTGTGTAAACCTTCTACCAGATCATTAATGAATATGTTGAAGAGAACAGGTCCCAATACTGACCCCTGCGGTACCCCACTGGTCACAGCGACCCAGTTAGAGACTATACCATTTATAACCACCCTCTGCTTTCTATCACTAAGCCAGTTACTAACCCATTTACACACATTTTCCCCCAGACCAAGCATTCTCATTTTGTGTACCAACCTCTTGTGCGGCACGGTATCAAACGCTTTGGAAAAATCGAGATATACCACGTCCAATGACTCACCGTGGTCCAGCCTATAGCTTACCTCTTCATAAAAACTGATTAGATTGGTTTGACAGGAGCGATTTCTCATAAACCCATGCTGATATGGAGTTAAACAGTTATTCTCATTGAGATAATCCAGAATAACATCCCTCAGAAACCCTTCAAATATTTTACCAACAATAGAGGTTAGACTTACTGGCCTATAATTTCCAGGTTCACTTTTAGAGCCCTTTTTGAATAT
The DNA here is from genome assembly GCF_032444005.1 of Ranitomeya imitator. Lineage (NCBI taxonomy): Eukaryota > Metazoa > Chordata > Amphibia > Anura > Dendrobatidae > Ranitomeya > Ranitomeya imitator. The sequence continues at coordinate 640,783,341 of NC_091286.1, forward strand.
TGGCACCACATTTGCTATGCGCCAGTCCTGCGGAACAGACCCTGTCGCTATAGAGTCACTAAAAATAAGAAATAATGGTTTATCTATTACATTACTTAGTTCTCTTAGTACTCGTGGGTGTATGCCATCCGGACCCGGAGATTTATCTATTTTAATCTTATTTAGCCAGTTTCACACCTCTTCTTGGGTTAGATTGGTGACCCTTAATATAGGGTTTTCATTGTTTCTTGGGATTTCACCTAGCATTTCATTTTCCACCTTGAATACCGTGGAGAAGAAGGTGTTTAATATGTTAGCTTTTTCCTCGTCATCTACAACCATTCTTTCCTCACTATTTTTTAAGGGGCCTACATTTTCAGTTTTTATTCTTTTACTATTGATATAGTTGAAGAACAGTTTGGGATTAGTTTTACTCTCCTTAGCAATGTGCTTCTCTGTTTCCTTTTTGGCAGCTTTAATTAGTTTTTTAGATAAAGTATTTTTCTCCCTATAGTTTTTTAGAGCTTCAATGGTGCCATCCTGCTTTAGTAGTGCAAATGCTTTCTTTTTACTGTTAATTGCCTGTCTTACTTCTTTGTTTAGCCACATTGGGTTTTTCCTATTTCTAGTCCTTTTATTCCCACAAGGTATAAACCGCTTACACTGCCTATTTAGGATGTTCTTAAACATTTCCCATTTATTATCTGTATTCTCATTTCTGAGGATATTGTCCCAGTCTACCAGATTAAGGGCATCTCTAAGCTGTTCAAACTTTGCCTTCCTAAAGTTCAATGTTTTTGTGACTCCCTGACAAGTCCCCCTAGTGAAAGACAGGTGAAACTGCACAATATTGTGGTCGCTATTTCCTAAATGCCCAACCACCTGCAGATTTGTTATTCTGTCAGGTCTATTAGATAGTATTAGGTCTAAAAGTGCTGCTCCTCTGGTTGGATTCTGCACCAATTGTGAAAGATAATTTTTCTTGGTTATTAGCAGAAACCTGTTGCCTTTATGGGTTTCACAGGTTTCTGTTTCCCAGTTAATATCCGGGTAGTTAAAGTCCCCCATAACCAGGACCTCATTATGGGTTGCAGCTTCATCTATCTGCTTTAGAAGTAGACTTTCCATGGTTTCTGTTATATTTGGGGGTTTGTAACAGACCCCAATGAGAATTTTGTTACCATTTTTCCCTCCATGAATTTCAACCCATATGGACTCGACATCCTCATTCCCTTCGCTAATATCCTCCCTTAAAGTGGACTTTAGACAAGACTTTACATAGAGACAAACCCCTCCTCCTCTCCGATTTTTACGATCCTTTCTAAACAGACTGTAACCCTGTAAGTTAACTGCCCAGTCATAGCTTTCATCTAACCATGTCTCGGTTATTCCCACTATGTCAAAGTTACCTGTAGATATTTCTGCTTCTAGTTCTTCCATCTTGTTTGTCAGGCTTCTGGCAAAAAATATGTACCCAAAAATGGTACCAATGAAAATTTCAACCAATCCTTCATAATACCACCACAAAAAGAAAACTCACACAGCTCCATCAACATAAAATAAGAAAAGTATGTCTCTCAGAATAAGGCAACCATAAAAAGATTACTTTTATTTTAAAATTATTTTTTATCATGCAAATGTAATAAAATATATAAAAATATATGTAAATTTGGTGACAACATATTTGTAATGACCAACAGAAAAAAGTTTAATATATCAGTTACACAGTACAGTGAATGCATTTAAAACAGATACCCAAAAACAAAACCTTAAATATTTCAGAATTGCACTTTTTTAGGCTCTGACTCTTAAAAAAATTAATCAAAGTCTTTCAATAAATTATATGCATCCCAAAATTAAGCCACAAAAAAGGCAAAAATGTCTTAGGTTGCATTGAGTTATACAGCTCCACTTATTCCCATATCAGAGGCACAGGTGAGGTGGAATCTGTTGGTCACTTGGAAAGCATCTAAGATGCCAAGAAAGTCCTATTAATTAGAAAAGGATGTTAGAGCAATACCTAGCAAGGAGCCAACAAAATACGGAAATGTGAGGCCCTGGTAGGTCTACCCTACTAAACTTTGATGTTTTTCCAGGGAAAATACAAAGAATAGACATGTTTTCTTACTAAATAGTTTGTATTGGTACCAAAAATCCACTTATCTGGTTGCTTCATTCACCTAAATCATTTAAATCAAATTGTATAGACTATCTACTAGAGTTGTAAGAACTAGTTTCATGACCCAGTCTTTTAGGAGTCGAGTTCCTGCCTCTGCACAGGGGGAATCTCGAGCCATCTCCTCTGTAGTCTCCTTTTCTTCTCCAGCCGCAGAGGAGCCTGATCAGCGGAGACGTCGGTCCCAGCTTCTGGCTCAGCTTGATACGATGCGGATTATTACTGCTGCCTTTCCAGTTGCAGCCATTGTAACCAGTACTGGTCAGCCACGAGCAGACATCTCTGGGACTAAGTCCTGCTTTTCCCCTTCTGAGCATGCCCAGGGTAAGACCTCTCATTGGACGTCGGGGGTCACATGCTCAGGTAGTGCAGCAGCTCCCATTGGTCTTCTAGGAAGGTCCTCAAGATGCTCAGGTACTGCAGCAGCTCCCATTGGTCCTCCAGTGAGGAATTTTGTGTGTGCTATTCTGACTGCATGACCACTGTTCGCTCTATTTGGTAGCTGTGTTCCTCTGCGAGGTTAACCGGGCACAGCGTTCTCTTGTCTTTAGTGACTTTAGTACCGTCAGTTACTAGAAGCGGGTTTAACTCCTGCACGTTGGACCCTGGGTTGCAAACTCACCGATTACTCTATAAAGATATATTTGGTGCATTCCGCCAAACCCTAACAAAATACTAGCGCCAGGGTCTGGTTAGTAAATGGCGGATAAACAGCAATCTTTGTGGTACATCCAGTAGCTGGAGGGTAGGTTGGCGGCTCTCAAGCGCTCAACCTCAGCAGTGGATGTTACTGCAGTTGCTGTTCAGACTGCTAGCGTGGCTGCAGCACCCTTGTCCATTGCCACCCCTATTCCAGCTCTTTCTCGCCTCTTGCTGTTAAAGAAATTTTCTGGAAATAGTAAATCTTGTAGGGGTTTTGTGAGCCAGTGCTCTATACATCTTGAGCTTCTGGCCGCACGTTTCCCCACAGAGCAACCAAAGGTGGGATTTATAGTGTCTCTCCTGTTTGACAGAGCGTTGGAGTGGGCTACGCCGCTGTGGGAGCATGGCGATCATGTGGTGCAGAGTGCTCCGCTGTTCCTGAGCACTTTGAAACAGGTCTTTTTAGGACCTCGAGTCACCCATGATATGGCGCTCCAACTGTTGGCATTGACTCAGGGCTCGTCCTTGGTCAGCCATTTTGCCATCCACTTCCGTACCCTAGCATCTGAGTTGAAGTGGTCAGATAAAGCCCTTATCCCAATATTTTGGAGGGGGCTGGCTGACCACGTGAAGGACGCTCAGGCCACTATGGAGATTCACACCACACTGGAGGAGTTAATAGCTGTGTCCACTCGTATTGACCTCCATTTTCACGAGCGGAGGTTAGAGCAAGCCCAGTGTAGGCAGAGGTTTCAGCGGGCTCCCACCTTCGCCAAACCTTTGGAACCTCCGGTCCTGGTCCCTGAGTCACATGAGGCCATGGAGGTGTCACGAGCCAGATCTAAGTCCCGGACTGCTCGTACACTCAAGGTATGTCATGTTTGCCAGCAGTCAGGACATCTTGCCACCAGATGTCCCCAGTGGTCTAGGAAACGTCAGCTTCTAGTGGTAGTAGGTGGAGGTACACTAGACATGGCGACGTTTGCCTCCACATTCTTTAAGTGGACAATGTACTGAAAGCTCATTCTCCCACTCGGTAGAGCTCTGCGTGTATTCTGCGGCAGAGGGCAATTTTATGTCTTCACCCTTCACCCAACGTCATGCAATTCCCCTGGTAATGCTTGCTCAACCAGTTACCGTATGAGTGGTGAATGGATCGACACTGCCCTCACAGATAACACACCAGATCATCCCTTTTTCTCTGTCCATGTCGCCATCTCATCAGGAGATTATATCTCTGCTCATCATTCCTGGGGGAATTGATGAGGTCCTGTTAGGGATACCTTGGCTACGGTACCACTCTCCTCATATTGAGTGGTCCACAGGCAGAATTTTGGGATGGGGTGAATCTTGTAGGGGTAGATGTCAGAGGGAATGCGCTCAGGTTGCTACTACCGAGGTACCCGCAGATCTATCCTCTCTCCCCAAGCAATACTGGCCCTATGCGGACGTGTTCTCCAAAAGGGCTACAGGGACCCTTCCGCCTCACCGCTCCTATGACTGTCCTATAGACCTCTTGCCTGGTGCTGAGGTCGAGTCTATCCGTTGTCTCTCCTGGAGATGGAGGCAATGTCACAGTACATCCAGGAAAATCTGTCAAGGGGATTCATTACGAAGTCAGTGTCACCTGCAGGGGCTGGTTTCTTCATGCAGAAGAAGAACGGGGAACTATGTCCATATATAGACTACAGGGGTCTTAACGCCATCACCGTTAAGAATAAATATCCCCTGCCCCTGATATCTGAGCTCTTTGATAGGCTTCGGGGAGCAAGGGTATTTACTAAACTAGATCTGAGGGGGGCTTACAACCTGATTCGCATTCGTGAGGGGGATGAATGGAAGACAGCTTTTGACACCAGGGATGGGCACTATGAATATCTAGTGTATCTAGTAATGCCCTTTGGGCTCTGTAATGCCCCAGCCGTTTTCCAAGCCTTTGTAAACGATATCTTCTGGGATATACTCTCCACCTCGGTCATTCTCTATCTGGATGATATCCTCAATATCCTCTCCAGATATTGACTCCCACCGGAGAGATGTGTGTAAAAGTCTTCAACCTCTTACTAGCTAATTCCCTCTACGACAAGTTGGAGAAATGTGTGTTTGAGCAGGAGTCCTTACCTTTCCTGGGCTATATCATCTCCGCCCAGGGATTGGATATGGATCCTGCCAAACTACAAGCTGTGATTGACTGACAAGAACCCCATTCTCTTAAAGTGGTGCAGCGCTTTATGAGGTTCATTAAGTATTATCGCCAGTTCATTTCTCATTTCTCAACTTTAGTAGCTCCATTGGTGGCCCTCACCAAGAAGGGAGCCAATCCCAAATTGTGGTCTGAGGAGGTCTCCAAGACCTTCACTTCTAATAAGTCCCATTTTGCTAGCGCTCCCATCCTATATCACCCAGATGTAGATAAGCCATTTATAATGGAGGTGGATGCCTCTTCTGTTGGTGCTGGAGCAGTCATCTTTCAAAAGGATGCTCAAGGTCGGAAGCATCCTTGCTTCTTCTTTTCGAAGACCTTCACACCAGCGGAGAGGAATTATTTCATCGGGGACAGGGAGTTGCTAGCAATGAAGTTAGCCTTCTCTGAGCGGAGACAACTTTTGGAGGGGGCTCGCTTTTCTTTCCAAGTGTTCACAGACCACAAAAATTTGGTTTATCTACAGACAGCCCAGCGGTTAAATTCTCACCAAGCCAGATGGTCCTTGTTCTTCTCCCGGTTCCATTTCATCCTCCATTTCCTTTCCGGGGAGAAGAACATTCGTGCCGACGCTCTCTCTCGTTCCATTGTGTCAGCTGAGGAGGAGGAAGAGGAGCCATGGCTTATTGTCCCTACCAAGAGTCTGAGAACTCTGGCCCCGGTTTCGCTAGAGTCTGTGCCTCCAGGCCAGACTTTTGTACCATCCAATCTGCGTCCAGAAGTTCTTTCTTGGGCTCACTCGACCAGGGTGGGTGGACATTTTGGGCGTGTTTCTCCTGCGCCAAGAACAAGTCTCCTTGTCAACAGCCAGCTGAGTTGCTTTCCCCCTGCCGGTGGCAGACAGGCCCTGGAGATGGTCGGGATGGATTTTGTGGTGGGCTTAACCAAGTCTCCCAGCTGCACCATTATTTGAGTGATCACCGACCATTTTTCCAAAAAGGTGCACTTGGTGCCTCTTCCACGGCTACCTTTTGCATGGGCGCTGGCAGCATTGTTTATCAAACATATCTTTTGCCTACACGGTATGCCGAACAAAATTGTGAATGACCGGGGTCCCCAGTTTGCGTCTCGATTCTGGAGAGAGCTTTGTCGTCTGCTCAGCATTGAGTTGAATCTCTCGTTGGCATATCATCCTGAGACGAATGGGTTGGTAGAGAGGGCCAACCAAACTCTGGTCACATATCTACATCATTTTGTTTCTGCCAGGCAGGATGACTGGGCATCCTTGCTACCATGGGCGGAGTTGCGCCTAACAACGCCATAGCCGACTGCACCAGTCAGACTTCGTTCCTCCTTAATTATGGCCAGCATCCACGTGTCCCTGTGCCCATGCCTGTGTCTTCTGCCGACTCCAGGGTGGCAGACTGGGCTGTGGAGGCACGGGACAATTGGGACCACACTCACAATTGGGACCGCCCTGCTCCGACCTTTGCTCCTGGCGACTTAATGTGGCTCTCTGCCCGTAACATCAAGCTGCGTGTTGAGTCCACTAAGTTTGCACCTCACTACTTGGGTCCCTTCAAGGTCCTCAAACAGACTAACCCTGTGGTCTCCCGTCAGGCCCTTCCTCCATGCCTAGGTATCACCGACACCTTTCATGTGTCCCTCTTGAAGCCCGTATACATGTCCCGGTATTCTGAGTCATCTGCCGGGACATCGGGTTCGTCTACAGACGATTACAAGGCGAACGCTATTTTGGGGTGCAAGGTGGTACGTGGCGAGAAATTTTATTTGGTGGACTGGAGGAGTTATAACCCAGAGGACAGGTCTTGGGAGCCTGCTGAGCACATTCGAACTCCACAGCTCATTGCGGCTTTCGAGCGTAGCGAGGTCCAAGGAAGGGAGCCCTATGAGGGGGGTAATGTTAGGGGTCGAGTTCCCACCTCTGCGGTCTCCCATTCTTCTCCAGCCGCAGTGGAGCCTGCTCAATGGAGATGTTGGGCCCAGCGTCTGGCTCAGCCTTATACAATGCGGATGATTACTGCTGCCTTTCCAAGTTCAACCATTGTAACTAGTACTGGTCAGCGGCGAGCAGAGATCTCTGGGACTAAGTCCTGCTTTTCCCCTTCTGAGCATGCCCAGGGTAAGATCTCTTATTAGACGTTGGGGGTCACATGCTTAGGTACTGCAGCAGCTCCCGTTTTTCCTCTAGGAAGGTCCTGAAGTTGCTGCAGCTATAAAAGGTTCTCATGGTTGCACGGCAATGCATTAGCTTCAAATAACTTATGTGTTCTGCGCCAGTGTGGTCATGTGTATGTGGTTTTGGGGTTCAACTGAAATAAGCCCCTAGAATACTTGCACCTCCGGTGAGGAGTTTGTGTGAGCGGATTCAGGGCCCTGCTGAAATAAGCCCCTAGAATACAGGCACCTCCGGTGATGAGTTTTGCGTGTGCTATTCTGACTGCATGACCACTGTTTGCTCTATTTGGTAGCTGTGTTCCTCTGTGAGGTTAACAGGGCACAGCGTTCTCTTGTCTTTAGTGACTCTGTGAAGTAACAGAGTTCACTTATACCGCCATATAGTACCATCAGTTACTAGCAGCGGGTTTTACTCCTGCACGTGGACCCCGGGTTGCAAACGCACCGATTACTCCATAAATATATATTTGGTGTGTTCCGCCAAACCCTAACACAGTCCATCAGCCAAGAAAGTAATCTGTGACCATAGTGTCAAAACTCCTGTGTATTACTGATGCAGGGAGAGCTGTGCGGCACAGCAAGGGAGCTGAGAGCAGAGCGGCGGGAACTCACCGGATAGCAAACAGGACCTGAACCATGTGACAGGGAAGGAGGTAGTCGAGTGCGGTGCCAAATGCCAGTGTGCAGAGGAGATGATATACACTGGAGAGAAGTTAAATGTGCCAAGATCAAAACCAAGAGATAACAAGGTAAAAGAGGGGTGAGGCGGAGGGATAGTCAGAAAAGTAAGCCAAAGGTCAGAGAGCCAGCAGAACAAACAAGCAAATGCAAACCGAGCACACACTCAAGGGGTAAGACACACAAACTAAACGAAAGTATAGCTAACAGGGAATACTAGTCTGGAGTGTGTATAAATACCCCTCCCAGATCCAAAGAGAGGTCAGCCATATTAACCCAGACAGAGCAGGACATGAACCATGCCCTATACCATTGTCAAGGTGAAAATATATGTCTTTATTAGTGTTGAGCGATACCTTCCGATATCGGAAAGTATCGGTATCGGATAGGATCGACCGATATTCAAAAAATATCGGATATCGCCGATACCGATACCCGATCCCAATGCAAGTCAATGGGACCAAAATATCGGAATTAAAATAAACCCTTTCTTTCCTTGTAGGTTCATTCTACATGAAGGAAAACAACTAAGAATAATGCAGGATGTATTTGGGGAGGTGGCGGAGACATTAAAGTCATAGAAGTTTAGCCCAATCAAATAGAATAGCATGTTTTTTTGTTTTTTTTTAAAGACGTTCGGAGTGACAAAGATTTTGACTATGTAAATATTTTTTTTTATTTTGTCAGATATTGATGTTTCACTATTCCACGACCTTCCCCTTCTTTTTTTTTTTTACTTTTCCCACACTTTCATCTTCATCATCATCAGCATCTTTGACATCAACTTCTTCTTCACCTTATTCATCTTCTTCTTCATCCTTTACCTTTTGTTTTTTTTTTTTATTACATTCTTCATATTCATTTTATTCAACTATTATTATTCTTTCTATTCTACATATTAATTTTATTCAACTGTATTATTCTTCCTATTCTACTTCTTCATCATATTCTCATTTGTGACAGGCATTCCCGTAGTTGTTATCTATAAAAGTTGGAAGATTACACCTTCCGTTCTGCCAGTCACAAAAGTTACATTTGTCCGCGTTCAGTTTGGCCTGCAGCATCAGGCTTTATCCAGGGGCACCACGAGGAGGAACGGACTCACCCCCATACACTGCTTAGTCTTCTTCTGCATATAATTGAGATAATATCTTTTGCTCTGATATTAAGTGTTATGCTTAATGTTCTTCTGCTCTTTGTTCTGCAGCCTCTTGTTCTTCTGCTTCTCGGTCTTCCATGTCGTCGTCTCCAGTGTCGTCATCTCCGCCGTCGTCGTCTCCGCCGTCGTCGTCTCCGCCGTCGTCGTCTCCGCCGTCGTCGTCATCGGGGTAGTCTTCCGGGTTGTCGTCGTCGTCGTCATCGGGGTGGTCTTCCGGGTCGTCGACTTTAGGGTCTTCAACTTGGTAATGTAGCAGAAGGTACAAGAAGGCTGAGAAAATGCCAAGAACCTGATGATGGAACTGGAACTCGGATGGCTACCCGAAGGTTCAAGAGCCTATGGAACTACCGAGGACCAGCTGACGTTACTGGAACCCGGTTACTAAGCAGGAGGTACCCGTGCTAAAAAGCACTACCAAGGACCGCCTGACGTTGGCGGAACTCGGATACCCAGAAGGAGGCACCTAAGCCAAAGGCTCTGCCCGGAACCAGCTGACGGTACTGGAACCAGGATGGGGAGCAGAAGGTACAAGAGCAAAAGACACTGCCGAGAACCAGCTGACGGTACTGGAACCCGGATGGGTAGCCGAAGGTCCAAGAGCCAATGGAACTACCAAGGACCAGCTGACGTTACTGGAACTCGGTTACTAAGCAGGAGGTACCCGTGCCTGAAAGCACTACCAAGGACCACCTGACGTTGGTGGAACTTGGATACCCAGAAGGAGGCACCTAAGCCAAAGGCTCTGCCCGGAACCAGCTGACAGTACTGGAACCAGGATGGGGAGCAGAAGGTACAAGAGCAAAAGACACTGCCGAGAACCAGCTGACGGTGCTGGAACCAGGTGGTGGACCCGAAGACCCACAGGAGAGGAGAGAACAGCTAGGCCGCGAGGCAGCCGCAGTTACCGAACCCCAACAGTCCTATAGGGGGAGCTGGGCCTACTGGCACTACAGAACCAGCCTTGACTACCAGTTCACGCAGCCCACATAGGAAGCTCCTAAACTGGAGGCACCCTGGAGTTGGCTAACCCGACCGCACCACGACGGGGCAAGCATAGGCGTCTCAGTGAGCTTGACACAACCCGGAAACAGCTGACGGTGCTGAAACCAGGTTTGGCACGAGTGAGTACCTGTGACAAAACCACTGCCGAGAACCAGCTGGCGGTGCTGGAACCCAGATGCGTTGCCCCAGTGTGCAAGAGCCAATGGCACGACCGAGGACCAGCTGACGGTGCTGGAACCCGGTTACTAAGCTGTAGGTGCCCGCGCTTAAAAGCACTACCAAGGACCGCCTGACGTTGGCGGAACTCATATACCCAGGAAGAGGCACCTAAGCCAAAGGCTCGGCCCGGAACCAGCTGACGGTGCTGGAACCAGGTGGTGGACCCCAAGGCCCACAGGAGAGAAGAGAACAGCTAGGCCGCGAGGCAGCCGCAGTTACCGAACCCCAACAGTCCTACAGGGGGAGCTGGGCCTACTGGCACTACAGAACCAGCCTTGACTACCAGTTCACGCAGCCCACATAGGAAGCTCCTAAACTGGAGGCCCTGGAGTTGGCTAACCCGACCGCATCACGACGGGGCAAGCATAGGCGTCTCAGTGAGCTTGACACGACCCGGAAACAGCTGACGGTGCTGAAACCAGGTTTGGCACGAGGGAGTACCTGTGACAAAACCACTGCCGAGAACCAGCTGGCGGTGCTGGAACCCAGATGCGTTGCCCCAGTGTGCAAGAGCCAATGGCACGACCGAGGACCAGCTGACGGTGCTGGAACCCGGTTACTAAGCTGTCGGTGCCCGCGCTTAAAAGCACTACCAAGGACCGCCTGACGTTGGCGGAACTCGGATACCCAGGAGGAGGCACCTAAGCCAAAGGCTCGGCCCGGAACCAGCTGACGGTGCTGGAACCAGGTGGTGGACCCCAAGGCCCACAGGAGAGGAGAGAACAGCTAGGCCGCGAGGCAGCCGCAGTTACCGAACCCCAACAGTCCTACAGGGGGAGCTGGGCCTACTGGCACTACAGAACCAGCCTTGACTACCAGTTCACGCAGCCCACATAGGAAGCTCCTAAACTGGAGGCACCCTGGAGTTGGCTAACCCGACCACACCACGACGGGGCAAGCATAGGCGTCTCAGTGAGCTTGACACGACCCGGAAACAGCTGAAGGTGCTGAAACCAGGTTTGGCACGAGGGAGTACCTGTGACAAAACCACTGCCAAGAACCAGCTGGCGGTGCTGGAACCCAGATGCGTTGCCCCAGTGTGCAAGAGCCAATGGCACGACCGAGGACCAGCTGACGGTGCTGGAACCCGGTTACTAAGCTGTAGGTGCCCGCGCTTAAAAGCACTACCAAGGACCGCCTGACGTTGGCGGAACTCGGATACCCAGGAGGAGGCACCTAAGCCAAAGGCTCGGCCCAGAACCAGCTGACGGTGCTGGAACCAGGTGGTGGACCCCAAGGCCCACAGGAGAGGAGATAACAGCTAGGCCGCGAGGCAGCCGCAGTTACCAAACCCCAACAGTCCTACAGGGGAAGCTGGGCCTACTGGCACTACAGAACCAGACTTGACTACCAGTTCACGCAGCCCACATAGGAAGCTCCTAAACTGGAGGCACCCTGGAGTTGGCTAACCCGACCGCACCAGGACGGGGCAAGCATAGGCGTCTCAGTGAGCTTGACACGACCCGGAAACAGCTGACAGTGCTGAAACCAGGTTTGGCACGAGGGAGTACCTGTGACAAGAACACTGCCGAGAACCAGCTGGCGGTGCTGGAACCCGGATGCGTTGCCTATCAAAGATTGTCTTCCTACAGCCCCAACTAGCGGTGTTGGAGCAAAGGGTAAGCAGGGGGAGCAGAGTGTAGGCCGAAGCCTGCACTGGAGTCAGCTTTGTGTCTGCGTTGCGTTTGCAGGACACTTTGCCGGCTACACAGCGGGGGAACAGCTGGTGGTGCTGAACCCCACTAACACATTGGCTGGTGTTTTTCTCTGTGCAGCTAGCACTTCCGGGCAAAAACTAGCGGTGTTATAGCCCAGGGGCAGCAGGAGGAGGAGAGCAGCAGAGTGTAGGCCGAAGCCTAGTTGAACCAATTTCAAAGGTAACCTTTAACTCCCCCTCAGGTGTTACAAAGTACAAGAGCCACACCTTGTGCAGCATTAATGCTGCACAAGTAAAAGGTTGCTCTATTAATTTTTCTACTTGCACACGCTGAATGCAACACGTACACAATTTAGCCCATTCTACAGTCAAACTGTAGTTGAGGCGTGACTTGTATTTTTAAGGAGACGCAGCATAGGTGTCCCAAATAACGCCTTTGTGCTTGGCGCAGCTTCCTGAGCATTGTTTTTTGCTGTACAGGAGTCTGCGCTCTTGTGTTATCCCTTGGCAATGCCCTGTTAGCGCTGCCCGTCTTATGACCTCATTTCATGTTGTCCGCTGCGGTTAACGATGGCCATAAATCCCAGACCCACAGTGCCTTTTCATAAAGTCACACTGCGGTGCTGGGATTCGTGGCCTTGAGCAGTAAATATTTTCGACGCTCACACACGTCCTTACACCTGCTTCAGACTGGGCGGACTCTGCTGATCCCTTTTCGCATGCCGCGGCCATGAGGCCGCACAGTCTGAAGAAGGCGGAAGGAGATGAGTGACGACAGGCGAACATATGCACTGCTCGTGCCCATAAACCACACCCTCGCTGACAAAATAAATAAGACAACGAGGGGCGTTGTTTCACGCAGGGCGGACGCACAGGCACAGGCAGCCAACCAATGATGTCAGAAGATGGGCAGCGCTACCATGGGTGGTGCTGCGTATCATTAGAAAGGAAAGTCACACCTCAGGGACAGTGGAATGGTCTCAATGAGACACATTTTGTACGTGTTGAGTTCCACGTGGGCAAGGAGAAAAAGTCAGCCACCTTGTACATATGCAGCAGTACTGCTGAACAAGGTGGCTGTTATACATAGAAACACCTGGGGGTGGGGGGCAGGCTCCCTTCAATTTCAGTTCATGTGCCTGTATGGCGTTTGCAGGTCACGTTGCCGGCTACACAGCTGGGGAACAGCTGGCGGTGCTGAACCCCACTGACACATTGGCTGGTGTTTTTCTCTGTGCAGCTAGCACTTCCAGGCTAAAACTGGCGGTGTTATGAGCCCAGGGTCAGCAGGAGGAGGAGAGGAGCAGAGTGTAGGCCGAAGCCTGCACTGGTGGCAGCTTTTGTTCTGTTGTGCCTGCGTGGCATTTGCAGGTCACGTTGCCGGCTACACAGCTGGGGAACAGCTGGCGGTGCTGAACCCCACTGACACATTGGCTGGTGTTTTTCTCTGTGCAGCTAGCACGTCCGGGCAAAAACTGGCGGTGTTAGAGCCCAGGGTCAGCAGGAGGAGGAGAGGAGCAGAGTGTAGGCCGAAGCCTGCACAGGTGGCAGCTTTTGGTCAGTTGTGCCAGCGTGGCTTGTGCTGGACACGATGCCGGCTACACAGCAGGGGAACAGCTGGCGGTGCTGAATCCCACTAACACATTGGCGGGTGTTTTTCTCTGTGCACCTAGCACTTCCAGGCTACAACTGGCGGTGTTATAGCCCAGGGTCAGCAGGAGGAGGAGAGGAGCAGAGTGTAGGCCGAAGCCTAGTTGAACCAATTTCAAAGGTAACCTTTAACCCCCCCCTCAGGTGTTGCAAGGTACAAGAGCCACACCTTGTGCAGCATTAATGCTGCACAAGTAAAAGGTTGCTCTCTTAATTTTTCTCCTTGCACACGCTGAATAAAACACGCACACTATTTAGCCCATTCTACTGTAAAACAGTAGTGGAGGCGTGACTTTTCTTTTTAAAGAAAAGCAGCACAGGTGTCGAAAATAACACCTTGGTGCATGGGCGCAGCTTCCTGAGCGTTGTTATTTGCTGTACAGGAGTCTGCGCTCTTGTTATCCCTTGGCCATGCGCTGTGAGCGCTTCCTGTCTTCTGACCTCATTTCATGTCGGCCATTGCGGTTAGCGATGGACATGAATCCCAGACCCACAGTGTGTTTTCAAAAAATCACACTGCGTGGCTGGGATTCGTGGCCTTGTGCAGTAAATATGTTTGCCGCTCACACATGTCCTTACACCTGCTTCAGACTGGGCGGCCTCATCTGATCTCTTATCGCATGCCGCGGCCATGAGGCCACCCAGTCTGAAGAAGGCGGAAGGAGATGAGTGAACACAGGCAAACATATGCACTGCACATGCCCATCAATCACACCCTCGCTGTCCAAAAAAATAAGACACCGAGGGGCGTTGTTTCGAGCAGGGCAGACGCACAGGTGCAGCCAGCTAACCAATGATGTCAGAAGACGGGCAGCACTACCAAGGGTGGTGCTGCGTATCATTAGAAAGGAAAGTCACACCTCAGGGACAGTGGAATGATCTCAATGAGACACATTTAGTACGTGTTTAATTAAACGTGGGCAAGGAGAAAAAGTCAGCCACCTTGTACAAATGCAGCAGTACTGCTGTACAAGGTGGCTGTTATACATAGAATCACCTGGGGGTGGGGGGCAGGCTTCCTTCAATTTCAGTTCATGTGCCTGCGTGGCGTTTGCAGGACACGTTGCCAGCTACACAGCAGGGGAACAGCTGGCGTTGCTGAACCCCACTGACACATTGACTGGTGTTTTTCTCTGTGCAGCTCGCATGTCCAGGCAAAAACTGGCGTTAGAGCCCAGGGTCAGCAGGAGAAGGAGAGGAGCAAAGTGTAGGCCGAAGCCTGCACTGGTGGCAGCTTTTGGTCGGTTGTGCCAGCGTGGCTTGTGCTGGACACGATGCCGGCTACACAGCAGGGGAACAGCTGGCGGTGCTGAACCCCACTAACACATTGGCTGTTGTTTTTCTCTGTGAAGCTCGCATTTCCGGGCAAAAACTGGCGGTGTTAGAGCCCAGGGTCAGCAGGAGAAGGAGAGGAGCAAAGTGTAGGCCGAAGCCTGCACTGGTGGCAGCTTTTGGTCGGTTGTGCCAGCGTGACTTGTGCTGGACACGATGCCGGCTACACAGCAGGGGAACAGCTGGCGGTGCTGAACCCCACTAACACATTGGCTGTTGTTTTTCTCTGTGAAGCTCGCATTTCCGGGCAAAAACTGGCGGTGTTAGAGCCCAGGGTCAGCAGGAGAAGGAGAGGAGCAAAGTATAGGCCGAAGCCTGCACTGGTGGCAGCTTTTGGTCGGTTGTGCCAGCGTGGCTTGTGCTGGACACGATACCGGCTACACAGCAGGGGAACAGCTGGCGGTGCTGAACCCCACTAACACATTGGCTGTTGTTTTTCTCTGTGAAGCTCGCATTTCCGGGCAAAAACTAGCGGTGTTAGAGCCCAGGGTCAGCAGGAGGAGGAGAGGAGCAGAGTGTAGGCCGAAGCCTAGTTGAACCAATTTCAAAGGTAACCTTTAACCCCCCCTCAGGTGTTGCAAGGTACAAGAGCCACACCTTGTGCAGCATTAATGCTGCACAAGTAAAAGGTTGTTCTATTTAGTTTGCTTCTTGCACACGCTGAATAAAACACGTACACTATTTAGCCCATTATCCTGTCTAACAGTAGTGGAGGCGTGACTTGTATTTTTAAGGAGACGCGGCACAGGTGTCAAAATTTACACCTAGGTGCTGGGCGCAGATTCCTGAGCGTTGTTATTAGCTGTACAGGAGTCTGCGCTATTGTGATCCCTTGGCCATGCGCTGTGAGCGCTGCCTGTCTTCTCACCTCATTTCATGTTGGCCTTTGCGGTTAGCAATGGATATGAATCCCAGGCCCGCAGTGTGTTTTCAAAAAATCACACTGCGTGGCTGGGATTCGTGGCCTTGTGCAGTAAATATGTTTGCCGCTCACACATGTCCTTACACCTGCTTCAGACTGGGCGGCCTCAGCTGATCCCTTATCGCCTACCACGGCCAGGAGGCCGCACAGTCTGAAGAAGGCGGAAGGAGAGGAGTTAAAACAGGCGAACATATGCACTGCACATGCCCATCAATCACACCCTCGCAGCCAAAATATATGAAACGAGGGGGGTTGTGTCGGGCAGGGCGGACGCACAGGCACAGTCAGCCAACCAATGATGTCAGAAGACGGGCAGCGCTACCAAGGGGGGTGGTGCGTGTCATTAAAAAGGAAAGTCACACCTCAGGGACATTGTAATGGTCTGTAATGAGACACATATTTTACGTGTTTAATTCTACGTGGGCAAGGATAAAAAATCAGCCACCTTGTACAAATGCAGCAGTACTGCAGTACTAGGTGGCTGTTATACATAGAAACACCTGGGGGGGTGGGGCCAGGTTCCCTTTAATTTCAGTTCATGTGCCTGCATGGCGTTTGCAGGTCACGTTGCCGGCTACACAGCAGGGGAACAGCTGGCGTTGCTGAACCCCACTAACACATTGGCTGGTGTTTTTCTCTGTGCAGCTAGCACTTCCGTGCAAAAACTAGCGGTGTTTAAGCCCAGGGTCAGCAGGAGGAGGAGAGGAGCAGAGTGTAGGCCGAAGCCCGCACTGGTGGCAGCTTTTGTTCTGTTGTGCCAGCGTGGCTTGTGCTGGACACGTTGCCGACTACACAGCAGGGGAACAGCTGGCGGTGCTGAACCCCACTGACACATCACCTAGTGTTTTTTCTGTGTAGACAACACTTCCAGGTGGCAACTGACAGTGTTGAAACCCAGGCAAAGAGGAGCAGAGTGTAGGCCGAAGCCTGCAGTGGAGCAAGTTGAAAGGGAACCTTTAACCCCCCCCCCCAGGCATTTGTTGCTGAAAGAGCCATCTTGTACAGCAGTAATACTGCACATGGAAAATGGTGGCTCTGAAAATTATGCTCCTTGCAAACGCTGAAGTACACACTCATATAATGTGTCCCCTCACACTGTCAAACCGTCCCGGAAGTGGGACTTTCCTTTGTAATGTGACACAGCAAAGCCGTCATTCCAACCCCCTAGGTGCTGTGCGCCACCTCCTCAACGTTGTTTGGTTCTGTCACGGAGCCCGCGCTGTAATGTTATCCCTTGGCCATGCACAGTTAGCCCGTGTCCGTCTTCTGACATCATGTAGGTGTCAGGCTGGCAGTGCCTGTGCGTCCAAGCTGCCCGAGATCCAACCTTGCAGTGTCATCTAATGTAGTCCCACTGCGGGCCAGGGATCCATGGGCATGCACAGTGCATATCATCACCTCTCACTCACCTCCTTCCTGCTTCTTCAGACTGTGCGGCGTCACGGCCGTGGCATGCTATTAGGGATCAGCTGACGCCGCCGAGTCTGAAGAAGCGTGAAGAAGGGGAGTGAGAGGCTAGTATATGCACTGCGCATGGCCATGGATACCAGGCCCACTGTGGGATCACATTAGACGACACTGCGAGGTGGGATTTCGGGCAGCGTGGACGCACAGGCGCAGCCAGGACGACAACAAATGATGTCAGAGGACGGGCAGCGCAAACTGTGCATGGCCAAGGGATAACATAACAGCGCAGGGTCCATGACGGAATCAAACAACGCTAAGGAGCCAGCGCACGGTGGCAAGGGGGTAGCAATGACGGCTGTGCTGCGTCACATTACAAAGGTAAGTCCCACCTCCGGGACGGTTGGACGGTGTGAGGGGACACATTACATGAGTGTGTATTTCAGCGTTTGCAAGGAGCGTAATTTCCAGAGCGACCCTTCCCTTGTGCAGTATTAGTGCTGCACATGGTGGCTCTTTCAGTAACAAACGCCTAGGAGGGGGGGGGACAGGTCCCCTTACATTTTAGTTGTGCCAGCGTGGCGGTCGCATGACACGTTGCCGGATACACAGCTGGGGATCAGCTGACGTTACTAAACCCCAATAACAGAGGAGCGACTGTTGACTGTGCAGACAGCACTTCCAGGCACCAACTGGCGGTGTTAGAGCCCAGGGACAGCAGGAGGAGCAGATTGGAGGTATTGCCGCACACACAGCTGGGGATCATCTGACGTTACTGAACCCCAATAACAGAGGAGCGACTGTTAACTGTGCAGACAGCACTTCCAGGCACCAACTGGCGGTGTTAGAGCCCAGGGACAGCAGGAGGAGCAGATTGGAGGTATTGCCGCACACACAGCTGGGGATCAGCTGACGTTACTGAACCCCAATAACAGAGGAGCGACTGTTAACTGTGCACACAGCACTTCCAGGCACCAACTGGCGGTGTTAGAGCCCAGGGACAGCAGGAGGAGCAGATTGGAGGTATTGCCGCACACACAGCTGGGGATCAGCTGACGTTACTGAACCCCAATAACAGAGGAGCGACTGTTAACTGTGCACACAGCACTTCCAGGCACCAACTGGCGGTGTTAGAGCCCAGGGTCAGCAGGAGGAGCAGAGGAACAGAGTGTAGGCCGAAGCCTGATTGGAGCAAGTTGAAAGGGAACCTTTAACCCCCCCCAAGACGTTTGTAGCTGAAAGAGCCATCTTGTGCAGCACTAAGGATGCAAAAGGAAAAGGTTGCTTTTTTAATTATGCTCCTTGCAAACACTGAAGTAAACACTAAAAATGTGTCCCCTTATACCGTTCAACCGTCCCGGAGGTGCGAATTTCCTTCGTAATAGGACACATCACAGCTGTCATTCCTATCCCCTTGGTGCCGTGCGCTGCCTCCTCAGCGTTGTTTTAAGCTGTCACGGAGCCTGCGCTGTTCTGTTAGCCCTTGGCCATGCCCAATTAGCGCTGCCTGTCTTCTGACATAATTTGGTGTCAGGCTGTCAGTGCCTGTGCGTCCACGCTGCTCCAGATCCCACCTCGCAGTCTCGTCTAACGTAATCCCACTGCGGGCCTTGGATCCATGGGCATGCACAGTGCATATACTCGACTCTCACTCCCCTCCTTCCCTCTTCTTCAGACTGTGCGGTGTCACGGCCGTGGCATGCTATTAGGGATCAGCTGACGGCGCACAGTCTAAAGAAGGCGGAGGGAAATGAGCGAGAGCCCGAGGGGAAGATATGCACTGCGCATGCCCATGGATCCCAGGCCCGCAGTGTGACTCAATCAGAAGACACTGCGAGGCGGGATCTCGGGCAGCGCGGCCGCACAGGCGCAGCCAGCCTGACACCAAATTATGTCAGAAGACAGGCAGCGCAAATAGGGCATGCCCAAGGGATAACAGAACAGCGCAGGCTCCGTGACAGCTTAAAACAACGCTGAGGAGGCAGCGCATGGCACCAAGGGGGTGAGAATGACGGCTGTGCTGCGTCACATTACGAAGGAAAGTCCCAGCTCCGGGACGGTATAACGGTATCAGTGAACACATTTTATAAGTGTTAAGTTCTGCGTGTGCAAGGAGCTAAACCAAAAGAGCTACCTTTTCCTTGTGCAGCATTACTGCTGCACAAGATGGCTCTTTCAGTAACAAACGACTGGGGGGGGGACAGGTTCCCTTACATTTAGGTTGTTGTGCCAGCGTGGCGGTCGCAGGACACATTGCCGGCTACACAGCTGGGGATCAGCTGACGTTACTGAAACCCAATAACACTGGGTCGTATGTTTTTACTGTGCAGCCTGCACTTCTGAGCCGCAACTGGCGGTGTTGGAGCCCAGGAATAGCAGTTCAGGTGGTAGAAAGATGAACACAGCAGGAGACCTGGATGACACCCAATTACTTAATCAGGCAGAGGAGTGGCAAATTCCTGCGAGATCCAGGCCTGGTTCATTTTCAGGAAAGTAAGCCGGTCAACGTTATCGGAGGACAGTCGCATGCGACGGTCTGTTAGTACACCACCTGCGGCACTAAAGACACGTTCCGATAAGACACTAGCCGCAGGGCAAGCCAGCACCTCCAATGCATACTGGCTTAGCTCTGGCCATGTATCCAGCTTAGAGACCCAAAACTTGAACGGGGAATAGCCGTCTGGGAGTACAGTAAGAGGGCAAGCCATGTAGTCTGTCACCATCTGACGGAACCGTTGCCTCCTGCTGACTGGAGCCGCCGGTGATGGTGTAGACATTTGGGGCGGGCACACAAAAGTGTGCCAGAGTTGTGCCATACTGGGCTTGCCTTGGGCAGAGGCACTGCTTCTGCTCCCTCTTTGGGCAGAGCCTCCCCCACTGCCTCGACGCATTGAGCTGCTTTGTAAAGCACTAGCAGCACTCCTCTCAGTTGGACAGGAGAAGATGATGGAATTCACCAGTGTGTCGTGGTACTCCCGCAATTTACGCTCCCGGGTCAACGCTGGGATGAGGTTTTGGACGTTGTCCCGGTAGCGAGGATCGAGGAGGGTGAACACCCAATAATCAGGCATGTTGAGAATGTGGTTGATGCGGCGGTCGTTTCTCAGGCACTGCAGCATGAAATCCACCATGTGCTGCAGAGTGCCAACTGGCCCAGAAACGTTGTCCCCTGCTTGAGACATGATCTCTGCCCGCTCGTCATCACCCCACCCTCGCTGTACACACTGACCACTGGACAATTGTGTCGCTCCCTCCTCTGGACGGAGCTCTTCCTCCTCCATTGACTCTTCCTCATCCTCCTCACAAATTGGTCCCTGCGTACCCCTTTGTGAGGAACCACGTGGCGCTGACTCTCCAGAAGCTGATGGAAAAGGTGACTCCTCATCCTCCACCTTTTCCACAACATCATCCCTTAACCCTTGCAAAGTTTGCTGAAGCAGGCAGATAAGGGGGACAGTCATGCTGACTAGCGCATCATCTGCACTTGCCATCCGCATGGAATAATCAAAAGGACGCAAAACCTGGCAGACGTCCTTCATAGTGGCCCACTCTGTGGTTGTGAAGTCTGATCGGCGCTGACTGCGACTTCTTTGCGCCTGATGCAGCTGGTACTCCATAACTGCTTGCTGCTGCTCACACAACCGCTCCAACATATGTAACGTGGAATTCCACCGGGTAGGTAGGTCACATATGATGCGGTGTTCCGGAAGGCGGAATCGGCGCTGCAGAGCAGCAATGCGGGATCTGGCCAAGCTGGAACGCCGCAAGTGAGCACACTCTAGGCGGACCTTGTGCAGCAGGGCATCAAGATCTGGATAGTCCCTCAGAAAACTCTGCACAACCAAATTGAGCACATGTGCCAGACATGGGATGTGAGTGAGGTTGCCAAGGGCCAAAGCTGCCACCAGATTTCGGCCATTGTCACACACTACCATGCCTGGCTGGAGATTCGCTGGCAGTAACCACACATCGCTCTCCTGCTTGATGGCATTCCAGAGCTCCAGCGCTGTGTGGCTCCGATTCCCCAATGAAACAAGTTTCAAGACGGCCTGCTGACGTTTGGCCACGGCTGTGCTCATGTCGGTCATAGGTAAACGTTCACGGGTCCATGTAAAGGTGGACTGTGACGGCTCCTGCAGAGTTGATTCTGAGGAACTTGTGTAAGAGGAGGAGTCAATGCGTACAGACTGGATTCCTGCAATCCTTGGAGTGGGCAGGACACGTCCTGCGCCACTCGCACGATCTGTACCTGGCTCAACAACATTAACCCAATGGGCAGTGAGGGAAACGTATTGCCCCTGTCCATGCTGACTGGTCCACGCATCGGTGGTGAGGTGGACCTTGCTACTGACGGCGTTCAGTAGCGCATGTTTTATGTTTCCCTCAACATGCCTGTGCAGGGCAGGGACAGCTTGCCTGCTGAAGTAAAAGCAGCTGGGCACCTTGTACTGTGGGACTGCGAATGCCATCAAGTCACGGAAGCTGTCAGTCTCCACCAGCCTGAACGAGAGCATTTCCAGGGACAACAGTTTGGCAATGCCTGCATTCAGAGCCTGTGCTCGGGGGTGGTTGGCCGAGAATTCCCGCCTTTTCTCCCATGCCTGTACTACCGATGGCTGTAGAGTAGACTGGGAGTGTGAGGATGACTGGGAAGGTGGTGCTGTGGGTGGAATTACACAAGGTCTCTGGACAACAGTGCCAGAGGTTCTTCCATGGCGATCCTGGGAGGAAGCCAAACCAGCTGTGCGTGAGCTGAAGGAAGAGGCAACACGAGCTGAAGAGGTGGTAGCTGCCGCTGTTGGTTGGCCTACATCTTCAGTCTGTTTCTGTAACTCCACCGCGTGCCTGGTCCGCACATGTTTCCACATATTTGTGGTATTGAGGTTGCTGACATTTTTCCCTCTTTTTACTTTCTGATGACACAGCTTGCATTTGACAAAACAAATGTCATCTGCAACTGTGTCAAAAAAGGACCAGGCACTGCAAGTCTTGGGAGCGCCCTTTTTGGCTTTGGAAAGAGACAGGCTCCTAACGGGTGCCAAAGTGGAGGCTACAGGCTCCGCAGTCTTCCCCCTCCCTCTCCCTCTTTGGCCCATAAGGGGAATCTCTTCCTCAGAGCTGCTCCCACCACCTTCCTGTTCCTCACGCCACGATGGGTCAACGACCTCATCATCTCCACTACCCTCTGCCACCAACTGCTCCTCCTGGGTAGTCTCGGCAGCACAGTACGCACCAGAAAGCGGCACCTGAGTTTCATCATCAGATGCGTACTGCGCTGTGGTCACCGGAGGCACTGGCCCACCCGCCTCTTCAGAGTCAGAGAGACAAAGCTGTTGGGCATCACTGCACACTGCCTCTTCTTCCATTTCTCCAATGCTGCTTGGCTGGCCCCCTCCCTGCTCCTCTCCCTGCTCCGCGCCCACGCCCACGTGCCTTACTCCCTGCCCTCTTCATCTTGGTTGACAGATAAAGATAAGCAGAAAAGTACTAAGGCCTTAGTGTGCTTATTCCTGAAATGCTCCTCCTAACAGGTGTAAGAAACACTAATGTTGTAAAGTGTGGGCTAAACTTTATTATTTTTCAAATGTGGCCTACACAAGTGTTAAGTTGTGTTTGGTGAACTTTACTTGTTTTTTTTTTTGCAGATCGGGCTACAGAGCTAGTTTAAATCACACGGAGACCGTGCAGACAGCCGTAAACGGCGCTGCAAGGCCCAAAAAACCTCCTCTAGGTTATCCTATTTAGTGTTTTTCCACTATTTAGCTGGAGACGGGTGGAAAGACACTAATAGGGAATTTTTTTTTTTAAATTTTAAACAGGCTGCACTATTTGAAAAAAAGGAAATTTTTTTTCAAGGTATGAGGCAGTAACGCACCCTGAGCTGAATCCAACCGGCTATGGCTGCACACAGACTACAGGGCGAGCTGCGCTCACACAGAGACCGTGCAGACAGCCGTAAACGGCGCTGCAAGGCCCAAAAAAACCCCTCTAGGTTAGCCTATGTAGTGTTTTTCCACAATTTAGCTGGAGACGGGTGGAAAAACACTAATAGGAAATTTTTTTTTTAAAGTTTAAACAGGCTGCACTATTTGAAAAAAAGGAAATTTTTTTTCAAGGTATGAGGCAGTAACGCACCCTGAGCTGAATCCAACCGGCTATGGCTGCACACAGACTACAGGGCGAGCTGCGCTCACACAGAGACCGTGCAGACAGCCGTAAACGGCGCTGCAAGGCCCAAAAAAAACCCTCTAGGTTATCCTATGTAGTGTTTTTCCACAATTTAGCTGGAGACGGGTGGAAAAACACTAATAGGAATTTTTTTTTTTAAATTTTAAACAGGCTGCACTATTTGAAAAAAAGGAAAATTTTTCTCAAGGTATGAGGCAGTAACGAACCCTGCGCTGAATCCAACCAGCTATGGCTGCACACAGACTACAGGGCGAGCTGGGCTCACACGGAGACCGTGCAGACAGCCGTAAACGGCGCTGCAAGGCCCAAAAAAACCCCTCTAGGTTATCCTATGTAGTGTTTTTCCACAATTTAGCTGGAGACGGGTGGAAAAACACTAATAGGAAATTTGAGAAAAAATGTGCAGCAGGCTGCACTATGAGCAAAAAAGGACAACTGTGTGAGGCAGTGTGAACCCCCCCTGAGCTGAATACAACCGGGTATATGGCTGCACACAGACTACAGAGTGAGCTGCACACACACACACAGAGAGACCTTGCAGAACGCTGTTAAAACAGCGCTGCAAGGCAAGAGCAAGGTGAACAGTGAAGAACACACAGCGTTTTGCTAAATTAGCCTTTGGAAAGGAAAATAAAGCAATTAGCTATCTCAACTGGCCCTGAGTTAGAACACAGCGTCCTGTCCCTAACTGAAATCACAGCAGAGTGAGCGCAAAATGGCGGCAGCGTTTTTTATAGTGCAGAGTGACATCATTTCAGCAGCCAATCACAGCCTTGCCAGTACTTACATGCCCACCATGCTAAACAGGATGTGCCCACACTTCCAATCATTCCTCATTGGCTGCTGCGTTCAGTTTGAATTCTGGGAACTTCCGATTCCGGTATCCGATACGCGGGAAGTATCGGAATTCGGTATCGGAATTCCGATACCGCAAATATCGGCCGATACCCGATACTTGCGGTATCGGAATGCTCAACACTAGTCTTTATACATTTTTGTACTTTTATATATTCTTATGCTGTGAAACAATAAGTTTTTCCCCTTCGCTTGCTAATGCATATGTAATTGTATTTAAGATGGCTGCCAGTATTCACCTTTGCCTTAGTTTTTGTTCTTGCCAAGAATCTACTTTCGTTTCTGAAGCTAAAGTATCGTTTCTGGAGAAATGGAAACTTAAAGTGACGTGGAGGAAGGAGGATCCATCATATGACGTCAGGACCAACCAGAAGGACTGAATACTAGATATATTGCTTAAACCCCGCCTAACCCTGCCCTCTGCACACCTTCCCCCAATAGATCATATAATGTTGTGTATTAGGAAATAAATCAGTTGCTGTGACGTTCCCACTACGTGTGGAAGTACGAGCATGCAATGAGTTTGAACCAGCATTGTGTCTGACTCATTCTTATCCGGTACCAACATGCTCTTAATCTGATTTGGAATGACTGGTGGATGAAGGGTATTGTTGTGACGACCCCGACAATTTGGCGCAACCAACAAGGGGCGTGGCCCGCGATCCGAGATCCCCTAGACCCATGCCTGGATGTCCGTGGACGACACCCGTAGTGGCTGACCTCGAGGACTGATCACCCTCCAAACACGGTAAGTGGAGAACACATACTATGTATGTGTCACACTTGCTAGTGTTTCAGCCGTTATTGGCTAGTCTGTGGTCTCCTTGGGTCTGGGGAGTGACCGGTCGAGTGGTGAGACCGAGCGCGATCCCGTGCCACGCTTCGAACCAGCAACTGAGAGACGTCGCACTCTGCGCGTCCTCGTGTACACCACACCTCCTCCACCGGTCATTGTACTCCATTCAACCACCCTACCTGTGACTATTGCCTAGTAGCGATAGAGTGAAAGATTGAGGAGGTTTGTGGATTGGGGGCGGCTTTGAGAAAGGGACAGGAGACGCAGCCTCTGTGATATTGTACCAACCAGGTAATTAAGACGTCCCGAGAGGGGACCACCTGTTTTTCTGTGGAGGGCTCTCACTAGGAGACCGCCTCCCGACAGTTTAGGATATCGTGACAGGGTAGACTGTTAATCACTGGTGTTCAGGTTAGGGAAAAATATTCAGCGCGAGGCTCTTTATTCATAGCACGTCGAACGTGAGGCTCCGTGTTAGAACACACGTGTTGTTACCGCTGTCAGCGATCCTGGGCTGCAGCAGGGCGTAGTAGTCTGTGAGTCATGTTGCGTCTCTTGAAGCAGAAGAAGTCCGTGCCCCACGAGTTAAGTGAGGATGCTGTGGAAGTCAAGACAATAGTAGAGTCACGGGAGGGCAAGAAGGCAGTCAAGAATGTTGAGAGGTTGTACAAGCATGTAGGACTGCCCTCGACAGGGAGATTGCAGCCGTCTACATGGCACTATCTCATAGAGAACAAAAAGGGCATATTGAAAGATAAAGGACTGTTAGAACAAGCGCAAGCTCATCTGCGAGTTGCGCGAGGTTTAAAGAACGAGGGATGGAAAAAGGTTGATGGAGAGGAAAGATGAAAGGATGCAGAGCCCGTGTTTGGTTATAAAATATCTCAATCATTGGTTTTTCTGAGGTGTTCTGGCATAGGAATTGTGTGAAGGTTTTGTAGAAATGAATTAAGTCTGAGAACTGCTGTATTTCTTTACTCTGTGTGGTTTTCCGAGACACCCGATGGGAGGGGTCAAACAGCTGCACTGTGCCCTTCTTCTTTGTGTTCAGGAATGCTGTAAATTCTTATCTCAGTGTTTCTGGTATGGAGGGGGCGAGTCGCTGCCTCCTCTCCTTGTGTAGTAAGAATTATTGTAAGTTTAAAGTAAAATATGGTGTTTTGTTTTAGATTGTTACGTTGAAAAAAAAAAAAAAAAAGAAAAATTGTTTATTGCTATGACAAAAACTGGATGTTTTGTGGTGCGAGAAAGTGACTGAGATTAATGTGTTGGGAAAGCAAACAATAAGAAATTTGGTACAGGGGGGCTCCCTGTTAGGTAATATGGTCCCTCCTGTTGTGAATTCTGTGGCAGAGCTCCCTCCTGTGGTCACAAGTGGTACTTCGGCTGGTTCTCTCTGTGAGCTTCCGTTGGTGGAGGAAAGTGGTACTGCGGCTTCTGAGTTTTCTTCCTCAGGTGATGTGGTGAAGTCGTTAGGTGCTGTTCTATTTAACTCCACCTAGTGCTTTTATCCTGGCTTCCAGTCAATGTTCTAGTATTGGACCTGTTTCCTCCTGGATCGTTCCTGTGGCCTGCTGCTCTGCATAGCTAAGTTCCTCTTTGCTATTTGTTTGCTGTTTTTTTTCTGTCCAGCTTGTCAATTTGTTTTTTTCTGCTTGCTGGAAGCTCTGGGACGCAGAGGGTGTACCTCCGTGCCGTTAGTTCGGTACGGAGGGTCTTTTTGCCCCCTTTGCGTGGTTTTTGTAGGGTTTTGTGTTGACCGCAAAGTTACCTTTCCTATCCTTGCTCTGTTCAGAAAGTTGGGCCTCACTTTGCTAAATCTATTTCATCTCTACGTTTGTCTTTTCATCTTAACTCACAGTCATTATTTGTGGGGGCTGCTTTTTCCTTTGGGGTATTTCTCTGAGGCAAGGTAGGCTTATTTTCTATCTTCAGGCTAGCTAGTTTCTCAGGCCGTGCCGAGTTGTATAGGGAGCGTTAGGCGCAATCCACGGCTGCCTTTAGTGTGTTGGAGAGGATTAGGGATTGCGGTCAACAGAGTTCCCACGTCTCAGAGCTCGTTCTTGTTTTTTTGGTTATTGCCAGGTCACTGTATGTGCGCTGACCTCTATGTCCATTGTGGTACTGAATTACCTTTCATAACACCCTCCCCAGGAAATTAAGTCTCTTTTCCCGACTGTAAGCTCTGTGCCCCTTAACCCCAAGGCACCAATATATCCTAGACTGCCGAGAAGTTCTATGGGCGTCTTATGGTAGTGTTTAAAGATCTGGGGTTTTCACTGTATAATAAAGCCCATTCACACATTTTTGTGGTAGCTTTGATGTCCGAGTTTTAAATCTGAATTGAAAGAAGCAATAATGTCAGTTAGACCTGACATCGAGAATTCCACTCCGGACGATGCATTAAAAGTAGTACAAAGTTTCCAGAAGAGCTTAACCCATTCTGTATCAGCAGCTGCAGCGATCTCTGCTCGCTCTGTAGCCCCCACCGCTCTCAGCCCCCCCCCCCCACACAGCTGCAAGGACACAGCTCGCAGCTCCATTCGTTATTAGTGGCCCAAGAAACAGATTTCAGCTCCAGCCCCCCTCTGTTGTGAATTCTGTGGCCAAGCTCCCTCCTGTGGTCGTGAGTGGTACTTCGGCTGGTACTGTCTGTGAGCTTCCTTTGGTGGTGATGATTTTGGCAGATTTCACACCGGATACGCTGTTACTACGGAAGATACTGTAGTGCACGCAGCTGCACTCCCTCCCTCCCTGTCAGCACAAGAAGCAGAACGTCAGGATCTGTCTACTGCATGTGTTCTGGCCAAAGACAGGCGGGCTAATATATACACGGACTCACAGTATGCATTTGGCATTGCTCATGATTTCGGAGCCCTATGAGCCAATCGAGGATTTGTTACTACTGCCGGGACTCAGTGAAGAATGCTGAAGCTGTTAAAACCCTTATGGACTCAATCGAATTACCTACTCAGGTGGCCATTATCAAAGTTAAGGAGCACGGTCCTAGGAACAGTCCACAGACTGTTGGTAACGCCTTTGCGGATATGCAAGCAAAAGCTGCTGCTCTCCTGCCTGTTGAACAGCCCATACCAGCTATGGTGACCACACACTCTCAGCGTAAACAGTTACAAGAAACACTGACTCTACAGGAACCTGATGATCTATGCCAGACTGAGGTTTTCTGTCGGACCCCGCAAGACCGCTTAATGACGATGCAGAGAATGTCTCCAAAGGAAGAAATGAAGCAGTGGAAGCTGATGGAGCACGTATGGACAATGGTCGCTGGAAAAAGGACCAACTTGTGTGTCTCCCTAAGCAGATGTACCCTGCTATTGCCACGTGGGCGCATGGGCCCACACATCGAGGTATCTGTCAGACCTGCAATCCCGGTCAACTTCAATGTGTAACCCCGAAGCACCTTGCTAAGCCCGACTATCCTTTCCAAAGGCTCCAGGTGGACCTCATCACGTTGCCTAAGTCTGAAGGTATGAATATTGTCTGGTGGTTGTCGATATGTTCTCCAGTTGGCCAGAAGTATTCCCCGTTACCAACGTGACTGCAAAGACCACAGCAAAGAAACTGGTGATGGAAGTTATATGCAGATATGGTGTTCCAGAAGTTGCTGAAAGTGACCAAGGCCCGGACTTTTCTTCTCATGTGTATCAGGAGGTTCTGACAATGCTTGGATCCACTGTAGCCCTCCATACTCCATACCATCCACAATCCAGTGGGAAAGTTAAGAGGCTGAACGGGACACTGAAGGGACAATTGACCAAAATGATGCAGGAGACTACGGCTCCATGGCCAGGGCTCTTACACATTCGTACTACCCCTATTGCAAAATATGGCCTGTCCCCATATGAGATATTGTTTGGTGCTAGGTTCTCAGTTGCAAATTTCCAGTCTCAGTAGTTGCCAGAAGAAACTGACCGTGCTGTTCAATATGTTATTCAGCTTAGTAAAAATGTTGCTAACACCCATGTTTTAGTTTCTTCTTCCCTTCCAGATTTAGCAGAAACCGATATTGGTCACAACTTGAAGCCTGGTGGTTTTATGGTCGTGAAAAGCTATGTCAGAAAACACGGACTAGAACCCTTGTATGATGGTCCCTACCAAGTCCTCATTACTCCTATGTCAGTAAAGCTGGAAGGAAGGCCGACGTGGATCCACGTATCGCACTGCAAGCTGGTCAAACAGACTAGTGGCAAATAAGGGGACATGATGTTTTGGTTTTTCGTATTTCCATATAATAATATTGGTAACCGCATGGGACAGTCTAAATTCCCCAATATTCTTGAATAATAAGTTTGTACAATATCATGAAAGATTAGTAGTACAGATGGGTATAGCCAATAAAATTGTCTGTTATACAAATGTGGGATAAATTGGTTAGGGCCACAGATTATCCAGATGATCAAATTTGGGATATATTGGATATACTTAATACTACTGCCTGTGTTATGAATCTGTTGAAGGGTCTAAAGTCCACTGATTGCTCAGATTATGTCCCACTAATTCATGAAGAACCCACACTAAAGGTCCCAGGAGGGATAACCGTATTAGCTGATAATTATACCTGCTATAATTCCCACGACACTACAGGTACACCAGTAGGGGTCTTCGAGACAGGTTTCTGTAAAGAGAACAGTTCCCTGGATACTGACTTGCTAGCTAATCATACACAGTATATGTATGACATTTATTGGTTATGTGGAGATGGTAAGCGCCGTCCTAGGTTGCCTAATGACTGGACAGGTCAATGCACCCTTGTTAAACTAGCTGTGCAGTTCAAGATTTTACCTTGGGATCCGGAGACACCTGATGAATATACCAGAAAGAGGAGAAGTCTCGATCAGCTCCACATGAGTTATGAAGAAAATCTATTGGTATATGTCGATGGTAGGGTTGAGCGAAACGAGTCGTTCATTTTCAAAAGTCGTCGACTTTTGGCAAAGTCGGGTTTCATGAAACCCGATCCGACCCCTGTGCGGGGTCGGCCATGCGGTACGCGACTTTCACGCCAAAGTCGCGTTTCAATGATGCGAAAAGCGCCATTTCTCAGCCAATGAAGGTAAACGCAGAGTGTGGGCAGCGTGATGACATAGGTCCTGGTCCCCACCATCTTAGAGAAGGGCATTGCAGTGATTGGCTTGCTGTCTGCGGCGTCACAGGGGCTATAAAGGGGCGTTGCCGCCGACCGCCATGCTACTGCTGCTGATCTGAGCTTAGGGAGAGGTTGCTGCCGCTTCGTCAGAAGCAGGGATAGCGTTAGGCAGGGTCCATTAACCACCAAACCGCTTGTGCTGTAGCGATTTCCACTGCCCAACACCACCTTCAGTGTGCAGGGATAGTGGAAGCTACATTTTTTTTTTTTTCCTCAGCGCTGTAGCTCATTGGGCTGCCCTACAAGGCTCCCTGATAGCTGCATTGCTGTGTGTACGCCGCTGTGCAAACCAACTGCTTTTTTCAAAGCACAAATCCTCCTGTTCCTTCCTTTCTGCACAGCTATCTTGTTTGTTTGTCCACACTTTTTATTTAATTTGTGCATCAGTCCACTCCTTATTGCTGCCTGCCATACCTGGCTGAGATTACTGCAGGGAGATAGTAATTGAAGGACAGTTCCTTTTTTTTTTTTTTTTTTTTTTTTTGTGGGAGATTAAGATTGGCATTTCTGCTAGAGTGCCATCCCTGTCTGTGTCATCTCTCACTCAGTGGCCCATAGAAAGCCTATTTATTTTTTTGCTTGATTTGGGTTCCAAAATCTACCTGAAAAAATCACAACATCAATCAGTGGGAGAAAAATATTGGCCTCAGGGCTTGTGTGCCACTCCTGACTCCTGTGTGTGCCATCTCTCACTCAGTGGGCCACAGAAAGCCTATTAATTTTTTTGCTTCATTTGGGTTCTAAATTCTACCTGAAAAAATCAATAAATCAATCAGTGGGAGATTAATATTGGCCTCTGGGCTTGTGTGCCAGTCCTGAGCGTGCCATCTCTCTCACAAATAGTGGGCCATAGAAAGCCTATTTATTTTTTGGGTTGATTTGGGTTCTAAATTCTACCTGAAAAAATCAATAAATCAATCAGTGGGAGATAAATATTGGCCTCTGGGCTTGTGTGCCACTCCTGACTCCTGTGTGCGTCATCTCTCACTCAGTGGGCCCTAGAAAGCCTATTTTTTGTTTTATTTGTTTTCTAAATTCTCCCTGAAAAAATCATTTTATTTTATTTGGTTTGTAAATTATTCCTGAAAAAATCATTTTTTTTGTATTTTTTTTTTCTAAAGTCTCCCTGAAAAAAAAAAAAAATCAAATCAGTGGGAGATTAATATTGCCCTTTCTGCTTGTGTGCCAGTCTTGACTCCTGGGTGTGCCATCTCTCTCTCTCTCTCTCCAATTGTGGGCCATAGAAAGCCTATTTATTTTTTTGCTTGATTTGGGTTCCAAAATCTACCTGAAAAAATCACTAAATCAATCAGTGGGAGATAAATATTGGCCTCTGGGCTTGTGTGCCACTCCTGACTCCTGTGTGCGTCCTCTCTCACTCAGTGGGCCCTACAAAGCCTATTTTTTTTTTTTGTTTTCTAAATTCTCCCTGAAACAATCATTTTATTTTATTTTGTTTCTAAATTCTTCCTGAAAAAAATCATTTTTTTTGTATTTTTTTTTTCTAAAGTCTCCCTGAAAAAAAAAAAAAAAATCAAATCAGTGGGAGATTAATATTGCCCTTTCTGCTTGTGTGCCAGTCTTGACTCCTGGGTGTGCCATCTCTCTCTCTCTCTCTCCAATTGTGGGCCATAGAAAGCCTATTTATTTTTTTGCTTGATTTGGGTTCCAAAATCTACCTGAAAAAATCACTAAATCAATCAGTGGGAGATAAATATTGGCCTCTGGGCTTGTGTGCCACTCCTGACTCCTGTGTGCGTCATCTCTCACTCAGTGGGCCCTAGAAAGCCTATTTTTTGTTTTATTTGTTTTCTAAATTCTCCCTGAAAAAATCATTTTATTTTATTTGGTTTCTAAATTATTCCTGAAAAAATCATTTTTTTTGTATTTTTTTTTTCTAAAGTCTCCCTGAAAAAAAAAAAAAAAATCAAATCAGTGGGAGTTTAATATTGCCCTTTCTGCTTGTGTGCCAGTCTTGACTCCTGGGTGTGCCATCTCTCTCTCTCCAATTGTGGGCCATAGAAAGCCTATTTATTTTTTTGCTTGATTTGGGTTCCAAAATCTACCTGAAAAAATCACTAAATCAATCAGTGGGAGATAAATATTGGCCTCTGGGCTTGTGTGCCACTCCTGACTCCTGTGTGCGTCCTCTCTCACTCAGTGGGCCATAGAAAGCCTATTTTTTTTTATTTGTTTTTTAAATTCTCCCTGAAACAATCATTTCAGAGAAGAATGCAGCAGGCGACACAACGGGTTACTCCATGGAGCTCTTTACACATACCGTCCCTGGCTTAGAAAGTGAAGCAGTTAACAGTCCATGCCCATTACAAGTTGAATCTGACATGGAGTGCACTGATGCACAGCCACAGCCAGACTACTATGCTGGTCCTTTGACTCAGACCACAACATTGCCCTCGCAGGGTGCTGATCAAGAATCAGACCCTGATGAGACTATGTTGCCCCATCACGAACGCTATACCACCGACCGACACGGTGACACAGACGAAGTTGCACACGAGCTACAAGAAGAGGTAATAGATGACCCAGTTCTTGACCCCGATTGGCAGCCATTGGGGGAACAGGGTGCAGGCGGCAGCAGTTCTGAAGCGGAGGAGGAGGGGCCGCAGCAGGCATCAACATCGCAACAGGTTCCATCTGCCGGGCCCGTATCTTGCCCAAAACGCGTGGCAAAGTCAAAACCTGTTGGAGGACAGCGTGGCCATCCGGTTAAAGCTCAGTCTGCAATGCCTGAAAAGGTATCCGATGCTAGAAAGAGTGCAGTCTGGCATTTTTTTAAACAACATCCAATTGATCAGCGCAAAGTCATCTGTCAAAAATGTTCAACTACCTTAAGCAGAGGGCAGAATCTGAAAAGTCTCAATACAAGTTGCATGCATAGACATTTAACCACCATGCATTTGCAAGCTTGGACTAACTACCAAACGTCCCTTAAGGTTGTAGCACCCTCGGCCAATGAAGCTAGTCATCAACGCAACATCCCTTCCGGCAGTGTAGGGCCACCATTTTCTGCACCACCTGCAGTATCTGTGCAGGTTTCTTTGCCAGGCCAAAGCAGTCAGGGTCAGGGAATCACCAGTTTCGTAGTAGGAAACACTGCATCTAGGGCACCGGCGGCAACAATACCATCTCCCACCGTCTCTCAGTCTGCCATGTCCACCGGCACCCCCGCTAGTTCCACGATCTCCAGCTCTCCAGTCAAGCTCACCCTACATGAGACTATGGTTAGAAAAAGGAAGTACTTAGCCTCGCATCCGCGTACACAGGGTTTGAACGCCCACATAGCTAGACTAATCTCGTTAGAGATGATGCCCTACCGGTTAGTTGAAAGCGAAGCTTTCAAAGCCCTGATGGACTACGCTGTACCACGCTACGAGCTACCCAGTCGACACTTTTTTTCCAGAAAAGCCATCCCAGCCCTCCACCAGCATGTTAAAGAGCGCATCGTCCATGCACTCAGGCAATCTGTGAGCACAAAGGTGCACCTGACAACAGATGCATGGACCAGTAGGCATGGCCAGGGACGTTACGTGTCCATCACGGCACACTGGGTAAATGTGGTGGATGCAGGGTCCACAGGGGACAGCAAGTTTGGGACAGTTCTGCCTAGCCCACGGTCTAGGAAACAGTTGGCTGTAGCCGTTCGCACCCCCTCCTCCTCCTCCTCGTCCTCCTGCAGAAGCGAGACCTCGTCCACAGACCGCAGTCGCACAACCACTCCATCCGCAGCTGCCACTGTTGCACACCAGGTCTCCCATTATGGGGCAGCTACTGGCAAACGTCAGCAGGCTGTATTGGCTATGAAGTGTTTGGGCGACAACAGACACACCGCTGAAGTTCTGTCCGAGTTCTTGCAGAAAGAAACGCAGTCGTGGCTGGGCACTGTAGATCTTGAGGCAGGCAAGGTAGTGAGTGATAACGGAAGGAATTTCATGGCTGCCATCTCCCTTTCCCAACTGAAACACATTCCTTGCCTGGCTCACACCTTAAACCTGGTGGTGCAGTGCTTCCTGAAAAGTTATCCGGGGTTATCCGACCTGCTCCTCAAAGTGCGTGGACTTTGCTCACATATCCGCCGTTCGCCCGTACACTCCAGCCGTATGCAGACCTATCAGCGTTCTTTGAACCTTCCCCAGCATCGCCTAATCATAGACGTTGCAACAAGGTGGAACTCAACACTGCACATGCTTCAGAGACTGTGTGAACAGAGGCGGGCTGTTATGTTTTTGTGGGAGGATACACATACACGGGCAGGCAGTAGGATGGCAGACATGGAGTTGTCAGGTGTGCAGTGGTCGAAGATTCAAGACATGTGTCAAGTCCTTCAGTGTTTTGAGGAATGCACACGGCTGGTTAGTGCAGACAACGCCATAATAAGCATGAGCATCCCCCTAATGCGTCTGCTGATGCAAAGTTTGACGCACATAAAGGATCAGGCGTCTGCAGCTGAGGAAGAGGAAAGCCTTGATGACAGTCAGCCATTGTCTGGCCAGGGCAGTGTACAGGACGAGGTAGCGGGCGAACAGGAGGAGGAGGACGAGGAGGATGATGGGGATGATTATATTTTTAATGAGGAAGCTTTTCCGGGGCCAGTGGAAATTGTTGGCGCGGCAAGGCCGGGTTCTGGTTTTTGGAGGGACACAAGTGACGTGAATTTGCCTGAAACTGCCCCTCAACCAAGCACAACCACAGATTTGAGAACTTGAACTTTGGGCCACATGGCGGATTATGCCTTACGTATCCTCAAAAGGGACACACGCATAACAAAAATGATGAACGATGACGATTACTGGTTGTCCTGCCTCCTTGATCCTCGCTATAAAGGCAAATTGCAAAATATAATGCCACATGAGAACTTGGAACTAATATTAGCAACCAAACAATCAACTCTTGTTGACCGTTTGCTTCTGGCATTCCCTGCACACAGCGCCCGTGATCGTTCTAACACGAGCTGCAGGGGCCAGCAGACCAGAGGTGTTAGAGGGGCAGAAATCAGAAGTGGCGTTGGCCAGAGGGGTTTTCTGACCAGGTTGTGGAGTGATTTTGCTATGACCGCAGACAGGACAGGTACTGCAGCATCAATTCAAAGTGACAGGAGACAACATTTGTCCAGTATGGTTACTAACTATTTTTCATCCCTTATCGACGTTCTCCCTCAACCGTCATTCCCATTTGATTACTGGGCATCAAAATTAGACACCTGGCCAGAATTGGCAGAATATGCATTGCAGGAGCTTGCTTGCCCGGCAGCTAGTGTCCTATCAGAAAGAGTATTCAGTGCTGCAGGTTCAATACTAACAGAAAAAGGACTCGTCTGGCTACCCAAAATGTAGATGATCTAACCTTCATTAAAATGAACCACAACTGGATTTCGAAATCTTTTGCCCCACCTTGCCCGGCTGACACCTAGCTTTCCTATGTAAAGGTCTTGCCTGTGGACTATTCTGAACGACTTTTCCAATCTCGTAATTTGCAGCACCTGATTGTCCAGCATCCGACATGTTAACACCTCCCTAAATGGCCAAAGTCCCAACACGGGGCCGTGGTATCGCCACTTGGCGCCAGCACCCGTGAGAGTACTGTTTGTCTGAAGAGGTGGGTGTGCCCGCTTTTGGTCGACGGCACTGCCACTAGGTCCCTCATAGTACAATAAAGTGTCTGGCGGTGGTGGTGCGCACCCAACGTCAGACACACCGTTGTAATATGAGGGGCCCTGGGCCTGTACCGCCGGCCACAAGACAGTCCCCCCCCAGGTCAAACAGTGCTCTATCACTTGCAAAATTTTCTCTCACAGCTCCACCAATGTTTAGTCTATGCGCTGACATCCTTCAATGCCTGGCACTGTCAATACCATTGTATTGACATATTTCTTATGTTAGGCCTTCGAAGCCTGTCTGCGGTCACTCCTTCCACTAGGCCTCCACTGACCTGTCTACTGCTGCCCGTGTTCCCCTGGAACCAATTTTAAATTGCCTACAGCCAGCCCAATTTATTATGTTAGGGCTTCGAAGCCTGTCTGCGGTCCCTCCTTCCACTAGGCCTCCACTGACCTGTCTACTGTTGCCCGTGTTCCCCTGGAACCAATTTTAAGTTGCCTACAGCCAGCCCAATTTATTATGTTAGGGCTTCGAAGCCTGTCTGCGGTCCCTCCTTCCACTAGGCCTCCACTGACCTGTCTACTGCCGCCCGTGTTCCCCTGGAACCAATTTTAAATTGCCTACAGCCAGCCCAATTTATTATGTTAGGGCTTCGAAGCCTGTCTGCGGTCCCTCCTTCCACTAGGCCTCCACTGACCTGTCTACTGCCGCCCGTGTTCCCCTGGAACCAATTTTAAATTGCCTACAGCCAGCCCAATTTATTATGTTAGGGCTTCGAAGCCTGTCTGCGGTCCCTCCTTCCACTAGGCCTCCACTGACCTGTCTACTGCCGCCCGTGTTCCCCTGGAACCAATTTTAAATTGCCTACAGCCAGCCCAATTTATTATGTTAGGGCTTCGAAGCCTGTCTGCGGTCCCTCCTTCCACTAGGCCTCCACTGACCTGTCTACTGCTGCCCGTGTTCCCCTGGAACCAATTTTAAGTTGCCTACAGCCAGCCCAATTTATTATGTTAGGGCTTCGAAGCCTGTCTGCGGTCCCTCCATCCACTAGGCCTCCACTGACCTGTCTACTGCCGCCCGTGTTCCCCTGGAACCAATTTTAAATTGCCTACAGCCAGCCCAATTTATTATGTTAGGGCTTCGAAGCCTGTCTGCGGTCCCTCCTTCCACTAGGCCTCCACTGACCTGTCTACTGCTGCCCGTGTTCCCCTGGAACCAATTTTAAATTGCCTACAGCCAGCCCAATTTATTATGTTAGGGCTTCGAAGCCTGTCTGCGGTCCCTCCTTCCACTAGGCCTCCACTGACCTGTCTACTGCTGCCCGTGTTTCCCTGGAACCAATTTTAAATTGCCTACAGCCAGCCCAATTTATTATGTTAGGGCTTCGAAGCCTGTCTGCGATCCCTCCTTCCACTAGGCCTCCACTGACCTGTCTACTGCCGCCCGTGTTCCCCTGGAACCAATTTTAAATTGCCTACAGCCAGCCCAATTTATTATGTTAGGGCTTCGAAGCCTGTCTGCGGTCCCTCCTTCCACTAGGCCTCCACTGACCTGTCTACTGCCGCCCGTGTTCCCCTGGAACCAATTTTAAATTGCCTACAGCCAGCCCAATTTATTATGTTAGGGCTTCGAAGCCTGTCTGCGGTCCCTCCTTCCACTAGGCCTCCACTGACCTGTCTACTGCTGTCCGTGTTCCCCTGGAACCAATTGTAAATTGCCTACATCCCAATTTTTGTTATGTTAGGCCTTCGAAGCCTGTCTGCGGCCCGTTCTTTCCACTACTACTACACTGACCAGGCCACTGCTGCCCGTGTTCCCCTGGAACCAATTTTAAATTGCCTACAGCCAGCCCAATTTATTATGTTAGGCCTTCAAAGCCTGTCTGCGGTCCCTCCTTCCACTAGGCCTCCACTGACCTGTCTACTGCTGCCCGTGTACCCCTTGAACCAACATCAGAAAATATAAAAATAAGTATTTTGCTTATAAAAAAGAAAATACTGGAGAGATATCAAATGCAGACATTTTAACATTAAAAACAAACACATACAACAAAAATCTGGTACAGTACTAAAAATGGCCACCAGCTACAATAACTTTCTCCTGCAAGTAGTTAACTGAAAGTTTTTTTCAATTTAAAACACAGATATGGCATCCACCGAGTGTTGTCCTGTCGCGTCTTCTTTATATTATTGCCAAGAAGATGCAAAACAATGAAAATAATAAAATCATTATTTACCAAAAAAATAGAGTAAGTCAAAACCACATTGCAAATAAACATTCATTACAAATAAAGAAGCAGGGCGCGTCCGAGGGTGAGTATATACCTAATAAGAATATAATCACCCTCGGACGCGCCCTGCTTCTTTCCGACAGCCTTCCTTCCTAAGAATCAGCCCTTCCGTGGTGTAGAGAGAGGGTGTGTTACACTCCAAGGTGTTCCCCAGGTTGCCTTTCCTGAGCTTCGATCTTCATGCTCTCGTTTAGTAGTTGTCGGAAAGTAGGCTGCATTAGGCCTACAAATTGGGTATGGGGTGGAGAGAGATGGTGTGTTACACTCCAAGGTGTTCCCCAGGTTTCCTTGCCATTGCTTCGGTCTTCCGACTCTCGTTTAGTAGTTGTAGAAAACTACACTGCATTAGGCCTACAAAATGGGTATCGGGTGGAGAGAGATGGTGTGTTACACTCCAAGGTGTTCCCCAGGTTTCCTTGCCATTGCTTTGGTCTTCCGACTCTCGTTTAGTAGTTGTAGAAAACTACACTGCATTAGGCCTACAAAATGGGTATCGGGTGGAGAGAGATGGTGTGTTACAGTCCAAGGTGTTCCCCAGGTTTCCTTGCCATTGCTTCGGTCTTCCAACTCTCGTTTAGTAGTTGTAGAAAACTACACTGCATTAGGCCTACAAAATGGGTATCGGGTGGAGAGAGATGGTGTGTTACACTCCAAGGTGTTCCCCAGGTTTCCTTGCCATTGCTTCGGTCTTCCGACTCTCGTTTAGTAGTTGTAGAAAACTACACTGCATTAGGCCTACAAAATGGGTATCGGGTGGAGAGAGATGGTGTGTTACACTCCAAGGTGTTCCCCAGGTTTC
Source organism: Ranitomeya imitator (assembly GCF_032444005.1). NCBI lineage: Eukaryota > Metazoa > Chordata > Amphibia > Anura > Dendrobatidae > Ranitomeya > Ranitomeya imitator. The sequence goes on from NC_091286.1 coordinate 640,822,214, forward strand.
CTTGCCATTGCTTCGGTCTTCCGACTCTCGTTTAGTAGTTGTAGAAAACTACACTGCATTAGGCCTACAAATTGGGTATCGGGTGGAGAGAGATGGTGTGTTACACTCCAAGGTGTTCCCCAGGTTTCCTTGCCATTGCTTCGGTCTTCTGACTCTCGTTTAGTAGTTGTAGAAAACTACACTGCATTAGGCCTACAAAATGGGTATCGGGTGGAGAGAGATGGTGTGTTACACTCCAAGGTGTTCCCCAGGTTTCCTTGCCATTGCTTCGGTCTTCCGACTCTCGTTCAGTAGTTGTAGAAAACTACACTGCATTAGGCCTACAAAATGGGTATCAGGTGGAGAGAGATGGTGTGTTACACTCCAAGGTGTTCTCCAGGTTGCCTTTCCAGAGCTTCGATCTTAATGCTCTCGTTTAGTAGTTGTTGGAAACTACACTGCATTAGGCCTCCAAATTGGCAATGGGGTGGAGAGAGATGGTGTGTTACACTCCAAGGTGTTCTCCAGGTTTCCTCGCCATTGCTTCGATCTTCCGACTCTCGTTTAGTAGTTGTAGAAAACTACACTGCATTAGGCCTACAAAATGGGTATCGGGTGGAGAGAGATGGTGTGTTACACTCCAAGGTGTTCCCCAGGTTTCCTTGCCATTGCTTCGGTCTTCCGACTCTCGTTTAGTAGTTGTAGAAAACTACACTGCATTAGGCCTACAAAATGGGTATGGGGTGAAGAGAGATGGTGTGTTCCACTCCAAGGTGTTCTCCAGGTTGCCTTTCCTGAGCTTCTATCTTCAGGCTCTCGTTAAATTGTGGTTAAATGGAACAACTGCATTTGGCGTACTAGTTGGTTTGGGGACTACTAACAGTGTCTGCCGCTCCTTGCTGTTCTCCTGGTTTCCTGTCCTGAAATTCCGTTTTCAGGCGCTCGTTAAGTAGTTGTTAATGTTAGACTGCATTTGGCCTACTAGTTGGGTTGGGGCCTACTATCGGTGTCTGCCTCTCATTCCAGTTGTCCTCCACTGCAATGCCCCCTGGTTTTTCCTGTGTTACCAATTTTGAACTGCATTTAGCCAACTTTATTCTTTGGGCCTATATCTGTGTTTCCTCCTCATCCTGCCCATTGCCCAGCCAGTGATAGATGAGTCTGCTGGTACATTGACCCATAACGCAACATTCCCCGTGCACGCTACACAACAACATTGTGACCCTGCTGAAAGTCAGGTTGCTCTTCCCGCATACCATACCACCTTACACGGGGACAAAGAGGAAGGTGCAGATGAAAGTGCAGGTTCCTTCATCAGGTGGGGGGAGGAATACTAGTTGGCGACGTCACTGGCACAGGGCCTCTCATAGTACGCAAAAGTGTTGCTGCCGGTGGGAGGCGCCCCCGCCGTGCAAACACACCGCTGTACTTTGAGGGGCCCTGTGCCAGTGCCAATGCCAACGAGTGGGCCCCCCCTGCTTGCTCAGGTTCACAGCACTTGCAAAGTTGAAATACTTACCTCTCCCTGCTCCACTGCCGTGACGTGGTCCAGATTTCCTGGGCCCACTAATTACTTGAACCAGCCCTACCCACCACAACTTCAGCCAAATGACCCCCAATTTCAAATGCCTTCCAATTATTATAAGGTAAATTACGCTTGACAAGCTTCATTAAGAAGAATGGATGGTTTTGACATTAAAATGGGCTCTCTAGGTGTTTTCCTGGCCCCCACTCACTGCCGACTATGCTGCCCCATTGACTTGCATTGGGTTTCGTGTTTCGGTCGATCCCGACTTTACGTCATAATCGGCCGATTTCACTCGACCCGACTTTTGAGATAGTCGGGTTTCGCGAAACCCGGCTCGACTCTAAAAAGGTCAAGGTCGCTCAACTCTAGTCGATGGCATTGGAGTGCCAAGGGGGGGTGCCTGACCAATTTAAAGCCCAGAACCAGATCTATGCTGGCTTTGCTTCCATAATCCCACAGGTGCAGATTAATAAAAATGTTGATTGGATCAATTACATATATTACAGTGAACAAAGGTTTGTCAATTTTATCTGTGATGCCTTCCAGGGTATAGTTGAGGAGTTAGGCCCTAACACTAGAATGACCCTCCAAAACTGACTAGCCCTTGATATGATCTTAGCTGAGAAAGGAGGAGTCTGTGGGATGGTGGGAGAGGAATGTTGTACCTATATCCCTCAGAACTCTGGGGTAAATGGAAAGACCATGATAGCCCTTAAAAAGTTAAATGGGTTAGCAGCAGAATTAAAATCTAATACTGGAGTAGACACATCTTTCTTTTCCGGTTGGTTGGGTGGGCTCAAAGGATTCCTTCAACAAGCTTGTTGGCTACTGATTGCCCTTTTTGTAGTTGGATCGATAATCCTCTGTTGTGTTATTCCCCTGTATAAAAAGGTTATCACTGAGGCAACTTCGACTGGCACCTTCCTCAACCAAGAAGTAGACCCACCAGAGTACGATGGAACTGATCCAGGGGAGATCCCTAAGCATGTCCCCCTCAAGAAAATAGACAAAACCCCTTACTCTCAGATGATGCTAAGAGATTTAGTTTAGGGACAGCGGGAGAACTCCATGTGAGGCTAGTGAAGGGTTCAGCTGCCTGGAGGCCTCTCACAAGGGGAGAGCTTCTGAGGTGTCTGGATGAAGAAATCCACCTCCCCTTTCCCCATCACATGGACAGTCTCGAAGGATCTTTCTTTTTAGGGAAAAACTTAGTGTTTAGGGGGGATTGTCAAGGTGAAAATATATGTCTTTATACATTTTTGTACTTTTATATATTCTTATGCTGTGAAACAGTAAGTTTTTCCCCTTCGCTTGCTAATGCATATGTAATTGTATTTAAGATGGCTGCCAGTATTCACCTTTGCCTTAGTTTTTGTTCTTGCCAAGAATCTACTTTCGTTTCTGAAGCTAAAGTATCGTTTCTGGAGAAATGGAAACTTAAAGTGATGTGGAGGAAGGAGGATCCATCATATGACGTCAGGACCAACCAGAAGGACTGAATACTAGATATATTGCTTAAACCCCGCCTAACCCCGCCCTCTGCACACCTTCCCCCAATAGATCATATAATGTTGTGTATTAGGAAATAAATCGGTTGCTGTGACGTTCCCACTACGTGTGGAAGTACGAGCATGCAATGAGTTCGAACCAGCATTGTGTCTGACTCATTCTTATCCGATACCAACATGCTCTTAATCTGATTTGGAATGACTGGTGGATGAAGGGTATTGTCGTGACGACCCCGACACCATGACACTTAGGATGGGAGCCGTGAGAATAATTTTCTGACTTAACTATATCATTTCTTCTTTTGATTAACCAATCTGGCACAATAATACATGCATGTCGCACCACAATGATGACGTTGCACCAGCATGGGTAATAAAAACAAGATTCACAGATGTCATAAGGAAAGAGGCAGTTCTCAGGGCTCTCATCCAGCAGCCAGAGATTACCATCGTGGCCGGTAGAGCGGATCTTGCAAATCGATTTGCACTAATTCTCCTCTCTACCAAGATAGATTTCAGGATTTTACTTCTTTATTAACAGAATATATCCCATCGGCTGTCAGCTATGTCAAATGTGAATGGCATCAGCTTCAGATGAATTCCAAATTGCAGAGTTAATATATCGAGGATCAGAGGCTGAACCGCTGGTATTTATCATTGAAGGGGTTTACACCGCCGTGAACCATATAAAAATTCTTCAGGGGGTTACCTTAGCCTAATGGTGTTCTTCCCTTTCACTCACCATCTCCCCCTTATTGCAAACATCTGCTTGGAAATAAATTAGGTTTTATATTTGCAAATGACATATTTGGCTCAGAGAACTCTTTGCTCATTTCATTTAACAAATACTTATGTTTAATCAAGTTTTTTAATTCCAAAAACATTAAAGTCGCTAGCGCTATAGAACGGATTCATTTAAAGAGTTATGGACTTAATAGAGTCGAATAATGTGACAGAATTGCTGTATGACCTTGTATTAAATGAGCATCTCCCGTTCCATTTGGATATATGACACAGTATTTCTTGATTTACCTTTGGCACAGTCCTTCCGATTTCTAAAACTTATACCAGATGAATCATTTCATATTTCCTTAATCTGCTCCCAACTCCTCCTAAGTATTACTTACCATCAGTCTGTTCAGAAATCATTTATAACCTTTTTTTATTAAATACTTACTTTTTAATTTAATAATTGGTAGGCATATTTTGAACCATAAGAATGCATTATAGAGTAATAGATAAAAGAGTTGTTCACCCATTTTTTCTAAAACAATGCACCTCCTTGTCTAAGAATTAAAATAAAATTTAAACTCACCGATAGATAAATAGGCAGTCTACCACAGTGCTGCCTGGGTCTAAAAACATCCTATTCCAGTTTTACAGACATGTTATGTGGCTTGTAAAGGTCCATGCCCATCCATGCCAGAAGAGGAAGCTCAGAAATTTCTGGGGGACCTGGGCAACACTACTGAGGAGCCGTGAGGTATTAATAGGTGAGTATACAGCATTTTGTTCTTGAACCATGCTTCACTTGATTTTGGGAGAAAAAACCCTCTTAATTTATCATTTAAATTTCGATGCATAAATGTCATGAATAAATCCAAAATGACACTTGATACATATATTTTTAAATCTTCTTTGACATCAATCTGTCAAGTTCAGGGCTGGCTTTATTTACTAGAACAGTAGACGTGTGCTTGAAGACTAGAGGAACAATGACATGATATTGTGAGGATGCACAGTATGTATTAGGTGATCACAGTGCAGTATGTATGAGAGAAGGACACCTAGAGAAGGACAATGATGTACCTCATAAGAGAAGACAAAATGTAATATGTGGTCTGCTTAATGGATGGACTCCAATGTACAAGGCAATCTGTGCCTACAGAATACTGAGATTGAATACACCAGCAACAGCCTAGGACAATCTAAGTTAACTCTGTACATCTTTAAAGAGTAGCATTATGTACAGTTATCTATATTTATTCATTTTGAGCAAATCAGTAGGGGTCAGTGTCCTGAGACCAGAGGTGTAAGTAGGTTTTCCAGAACCCGAGGCAAGAATTCGGTTTGATGACCTAACATCCCCAAGCACATATGTGATTTGCACACTTCATCATGTGCCGACTATCTGCTCTACCTCTCTCATTGTTCAGTGAAAAACTGAGAGAAGCAGAAAGAGAAGCTAGTTGTCACATGACCGTAACTATGAAAATCGCATATGAATGAAGTGGTCACGTGATGACTGCTGGAACCTGCGAGAAGAGCTGAATCCTGATAGCGAGCATATAATATGCTTTGAGGATTGGCATGCTACAGGGCTTCATTTTTTTTTTTTTAAAAGCACTTGTCCAGGTTTGAGACAAAAGTCTGAGGTCACTCTATGTGACTGCAAGCTTCTGAATTCCCACAGAGCATGCACTCCACACTTTCAGGATTCTCCCTTGCTGGTGGCAAGACTGGATGGTCTTGTCAGTGTGAGTATGAGATTTGTGTACTTCTGTCCACGTCCTGAAGAGATTTGTCGGGCCTCACTTAATCCATTTTCATACTGTACATCCTCACAATATCCATTTTCAATTCCACATACTGCGTTCTCACTCATCCTCCCCATTGTGTGTCTACACCTATCTCCCCACTCACCATACTATGTCTGCACTTCCACCCCTACTCATAATACTGCATCAGCACCCATCCCCCACTCACCATTCTGTGTCCATGTCCATCCCCCACTCACCATACTGTGTCTGCACCCATCGACTCCACTCACCATACTGTGTCAGCATCTGTCCTCACTACCTATTTTGTGTCTGCATCCATTTAGCATTCACTATACTGTGTCTGCATCAATGCTCACTACTTATACTTTGTCCGTATCCATACCCCAACTCACCATACTGTGTCTTCACCAATACCTCTACACTCACAATACTATGTCTGCAACCATCCCCTCATACATTCCCCCTCTTGCTTCTCATACTATGTACAGCCATCCTTCACTCATCAAATGCATTTTCCCCACACACATACTGTTTCCTCATACATGCCCCTCATCTCCCTTCTTGCTTCTCAAAATGTGTCTTCAAATTTCTCCCTCTCCTAATATTTTGTCAGCACATGTCTCTTCTGTGCTCCCCAAACTGTTTCTTCAAATCTTCCCTAGTTACACGAAATCTTCCACACCCCATTACACTAAATCTATCCCACTCTCCTCCACACTAAATCTCCCCAACCTCTCCCCTTTCTTACGCAGCGAGCTGTGCCTAAATGAGGTCACCAGGTTCATCAACTATGAACTTCAGTTAACTTTCTTACAGCAGCTCAATGCTAGACACCACAGTAGGGATTAAGCTCCTGTGCCAGTGTGAGCTGGCTGGCAGGGAGAGCTGTCACTAATGTGACTGCTCTCCAGATAATCCGGATTATCATAGGAAAGTATGGATTGTCTTCACATCGGACAGGTGAGGGGTGTGATTGTTTATTATTTTTCTTCTTTTCCAGGGGACATGGGCATTGGTGGATTTGGCATAAAGGTGAGTATTATGGTTGTTTGTTATTTTCTGCCTTTTGCAGGTGACATGGGCTTCAATAGTATAAAGGTGAGTATAACTGTGTTTTATAAATTTTATTTCAAATAAATTAGTCTGCGTCATCCTTTCAATTGAAGACTTTTATTTTGGCTGTGTCTTTTTTACATTCTAACTATGGGGTAATAATCTTATAGATGCCCCTCCATTACTAACCTGTGAGCTTGATGTCAGCAGCTATAATACAGATGACATCAGCCCTCAACTATTGCCCCACTTGTCACCACACCAGGGCAAGTGGAAAGAGCCAGAATTGGCGCATATAATAGATGCATTTTTTCTGGGTTGGCTGCAGGCTGCTATTTTTAGGCTAGGGAGCCATTATCCATGTCCCCTTATCAGTCTGAGAATATCAGTCCCCAGCTGTTTGCTTTGGCTTGGCTGACTGTCAAAAATGTGAGGGACGCTTTGTTGTTTTTTTGAAATTTACTATTTGAACAATTAGGGTATGTGCACACGTTGTGGATTTTGCTGCGGATTTTTCCGCAGCGGATTTGGAAAATCCGCAGTGCAAAATCACTGCGGTTTTCACTGCGGAATCCTCTGCGTGTTTTCAACTGCACTTTCCTTTCCGCGCGGAATTTTCTGCAGCATGTGCACTGCGGTTTTTGTTTTCCATAGGTTAACATTGTACTGTACACCGCATGGAAAACTGCTGCGGATCCGCAGCGTCAAATCCACTGTGGATCCGCAGCAAAAACCGCAACGTGTGCACATACCCTTAGGAAAAATGGAGTGGGACCCTCTATTCTTTATAGCCAGTCATAATAAAGCTGACAGTTGTCAGTTTTGCCTGCACTGGTTATCAAAAATAGAAGAGACCTCACGTAATTTTTTTAAATTTATTTATAGCGTACAGGCGCCAGTTGATGACACTCCCATCAGTGGCACCTGCTCTCGCTGATATCAGCGACAGCAGGCATAGGCTGTTTAGAGTAGTATATTCATATCAGCCAATGCCTGTGATTGGTGGTATCCTCTTTACTGACGGTTACAGCTGCTGATTCACACTGTCATCTGACAGCATGGGAACCGCAGCTCTCTGACCGGTGGTAATGATCTTACAGCCAATCAGAGCCAGCAGTATTTCTCATGCTGTCATGCTCAGGGTGACGAACCCGAACAGTAATACAGATTTCCTGGAGAAGTCCATGATTGGGGTCCATGAACGAGCAATAGGAGTTCGGTATGGCCCTTGACCTTTACTGTTCGGTTTCACCCATCTCTACTCATATGCGAATTCCATACTTAAGGTCTTGTGAAAAGTAGCTTTCTTTTCTGGCTTCTCTCAGCTTTCACTGAAAATTGAGAGAATTAGTTAGAGCAGCTAGTCGGCACGTGACTAAGTGTGCAAATCGCATATGTGCTTGGTGGGACGGGTTCGCCAAACTGAATTCTTGCCACGGGTACCGGAAAATCTAGATACACCTGTGAATCAAAGGTCCGAGTTTCATGAATGTTTTGCACCTGTGTTTTGTCAGTGTGTCAATTTTTACCATCAGTGTTTTATCAGTGATTTTCATTGAAAAAAATTAATAATATGTAATACAATTGCAAGGCTTCTCCTATCCATTATAATGCTAATCACGGGCAGCACACAGATGGTAATGTGTGCTGTTCATGATTTTCATGAAACCATAGACTCGTATGAGTAATTTTGATACATGACTTCGATAAAAAACTGATGCTTCCATTTCTTTTTTGCAATCCTCAAAAAACACAAATGTGAATAACACCATAGACTTGAAAATCACAGAACATGTATATTTTTCACAGACATCTACAAGAGGCTTTCCATATTTAAATCTCATTCAGAGGCTATGTGGATATTTGGATGTGGGAGATGCAGACTGTTACGGAGCACACAAGCAGCATCAGCAAAGACCTTCTCTTGCATCAATGTTTTACTTTGATCCGATACAACGCTTTAAAGAAAAACAGTTGAAAGTGGGACAAGGTGACCAGTCCAAGAAGATCCCCACTAACTTTTCCCTTCCTGCTCACCTGGACTGAAAGAGCTTTCCTTGTGTGTATAAAGGAAAAGACCTGTCCATCTAGCAGAGTGGCCATAGAGAAGCAGTTGGGGACCTGCCTCTTGGACTGGTTACGTTGGCACCGGCCATGCTTTCCACTATGCTGCTCTCTGAAAAGTAACATAATAAATATAGATGTTTAGTGTTGTGAATTCTGTTGTCGGGTTCCCTCCTGTGGTCATGAATGGTACTTCGGCTGGTTCTGTCCATGGACTTCCTCTGGTGGGTGTTTCTGAGTTTCACAGGTGATTAGGTTAATTTGTTAGCTGCTGCTCTATTTAACTCCACTTAGATCTTTGCTCTATGCCACCTGTCAATGTTCCAGTATTGGTCTGTTCACTCCTGGATCGTTCTTGTGACCTGTCTTCCCATCAGAAGCTAAGTTCCAGCTTGTATTTCTTTGGTTTGCTATTTTTCTGTCCAGCTTGCTATTTAATTTGTTGTCTTGCTTGCTGGAAGCTCTGGGACGCAGAGGGAGCGCCTCCGCACCGTCAGTCGGTGCGGAGGGTCTTTTTGCGCCCTCTGCGTGGTCTTTTTGTAGGTTTTTGTGCTGACCGCAAAGTAACCTTTCCTATCCTCGGTCTGTTCAGTAAGTCGGGCCTCACTTTGCTAAATCTATTTCATCTCTGTGTTTGTATTTTCATCTTTACTCACAGTCATTATATGTGGGGGCTGCCTTTTCCTTTGGGGAATTTCTCTGAGGCAAGGTAGGCTTTATTTTTCTATCTTCAGGGCTAGCTAGTTTCTTAGGCTGTGCCGAGTTGCATAGGGAGCGTTAGGCGCAATCCACGGCTATTTCTAGTGTGTTTGATAGGTTTAGGGATTGCGGTCAGCAGAGTTCCCATGTCCCAGAGCTCGTCCTTATTATCAGTAACTATCTGGTCATTCCGTGTGCTCTTAACCACCAGGTCCATTATTGTCCTGACCACCAGGTCATAACAGTTTAGTATTCAGGGTCCTACATTTGGTTCATGTAGCCTATATTTTGGCAAGCCTAGATCAGCTCAGTGGTTGCCCTTAAAATGTGGTCATATTACATCCATGGCTGTCTCATCTAAGAGAAGAGGTGGCCAGTCGCATTGCCCTATGGTCTGCTATTGCTTAAAGTGTTCACAGCTGGGTATGAAGGATGCTGCAGATATATAAGCAGGTATTAACAAGCAAATTAGATTAACAGCTCAGTATTAATAATATAAAAGTAAGTAAGTGAGGAGAGCATCATCAGAGTAAGTGAATAAATAGGAGTCTGAAGGATCAGTGAGAAAAGAAGCAGCAAGAAGATCGCTACATGAGGTTCCCATCCACAGTAATCAGTAGCCCTTGGCGAGCATTAGGTGGTGAACTAGGAAGGGAGGTCTTTTTCAGGGCTAATGAACTTACTACCCCACAGGACATTGCTTACACTGAAGGGCAGAAGGTGCTGCAAGTAAAGAAAGTTATACTGGCTGATAACAAGGAGCGTTTCCCAATTATTAACCGGTCTAAATAGACAGTTGGGTGAAATGAATTTTAAGCTTGCTAAAAAAAAATCATAATTCTCAACAGCACATCATCTTGTGTAAACAGGACATGTTCGGTAGAGAATAATGATACCCTATGCACATACAATGATTGTATCTACTAGCACTCTGTTCATGTGCGGTCAGCTTGTATATACCTACTATTAAACGATTGCTGATCGACTTACATGTAGGTCAGTGTGTGTAAATGCAACTTTAAGGCTCCCATTCAGATTAGACTAATGTTGACCAATCTTGCAGACATGGAAGGGTTCGGCTAACAGTCTGATGTTTATGGAGACGTCTACTCTCCTGCAAGAGATGACGTTGAAGAAGATAACAATCTGGAATGTCAGATTTAATACTATTAATATTTTTGGTCTCCAAGAGATAAGCCACCACCAGAGTGTTCTTGTGTATGGGCCGTCAGCCATGTAAAGTGTATGTGGATCTTTAGGCTTTGTTCATGACTAATGTAAGTCAGAAGCTTGCCATGAGATGCTGTTGCCGATTGCATCAGATTTACTGAAAAAAAAGTGCAGCACCCTTTTTACATCGGCAAACTGATGGACACCATGATGGAAACCCAACAGATTCACAAAACAAGCAATGTTTTATGGTTTCTGTTTTAACATAAATCACAATGCAAATATGAGAGTAAAGATCCTAACTAGTGTGATACCAGGAAGACCTGCCCCCACAGAGTTGCCACTAGACCTAAGCAGTTCACTTAGCCACCACCAAAAGAGGCCATCAGTTTCTGCCAAAGCAAGTTCATCCCTGCTAGCAATGTTCTTAATTCCTCAATGTACAAACCTACACACACCAAAGGTGGCCTCCACATCCTCATGAAGATCCACCCAACAGAAGAATCCTGACTTCTGTCTCACTTGTAAAGTTGGGCAGTATTAAAATCTTGTTTCTTGATAGTGTTAGTGGGAAAAATAACTGTTGAGGTAAGATTATAGTAAGCTGAGGAAAGCTAAGGTAAGCTTAGAGTAAACTTCCACCCTGGAAATGAAAAGAAACAAAACATTTGTCATGTATATTATCCTTATCTAGTGCCCTCTGATTTCCTCCTGCCACCTCCTCCACTGAGACCAGCAATCCAGTCTTCCTTCATCCATGATGGGTGCCGCATTAACATGGGTGATGCACCAGTTAGTCCATACCTCCTCTGAGTTTCTGGTGCTTTGGAGGCATATTTCATACTCACGACTGCTTCCGATGCTTCTCTTGTAGCCGCCTTGAATGCAAGAGAACTGGAACGCCAGTTTTATCAATGGGAAGAAGGAGGTAATGGGAGGCAAACTGGGCGCACCTGATATGATAAATATGCATGAAAAATGTCTAATTTATTTTTGGTGCCAGGTTGAACTGCCTAAATATCACCACAACATGAGTTCAAGACAACAGACGATGTTTGGTAGTTTCCCCAGGACAACTGTCCTTTTTCTCCTATTATGCCCATAAGGTAGTTCCCCGCCACTTATTACCCCAGGGCAGAACACATATTTTTGATATTAGGTACAGTACAAACCTAACCTTTGGGAATGTCTTTGCCGCAGCATTAATGTACAAGTATTCGCTTTCTTTAACTAGCAGTAGCCTGCAAAATTATTTTCCAGATGTGACTTCATAATTCTCAAAAGAGCATAAAAGTTATCATAAGATTTATGGCGGATAATTTATTAATCAGGTTTTTCTGTACGGTGATTCAGAGATCTGCTTAGGAAGATGAAAGCGGTTTAGAAGAAGTAATATTAACAAAATGTGGGTAGCATTATAATATCGGGTTACTACTTGTGTCCAAATTATTTTAATGACTGTTTGTTTTATAGGCAGTAGCTGATCGTAGTAGCAACATATCCCGTAGAATCAGTAAGAAAATGCCCATTTCTACAACTGTAATTTACCCTAGTGCCATTTAGCCATAGTCATTTTGTGCAGAATTAAATGTTTCTATAAGGTCTTTATAACATATTATTTCAATATAATAGCAAAATAATGAAGGCTAGTGAATGGATATAGGCAAACTGTTTACATGCCATATTTAAAATTTAATTTTCTATATATAAGCTGAATACTCCTGATTATATTAATAATTATTAATGGTTTACATATGGCCCCAGTGTGGTAAAAAAATAAGAAACCGCATATATTCAGATGTAAAGCGCCATGGAATTAACAGTGCTATAATAATAAATAATCATAATCACCTATCGATCCCCTGTGTCTCCTCTATCCATCCAGCCATTTCCCTACTGGACTCTGCTCCTTCTCTTCTGAAATGGTTCACCACATACCGGCAATAATGGAAGACCAACAGGGACATGTAGAGAGGAGTGATCGGGGACTAACAGGTGAGTATTAGAGATGAGTAGATCAGGCGAAATTAAAATTCACCTGTTCACACCTTTTTTTTCAGAGAAATTTGAGAATTTAATGTCCCTTATTATTAGTGATGAGTAGTGTTGAGCATTCCGATACCGCAAGTATCGGGTATCGGCCGATACTTGCGGTATCGGAATTCCGATACCGAGATCCGATACTTTTGTGGTATCGGGTATCGGTATCGGATACATAGAGATGTGTAAAATAAAGAATTAAAATAAAAAATATTGATATATTTACCTCTCCGGCGGCCCCTGGACTCAGCACGGGTAACCGGCAGGCTTCGTTGTTCAAAATCAGCGCTTTTAGGACCTGAGAATCACGTCCCGGCTTCTGATTGGTCGCGGGCCGCCCATGTGACCGCCACGCGACCAATCACAAGCCGCGACGTCATTCGCAGGTCCTTAACGCGCTCATTTTTTAAAAATGAGCACGTTAATGGCTTTCAAAGACGTAGCGGCTTGTGATTGGTCGCGTGGCCGCGACCAATCACAAGCCGCGACATCACCGCAAGCTATTAACGCGCTCATTTTTAAAAATGAGCGCGTTAATGGCTTTCAAAGACGTAGCGGCTTATGATTGGTCGCGGCCACGCGACCAATCACAAGCCGCTACGTCTTTGAAAGTCATTAACGCGCTCATTTTTAAAAATGAGCGCGTTAATAGCTTGCGGTGACGTCGCGGCTTGTGATTGGTCGCGTGGCCGCGACCAATCACAAGCCGCTACGTCTTTGAAACTCATTACCGCGCTCATTTTTAAAAAATGAGCGCGTTAAGGGCCTGCGAATGACGTCACGGCTTGTGATTGGTCGCGTGGCGGTCACATGGGCGGCCCGCGACCAATCAGAAGCCGGGACGTGATTCTCAGGTCCTAAAAGCGCTGATTTTGAACAAAGAAGCCTGCCGGTTACCCGCGCTGAGTTCAGGGGCCGCCGGAGAGGTAAATATATCAATATTTTTTATTTTAATTCTTTATTTTACACATCCCTATGGATCCCAGGGCCTGAAGGAGAGTTTCCTCTCCTTCAGACCCTGGGAACCATGAGAATACCTTCCGATACTTGATGTCCCATTGACTTGTATTGGTATCGGATATCGGTATCGGCGATATCCGATATTTTTTGGGTATCGGCCGATACTATCCGATACCGATACTTTCAAGTATCGGACGGTATCGCTCAACACTAGTGATGAGCGAGTGTGCTTGTTACTCGAGTTTTTCGAGCATGCTCGGGTGTACTCTAAGTATTTTGGGTGTGCTTGTAAATTATATTTGAGTCCCCGCAGCTGCATGATTTACGGCTGTGAGACATGCAGAAATTGCCTGTTTGTTAGGGAATCCCCACATGTATTCTGGCTGTCTAGCAGCCGCAAATCATGCCATTGCGGAGACTCATACATAATTTACGAGCACCCCCAAAAAACTAAAAGAACACCCAAGCATACTCGGAAAACTCGAGTAATGAGCACACTCGCTCATCACTACTAATTATGCTCTGTGGTCTCTACAGAGATAATGAAAGTAATATGTAATATCTGGATAAGGGGACTCTGGATTTGCCTCCAAACCGTTCGGACTCTGCCTACCCTGTGGTCTGGTACCCTGGACTGTGGATGCTGAAGCCTTCAGTAAAAAGGTAAACAGACTGCAACCTTGTGTCCTCGTTCTTCACTGCGCCTCTCACCATCCATCATCTACACACTGGGAAGCCCTGGGGACATACTTCACCTGTGGGAAGGTATACCATCTAGCTGCCATAACATCACCCCAGCGGACCCCTTAAAGCAGCGTCGGTCACCCTGACCAAATACCACAGGTGGCGTCATGAACAAATCCCTTTAAAGACCTTTCCCTTTAACACGGACGTCCCGAGGGCCCCGGACCGGGTCAGCCACCGTGACATCCCCCTGAGAACCGAAAGACCCGGCACCGAGTACCCCACTGCCCACTGGGGTGCTCCAAAATCTTTTGGTGTCACGAACAGGATCTACTTAAGCCTGATAATCAGGTCATGTGTGCCTAGAGACTGTGCCAGAATCGTTCTTGAACTGTGATTTACTAAAGGACTGTGCATTGCGCATCGCCGGAAAAAAAATTGCCGCCAAAATCTGCCATTCCTGCACCGCGTGGAGCATGAGGGGGAGCCAAAAAGAGCGTGAAGCAGGAAGAACGGGTGCCATGTTGCTGCCTGGAATGCCGGAAGTGAAGATGTCGCGCAGCGGAGCCAAAAGAAGAGACGCTGCAAAGAGCGGAGCACCAAAGGAACCGCTGCTGATTCCAGAGAGGAGCTCCGACTTCTACCAGGTTAGCGAGGGGGAAGAACCATGTCTAACCTGGGAGGGGAGTTGGCGGCGGTCGCAGCCGCAGACCTAATAGCACTCCCAGGCCTCGCTGCGGACGTGTCCGCAGGACCCGCGATAGACGCAGCCGCAGGCCTTGTACTGCCGTCAGGTCCCGCAGAGCCCGCCGCTCCGATCAGCCAGGCCATCATGCCCCTCTCCATGCCATACATCCCTGGAGCAGCCTGGCTCCTGCAATATTCTGGAGAAGTGCATACATTAGATGACTTTAAAGAAAGACTCTGCAGCCTGCTTGAAGTTTATCCCCTGACAGAGTATCAGAAACTTCACATTGTAACGGGCCAACTGTTTGGAGCAGCACTGAGGGAGGTGAAATCCTGGCCAGCTGTGGAAAAAGGGACTGTGCATCGGATCTTTGCTAAGCTTAAAACCACCTTTGACACCCGCACCGCTACAGAAATCAAATTGAAGTTTTATGGGTGCAAGCAGAGGCCGCAGGATAGCCTATGGGACTATGCCCTTAATCTCCAGGAAGCACTGCGGGCAATCAGGCAGGTTGACCCTAACAGCGTACAAGATGAAGACAAACTCTTAAAAGAGCGGTTCATTGAGGGACTCCTGTGTAATAACCAAAGGGCCCAACTGCACCTCCTGACCATGCAGAATCTGGACCTAGCCTTTGCGCAATTCAAAGACAAGGCCATCTAGGTGCTACAGGAATGACAGCCCAGCCTTGCAGTACTCCTATGTGTCAAGCCCTCACTTACCACCAGGAGGTGGTGCTAGATCCTCAAGTCCCTGCAGAGCCCGCCGCTCCGATCAGCCAGGCCATCATGCCCCTCTCCATGCCATACATCCCTCGAGCAGCCTGGCTCCTGCAATATTCTGGAGAAGTGCATACATTAGATGACTTTAAAGAAAGACTCTGCAGCCTGCTTGAAGTTTATCCCCTGACAGAGTATCAGAAACTTCACATTGTAACGGGCCAACTGTTTGGAGCAGCACTGAGGGAGGTGAAATCCTGGCCAGCTGTGGAAAAAGGGACTGTGCATCGGATCTTTGCTAAGCTTAAAACCACCTTTGACACCCGCACCGCTACAGAAATCAAATTGAAGTTTTATGGGTGCAAGCAGAGGCCGCAGGATAGCCTATGGGACTATGCCCTTAATCTCCAGGAAGCACTGCGGGCAATCAGGCAGGTTGACCCTAACAGCGTACAAGATGAAGACAAACTCTTAAAAGAGCGGTTCATTGAGGGACTCCTGTGTAATAACCAAAGGGCCCAACTGCACCTCCTGACCATGCAGAATCTGGACCTAGCCTTTGCGCAATTCAAAGACAAGGCCATCTAGGTGCTACAGGAATGACAGCCCAGCCTTGCAGTACTCCTATGTGTCAAGCCCTCACTTACCACCAGGAGGTGGTGCTAGATCCTCAAGTCCCTGCTGAGGCCGATGCCCAGATCCTTGAACATGATTCGCCCGTAGGACTACACCTCCAGCTGCAGGAGCTGATCAAGAACTTTGCTGCACTAGCCCGGACCATGCAGTCCCTACAGGAGGCCTCCAAGGAGAAGATTAAGCTGGCTTCTAGACGGGCGGATGTTCCCTGGCGATGACAGAAGCGGATCCTGCCGACCAGAGGAAGAGACAACGATCGCTATCATCAGAACGGACGACCCATCTGCCGCTGCTGCAATTAGGCAGGCAACATTGCAAGGTACTGTCATTTAAAAAAGGCGATCCCTGGGGCTGAGGGCCAATTTCCAGGAGTAGGACGAGCAGGCCCACAACACTGGAGAGCCAAGTACATTGGAGGACGACATGTTCTCCCCATTGTGATCGACGGTATCCCCATGAACGCTCTGTTGGAACCCGGTTCTCAGGTGACAACTATGCCTTACATCCTTTATAAACATTATTGGGCTGACACAGACATTACTCGTGGCCCTGATGATGATTTCACAATAGTAGCCAGTAGGGTTGAGCGAAACGGGTCGAACATTTTCAAAAGTCGCCGACTTTTGGCTAAGTCGGGGTTTCATGAAACCCGATCCGACCCCTGTGCGGGGTCGGCCATGCGGTACGCGACTTTCGCGCCAAAGTCGCGTTTCAATGACGCGAAAAGCGCCATTTCTCAGCCAATGAAGGTAAACGCAGAGTGTGGGCAGCGTGATGACATAGGTCCTGGTCCCCACCATCTTAGAGAAGGGCATTGCAGTGATTGGCTTGCTGTCTGCGACGTCACAGGGGCTATAAAGAGGCGTTCCCGCCGACCGCCATCTTACTGCTGCTGATCTGAGCTTAGGGAGAGGTTGCTGCCGCTTTGTCAGAAGCAGGGATAGCGTTAGGCAGGGTCCATTAACCACAAAACCGCTTGTGCTGCAGCGATTTGCACTGTCCAACACCACCCTCGGTGTGCAGGGACAGTGGAAGTTTTTTTTTTTTTTTTTTTCCCCTCAGCGCTGTAGCTCATTGGGCTGCCCTAGAAGGCTCCCTGATAGCTGCATTGCTGTGTGTACGCCGCTGTGCAAACCAACTGCTTTTTTCAAAGCACAAATCCTCTTGTTCCTTCCTTTCTGCACAGCTATCTTTTTTGTTTGTCCACACTTTTTATTTCATTTGTGCATCAGTCCACTCCTTATTGCTGCCTGCCATACCTGGCTGAGATTACTGCAGGCAGGGAGATAGTAGCTGCCTGCCATACCTGGCTGAGATTACTGCAGGCAGGGAGATAGTAATTGTAGGACATTCCCTGTTTTTTTTTTTTTTTTTTTTTTGGTGGGAGATTAAGATTGGCAATTTGGCATTTCTGCTAGAGTGCCATCCCTGTGTGTGCCATCTCTCTCACATAGTGGGCCATAGAAAGCCTTTTCATTTTTCTGTATTTTTTTTTGTGGGGTGTATAAATTCTCCCTGATAAAAATACAGTGGGAGATTAATATTGGCCTTTGGGCTTGTGTGCCAGTCCTGAGTGTGCCATCTCTCTCACAAATAGTGGGCCATAGAAAGCCTATTTATTTTTTTTTTTGGTTTTATAAATTCTCCCTGAAAAAAAGGGAGATTAATATTGGCCTCTGGGCTTGTGTGCCAGTCCTGAGCGTGCCATCTGTGCCAGCCCTGAGCGTGCCATCTCTCTCACAAATAGTGGGCCATAGAAAGCCTATTTAATTTTTTTTTTTGTTTTATAAATTTTCCCTGAAAAAAGGGAGATTAATATTGGCCTCTGGGCTTGTGTGCCAGTTGTGAGCGTGCCATCTGTGCCAGTCCTGAGCGTGCCATCTCTCTCACAAATAGTGGGCCATAGAAAGCCTATTTAAATATTTTTTTGGTTTTATAAATTCTCCCAGAAAAAAAGGGAGATTAATATTGGCCTCTGGGCTTGTGTGCCAGTCCTGAGCGTGCCATCTGTGCCAGCCAGCCCTGAGCGTGCCATCTCTCTCACAAATAGTGGGCCATAGAAAGCCTATTTAATTTTTTTTTTTGTTTTATCAATTTTCCCTGAAAAAAGGGAGATTAATATTGGCCTCTGGGCTTGTGTGCCAGTTGTGAGCGTGCCATCTGTGCCAGTCCTGAGCGTGCCATCTCTCTCACAAATAGTGGGCCATAGAAAGCCTATTTAAATATTTTTTTGGTTTTATAAATTCTCCCAGAAAAAAAGGGAGATTAATATTGGCCTCTGGGCTTGTGTGCCAGTCCTGAGCGTGCCATCTGTGCCAGCCAGCCCTGAGCGTGCCATCTCTCTCACAAATAGTGGGCCATAGAAAGCCTATTTAATTTTTTTTTTTGTTTTATCAATTTTCCCTGAAAAAAGGGAGATTAATATTGGCCTCTGGGCTTGTGTGCCAGTTGTGAGCGTGCCATCTGTGCCAGTCCTGAGCGTGCCATCTCTCTCACAAATAGTGGGCCATAGAAAGCCTATTTAAATATTTTTTTGGTTTTATAAATTCTCCCAGAAAAAAAGGGAGATTAATATTGGCCTCTGGGCTTCTGTGCCAGTCCTGAGCGTGCCATCTGTGCCAGTCCTGAGCGTCCCATCTCTCTCACAAATAGTGGGCCATAGAAAGCCTATTTAATTTTTTTTTTTGTTTTATAAATTTTCCCTGAAAAAAGGGAGATTAATATTGGCCTCTGGGCTTGTGTGCCAGTTGTGAGCGTGCCATCTGTGCCAGTCCTGAGCGTGCCATCTCTCTCACAAATAGTGGGCCATAGAAAGCCTATTTAATTTTTTTTTTTGTTTTATCAATTTTCCCTGAAAAAAGGGAGATTAATATTGGCCTCTGGGCTTGTGTGCCAGTTGTGAGCGTGCCATCTGTGCCAGTCCTGAGCGTGCCATCTCTCTCACAAATAGTGGGCCATAGAAAGCCTATTTAAATATTTTTTTGGTTTTATAAATTCTCCCAGAAAAAAAGGGAGATTAATATTGGCCTCTGGGCTTGTGTGCCAGTCCTGAGCGTGCCATCTGTGCCAGCCAGCCCTGAGCGTGCCATCTCTCTCACAAATAGTGGGCCATAGAAAGCCTATTTAATTTTTTTTTTTGTTTTATCAATTTTCCCTGAAAAAAGGGAGATTAATATTGGCCTCTGGGCTTGTGTGCCAGTTGTGAGCGTGCCATCTGTGCCAGTCCTGAGCGTGCCATCTCTCTCACAAATAGTGGGCCATAGAAAGCCTATTTAAATATTTTTTTGGTTTTATAAATTCTCCCAGAAAAAAAGGGAGATTAATATTGGCCTCTGGGCTTGTGTGCCAGTCCTGAGCGTGCCATCTGTGCCAGCCAGCCCTGAGCGTGCCATCTCTCTCACAAATAGTGGGCCATAGAAAGCCTATTTAATTTTTTTTTTTGTTTTATCAATTTTCCCTGAAAAAAGGGAGATTAATATTGGCCTCTGGGCTTGTGTGCCAGTTGTGAGCGTGCCATCTGTGCCAGTCCTGAGCGTGCCATCTCTCTCACAAATAGTGGGCCATAGAAAGCCTATTTAAATATTTTTTTGGTTTTATAAATTCTCCCAGAAAAAAAGGGAGATTAATATTGGCCTCTGGGCTTCTGTGCCAGTCCTGAGCGTGCCATCTGTGCCAGTCCTGAGCGTCCCATCTCTCTCACAAATAGTGGGCCATAGAAAGCCTATTTAATTTTTTTTTTTGTTTTATAAATTTTCCCTGAAAAATGGGAGATTAATATTGGCCTCTGGGCTTGTGTGCCAGTTGTGAGCGTGCCATCTGTGCCAGTCCTGAGCGTGCCATCTCTCTCACAAATAGTGGGCCATAGAAAGCCTATTTAAATATTTTTTTGGTTTTATAAATTCTCCCAGAAAAAAAGGGAGATTAATATTGGCCTCTGGGCTTGTGTGCCAGTCCTGAGCGTGCCATCTGTGCCAGCCAGCCCTGAGCGTGCCATCTCTCTCACAAATAGTGGGCCATAGAAAGCCTATTTAATTTTTTTTTTTGTTTTATCAATTTTCCCTGAAAAAAGGGAGATTAATATTGGCCTCTGGGCTTGTGTGCCAGTTGTGAGCGTGCCATCTGTGCCAGTCCTGAGCGTGCCATCTCTCTCACAAATAGTGGGCCATAGAAAGCCTATTTAAATATTTTTTTGGTTTTATAAATTCTCCCAGAAAAAAAGGGAGATTAATATTGGCCTCTGGGCTTGTGTGCCAGTCCTGAGCGTGCCATCTGTGCCAGCCAGCCCTGAGCGTGCCATCTCTCTCACAAATAGTGGGCCATAGAAAGCCTATTTAATTTTTTTTTTTGTTTTATCAATTTTCCCTGAAAAAAGGGAGATTAATATTGGCCTCTGGGCTTGTGTGCCAGTTGTGAGCGTGCCATCTGTGCCAGTCCTGAGCGTGCCATCTCTCTCACAAATAGTGGGCCATAGAAAGCCTATTTAAATATTTTTTTGGTTTTATAAATTCTCCCAGAAAAAAAGGGAGATTAATATTGGCCTCTGGGCTTCTGTGCCAGTCCTGAGCGTGCCATCTGTGCCAGTCCTGAGCGTCCCATCTCTCTCACAAATAGTGGGCCATAGAAAGCCTATTTTATTTTTTTTTTGGGTTTTAGAAATTCTCCCTGAAAAAAGGGAGATTAATATTGGCCTCTGGGCTTGTGTGCCAGTTGTGAGCGTGCCATCTGTGCCAGTCCTGAGCGTGCCATCTCTCTCACAAATAGTGGGCCATAGAAAGCCTATTTAAATATTTTTTTGGTTTTATAAATTCTCCCAGAAAAAAAGGGAGATTAATATTGGCCTCTGGGCTTCTGTGCCAGTCCTGAGCGTGCCATCTGTGCCAGTCCTGAGCGTCCCATCTCTCTCACAAATAGTGGGCCATAGAAAGCCTATTTTATTTTTTTTTTGGGTTTCAGAAATTCTCCCTGGAAAAAAAAAGGGAGATTAATATTGCCCTTTGGGCTTGTGTGCCAGTACTAAGCGTTCCATCTCTCTCTCTCTCTCAGTCAGTGGGCCATAGAACGCATATTTTTGGTTTTATTTGTTTTCTAAATTCTCCCTGAAAAAATCATTTTATTTTATTTGGTTTCTAAATTCTTCCTGATAAAATCATATTTTTTTTATTATTTTTATTTCTAAAGTCTCCCTGAAAAAAAAAAACAACCAAAAAAACAGTGGGAGATTAATATTGGCCTTTCTGCTTGTGTGCCAGTCTTGACTCCTGGGTGTGCCATCTCTCTCTCTCTCTCTCTCTCTCTCTCTCTCCAATTGTGGTCCATAGAAAGCCTATATTTTTTTTCCTTGATTTGGGTTCTAAAATCTACCAGAGAAAATAACTACATCAATCATTGGTAGAAAAATATTGGCCTCTGGGTTTGTGTGCCACTCCTGACTCCTGTGTGCGTCATCTCTCAGTCAGTGGGCCATAGAACGCCTATTTTTGGTTTTATTTGTTTTCTAAATTCTCCCTGAAAAAATCATTTTATTTTATTTGGTTTCTAAATTCTTCCTGATAAAATCATATTTTTTTTATTATTTTTTTTTTCTAAAGTCTCCCTGAAAAAAAAAAAAAAAAACAGTGGGAGATTAATATTGGCCTTTCTGCTTGTGTGCCAGTCTTGACTCCTGGGTGCGTCATCTCTCAGTCAGTGGGCCATAGAACGCCTATTTTTGGTTTTATTTGTTTTATAAATTCTCCCTGAAAAAATCATTTTATTTTATTTGGTTTCTAAATTCTTCCTGATAAAATCATATTTTTTTTATTATTTTTTTTTCTAAAGTCTCCCTGAAAAAAAAAAAAAAAAAAACAACCAAAAAAAACAGTGGGAGATTAATATTGGCCTTTCTGCTTGTGTGCCAGTCTTGACTCCTGGGTGTGCCATCTCTCTCTCTCTCTCTCTCTCTCTCTCTCTCTCTCTCTCTCTCTCTCTCCAATTGTGGTCCATAGAAAGCCTATATTTTTTTTCCTTGATTTGGGTTCTAAAATCTACCAGAGAAAATAACTACATCAATCATTGGTAGAAAAATATTGGCCTCTGGGTTTGTGTGCCACTCCTGACTCCTGTGTGCGTCATCTCTCAGTCAGTGGGCCATAGAACGCCTATTTTTGTTTTTATTTGTTTTATAAATTCTCCCTGAAAAAATCATTTTATTTTATTTGGTTTCTAAATTCTTCCTGATAAAATCATATTTTTTTTATTATTTTTTTTTCTAAAGTCTCCCTGAAAAAAAACAAAACAAAAAAAAACAAAAAAAAAACAGTGGGAGATTAATATTGGCCTTTCTGCTTGTGTGCCAGTCTTGACTCCTGGGTGTGCCATCTCTCTCTCTCTCTCTCTCCAATTGTGGTCCATAGAAAGCCTACATTTTTTTTCCTTGATTTGGGTTCCAAAATCTACCAGAGAAAATAACTCCATCAATCATTGGTAGAAAAATATTGGCCTCTGGGCTTGTGTGCCACTCCTGATTCCTGTGTGCGTCATCTCTCACTCAGTGGCCCATAGAAAGCATATAGTTTGTTACATTTGTTTTCTAAATTCTCCCTGCAAAAATCTATTTTTTTTTTTTTGGGGGGTTTCTAAAGTGTTCCTGAAAAAAATAAAAATAAAAAAAAAATAATAGTGTGACATTAATATTAACATTTGTGCTTCAGTGACAGTCCTGCGTGTGGGGCATCTCTCTAATTTGCAGCCACCAAAAAAAGAGTGTGTAACATTGGGCCTGATTTTCGCTGTGGTCTCACCAACCTGTAAAGGGGTAGCTAAATCATACTGAAGTTATAGCTCACCGTGTAAGTTGTGTGACTGCAACAAATAACGTTAGTTTGGTTACGTTTTTAAAACAATGAGGAAGTCTAGTGGAAGAGGTCGTGGCCGGGGGCGTTCATTGTCAGCTGGTAATGAGGGTAGTGGTAGTGGTGGAGCATCAGGTGGTCGTGGGGGAAAAAATATTGCACCTAAGTCTGGAGCTGTGGAGCCAGGTTCGTCGTCCGGCTACACAAGGCCTCGAACGCTCCCTTTTCTGGGATTAGGAAAACCGCTTTTAAAGCCGGAGCAGCAAGAGCAAGTTTTGGCTTATCTTGCTGACTCAGCCTCTAGCTCTTTTGCCTCATCTCGTGAAACTGGTAAAAGTAAAAGCAGCGCGTCGTTAGTGGATGTTCACGGTCAGGGACAAGTCACTTCCTTGTCCTCTTCAGCAAAAACAACAACAGAGAAGAATGCAGCAGGCGACACAACGGGTTACTCCATGGAGCTCTTTACACATACCGTCCCTGGCTTAGAAAGTGAAGCAGTTAACAGTCCATGCCCATTACAAATTGAATCTGACATGGAGTGCACTGACGCACAGCCACAGCCAGACTACTATGCTGGTCCTTTGACTCAGACCACAACATTGCCCTCGCAGGGTGCTGATCAAGAATCAGACCCTGATGAGACTATGTTGCCCCATCACGAACGCTATACCACCGAACGACACGGTGACACAGACGAAGTTGCGCAGGAGGTACAAGAAGAGTTATTAGATGACCCAGTTCTTGACCCCGATTGGCAGCCATTGGGGGAACAGGGTGCAGGCGGCAGCAGTTCTGAAGCAGAGGAGGAGGAGGGGCCGCAGCAGGCATCAACATCGCCACAGGTTCCATCTGCCGGGCCCGTATCTTGCCCAAAACGCGTGGCAAAGCCAAAACCTGGTGGAGGACAGCGTGGCCATCCGGTTAAAGCTCAGTCTGCAATGCCTGAAAAGGTATCCGATGCTAGAAAGAGTGCAGTCTGGCATTTTTTTAAACAACATCCAATTGATCAGCGCAAAGTCATCTGTCAAAAATGTTCTACTTCCTTAAGCAGAGGTCAGAATCTGAAAAGTCTCAATACTAGTTGCATGCATAGACATTTAACCACCATGCATTTGAAAGCTTGGACTAACTACCAAACGTCCCTTAAGGTTGTTGCACCCTCGGCCAATGAAGCTAGTCATCAACGCAACATCCCTTCCGGCAGTGTAGGACCACCATTTAGCGCACCACCTGCTGTATCTGTGCAGGTATCTTTGCCAGGCCAAAGCAGTCAGGGTCAGGGAATCACCAGTTTCGTAGTAGGAAACACTGCATCTAGGGCACCGGCGGCAACAATACCATCTCCCACCGTCTCTCAGTCTGCCATGTCCACCGGCACCCCCGCTAGTTCCACGATCTCCAGCTCTCCAGTCCAGCTCACCCTACATGAGACTATGGTTAGAAAAAGGAAATACTTAGCCTCGCATCCGCGTACACAGGGTTTGAACGCCCACATAGCTAGACTAATCTCGTTAGAGATGATGCCCTACCGGTTAGTTGAAAGCGAAGCTTTCAAAGACCTGATGGACTACGCTGTACCACGCTACGAGCTACCCAGTCGACACTTTTTTTCCAGAAAAGCCATCCCAGCCCTCCACCAGCATGTTAAAGAGCGCATCGTCCATGCACTCAGGCAATCTGTGAGCACAAAGGTGCACCTGACAACAGATGCATGGACCAGTAGGCATGGCCAGGGACGTTACGTGTCCATCACGGCACACTGGGTAAATGTGGTGGATTCAGGGTCCACAGGGGACAGCAAGTTTGGGACAGTTCTGCCTAGCCCACGGTCTAGTAAACAGTTGTCTGTAGCCGTTCGCACCCCCTCCTCCTCCTCCTCCTCGTCCTCCTGCAGAAGCAAGAGCTCGTCCACAGACCGCAGTCGCACAAACACTCCATCCGCACCTGCCACTGTTGCACACCAGGTCTCCCATTATGGGGCAGCTACTGGCATACGTCAGCAGGCTGTATTGGCTATGAAGTGTTTGGGCGACAATAGACACACCGCGGAAGTTCTGTCCGAGTTCTTGCAGCAAGAAACGCAGTCGTGGCTGGGCACTGTAGATCTTGAGGCAGGCAAGGTAGTGAGTGATAACGGAAGGAATTTCATGGCTGCCATCTCCCTTTCCCAACTGAAACACATTCCTTGCCTGGCTCACACCTTAAACCTGGTGGTGCAGTGCTTCCTGAAAAGTTATCCGGGGTTATCCGACCTGCTCCTCAAAGTGCGTGGACTTTGCGCACATATCCGCCGTTCGCCTGTACACTCCAGCCGTATGCAGACCTATCAGCGTTCTTTGAACCTTCCCCAGCATCGCCTAATCATAGACGTTGCAACAAGGTGGAACTCAACACTGCACATGCTTCAGAGACTGTGCGAACAGAGGCGGGCTGTTATGTTTTTGTGGGAGGATACACATACACGGGCAGGCAGTAGGATGGCAGACATGGAGTTGTCAGGTGTGCAGTGGTCGAAGATTCAAGACATGTGTCAAGTCCTTCAGTGTTTTGAGGAATGCACACGGCTGGTTAGTGCAGACAACGCCATAATAAGCATGAGCATCCCCCTAATGCGTCTGCTGATGCAAAGTTTGACGCACATAAAGGATCAAGCGTCTGCACCAGAGGAAGAGGAAAGCCTTGATGACAGTCAGCGATTGTCTGGTCAGGGCAGTGTACATGACGAGGTACCGGGCGAAGAGGAGGTGGAGGATGAGGAGGATGATGGGGATGAGTATATTTTTAATGAGGAAGCTTTCCCGGGGGCACGGGAAATTGGTGGCGTGGCAAGGCCGGGTTCTGGTTTTTTGAGGGACACAAGTGACGTAGATTTGCCTGCAACTGCCCCTCAACCAAGCACAACCGCAGATTTGACAACGGGAACTTTGGCCCACATGGCGGATTATGCCTTGCGTATCCTCAAAAGGGACACACGCATTACAAAAATGATGAACGATGACGATTACTGGTTGGCCTGCCTCCTTGATCCTCGCTATAAAGGCAAATTGCAAAATATTATGCCACATGAGAACTTGGAACTAATATTAGCAACAAAACAATCAACTCTTGTTGACCGTTTGCTTCTGGCATTCCCTGCACACAGCGCCCGTGATCGTTCTCACACGAGCTCCAGGGGCCAGCAGACCAGAGGTGTTAGAGGGGCAGAAATCAGAAGTGGCGTTGGACAGAGGGGTTTTCTGACCAGGTTGTGGAGTGATTTTTCTATGACCGCAGACAGGACAGGTACTGCAGCATCAATTCAAAGTGACAGGAGACAACATTTGTCCAGTATGGTTACAAACTATTTTTCATCCCTTATCGACGTTCTCCCTCAACCGTCATTCCCATTTGATTACTGGGCATCCAAATTAGACACCTGGCCAGAATTGGCAGAATATGCATTGCAGGAGCTTGCTTGCCCGGCAGCTAGTGTCCTATCAGAAAGAGTATTCAGTGCTGCAGGTTCAATACTAACAGAAAAAAGGACTCGTCTGGCTACCCAAAATGTAGATGATCTAACCTTCATTAAAATGAACCACAACTGGATTTCAAAATCTTTTGCCCCACCCTGCCCGGCTGACACCTAGCTTTCCTATGAAAAGGTCTTGCCTGTGGACTATTCTGAATGACTTTTCCAATCTCGTAATTTTCTTCACCTGATTGTCCAGCATACGACATGTTTCCACCTCACGAAATGGCCAAACTCCCCACACGGGGCCGTGCTATCGCCACTTTGCGCTTGGACCCTTGAGAGTGCTGTTTGTCTGAAGAGGTGGGTGTGGCCGCTTTTGGTCGACGGCACTGCCACTGGGTCCCTCATAGTACAATAAAGTGTCTCTGGCGGTGGTGGTGCGCACCCAACGTCAGACACACCGTTGTAATATGAGGGGCCCTGTGCCTGTACCGCCGGCCACAAGACAGTTCCCCCCACCCAGCTCAAACAGTGCTCTACCACTAGCAAAATTATCTCTCACAGCTTCACCAATGTGTAGTCTAGCCGCTGACATCCTTCAATGCCTGGCACTGACAATACCATTGTTTTGACATTTTTGTTATGTTAGGCCTTCGAAGCCTGTCTGCGGTCCCTTCTTTCTACAACTACTACACTGACCAGGCCACTGCTGGCCGTGTTACCCTGGAACCAATTTAAAAGTGCCTACAGTCAGCCCAATTTTGTTATGTTAGGCCTTCGAAGACTGTCTGCCGTCACTCCTTCCACTAGACTTCCACTGACCATACACTGCTGCCCATGTACCCCTGGAACCAATTTAAAGTGCCTACAGCCAGCCCAATTTTGTTATGTTAGGCCTTGGAAGCCTGTCTGCGGTCACTCCTTCCACTAGACTTCCACTGACCAGACCACTGCTGCCCGTGTACCCCTGGAACCAATTTAAAAGTGCCTACAGCCAGCCCAAGTTTGTTATGTTAGGCCTTGGAAGCCTGTCTGCGGTCACTCCTTCCACTAGACTTCCACTGACCAGACCACTGCTGCCCGTGTACCCCTGGAACCAATTTAAAAGTGCCTACAGCCAGCCCAAGTTTGTTATGTTAGGCCTTGGAAGCCTGTCTGCGGTCACTCCTTCCACTAGACTTCCACTGACCAGACCACTGCTGCCCGTGTACCCCTGGAACCAATTTAAAAGTGCCTACAGCCAGCCCAAGTTTGTTATGTTAGGCCTTGGAAGCCTGTCTGCGGTCACTCCTTCCACTAGACTTCCACTGACCAGACCACTGCTGCCCGTGTACCCCTGGAACCAATTTAAAAGTGCCTACAGCCAGCCCAAGTTTGTTATGTTAGGCCTTGGAAGCCTGTCTGCGGTCACTCCTTCCACTAGACTTCCACTGACCAGACCACTGCTGCCCGTGTACCCCTGGAACCAATTTAAAAGTGCCTACAGCCAGCCCAAGTTTGTTATGTTAGGCCTTCTAAGCCTGTCTGCGGTCCATTCTTTCAACTACTACTACACTGACCAGGTCACTGCTGCCCGTGTACCCCTGGAACCAATTTAAAATTGCCTACAGCCAGCCCAATTTTTTTATTTTAGGCCTTCGATGCCTGTCTGCGGTCCATTCTTTCAACTACTACTACACTGACCAGGTCACTGCTGTCCGTGTACCCCTGGAACCAATTTAAAATTGCCTACAGCCATGTGTTATTATTTTAGGCCTTCGATGCCTGTCTGCGGTCACTCCTTCCACTAGGCCTCCACTGACCACACCACTGCTGTCCGTGTACCCCTGGAACCAATTTAAAATTGCCTACAGCCAGCCCAATTTTTTTATTTTAGGCCTTCGATGCCTGTCTGCGGTCCATTCTTTCAACTACTACTACACTGACCAGGTCACTGCTGTCCGTGTACCCCTGTAACCAATTTAAAATTGCCTACAGCCATGTGTTATTATTTTAGGCATTCGATGCCTGTCTGCGGTCCATTTTTTCAACTACTACTACACTGACCAGGTCACTGCTGCCCGTGTACCCCTGGAACCAATTTAAAATTGCCTACAGCCATGTGTTATTATTTTAGGCCTTCGATGCCTGTCTGCGGTCACTCCTTCCACTAGGCCTCCACTGACCACACCACTGCTGCCCGTGTACCCCTGGAACCAATTTAAAATTGCCTACAGCCAGCCCAATTTTTTTATTTTAGGCCTTCGATGCCTGTCTGCGGTCCATTCTTTCAACTACTACTACACTGACCAGGTCACTGCTGCCCGTGTACCCCTGGAACCAATTTAAAATTGCCTACAGCCATGTGTTATTATTTTAGGCCTTCGATGCCTGTCTGCGGTCACTCCTTCCACTAGGCCTCCACTGACCACACCACTGCTGTCCGTGTACCCCTGGAACCAATTTAAAATTGCCTACAGCCATGTGTTATTAT
The DNA here is from genome assembly GCF_032444005.1 of Ranitomeya imitator. Taxonomy (NCBI): domain Eukaryota; kingdom Metazoa; phylum Chordata; class Amphibia; order Anura; family Dendrobatidae; genus Ranitomeya; species Ranitomeya imitator. The sequence goes on from NC_091286.1 coordinate 640,851,197, forward strand.
TTTAGGCCTTCGATGCCTGTCTGCGGTCACTCCTTCCACTAGGCCTCCACTGACCACACCACTGCTGTCCGTGTACCCCTGGAACCAATTTAAAATTGCCTACAGCCAGCCCAATTTTTTTATTTTAGGCCTTCGATGCCTGTCTGCGGTCCATTCTTTCAACTACTACTACACTGACCAGGTCACTGCTGCCCGTGTACCCCTGGAACCAATTTAAAATTGCCTACAGCCATGTGTTATTATTTTAGGCATTCGATGCCTGTCTGCGGTCCATTTTTTCAACTACTACTACACTGACCAGGTCACTGCTGCCCGTGTACCCCTGGAACCAATTTAAAATTGCCTACAGCCATGTGTTATTATTTTAGGCCTTCGATGCCTGTCTGCGGTCACTCCTTCCACTAGGCCTCCACTGACCACACCACTGCTGTCCGTGTACCCCTGGAACCAATTTAAAATTGCCTACAGCCATGTGTTATTATTTTAGGCCTTCGATGCCTGTCTGCGGTCACTCCTTCCACTAGGCCTCCACTGACCACACCACTGCTGCCCGTGTACCCCTGGAACCAATTTAAAATTGCCTACAGCCAGCCCAATTTTTTTATTTTAGGCCTTCGATGCCTGTCTGCGGTCCATTCTTTCAACTACTACTACACTGACCAGGTCACTGCTGTCCGTGTACCCCTGGAACCAATTTAAAATTGCCTACAGCCATGTGTTATTATTTTAGGCCTTCGATGCCTGTCTGCGGTCACTCCTTCCACTAGGCCTCCACTGACCACACCACTGCTGTCCGTGTACCCCTGGAACCAATTTAAAATTGCCTACAGCCATGTGTTATTATTTTAGGCCTTCGATGCCTGTCTGCGGTCACTCCTTCCACTAGGCCTCCACTGACCACACCACTGCTGTCCGTGTACCCCTGGAACCAATTTAAAATTGCCTACAGCCATGTGTTATTATTTTAGGCCTTCGATGCCTGTCTGCGGTCACTCCTTCCACTAGGCCTCCACTGACCACACCACTGCTGCCCGTGTACCCCTGGAACCAATTTAAAATTGCCTACAGCCAGCCCAATTTTTTTATTTTAGGCCTTCGATGCCTGTCTGCGGTCCATTCTTTCAACTACTACTACACTGACCAGGTCACTGCTGTCCGTGTACCCCTGGAACCAATTTAAAATTGCCTACAGCCATGTGTTATTATTTTAGGCCTTCGATGCCTGTCTGCGGTCACTCCTTCCACTAGGCCTCCACTGACCACACCACTGCTGTCCGTGTACCCCTGGAACCAATTTAAAATTGCCTACAGCCATGTGTTATTATTTTAGGCCTTCGATGCCTGTCTGCGGTCACTCCTTCCACTAGGCCTCCACTGACCACACCACTGCTGTCCGTGTACCCCTGGAACCAATTTAAAATTGCCTACAGCCAGCCCAATTTTTTTATTTTAGGCCTTCGATGCCTGTCTGCGGTCCATTCTTTCAACTACTACTACACTGACCAGGTCACTGCTGTCCGTGTACCCCTGTAACCAATTTAAAATTGCCTACAGCCATGTGTTATTATTTTAGGCATTCGATGCCTGTCTGCGGTCCATTTTTTCAACTACTACTACACTGACCAGGTCACTGCTGCCCGTGTACCCCTGGAACCAATTTAAAATTGCCTACAGCCATGTGTTATTATTTTAGGCCTTCGATGCCTGTCTGCGGTCACTCCTTCCACTAGGCCTCCACTGACCACACCACTGCTGCCCGTGTACCCCTGGAACCAATTTAAAATTGCCTACAGCCAGCCCAATTTTTTTATTTTAGGCCTTCGATGCCTGTCTGCGGTCCATTCTTTCAACTACTACTACACTGACCAGGTCACTGCTGCCCGTGTACCCCTGGAACCAATTTAAAATTGCCTACAGCCATGTGTTATTATTTTAGGCCTTCGATGCCTGTCTGCGGTCACTCCTTCCACTAGGCCTCCACTGACCACACCACTGCTGTCCGTGTACCCCTGGAACCAATTTAAAATTGCCTACAGCCATGTGTTATTATTTTAGGCCTTCGATGCCTGTCTGCGGTCCATTCTTTCAACTACTACTACACTGACCAGGGCACTGCTGGCCGTGTACCCCTGGAACCAACATCAGAAAATATAAAAATAAGTATTTTGCTTATAAAAAAGAAAATACTGGTGAGATATCAAATGCAGACATTTTAACATTAAAAACAAACACACAACTCTAATCTGGTACAGTACTAAAAATGGCCACCAGCTACAATTACTTTCTCCTGCAAGTAGTTAACTGAAAGTTTTTTTAAATTGAAAACACACATATGGCATCCACCGAGTGTTGTCCTGTCGCGTCTTCTTTATATTATTGCCGAGAAGATGCAAAATAATGAAAATAATAAAATCATTAATTACCAAAATAATAGAGAAAGTCAACACCACATTGCAAATAAACATTCATTCCAAATAAAGAAGCAGGGCGCGTCCGAGGGTGAGTATATACCTAATAAGAATATAATCACCCTCGGACGCGCAATGCTTATTTCCAACAGCCTTCCTTCCTAAGAATCAGCCCTTCCGTCGTGTAGAGAGACGTTGTGTTACACTCCAAGGTGTTCCCCAGGTTGCCTTTCCTGAGCTTCGATCTTCCGGCTCTCGTTTAGTAGTTCTTGGAAACTACTCTGCATTAGGCCTTCAAATTGGGTATGGGGTGTAGAGAGATGGTGTGTTCCACTCCAAGGTGTTCCCCAGGTTGCCTTTCCTGAGCTTCGATCTTCCGGCTCTCGTTTAGTAGTTGTTGGAAACTACGCTGCATTAGGCCTTCAAATTGGGTATGGGGTGTAGCGAGAGGGTGTGTTACACTCCAAGGTGTTCCCCAGGTTGCCTTTCCTGAGCTTCGATCTTCCGGCTCTCGTTTAGTAGTTCTTGGAAACTACACTGCATTAGGCCTTCAAATTGGGTATGGGGTGTAGAGAGAGGGTGTGTTACACTCTAAGGTGTTCCCCAGGTTTCCTTGCCATTGCTTCGGTCTTCCGACTCTCGTTTAGTAGTTGTAGAAAAGTACACTGCATTAGGCCATACAAAATGGGTATGGGGTGGAGAGAGATGGTGTGTTACACTCCAAGGTGTTCCCCAGGTTGCCTTTCCTGAGCTTCTATCTTCAGGCTCTCATTAAATTGTGGTTAAATGGAACAACTGCATTTGGCGTACTAGTTGGTTTGGGGCCTACTATCGGTGTCTGCCACTCCTTGCTGTTCTCCTCCACTGAACAAAGCTGTGCCGCCTGTTTACTACGGTTGCCAATTTTGAACTGCATTTCGACTACTTACTGATTTGGCCCTACTCTCTGTGTCAGCCTCTCATTCCAGTTGTCCTCCACTGCAATGCCCCCTGGTTATTCCTGTGTTACCAATTTTGAACTGCATTTAGCCCACTTTCTTCTTTGGGCCTATATCTGTGTTTCCACTTCATCGTGCCCATTGCCCAGCCAGTGATAGATGAGTCTGCTGGTACATTGACCCATAACGCAACATTCCCCGTGCACGCTACACAACAACATTGTGACCCTGCTGAAAGTCAGGTTGCTCTTCCCGCATACCATACCACCTTACACGGGGACAAAGAGGAAGGTGCAGATGAAAGTGCAGGTTCCTTCATCAGGTGGGGGGAGGAATACTAGTTGGCGACGTCACTGGCACAGGGCCTCTCATAGTACGCAAAAGTGTTGCTGCCGGTGGGAGGCGCCCCCGCCGTGCAAACACACCGCTGTACTTTGAGGGGCCCTGTGCCAGTGCCAATGCCAACGAGTGGGCCCCCCCTGCTTGCTCAGGTTCACAGCACTTGCAAAGTTGAAATACTTACCTCTCCCTGCTCCACTGCCGTGACGTGGTCCAGATTTCCTGGGCCCACTAATTACTTGAACCAGCCCTACCCCCCACAACTTTAGCCAAATGACCCCCAATTTCAAATGCCTTCCAATTATTATAAGGTAAATTACGCTTGACAAGCTTCATTAAGAAGAATGGATGGTTTTGACATTAAAATGGCCACTCTAGGTGTTTTCCTGGCCCCCACTCACTGCCGACTATGCTGCCCCATTGACTTGCATTGGGTTTCGTGTTTCGGTCGATCCCGACTTTACGTCATAATCGGCCGATTTCACTCGACCCGACTTTGGACATAGTCGGGTTTCGCAAAACCCGGCTCGACTCTAAAAAGGTCAAGGTCGCTCAACTCTAGTAGCCAGTAACGATCAGCCCTTACCACAAGTGGGATACAAAGAGGTCACCATTAAAATGGGATGGGTAGAGTTGAAATCCCAAGGGATAGTGGTTGTTGATATTAATCGCCGTGAATGTAACCCTATGATGAGCATTGGTACTAATGTCATAGAAAATTGTCTTGCAGAGGTTATTGTCCTATTACAACAGGTGGCCGAAACTGCTGGTTCCAGTGAACAATGTGTCCTGCAGAAAGAAATCAGAGCTCTGGTACAGAGACAGCAGGTAAAATTATCTGGTGGAGAAATTGGCCGTGCCACAGTGAGTGATTCAATCCCCATCGCAATACCCCCCATGAGTGAAATGTTAATATGGTGTCGGGCAGCAATAGGCCTCAGAGGTAAAGATTACCAGGCCCTGGTAGAACCTGTGTATTCGGATAGTAGGCCCACAATCTTGACAGCCCAAGGGGTGGTTGAGGTCTGCAAGGGGAGGGTGCCAGTACGTGTCTTTAACTGTGGAGAGAAAGAGGTCCACCTAACCAAATATGCCACACTTGCCAAACTGTTTACTGTTGATAGTAATGTGATACAGGCAACAGAACCCTTGGTCCCGTCCAACCAGGCCGAGGACAATGGCTCTGCAGGACAAGTATAAGATTGGTATCAGAAATTACACGTGGGTACTGACTCTACACCATCACACCAAAAACAAGGGGCTTACAGGGTGTTCCATGAATATAAGAGAGTATTCAGCAAACACTCACTAGATTTTGGACAGGTAAAAGGGATTCAACATCATATCCCCACAGGAGATGATCCGCCCATTAAAGAGAGATACCGTCCTGTACCTCCAGCTCATTATCAGTGTGCCAAGGACATGTTGTGAAAGATGACGGACGTTGGGGTAGTTAGAGACAGTTGTAGCCCCTGGGCAGCTCCATTAGTCCTTGTCAGGAAAAAGGATTTCACGATGAGGATGTGTGTAGATTATAGGCAGATAAACCGCATTACACACAAGGATGCATGCCCTTTGCCTACAATAGAAGAATCATTTGCTGCTTTAAAATCTGCTAACTACTTCTCCACCTTCGATCTCACCAGTGGGTACTGGCAGGTTCCCGTAGCAGAGGTGGACAAAACAAAGACAGCCTTCACCACACCGATGGGTCTCTTTGAATTCAACTACATGCCATTCGGACTGTGCAACGCCCCAGGAACGTTTCAGAGGATGATGCAGTGCTGTCTTGGACACAAGAACTTTGAAACCATCTTGCTGTATCTGGACGATGTCATTGTCTTCTCCAAGACTTATGAGGACCATCTGGAGCACCTGGCCGAGGTGTTCGAAGCCCTGTCCAACTTTGGCCTAAAGGTAGAACCATCCAAATACCATCTGTTAAAGCCTAAAGAGCAGTACTTGGGCCATGTAGTGAGTGCCGAAGGAGTGGTGCCAGACCCTGACAAGGTCACTGTGATCAGAGACTGGCCGAAGCCCAGCAACCTCCATGAAGTCTGGCAGTTCCTTGGGTTGGTAGGCTACTGCCGAAGATTTATCAAAGACTTCACCAAGAAAGCCACGCCACTACAAGACCTGTTAGTGGGCCAATCCAGAAAACCAAGGGTAAGAATACCCCATTTGACTGGGACGACGGACTAGAGAGATCCTTCACTGATTTGAAGTTGACTCTGATGGGAGATGAGGTACCGGCTTACCCTGAATATGACCAACCGTTTGTGCTGTACACAGATGCCAGTAACATGGGACTAGGAGCCGTGTTGTCCCAGGTCCAGAGAGGCAAAGAAATGGTAATCACCTACGCCAGCACGAAACTTCATCCTACTGAAAGGAACCCTGAAAATTACAGTTTCTTTAAGCTGGAGTTCCTCGCCATCGTCTGGGCAGTGACGAAGAGATTCAAGCACTACTTGGCAAAATTCACCATCTTCACGGATAACAATCCACTGACACACTTGGACACAGCAAAACTTGGTGCCCTGGAGCAACGGTGGATGGCCCGGTTGTCCTATTATGATTTCACCATCAAGTACCGCGCAGGGCACAAGAATGCGAATGCCGATGCATTGCACAGAATGCCAAACTTGCCAGAGATGGGAGAAGATTCAGAAACACTCGAAGAATTAGAATTGCCCGCTTTCCATTGCCCCAAGGCAACTCAGTATTCTCATCATGTGAGGAACCGGCACAGAAACAAGCCAGAAGCCACACTGAATCCCCTGCCCCACCATGGATGGGCAGAGACCCAGGACAGTGACCCCGCAGTCCATTGGGAAAAAAAACTCCTGACGCAGGCAGGTTCACACCCTGGCCCAGATGATCCACAAGAGATGCAACAACTGTGAATGGAGAAAGGCAAACTATTTATCTACGATGGTAAGCTGTGCCAGAGAAGCATCCAACCACGAACTTATGAGTTGGTTTGGCAGATAGTGGTCCCAAGACAAGATGCGCCAATGGTTATGGAAGCATACCATGATGGAACAGGACACTTCAGATGGAAAAGGTTGGAGAGCCTACTTCGTGGAAGGTTCTACTGCGCTGGCATGAGAAAAGCCATCGAAAAGTGGTGCCGAGAGTATGGCCCATGTAGCCTGCACAGAAAGGACCATGACAGTCAGAGGGCTCCCCTACAGCCCATAGTCAACAAACAGCCACTTGAGCTGGTCGCGCTAGATCATGTGAAGCTAACTCCAAGCCGGTCAGCGCGTAGACATAGCGTAGACTGTGGATCACTACTCCAGATTCCCGGTAGTTGTACCTGTCAAGGATCTAACAGCAAGAACAGCAGCCAAGGCCTTCCAACGGTATTTCTGTAGACCACACAGACACCCAGAGAAGGTCCTTACTGATCAAGGTCCAGCCTTTGAAGCGGAAGTGTTTCAAGAGTTCTGCAACCTGTACGGATGCAAAAAGATCAGAACAACTCCGTATCACCCACAGACTAATGGAATGTGTGAAAAGATGAACCAAGTAGTGATTGACCTACTGAAAACCTTACCTATACAGGAAAGGAACTTATGGCCAGAAAAGTTGCCAAACTTGGTAGATTTGTACAACCACATACCAGTGAATTCCACCAACTGTACTCCAGCATACCTGATAAGAGGAAGATCCAGCAAACTACCTGTTGATCTAGATATGGGAGTACTAACCCCACAAAATCCATCATCTGATGCAGATTGGGAAACAGAAAGACAACAAAGGTACTGCCAAGTACAAGAGTGTGTTGAAAGAAGTCTATCTCAAGCCAGACAAAAACAAGAGAGAGACTACAACCAACGTGCTCCTGCAATTCCCTTGTCACCAGGTGAACAAGTGTCTTACCATCCAACTTTGACAATACTAAAGTCTGTCTTATCAGCAAAGATGGAGGAGAAACTTCGATGGCAGTATCCAGGGACCATCTCAAGAAATGCCCTGATAAATTGAGGAACAGAGAAACCGATCCAGGAACATCTCCACCTATGGAAGAGAAGATGATACACACTGTAGTTGGAGATTTTCCCCAGTCTTGGACTCAAGTACATCAAGCCATCGTGATACCTGTCTTAACGTTTCCTCAGCTGGAAATACCAGAACAAAATGTGACTCAGAACCATCCAGGACCTGAAGAGACTCCGCACCAACAGGTTCAAGCAGCAATTGTCACCCCAGCAGTTGAACCAGAGACTCCGCCCTCTGCTATTGGTGAGTCTGTCAGATCTTTGGTGAATGTAAGAAGACGCAGACTCTTGCCCAGTTTACCTACACAATGCAGCCTACAGATAGTACGCACACTAGTGGGTCCATTCCAGTAACAGCGAGCATGTCAGATCAGGAACCACGCAGGTCTACACGTAGTACCAAAGGCCAAATTCCAGCCAGTAACAGGGATTAAAAGTGTCAATAATTGCTGTTACTTGTTTGAGTTGCTAGCTTAGCTTTGTTACAGGTTTAAAAATGGACAATGTGGTAATGGACAATGCTTACCCAAAGACTTTCCTTGTAAATAGTTTGGCACCTCCAAGGTGCACCTTGGTTCTGCCCACTTTGCCAGTGTGGGTAAGGGCCTTTCTTTGCTTCATCTGGCCAAAGACAATAACAGATGTACTTTTATAAACTTGTTTTCACAACGTTCAAGTGTCCTCACCTCCCAAAAAGGATGCCAAAGTTTTATAATTGTTCAAATGTTTTTCAATAATGTTTTTCAAAATGTTTGCATTATTTAACCAGTAATTGTTGTTTTCTTTTCCCAGTCCCGGAGTACTGGATTTAATGGGGGGGGGGGAGTGCAGCGCCCCAGGGTCCTGTGTTATGATGTGGTGGTTTAGGAGCAACATGGAACAAGCTCTGAAGTAAGTCGTACATGTACTGACCGCAGTCCCTAAGCTCAACACAACACTAGAAGTAGCCGTGGGGTGCTCCTAACTCTCCCTAGGCACCTCGTCAACGCCTAAGAGCTAACTACCCCTAAAGATAGAAGCAGGAAAACTATCTTGCCTCAGAGAAAATCCCCAAAGGATAGATTAGCCCCCCACAAATAATGACTGTGAGTGGAGAGGGAAAAGACATACACAGAATGAAACCAGGATGAGCACAGGAGGCCAGTCTAACTTGATAGATAGGACAGGATGGAATACTGTGCGGTCAGTATAAAACACTACAAAAATCCACGCAGAGTTTACTAAAAATCTCCACACCTGACTAAAGGTGTGGAGGGTAAATCTGTTTCCCAGAGCTTCCAGCAAGACAGAATTAATTCATACTGATAACGCTGGACAAACATAGAAGCACAGAACGGATAAGTCCACAAACTGTGAACAGAAAAGAGCAAGCAAAAACTTAGCTTTGCTGAACTGGTCAGGATAACAGGGAACTCCAAAGAGATGTGAATCCAACCAGGAACCATTTACAAGTGGCACTGGCTGAAGGACAAAGCCAGGCATAAATAGCCGAACAGAAAAGACGATTAGTGGAAGCACCTGAAGACAGCTAACTCCAAGGAGCAGCCATACCACTAGAAACCACAAGAGGGAGCCCAAGAGCACAACTCACAAAAGTGCAACTTACAACCACCGGAGGGAGCCCAAGAGTGGAATTCACAACAGTGCTGGTCATTGCAGTAATGTCATTTTCCTCTGGGGGGAGTGATGTTACGTTTGGAGGCAATGAAGGAGAACTCTTTATCAGGTGAAACAATGCATGCAGCATATTCACACTCCAGACCAGAAGGGGGAGCTCTAAGCCTTTTTAAGGTGAACTCTCCTAAAAGAACATCCTGATCTGGAGGGAAATGGTTCAGTTCCTGTCAGGAAGACAGAGGGAAAGGAAGCATAGGAGCCATGTGGCCTGAAGTGCTACAGCTCCTGGGAAGAGACACAGAAAGAGTACTGTATTGTAGAGAGGGTGAAGAAGTCGTAGCAAAGGAGAGGATATCAGAGAAGTTCTGCCCTACACAGGCTGCCTCCTTCTGAGGTGCAGGATCCTGATAACTGCAACACCGAGCTAATTTCACGTTACCTGTCCGCCCCTATACCCAGGAGGCAAGGTGGCACCGCTTAGAGGCTGGGGCATGATAGAGTCCCTGTAAAACGCCTCAAGCCACCGGTCATACGGGTTTGTCCTATCCATCTGGGGGACAGAGAGAGACATAACATGTGCAACATCTTCAACAGCTGTGAGGACCTTATGAGAAGCTTAGCAGTAAGGTACTACAACACACGGCGCTACAGGAACACTACTAATTTCTATCTGGATAAGGGGACTCTGGATTTGCCTCCAAACCGTCTGGACTCTGCCTACCCTGTGGTCTGGTACCCTGGACTGTGGATGCTGAAGCCTTCAGTAAAAAGGTAAAGAGACTGCATTCTAGTGTCCTCGTTCTTCACTGCACCTCTCACCATCCACCATCTACACACTGGGAAGCCCTGGCGACATACTTTACCTGTGGGAATGTATACTATCTAGCTGCCATAACATCACCCCAGCGGACCCCTTAAAGCAGCGTCGGTCACCCTGACAGAATAGCACATGTGGCATCACGAACATATCCCTTTAAAGACCTTTCCCTTTAACACAAATGTCCCAAGGGCCACGGACCGGGTCAGCCACCGTGACATCCCCCTGAGAACCGAAGGAGCTGGTACCGAGTACCCCACTGCCCACAGGGGCGCTCCACAGGCTGTAGGCTTTCCTGAAGAGGTGGGTTTTCAGGTTCCATCTTAAGGATCAGAGTGTGGTTGATAGTCAGACGTGTTGGGGCAAAGAATTCCAGATGATGGGGGATATTCTGGAGAAGTCTTGGAGGAGGCTGGGTGAGGAGCGGATAAGTGTGGAGGAGAGAAGTAGGTCTTGGGAGGACCGGAGATTACATGAGGGAAGATATCGGGGGATTATTTCAGAGATATATGGAGGAGTCAGGTTATGGATGGCTTTTTTATACCATGGTACTATTTGTATGCCATGACACCAGCATACTGCTCCTCTCAAGGCTACCATATCAATTTTTGGACCCAAAATTAGAGAAAAATTAATAAATGTACCAAATTTGTCAGATAAATTAAAAACCAAAATGAATATTATTTATGGCCACCTTGCTTCCACTCCACTTACATATTGTTAATGTATAGTTTAGGTAAGCTGTACGTAATTGTTTTACAAACTGTTAAGATAACATATTTACAACCATTGTTCAAATATTCTCAATATTAGAAAATAATACTGGGCAAAACCATCATTGAAAACTACGTGGGTGTTGTGGCAGACTGCAATCTCAACTTTAGTGACCAGTGCCAGGCAGCTCATTGATACTCCATCAATGAGGTCATAGTAACATGTGTCAGATAAACCATTTTTATAAAATGATATCAGAATCGTTTTGGACAATATTCATCCCATATGGCCTCATGCATAAAAACCCTCCTTTACTTATAGGCTTTCGTTTTCATGTACAGTATGAAATTGACATTTTGTGGTGAGCACAACATAAAAAATTTTCGGTTGACCAAAAATCTTTACTGCGTAAAATGTCCTAAAGGGCAAAATGAAAAAAAAATTCAAAAACATTGTAATACATGTGTTCAAAAAGTGTTTTCTGAGAACACTTACCCCTATGTAAATTCAATTTACATATGATAGCAGGGGCAATTATATTAAATGAAAATGATATAAACTTAGATGTAAGCCCTGAAAATGAATTAAATTTATAATCACGCTGGCTAATGTTGGCCTCGCTCCAGTCTTCTTTTTCTAGACCCTCATACGATCCAGATGTCAGTGATGTCATTAAGGTGCAGTTACTGCCAACACACAGTTTATTTAATCAGGGCAATAATTGCAAGTGAGGGATGAAAGAACAAACATGCATGCCGGGGACGATTGAGAGAATATATATTTTACATCAATTTAGAGGGGGGGGGGGGTTAAGTTTGTTTTGCACTGTGGGAAAATATTTGCATGGGCTAATTTTGTCTTGAGCAAACTACTAGAAAAGACGACTAAATAGTATAAATAATGGCGATGCCGGCATAACACACTTTGGGTACAGCAGGTACCTGCTTTTTATCATGTGCTTATTTTACAAGTGATTTTTGGTCAAGGCTATCGTTTAAAATTATTTATTTATTATATAATTTTTATTTAGCGATAAAATATTAAGCAGCGCTTTACAGCGATCGTCAGCATTGTCCCCAATGGAGCTCACATTTTATATTCCCTATCAGTATGTTTTTTTGGAGTGAGGGAGGAAACCGAAGAACCTGGAGGAAACCCACGCAAACACGGGGAGAACATACAAATAAAGATGTTGTCCTTTGTAGGATTAGAACCCAAAACTCCAGATATAAAAAATATCCCTACAAAAGGAATGATAAAGTAATAGTAAAATATGATAATATAAAAAAATAAAAAGGTCCTTAGTGGGACAGAAGAAAAAGTTTAATAAAATTAAAAAGGTCATAGAATGTTAAAAAATACACTCCACAATCTACTCACAAAAAATTTCAGATGTCATGTAGTTTGTTCAGAAGTGAAAACAGATGGCTTAAAAAAAGAAAAAAAATGAACATGAATTTAATGATTTGTTAAAGTCTAAGGATCATTATTACAGAACAATGGAATCAATGGTGCTCCAAAAATTATTAATAATAATAATAATAATAATATATATACAGTGAGTGCAGAAAGTATTCAGACCCCTTTAACCCCTTCACCCCGAAGCCTGTTTTCACCTAAGTGACAGGGCCAATTTTTACAATTCTGACCATTGTCATTTTATCTAATATATAATTGCCTAGAATACTACTTCCTGCAATTTGTGCCAACTTCCGTGGCTTTGTCCGGAGCTAATGTCCGGAGCTAATGTCCGGAGCTAATGTGCGGAGCTAATGTCCGGAGCTAATGTCCGGAGCTAATGTCCGGAGATAAGTGACGTCAACAGTGTCCAGTGTCTGATTGGTTGCCGCCTGCTGCGAGCGACCAATCAGAAACGTGCCGTACTGTGACACACTCTGCCCACCATTTTGGTGTGATTTTTGAATTTTTACCTCACAGCAAGTTTCATGGCAGCTTAAATATAGTAGCGCCGATACTCACTGAAGCCGCATGGCGCATCACCTGTTAGCGCCGCCAGCCGAAACACCACTGCCATCCGGAACCGGAAACACGCGGGCCCCACGTGATCCGGCACCACCTGACAGCGGGCGTCGGCAAGGACAGGCCATAGATGAGCGCCTGCGCACCAGCGAGTACCGGACACCCATACAGCAAAAAATAGGCACCATTATTACTGAGGGCAAACATAAGGGCACAACAAAATAAAACAAGACATACTCATAATATCATCCCTCGGACATATGGAGCGCTCCTGGCCAGCCAGCGTCCAAAGAGTGACGCAAAAATAAATATATAACGCTGCGATCAGCAATTCCCCACAGGATATGTAATGACTGCACATCAAAGGACAACTGGCCAGACCAGAGCGCCGCATATAGACCGATGATAACAGATAGAAAATAATAATACAAATACAAACAATACAGGACATCAGTGCAAAACATATATATGTGGGTGGATCGAACAAATACCCATATACAAAATATACATCACATATATGTTGACAAAAAATAATAAAAAATAAAAAATAAAATGAAAAATGAAAATAATAAAAAGGAGAATAATAAAAAGAAAATAATAATCTAATATATAATTGCCTAGAATACTACTTCCTGCAATTTGTGCCAACTTCCGTGGCTTTGTCCGGAGCTAATGTCCGGAGCTAATGTCCGGAGCTAATGTCCGGAGCTAATGTCCGGAGATAAGTGACGTCAACAGTGTCCAGTGTCTGATTGGTTGCCGCCTGCTGCGAGCGACCAATCAGAAATGTGCCGTACTGTGACACACTCCGCCCGCCATTTTGGTGTGATTTTTGAATTTTTACCTCACAGCAAGTTTCTACTGCGTGGAGGCGGGCCCAGTGACGTTGCTCTTCAAGCTCCTGCCGAATTTCGTCAAAAAAATGATAATACCATTTACCAAAACTATATATATTTAGTTGTGAAGTGGTTCAGTGACATTTTCACACCAATTTTGAACTTTTGTTTGGTGTTTTCTCCATATACTGCCTATTATTTTTGTTCTTTATTACTATTATTTATTAATTGTATTATTCTTACATTTGAATAAATAAAGTATATATGGATTCTAGACTCCCGATTCTTTAGAATCGGGCTGCCATCTAGTGAGGTAATAACTCTGAAACGCTTCAACGGATCCTGGTGATTCTGACATTGTTTTCTCGTGACATATTGTATTTTATGATAGTGGCAAAATTTCTGTGATATTACTTGCGTTTGTTTGTGAAAAAAACAGAAATTTGGTGAAAAGTTGGAAAATTTTGCAATTTTCAAACTTTGAATTTTTATACCCTTGCATTAGAGACTTATATCACACAAATTAGTTAATAAATAGTGTTGAGCATTCCGATACCGCAAGTATCGGGTATCGGCCGATACTTGCGGTATCGGAATTCCGATACCGAGATCCGATACTTTTGTGGTATCGGGTATCGGTATCGGATCCATAGGGATGTGTAAAATAAAGAATTAAAATAAAAAATATTGATATATTCACCTGTCCGGCGGCCCCTGGACATCACGCTGGTAACCGGCAGGCTTCTTTGTTTAAAATGCGCGCGTTTAGGACCTGCGAATGACGTCCCGGCTTCTGATTGGTCGCGTGCCGCCCATGTGACCGCCACGCGACCAATCAGAAGCCGCGACGTCATTCTCATTCACTAAACTCCTAATTCTAGGAATTTAGGACCTGCGAATGATGTCACGGCTTCTGATTGGTCGCGTGGCGGTCACATGGGCGGCACGCGACCAATCAGAAGCAGGGACGTCATTCGCAGGTCCTAAACGCGCGCATTTTAAACAAAGAAGCCTGCCGGTTACCAGCGTGATGTCCAGGGGCCGCCGGACAGGTGAATATATCAATATTTTTTATTTTAATTCTTTATTTTACACATTGATATGGATCCCAGGGCCTGAAGGAGAGTTTCCTGTCCTTCAGACCCTGGGAACCATCAGGATACCTTCCGATACTTGGTGTCCCATTGACTTGTATTGGTATCGGATATCGGTATTGGCGATATCCGATATTTTTCGGGTATCGGCCGATACTATCCGATACCGATACTTTCAAATATCGGACGGTATCGCTCAACACTATTAATAAATAACATTTCCCACATGTCTACTTTACATCAGCAACATTTTGGAGCCAATTTTTTTTTTCTTAGGGAGTTATAAGGGTTAAAATTTAAACAGCGATTTCTCATTTTTTCAACAACTTTTACAAAACCATTTTTTGTAGGGACCACATCATATTTGAAGTCACTTTGAGAGGCTTATAGGATTTAAAATACCCAAAAGTGAAACCATTCTAAAAACTACACCCCCCGAGGTACTCAAAACCAAATTCAAGAAGTTTATTAACCCTTCAGGTGCTTCACAGGAATTAATGGAATGTGGAAGGAAAAAAATAATATTTAACCTTTTTTTCCACATAATGATCTTTTAGCAACATTTTTTTTATTTTCACAAGGGTAAAAGAAGAAAATGGACAACTAAAGTTGTTGAGCAATTCCTTCTGAATACACTGATACCCCATATGTGGGAGAAAACCACTGTTTTGGCGCACAGCAGGGCTCGGAAGGGAAGGAGCGCCATTTGACTTTTTCAAACCAAAATTGGCAGGAATTGAGATTGAACGCCATGTTGCGTTTGAAAAGCCCCTGATGTACCTAAACAGTGGAAAACTGACACAAGTGACCACATTTTGGAAACTAGACCCTTCAAGGAACTTACCTAGCTATGTGGTGAGCACTTTGATCCCCCAGGTGCTTCACAGAAGTTTAGAACATAGAGGCGTGAAAATAAAAAATCAAATTTTTTCCCCCAAAATGATCTTTTAGCAACAATTTTTTTTATCTTCACAAGTGTGAAAGGAGAAAATGGACCACTAAAGTTGTTGACCAATTTATCCTGAATACACTGATAGCCCATATGTGGTGGGAAAACCACTGTTTGGGCGCACGGCAGGGCTCGGAAGGGAAGGAGCGCCATTTGACTTTTTCAAACCAAAATTGGCTGGAATTGAGATCGGACACCATGTCCTGTTTGGAAAGCCCCTGATGTACCTAAACAGTGGAAAACTGACACAAGTGACCCCATTTTGGAAACTAGACCCTTCAAGGAACTTATTTAGCTATGTTGTGAACACTTTGAACCCCCAGATGCTTCACAGAACTTTAGAATGTAGAGGCGTGAAAATAAAAAATCACATTTTTTTCCCAAAAATGATCTTTTAGCAACAATTTTTTTATCTTCACAAGTGTAAATGGAGAAAATGGACCACTAAAGTTGTTGATCAATTTATCCTGAATACACTGATACCCCATATGTGGGGTTAAACCACTGTTTGGGCGCACGGCAGGGCTCGGAAGGGAAGGAGCGCCATTTGACTTTTTCAAACCAAAATTGGCTGGAATTGAGATCGAACACCATGTTGCGTTTGGAGAGCCCCTGATGTACCTAAACAGTGGAAAACCACCACAAGTGACCCCATTTTGGAAACTAGACCCTTCAAGGAACTTATCTAGCTATGTGATGAGAACCGTGAACCTCCAAGTGCCTCACCAAAAATTATAACGATGAGTTGTAAAAAAAATAGAACACATTTTTTCCACAAAAATGATCTTTTAGCTACGATTTTTTTGTTTTCCCAAGGGTTATAGGACAAAATAGACAGAAAAAGATGTTGTGCAATTTTTCTTGAGTACGCTGATACCTCATATTTGGGGAAAAAACACTGTTTGGGCGCATGGCAGAGCTCGGAGGGAAAGGAACACCATTTGGAATGCAGACTTAGATGGATTGGTCTGCAGGCATCACGTTGCATTTGCAGAGCCCCTGATGTACCTAAACAGTGGAAATCCTCCACAAATGACCCCATTTTGAAAACTGGACCTCCCAAGGAATTTATTTAGATATGTGGTGATCGAACACCATGTTGCGTTTGGAGAGCCCCTGATGTACCTAAACAGTGGAAAACCACCACAAGTGACCCCATTTTGGAAACTACACCCTTGAAGGAATATATCTAGAGGCATATTTTTATAGTATTGATTATAATTCTTTTGTTTTTACTGGTGTATGAATTTATAATGTGGCGGTATGTGTAAGATGTGCGGGGTACATCAGATAATAAAAGTGTGTTGTGTCAACAGGGTATAAACTAATTTTATTAATTTGTGGACGTGTGGTATGCTTTGAAGCGATCCTTAATGCAAAGGCCAGGTTTCTCAGGGCAGGTTTCACAATGGTAAATTGTGTCCTTTCGGATTCCCCTCTTGGAACATACTCTGCACCGTTTTTGTGATCGTCCTGTCCTCGCTGTTTGGGGAACCTGTCCTGGGAAATGTTGACCTGGGACAATACGGGCACTATCAGATTCAGAAGTAGTGGGACCCTCACCTCCCTGAGTGCCAAACATTAGGGCCTTGATGACTACCTCCTGAAACTGAAGGAAGGTTCCCCCCCATATTGCTTGTAGATCGGAACAGCACAAAAGCATTGTACAGTGCCATCTGTATAATGTGCACGGCCAATTTTTTGTACCATACGTAAGCTTTTCGCATGGCACTGTATGGTTGGAGGACCTGATCTGATCTGATCTGAGAGATCCACACCCCCCATGTATCGATTGTAATCCAGGATACAGTCTGGCTTTGGGACTTGTGTTGTGGTCCCACGAACAGTGACAAGGGTGCTGTTGTCACGGTGTATGGTGGTCAGGATAAGGACTTCCCTTTTGTCCTTATACTTGACCACCAGCTTGTTGTCGCTGCATTTGGCTCTGCTTTCCCCTTCTTCTCAACATTTGCCCAATTGGCGGCTTAGGGAGACCTCGCTGATTTTTTCGCACGGTGCCACATGCAGCTGTACCTCTGGCAGAGAGGGCTTTGAAGAGTGGGATGCTGGTGTAAAAGTTGTCAATGTAGAGGTGATAACCCTTATCCAGCAGTGGGTGCAGCAATTCCCACATAATTTTCCAACTCACCCCCAGTATGGGGGGGCATTCAGGGGGGTTAATCTGGGTGTCCTTACCCTCGTAGACCCTAAATCTGTGGGTGTACCCTGAGGTACTCTCGCACAGTTTGTACAGCTTTATTCCGTACCTGTACCTCTTACTGGGCAGGTACTGTCGGAATTTTAGCCTCCCTTTGAAATGAACGAGAGATTCATCAATAGCGATGTCCCTCTGGGGTGTGTACGCCTCAGCAAATTTTCTGCTGAAGTGTTCAATCACTGGCCGAATTTTATATAGACGATCAAAGTTTGGATCGTCTCGGGGAGGACACTGCGCATTGTCACTGAAATGCCAAAATTTTTGGATCCCTTCAAATCGTGTCCTTTTCATGGCCATGCGGAATACCGGTGTACTGTAGAGAATGTCAGTACTCCTGTATTGCCGAAGCTTTGGCTTTTTGATTAGGCCCATATGCAGCACAATTCCCCAAAATGTCATCATCTCTGCTCCATTTATGGGGGTCCATCTGGGATAAGATGACGTGGGATTTTGGGTGAAAAATTGTTGGGCATACAGGTTCGTCTGGGCCACCATAATATTTATTATTTCATCACTGAAAAAGAATTTGAAGAAGTCAATTTCAGTGAGGCCAGTCGTGTCAAACTGGATTCCTGAGCTGCTGCTGAAATCCTGAATGACGGGCTGAAAATTTTCAGGGGTGCAATCCATACGGGATCGATTGCTGCAGGAGTTGCATGGGTCCTACGGCGCCTTGTTGGGGGTCCTTCCTCACCAGATGAGGAGGAGGAGGAGGAATAGAGGAATGTAGGATCTTCAGAGAAAAAACAAGTAGTGAGAAAAAATGTAGAAGAAACAAGAAAAAAAGATGAAAAGAAAAATCAATGTAAAAAAATAAGTTTGTATAAAAAAAAGTATAAATTTACCCTATGCAACTAAATCTTTTTGTTGCAAAAGAAAAAACGAATGCCACTAACAGTGTAACGTACGCTCCCCTAATGCACTCGCTAAAAATTAGGCGACGCAACTAGTTATTCTTTTTACAAAAAAAAGCGAACGCCACTAACAGTGTGACGTACGCTCCCCTAATGAACGCACTAAAAATTAGACGATGCAACTAATCATTATTTTTAGAAAAAAAAGCGAACGCCACTAACAGTGTGACGTACGCTCCCCTAATGCACTCACTAAAAATTAGGCGATGCACCTAGTTATTCTTTGTACAAAAAAAAATGAACGCCACTAACAGTGTGACGTACGCTCCCCTAATGAACGCGCTAAAAATTAGATGACGCAACTAATTATTCTTTTTACAAAAGAAAAGCGAACGCCACTAACAGTGTGACGTACGCTCCCCTAATGCACTAGAGATTATCTGGCGATAGCAGATTTTTTTATGCAAAAAAGATGCTACCTCCCTACCTATAAAACTATTCAGTACGAATTTTTTTTTTCTAAAAGATGATCGGTCGTCACTAACGCTGTGACGCCGGCTACACTAACACGCTACCACTAAACTACTCTGTACAATTTTTTTTTCTCTAAAAAAAAAAGACCGGTCGTCACTAACGCTGTGACACCAGCTAATCTACGTCTAAAACTACACTGTACTAACTACTATTAATATATTTTTGTAAAAGAAAAAAAAATCGGACGTCGCTTAGACTGCGAAGTCCGTTACACTAACTAGCTAAAAAATAAAAGTCCTTTAACGCAGTCTCTGATCAGCAGCGATACTGATCAAAGAGCTGCGGACACAGGAAGAGCACGAATGCTCTGTGCGGGATGACGCGCACAGGAAAAAAAAGCGCAAAAAAGTGCACAAAAAATTGAATTGTTGGGGGTACTGGAACAGGGATGGAGGGACGTCACCAAACACTGACCCCGGCTACAGTACCTTGTTACGTCTAAAACTACACAGTACTAACTACAATTTTTTTTCTAATTAAAAAAAAAACGGACGTCGCTTAGACTGCAATGTTCGCTACGATAACTAACTAAAAAAAAAGTCCTGTGGCGCAGTCTCTGATCAGCGATACTGATCAGAGCGCTGCGGACACAGGAAGAGCACGAATGCTCTGCGCGGGATGCCGCGCACAGGAAAAAAGGCGCAAAAAAGTGCGCCAAAAATTTGAATTGGAGGGTGGGGAGGGGGTACTGGAACAGGGATGGGGGGATGGGAAAGGGGTGGGGGAGGTGCTGCTGCTGCTGTGATCACAGGCCTCACGCAGCAGGCAGATGGCACAGAGAGCACACAGCACGGAGCACAAGCTGGAGCAGGAGATCAGCACAGGAGGCAGGAGATCGCAGGGACGATCGCACTGGCCACCAATGGATTCCTTCACTCAGGTGACACAGAGGGGCTTAGACCACCGCTCTGCACACCAAATCTGAGAGAAAGATGGCGTGCAGGGCGGTGATCAGTATTTTAAATTAACCCCTTTGGCGCTGATTGGCTAGAAGCTATTGTTCAGCCAATCAGCGTCATAGGGGTTAATCAGGTGAGGTGACGTGCGAATCACCCCACCTACTGTGACGGCTGTGATTGGTGTGACGTCAAACAGCACCAATCACAGCCTGTCACATGCTTTTTTTTTTTTAAAACTTTATTGTCATGTCGCTGTAATTGGCTGGTTAGAATTGACCAGCCAATCACAGCGATCGCTGATGCGGGGGGGGGGAGTGCAGGCACCCCAGGCTGCATGCAGGGATGGTCTGCTGTCAGGGACAGCAGCCATCGGAACCAGATAACCGCGCGATGCCGCGCGGTGACCGGAAAATGGCGCCGCCGTACTAGTACTGTGGCTGGCACAAATGCAGTGCCGGCAGCGCAGTACTAGTACGGCACATGGCGCGAAGGGGTTAAATTTTTCACTCTTTGTTTCATTGCAGCCATTTGGTAAATTAAAAAGTTCATTTTTTCACATTAATGTATACTCTTCACCCAATCTTGACTGAAAAAAACAGAAATGTAGAAATTTTTGCAAATCTATTAAAAAAGAAAAACTGATATATCACATGGTCATAAGTATTCAGACCCTTTGCTCAGACACTCATATTTGAGACACATGCTGTCCATTTCCTTGTGATCCTCCTTGAAATGGTTCTACTCCTTCATTGGAGTCCAGCTGTGTTTAATTAAACTGATAGGACTTGATTTGGAAAGGCACATACCTATATAAGACCCCCAGCTCACAGTATATGTCAGACCAAATGAGAATCATGAGGTCAAAGGAACTGGCCAAGGAGCTCAGAGACAGAATTGTGGCAAGGCCCAGATTTGGCCAAGGTTACAACAGAATGTTTGCACTCAAGGTTACTAAGAGCACAGTGGCCTCCATAATCCTTCAATGGAAGAAGTTTGGGACCATCAGAAGTCTTCGTAGACCTGGCCGTCCAGCCAAACTGAGCAATCGTGAAATAAGAGGCTTGGTGTGAGAGGTAAAGAATAACCCCAAGATCACTGTGGCTGAGCTCCAGAGATGCAGTAGGGAAATGGGTGAAAGCTCCACAAAGTCAACTATCACTGCAGCCCTCCACCAATCAGGCCTTTATGGCAGAGTGGCCCGAAGGAAGCCTCTCCTCAGTGCAAGACATATCAAAACCCGCATAGAGTTTGCTAAAAAACACATGAAGGACTCCCAGACTATGAGGAATACGATTCTCTGGTCCGATGAGACAAAGGTAGACCTTTTTGGTGATAATTCTATGCGGCATGTGTGGAGAAAACCAGGCACTGCTCATTACTTGTCCAATACAATCCCAACAGTGAAACATGGTGGTGGCAGCATCATGCTATGGGGGTGTTTTTCAGCTGCAGGGACAGGACGACTGGTTGTCATTGAAGGGAACATTAATGCGGCCAAGTACAGAGATATTCTGGATGAAAACCTCTTCCAGAATGCTCTGAACCTCAGACTTGGCCGAAGGTTCACCTTCCAACAAGACAATGACCCTAAGCACACAAAATAACAAAGGACTGGCTTCAGTACAACTCTGTGGCCATTCTTGACTGGCCCAGCCTGAGCTCTGACCTAGGGTACAGAGTGTACATTAATGTGAAAAAATGAACTTTTTTTTTAATTTACCAAATGGCTACAATGAAACAAAAAGTGAAACATTGAAAGGGGTCTCAATACTTTCCGTACCCACTGTAAAAAATATTTATATACATACTGTATACATATGTATAAATATCGGACACTGTAAATCATTTGCGATTGTTGGGTGGGACTGGACTTCAGAGTGGTATTTCATGCTACCATTTTGGGTCTGAAGTGTGCAGCTCTTAAATGCAGCATACACAGATGAGTTTACAACTCCATCTTATAGAGCAGTGAACTGATAAATTTACTATTGAGACCACTCAGTGGCATGTAAAAGTTTGGGCACCCCTGGTCAAAACTACTGCTATTGTGAACAGTTAAGCAAGTTGAAGATGAAATGATGAAACGATCTCTAATAGGCCTAAAGGTAAAGATGACACATTTCCTATGTATTTTAAACAAAAAAAATTGTCATAATTTTTGAGATTTTTAAATGACCAAAAGGAAAAAAGAAAAAATACAATGCCTGATGCATGTTGGAAACAAGTCCTGTGGACCAATATTGTTAAAATGGAACTCTTTGGCCACAATGATAAAAGTTATGTGTAGAGAAAAAATGGCACAGAATTTAAGGAAAAGAGTGCAGCCTTGCAGCGCTGGAGTCCTGGGTTCAAATCCCACCAAGGACATCTGCAAGGAGTTTGTATGTTCTCTCCATGTTTGCGTGGGTTTCCTCTGGGTACTGCGGTTTCCTCCCACATCCCAAAGACAGACTGTTAGGGATTCTAGATTGTGAGCCCCATCGGGGACAACGATGATAATGTGTGCAAACTGTAAATTGCTGCGGAATATGTTAGTGCTACATAAGTAAAAAGATTATTATAAAATATTATTATTACCATTAAGCATGGGGGTGGATCAATCATGCTTTGAGGTTGTGTTGCATCCTATGGCATTGCGAACATTTCATGGGTAGATCAAAGAATAGATTCCATGAAATTTCAACAAATTCTTGATACAAACATAGCATAACACCATCGGTAAAAAAGCTGAAGTTGAAAAGAGGATGGCTTCCACAAATGGATAATGATCCTAAGCACATGTCAAAATCCACAATAGACAACCTCAAAAGGCCCAAGCTGGAGGTTTTAGAATGGCCCTCATTGTCCACTGATTTGACCGTAATTGAAAATCTGTGACTAGATCTCAAAGAAGCAGTGCATACAAGATGAGGAATCTTACAGAACTGGAAGAATGGATGAAAATCACGCAAACAAGAATTGAAAGACTGTTTTCTGCCTACAAAACAAAAAGCATTTACAAGCTGTGATAATTGCAAAAGGAGGTGCTACTAAGGTACTAACTAAGCAGGGAGCCCAAACTTTTGCATAGATTAATTTTCCTTTTTGTAATTTTTAAAACTCAAAAGATAAAAAAATATATACTGTATATATATATATATATATATATTTTGTCTAAAATACTCAAAAGAAATGTGTATCTTTAACTTTAGGCCTTTTATACATCAATTAATCTTCAACTTGCTTAACTGTTCACAACAACAACAGTAATTTCTACCAGGGATGCACAAACTTTTACATGAAGGATTATGGCCCGCAGTTATTAACCCCTTCATGACCAGAGTTATTCTCGTTTTTGGTATTTTCGTTTTTGCTACCCTTCTTCCTAGAGCCCAAATTTTTTAATTTTTTGGTCAAAATGGCCACATGAGAGCTTGTTTTTGGTGGGACAAGTACTTTGGAACGATACCATTGGTTTTAACATATCGTGTGCTGGAAAACGAAAAAAAAAATCCTAGTGTGGTGAAATTGCAAGAAAAGTCCATTTCCACAGTTGTTGTTTTTTTAGCCATGTTTAATAAATACTAAAACTGCCATTATGATTCTCCAGGTCATTATGAGTTCATAGACAGCAAACATGTCAAGGTTCTTTTTTATTTAAGTGGTATAAAAAAAAAATCCAAACTTTAGTGAAAAAAAAATGGCGCCATTTTCCACGACCAGTAGCGTCTATACTTTTCAAGATTTGGGGCTGGGTGAGAACTTATTTTTTGTGCGCTGAGCTGACGTTTTTATTGATACCATGTTGGTGTAGATATGATCTTTTGATTGCCCGTTATTGCATTTTATTGCAATGTAGTGGCGACCAAAAAAATTCTGGTGTTTTGAATATTTTTTCTCGCTACGCCGTTTACTGATTGTGTTAATTCTTTTTTTATATTGATAGATTTTGTGTGATTCTGAATGTGCTGATACGAAATATATCTATGTTTGATTTTTTTATTGCTTTATTTTGAATGGGGCAAAAGGGGGGGTGATTTGAACTTTTATATTTTTTTAAATTTTTTAAAGATTTTTAAAAAGATTTTTTTAACTTTTGGCATGCTTCAGTAGTCTTCATGGGAGACTAGATGCTGCAGTTGTCTGACGGGCTCTGCTACATACATGCGATGATCAGATCGCCTGTATGTAGCAGAAATGCTCACTTGCTATGAGCGCCAACCACCAGGCAGCGCTCATAGCAATCCAGCTATGACAACCATAGAGGTCTGCTGGAGTCCTCTGGTTGTCATGCCAACCCATCGGTGACCCACGATCACGTGACAAGGTCACTGATGGGTGGGATTTCCAGCACTCTTAACGGAAGCGCACGTTATATGCTGCTGTCACAGATTGACAGCGGCATCTAACAAGTTAACAGCCACATGTGTATCGCGATTCCACCTGCGGCTGTTAGATGCACATGACAGATGTTCAAAACAGCTGACATGTGCCTGAAAAGATGTGGGCTCAGTGCCAGAGTCCACATCAAAGGGAGGGATTCCAACAGGGACATACTATTTAAAGTAATTAAAAGAATAATACAAATAAATACAAATAAAAAAACTGCATGCAGAGACTGGTAGACGATTGGCAGTCAGTAGAAAAAGACCTGGCACCCAACTCTAGTTTTGTGCAAGGTTTTTCAAGGTTATTAGGGTTGGAGAGATGGTGTCATTGACTCATGCCAGGCAACCTGCAAAAGCAGACGTGGAGCACAACAGAGGGCAATGGACAGAGATGAAAGAAGCAGAGCCTGGGATACTCAGGGAAGGTGTGTAACACAGTTACCTAGGGCTAAACTAAAGAGAATCCAATACTCCTAGAGGCTTGTAGGGCAAATAGCACATGGCTGTCAATGTTTTACTGGTCAGATATTGCTGATATAATGCTAGTCAAAAATAAATTGCGAAAACAATGTATTTTGGATAGCGACCCAACGTCTCATAGGTGTTACTTGAATCTCACTCTAGAAAATGTTCCATAGACTTTATCTATTGTTGAGGTTGTACCAGTACGAGTAAAAGTTCCTCCATTACCAAGTAACACTCAACAAGCCAAGAACGTCAAGCCAAGTGAGTAGTAAATCTGACAATTTTGGTTTACATTCAAGAAAGACATTTCCTTACTCTGGGCCAATGCAGTCAATCTACCATGAGCGGATTTGAGTTGATGTTTGAAAGTCTGAAAAGTACTTTGAAAATCCTCTCAACAGGAAATTTAGTCATAACCGACACAGCAACATCCAGAATGTTCTTCCACAGGAAATTACAACAGGGTGACTCTACAGAGCATGAATTCCAAAATTTGTAAGATAATAAATTTACAGATTTATTACACATTTAATCAATTCATATTGGGAAGATATATTTTATAGAGTGCAGGTGTTCTGTGGTTCATGGAATAAAAGAGTAAATAGTGTAGAGCATGCAGAGTTATGGAATCATGAATTTCTTTGAACTCTCTCCCGTATTGAACAATGATGACTTGAGGGATCACATTGTGCTATGACTGCCAAAACAGAGTGTCCATCCCTGCCTGTGGAATATTATTTTTTAGAAATGGCCACAAATTTCAACAAGACTATAGCGGTCTACAACCCAGACTGGGGGAGGATGGTTATATTTTTCTTCTTTTTGGCCAAACCCATTGCAGAATCTTGCCTGGTAAAAAATTAAAAACAGCTTAAAAATGGTGGAATTTTTTTTCAATGTTACTGTACATTTAAGATCAATTTAGGATATACTTTAATTTTACATCTGAAGTACTTATAACTAACACAATCTTTGGAAAAACATTGTGGACATTTACCTAAGCACCCCTGGTAACTCCAGAAGTAGATCAGATAGAAAGGGTGGACAGCAGTGAGAGCAGCCTCTACTTAACTCAACACCCCTGGTATCTCCAGTATTAGATCAGATAGACAGGGTTGACAGCAGTGTGAGCAGCTTCTTACCTCTGCACTTCTGGTAACTCCAGGGTTAAATCAGAAATACAGGGTGAATATCAGTGTGAGCAGCCTCTTCTTACCATAGCACCCTTGGTATCTTTAGTATTAAATCAGATAAGTATGGTGGACAGCAGTGTGAGCAGCCTCTTCTTACGCCAGCACCTCCTGGTATCACCAGCAGTAGATCAGAAATTCAGGGTGGACAGCAGTGTGAGCAGCCTCTTATTACACCAGCACTAATGGCATAACCAGCAGTAGATCAGAAATACTGGAAATACTGGGGGGCAGCAGTGTGCGCAGTCTCTTACTACCTAAGTACCCCTGGTATCACCAGCAGTAGATCAGAAATACAGGTTGAAAATCAGTGTGAGCAGCCTCTTCTTACCTTAGCACCCTTGGTATCTTTAGTATTAAATCAGATAAATATGGTGGACAGCAGTGTGAGCAGCCTCTTCTTACCCCAGCACCTCCTGGTATCACCAGCAGTAGATCAGAAATTCAGGGTGGACAGCAGTGTGAGCAGCCTCTTCTTACACCAGCACTAATGGTATAACCAGCAGTAGATCAGAAATACAGGGTGGACAGCAGTGTGAGCAGCCTCTTCTTACACCAGCACTAATGGTATAACCAGCAGTAGATCAGAAATACGTGGGGCAGCAGTGTGCACAGTCTACTATTACCTCAGCACCCCTCATATATTTATTACTAGGATAGGGTGGACAGCTTCTTACGCAAGGACCCCTGTTATCTCCTGTATTAGATAAAAACTATCAAGTGGGAGTACATCTTCCTACACAAGAAGGGAATGAGCAGACTTTCCTTCTACACATGCTCACAGGCTCCTGTCCTAACATTCTGTCAGTGTAACAAGATAGCAGCCATTTTAATGTACCACAGTGGTTACCTACATGGACAAAACAAATGTGATTTGCTAGATAAAGATATTTAGGAATGGATTAATAGTGGCATTTTCTTTTTGTCTTATTATCTGTTCTCAGAGAACATTTTTAAATATGTTGGAATTTTTATACAATGAGCCTAGCAACAACAGATTAAATGAGCACACGATTTTGTAATCTATAGGGAAAAAAACGCAAAATAATACCTTTCAGAATTTATTCCCCCGGGAAAATGTACCTTCACAGTTTGAATAGGATGATTTGACAAATTTATTACACATTTAATCAGTTTTTTATTGAACAACCATACGTTAAACAATACAGATGTTCCGTGATTTGTGGAGTAAGATCCTCATAAACTTTAAGATGACCTCACGCTTATGAATGCATTTGTATCTTGTTATTTGCATATGTCTTTCTCACCCATAAGAAATGAACTTTAGTGTCCTCTATTCAGGATCCAATCAGAACTGCGTTCAGGCAAATTTTTAGTCACAGTCGACTATTTCAGTGCCAGCAAGGTAAGTAATTAGCATTCAGTCTCCTGAATGCCATCCTTATAATTTGTGGCATGCCCAGAAGATATACCATAAACTCCTGGTAGTGAATAGTCCAGCTCTGATAACCATTATTATGAATACTGAGTTTTGATTAACTCCATCTCCGTATTGTCCGTTAATTTCAAAATGCTGAACAAGCAACTCTAAGCCCCAGTTCTGATCATGCAATAAATGTATCATGGTATTTGAGGGACAACATCTAGTAACATCTAGTGCTGGAGAGAATGGGTTAAGTCTGTGCTTCCAACAGATTATTATAATTTATTATTATAGCGCCATTTAGGCTATGTGCACACATTGCGGATTTTGATGCGTTTCCGTGATGTTTTTGTCCGCATGGATTCGCATCAAATCCGCAGTGTAGTGCACAGCCAATGTTAGTCTATGTGAAATGGACTAACACTAAATGTGCACATGCTGCTGAAAAAACGTACAGAATTGTGCAGAATTGAGTCAGGCACATCCGCAGCAAAACTGCAGATGTAAAAAAGATCTGCGGTTTTGCTGCAGATGAAATGCTGCAAATCAGGAGGAGGGAGTGTGGGCGGAGCTATGTGCGTGTATAGTGTGGGGGGTCTGCGTGTATGTGTCTCTGTGTGTGTGTCCCTGTGTGTGTGTGCGGGTCTGTGTAAGCAGCCTTTGTCTGATAGGACTACTGCTCCCATCCAGCAATGAATGCTCACAGTGACAGCATTGCCGATGATGGGAGAGTAGTCCCATCAAACAATGGCTGTGTTCAGTATTTAAAAAAAAAACCATACAACATATAACATACAGTACTTATAACACATAACATAGAGTACATGCTTACCAAACACCTAGTCCCCGAAGGCCTCGATTCTCCTGTAATAAAAATAACATAAAAAAACCAACCTACACTTACCTTTCTGCCGTAGTCCAGTTAATAACGAGTGTCCCACAACGATCTCCTGTGTAGAACAGTGACATCGGGTCATGTCAGTGCTCTACATGGCCTCCACGATGAACTGACAGCGGGGGTAATCCTCCGCGATGTATATCCCTCCCCTGCTGCCAGGAGAGAGGTCACTTACGTTCATTTTCTCGCCGGCAACGCTGTGTGAGAAAATTCCCATGCAGCATTGCCGTAAAGTGAGAGACTGAACTAATAATAATAATAATATTTATTTTTGTATAGCGCTAACATATTCCACAGCGCTTTACAGTTTTTGCACACATTATCATCACTGTCCCCGATGGGGCTCACAATCTAGAATCCCTATCAGTATGTCTTTGGAATGTGGGAGGAAACCGGAGTGCCCGGAGGAAACCCACACAAACACGGAGAGAACATACAAACTCTTTGCAAATGTTGTCCTGGGTGGGATTAGAACCCAGGACCCCAGCGCTGCAAGGCTGCAGTGCTAACCACAACTAAGGTAACCTCTTCAGTGATGCACTGCAAGAGTCATTATCTCCTCCTTTCAGTACATCACAGGAGGCCGTATAGAGCAGTGACATCACCCAATGTCACTGTTCTATAGGGGAGATCGTCTTGGGACACTCGATATTAATTGGACTACGTCGGACAGGGAGTGTATGGATGGTTTACTATTTTTTATTTTTTGCAGGTGATCGATGGCTTTGGGTAATTAGGCGTGGTTGTAAGTATGGTGAAATTAAGAATATTTCTGGCTGTGTCTTTTTTTAACTCTTTCACTACTATAGGATTAGTAATGGATAGGTGTCTTATTGACGCCTCTCCATTACTAACCAGGCTTGATGTCACCTTACAATACAAAGGTGATATTAACTCCTTATTACCCCATATGCCACCAATACAGGGCAGTCTGTGGTCTTAATTAATCTTTGAGTTTAATCTGGTCTTACTACTATTTTTTTATGAAATGTTAACAAGACTCCGGCCTTACAAGAGTTGTTTAGTATCTGCAGACTTGATTCCAAGCCTGAAGAACCCTTTTAATGTTGTTGTTCAACTCAGTCATTCATATGACCTTCATAAGTGGACCTTTACTAAAACTAGTTGTGGACCTTCGTAAGTGGACCTTTACTAAAACTAGTTTTGTACCTCCTGGTATGTTGTATCATATATGAAAGACTCACTGTGACTATCAACACAATGGTCCTTTTCGACTTTTCTCCTTTTATACATTTGTCAATTCATCTGATGAGCCAGGGCTGATGAGTCATACATCATTAAGATTTGGTTTGGACATTGGAAGTTGCTTTTGGAATAGGATTAAAAAAAGTTCTTTTCACGCGGTCTCTTGTTACATTTCAGGCTGCTGCTATAACATGAGATAAACTTTTCTTTGAAAGGTGATTGCTCACAGTGGTTCATTCTAAACTCCCGGCTTAGATGTGACTTTGTGTGTGTGAACAGGGCTGTCATCGTAGATTCCAGGTTATTGTCAGAGATGAATTTGTCTTTCCTCAGTGCTGCTCACTGCCGAGGAGGCAGACATTCTTCTGCTTTGTATTAATCCAATTACTAAACACCTGCAGACATGCAATAACAATTTTCTGGCCAAGTTCCTAAGAACAGTTTTTATAGGAGAATGTAATCTGCTATCCCGCTATCAGGAGTCTCATTACATTTCTGAAGAATCACGATCTTAAAAAAAAAAACTGTCATGGATGGAAAAGAGCAGAGGTCCTTTCAATTTCCAAAGCAGCTAATATAGATGTATATGATATAGTTCAAAGAAGTCATTTGTGTAATAACATAGTCCACACTCTATAAGGGATTGGGTCTACTATGATAACCAGAAACATGTTGACAATCTACTATGCAATGGCCTGCCAAGGTATCAGATAATCTGAAATGCTTATTGGAATCATACATTGTCAACATCTATCTCCATCTCTGATCAATGCATATCATTAGAGTTGAGCGACTTTTACTTTTTTAGGATCAAGTCGGGTTTCGCAAAACCCGACTTTGTCAAAAGTTGGGTCGGGTGAAATCGGCCGATTATTTCGAAAAGTCGGGGGCCGACCGAAACACAAAACCCAATGCAAGTCAATGGGAAATCAAAGTCGGCAGTGAGTGGAGGACAGGAAAACACCTACAGTGCCCATTTTAGTGCCAAAAACATAAATCTTATTTCATAAGCTTGTCAATCTTAATTTACTTTATAATAATAGTTAAGAATTGAAAACAGGGGGTCATTTGGCTAAAGTTATGGGGGGTAGGGCTAGCTCAACATTTTCGTTGGCCCAGGAAACGCAGAATACGTCACGGCGGTGGAGCAGGGAGAGGTAAGTATTTCAACTTTGCAAGTGCTGTGATCCTGAGCAAGCAGGAGGGGGGCACTTGTTGGCACTTGGCACTGGCACAGGGCCCCTCATAGTACGGCGGTGTGTTTGATGGCGGGTGGCGCCTCCCACTGCCAGAGACACTTTTGCATACTATGAGGGGCCCTGTGTCAGTGACGTCGCCAACGAGTATGCCCACCCACCTGATGAAGGAAGCTGCACTTTCATCTGCACCTTCCTCTTTGTCCCCGTGTAAGGTGGTATAGTGTGCGGGAAGGGGAACCTGACTTTCAGCAGGGTCAGATTCAAGCTGTGTAGAGTGCAAGGGGAATGTAGTGGTCTGGGTCAATGTACCAGCAGACTCATCTAGCAGTGGCTGGGCAATGGGTAGGATGAGGAGGAAACACAGATATAGGCCCAAATAATAAAGTAGGCTAAATCCAGTTCAAAATTGGTAACAGGACTAAACAGGCGGCATAGGTTTGTTCAGTGGAGGACAACTGTAATGAGTGGTGCAGACACAGTTAGTAGGCCCAAAATAAAAAAGTAGGCTAAATGCAGTTCAAAATTGGTAACAGGACTAAACAGGTGGCCTAGCTTTGTTCAGTGGAGGACAACTATAATGAGTGGCGCAGACACAGTTTGTAGGCCCACAATAAAAAAGTAGGCTAAATGCAGTTCAAAATTGGTAACAGGACTAAACAGGTGGCCTAGCTTTGTTCAGTAGAGGACAACTGTAATGAGTGGTGCAGACACAGTTTGTAGGCCCACAATAAAAAAGTAGGCTAAATGCAGTTCAAAATTGGTAACAGGACTAAACAGGCGGCATAGGTTTGTTCAGTGGAGGACAACTGTAATGAGTGGTGCAGACACAGTTAGTAGGCCCAAAATAAAAAAGTAGGCTAAATGCAGTTCAAAATTGGTAACAGGACTAAACAGGTGGCCTAGCTTTGTTCAGTGGAGGACAACTATAATGAGTGGCGCAGACACGGTTAGTAGGCCCAAATACATAAGTAGGCTAAAACCAGTTCAAAATTGGTAACAGGACTAAACAGGCGGCATAGCTAGGTAGTGGGGTGGGCTCCTCTGCTGAGTAGCAGACAATGGTAGTAGACGCAACGTATTAACTAGTCTAAATGGAGGCCAGGGCCCCTGTATATTTTAACTATCATCTATCATTTCAACAAATTTGTATTGGCAGTACCATTGAAGGATTTAACAGCACAGACTACACAGTGGTGGAGCAGGGAGAGGTAAGTATTGCAAGTGGTAGAGCACTGTTCGAGCTAGGGGGGGAACACTCTCGTGGGCCGCGGTACTGGCACAGGGCCCCTCATATTACGACGGTGTGTCTGACATTGGTTGTGCACCACAACCATCAGAGACACTTCATTGTACTATGAGGGACCCTATGCCAGTGCCGTCGCCCAAGAGTGGGCACACCCACCTGTCCAGGCAAACGGCACTCGCACGGTTGCTTGCGCCAGATGGTGACCACGGCCCAGTGGGGGGAGTCAGCCCATTTAGGGAGGTATAAAAGTGGCCTATGGTGGACATTCAGCAGCTGCAAATGGCGGAATTGGAGAAGTCAGTAAGAGGAGGCCAAAAGCAAGACATTTTTCAGGCAAGCTACGTGTCAGCAGGAGAAGGTGGGGCAAAATAATTTGAAATCCATGATTGGTTCATTTTAATGAAGGTTAGATCATCAACATTCTGGGTAGCCAGACGTGTCCTTTTTTTGGTCAGTATTGAACCAGCAGCACTGAAGACTCTTTCTCATAGCACACTAGCAGCTGGGCAAGCGAGCTCCTGCAATGCATATTCTGCCAATTCAGGCCAGGTGTCCACTTTAGATGCCCAGTAATCAAAGGGGAATGACCTGTGAGGGAGAACATCGATAAGGGAGGAAAGTAGTTCGTATCCATACTGGACAAATGCTGTCTCCTGTCACTTTGAATCGATGCAGTGGCAGAAAGTGGCTGGAAGATATATGAAAAAATACAAGGACTGTAGTTCAATTTCAATCTCCCTACAATGATCTCAGGAAAAGTATGGCAGCAATAAAAAGGACTGCTGCACCCAAAAGTGTGGACAAATAAACAAGATAACTGTGCAGAAAGGAGCAACAGGATTTTTGCTTTTAAAAAAGCAGTTGGTTTGCACAGCAGCGTACAAACAGCAATGCAGCTATCAGGGAGCCTTATAAGGCAGCCTAATAAGCTACAGAGCTGATGCACAAAAATAAAGCCTCCACTGTCCCTGCAAAAAAATGGTGGTGTTGGACAATGGAAATCGCTACAGCACAGGCAGTTCGGGGGTTAATCTTCCCTTCCTAACTATATCCCTTCTTCTGATGAAGCTGCAGCAACCTCTCTCTATGCTAAAATCGGCAGAAGATGGCGGCCGGCGTGCATGCCTCTTTATAGTCCCTGTGACGCCACAGAAAGCAAGCCAATCACTGTCATGCCCTTCTCTAAGATGGTGGGGACCGAGACCTATGTCATCACGCTGCCCACACTCTGCGTCCTCCTTCATTGGCTGAAAAATTGCGCTGAAAGCCCCATACGAAACTCGACTTTTGCGTGCAGATCGCCGACCTCATGGCCGATCCCACACTAGGATCGGGTCGGGTTTTATGAAACCTGACTTTGCCGAAAGTCGGCGATTTTTGAATTTGTCCGATCCGTTTCGCTCAATCCTACACATGACTATTACAAGGAACTAAAAAAATTGGTATCTTGTCTGCCTGACTAATCCAAAAGAGCCAATGACCTGATGCTAGAAAGTCCAAGAACAGGGACATTCTACATGCTTCCCAAAATCCACAAATCTGGAGATCCAGGAAGACCAATTATTTCATGTGTGGGCACCCTTACTGAGCAGGCATCTGAATGGGTAGAGGGTATTCTTAAACCCCTGGTAAAGGATACAGCCAGCTTCATACAGGACACAACTGACCTTTTGAATAAACTATCAGCAATAGGTCCTCTACCAGAAGGAACCATCCTGGCCACCATGGAAGTGGAATCTTTGTATTCCAATATCCCACACCAGGATGGATTAAATGCCTGCAAATTCTTCCTGGAGGACTTTTTGTCCTCATGTCCCATCAGGCCTCTGGCCTACTACCGCTACATTGATGATATTTTATTCATCTGGACAGAGTCTGAGCCACAGCTAAAGACGTTCCATGAACAGTTTAATCAATTTCATCCTACCATCAACTTGAGACTCCACTACTCCTGTACTGAAATTAACTTTTTGGACACCATCATTAAGCTGCAGAACAATAAAATAGAGAGCTGGCCCAATATTTATGGACATAACTGTTTATCACTCATGGTAATTCTGCTTCATGTCACCTGTCTTATCCATGTTTTTTTTCTGTGCTGTGTTGTGCATAAATATGTGATTTTTCAGAATTTCTTTAAGTCTTTGCCTGATGAAGAGACCTGTGTAGTCTCAAAAGCTTGCAATTTGTTACCATCTTTTCAGTTAGCCATTAAAAGGTATCAACCACTGAGGACTCTAAATTCTAAATATTTTTCTATCTACTGGCTAACACGGTACCAAGATATATGTCTTTCCTGTAGCCTTCTTCAGGCACTAACTAAATGCTGACTACTTCAGACATCACTGAGCTAGCCCCAGTACCGTCAAACAAAACCACTATTGTACATAGCAAACACTGACACCTGAATTTTGGTGAACAAGGCCTGTGCCGCCTGTTCTCAGAGAGATTCTGTCTTGTTTCTCTCTTCAATTTCAAGGTATAACCAGTCTGCAAAGTCTCCCAGCAGACTGACATAGGCCTGTTTCACACATCCTGATGTGTCCGGTACCGGAAGCCAAAAAAAATTCTCTGCACAGTAGCATCATTTGGAAGGCGACTGATGCTACTGTGCAGGCGTTGCAGTTGGCGCCATTTTGATAGAGAGAAAAACAATTGGTGCTGGTGGCCGTGCCTGATTAGTAGCATCAGTAAGAAGCGAGTATCTATTGCTTGTATATTCTCATTCTGGTCCTGAATCGAGTAAGCTGGGGTTGTCCATTAACTTGGATGCGAATTATGACCACATGATACGTCATGGCCACGAATCGCATTCAAATAAGACCATATTGGCAAAAATGAATGAATACATTTCTCTATAAGTATTATTGCTTTCACTAGTGAGTTTACTGGAACTTGCCCTGTCATTTATTTCAGTCAAGGTAGAAATAATTAAAGACGCACATAAAAATTAGGCTATTAGCGAAGTGCACATAAATATGTTCCTACAGCTCTTGTCGGCTTCGTTTTCTCACTGGCAAATATATTTGGGAAAAAGAAGTGGAATACATCCCAAACCACCTGGAGTTTATAACATCACAGTTATTGGAGAAACATAGAAAATGTCCTCAGGGGGCCTTTTGTGCACAGCTGTAGACAAGACAGCCATAGATCTTTGGCCAATGGAGGCATTCCGTAGCAAGAGTACAGCGCTGTGCCTTCCCGGGGAAAGCTGACATTGCTTCTACCCATATGTAACCTTCAGTAAAGATCAAAAGCCCACTGTTTGACAGTAATAGTAGTAGTCATAAAAAAATGTGCCATCTGTCATCTTAACAGCTTTTGAAATGTTAAATTGTTGAGGATATGATTCCAATTAAATACCAGATGAACTCCCACTTTTACTAGAATACAAATATACATGCAGTGAAGGATAATTTTACAAATGATGTATTGTTTTGCTAGCGTAATGTGTGAATTATTTCAGACTTAATCATAGTGTCAGTCTAAGATACTTTGGGCCCACCGGTAGAAATAATTCAAAGCTTCCACTTCCATCTACAATGGTAGGACATTTTATCCCCAT
Source organism: Ranitomeya imitator (assembly GCF_032444005.1). Lineage (NCBI taxonomy): Eukaryota > Metazoa > Chordata > Amphibia > Anura > Dendrobatidae > Ranitomeya > Ranitomeya imitator. The sequence continues at coordinate 640,886,921 of NC_091286.1, forward strand.
ACAATACATGTGAAATAAGCCCAAAAGGTTTGTACGCCTCAGCCCCAAAAGACTTATGTTGTCAGAGTTTGAAGGGATTGTCAATAGTTAAGACCCTGATGAGGGTCACAACCATTATGATGTAAAGTCTAGGCTCTAACAGGGGTAACTCACAAGAATGTGGACACCTGTGACATAGAAAAAAAGATTTTTGCAAACGCTCTTCATACCCATTCCCACATTTATGTGGGAAAACAGAAGTGTTTGAACACAAACTTTTTTTAAATTATATATCTTTATTGAAACAATTTGAAATATACTGTACAGACCAAAAGTTTGGACACACCTTCTCATTTAAAGATTTTTCTGTATTTTCATGACTATGAAAATTGTACATTCACACTGAAGGCATCAAAACTATGAATTAACACATTTGGAATTATATACTTAACAAAAAAGTGTGAAACAACTGAAATTATGTCTGTTAGGGCTAGCGGAACGCACCAAATATTAAGACAGATAGAGTATGGTGCGTTCGCAGCCCGGGGTCCACCGTGCAGAGATGGAACCTGCTGCCAAGTAACGACGGACTATATGGCGGTACTCATAAGTATACACACGTGGGTTAAACTTCACCCAACGTGAAGGAAGCGATCCTGTTGCGTCACAGGACCGCGGTACCGCACATAGAGCGCGAGCAAGTAGTCAGCGAACTCAACCCCAACTAGGATTGAAGTCCGATTAGACCCTTGCTGGCATAACACCGCAACTGGGTGTGTAAGGAAACTAAATAACGATTTTAAGGCACAAGAGTGCATGCGGTGCCGCACTGACGAACGCCACTAACCACCCAGGCTTGGGTAAGGAAAGCACAGAGGAAGTGCACGGCGCCGTACTGGCGGTCACAGCAACTGGACGCTATAATGTGTGACCAGTGCTGTAGGCTAAGTCGGGCGCTAGATAGCAACCATACACCTTCCGCGAACAGACATTCAATAGGGTAGGGGTATCCAAGGACGACTTGCACTCACAACATACACACATTAACAATTGTACACTAGCGCATGGCCGTGCGGTCATGCGCAGTTTATATAGTTGCAGCACAGGAAGTGGCCACAGAAACTTTGCCCTTCCAAGACCTGCCAAGAGGACCAATGGAATGTGCTGCAGAGCCTGAGCACATGACCCTCGATCTCCAACGGGAGATCTTGCCCTGGGCATGCTCAGTGTGTGTGGAGTGTGCAGACTCCACTGCGGCTGGATAAGAATGGGAGACCGCAGCGGAGATGGCTCGAGATTCCCCCTGTGCAGAAGCGGGAACTCGAGACCTAACATTACCCCCCCTCCTAGGGCCCCCCCCTCCTTGGGCCTCACTACACTCGAAGGTAGCAATGAGCTGTGGGGCCCGAATGTTTTCAGCAGGCTCCCATGACCTGTCCTCTGGGCCATAACCCTTCTAATCCACCAGATAGAACTTTTTGCCGCGTACCACCTTGCACCCCAAAATAGCGTTCACCTCGTAATCGTCCGTAGACGAACCCGATGTCCCGGCAGATGACTCGGAAAACCGGGACATGTATACTGGTTTCAAGAGGGACACATGAAAGGTGTCGGTGATACCCAAGCGTGGAGGAAGAGCCAAACGGTACACCACAGGATTAACCTGTTCGAGAACCTTGAAGGGACCCAAGTAGCGAGGAGCAAACTTAGTGGACTCAACTCGCAGCCTGATGTTACGGGCGGAGAGCCACACCAAGTCGCCAGGAGCAAAGGTCGGAGCGGGACGCCGATGAACATCGGCGAAGGACCTCATTCTCTCCTTGGAGGCCCGAATGGCATTCTGCGTGCGGTCCCAAATGTCCCGTGCCTCCACAGCCCAGTCTGCCACCCTGGAGTCAGCAGAAGACACAGGCATGGGCACAGGAACACGAAGATTCTGGCCGTAATTTAGGAGGAATGGAGTCTGACCGGTAGAGTCGGCTACGGCATTGTTAAGTGCAAACTCTGCCCACGGTAGCAAGGATGCCCAGTCATCCTGCCTGGCAGAAACAAAATGTCGTAAATATGTGACCAAGGTCTGGTTGGCCCTCTCTACCAACCCATTCGTCTCGGGATGATATGCCGAAGAGAGATTCAACTCAATACTGAGTAGACGACAAAGCTCTCTCCAGAATCGAGACGCAAACTGGGGACCCCGGTCACTAACAATTTTGTCTGGCATACCGTGTAGGCGAAAGATATGCTTGACGAACAAGACAGCCAACGCCCGTGCAGAAGGTAGCCGTGGAAGAGGCACCAAGTGCACCATTTTGGAAAAATGGTCGGTGATCACCCAGATAATGGTGCAGTTACGAGACTTGGGTAAGCCCACCACAAAGTCCATCCCGACCATCTCCCAGGGCCTGTCCGCCACCGGCAGAGGATAAAGCAAACCAGCTGGCCGTTGCCGAGGAGTCTTGTTCTTGGCGCAAGAGACACATGCCTGAACATACTCTGTGACATCACGAGCCATATGCGGCCACCAGTACGTCCTCGCCAGTAACTCAGATGTCCTTTTGGTACCAAAATGTCCACCCACACTGGACGAGTGTGCCCAAGAGAGAACCTCCGGTCACAAATTGGATGGAACAAAAGTCTTGCCCGGGGGCACAGACTCTAGCGAAACCGGGGCCACAGTTCTCAAGCTCTCGGTGGGGACAATAAGCCGAGGCTCCTCCTCCTCCTCCGCAGATGACACAACGGAGCGAGAGAGAGCGTCGGCCCGAATGTTCTTCTCCCCAGAAAGAAAATGGAGGGTGAAATGAAACCGGGAGAAGAATAAGGACCATCTGGCCTGGCGAGAATTCAACCGCTGGGCTGTCTGCAGGTACACCAAATTTTTATGGTCTGTGAAGACTTGGAAGGGAAAACGTGCACCCTCCAAGAGATGTCTCCACTCCGAGAAAGCCAACTTCATGGCTAGCAACTCCCTGTCCCCGATGGAATAATTCCTCTCTGCTGGTGAGAAGGTCTTGGAGAAAAAGAAGCAAGGATGCTTCCGACCTTGAGCATCCTTTTGGAAGAGGACTGCTCAAGCACCAACAGAAGAGGCATCCACCTCCATGATAAATGGCTTATCAACATCGGGGCGATGTAGGATGGGAGCGCTAGCGAAGTGTGACTTTATAGAGTTAAAGGCCTTGGAGACCTCCTCAGACCACAATTTGGGATTCACCCCCTTCTTGGTGAGGGCAACCAAGGGATCTACCAAAGTTGAGAAGTGCGGAATGAACTGACGATAATAATTAATGAACCCCATAAAGCGCTGCACCGCTTTAAGAGAATGGGGTTCCTGCCAGTCCATCACAGCCTGTAGTTTGGCAGGATCCATAGCCAATCCCTGGGCAGAGATGATGTAGCCTAGGAAAGGTAAGGACTCCTGCTCAAACATACACTTCTCCAACTTGGCATAGAGGGAGTTTGCCCATAGGAGGTCGAAGACTTTGCAAACATCTCTCCGGTGGGAGTCAATATCTGGAGAGTAGATGAGAATATCATCCAGATAGACTACGACCGAGGTGGAAAGCATATCCCGGAAGATATCGTTCATAAAGTCTTGGAAAACGGCTGGGGCATTACAGAGCCCGAAGGGCATCACCAGATATTCATAGTGCCCATCCCTGGTGTTAAAAGCCGTCTTCCATTCGTCCCCCTCACGGATGCGAATCAGGTTGTAAGCACCCCGCAGATCTAATTTAGTAAATACCCTTGCTCCCCAAAGCATATCGAAGAGCTCAGATATCAAGGGCAAAGGATACTTGTTCTTAACGGTGATGGCGTTAAGACCCCTGTAGTCTATGCATGGACGCAATTCTCCATTCTTCTTCTGCAGGAAGAAGAACCCTGCCCCAGCAGGTGACACTGACTTCCTAATGAATCCTCTTGCCAGATTTTCCTGGATGTACTGTGACATTGCCTCCGTCTCCGGGAGAGATAGAGGATAGACTCGACCCCGGGGAGGCTCAGCACCAGGCAAGAGATCAATAGGACAGTCATAGGGGCGATGGGGCGGATGGATCTCCGCCGCCTTTTTGGAGAACACGTCTGCATAAGACCAATACTGCTTGGGGAGAGAGGAAAGATCTGCGGGTACCTCTGTAGTGGCAACCTGAACGCACTCCCTCTGACACCTACCCCCACAAGATTCGCCCCATCCCAGGATTCTGCCAGAGGACCACTCGATATGAGGAGAGTGGTACCGTAGCCAAGGTATTCCCAACAGGACCTCATCAATTCCCTCAGGAATGACGAGCAGAGATATAATCTCCTGATGAGATGGCGACATGGACAGAGTAAAAGGGATGGTCTGGTGTGTTATCTGTGAGGGCAATGCCGACCCATTCACCACTCGTACCGTTACTGGTTGAGCTAGCATAACCAGGGGTATTGCGTGACGTTGGGTGAAGGCAGAAGACATAAAATTGCTCCGCCCCAGAATCCACGCAGAGCTCTACCGAGTGGGAGAATGAGCCTATATTAATTGTCCCCTTAAAGGACAATTTAGAGGCAAACGTCGCCGTGTTTAGTGTACCTCCACCTACTACCACTAAACGCTGACGTTTCCTCGATCGCTGAGAACATCTGGTGGCTAGATGTCCTGACTGCTGGCAAACATGACAGACCTTGAGTGCACAAGCGGTCCGGGACTTAGATCCCGCTTGTTACACTTCCCTGGCCTCATGTGACTCAGGAACCAGGACCGGAGATTCCAGAGGTTTGGCGAAGGTAGGAGCCAGCCGAAACCTCTGCCTTCACTGGGCTCGCTCTAACCTCCGCTCGTTAAAACGGAGGTCAATTCGAGTGGAGACAGTTATTAACTCCTCCAGTGTGGCAGGAATCTCCCTAGTGGCCAGAGCGTCCTTAACGTGGTCAGCCAGGCCCCTCCAAAATATGGGGATAAGAGCTTTATCCGACCAATCCAGCTCAGAAGCTAAAGTGCGGAATTGGACGGCGAATTGACTGACCAAGGACTCACCCTGAGTTAATGCCAGCAGTTGGAGCGCCGTATCATGGGTGACTTGAGGTCCTAAAAAGACCTGTTTCAGAGTGCTCAGAAACAGCGGAGCACTCTGCACCACATGATCGCCACGCTCTCACAGCGGCGTAGCCCATTCCAACGCCCTGTCCGACAAGAGAGACACTATAAATCCCACCTTAGCCCGCTCTGTGGGAAAACGTGCAGCCAGAAGCTCGAGGTGAATAGAGCACTGACTCACAAATCCCCTACAAAACTTGCTATCACCAGAAAATTTTTCTGGCAGCGGCAGGCGAGAAAATGTCGGAGCAGGGGTGGCAATGGACAGGGTTGCTGCAGCCACGCTAGCAGCCTGTACAGCAACCGCGGTAACATCCACAGCTGAGGTTGCGCTCTCAAGAGCCGCCAACCTACCCTCCAGCTGCTGTATATACCACAAGGATTGCTGTTTGTCCGTCATTACTAGCCAGACCCTGGCACTAGTGTAATGTTAGGGCTAGCGGAACGCACCAAATATTAAGACAGATAGAGTATGGTGCGTTCGCAGCCCGGGGTCCACCGTGCAGAGATGGAACCTGCTGCCAAGTAACGACGGACTATATGGCGGTACTCATAAGTATACACACGTGGGTTAAACTTCACCCAACATGAAGGAAGTGATCCTGTTGCGTCACAGGACTGCGGTACCGCACATAGAGCACGAGCAAGTAGTCAGCGAACTCAACCCCAACTAGGATTGAAGTCCGATTAGACCCTTGCTGGCATAACACCGCAACTGGGTGTGTAAGGAAACTAAATAATGATTTTAAGGCACAAGATTGCATGCGGTGCCGCACTGACGAACGCCACTAACCACCCAGGCTTGGGTAAGGAAAGCACAGAGGAAGTGCACGGTGCCGTACTGGCGGTCACAGCAACTGGACGCTGTAATGTGTGATTCGTGCTGTAGGCTAAGTCGGGCGCTAGATAGCAACCATACACCTTCCGCGAACAGACATTCAATAGGGTAGGGGTATCCAAGGACGACTTGCACTCACAACATACACACATTAGCAATTGTACACTAGCGCATGGCCGTGCGGTCATGCGCAGTTTATATAGTTGCAGCACAGGAAGTGGCCACAGAAACTTTGCCCTTCCAAGACCTGCCAAGAGGACCAATGGAATGTGCTGCAGAGCCTGAGCACATGACCCTCGATCTCCAACGGGAGATCTTGCCCTGGGCATGCTCAGTGTGTGCAGACAAGGACTTAGTCCCAGAGAAGTCCGCTCGCTGCTGACCAGCACTGACTTTAATGCCAGAAGCTGAAGAAGCAGCAGTAACTCTCTGTACAGCGTGAGAGTGAGCAAGACGCTGGGACTGACGTCCCTGCTGAGCAGACTCCACTGCGGCTGGATAAGAATGGGAGACCGCAGCGGAGATGGCTCGAGATTCCCCCTGTGCAGAAGCGGGAACTCGAGACCTAACAATGTCTTATATTCTAGGTTCTTCAAAGTAGCCACCTTTTGCTTTGATGACTACTTTGCACACTCTTGGCATGCTCTTGATGAGCTTCAAGAGTTAGTCACAGGGAATGGTTTTCAATTCACAGGTGTTCCCTGTCACGTTTAATAAGTGGGATTTCTTGCCTTATAAATGAGGTTGGGACCATCAGTTGTGTTATGCAGAAGTCTAGTGGATACACAGCTGACAGTCCTACTGAATATACTGTTAACTGCTTTTTTCTTGCCATAATACAAATTCTAAGTAAAGAAAAATGAGTGGCCATCATTACTTTAAGAAATGAAGGTCAGTCAGTCCGAAAAATTGGGAAAACTTTGAAAGTGTCCTCAAGTGAAGTGGCAAAAACCATCAAGTGCTACAAAGAAACTGGCTCACATGAAGACCGCTCCAGGAAAGGAAGACCAAGAGTCACCTCTGCTTCTGAGGATAAGTTTATCTGAGTCACCAGCCTCAGAAATCACAGGTTAACAGCAGCTCAGATTAGAGACCAGGTCAATGCCACACAGAGTTCTAGCAGCAGGCACATCTCTACAACAACTGTTAAAGGGACTCTGTCACCTGAATTTGGCGGGACTGGTTTTGGGTCATATGGGCGGAGTTTTCAGGTGTTTGATTCACCCTTTCCTTACCCGCTGGCTGCATGCTGGCTGCAGTATTGGATTGAAGTTCATTCTCTGTCCTCCATAGTACAGGACTGCACAAGGCAAGATTGCTTTGCGCAGGCGTGTACTATGGAGGACAGAGAATGAACTTCAATCCAATATTGCAGCCTGCATGCAGCCAGCAGGTAAGGAAAGGGTGAATCAAACACCTGAAAACTCCGCCCATATGACCCAAAACCAGTCCCGCCAAATTCAGGTGACAGGTTCCCTTTAAGAGGAGACTTTGTGCAGCAGGCCTTCATGGTAAAATAGCTGCTAGGAAACCACTGCTAAGGACAGGCAACAAGCAGAAGAGACTTGTTTGGGCTAAAGAACACAAGGAATGGACATTAGACCAGTGGAAATCTGTGCTTTGGTCTGATGAGTTCAAATTTGAGATCTTTGGTTCCAACCACCATGTCTTTGTGCGACGCAGAAAATGTGAACAGATGGACTCTACATGCCTGGTTCCCACCGTGAAGCATGGAGGAGGAGGTATGATGGTGTGGGGGGTGCTTTGCTGGTGACACTGTTGGGGATTTATTCAAAATTGAAGGCATACTGAACCAGCATGGCTAACACAGCATCTTGCAGCGTCATGCTATTCCATCCGGTGTTCGTTTAGTTGGACCATCGATTATTTTTCAACAGGACAATGACCCCAAACACACCTCCAGGCTGTGTAAGGGCTATTTGACAAAGAACAAGAGTGATGGGGTGCTACGCCAGATGACCTGGCCTCCACATTCACCAGACCTGAACCTAATCAAGATGGTTTGGGGTGACCTGGACCGCAGAGTGAAGGCAAAAGGGCCAACAAGTGCTAAGCATTTCTGGGAACTCCTTCAAGATTGTGGGAAGACCATTCCCGGTGACTACCTCTTGAAGCTCATCAAGAGAATGCCAAGAGTGTGCAGAGCAGTCATCAAAGCAATAGGTAGCTACTTTAAAGAACCTAGAATATAAGACATAATTTCAGTTGTTTCACACATTTTTGTTAAGTATATAATTCCACATGTGTTAATTCATAGTTTTGATGCCTTCAGTGTGAATGTACAATTTTCATAGTCATGAAAATACAGAAAAATCTTTAAATGAGAAAGTGTTTCCAAACTTTTGGTCTGTACTGTATATATTAAACAGGAAGAAGCATCAGCAAAACGCGCATCGGGGTGAGGAGAGTCAGCGTGCAGTTATCAGCTTTGAGCCAGTCACACTTTTAGGTAATATGTACCTTTTCAACTCTTTATAATGATGGCTATTTATATAACATGGTGTTTGAACTGTGCAATCGACTCTACCTAAATGGGCATTATGATGGGATTTAAACAATAACAATATAGGTTGAAACAACCAAACTTTTTCATCCAGGTTTGGCTATGAATACATGTTATTATGTACTCCTTGTAGATAAGGTGCAATTTTTGCAAATATTTTATTAATAGCCTGTATACATTTTATGCTATCTATTTTATCTTCACTCCCCCATTACTTTGAGATATTTTATATGCAAATATTTTGATTGAAAGTTTACCAGAAATTTTCTAGGCCATATAGTATATTTAATTGACTGGAGCTGCCTCTTCTTTGTTTGGTTTGAGAGACCTTTTAATATATGAGTTTTAAATAGTTTCAAGAAAGATATATATTTAAAAAAAAAATGTGTACCAACACTTCTGCTTTCCCACATAATTGTGGGAATGGTTATGATGTGCTATATAATTGAAGTGTTACCCTCCCCATAGTGGGATAACGGGTCTTGAGTAGCATGCTTATTATTTTGCAAATTTTCGTAGGAACCTAGAGTTTGAGTTCTAAAAGTTGCACTAAGCTTATAATTTTCATTTTTCGCTAATTTTTAAACCCCTTGTTTCTACTTTCAGAATTGTTCTCTTTCAGTGTTCCTTCCAGTTATAGATGCTAATGTGGTGCATCATGGGGAAAGTCACAGGCTGGAGGAAGTGATTGTATTGTGCCGCCAAGTAAAATTCCGCCTCCCAATCGTGGTGGCCAAGAGTCGCTCTCTCACACAGTTAGCAATGAAAATACATAAATGTGTGTGGGTGACACAGGGTTGCACTGTTACCCCAGCTGGTGTTACAATGGGGTTAACCCTTAATACTTAATAAATATCTAGAATAGTCATAAAAAAATTTCATTTTAATTGATGGTGGTGAAATAATCATGGTGGTTACATCATCTGTAGAACTGAAGTGCATGCTTGGAACATCACAACATGGCAGCAGACATACTGAATAGTGGTATGCAGCGCATGTCTCCATCTCTTTGCTGCTAGCGTCCTGCACACCCCAGCTCTAAATAGGGCATTTCTGAACTGGCCAATGGACCAGGTCCTGCAAATCGATTCTCACCTACTCCACTGGATACATATCTGCTGTTTTCATCATCTGCAAGTGACATAAAGCAAACTGAGCTAATTCCTACTTTTCACTCCAGATTGTGCCTGGGGTGTTTATATAACTTTTTTCTCCTGCCAACTAGAAGTTCTGCACCTGTAATTAGGGAGATTCCTAGGACTGATTGCCTGTCTCACCACCACCAATGTGTACAATACTGCATAGTCATGTCAATTAAAGGAATAAAACATGATAACTCAAATACTAGATATATCAGTGATAAAACCAGTGCACATCATTATTATTATTATTATTATTATTATTATTATTATTATTTATTATTATAGCACCATTTATTCCATGGCACTTTACATGTGAGGAGGGGTTTACATAATAAAAAGAGGTACAATAATCTTGAGCAATGCAAGTCACAACTGGTACAGGAGGAGAGAGGACCCTGCCCGCGAGGGATCACAATCTACAAGGGATGGATGAGAATACAGTAGGTGAGGATAGAGCTGGTCGTGCAGTGGTTTGGTCGATCGGTGGTTACTGCAAGTTGTAGGCTTGCCGGAAGAGGTAGGTCTTCAGGTTCTTTTTGAAGGTTTCGATGGTAGGCGAGACTCTGATATGTTGTGGTAGAGAGTTCCAGAGTAGGGGTGATGCGCGAGAGAAATCTTGTATGTGATTGTGGGAAGAGGAGATAAGAGGGGAGTAGAGAAGGAGATCTTGTGAGGATCGGAGGTTGCGTGCAGGAAAGTGCCGGGAGACGAGGTCACAGATGTATGGAGGAGACAGGTCGTGGATGCCTTTTTTATGTCATGGTTAGGCTTTTGCACTGGAGTCTCTGGGTAATGGGGAGTCAGTGAAAGGATTGACAGAGGGGAGAGGCCAGGGAATAGTGGGGGGACAGGTGGATTAGTCGAGCAGCAGAGTTTAGAATAGATTGGAGGGGTGCAAGAGTGTTAGAGGGGAGGCCACAGAGCAGGAGGTTACAGTAGTCGAGGTGGGAGATGATGAGGGCATGGACTAGGGTTTTTGCAGATTCTTGGTTTAGGAATGTATGGATCCATGAAATATCTTTGAGTTGAAGGTGGCAGGAAGTGGAAAGGGCTTGGATATGCAGTTTGAAGGAGTGATCAGTGTCAAGGAATACCCCGAGACAGTGAGCTTGTGGGACTAGGGAGAGTGGGCAGCCGTTTACTGTAATGGATAAGTTCGTTGGGGGGGTCGCGTGAGATGGGGGAAAGACAATTAATTCTGTTTTATCCATGTTAAGTTTCAGAAATCTAGCAGAGAAGAAGGATGAAATAGCGGATAGATATTGAGGGATTCTGGTTAGTAGGGTGGTGATATCTGGTTCAGAGATGTAGATCTGTGTGTCATCAGCATAAAGATGATACTGAAAACCGTGAGATTCTATGAGCTGTCCTAGGCCAAAAGTATAAATGGAGACGAGCAGGGGCCTTAGAACTGAACCTTGCGGGACTCCAACAGATAGAGGGCGAGGTGAGGAGGTGGTGTGTGAATGGGAGACGCTGAATGTTCGGTCAGTTAGGTATGATGAGATCCAGGATAGGGCCAAGTCTGTGATGCCAAGGGATGAGAGGGTCTGTTGTAATAGGGAATGGTCCACTGTGTCAAAGGCAGAGGACAGGTCCAGGGGGAGGAGGATAGAGTAGTGTTGCTTGCTCTTGGTGGTTAATAGGTAATTGGTGACCTTAGTTAGGGCAGTTTCAGTGGAGTGGTGTGACCAGAAGCCTGATTGTAAGCAGTTGAAAAGGGAGCAGGAAGATAGAAGGGAGGACAGTTCAAGATGGACGTGTTGTTCCAGTAGTTTTGAGGCATAGGGGAGAAGTGATATAGGGCGATAGCTAGATACAGAGGATGAGTCAAGAGAGGGCTTTTTGAGTATAGGTGTGATTGAGGCATGTTTACAGCTTGAGGGGAAAACACCAGTTGTTAGTGATAGGTTGAAGAGATGGGTTATAGTTGGGATGAAGACTGTGGCAAGTTTTGGGATGAAGTGGGAAGGGATCGGGTCAAGTGCACAGGTGGTGAGATGCGATCTTGAGAATAGAGTGGAGAGTCGATCTTCTGTAGTGGTGAAGAAGTTGGTTTTCGAGGTGGAGGGCTGGTTAGTTGGGAGGAAGGGCTCTGGGGGTGGTCGACTAAAACTGTCTCTGATGTTCTCAATCTTCCTCTTGAAAAATGAGGCAAAGTCTTCAGCTGAGATGAGTGGGGAGAGAGGAGGTGCTGGGGGACGGAGGAGAGAATTGAAGGTGTTGAATAACTGTTTAGGGTTGTGAGACAAGGAGGATATGAGAGACGAGAAGTAGGTTTGTTTAGCTGTGGCGAGTGTGGTCTTGAAAGTAGTGAGGGACTGTTTGAATGCGATAAAGTGCTCGTTGGAGTGGGATCTTTTCCATCTCCGCTCTGCAGCCCTGGAAGCTCGCCTCAGTTCTTTGGTTAGGCTGGTGTGCCAGGGCTATCTGTTGATTTTGTGAGCTTTGGTGTGTGTGAGAGGGGCAAGAGATTCCAAAGCTGCAGCTATTGTGGTGTTATATAGAGCGTCAGCGTCATCCGCATTGTGTAGGGTACTTATGTCTGTGAGATTGAAGAGGGATTCAGAGATTGAATTAAGATCAAGGTGTTTAAGATTTCTGCGAGGGTGGGCAAGTTTGTGGGGTGGGGATTGTAGACAAGGAGTGGAGAGGGAAGAGAATGTGAGTTGATTGTGGTCAGAAAGAGGAAGAGGTGAGTTAGAGAGGTTAGATAGGGAGCAGATGTGGGTGAAGATGAGGTCCAATGTGTGACCATCTTTGTGAGTGGCTGCAGAAGACCATTGGGTGAGGCCGAAGGAGGAAGTGAGAGATAGAAGTTTAGTGGCAGCTGAGAGGAAAGTGTCAATGGGTATGTTGAAGGCGCCATGATGATAGTGGGGATGTCCGCAGAAAGGAAGTGAAGTAGCCAGGTGGTGAAGTGGTCAAAGAAAGTGGTGGCTGGCCCTGGGGGATGGTAAATGACAGCCAGTTGGAGGTTGGTGGGGGTATAGATGTGCACAGAGTGCACCTCAAAGGAAAAGAGGGTAACAGTGGTGGCAACGGAATTGGGGTGAAGGAGCAGTTATCTGACAGGAGAAAATCAACTCCTCCACCATGCTTGCTGCTGGGGCGGGGTGTGTGAGAAAGGTGGAAGCCAACATAGGAAAGTGCAGCAGGAGAGGCTGTGTCAGAATGGGTGAGCCAGGTTTCAGTGATGGTGAGGAAGGAGAGTTTGGTAGTAACAAAAAGATCATGGATGTAGGAAAGCTTGTTGCAGACAGAGCGAGCATTCCACAGAGCTCCTATTAGTGGGACTTGGCGAATGGGTATAAGATTAGAGAGGTTACGGGAAGTTGTGATGGAGCGTGGATGGGAGGTAGAACTGACTGTGGGGATGTGGTGAGGAGGACCAGGATTTGGAGAGATATCACCAGCAGTGAGAAGAAATAGAGAAAGTGTTAGGTGGGAGAAGGAGAGGGCATGAGGTGGCTGCCTGTGCTTGGAGACAGAGGATTGTATGTTGAGGAACAGTTCTGAGGAGGAGGTGAGAAGGATGGGGAGGATTGAAGAGGAGATGAACAGTTCCTTACTAGGTGCAGGGACTAGGGGAGTTTGCAGAAAGTGAAGGATTATAGGGGTGAAAGTGAAAACAAACAGAAACATTGTTTCCAGTGACGGTGTCCAGTTGCCTTCAGTTCCCTTTTGGTTCAATTCTGGTTAACAATGTAAATGAGCAGACACTTGATATATTTAGCACTAATCTAATACCTATATCTGGGTCAATAAATTGGGTGGAACATGAATGGGTACAGAATTCTACTGTATTCACCAGTGTCAATGCAACAGCTTGGCTTTATTCCTGTACTGCTTTAACTTTTTGAAAACCATGAAATATCTCTTTTACATTTTGCTAACATATGCTAACATACGCTAAAGCTTAAAAGGAATCTGTCAGCAGGTTTTTGAAATGCAATCTGAAAACAGCATGATGTAGGGACTGGTATACAGATTTCAGTGATGTGCCACTTATTAGACCATGTACTGTTGTTTCCATACAATGAAGAGAGTTATCACCAGGGGATTATCAGTGCCCACATGCCAAGTGGTCTGAGTCTGATCCCTCCTCTGATGAGCAGTTCACTGTCAATACACAAAGTTCACAGAAAGCTGTGCTGTGGGCAGGTTTAGCTTTCTGTCCCGTTTCATGCCACATCTAAGAACTCTGTTTACTCTGTGAACTTCCTGTTCGGGTTCACCAATCAATGAAAGGATGCAGCGCAGGCAATCAACAAGCTTTTAGACTGTGGCCACTTCCGGAGCGATAACAGCCATGCCAAGTATTGGCAAGGCTGTGATTGACCAGCGCACCTCGTGACCCAGCCTGTATAAAGGGCGGATCACAAGTGTTGCCACCATTCTGTTAAAGGGAACCTGTCACCCCCCAGGCGTTTTTAACTAAAAGAGCCACCTTGTGCAGCACTAATGCTGCATTCTGTCAAGGTGGCTCTTTTAGTTCGGGTCCCCGCAAATGCTGAAATAATCGCTTTTATAATGTGCTTCTCATACCTGAATTTGTCAGAGGGGCATGTCTTTTCCTCCTGACTCAAACGCCTCCCAGCCATCACTCAGGGCCTCCGTGTGCCGGGCGCTGCTTCCATTTCCTTCCTGAACATTCCCGGTGCCTGCACTGTAAGTTTTTTTGGGGCATGCGCAGTTTGCGCTGCCCTTCGAACTGGAGAGAGAGGTGACTATTCATAATTTGCCAACCCTGCCTCCTGTGATCTGCTGCTCAGTCGCTCCCCCTCCCCTGCTGTCTTCTGGGACAATGACTCGAGTATAAGCTGAGGGGGGCATTTTCAGCTCAAAAAAATCCATTTGTATGCCACAGAATGCCATGAATTCTATTAAACATGGCATTATCAAATTTTGACTAAGTTAAAAAGGGGTTTCCAGGCACATAAAAAAATAAATAAACGAAAATCACCTTGCTGTCGATTCTTTTAGTCCACAAACCCAACTTTTGCCTGTGCATTTTCTCTTCAGCCCCCCCTCAACTTCTTGTCAGTCTTCCTTTATATCTCTAAGCTACAGTTCCAAAGAGGCAGAGCTGTATGTGTCCCACAACTGCTACACTCAGTGTTCACATATGACACCTACAAGGCACCATACTGAGATTACTATACAGTCTCAATATGGATAAATCTTCACCCATTTTACCTACTATGCACTTGACACTCTCTTGCAGTCAAAAATGCTACATGGGCTGGCCCCAGCTGTCTCAGTGTAATCATAGAGGAGCAATTGTAAGGGTGTAACAGGGACTGTCATATTCCTTCCCCTGAAGACAACAATTGTAGCGTGAATATTAATATGCGTTTTTTTGTGTTTTGACAATATAATGTATACTATAAAAGGCATAGAGTATTATAGGTACTGATACAGCTGTGTGGGTACTGTATTGGCAATTCCTAAGGTATCCTGGTACACTCAGCGCGAGGGTAGGGACAGTATAGAACATGGTTTAGGAAAAGATATAGTTAAATGTTTGGGACCAGCCCAGCATGTGAGGGGATGGTCCAGTAAAAAGGGAAGCATTTCCTGGCTTAGTCAGTCTGAGTTAGTGTGAGGTTCATGTCAAGATTAAGTTCAGGTGGCAGTGGGCTGGAAGTATGTGAGCACATAATGTTATGAGGTCTTACCAAAATTCCTGTAGACATTCCTATAACATCCAGAGCCTATGGCTCAAACTAGCCACTGGGAATTGTGCATCATTCACTTCCATTAAGAGAAAGCTGATGGGGAAATGGGTGAGAGAGATGTAGCGGATCTCAGGAGTATGTTGGTTCTGGATGGAAAATCACTGTGGCTGACAGTACTTTCAAGCGTCGGGATTGTCTGAGCAGAATGCAAGCAAGAGCTTGAAATATGTTGCATTGATGGAACAGGGTGCTGTGCCCGAAACTGCTTTTTAAAGACTGTTGTATCTGAACTGTCCAGCAATGTTGAGCTGGTTGTTAAGAAGCAAGTGTCCCCTTGTTTATGTGCAAGTGATTCTTGACAAAAGGACATGGATGCTGCGGGGGCCACCGGCCAGAGTGTGACACACTGCTCAACATTGATGGACAGGGACACTGTTTATTTTTGGGGTGCCAGGCTGTTGGAACGCAGCCTGTTGTGAGTTCTGTTGTCGGGCTCCCTCCTGTGGTCATGAATGGTACTTCGGCTGGTTCTGTCCATGGACTTTCTCTGGTAGCTGTGGGTGTTTCTGAGTTTCCTTCCTCAGGTGACGAGGTTAATTCGTTAGCTGGCTGCTCTATTTAACTCCACTTAGATCTTTGCTCCAGGCCACCTGTCAATGTTCCAGTATTGGTCTAGTTCACTCCTGGATCGTTCTTGTGACCAGTCTTCCCAGCAGAAGCTAAGTGACTGCTTGTTTTTCTCTGGTTTGCTATTTTTCTGTCCAGCTTGCTATTTCGATTGTTCTTGCTTGCTGGAAGCTCTGGGACGCAGAGGGAGCGCCTCCGCACCGTGAGTCGGTGCGGAGGGTCTTTTTGCGCCCTCTGCGTGGTCTTTTTGTAGGTTTTTGTGCTGACCGCAAAGTAACCTTTCATATCCTCGGTCTGTTCAGTAAGTCGGGCCTCACTTTGCTAAATCTATTTCATCTCTGTGTTTGTATTTTCATCTTTACTCACAGTCATTATATGTGGGGGGCTGCCTTTTCCTTTGGGGAATTTCTCTGAGGCAAGGTAGGCTTTATTTTTCTATCTTCAGGGCTAGCTAGTTTCTTAGGCTGTGCCGAGTTGCATAGGGAGCGCTAGGCGCAATCCACGGCTATTTCTAGTGTGGTTGATAGGATTAGGGATTGCGGTCAGCAGAGTTCCCACGTCCCAGAGCTCGTCCTATATTATCAGTAACTATCAGGTCATTCCGTGTGCTCTTATCCACCAGGTCCATTATTGTCCTGACCCCCAGGTCATAACAGTACAGGTGGCTCAAAGTACTAATGCATCTCAATAGAGGGATAAGAGAAGTTCTGAGACCATTTTTTTTTCTTTGTAGTGTGTTTTGTCTCTCTTTTCCCCTTTACATCTGGGTGGTTCAGAACACAGGAGTAGACATGGACATTCAAGGTCTGTCCTCTTTGATGGATAATCTCACTATAAGTGTACAAAACATTCAAGATTTTGTGGTTCAGAATCCGATGTCAGAGCCTAGGATTCCAATTCCTGATTTGCTTTTTGGTGATAGATCTAAGTTCTTGAATTTCAAAAATAATTGTAAATTGTTTCTTGCCTTGAAACCTCGCTCCTCAGGTGACCCTGTTCAACAAGTAAAGATCATTATTTCTTTGTTACGCGGTGACCCTCAAGACTGGGCATTTTCCCTTGCGCCAGGAGATCCGGCATTGCGTGATGTTGATGCGTTTTTCCTGGCGCTTGGATTGCTTTATGACGAACCTAATTCAATGGATCAGGCAGAGAAAATCTTGCTGGCTCTGTGTCAGGGTCAGGATGAAGCGGAGATATATTGTCAGAAGTTTAGAAAGTGGTCTGTGCTCACTCAGTGGAATGAATGTGCCCTGGCAGCAATCTTCAGAAAGGGTCTCTCTGAAGCCCTTAAGGATGTCATGGTGGGATTTCCCATGCCTACTGGTCTGAATGAGTCTATGTCTTTGGCCATTCAGATCGATCGACGCTTGCGTGAGCGTAAAGCTGTGCACCATTTGGCGGTACTATCTGAGCATGGACCTGAGCCTATGCAATGTGATAGGACTTTGACCAGAGCTGAACGGCAAGAACACAGACGTCGGAATTGGCTATGTTTTTACTGTGGTGATGCCACTCATGCTATCTCCAATTGTCCTAAGCGCACTAAGTGGTTCGCTAGGTCTGACACCATTGGTACTGTACAGTCTAAATTTCTATTGTCCGTTACTCTGATTTGTTCTTTGTCATCCTATTCTGTTATGGCATTTGTGGATTCAGGCGCTGCCCTGAATTTGATGGACTTGGAGTATGCTAGGCGCTGTGGTTTTTTCTTGGAGCCCTTGCAGTATCCTATTCCATTGAGAAGAATTGATGCTACGCCTTTGGCCAAGAATAAGCCTCAGTACTGGACCCAATTGACCATGTGCATGGCTCCTGCACATCAGGAGGATATCCGCTTTCTGGTGTTGCATAATCTGCATGATGTGGTCGTTTTGGGGTTGCCATGGCTACAGGTTCATAATCCAGTATTGGACTGGAAATCTATGTCTGTGTCCAGCTGGGGTTGCCAGGGGGTACATGGTGATGTTCCATTTTTGTCTATTTCGTCTTCCACTCCTTCTGAAGTTCCAGAGTTTTTGTCGGATTATCGGGATGTATTTGATGAGCCCAAAGCCAGTGCCCTACCTCCTCATAGGGATTGCGATTGTGCAATTAATTTGATTCCTGGTAGTAAGTTTCCTAAGGGCCGATTGTTCAATTTATCTGTGCCAGAACACGCCGCTATGCGGAGTTATATAAAGGAATCCTTGGAGAAAGGCCATATTCGCCCGGCGTCATCACCGTTAGGAGCAGGGTTCTTTTTTGTGGCCAAGAAGGATGGTTCTTTGAGACCTTGTATTGATTACCGCCTTCTTAATAAAATTACAGTCAAATTTCAGTATCCTTTGCCGTTGCTGTCTGATTTGTTTGCTCGTATTAAAGGGGCTAGTTGGTTCACCAAGATAGATCTTCGAGGGGCGTATAATCTTGTGCGTATTAAACAAGGCGATGAATGGAAAACAGCATTTAATACGCCCGAGGGCCATTTTGAGTACCTGGTTATGCCATTCGGGCTTTCCAATGCTCCATCAGTATTTCAGTCCTTTATGCATGACATCTTCCGAGAGCACCTGGATAAATTCCTGATTGTATATTTGGATGACATTTTGGTCTTTTCGGATGATTGGGAGTCTCATGTGAAGCAGGTCAGAATGGTGTTCCATGTCCTTCGTGCGAATTCCTTGTTTATGAAGGGGTCAAAGTGTCTCTTTGGAGTTCAGAAGGTTTCATTTTTGGGGTTCATTTTTTCCCCTTCTACTATCGAGATGGACCCTGTTAAAGTCCAAGCCATTTATGATTGGACTCAGCCGACATCTGTGAAGAGCCTGCAAAAGTTCCTGGGCTTTGCTAATTTTTATCGGCGCTTCATTGCTAATTTTTCTAGTGTTGCTAAACCGTTGACTGATTTGACCAAGAAGGGTGCTGATGTGGTCAATTGGTCTTCTGCAGCTGTAGAGGCTTTTCAGGAGTTGAAGCGTCATTTTTCTTCTGCCCCTGTGCTGTGCCAGCCAGATGTTTCACCCCCGTTTCAGGTTGAGGTTGATGCTTCTGAGATTGGAGCTGGGGCTGTTTTGTCGCAAAGAAGTTCTGATGGCTCGGTGATGAAGCCATGTGCTTTCTTTTCTAGAAAGTTTTCGCCTGCTGAGCGCAATTATGATGTTGGTAATCGAGAGTTGTTGGCCATGAAGTGGGCATTCGAGGAGTGGCGTCATTGGCTTGAAGGAGCCAAGCATCGCGTGGTGGTCTTGACAGATCACAAGAATTTGACTTATCTTGAGTCTGCCAAACGGTTAAATCCGAGACAGGCTCGATGGTCGTTATTTTTCTCCCGTTTTGATTTTGTGGTTTCGTACCTTCCGGGCTCTAAGAATGTGAAGGCTGATGCCCTGTCAAGGATTTTTGTGCCTGACTCTCCGGGTGTTCCTGAGCCGGCAGGTATTCTCAAAGAGGGGGTAATTTTGTCTGCCATCTCCCCTGATTTGCGGCGGGTGCTGCAAAAATTTCAGGCTGATAGACCTGACCGTTGCCCAGCGGAGAAACTGTTTGTCCCTGATAGATGGACTAGTAGAGTTATCTCTGAGATTCATTGTTCAGTGTTGGCTGGGCATCCTGGAATCTTTGGTACCAGAGATTTGGTGGCTAGATCCTTCTGGTGGCCGTCTTTGTCGCGGGATGTGCGTTCTTTTGTGCAGTCCTGTGGGACTTGTGCTCGGGCTAAGCCCTGCTGTTCTCGTGCCAGTGGGTTGCTTTTGCCCTTGCCGGTCCCGAAGAGGCCCTGGACGCATATTTCTATGGATTTTATTTCGGATCTCCCCGTCTCTCAAAAGATGTCGGTCATTTGGGCAGTTTGTGATCGCTTTTCTAAGATGATCCATTTGATACCCTTGTCTAAATTGCCTTCCTCCTCTGATTTGGTGCCACTATTTTTCCAGCATGTGGTTCGTTTACATGGTATCCTGGAAAACATCGTTTCTGACAGAGGTTCCCAGTTTGTTTCGAGGTTTTGGCGATCTTTTTGTGCTAGGATGGGCATTGATTTGTCTGTTTCCTCGGCTTTCCATCCTCAGACAAATGGCCAAACCGAACGAACTAATCAGACTTTGGAAACATATCTGAGATGCTTTGTTTCTGCTGATTAGGATGATTGGGTGTCCTTTTTGCCATTGGCTGAGTTCGCCCTTAATAATCGGGCCAGCTCGGCTACTTTGTTTTCGCCGTTTTTCTGCAATTCTGGTTTCCATCCGCGTTTCTCTTCAGGGCAGGTTGAGTCTTCGGACTGTCCTGGCGTAGATACTGTGGTGGATAGGTTGCAGCAGATTTGGACTCATGTGGTGGACAATTTGACATTGTCCCAGGAGAAGGCTCAACGTTTCGCTAACCGCCGGTGTTGTGTGGGTCCCCGACTTCGTGTTGGGGATTTGGTTTGGTTGTCGTCTCGTTATGATCCTATGAAGGTTTCCTCTCCTAAGTTTAAGCCTCGTTTCATTGGTCCGTATAAGATTTCTGAGGTTATCAATCCTGTGTCATTTCGTTTGGCCCTTCCTGCTTCTTTTGCCATCCATAATGTGTTCCATAGGTCATTGTTGCGGAGATACGTGGCGCCTGTGGTTCCATCCGTTGATCCTCCTGCCCCGGTGTTGGTTGAGGGGGAGTTGGAGTATGTGGTGGAGAAGATTTTGGATTCTCGTATTTTGAGACGGAAACTCCAGTACCTGGTAAAGTGGAAGGGTTATGGTCAGGAAGATAATTCCTGGGTTTTTGCCTCTGATGTTCATGCTGCCGATCTGGTTCGTGCCTTTCATTTGGCTCGTCCTGGTCAGCCTGGGGGCTCTGGTGAGGGTTCGGTGACCCCTCCTCAAGGGGGGGGTACTGTTGTGAGTTCTGTTGTCGGGCTCCCTCCTGTGGTCATGAATGGTACTTCGGCTGGTTCTGTCCATGGACTTTCTCTGGTGGCTGTGGGTGTTTCTGAGTTTCCTTCCTCAGGTGACGAGGTTAATTCGTTAGCTGGCTGCTCTATTTAACTCCACTTAGATCTTTGCTCCAGGCCACCTGTCAATGTTCCAGTATTGGTCTAGTTCACTCCTGGATCGTTCTTGTGACCAGTCTTCCCAGCAGAAGCTAAGTGACTGCTTGTTTTTCTCTGGTTTGCTATTTTTCTGTCCAGCTTGCTATTTCGATTGTTCTTGCTTGCTGGAAGCTCTGGGACGCAGAGGGAGCGCCTCCGCACCGTGAGTCAGTGCGGAGGGTCTTTTTGCGCCCTCTGCGTGGTCTTTTTGTAGGTTTTTGTGCTGACCGCAAAGTAACCTTTCCTATCCTCGGTCTGTTTAGTAAGTCGGGCCTCACTTTGCTAAATCTATTTCATCTCTGTGTTTGTATTTTCATCTTTACTCACAGTCATTATACAGTGGGGCAAAAAAGTATTTAGTCAGTCAGCAATAGTGCAAGTTCCACCACTTAAAAAGATGAGAGGCGTCTGTAATTTACATCATAGGTAGACCTCAACTATGGGAGACAAACTGAGAAAAAAAAATCCAGAAAATCACATTGTCTGTTTTTTTAACATTTTATTTGCATATTATGGTGGAAAATAAGTATTTGGTCAGAAACAAAATTTCATCTCAATACTTTGTAATATATCCTTTGTTGGCAATGACAGAGGTCAAACGTTTTCTGTAAGTCTTCACAAGGTTGCCACACACTGTTGTTGGTATGTTGGCCCATTCCTCCATGCAGATCTCCTCTAGAGCAGTGATGTTTTTTGCTTTTCGCTTGGCAACATGGACTTTCAACTCCCTCCAAAGGTTTTCTATAGGGTTGAGATCTGGAGACTGGCTAGGCCACTCCAGGACCTTGAAATGCTTCTTACGAAGCCACTCCTTCGTTACCCTGGCGGTGTGCTTTGGATCATTGTCATGTTGAAAGACCCAGCCACGTTTCATCTTCAATGCTCTTGCTGATGGAAGGAGGTTTGCACTCAAAATCTCACGATACATGGCCCCATTCATTCTTTCATGTACCCGGATCAGTTGTCCTGGCCCCTTTGCAGAGAAACAGCCCCAAAGCATGATGTTTCCACCACCATGCTTTACAATAGGTATGGTGTTTGATGGATGCAACTCAGTATTCTTTTTCCTCCAAACACGACAAGCTGTGTTTCTACCAAACAGTTCCAGTTTGGTTTCATCAGACCATAGGACATTCTCCCAAAACTCCTCTGGATCATCGAAATGCTCTCTAGCAAACTTCAGACGGGCCTGGACATGTACTGGCTTAAGCAGTGTGACACGTCTGGCACTGCAGGATCTGAGTCCATGGTGGCGTAGTGTGTTACTTATGGTAGGCCTTGTTACATTGGTCCCAGCTCTCTGCAGTTCATTCACTAGGTCCCCCCGCGTGGTTCTGGGATTTTTGCTCACCGTTCTTGTGATCATTCTGACCCCACGGGGTGGGATTTTGCGTGGAGCCCCAGATCGAGGGAGATTATGAGTGGTCTTGTATGTCTTCCATTTTCTAATTATTGCTCCCACTGTTGATTTCTTCACTCCAAGCTGGTTGGCTATTGCAGATTCAGTCTTCCCAGCCTGGTGCAGGGCTACAATTTTGTTTCTGGTGTCCTTTGACAGCTCTTTGGTCTTCACCATAGTGGAGTTTGGAGTCAGACTGTTTGAGGGTGTGCACAGGTGTCTTTTTATACTGATAACAAGTTTAAACAGGTGCCATTACTACAGGTAATGAGTGGAGGAAAGAGGAGACTCTTAAAGAAGAAGTTACAGGTCTGTGAGAGCCAGAAATCTTGATTGTTTGTTTCTGACCAAATACTTATTTTCCACCATAATATGCAAATAAATTGTTAAAAAAACAGACAATGTGATTTTCTGGATTTTTTTTTCTCAGTTTGTTTCCCATAGTTGACGTCTACCTATGATGTAAATTACAGACGCCTCTCATCTTTTTAAGTGGTGGAACTTGCACTATTGCTGACTGACTAAATACTTTTTTGCCCCACTGTATGTGGGGGGCTGCCTTTTCCTTTGGGGAATTTCTCTGAGGCAAGGTAGGCTTTATTTTTCTATCTTCAGGGCTAGCTAGTTTCTTAGGCTGTGCCGAGTTGCATAGGGAGCGTTAGGCGCAATCCACGGCTATTTCTAGTGTGGTTGATAGGATTAGGGATTGCGGTCAGCAGAGTTCCCACGTCCCAGAGCTCGTCCTATATTATCAGTAACTATCAGGTCATTCCGTGTGCTCTTATCCACCAGGTCCATTATTGTCCTGACCACCAGGTCATAACAGCAGCCCCTTGCCCATGACTACTGCCCTGTGCATCTTACACAATGAGTCATATAGTTTATTCAAGTGTTATAATGTAATCTGGATCCAAGGGGTAATGTTTCTCCTTGCAGAGAGTGACATGTCAAGCCAAGGTGAGGAGACTTTAAAGCCCTTCAATGCTGTAATCTAGAAGTCTGGAATGTCAAACCATCCCCTCTGGCAAATATCACAATATCTATCCCTGCTATCTCCCTGCCTGTGCACATATCTAATCAATCAAAGCTCGCCGGCCGAGAATCACAGGTCATAACTTTCACAACACTACCATTCTGAGCAGGGTTGCTGGCTGACCCATTCCATGCTTGGACAGAAAATCTCTGTGCTTTGAATGGACAGCAGCATGAAATAAGGAGCTGGAGTTACATCACCACATGTGACCGGTTAGGAACAGAAAATAATTTTTGGTAAAAAGTCAAGAATCATAAATGGAGACCAGGATCAGATACACTTTGGGAAAAACCTGGAAGTGGATTCCCCTGTCTTTCCAGAAATAGCTGCAATTTATCACTTTTGAATTCAAGCCAAAGCAAGAGTTATGCCTCAGGCGGCACAACTATATCAGGTGAGCAAGGATCCTTACACAGCTCACCTTTTACAACCTGACATACAGCTGCTACGCTTATATAGCGCCACATCTTTTCTCCTCTTTTAGGATATTCCACACAAATAAAAAGTCAAGAAGGAAGTTTCTTCATTTCTGATGGACTTTAAATTGCTTTGAGAAAACCAACCCATTTAAGGAGAATTTATAAATGAACTATAGTAGATGTCTTCTCGAAATTTGCTTGGAGAACAAGGAAGAAAAAAATCACTTTTATGTAAATCACATATACATAATACAGCCTGTTGGTCAACGTACAGATATTTCAGTGGTAAGGAAATGTCTGGCTAGAACAGGTTTCAGAATATGGGAACTGTTAAGCAGTTCATTCAGCTCTGAAAATTGACTGACATCATCCTTCATCATGTCACTTGGAAGACAAGATTTTTACAGTTGAAGACCCACAGATTACGTCTGCGTGATTTGTTGAATTAAGCAACCTAAAATTGTGGAAAGCAATACATTACAGGGGAAGATTAAATATTTGAAGACACAAAACAAACTACAGCTGTAATAGACAGATGTGTAGAACCTTTCCTCGTCTAGGATATTACATGGGTTAATAATGATATAGACTGTATGGAAAGCAAAAACTTACGAGAAGATGGTGTCAGTCTACTGAACATTTAATCAATGTGCTTACTGTTCTGTTTAAGTTTGCTTTCTACATTTTCATCTTATATATTAACATGACAAGTTTGTTAACATGAATGTGTTCCAAACATATATTTGTAGGCTTTCAATATCAAATGCAATAAATATTCTTAAAAATAGAGATATAAAATCTCATTTTGAAAATATATTTTCAATATGTGATACAATATAGGCTCATTAATGGAATAGTATTTTATAAAATATAGATTAACGATAATTCACACTGGCAAACAAGTGCATTGAAGAATTATTCATACCCTGTGAACTTTCCACATTTTTTCTCATTACATCCACAATCTAAATGGATTTTATTGGGATTTTATGTGATATACCAACACAAAATAGAAAGGATTTATAAAGAGTAAAGTAAATGATACAAGGTTTTCTAAATAGTTTAAAAATATATAAATCAGAAAATTCTGACATGCATTTGTATTCAGCCCCCGGTAAGCCCTAAGTTAAATCCTGAGTAAGAAATTGCCTGAAGTCACATGATTAGTAAATTGAGTCAAACTGTGTGTAATTTCTTCTCAGTATATCTACAGCTGTTCTGTGAAGACTGCAGAGGTCTGTTTAAAAACATTTTAGATCAAACAACATCATGAAAACCAAGGAACACACCAGACAGGTCGGGGATAAAGTTGTGGAGAAAATGGTTAGGTTATAAAAAAAAATAGCCAAAGCTATTAATTGCCCCAAAGGAAGAAATGTCAAAAAATAACTAAATTACTATTTTCTTAATCCCCTGCCACTCTATTGCTATGACTCTAGTCCCATCAGTTCAGTTTTTACTGACTTGTCCTACAGTGATAACAGAGTCATTCAGTATAGCTATTTGATAGTGATGAGTGACTGTGCTCGTTACTCAAGTTTCCCGAGCAATGTCGGGTGGTCTCCGAGTATTTTGGTATGCTCAGAGATTTAGTTTATGTCGACGCAGCTGCATGATTTGCGGCTGCTAGACAGCTTGAATACATGTGGGGATTGCCTGTTTTTTAGGCAATCCCCACATGTATTCAAGCTGTCTAGCAACCGCAAATCATGCAGCTGCGTCGACATCAACTAAATCTCTGAGCACGCAGAAATACTCAGAGACCACCCAAGCATGCTTGGAGAAACTTGAGTAACGAGCATACTCACTCATCACTAATATTTGACCAATCACTAAGCAGCCTCATTACAACCATAAATGCCAACCCAAATCCTACCCATGCCTGCATGTATGTCATTAGTCCAACAAAACCAATGATTGGTTAAAATGCTCATTGGAGCATGTATTGCACATAGTGCTTGCAGGAACAAGTCAACAGAGACCACCAGAGTAGTCATGCTGGAACTTTGAGTGATTTAACAGGTGAGTTATATTTAGTATGTTATTTTACCACTTTCCCTGTTGAGAGCCAACATTTTGTAAAAAAATAACCCTTTAAAGGTTTTTTTGTAAATCTCCTTATATATATATATATTGCTAGAGTTATACAAGAGAAATCAGTGTCCTGGAAAGGATAACCGTGAGTGATCATGATGGCTGTTGTACCATTCTATGCCATCCGTGAAACTGTTGACATCTTGTTCTTTTATTTCGTGTTTTCCATCAAATCTCCGGCCTCATGTGCAGATTTCAACAAAGTTTCAAAACTGTACTGTAAGATGTAAATATTTTGGGACTCGACCAGACTTGACCAGACTAATTAAAGTCCTGATGAGTAAAGACCTATTTTTAAATTCTAATTGCACACAACATTGACATTTCGATCCCTATTCGTCCAAGCATAATCTTGCATCGAGCCAGCACTTCTCCTTACTAGCCGACCCAAAAAAAATCAGCAATGCTTGGAGAAATGTGTTTTCTTTGGTTTTATGCCACATTAATGCTGTGATTGGGTTAGAAATGATATTTAACATGTGTCTGTCAACTACGGTCAACTACGACGTGAAAGGTTGGGAGCGAGGGGGGGGGCATTTATTTACAGGTGTAAGGAAAGATTGTACAGTGTACTCTTGACAAAGAAATGAAAAACTTTAGTAGTTAATAAAAAATGAAATATTTAATTAGATTTTTATTCAGCTGCATAACGTTTAGGTGTTCGTGAAATAGACGGAGAAGAGAAGTTAATGGGACAATCATATTTGTTGTTCCAGTCTTGATATCCGGTTATTGGAGAAAGGTTCACCTAGCCTATTGTATACGTCAGATTTTAAGTGACCATTGCTGGGGACATTGAGCAGAAAAGTATAAGGTTGTGCTTTTAAAAAGGATTCTGACTTCATACAATACTATTTTAACCCAGACAATTGATCATTTCTGCCAACAAAACCAAACAAAAGAATTACATGTAAGCCAGGCTCTTACTTTATTCTTAGACTCCCTAAAAGAGACGTCCAAGGAGCTTGTCATCTAAACAGCTGCCTCTTACATGATTGCTTCATATGCCATTCTATTCATCAGAACAGTGGATGCAATAGATCAAACAGTTGCAATCAAAATTATTCAACCCCCCAGTGACAAATTAGGTTTATTATCGAAATTGACAAACTTTCTCCTGTTTGCAAGAAAGTATTCTTACTAGAACAATGAAAAAAGCTCAGAACAACTAATATAACAAGTGGTTTCTCAAATTTTGCACAAAATGCCATTGTTAGTGATTATTGCAGCCTCGGAGTTATTCAGCTCTCCAGTGCTTAACAAAGGACCTCCGGGTATTATAACCTGCTACAAAAGTGATATATAGCCAGAAACTGGCTTTTGGCAGCATTCCTGAGAAATCTTAGCCAATGGCTATTTTGAATTTTATTGACCTGAACTATCATTGGTCTCTAACAGAACTAGTTTTCACCTATGGGCAAAAAGGTTGATATTGCCCTGGTGCAAATTCAATCCCTGCACCCACTATAGCTGTGTCCATCATCTCAGCCTGATCATAATAAGCAATGGCTTCCAGTTTACTAGTTTACTACTATTCTTGGGTTTGCATTCTTCAAACAACTTTTTCTTTTTTTTAAACCAATCAAGTTTTTATTGAGTTAACAAAACACATACAAAGTGCAAAAGGGGAGGGGGAAGGAGATTTAAACGGTTATTCGATATCCACGACAAAGAAGGAGTCCAGTAAATACAAGACACAAGTGCAAACATAATAATGACAAGATACATGTTGCTCAGATAGGAGAGGGAGGGGGATGATGATCAGGAGAGGAAATAAAGGGTGAGGAGATCCAAGGATCCCACCATGTAAGGACCTTGTTTTTCTTTGAGAGGCAGTCAGCTGTGATCGACTCATAACTAGTGTTGAGCGATACCTTCCGATATCGGAAAGTATCGGTATCGGTTGGGATCGGCCGATATTCAAAAAATATCGGATATCGCCGATACCGATACCCGATCCCAAGACAAGTCAATGGGACCAAAATATCGGAATTAAAATAAACCCTTTCTTTCCTTGTAGGTTCATTCTACATCAAGGAAAACAACTAAGAATAATGTAGGATGTATGGGGGAGGTGGCGGAGACATTAAAGGCAATGAGGTTTAGCCCAATCAAATAGAATAGCATTTTTTTTTTTTTTTTTAAGACGTTCGGAGTGAAAAAGATATTGAGTATGTAATTTTTTTTTTATTTTGTCAGATATTGATGTTTCACTATTCCACGCCCTTCCCCTTCTTTTTTTTCTTTTTTTTTTTTACTTTTCCCACACTTTCATCTTCATCATCATCAGCATCTTTGACATCAACTTCTTCTTCACCTTATTCATCTTCTTCTTCATCTTCTACCTATTTTTTTTTTTATTACATTCTTCATATTCATTTTATTCAACTATTATTATTCTTCCTATTCTACATATTCTTTTTATTCCACTGTTATTATTCTTCCTATTCTACTTCTTCATCATATTCTCATTTGTGACAGGCATTCCCGTAGTTGTTATCTATAAAAGTTGGAAGATTACACCTTCCGTTCTGCCAGTCACAAAAGTTACATTTGTCCGCGTTCAGTTTGGCCTGCAGCATCAGGCTTTATCCAGGGGCACCACGAGGAGGAACGGACTCACCCCCATACACTGCTTAGTCTTCTTCTGCATATAATTTAGATAATATCTTTTGCTCTGATATTAAGTCTTATGCTTAATGTTCTTCTGCTCTTTGTTCTGCAGCCTCTTGTTCTTCTGCTTCTCGGTCTTCCATGTCGTCGTCTCCAGGGTCGTCATCTCCAGTGTCGTCATCTCTGCCGTCGTCGTCTCAGCCGTCGTCGTCTCCGCCGTCGTCGTCGTCGTCATCGGGGTGGTCTTCCGGGTCGTCGTCGTCGTCATCGGGGTGGTCTTCCGGGTCGTCGACTTTAGGGTCTTCAACTTGGAAATGTAGCAGAAGGTACAAGAAGGCTGAGAAAATGCCAAGAACCAGCCGATGGAACTGGAACTCGGATGGCTACCCGAAGGTTCAAGAGCCTATGGAACTACCGAGGACCAGCTGACGTTACTGGAACCCGGTTACTAAGCAGGAGGTACCCGTGCTAAAAAGCACTACCAAGGACCGCCTGACGTTGGCGGAACTCGGATACCCAGAAGGAGGCACCTAAGCCAAAGGCTCTGCCCGGAACCAGCTGACGGTACTGGAACCAGGATGGGGAGCAGAAGGTACAAGAGCAAAAGACACTGCCGAGAACCAGCTGACGGTACTGGAACCCGGATGGGTAGCCGAAGGTCCAAGAGCCAATGGAACTACCGAGGACCAGCTGACGTTACTGGAACCCGGTTACTAAGCAGGAGGTACCCGTGCCCGAAAGCACTACCAAGGACCACCTGACGTTGGTGGAACTTGGATACCCAGAAGGAGGCAGCAAAGCCAAAGGCTCTGCCCGGAACCAGCTGACGGTACTGGAACCAGGATGGGGAGCAGAAGGTACAAGAGCAAAAGACACTGCCGAGAACCAGCTGACGGTGCTGGAACCAGGTGGTGGACCTGAAGGTCCACAGGAGAGGAGAGAACAGCTAGGCCGCGAGGCAGCCGCAGTTACCGAACCCCAACAGTCCTACAGGGGGAGCTGGGCCTACTGGCACTACAGAACCAGCCTTGACTACCAGTTCACGCAGCCCACATAGGAAGCTCCTAAACTGGAGGCACCCTGGAGTTGGCTAACCCGACGGCACCACGACGGGGCAAGCATAGGCGTCTCAGTGAGCTTGACACAACCCGGAAACAGCTGGCGGTGCTGAAACCAGGCTTGGCACGAGGGAGTACCTGTGTCAAGAACACTGCCGAGAACCAGCTGGCGGTGCTGGAACCCAGATGCGTTGCCCCAGTGTGCAAGAGCCAATGGCACGACCGAGGACCAGCTGGCGGTGCTGGAACCCGGTTACTAAGCTGTAGGTGCCCGCGCTTAAAAGCACTACCAAGGACCGCCTGATGTTGGCGGAACTCGGATACCCAGGAGGAGGCACCTAAGCCAAAGGCTCGGCCTGGAACCAGCTGACGGTGCTGGAACCAGGTGGTGGACCTGAAGGTCCACAGGAGAGGAGAGAACAGCTAGGCCGCGAGGCAGCCACAGTTACCGAACCCCAACAGTCCTACAGGGGGAGCTGGGCCTACTGGCACTACAGAACCAGCCTTGACTGCCAGTTCACGCAGCCCACATAGGAAGCTCCTAAACTGGAGGCACCCTGGAGTTGGCTAACCCGACCGCACCACGACGGGGCAAGCATAGGCGTCTCAGTGAGCTTGACACAACCTGGAAACAGCTGGCGGTGCTGAAACCGGGCTTGGCACGAGGGAGTACCTGTGTCAAGAACACTGCCGAGAACCAGCTGGTGGTGCTGGAACCCAGATGCGTTGCCCCAGTGTGCAAGAGCCAATGGCACAACCGAGGACCAGCAGACGGTGCTGGAACCCGGTTACTAAGCTGTAGGTGCCCGCGCTTAAAAGCACTACCAAGGACCGCCTGACGTTGGCAGAACTCGGATACCCAGGAGGAGGCACCTAAGCCAAAGGCTCGGCCCGGAACCAGCTGACGGTGCTGGAACCAGGTGGTGGACCCGAAGGCCCACAGGAGAGGAGAGAACAGCTAGGCCGCGAGGCAGCCGCAGTTACCGAACCCCAACAGTCCTACAGGGGGAGCTGGGCCTACTGGCACTACAGAACCAGCCTTGACTACCAGTTCACGCAGCCCACATAGGAAGCTCCTAAACTGGAGGCACCCTGGAGTTGGCTAACCCGACCGCACCACGACGGGGCAAGCATAGGCGTCTCAGTGAGCTTGACACAACCCGGAAACAGCTGGCGGTGCTGAAACCAGGCTTGGCACGAGGGAGTACCTGTGTCAAGAACACTGCCGAGAACCAGCTGGCGGTGCTGGAACCCAGATGCGTTGCCCCAGTGTGCAAGAGCCAATGGCACGACCGAGGACCAGCTGGCGGTGCTGGAACCCGGTTACTAAGCTGTAGGTGCCCGCGCTTAAAAGCACTACCAAGGACCGCCTGATGTTGGCGGAACTCGGATACCCAGGAGGAGGCACCTAAGCCAAAGGCTCGGCCTGGAACCAGCTGACGGTGCTGGAACCAGGTGGTGGACCTGAAGGTCCACAGGAGAGGAGAGAACAGCTAGGCCGCGAGGCAGCCACAGTTACCGAACCCCAACAGTCCTACAGGGGGAGCTGGGCCTACTGGCACTACAGAACCAGCCTTGACTGCCAGTTCACGCAGCCCACATAGGAAGCTCCTAAACTGGAGGCACCCTGGAGTTGGCTAACCCGACCGCACCACGACGGGGCAAGCATAGGCGTCTCAGTGAGCTTGACACAACCCGGAAACAGCTGGCGGTGCTGAAACCGGGCTTGGCACGAGGGAGTACCTGTGTCAAGAACACTGCCGAGAACCAGCTGGTGGTGCTGGAACCCAGATGCGTTGCCCCAGTGTGCAAGAGCCAATGGCACGACCGAGGACCAGCTGACGGTGCTGGAACCCGGTTACTAAGCTGTAGGTGCCCGCGCTTAAAAGCACTACCAAGGACCGCCTGACGTTGGCAGAACTCGGATACCCAGGAGGAGGCACCTAAGCCAAAGGCTCGGCCCGGAACCAGCTGACGGTGCTGGAACCAGGTGGTGGACCCGAAGGCCCACAGGAGAGGAGAGAACAGCTAGGCCGCGAGGCAGCCGCAGTTACCGAACCCCAACAGTCCTACAGGGGGAGCTGGGCCTACTGGCACTACAGAACCAGCCTTGACTACCAGTTCACGCAGCCCACATAGGAAGCTCCTAAACTGGAGGCACCCTGGAGTTGGCTAACCCGACCGCACCACGACGGGGCAAGCATAGGCGTCTCAGTGAGCTTGACACAACCCGGAAACAGCTGGCGGTGCTGAAACCAGGCTTGGCACGAGGGAGTACCTGTGTCAAGAACACTGCCGAGAACCAGCTGGCGGTGCTGGAACCCAGATGCGTTGCCCCAGTGTGCAAGAGCCAATGGCACGACCGAGGACCAGCTGGCGGTGCTGGAACCCGGTTACTAAGCTGTAGGTGCCCGCGCTTAAAAGCACTACCAAGGACCGCCTGACGTTGGCGGAACTCGGATACCCAGGAGGAGGCACCTAAGCCAAAGGCTTGGCCCGGAACCAGCTGACAGTGCTGGAACCAGGTGGTGGACCCGAAGGCCCACAGGAGAGGAGAGAACAGCTAGGCCGCGAGGCAGCCGCAGTTACCGAACCCCAACAGTCCTACAGGGGGAGCTGGGCCTACTGGCACTACAGAACCAGCCTTGACTACCAGTTCACGCAGCCCACATAGGAAGCTCCTAAACTGGAGGCACCCTGGAGATGGCTAACCCGACTGCAACACGACGGGGCAAACATAGGCGTCTCAGCGAGTTTGACACACCCCGGAAACAGCTGACGGTGCTGAAACCAGGTTTGGCACGAGGGAGTACCTGTGACAAAAACACTGCCGAGAACCAGCTGGCGGTGCTGGAACCCAGATGCGTTGCCCCAGTGTGCAAGAGCCAATGGCACGACCGAGGACCAGCTGGCGGTGCTGGAACCCGGTTACTAAGCTGTAGGTGCCCGCGCTTAAAAGCACTACCAAGGACCGCCTGACGTTGGCGGAACTTGGATACCCGGGAGGAGGCACCTAAGCCAAAGGCTCGGCCCGGAACCAGCTGACGGTGCTGGAACCAGGTGGTGGACCCCAAGGCCCATAGGAGAGGAGAGACCAGCTAGGCCGCGAGGCAGCCGCAGTTACTGAACCCCAACAGTCCTACAGGGGGAGCTGGGCCTACTGGCACTAGAGAACCAGCCTTGACTACCAGTTCACGCAGCCCACATAGGAAGCTCCTAAACTGGAGGCACCCTGGAGTTGGCTAACCCGACTGCAACACGACGGGGCAAACATAGGCGTCTCAGCGAGTTTGACACACCCCGGAAACAGCTGACGGTGCTGAAACCAGGTTTGGCACGAGGGAGTACCTGTGACAAAAACACTGCCGAGAACCAGCTGGCGGTGCTGGAACCCAGATGCGTTGCCCCAGTGTGCAAGAGCCAATGGCACGACCGAGGACCAGCTGACGGTGCTGGAACACGGTTACTAAGCTGTAGGTGCCCGCGCTTAAAAGCACTACCAAGGACCGCCTGACGTTGGCGGAACTCGGATACCCAGGAGGAGGCACCTAAGCCAAAGGCTCGGCCCGGAACCAGCTGACGGTGCTGGAACCAGGTGGTGGACCCCAAGGCCCACAGGAGAGGAGAGAACAGCTAGGCCGCGAGGCAGCCGCAGTTACCGAACCCCAACAGTCCTACAGGGGGAGCTGGGCCTACTGGCACTACAGAACCAGCCTTGACTACCAGTTCACGCAGCCCACATAGGAAGCTCCTAAACTGGAGGCACCCTGGAGTTGGCTAACCCGACTGCAACACGACGGGGCAAATATAGGCGTCTCAGCGAGTTTGACACACCCCGGAAACAGCTGACGGTGCTGAAACCAGGTTTGGCACGAGGGAGTACCTGTGACAAAAACACTGCCGAGAACCAGCTGGCGGTGCTGGAACCCAGATACGTTGCCCCAGTGTGCAAGAGCCAATGGCACGACCGAGGACCAGCTGACGGTGCTGGAACACGGTTACTAAGCTGTAGGTGCCCGCGCTTAAAAGCACTAC
The DNA here is from genome assembly GCF_032444005.1 of Ranitomeya imitator. Classification (NCBI taxonomy): domain Eukaryota; kingdom Metazoa; phylum Chordata; class Amphibia; order Anura; family Dendrobatidae; genus Ranitomeya; species Ranitomeya imitator. The sequence continues at coordinate 640,920,484 of NC_091286.1, forward strand.
CAAGGACCGCCTGACGTTGGCGGAACTCGGATACCCGGGAGGAGGCACCTAAGCCAAAGGCTCGGCCCGGAACCAGCTGACGGTGCTGGAACCAGGTGGTGGACCCCAAGGCCCATAGGAGAGGAGAGAACAGCTAGGCCGCGAGGCAGCCGCAGTTACCGAACCCCAACAGTCCTACAGGGGGAGCTGGGCCTACTGGCACTACAGAACCAGCCTTGACTACCAGTTCACGCAGCCCACATAGGAAGCTCCTAAACTGGAGGCACCCTGGAGTTGGCTAACCCGACTGCAACACGACGGGGCAAACATAGGCGTCTCAGCGAGTTTGACACACCCCGGAAACAGCTGACGGTGCTGAAACCAGGTTTGGCACGAGGGAGTACCTGTGACAAAAACACTGCCGAGAACCAGCTGGCGGTGCTGGAACCCAGATGCGTTGCCCCAGTGTGCAAGAGCCAATGGCACGACCGAGGACCAGCTGACGGTGCTGGAACACGGTTACTAAGCTGTAGGTGCCCGCGCTTAAAAGCACTACCAAGGACCGCCTGACGTTGGCGGAACTCGGATACCCAGGAGGAGGCACCTAAGCCAAAGGCTCGGCCCGGAACCAGCTGACGGTGCTGGAACCAGGTGGTGGACCCCAAGGCCCACAGGAGAGGAGAGAACAGCTAGGCCGCGAGGCAGCCGCAGTTACCGAACCCCAACAGTCCTACAGGGGGAGCTGGGCCTACTGGCACTACAGAACCAGCCTTGACTACCAGTTCACGCAGCCCACATAGGAAGCTCCTAAACTGGAGGCACCCTGGAGTTGGCTAACCCGACCGCACCACGACGGGGCAAGCATAGGCGTCTCAGTGAGCCTGACACAACCCGGAAACAGCTGACGGTGCTGAAACCAGGCTTGGCACGAGGGAGTACCTGTGACAAGAACACTGCCGAGAACCAGCTGGCGGTGCTGGAACCCAGATGCGTTGCCCCAGTGTGCAAGAGCCAATGGCACGACCGAGGACCAGCTGACGGTGCTGGAACACGGTTACTAAGCTGTAGGTGCCCGCGCTTAAAAGCACTACCAAGGACCGCCTGACGTTGGCGGAACTCGGATACCCGGGAGGAGGCACCTAAGCCAAAGGCTCGGCCCGGAACCAGCTGACGGTGCTGGAACCAGGTGGTGGACCCCAAGGCCCATAGGAGAGGAGAGAACAGCTAGGCCGCGAGGCAGCCGCAGTTACCGAACCCCAACAGTCCTACAGGGGGAGCTGGGCCTACTGGCACTACAGAACCAGCCTTGACTACCAGTTCACGCAGCCCACATAGGAAGCTCCTAAACTGGAGGCACCCTGGAGTTGGCTAACCCGACTGCAACACGACGGGGCAAACATAGGCGTCTCAGCGAGTTTGACACACCCCGGAAACAGCTGACGGTGCTGAAACCAGGTTTGGCACGAGGGAGTACCTGTGACAAAAACACTGCCGAGAACCAGCTGGCGGTGCTGGAACCCAGATGCGTTGCCCCAGTGTGCAAGAGCCAATGGCACGACCGAGGACCAGCTGACGGTGCTGGAACACGGTTACTAAGCTGTAGGTGCCCGCGCTTAAAAGCACTACCAAGGACCGCCTGACGTTGGCGGAACTCGGATACCCAGGAGGAGGCACCTAAGCCAAAGGCTCGGCCCGGAACCAGCTGACGGTGCTGGAACCAGGTGGTGGACCCCAAGGCCCACAGGAGAGGAGAGAACAGCTAGGCCGCGAGGCAGCCGCAGTTACCGAACCCCAACAGTCCTACAGGGGGAGCTGGGCCTACTGGCACTACAGAACCAGCCTTGACTACCAGTTCACGCAGCCCACATAGGAAGCTCCTAAACTGGAGGCACCCTGGAGTTGGCTAACCCGACCGCACCACGACGGGGCAAGCATAGGCGTCTCAGTGAGCCTGACACAACCCGGAAACAGCTGACGGTGCTGAAACCAGGCTTGGCACGAGGGAGTACCTGTGACAAGAACACTGCCGAGAACCAGCTGGCGGTGCTGGAACCCAGATGCGTTGCCCCAGTGTGCAAGAGCCAATGGCACGACCGAGGACCAGCTGACGGTGCTGGAACACGGTTACTAAGCTGTAGGTGCCCGCGCTTAAAAGCACTACCAAGGACCGCCTGACGTTGGCGGAACTCGGATACCCATGAGGAGGCACCTAAGCCAAAGGCTTGGCCCGGAACCAGCTGACGGTGCTGGAACCAGGTGGTGGACCCCAAGGCCCACAGGAGAGAAGAGAACAGCTAGGCCGCGAGGCAGCCGCAGTTACCGAACCCCAACAGTCCTACAGGGGGAGCTGGGCCTACTGGCACTACAGAACCAGCCTTGACTACCAGTTCACGCAGCCCACATAGGAAGCTCCTAAACTGGAGGCACCCTGGAGTTGGCTAACCCGACTGCAACACGACGGGGCAAACATAGGCGTCTCAGCGAGTTTGACACACCCCGGAAACAGCTGACGGTGCTGAAACCAGGTTTGGCACGAGGGAGTACCTGTGACAAAAACACTGCCGAGAACCAGCTGGCGGTGCTGGAACCCAGATGCGTTGCCCCAGTGTGCAAGAGCCAATGGCACGACCGAGGACCAGCTGACGGTGCTGGAACACGGTTACTAAGCTGTAGGTGCCCGCGCTTAAAAGCACTACCAAGGACCGCCTGACGTTGGCGGAACTCGGATACCCATGAGGAGGCACCTAAGCCAAAGGCTTGGCCCGGAACCAGCTGACGGTGCTGGAACCAGGTGGTGGACCCCAAGGCCCACAGGAGAGAAGAGAACAGCTAGGCCGCGAGGCAGCCGCAGTTACCGAACCCCAACAGTCCTACAGGGGGAGCTGGGCCTACTGGCACTACAGAACCAGCCTTGACTGCCAGTTCACGCAGCCCACATAGGAAGCTCCTAAACTGGAGGCACCCTGGAGTTGGCTAACCCGACCGCACCACGACGGGGCAAGCATAGGCGTCTCAGTGAGCCTGACACAACCCGGAAACAGCTGACGGTGCTGAAACCAGGCTTGGCACGAGGGAGTACCTGTGACAAGAACACTGCCGAGAACCAGCTGGCGGTGCTGGAACCCAGATGCGTTGCCCCAGTGTGCAAGAGCCAATGGCACGACCGAGGACCAGCTGACGGTGCTGGAACACGGTTACTAAGCTGTAGGTGCCCGCGCTTAAAAGCACTACCAAGGACCGCCTGACGTTGGCGGAACTCGGATACCCATGAGGAGGCACCTAAGCCAAAGGCTTGGCCCGGAACCAGCTGACGGTGCTGGAACCAGGTGGTGGACCCCAAGGCCCACAGGAGAGAAGAGAACAGCTAGGCCGCGAGGCAGCCGCAGTTACCGAACCCCAACAGTCCTACAGGGGGAGCTGGGCCTACTGGCACTACAGAACCAGCCTTGACTACCAGTTCACGCAGCCCACATAGGAAGCTCCTAAACTGGAGGCACCCTGGAGTTGGCTAACCCGACTGCAACACGACGGGGCAAACATAGGCGTCTCAGCGAGTTTGACACACCCCGGAAACAGCTGACGGTGCTGAAACCAGGTTTGGCACGAGGGAGTACCTGTGACAAAAACACTGCCGAGAACCAGCTGGCGGTGCTGGAACCCAGATGCGTTGCCCCAGTGTGCAAGAGCCAATGGCACGACCGAGGACCAGCTGACGGTGCTGGAACACGGTTACTAAGCTGTAGGTGCCCGCGCTTAAAAGCACTACCAAGGACCGCCTGACGTTGGCGGAACTCGGATACCCAGGAGGAGGCACCTAAGCCAAAGGCTCGGCCCGGAACCAGCTGACGGTGCTGGAACCAGGTGGTGGACCCCAAGGCCCACAGGAGAGGAGAGAACAGCTAGGCCGCGAGGCAGCCGCAGTTACCGAACCCCAACAGTCCTACAGGGGGAGCTGGGCCTACTGGCACTACAGAACCAGCCTTGACTACCAGTTCACGCAGCCCACATAGGAAGCTCCTAAACTGGAGGCACCCTGGAGTTGGCTAACCCGACTGCAACACGACGGGGCAAACATAGGCGTCTCAGCGAGTTTGACACACCCCGGAAACAGCTGACGGTGCTGAAACCAGGTTTGGCACGAGGGAGTACCTGTGACAAAAACACTGCCGAGAACCAGCTGGCGGTGCTGGAACCCAGATACGTTGCCCCAGTGTGCAAGAGCCAATGGCACGACCGAGGACCAGCTGACGGTGCTGGAACACGGTTACTAAGCTGTAGGTGCCCGCGCTTAAAAGCACTACCAAGGACCGCCTGACGTTGGCGGAACTCGGATACCCGGGAGGAGGCACCTAAGCCAAAGGCTCGGCCCGGAACCAGCTGACGGTGCTGGAACCAGGTGGTGGACCCCAAGGCCCATAGGAGAGGAGAGAACAGCTAGGCCGCGAGGCAGCCGCAGTTACCGAACCCCAACAGTCCTACAGGGGGAGCTGGGCCTACTGGCACTACAGAACCAGCCTTGACTACCAGTTCACGCAGCCCACATAGGAAGCTCCTAAACTGGAGGCACCCTGGAGTTGGCTAACCCGACTGCAACACGACGGGGCAAACATAGGCGTCTCAGCGAGTTTGACACACCCCGGAAACAGCTGACGGTGCTGAAACCAGGTTTGGCACGAGGGAGTACCTGTGACAAAAACACTGCCGAGAACCAGCTGGCGGTGCTGGAACCCAGATGCGTTGCCCCAGTGTGCAAGAGCCAATGGCACGACCGAGGACCAGCTGACGGTGCTGGAACACGGTTACTAAGCTGTAGGTGCCCGCGCTTAAAAGCACTACCAAGGACCGCCTGACGTTGGCGGAACTCGGATACCCAGGAGGAGGCACCTAAGCCAAAGGCTCGGCCCGGAACCAGCTGACGGTGCTGGAACCAGGTGGTGGACCCCAAGGCCCACAGGAGAGGAGAGAACAGCTAGGCCGCGAGGCAGCCGCAGTTACCGAACCCCAACAGTCCTACAGGGGGAGCTGGGCCTACTGGCACTACAGAACCAGCCTTGACTACCAGTTCACGCAGCCCACATAGGAAGCTCCTAAACTGGAGGCACCCTGGAGTTGGCTAACCCGACCGCACCACGACGGGGCAAGCATAGGCGTCTCAGTGAGCTTGACACAACCCGGAAACAGCTGACGGTGCTGAAACCAGGCTTGGCACGAGGGAGTACCTGTGACAAGAACACTGCCGAGAACCAGCTGGCGGTGCTGGAACCCAGATGCGTTGCCCCAGTGTGCAAGAGCCAATGGCACGACCGAGGACCAGCTGACGGTGCTGGAACACGGTTACTAAGCTGTAGGTGCCCGCGCTTAAAAGCACTACCAAGGACCGCCTGACGTTGGCGGAACTCGGATACCCAGGAGGAGGCACCTAAGCCAAAGGCTTGGCCCGGAACCAGCTGACGGTGCTGGAACCAGGTGGTGGACCCCAAGGCCCACAGGAGAGGAGAGAACAGCTAGGCCGCGAGGCAGCCGCAGTTACCGAACCCCAACAGTCCTACAGGGGGAGCTGGGCCTACTGGCACTACAGAACCAGCCTTGACTACCAGTTCACGCAGCCCACATAGGAAGCTCCTAAACTGGAGGCACCCTGGAGTTGGCTAACCCGACCGCACCACGACGGGGCAAGCATAGGCGTCTCAGTGAGCTTGACACAACCCGGAAACAGCTGACGGTGCTGAAACCAGGCTTGGCACGAGGGAGTACCTGTGACAAGAACACTGCCGAGAACCAGCTGGCGGTGCTGGAACCCAGATGTGTTGCCTATTAAAGATTGTCTTCCTAGAGCCCCAACTAGCGGTGTTGGAGCTAAGGGTAAGCAGGGGGAGCAGAGTGTAGGCCGAAGCCTGCACTGGAGGCAGCTTTGTGTCTGCGTTGCGTTTGCAGACACAGCTGGCGTTGCTGAACCCCACTAACACAATGGCGTGTGTTTTCCTCTGTGCAGCTAGCACTTGCGGTCAAAAACTAGCGATGTTAGAGCCCGTGTTGAAGCAGGAGGAGGAGGAGAGGAGCAGAGTGTAGGCCGAAGCCTATTTGAACCAATTTCAAAGGAAACCTTTAACCCCCCCTCAGGTGTTACAAAGTACAAGAGACACACCTTGTGCAGTATTAATGCTGCGCAAGTGAAAAGTTGCTCTATTAATTTGTCTACTTGCACACGCTGAATGAAAGACGTACACAATTTAGCCCATTCTACAGTCAAACTGTAGTGGATGCGTGACTTGGCTTTTTAAGGAGACGCAGCACAGGTGTCCCAAATAACGCCTTGGTGCTTGGCGCAGCTTCCTGAGCGTTGTTATTTGCTGTACAGGAGTCTGCGCTCTTGTGTTATCCCTTGGCAATGCCCTGTTAGAGCTGCCCGTCTTATGACCTCATTTCATGTTGGCCGGTGCGGTTAACGATGGCCATAAATCCCAGACCCACAGCGCCTTTTCATAAAGTCACACTGCGGTGCTGTGATTCGTGGCCTTGAGCAGTAAATATTTTGGCCGCTCACACACGTCCTTACACCTGCTTCAGACTGGGCGGCCTCTGCTGATCCCTTCTCGCATGCCGCGGCCATGAGGCTGCACAGTCTGAAGAAGGCGGAAGGAGATGAGTTAAGACAGGTGAAGATATGCACTGCTCGTGCCCATCAATCACACCTTCGCAGTCAAAATAAGACAACGAGGAGCATTGTTTCAGGCAGGGCGGACGCACAGGCGCAACAAGCCAACCAATGATGTCAGAAGACGGGAAGCGCTACCAAGGGGGGTGCTGCGTATCATTAGAAAGGAAAGTCACACCTCAGGGACAGTGGAATGGTCTCAATGAGACACATTTTGTACGTTTTGAGTTCCACGTGGGCAAGGACAAAAAGTCAGCCACCTTGTACAAATGCAGCAGTACTGCTGTACAAGGTGGCTGTTATACATAGAAACACCTGGGGGTGGGGGGCAGGCTCCCTTCAATTTCAGTTCATGTGCCTGTGTGGCGTTTGCAGGACACGTTGCCAGCTACACAGCAGGGGAATAGCTGGCGGTGCTGAACCCCACTAACACATTGGCTGGTGTTTTTCTCTGTGCAGCTAGCATGTCCGGGCAGAAACTGGCGTTGTTTGAGCCCAGGGTCAGCAGGAGGAGGAGAGGAGCAAAGTGTAGGCCGAAGCCTGCACTGGTGGCAGCTTTTGGTCAGTTGTGCCAGCGTGGCTTGTGCTGGACACGATGCCGACTACACAGCAGGGGAACAGCTGGCGGTGCTGAACCCCACTAACACATTGGCTGGTGTTTTTCTCTGTGCAGCTAGCATGTCCGGGCAGAAACTGGCGTTGTTTGAGCCCAGGGTCAGCAGGAGGAGGAGAGGAGCAAAGTGTAGGCCGAAGCCTGCACTGGTGGCAGCTTTTGTTCTGTTGTGCCAGCGTGGCTTGTGCTGGACACGTTGCCGACTACACAGCAGGAGAACAGCTGGCGTTGCTGAACCCCACTAACACATTGACTGGTGTTTTTCTCTGTGCAGCTAGCAGTTCCGGGCAAAAACTAGCGGTGTTTGAGCCCAGGGTCAGCAGGAGGAGTAGAGGAGCAGAGTGTAGGCCGAAGCCTAGTTGAACCAATTTCAAAGGTTACCTTTAACCCCCCCCTCAGGTGTTGCAAGGTACAAGAGCCACACCTTGAACAGCATTAATGATGCACAAGTCAAAGGTTGCTCTATTTAATTTTGCTCCTTGCACACGCTGAATTAAACACGTACACTATTTAGCCCATTATACTGTCAAACAGTAGTGGAGGCGTGACTAGTCTACTAGTCTTTTTAAGGAGACGCAGCACAAGTGTACAAATTTACACCTAGGTGCTGTGCGCAGATTCCTTACCGTTGTTATTTGCAGTACAGGAAACTGCGCTCTTGTGTTATCCCTTGGCAATACCCTGTTAGTGCAGGCCGTCTCATGACCTCATTTCATGTTGGCCGGTGCGGTTAACGATGGCCATAAATCCCAGACCCACAGTGGCTTTTCCTAAAGTCACACTGCGGTGCTGGGATTCGTGGCCTTGTGCAGTAAATATGTTCGCCGCTCACACATGTCCTTACACCTGCTTCAGACTGGGCGGCCTCAGCTGATCCCTTATCGCATGCCGCAGCCATGAGGCCGCACAGTCAGAAGAAGGCGGAAGGAGGGGAGTGAAGACAGGGGAACATATGCACTGCTCGTGCCCATCAATCACACACTCGCAGTCAAAATATATGAGACAACGGGGGGCGTTGTGTCGGGCAGGGGGGACGCACAGGCACAGCCAGCCAACCAATGATGTCAGGAGACGGGCAGCGCTAACAATGGGGGTGCTGCGTGTCATTAAAAAGGAAAGTCACACCTCAGGGACATTGTAATGGTCTGTAATGAGACACATTTTGTACTTGTTGAGTTCCACGTGTGCAAGGAGAAAAAGTCAGCCACCTTGTACAAATGCAGCAGTACTGCTGTTCAAGGTGGCTGTTATACATAGAAACACCTGGGGGGGTGGGGGGCAGGCTCCCTTCAATTTCAGTTCATGTGCCTGCGTGGCGTTTGCAGGACACGTTGCCAGCTACACAGCAGGGGAACAGCTGGCGGTGCTGAACCCCACTAACACATTGGCTGGTGTTTTTCTCTGTGCAGCTAGCATGTCCGTGCAGAAACTGGCGTTGTTTGAGCCCAGGGTCAGCAGGAGGAGGAGAGGAGCAAAGTGTAGGCCGAAGCCTGCACTGGTGGCAGCTTTTGGTCAGTTGTGCCAGCGTGGCTTGTGCTGGACACGATGACGACTACACAGCAGGGGAACAGCTGGCGGTGCTGAACCCCACTAACACATTGGCTGGTGTTTTTCTCTGTGCAGCTAGCATGTCCGGGCAGAAACTGGCGTTGTTTGAGCCCAGGGTCAGCAGAAGGAGGAGAGGAGCAAAGTGTAGGCCGAAGCCTGCACTGGTGGCAGCTTTTGTTCTGTTGTGCCAGCGTGGCTTGTGCTGGACACGTTGCCGACTACACAGCAGGGGAACAGCTGGCGTTGCTGAACCCCACTAACACATTGACTGGTGTTTTTCTCTGTGCAGCTAGCAGTTCCGGGCAAAAACTAGCGGTGTTTGAGCCCAGGGTCAGCAGGAGGAGTAGAGGAGCAGAGTGTAGGCCGAAGCCTAGTTGAACCAATTTCAAAGGATACCTTTAACCCCCCCCTCAGGTGTTGCAAGGTACAAGAGCCACACCTTGAACAGCATTAATGATGCACAAGTCAAAGGTTGCTCTATTTAATTTTGCTCCTTGCACACGCTGAATTAAACACGTACACTATTTAGCCCATTATACTGTCAAACAGTAGTGGAGGCGTGACTAGTCTACTAGTTTTTTTAAGGAGACGCAGCACAGGTGTACAAATTTACACCTAGGTGCTGTGCGCAGATTCCTTACCGTTGTTATTTGCAGTACAGGAAACTGCGCTCTTGTGTTATCCCTTGGCAATACCCTGTTAGTGCAGGCCGTCTCATGACCTCATTTCATGTTGGCCGGTGCGGTTAACGATGGCCATAAATCCCAGACCCACAGTGGCTTTTCCTAAAGTCACACTGCGGTGCTGGGATTCGTGGCCTTGTGCAGTAAATATGTTCGCCGCTCACACATGTCCTTACACCTGCTTCAGACTGGGCGGCCTCAGCTGATCCCTTATCGCATGCCGCGGCCATGAGGCCGCACAGTCAGAAGAAGGCGGAAGGAGGGGAGTGAAGACAGGGGAACATATGCACTGCTCGTGCCCATCAATCACACACTCGCAGTCAAAATATATGAGACAACGGGGGGCGTTGTGTCGGGCAGGGGGGACGCACAGGCACAGCCAGCCAACCAATGATGTCAGGAGATGGGCAGCGCTAACAATGGGGGTGCTGCGTGTCATTAAAAAGGAAAGTCACACCTCAGGGACATTGTAATGGTCTGTAATGAGACACATTTTGTACTTGTTGAGTTCCACGTGTGCAAGGAGAAAAAGTCAGCCACCTTGTACAAATGCAGCAGTACTGCTGTACAAGGTGGCTGTTATACATAGAAACACCTGGGGGGTGGGGGGCAGGCTCCCTTCAATTTCAGTTCATGTGCCTGCGTGGCGTTTGCAGGACACATTGCCAGCTACACAGCAGGGGAACAGCTGGCGGTGCTGAACCCCACTAACACATTTGCTGGTGTTTTTCTCTGTGCAGCTAGCATGTCCGGGCAGAAACTGGCGCTGTTTGAGCCCAGGGTCAGCAGGAGGAGGAGAGGAGCAAAGTGTAGGCCGAAGCCTGCACTGGTGGCAGCTTTTGGTCAGTTGTGCCAGCGTGGCTTGTGCTGGACACGATGCCGACTACACAGCAGGGGAACAGCTGGTGGTGCTGAACCCCACTAACACATTGGCTGGTGTTTTTCTCTGTGCAGCTAGCATGTCCGGGCAGAAACTGGCGTTGTTTGAGCCCAGGGTCAGCAGAAGGAGGAGAGGAGCAAAGTGTAGGCCGAAGCCTGCACTGGTGGCAGCTTTTGTTCTGTTGTGCCAGCGTGGCTTGTGCTGGACACGTTGCCGACTACACAGCAGGGGAACAGCTGGCGTTGCTGAACCCCACTAACACATTGACTGGTGTTTTTCTCTGTGCAGCTAGCAGTTCCGGGCAAAAACTAGCGGTGTTTGAGCCCAGGGTCAGCAGGAGGAGTAGAGGAGCAGAGTGTAGGCCGAAGCCTAGTTGAACCAATTTCAAAGGTTACCTTTAACCCCCCCCTCAGGTGTTGCAAGGTACAAGAGCCACACCTTGAACAGCATTAATGATGCACAAGTCAAAGGTTGCTCTATTTAATTTTGCTCCTTGCACACGCTGAATTAAACACGTACACTATTTAGCCCATTATACTGTCAAACAGTAGTGGAGGCGTGACTAGTCTACTAGTTTTTTTAAGGAGACGCAGCACAGGTGTACAAATTTACACCTAGGTGCTGTGCGCAGATTCCTTACCGTTGTTATTTGCAGTACAGGAAACTGCGCTCTTGTGTTATCCCTTGGCAATACCCTGTTGGTGCAGGCCGTCTCATGACCTCATTTCATGTTGGCCGGTGCGGTTAACGATGGCCATAAATCCCAGACCCACAGTGGCTTTTCCTAAAGTCACACTGCGGTGCTGGGATTCGTGGCCTTGTGCAGTAAATATGTTCGCCGCTCACACATGTCCTTACACCTGCTTCAGACTGGGCGGCCTCAGCTGATCCCTTATCGCATGCCGCGGCCATGAGGCCGCACAGTCAGAAGAAGGCGGAAGGAGGGGAGTGAAGACAGGGGAACATATGCACTGCTCGTGCCCATCAATCACACACTCGCAGTCAAAATATATGAGACAACGGGGGGCGTTGTGTCGGGCAGGGGGGACGCACAGGCACAGCCAGCCAACCAATGATGTCAGGAGATGGGCAGCGCTAACAATGGGGGTGCTGCGTGTCATTAAAAAGGAAAGTCACACCTCAGGGACATTGTAATGGTCTGTAATGAGACACATTTTGTACTTGTTGAGTTCCACGTGTGCAAGGAGAAAAAGTCAGCCACCTTGTACAAATGCAGCAGTACTGCTGTACAAGGTGGCTGTTATACATAGAAACACCTGGGGGGGTGGGGGGCAGGCTCCCTTCAATTTCAGTTCATGTGCCTGCGTGGCGTTTGCAGGACACGTTGCCAGCTACACAGCAGGGGAACAGCTGGCGGTGCTGAACCCCACTAACACATTGGCTGGTGTTTTTCTCTGTGCAGCTAGCATGTCCGGGCAGAAACTGGCGTTGTTTGAGCCTAGGGTCAGCAGGAGGAGGAGAGGAGCAAAGTGTAGGCCGAAGCCTGCACTGGTGGCAGCTTTTGGTCAGTTGTGCCAGCGTGGCTTGTGCTGGACACGATGCCGACTACACAGCAGGGGAACAGCTGGCGGTGCTGAACCCCACTAACACATTGGCTGGTGTTTTTCTCTGTGCAGCTAGCATGTCCGGGCAGAAACTGGCGTTGTTTGAGCCCAGGGTCAGCAGGAGGAGGAGAGGAGCAAAGTGTAGGCCGAAGCCTGCACTGGTGGCAGCTTTTGGTCATTTGTGCCAGCGTGGCTTGTGCTGGACACGATGCCGACTACACAGCAGGGGAACAGCTGGCGGTGCTGAACCCCACTAACACATTGGCTGGTGTTTTTCTCTGTGCAGCTAGCATGTCCGGGCAGAAACTGGCGTTGTTTGAGCCCAGGGTCAGCAGGAGGAGGAGAGGAGCAAAGTGTAGGCCGAAGCCTGCACTGGTGGCAGCTTTTGGTCAGTTGTGCCAGCGTGGCTTGTGCTGGACACGATGCCGACTACACAGCAGGGGAACAGCTGGCGGTGCTGAACCCCACTAACACATTGGCTGGTGTTTTTCTCTGTGCAGCTAGCATGTCCGGGCAGAAACTGGCGTGGTTTGAGCCCAGGGTCAGCAGGAGGAGTAAAGGAGCAGAGTGTAGGCCGAAGCCTAGTTGAACCAATTTCAAAGGTTACCTTTAACCCCCCCCTCAGGTGTTGCAAGGTACAAGAACCACACCTTGAACAGCATTAATGATGCACAAGTCAAAGGTTGCTCTATTTAATTTTGCTCCTTGCACACGCTGAATAAAACACGTACACTATTTAGCCCATTATACTGTCAAACAGTAGTGGAGGCGTGACTACTAGTCTTTTTAAGGAGATGCAGCACAGGTGTCAAAATTTACACCTAGCTGCTGTGCGCAGATTCCTGAGCGTTGTTATTTGCTGTACAGGAGTCTGCGCTATTGGGATCCCTTGGCCATGCGCTGTGAGCGCTTCCTGTCTTCTGACCTCATTTAATGTCGGCCGTTACGGTTAGCGATGGACATGAATCCCAGACCCACAGTGTGTTTTCAAAAAATCACACTGCGTGGCTGGGATTCGTGGCCTTGTTCAGTAAATATGTTTGACGCTCACACAAGTCCTTACACCTGCTTCAGACTGGGCGGCCTCATCTGATCCCTTATCACCTGCCGCGGCCATGAGGACACCCAGTCTGAAGAAGGCGGAAGGAGATGAGTGAACACAGGCAAACATATGCACTGCACATGCCCATCAATCACACCCTCGCTGTTCAAAAAAATAAGACACCGAGGGGCGTTGTTTCGAGCAGGGCAGACGCACAGGCGCAGCCAGCTAACCAATGATGTCAAAAGACGGGCAGCGCTAACAAGGGTGGTGCTGCGTATCATTAGAAAGGAAAGTCACACCTCAGGGACAGTGGAATGGTCTCAATGAGACACATTTTGTACGTGTTGAGTTCCACGTGGGCAAGGAGAAAAAGTCAGCCACCTTGTACAAATGCAGCAGTACTGCTGTACAAGGTGGCTGTTTTACATAGAAACACCTGGGGGTGGGGGGCAGGCTCCCTTCAATTTCAGTTCATGTGCCTGCGTGGCGTTTGCAGGTCACGTTGCAAGCTACACAGCAGGGGAACAGCTGGCGGTGCTGAACCCCACTGACACATTGACTGGTGTTTTTCTCTGTGCAGCTCGCATGTCCGGGCAGAAACTGGCGGTGTTTGAGCCCAGGGTCAGCAGGAGGAGGAGAGGAGCAGAGTGTAGGCTGAAGCCTGCACTGGTGGCAGCTTTTGGTCAGTTGTGCCAGCGTGGCTTGTGCTGGACACGATGCCGACTACACAGCAGGGGAACAGCTGGCGGTGCTGAACCTCACTAACACATTGACTGGTGTTTTTCTCTGTGCAGCTAGCAGTTCCGGGCAAAAACTAGCGGTGTTTGAGCCCAGGGTCAGCAGGAGAGGAGCAGAGTGTAGGCCGAAGCCTAGTTAAACCAATTTCAAAGGTTACCTTTAACCCCCCTCAGATGTTGCAAGGTACAAGAGCCACACCTGGTGCAGCATTAATGCTGCACAAGTAAAAGGTTGCTCTATTTGTTTTGCTCCTTGCACACGCTGACTAAAACACGTACACTATTTAGCCCATTATACTGTCAAACAGTTGTGGAGGCGTGACTTGTCTTTTTAAGGAGACGCAGCACAGGTGTCAAAATTTGCACCTAGGTACTGGGCGCAGATTCCTGAGCGTTGTTATTTGCTGTACAGGAGTCTGCGCTATTGTGATCCCTTGGCCATGCGCTGTGAGCGCTTCCTGTCTTCTGACCTCATTTCATTTCGGCCGTTGCGGTTAGCGATGGACATGAATCCCAGACCCACAGTGTGTTTTCAAAAAATCACACTGCGTGGCTGGGATTCGTGGCCTTGTGCAGTAAATAGGTTTTCCGCTTACACATGTCCTTACACCTGCTCCAGACTGGGCGGCCTCAGCTGATCCTTTATCGCCTACCACGGCCAGGAGGCCGCACAGTCTGAAGAAGGCGGAAGGAGATGAGTTAAGACAGGCGAACATATGCACTGCTCGTGCCCATAAACCACACCCTCGCTGACAAAATAAATATGACAACGAGGGGCGTTGTTTCTAGCAGGGCGGATGCACAGGCGCAGCCAGCTAACCATGATGACAAAAGACGGGAAACGCTACCAAGGGGGGTGCTGCGTATCATTAGAAAGGAAAGTCACACCTCAGGGACAGTGGAATGGTCTCAATGAGACACATTTTGTACGTGTTGAGTTCCACGTGGGCAAGGAGAAAAAGTCAGCCACCTTGTACAAATGCAGCAGTACTGCTGTACAAGGTGGCTGTTATACATAGAAACACCTGGGGGGGTGGGGCCAGGTTCCCTTTAATTTCAGTTCATGTGCCTGCGTGGCGTTTGCAGGTCACGTTGCCGGCTACACAGCAGGGGAACAGCTGGCGTTGCTGAACCCCACTAACACATTGGCTGGTGTTTTTCTCTGTGCAGCTAGCACTTCCGGGCAAAAACTAGCGGTGTTTGAGCCCAGGGTCAGCAGGAGGAGGAGAGGAGCAGAGTGTAGGCCGAAGCCTGCACTGGTGGCAGCTTTTGTTCTGTTGTGCCAGCGTGGCTTGTGCTGGACACGTTGCCGACTACACAGCAGGGGAACAGCTGGCGGTGCTGAACCCCACTGACACATCACCTAGTGTTTTTTCTGTGTAGACAACACTTCCAGGTGGCAACTGACAGTGTTGAAACCCAGGGAATCAAAGAGGAGCAGAGTGTAAGCCGAAGCCTGCAGTGGAGCAAGTTGAAAGGGAACCTTTAACCCCCCCCCAGGCATTTGTTGCTGAAAGAGCCATCTTGTACAGCAGTAATACTGCACATGGAAAATGGTGGCTCCGAAAATTATGCTCCTTGCAAACGCTGAAGTACACACTCATATAATGTGTCCCCTCACACCGTCAAACCATCCCGGAAGTGGGACTTTCCTTTGTAATGTGACACAGCACAGCCGTCATTCCAACCCCCTTGGTGCCGGGCGCCACCTCCTCAACGTTGTTTGGTTCTGTCACGGAGCCCGCGCTGTAATGTTATCCCTTGGCCATGCACAGTTAGCGGTGCCCGTCTTCTGACATCATGTAGGTGTCAGGCTGGCAGTGCCTGTGCGTCCAAGCTGCCCGAGATCCAACCTTGCAGTGTCATCTAATGTAGTCCCACTGCGGGCCAGGGATCCATGGGCATGCGCAGTGCATATCATCGCCTCTCACTCACCTCCTTCCTGCTTCTTCAGACTGTGCGGCGTCACGGCCGTGGCATGCTATTAGGGATCAGCTGATGCCGCCTAGTCTGAAGAAGCGTGAAGAAGGGGAGTGAGAGGCTAGTATATGCACTGCGCATGGCCATGGATACCAGGCCCACTGTGGGATCACATTAGACGACACTGCGAGGTGTGATTTTGGGCAGCATGGACGCACAGGCGCAGCCAGGACGACAACAAATGATGTCAGAGGACGGGCAGCGCAAACTGTGCATGGCCAAGGGATAACATAACAGCGCAGGGTCCATGACGGAATCAAACAATGCTAAGGAGGCAGCGCACGGTGCCAAGGGGGTAGCAATGACGGCTGTGCTGCGTCACATTACAAAGGAAAGTCCCACCTCCGGGACGGTTGGACGGTGTGAGGGGACACATTACATGAGTGTGTAGTTCAGCGTTTGCAAGGAGCATAATTTCAAGAGCGACCTTTCCCTTGTGCAGTATTAGTGCTGCACATGGTGGCTCTTTCAGTAACAAACGCCTGGGGGGGGGGACAGGTCCCCTTACATTTTAGTTGTGCCAGCGTGGCGGTCGCATGGCACGTTGCCGGATACACAGCTGGGGATCAGCTGACGTTACTGAACCCCAATAACAGAGGAGCGACTGTTGACTGTGCACACAGCACTTCCAGGCACCAACTGCGGTGTTAGAGCCCAGGGACAGCAGGAGGAGCAGATTGGAGGTATTGCCGCACACACAGCTGGGGATCAGCTGACGTTACTGAACCCCAATAACAGAGGAGCGACTGTTGACTGTGCACACAGCACTTCCAGGCACCAACTGGCGGTGTTAGAGCCCAGGGACAGCAGGAGGAGCAGAGGGACAGAGTGTAGGCCGAAGCCTGATTGGAGCAAGTTGAAAGGAAACCTTTAACCCCCCCCACCCCACCAAGACGTTTGTAGCTGAAAGAGCCATCTTGTGCAGCACTAAGGATGCAAAAGGAAAAGGTTGCTCTTTTAATTATGCTCCTTGCAAACACCGAAGTAAACACTAAAAATGTGTCCCTTTATACCGTTAAACCGTTCCGGAGGTGCGAATTTCCTTCGTAATGGGACACAGCACAGCTGTCATTCCTATCCCCTTGATGCCGTGTGCTGCCTCCTCAGCGTTGTTTTAAGCTGTCACGGAGCCTGCGCTGTTCTGTTAGCCCTTGGCCATGCCCAATTAGCGCTGCCTGTCTTCTGACATAATTTGGTGTCAGGCTGTCAGTGCCTGTGCGTCCACGCTGCTCCAGATCCCACCTCGCAGTCTCGTCTAACGTAATCCCACTGCGGGCCTTGGAACCATGGGCATGCACAGTACATAACCTCGACTCTCACTCCCCTCCTTCCCTCTTCTTCAGACTGTGCGGTGTCACGGCCGTGGCATGCTAGGGATCAGCTGACGGCGCACAGTCTAAAGAAGGCGGAGGGAAATGAGCGAGAGCCCAAGGGGAAGATATGCACTGCACATGCCCATGGATCCCAGGCCCGCAGTGTGACTCAATCAGAAGACACTGCGAGGCGGGATCCCGGGCAGCGCGGCCGCACAGGCGCAGCCAGCCTGACACCAAATTATGTCAGAAGACAGGCAGCGCAAATAGGGCATGCCCAAGGGATAACAGAACAGCGCAGGCTCCGTGACAGCTTAAAACAACGCTGAGGAGGCAGCGCATGGCACCAAGGGGGTAGGAATGACGGCTGTGCTGCGTCACATTACGAAGGAAAGTCCCAGCTACGGGACGGTATAACGGTATCAGTGAACACATTTTATAAGTGTTAAGTTCTGCGTGTGCAAAGAGCTAAAAAAAAAAGCTACCTTTTCCTTGTGCAGCATTACTGCTGCACAAGATGGCTCTTTCAGTAACAAACGACGGGGGGGGGGGGACAGGTTCCCTTACATTTAGGTTGTTGTGCCAGCGTGGCGGTCGCAGGACACATTGCCGGCTACACAGCTGGGGATCAGCTGACGTTACTGAAACCCAATAACACTGGGTCGTATGTTTTACTGTGCAGCCTGCACTTCTGAGCCGCAACTGGCGGTGTTGGAGCCCAGGAATAGCAGTTCAGGTGGTAGAAAGATGAACACAGCAGGAGACCTGGATGACACCCAATTACTTAATCAGGCAGAGGAGTGGCAAATTCCTGCGAGATCCAGGCCTGGTTCATTTTCAGGAAAGTAAGCCGGTCAACGTTATCGGAGGATAGTCGCATGCGACGGTCTGTTAGTACACCACCTGCGGCACTAAAGACACGTTCCGATAAGACACTAGCCGCAGGGCAAGCCAGCACCTCCAATGCATACTGGCTTAGCTCTGGCCATGTATCCAGCTTAAAGACCCAAAACTTGAATGGGGAAGAGCCGTCTGGGAGTACAGTAAGAGGGCAAGCCATGTAGTCTGTCACCATCTGACGGAACCGTTGCCTCCTGCTGACTGGAGCCGCCGGTGATGGTGTAGACATTTGGGGCGGGCACACAAAAGTGTGCCAGAGTTGTGCCATACTGGGCTTGCCTTGGGCAGAGGCACTGCTTCTGCTCCCTCTTTGGGCAGAGCCTCCCCCACTGCCTCGACGCACTGAGCTGCTTTGTAAAGCACTAGCAGCACTCCTCTCAGTTGGACAGGAGAAGATGATGGAATTCACCAGTGTGTCGTGGTACTCCCGCAATTTACGCTCCCGGGTCAACGCAGGGATGAGGTTTTGGACGTTGTCCCGGTAGCGAGGATCGAGGAGGGTGAACACCCAATAATCAGGCATGTTGAGAATGTGGTCGATGCGGCGGTCGTTTCTCAGGCACTGCAGCATGAAATCCACCATGTGCTGCAGAGTGCCAACTGGCCCAGAAACGCTGTCCCCTGCTTGAGACATGATCTCTGCCCGCTCGTCATCACCCCACCCTCGCTGTACACACTGACCACTGGACAATTGTGTCGCTCCCTCCTCTGGACGGAGCTCTTCCTCCTCCATTGACTCCTCCTCATCCTCCTCACAAATTGGCCCCTGCGTACCCCTTTGTGAGGAACCACGTGGCGCTGACTCTCCAGAAGCTGATGGAAAAGGTGACTCCTCATCCTCCACCTCTTCCACCACATCATCCCTTAACCCTTGCAAAGTTTGCTGAAGCAGGCAGATAAGGGGGACAGTCATGCTGACTAGTGCATCATCTGCACTTGCCATCCGCGTGGAATAATCAAAAGGACGCAAAACCTGGCAGACGTCCTTCATAGTGGCCCACTCTGTGGTTGTGAAGTCTGATCGGCGCTGACTGCGACTTCTTTGCGCCTGATGCAGCTGGTACTCCATAACTGCTTGCTGCTGCTCACACAACCGCTCCAACATATGTAACGTGGAATTCCACCGGGTAGGTAGGTCACATATGATGCGGTGTTCCGGAAGGCGGAATCGGCGCTGCAGAGCAGCAATGCGGGATCTGGCCAAGCTGGAACGCCGCAAGTGAGCACACTCTAGGCGGACCTTGTGCAGCAGGGCATCAAGATCCGGATAGTCCCTCAGAAAACTCTGCACAACCAAATTGAGCACATGTGCCAGACATGGGATGTGAGTGAGGTTGCCAAGGGCCAAAGCTGCCACCAGATTTCGGCCATTGTCACACACTACCATGCCTGGCTGGAGATTCGCTGGCAGTAACCACACATCGCTCTCCTGCTTGATGGCATTCCAGAGCTCCTGCGCTGTGTGGCTTCGATGCCCCAATGAAACTAGTTTCAAGACGGCCTGCTGACGTTTGGCCACGGCTGTGCTCATGTCGGTCATAGGTAAACGTTCACGGGTCCATGTGGAGGTGGACTGTGACGGATCCTGCAGAGAGGAATCAGAGGAACTGGTGTAAGAGGAGGAGTCGATGCGTACAGACTGGATTCCTGCAATCCTTGGAGTGGGCAGGACACGTCCTGCGCCACTCGCACGATCTGTACCTGGCTCAACAACATTAACCCAATGGGCAGTGAGGGAAACATATTGCCCCTGTCCATGCTGACTGGTCCACGCATCGGTGGTGAGGTGGACCTTGCTACTGACGGCGTTCAGTAGCGCATGTTTTATGTTTGTCTCAACATGCCTGTGCAGGGCAGGGACAGCCTGCCTGCTGAAGTAAAAGCGGCTGGGCACCTTGTACTGTGGGACTGCCAATGCCATCAAGTCACGGAAGCTGTCAGTCTCCACCAGCCTGAACGAGAGCATTTCCAGGGACAACAGTTTGGCAATGCCTGCATTCAGAGCCTGTGCTCGGGGGTGGTTGGCCGAGAATGCCCGCCTTTTCTCCCATGCCTGGACTACCGATGGCTGTAGAGTAGACTGGGAGTGTGAGGATGACTGGGAAGGTGGTGCTGTGGGTGGAATTACACTAGGTCTCTGGACAACAGTGGAGGAAGAGGCAACACGAGATGAAGAGGTGGTAGCTGCCGCTGTTGGTTGGTCTACGTCTTCACTTTGTTTCTGTAACTCCACCGCGTGCCTGTTCCGCACATGTTTCCACATATTTGTGGTATTGAGGTTGCTGACACTTTTACCTCTTTTTACTTTCTGATGACACAGCTTGCATTTGACAAAACAAATGTCATCTGCAACTGTGTCAAAAAAGGACCAGGCACTGCAAGTCTTGGGAGCGCCCTTTTTGGCTTTGGAAAGAGACAGGCTCCTAACGGGTGCCAAAGTGGAGGCTACAGGCTCCGCAGTCTTCCCCCTCCCTCTCCCTCTTTGGCCCGTAAGGGGAAGCTCTTCCTCAGAGCTGCTCCCACCACCTTCCTGTTCCTCACGCCACGATGGGTCAAGGACCTCATCATCTCCACTACCCTCTGCCACCAACTGCTCCTCCTGGGTAGTCTCGGCAGCACAGTACGCATCAGAAAGCGGCACCTGAGTTTCATCATCAGATGCTTACTGTGCTGTGGTCACCGGAGGCACTGGCCCACCTGCCTCTTCAGAGTCAGAGAGATAAAGCTTTTGGGCATCACTGCACACTGCCTCTTCTTCCATTTCTCCAATGCTGCTTGGCTGGCCCCCTGTTTCCAAGCCAAGAGATTCAGAGAACAGAAGTAGAGACGGCTCCTGTCCTGGGCTCTCTGACTGCCTGGCCAATTTGGCAGGTGGTGAAGAGACAGATGGCTGCTCTCCAGTGCTCTGTGCCTGAGAGGATGTGGCACTAACTGAAGTCGATGCCGAGGCGTTAGCTGCCATCCACCCGACAACGGCTTCAATTTGGTCTTCACGTAGCAGCGGTGCACGGCGCTCTCCGACAAAGCTGCGCATGAAGGACTGTTCCCTGCTGAAACTGAGTGACGACGAGTCACCGGCGCCCGCAGCAGGCACAGAATCACCACGTCCTCTCCCTGCTCCTCTCCCTGCTCCGCGCCCACGCCCACGTGCCTTACTCCCTGCCCTCTTCATCTTGGTTGACAGATAAAGATAAGCAGAAAAGTACTAAGGCCTTAGTGTGCTTATTCCTGAAATGCTCCTCCTAACAGGTGTAAGAAACACTAATGTTGTAAATTGTGGACTAAACTTTATTATTTTTCAAATGTGGCCTACACAAGTGTTAAGTTGTGTTTGGTGAACTTAACTTTTTTTTTGGTGCAGATCGGGCTACAGAGCTAGTTTAAATCACACGGAGACCGTGTAGACAGCCGTAAACGGCGCTGCAAGGCCAAAAAACCCTCCTCTCGGTTATCCTATATAGTGTTTTTCCACTATTTAGCTGGATACGAGTGGAAAGACACTAATAGGATTTTTTTTTTTCAAATTTTAAACTGGCTGCACTATTTGAAAAAAAGGAAATTGTTTTTCAAGGTATGAGGCAGTAACGCACCCTGAGCTGAATCCAACCGGCTATGGTTGCACACAGACTACAGGGCGAGCTGCGCTCACACAGAGACCGTGCAGACAGCCGTAAACGGCGCTGCAAGGCCAACAAACCCTCCTCTAGGTTATCCTATATAGTGTTTTTCCACTATTTAGCTGGATACGAGTGGAAAGACACTAATAGGAATTTTTGTTTTTCAAATTTTAAACAGGCTGCACTATTTGAAAAAAAGTAAAATTTTTCTCTAGGTATGAGCCAGTAACGAACCCTGAGCTGAATCCAACCGGCTATGGCTGCACACAGACTACAGGGCGAGCTGGGCTCACACGGAGACCATGCAGACAGCCGTAAACGGCGCTGCAAGGCCAAAAAACCCTCCTCTAGGTTATCCTATATAGTGTTTTTCCACTATTTAGCTGGATACGAGTGGAAAGACACTAATAGGAATTTTTTTTTTTCAAATTTTAAACAGGCTGCACTATTTGAAAAAAAAATAAAATTTTTCTCAAGGTATGAGCCAGTAACGAACCCTGAGCTGAATCCAACCGGCTATGGCTGCACACAGACTACAGGGCGAGCTGGGCTCACACGGAGACCGTGCAGACAGCCGTAAACGGCGCTGCAAAGCCAAAAAACCCTCCTCTAGGTTATCCTATATAGTGTTTTTCCACTATTTAGCTGGATACGAGTGGAAAGACACTAATAGGAATTTTTGTTTTTCAAATTTTAAACAGGCTGCACTATTTGAAAAAAAATAAAATTTTTCTCAAGGTATGAGCCAGTAACGAACCCTGAGCTGAATCCAACCGGCTATGGCTGCACACAGACTACAGGGCGAGCTGGGCTCACACGGAGACCGTGCAGACAGCCGTAAACGGCGCTGCAAGGCCCAAAAACCCCCCTCTAGGTTATCCTATGTAGTGTTTTTCCACAATAGAGCTGGAGACTGGTGGAAAAACACTAATAGGAAATTTGAGAAAAAATGTGCAGCAGGCTGCACTAAGAGCAAAAAAGGACAACTGTGTGAGGCAGTGTGAACCCCCCCTGAGCTGAATACAACCGGGTATATGGCTGCACACAGACTACAGAGTGAGCTGCACACACACACACACACACACACACAGAGACCTTGCAGAACGCTGTTAAAACAGCGCTGCAAGGCAAGAGCAAGGTGAACAGTGAAGAACACACAGCGTTTTGCTAAATTAGCCTTTGGAAAGGAAAATAAAGCAATTAGCTAGCTCAACTGGCCCTCAGTTAGAACACAGCGTCCTGTCCCTAACTGAAATCACAGCAGAGTGAGCGCAAAATGGCGGCAGCGTTTTTTATAGTGCAGAGTGACATCATTTCAGCAGCCAATCACAGCCTTGCCAGTACTTACATGCCCACCATGCTAAACAGGATGTGCCCACACTTCCAATCATTCCTCATTGGCTGCTGCGTTCAGTTTGAATTCTGGGAACTTCCGATTCCGGTATCCGATACGCGGGAAGTATCGGAATTCGGTATCGGAATTCCGATACCGCAAATATCGGCCGATACCCGATACTTGCGGTATCGGAATGCTCAACACTACTCATAACTAAAGTGGAGATTGATTTTGGATAATAATTCAGATCTTGAGGGAACAGTAGGGGATCTCCAGTGTTTTGAAATGCATTGTCTGGCTGCAACCAGAATATTAGAAATAATGGGTTGGAGGGGAGGAGGGAAATCTAAGAGGGATATCCCCAGTAGAGCTAAAGGGCCAGTTAGGATGACAGGAAGATGGGTTACCTCCGAAAGAATAGCTTCAACCTGACGCCAAAATAGTTGTACACGAGGGCAACTCCACCATACATGAGCAAGCGAACCAGTGAGATTGCAGTTTTTCCAACACAAAGGGGAAGAGGTGGGATGAAATTTTGCTAATTTAGCAGGGGTGAAATACCATTGGAGCTGAATTTTTTTGCATTGTTCGAGGTGACCAAGACACGAAGAGAATTTGGAAGGGTGCAGCATAGCCATACTCCAATCCTCTAAAGAAGCGTCGAATGCCAGGGCAGCCTCCCAAGTGGACATAAATGGGAGCCTATCGGAAAAGTCATGGGAAAGGAGGGATTTATAGATTATGGAGATACCGTGTGAGATCCAGGTGTTTGGTCTAAAAAATCTCTGGATTGGGGTCTCCACCCCCATGGGGAACGCGGTCACACTGAACGAACTTTGATGTTTCAGGAAGCTACGGATTTGAAAATATTGAAAGAAGGCCCTGGGTGGCAGGTTATAATGAGCAGTAAGGTCCAAAAATGACCTTAGGCCAGACTTTTTGTAGTGATCATTCACTCGATGTTTCCCGCAGTCCCCCCAGGCAGCGAGAGACAGACCCTCTATCGCATTCTCCAGGGCATGAATAGAGACATAATCAAATAAGAATGGGAAGTGAATAGGGCAAAGGCTCGCCCAGGCCTTGGAGGCAGAACAAATTGTTTTGAGAGATGTGCCCCACCTAGGCGGAAGGAGCAAGCAAAGCTCCAGTAACAATTTGAGGGAACCCTTAGGGGCAAACTGCGATTCAATATGAAACCACTGGAGTGAAGAATTCCCTTCTCACCAAATTTTAAGGGGCTCTAGGAGGGCAGCTTTATGATATAATTGGTTTCTGGGGGCACCTAGACCACCCCTGGAGTATGGAAGAGTCATTAATAAGCGTTTTATTCTATGGGGTTTGTTATCCCAAATAAAACGGTCAATAACTTATTGAAAAGCAGAGAGGTGCTTAGAAGGAATAGTGAGGGGGAGGCATCTAAAAAGATATATAAGTTTAGGGAGGATTAGCATTTTGGACGTTTGTATCCTAGCCATCCAGGATAGATGAGAGCTAGCAAGTTGGTCTAATTCCTTTTTAATTTCAAGAAGGGTCGAGTCACAATTAACACGGACAATGTTTTTTATATGGGTAATTTGAATGTTTAGATACGTAAAGCCGAGAGGGGACCAAATGAATGGATAATTAGCTTGAATTTGTAATTGGAGGGAAGATGAAATAAGGGAAAGATCGTGCTTTTGGACAGGTTAAGTTTATAGTAGGAGGCTTCGGCAAATTGAGAGAGAATGGAAAAAATCGCAGACAGCGAGCGTAGGGGAATAGAACAGAACAACACTACGTCATCAGCGTAGAGGCCGATTTTGTGTTCGCGACTTCCCACCACAATCCCCCCAATATCAGGGCACTGCCTCACAGCAGCCGCCAGGGGCACCATAACTAAAGCAAAGATGATGGGGGAGAGGGGGCAACCCTGCCGGGTCCCATTTGAGATGGAGAAGATACGGGATTTGAAGCCGGCTGAGCAGACAGAAGCACAAGGATTGGAGTACAAAGCCATAATGGCTGAGAAGATTTGGCCAGTGAGACCAAATTTGTGCAGAGTAGATGCAATATACCCCCAGTGCACTCTGTCAAACGCCTTCTCCGCGTCGAGTGACAAGAACACACTGGGGAGGCTCCCCCTCTCCACCACATCCAGCAGGTCAATCAGGCGTCTTGTGCCGTCTCTAGTCTGCCTACCCGGGACAAAACCAACCTGATCTGAGTGAATCAAGGATGGAAGTACCGACATTAACCTATTGACCCAGAACTTAGCATAGATTTTTACATCACAATTTAGAAGGGCAATGGGACGGAAGTTACCAGGAGAGGTCGTAGTTTTACCAGGTTTAGGAAGGGTCGTTATATAGGCCTCCAATCCCTCTTTCTCGATGGTACCCATAGAGCGCCAGTAATTGAATAAACATATGAGGAAGGGAGAGAGGATAGTGAGAAACTGAGAGTAGTACGAGAAGGAAAAGCCATCCGGGCCTGGGGCAGAACGTTTTTTGGCCTCTCTGATTATTTGAGAAATTTTAGATGCCTCAATGGGAGCGTTAAGGAAACAAAGCTGGTCCAGATTGACTGCAGGGAGATTCGCTTTACTCAGAAAAACAGCTATGGAAGCTTGAGAAGGTTGCGGGGTATTTGGATCGGAATCAAGATTATATAACGAAGAATAGTATGAAGCAAATTCTTCAGCAATATGAATTGGGTTATAAATACGAGTACCATCTGGTTTGAGGAGGTAAGCAATTTTGGACTGGGCTTCTTTCTTTTTAACACGTTTAGCAAGTAAAGCACCTGCTCTATCACCCATAGAGTAGAATTTAGCCTTCGACTTCCTAAGCGAATTTTCAGTTCTATGAAGAAGGAGTTGGCGAAGGTGAAGACGTGCAGAGGAGAGGTTAGAAAATAACTGGGGGGAGGGATGAGCCTTGTGGCGAGACTCCAAACGGGCCACCTCGGCTAAGGCAGACTGAAGATTTGAATTGTATTTACGTTTGGCTGTCGCAGCCATTTTAATAAAAAGGCCACGAGCTACTGCCTTGTGAGCAAACCAAAGGGAGTCCTCGCGCACTTCCGCCGAATCATTAATAGCAAAGAATTCTTGCAAAGAGTTTTCAATTAGTGTAGAGTTCGCTTGCTCTGATAGAAGGTGGTCATTGAGACGCCAGTGTGAAGGGGGTCTGATTGCAAGAGGGTTTTAGAGTAATTGACACTGGTGCATGATCAGACCAGGTGATATTACCTATATTTGCAGATATACAATGAGGAAGGGCTATGTCATCTACTAAGATATAATCAATTCTACTGTAGGAGTTATGTCGAGACGACAAAACGTGTAGTCTCTCTCATTGCAATGAAGGTATCTCCAAATATCATAGTAACATAGTAACATAGTAACATAGTTAGTAAGGCCGAAAAAAGACATTTGTCCATCCAGTTCAGCCTATATTCCATCATAATAAATCCCCAGATCTACGTCCTTCTACAGAACCTAATAATTGTATGATACAATATTGTTCTGCTCCAGGAAGACATCCAGGCCTCTCTTGAACCCCTCGACTGAGTTCGCCATCACCACCTCCTCAGGCAAGCAATTCCAGATTCTCACTGCCCTAACAGTAAAGAATCCTCTTCTATGTTGGTGGAAAAACCTTCTCTCCTCCAGACGCAAAGAATGCCCCCTTGTGCCCGTCACCTTCCTTGGTATAAACAGATCCTCAGCGAGATATTTGTATTGTCCCCTTATATACTTATACATTGTTATTAGATCGCCCCTCAGTCGTCTTTTTTCTAGACTAAATAATCCTAATTTCGCTAATCTATCTGGGTATTGTAGTTCTCCCATCCCCTTTATTAATTTTGTTGCCCTCCTTTGTACTCTCTCTAGTTCCATTATATCCTTCCTGACCACCGGTGCCCAAAACTGGACACAGTACTCCATGTGCGGTCTAACTAGGGATTTGTACAGAGGCAGTATAATGCTCTCATCATGTGTATCCAGACCTCTTTTAATGCACCCCATGATCCTGTTTGCCTTGGCAGCTGCTGCCTGGCACTGGTTGCTCCAAGTAAGTTTATCATTAACTAGGATCCCCAAGTCCTTCTCCCTGTCAGATTTACCCAGTGGTTTCCCATTCAGTGTGTAATGGTGATATTGATTCCTTCTTCCCATGTGTATAACCTTACATTTATCATTGTTAAACCTCATCTGCCACCTTTCAGCCCAAGTTTCCAACTTATCCAGATCCATCTGTAGCAGAATACTATCTTCTCTTGTATTAACTGCTTTACATAGTTTTGTATCATCTGCAAATATCGATATTTTACTGTGTAAACCTTCTACCAGATCATTAATGAATATGTTGAAGAGAACAGGTCCCAATACTGACCCCTGCGGTACCCCACTGGTCACAGCGACCCAGTTAGAGACTATACCATTTATAACCACCCTCTGCTTTCTATCACTAAGCCAGTTACTAACCCATTTACACACATTTTCCCCCAGACCAAGCATTCTCATTTTGTGTACCAACCTCTTGTGCGGCACGGTATCAAACGCTTTGGAAAAATCGAGATATACCACGTCCAATGACTCACCGTGGTCCAGCCTATAGCTTATCTCTTCATAAAAACTGATTAGATTGGTTTGACAGGAGCGATTTCTCATAAACCCATGCTGATATGGAGTTAAACAGTTATTCTCATTGAGATAATCCAGAATAACATCCCTCAGAAACCCTTCAAATATTTTACCAACAATAGAGGTTAGACTTACTGGCCTATAATTTCCAGGTTCACTTTTAGAGCCCTTTTTGAATATTGGCACCACATTTGCTATGCGCCAATCCTGCGGAACAGACCCTGTCGCTATAGAGTCCCTAAAAATAAGAAATAATGGTTTATCTATTACATTACTTAGTTCTCTTAGTACTCGTGGGTGTATGCCATCCGGACCCGGAGATTTATCTATTTTAATCTTATTTAGCCGGTTTCGCACCTCTTCTTGGGTTAGATTGGTGACCCTTAATATAGGGTTTTCATTGTTTCTTGGAATTTCACCTAGCATTTCATTTTCCACCGTGAATACCGTGGAGAAGAAGGTGTTTAATATGTTAGCTTTTTCCTCGTCATCTACAACCATTCTTTCCTCACTATTTTTTAAGGGGCCTACATTTTCAGTTTTTATTCTTTTACTATTGATATAGTTGAAGAACAGTTTGGGATTAGTTTTACTCTCCTTAGCAATGTGCTTCTCTGTTTCCTTTTTGGCAGCTTTAATTAGTTTTTTAGATAAAGTATTTTTCTCCCTATAGTTTTTTAGAGCTTCAATGGTGCCATCCTGCTTTAGTAGTGCAAATGCTTTCTTTTTACTGTTAATTGCCTGTTTTACTTCTTTGTTTAGCCACATTGGGTTTTTCCTATTTCTAGTCCTTTTATTCCCACAAGGTATAAATCGCTTACACTGCCTATTTAGGATGTTCTTAAACATTTCCCATTTATTATCTGTATTCTTATTTCTGAGGATATTGTCCCAGTCTACCAGATTAAGGGCATCTCTAAGCTGCTCAAACTTTGCCTTCCTAAAGTTCAGTGTTTTTGTGACTCCCTGACAAGTCCCCCTAGTGAAAGACAGGTGAAACTGTACAATATTGTGGTCGCTATTTCCTAGATGCCCGACCACCTGCAGATTTGTTATTCTGTCAGGTCTATTAGATAGTATTAGGTCTAAAAGTGCTGCTCCTCTGGTTGGATTCTGCACCAATTGTGAAAGATAATTTTTCTTGGTTATTAGCAGAAACCTGTTGCCTTTATGGGTTTCACAGGTTTCTGTTTCCCAGTTAATATCCGGGTAGTTAAAGTCCCCCATAACCAGGACCTCATTATGGGTTGCAGCTTCATCTATCTGCTTTAGAAGTAGACTTTCCATGGTTTCTGTTATATTTAGGGGTTTGTAACAGACCCCAATGAGAATTTTGTTACCATTTTTCCCTCCATGAATTTCGACCCATATGGACTCGACATCCTCATTTCCTTCGCTAATATCCTCCCTTAAAGTGGACTTTAGACAAGACTTTACATAGAGACAAACCCCTCCTCCTCTCCGATTTTTACGATCCTTTCTAAACAGACTGGAACCCTGTAAGTTAACTGCCCAGTCATAGCTTTCATCTAACCATGTCTCGGTTATTCCCACTATGTCAAAGTTACCTGTAGATATTTCTGCTTCTAGTTCTTCCATCTTGTTTGTCAGGCTTCTGGCGTTTGCGAGCATGCAGTTTAGAGGATTTTGTTTTGTTCCAATCTCCTCGCTGTGAATTGTTTTAGAAATGTTCTTACCTCCCTTCTGAGTATGTTTTCCTGGGTCTTCTTTGTTCAAGTCTAATGTTTTTCTTCCCGTCCCCTCTTCTTCTAGTTTAACGCCCTCCTGATGAGTGTAGCGAGTCTTCTGGCGAATGTGTGTTTCCCAGGTTTGTTGAGGTGTAGTCCGTCTCTGGCGAGGAGTCCATCGTACAAGTAATTCACACTGTGGCCCAGGAATCCGAATCCTTGTTGTCTGCACCATCGTCTTAGCCAGTTGTTTGCATCAAGGATCCTGTTCCATCTCCTGGTGCCATGCCCGTCTACTGGAAGGATAGAAGAAAAAACTACCTGTGCATCCAGTTCCTTTACTTTCTTCCCCAACTCTTCAAAGTCTTTGCAGATTGTCGGTAGGTCCTTCCTTGCCGTGTCATTGGTGCCAACATGTATCAGAAGAAATGGGTGGATGTCCTTGGAGCTGAAGAGCTTTGGTATCCTATCGGTCACATCCTTGATCATCGCACCTGGAAGGCAGCATACTTCTCTTGCAGTTATGTCCGGTCTGCAGATGGCTGCTTCTGTGCCTCTCAGTAGTGAGTCTCCCACCACCACCACTCTTCGTTGCTTCTTGGCTGTACTTTTTGCTGTCACATGTTGCTGTGTGCCCTTTTCTTTTTTGCTTGCTGGTATTGCTTCATCCTTAGGTGTGCCATCTTCATCCTCTACAAAGATTTGATATCGGTTCTTCAGTTGTGTGGTTGGTGATTTCTCCATGGTCTTCTTGCTTCTTTTGGTCACATGCTTCCACTCATCTGCTTTTGGAGGTTCTCTGACACTTTTTTCACCTTCTGTGACCAGTAGAGATGTTTCTGTTCTGTCTAGGAAGTCTTCATTCTCTTTGATGAGTTTCAAAGTTGCTATTCTTTCTTCCAGACCCCGCACCTTTTCTTCTAAAAGGACCACTAGTCTACAGTCATAGCTTTCATCTAACCATGTCTCGGTTATTCCCACTATGTCAAAGTTACCTGTAGATATTTCTGCTTCTAGTTCTTCCATCTTGTTTGTCAGGCTTCTGGCGTTTGCGAGCATGCAGTTTAGAGGATTTTGTTTTGTTCCAATCTCCTCGCTGTGGATTGTTTTAGAAATGTTCTTACCTCCCTTCTGAGTATGTTTTCCTGGGTCTTCTTTGTTCAAGTCTAATGTTTTTCTTCCCATCCCCTCTTCTTCTAGTTTAACGCCCTCCTGATGAGTGTAGCGAGTCTTCTGGCGAATGTGTGTTTCCCAGGTTTGTTGAGGTGTAGTCCGTCTCTGGCGAGGAGTCCATCGTACAAGTAATTCACAGTGTGGTCCAGGAATCCGAATCCTTGTTGTCTGCACCATCGTCTTAGCCAGTTGTTTGCATCAAGGATCCTGTTCCATCTCCTGATGCCATGCCCGTCTACTGGAAGGATAGAAGAAAAAACTACCTGTGCATCCAGTTCCTTTACTCTCTTCCCCAACTCTTCAAAGTCTTTGCAGATTGTCGGTAGGTCCTTCCTTGCCGTGTCATTGGTGCCAACATGTATCAGAAGAAATGCGTGGACGTCCTTGGAGCTGAAGAGCTTTGGTATCCTATCGGTCACATCCTTGATCATCGCACCTGGAAGGCAGCATACTTCTCTTGCAGTTATGTCCGGTCTGCAGATGGCTGCTTCTGTGCCTCTCAGTAGTGAGTCTCCCACCACCACCACTCTTCGTTGCTTCTTGGCTGTACTTTTTGCTGTCACATGTTGCTGTGTGCCCTTTTCTTTTTTGCTTGCTGGTATTGCTTCATCCTTAGGTGTGCCATCTTCATCCTCTACAAAGATTTGATATCGGTTCTTCAGTTGTGTGGTTGGTGATTTCTCCATGGTCTTCTTGCTTCTTTTGGTCACATGCTTCCACTCATCTGCTTTTGGAGGTTCTCTGACACTTTTTTCACCTTCTGTGACCAGTAGAGATGTTTCTGTTCTGTCTAGGAAGTCTTCATTCTCTTTGATGAGTTTCAAAGTTGCTATTCTTTCTTCCAGACCCCGCACCTTTTCTTCTAAAAGGACCACTAGTCTACACTTCTGACAGGTGAAATTTGATTCTTCTTCTGGTCGATCTGTGAACATGTAGCACATGCTGCAGCTCACCATGTAGGTTGTCACATCTGCCATGTTGCTCTTAGATCCTGCTGACTTGCTGTGTTTTCCTTCTTGTGTAATCTACTCAGCCAAGCTCTCTTGCAATAATGTCCTACAGGCAAAAATTTGCGCGCCGTACGGCGCGCGGTTTGGTGATGCTTTCCAAGCAGCTGGTCCTGGCTGTTCCCAACGATCTTCTAGCTTAGGGAGACTCTTCGCTTTTCCCAGAAGGCACCTGGAATATGCAAATTAGCCTCCTCAAGCTTGAATCCCTGGTTTCATGTAGGTTGCAGGAGTTAATCAGCTGTGCCGCCTCACCCCTAGTCACAGAAGACGAAGAGCAGTCCAGATTCCTGGATACTGGGATATTAAAATCTCCGGCAACTAATTTATAACCATGCTGAAAATTACCTAGTGTTTGGAATAAGCTGTTTAAAAACTTAACCTGACCAAAGTTTGGGCCATAATGTATCTGCCCGCAGGATCAACTACAGAGTTAATTAGCTGGAAAGAGTTAGCTTTGCTAAAAAAAATTGCCACCCCAGCTTTTTTTGTTTTCCCGTTTGCAAAAAATTGGTAGGGGTATATATTTGAGTACATTCTTGCGTTATCCTGTTCTAGCAAATGTGTTTCCTGTAAACATATAATATCATGCTTAGATTTAGCAAGCTGACGCCAGACAAGTGACCTCTTACCAGGGGAGTTAAGGTCGTTAACATTAATAGAATATAAAGAAATACTCATAATAAACAATTATACAAAATGCGGGTGGGGGTATGCCAACTTATGAACATTAGAGATATGCAATAATGTCGTGGGGTATCAAATGATATGAACCCAAAACGTGAAGAGGGAAGGGGAAGGGAAGGGGGGGGGGAACAACCAGACAAACAAAAACCAGACATTTAAACAAAGGGACATCCAAGAAATTCCTGAGTCCAAGGTGAAAACAGCAAACAGTTCACCTGTGGGGCAATAAGCTGAGGAGGGACTAACCAGGAGCCGACCTCAGCAAAAAATCAGCGGAAAGAAGAAGAAAAAAAAAGAAAGTTAGAACTATGTGGGAAAAAGGAAAAAAAGAACATTTTCCATCCAGGAGAAGGCAAGAGATGGCACTTCAGGCGACCTTCCAATCTGGGGTAATACGGCATCTTCGGGGGTCAGGACCTCCAGGTTTAGAAGGGGTAGAGGCAGGAGGGAGTCCAGGAGGGTCAAAGCCCCATTGTGACAGAGTCTTGGCTGCTTGCGATGGGGTTTGGCATGTAACAATTGATCCATCTTTGCGAATGCAGAGCTTGGTAGGGAATCCCCAGCGGTATAGTATACCTTTTTCCCTCAGAATTGTGGTATAAGGTAAAAACGCCCTACGTAGGGCAAGAGTTCCTGGAGACAGATCAGGGAAAACAGCAATGGCTGCAAAGCGTTCAGGCAGCGACGGTTTTGATCTCAGCGCCTGCAGAAATTCCTCTTTCATAACAAAAAAATGGATGCGAGCCAGAACATCTCTCGGGACCGAGGGATCGAGTCCTGAAGGCTTGGGGATCCGATGTATGCGATCTATTATGATGCCGTCCTTAGAATAAAGTGGGAGGACAGATAGGATAAAGTCTTGTAGGAAGGCTTTAAGATCATCAGCTCCAACTGTTTCAGCAATGCCTCTGGGCTTGATGTTGTTCCTCCTGGATCTATCCTCCAGGTTCAGTGTTTTAGCATGAGTCTTAGTTGCAAGTAGATGCAGATTGTCATGAGCTTCCCACAAATCATTGTGTGAAGCTACCAGTCCCGACATTTTGTTTTCTAAATGGTCAGTGCGACCCCCCAGCTCCTCCACCTCCCCCCTGAGCTCTGCCAGCATGGAGCGCATGTCCTATTGCAGGGAGGCTCGCAGATCACCCAGCATGTCTCTGAGCAGCGCTGCCGTGACTGGGGCATCGGAGAGATCAGCCGCTGCCACGCTGGAAGCAGAGGAATGAGAGCCTCGGCGTGCAGCCCGGGAAGATCTGGGAGACAGCGGCGCCATTTTGGATTTCTGGGGTTGTTGCGAGGAGGCCGCAAAGAAGTCCACTATGCGCCTTGAGGGGTCCCCTGAACCGGATTTGGCCTTCCCCATGTACTCATCGATGGGTAAGGAGAAGGTATAGGGGATTTGCAAGAGAAGGTGCCGTACGAGCGATGCTGTGTGCCGCTTTAGAAATCCTGGGAGCGGAGCTCCCGCGCTATGCGACCTGCTCCATCAGCAGACAGGCCACGCCCCTTCAAACAACTTTTTCGACTCTCCAATTAAAGTTTGAGCAGCATGGTGACTGAATGGTTAGAACTGCCACTTTGCGATGCTGGAATCCTGGTTTAAAAGACAAATATATACAGCTCTGGCAAAAATTAAGAGACCACTGCAAAATGTTCAGTTTGTCTGATTTTTCTCTTTATAGGTATATTTTTGAGTAAAATGTAAATTGTTCTTTTATTTTATAAACTACTGACAAGCAATACATTTTGTATTTTTTTTATTTTTTCCTGACAAAGAAAAGTGGTCAAATTTTTTTTAGAAAAAAACAGTGCTTTCAGACCTCAAATAATGCAAAGAAAACAAGTTCATAATCATTTAGAAGCAATAATACTAATGTTTTAACTCAGGAAGAGTTCAGAAATCAATATTGTGTGAAATAACCATGACTTTTAATCAAAGCTTTCATGCGTCTTGGCATGCTTTCCACCAGTCTTTCACACTGCTTCTGGTGCAAAAATTTAAGAAGTTATTCTTTGTTTTATGGCTTGTGACTAGGGTTGAGCGAAACGGGTCGAAATTTTTCAAAAGTCGCCGACTTTTGGCAAGGTCGGGTTTCATGAAACCCGACCCGACCCCAGTGTGGGGTCGGCCATGAAGTCGGCGATCTTTTGAATCTAGAATCGGAATTCCGATACCGATTCCCGATATGTTTAAGATATCGGGAATTGGTATCGGAATTCAGATTTAAGTGTAAAATAAAGAATTAAAATAAAAAATATCGCAATACTTACCCTCTGACGCGCCCTGGTACTAACCGGGAACCTTCCTTCCTTAGAATCAGCCTTCCAGGACCCTGCGGTGATGTCGCGGTGACGTCGCGGCTTGTGATTGGCCGCGCGGCCGCCCATGTGACCGCTTGCGCGGCCAATCACAAGCCGCGACGTCACCCGCGACGTCACCAAAGGTCCTGGAAGGGCTGATTCTTAAGAAGGAAGGCTGCCGGAAAGAAGCAGGGCGCGTCCGAGGGTGAGTATATTCCTATTAGGTATATTCCTATTAGGTATATACTCACCCTCGGATGCGCCCTGCTTCTTTCCGGCAGCCTTCCTTCGTAAGAATCAGCCCTTCCAGGACCTTCGGTGACGTCGCGGGTGACGTCGCGGCTTGTGATTGGCCGCGCGAGCGGTCACATGGGCAGCCGCGCGGCCAATCACAAGCCGCGACGTCACCGTGACGTCACCGCAAGGTCCTGGAAGGCTGATTCTAAGGAAGGAAGGTTACCGGTTAGTACCAGGGCGCGTCAGAGGGTAAGTATTGCGATATTTTTTATTTTAATTCTTTATTTTACACTAAAATATGGATCGCAGGGCCTGAAGGAGAGTTACCGCTCCTTCAGACCCTGGGAACCATGGAAACCCAATGCACTGCATTGGGTTTCGGGTTTCGGCCGACCCCGACCCCGGCTTTTTTATAGGATCGGCCGATTTCACTCGACCTGACTTTTTCAAAAGTCGGGTTTCGTGAAACCCGACCCGATCCTATAAAAGTAAAGGTCGCTCAACCCTACTTGTGACTATCCATCATCCTCTTGATTACTTTGTACAGGTTTTCAATGGTGTTCACGTCTGGAGATTGAGCTGCCCATGACAGGTTTTCGATGTGGTGGTCTCTTAATTTTTGCCAGACCTTTTTTTGTATGATTAGCCTCATTAAAGGCTCCAAAATGCGTTTTGACAATAAAGAACCATTTTTTAACACAGAAAGGTTTCTTAGGCTTGGTTCACATTGCGCTATGGCTCTACGTTTAACGGACTACTTTACACCGCGACATAATGCGGTGTAACGTAGTCCGTTAACGCCACCATAGACTGCAATGTCGGACGCATCTCTAGCGCACACCCACACTGGGTGTGCGCTAGCAATGTGCCGTCATTTGAGTGACGGACCCGAGACGCGGGCTGCAGCATTTCCCTGGTCCGTCACTGCTAGCGCAGATGGACCTAGCAGAAGCTCCATCTGCGCTAGCGCTGTGCAAGCGCCAGCACTTGTGTTAGTGCAGTCTGTTTAACAGATATATTGATCAGACTGCACTAATGTAGTGTGAACCTAGCCTTATTTAACACAGCTCAGCCCATACAATGTGAAGTTGTTGTCCTCCTCTAACACTGACATCAAAGACAACATCTGTAAAACGTTATGTCCTCCCTGAGTTTGTTACTGAGCTTGTTATGGTTTTCTTGAGTTTGACCTCTAATGGGGACAGAGAAGACAATGGCAGTGGACTTCCTTAATGTTACATAAGCATAAAAAATAAGTAAAGATTTTCTATTGAGTTCAAGTCAGAAGAATGTGAAGGCCACTCCAGAATCTTCCAAGAGTTTTTCTGAAACCAAGCCTCAAGTCCCCGTCACACAAAGCGAGATCGCTAGCGAGATCGCTGCTGATTCACAAGTTTTGTGACGCAACAGCGACCTCAGTAGCGATCTCGCTATGTGTGACACGTAGCAGCGACCAGGCCCCTGCTGTGAGATCGCTGGTCGTGTCGGAATGGCCTGGACCTTTTTTTGATCGTTGAGGTCCCGCTGGTTAGCACACATCGCTGTGTTTGACACCTTACCAACGACCTCATGACAGGACGTCCCTCATTGAGGTCTGTTAATCGTCATGAAATAGCTGCCATGTGACATCGTTGTACAGGTCGCTACAGGTCGCCGCATTGCTGCTGCATCGTTGGGGAGATCTCACAGTTTGACATCTCACCAGCGACCACATAGCGACGCAGCAACGATCCCTGACAGGTCGTATCGTTGTCGGGATCGCTTTAGCGTCGTTAAGTGTGACGGGGCCTTTAGGGGACTTTGAGGTATGATGAGATCATTGTCTCATTAAAAGGTTCAATGACACCCAAGCTTTAGCTTCCTCACCGTGGGGAGTATGGTGGCTCAGTAGTTAGTACTACAGCCTTGCAGTGCTGGGGTCCTGAGTTCAAATTCCATCAAGGACAGCATCTGCAAGGAGTTTGTATGTTCTCCCCATGTTTGTGTGGGTTTCACCCCACATTCCAAAGATAGGGAATTTATATTTTGAGCCCCAATTGAGACAGTGCTGATAATGTCTATAAAGCACTATAAAGTGAGTCAAATAAATAAATACATTTTATTATGCTTACCGTAAATACTCGAGTATAAGCCGACCCGAATATAAGCTGAGGCACCTAATTTTACCACGAAATACTGGGTAAATTTATTGAGTCGAGTATAAGTCGGGTATGCATTGTCCCCTCATTCCTATCCTGGTATGCATGGCTCTCCCATCCCTGTCCTTGTATGCATGTGTGGCACCTCAGAGTTTGGTTGCCACGGTGACATTGCCTCCCTCTGAAGGGTGATGTCGTGCCTGGAAGCAGGGAGAGGTCCCCATGCCAGGTAATACACAGCACGCAACACAATTCCTGCTTCAGACCAGAAGGGGGAGCTCTGGACCCGACTTCAGTGGAGCTGCTCCCTCTGGTCGGGAGGTGGAGTCAGTTTAGGCTGCTAGGAAAGTTAGTCAGAGGAGAGGAGAGAGAGAGGAGCGGAGACAATGGCTCTGGGGAATTGCAGCTGTGTCAGAGCTGACTCCAGAGTCGAGCGCTGACAAGAAGGATGCCAGAGTCCTTGGCTGTGTGGGTGCTGTATTCCCTGACAGCCGAATCTGGAGGGCAGGGGACTGCAAGTTCCCTGGCCACATCGAACACTCAGAGGCACCGCAGCAGACCAAGAGCCCAGGGCTGCAAGTGAACAGGCAGTGCCCATGATAGGCTCGCTCTGTCTGCCATACAGGTCAAAGCCAACACGCAGGAGAGGGCCGCAGCTAGCTACAGGCAACAGGGACCCAAAAATAGAGTACAGCAGGAAAGCCTCCAACTCCACCTGGCAAGGTGGACCCCCTGAATGCTTCCAGGCTAGCTGGACTCCTGCTGTCATCTGTAACTGGTACCCCGGACTGCATGTTCATCTACCAAGAAGTAAAGGTAAAGAAAACTGCACTTTTCTGTGTCCCTTGCTTATTCTCCAACATTCACCACCACCTGAACGACTGCTATTTCTGCCCTGGAGCCCCACTCTACCCATGGGGAGCTGTACCATCTTTGCTGCATCACCATCGGCCCCAGTGAACCTGAACCGCAGAGTCGGCCATCCCTTGTCGAACACCACTGGTGGTGTCATGAATGAATCCCTTATAACTTTTCCCCTTGCATTTTTATTGCATGCCCAGGGCCACAGAGTTGGGTCACGGGTCCGTGACTTCCCCAAAGAACTGTCAGACCCGGTTCCGAGTACCACACGGCTCTAGCAGGCATCGCAACTTGGCATCACCAACAGGATAGAAGTAGGCCGATACCACCGTGTCCTGTGTGCCCTAAACTTTATTGAACTATTTGGTTACTGCCATTATCATGCCGTGTGGTGTGCAAGAAGCAGAAAGGGTGTGAAGAGAAGCACTCTGATGTCAGCTGGTGGGAAGCAGGACGCCCCAACCCGGAACCCCTGTGTGCTTGATTCATCCCACCTACGGAACAGCAGACTGATAAGCCAGCAAAAACTCAGTACATGGCTAAGGTTCACTAGGGGGAGGAAAATGTCCAACCTGGGTGGAGATCCAGTGCGGCCGCAGCCGCAGCCACCTTATTGCCACTATCAATGCCATACATACCGGGAGCGGCCTGGTTATCGCAATACTCAGGGGAGTCGCACAACCTGAGCAATTTCAAAGAGAGACTATGTAGTTTGTTTGAAGTGTACCCCCAGTCTGAGAGTCAAAAAGTCAGCATCCTCACTGGCCCAGAGGGAGGTAAAGTCCTGGCTGGACACTGATAAAAGAATGTCAAGCAAATCTTAGCCAGGCTGAAGGACACCTTTGACACCCACACTGCAGCAGAGATGAAAATTAGATTCTTTGGGTGCAAACAAAGGGTGCAGGGCAGTATACGAGACTACGCCCTTAATCTTCAGGAGATGCTGTGGGCCATTAATCAGGCAGGAGGTGCTGCGGGCCATTAAGCAGGTTGACCCCGACAGCATGCAAGACAAGGATAGATTGCTAGCCGAGCAATTTATTTAGGGGCTCCTGTCCAACACCCGAAGGACACAGTTGCGCATCATGGCCCTACAAAACCCTGACTTGGACTTTGCGCCCTTTAAAGATAGGACCATCCGGGTGCTGCGGGTGAGGGCTTATTTTTTGTGTGCCAAGCTGACATTTTTAATTATACCATTTTGGTGCACGTACGCTCTTTTGATTGCCCGTTACTGCATTTTAATGTAATGTCGCGGTGACCAAAAATACGTAATTCTGGCATTTCGAATTTCTTTCTCACTACGCTATTTAGCGATCAGGTTAATGCTTTTATTATTGATAGATCAGGCAATTCTGAAAGCGGTGATACCAAATATGTGCAGGTTTGATTTTTTTATTGTTTTATTTTGCATCGGGTGAAAGAGGGTGATATAAACTTTTTTATTTTTTTTATTTTTTTATATTTTTTAAAGCTTTTTTTAATTTTGCCATGCTTCAATATTCTCCATGGGAGGCTAGAAGCTGGCACAACTCGATCAGCTCTGCTACATATGAGTAATGCATAGATCGCTCCTATGTAGCTGAATTACTGCATTGCTATGAGTGCCGACCACAGCGTGGCGATCACAGCAATGTGGCATCAGCAACCATAGAGGTCTTCAATAGACCTCTGATTGTCATGCTGACACATCGCTGACGGGGTCAGCGATGCGCTCATTTCCGGCCCGATGGCTGGAAGCGATAGATA
Source organism: Ranitomeya imitator (assembly GCF_032444005.1). Lineage (NCBI taxonomy): Eukaryota > Metazoa > Chordata > Amphibia > Anura > Dendrobatidae > Ranitomeya > Ranitomeya imitator. Next base: position 640,959,800 of record NC_091286.1, read on the forward strand.
AATGCCGCTGTCAGCATTTGACAGCGGCATTTAACTAGTTAATAGCGGCGGGTGGATCGCAATTCCACCTGCCACTATTGTGGGCACATGCCAGCTGTCCCGGCTTTGATGCAGGCTCACCGCCGGAGCCCGCATCAAATTGGGGGTTCTGACCTTGGACGTACTATTCCATCCGAGGTCATAAAGGGGTTAAAGTGTATATTTTTGATCCATCGTTAAAATAATAAGGCTATTCAAGAAAAGCTGCATGAGCCGGAAACAAGCCAATATCTGCATGTGTACAGATACAAAGTGCATTGATTGCATGGAGGGTTTTGGAACAGATGAGACTAGATTCTTTGAAAAATTTATGATGTACAATAACAAATTACTATATATTGTGGTACCGTGTTAGCCAGGAAAATTGATGTGAATACTTTTCTGCCTGCCCAATAACGACAAAAGTATTCTGGGAGTGATACCTTTATCGGCTAACCAGAAAGTAATATGTTTGCAGCTTTCAGAGCACAGTGGCTCCTTCTTCAGATAAGATTAGAAATAGATTAATAAGATGAAAGCACAACATTTAAAGAATACTACAGTAGGACATTTGTTAGGGGTGGGAATGTGAAGAGTCCATAGATAAGCCAAGGAAATCAAATTAGGCATTCTCTTAGGCCATGTTCACATGTTGCGTCGGGTCCCTGCGGGTTTTCCCGCAGCGGATTTGATAAATCTGCAGGGCAAACCCGCTGCGGTTATCCCTGCAGAATTATCACGTTTTGTCCTGCGGGTTCCGCTGCGGGATTTTACCCCTACTATTGATGCTGCATATGCAGCAATATGCAGCATCAATAGTAATGTTAAAAATAATAAAATCATGATATACTCACCCTCTGACGTCCCGATCTCCTCGGCGCTGCAGGCGGCGGTCCGGTTCCAAAGATGCTGTGCGAGAAGGACCTTCGTGATGTCACAGTCATGTGACCGCGACGTCACCGCAGGTCCTGGTCGCATAGCAAACCTGAGACCGGATGGCCGCGTGCAGCGCTGAGACTTCAGAGGTGAGTATAACATTATTTTTTATTTTAATTCTTTTTTTTACCACAAATATGGTTCCCGGGGCCTGGAGGAGAGTGTCCTCTCCTCCACCCCGGGTATAACCCGCACATTATCCGCTTACTTCCCGCATGGTGTGCACAGCCCCATGCGGGAAGTAAGCGGATCAATGCATTTCTGTGGGTGCAGAATCGCTGCGATTCTGCACAAAGAAGTGACATGCTGCGGGTTATAAACCGCTGCGTTTCTGCGCGGTTTTTCCCACAGCATGTGCACAGCAGTTTGCGGTTTCCATAGGGTTTACAGGTTACTGTAAACGCTATGGAAACTGCTGCGGACCCACAGCTGCAAAATCGCCGCGGTTCCGCGGTAAAAACCGCAACGTGTGCACATAGCCTAAAGGTACCGTCAGATTTAGCGATGCTGCAGCGATCTAGACAACGATGCGGATCGCTGCAGCATCACTGGAGAGCTGTCACACAGACAGCTCTCCAGCGACCAACTATGCGAAGGCCCCTGGAAACCAGGGTAAACATCGGGTTACTAAGCGCAGGGCCGCGCTTAATAACCCGATGTTTACCCTGGTTACCAGTGCTAATGTAAAAAAAAACAAATACTACATACTTACATTCCGGTGTCTGTCCCCCGGCGCTGTGCTTTCCTGCACTGTCAGCGCCGGCCTGCCATAAAGCACAGAGGTGATGTCACCGCTGTAATCTGCTTTACGGCAGGCCGGCGCTGACAGTGCAGGGAAGCACAACGCTGAGGGATGCAACAGACACCGGAATGTAAGTATGTAGTGTTTTTTTTTTTTACATGTACACTGGTAACCAGGGTAAACATTGGGTTACTAAGAGCGGCCCTGGGCTTAGTAACCCGATGTTTACCCTGGTTACCAGTGAAGACATCGCTGAATCGGCGTCACACACGCCGATTCAGCGATGTCAGCGGGTGATCCAGCGACGAAATAAAGTTCTGGACTTTCTGCTCCGACCAACGATGTCACAGCAGGATCCAGATCGCTGCTGCGTGTCAAACACAACGATATCGCTCTCCAGGACGCTGCAACATCACGGATCGCTAGCGATATAGTTGTGAAGTTGGCCAGAACTTTATTTCGTCGCTGGATCTCCCGCAGACATCGTTGAATCGGCGTGTGTGACGCCGATTCAGCGATGTCTTCACTGGTAACCAGGGTAAACATCGGGTTACTAAGCGCAGGGCCGCGCTTAGTAACCCGATGTTTACCCTGGTTACCAGTGTCAATGTAAAAAAAAAAAAACACTACATATTTACTTTCCGGTGTCTGTCCCCCGGCATTCTGCTTCCCTGCGTTCTGCTTCCCTGCACTGACTGAGCGCCGGCTGGCCGTAAAGCACAGCGGTGACTGGTGGCGCAGTGGTTAGCACAGCAGCCTTGCAGCGCTGGGGTCCTGGGTTCTAATCCCACCCAGGACAATATCTGCAAAGAGTTTGTATGTTCTCTCCGTGTTTGCGTGGGTTTCCTCCGGGCACTCCGGTTTCCTCCCACATTCCAAAGACATACTGATAGAGATTCTAGATTGTGAGCCCCATCGGGGACAGTGATGATAATGTGTGCAAAACTGTAAAGCGCTGCGTAATATGTTAGCGCTATATAAAAATAAAGATTATTATTATTATTATCTGCCCTGTTAAGGGCAGACCAAAAACCTGCAGTGCGCAGGCACCAGGAAAGGTCAGTGAGGCCCGGCGCCTGCGCACTGCAGTACTTAGCTCTGCGCTCAACAGGGTAAATCAGTACACCTGCACAGGAGTCCCGGCATGAAGCAAAGAAGAGTACGTCATCGTATGAAGATGGGAGGTGCCGGATCTGGACCGTAACGCCCATTGGACCCGAACCGAACTGGGACCGCCCCTGGGTGAGTATAATCTAACTCGTTTTTCTTATCTTTCAGGTTACATCGGGGACTTATCTACAGCATTACAGAATACTGTAGATAAGCCCCTGATGGCGGTGGCTGCAGTTTATAGGCGAATTTTAGGGTGACACGTTCCCTTTAATTTTCATCCCTTATCTCTCCAATTTTATCAACCTGTATATTTCTCTGTGTCTCACTCTTTCCTGTTCCGCCTGGGCTGGGGCATTAAGGTTGATTTTTTTTTAAATTACCTATGTAAACAGGTAACTGGGATGCAACATACAGATAATGCGTGGCAGGAGTAACCAACTAAAGCTATTTATTTCTCATAAATAAAGCACATAAATGAAAATATCAATTATGGAAATATGTTGATTCAGCCTTCGGTGCTTGACCTGCGGCATCAGGAAATCGGATCATGGCTGGTATAGACTTATGATCTTCTCCAGCGGAGTCTGGGTGATCAGCGTAGCCTGGACTTCAATGCCCGACCCACGATATCCCACATGTCGTGGTCTGCAACCACACTTCAGACACTTGACCTCTGCGTTCCACTGCTCACACGTCCTCCTTCTTTCACATTTTTTTTCACCAACTGACTTCCCACCTTGTTAACCCACCCTTTTATGCTTGATAACTGTGCCACAGCTGCCACCTAACCTGGTGCTCTCTTCAAATTCATCCCCACTAAAACGCTTCTTCCATCTTTCGGTTTCACTTTACTCAGCTTGCTCAGTAGATGGTGACACTTGGTCTCAAGTGCAGTGAAGCTTTGAGGAACCAAATAATTTATTCCCCACCCCCTTATATATACCCACATTGTTTGGCCATTTGTTATCACATGCTCTCTCAACCCTTTAGCTATTATAGGTACACTACTATGGCTAGGCAATGTGAACTATCTTCGAAGGCTCCTTTAAAATCATGTCCTAACTCTATTCTTGGATGATGTCCATTGATATTTTACTTTCATGGAAATCCCCTGGTCCCCTGGTGATAAGTGTTATGAACAGGTAATTCAGAACCACAATGGACATTGAAGTTCAGAGCACACAAAGTGACCTGACAATTACCAAAAACAAAGGACGAGCTCTGAGACGTGGGAACTCTGCTGACCGCAATCCCTAATCCTAACACACCACACTAGAGGTAGCCATGGATTGCGCCTATGCAACTCGGCACAGCCTGAGAAACTAACTAGCCCTGAAGATAGAAAAATAAGCCTACCTTGCCTCAGAGAAATTCCCCAAAGGAAAAGGCAGCCCCCCACATATAATGACTGTGAGTAAGATGAAAATACAAACACAGAGATGAAATAGATTTAGCAAAGTGAGGCCCGACTTACTGAATAGACCGAGGATAGGAAAGATAGCTTTGCGGTCAACACAAAAACCTACAAACGACCACGCAGAGGGGCAAAAAGACCCTCCGCACCGACTAACGGTACGGAGGTGCTCCCTCTGCGTCTCAGAGCTTCCAGCAAGCAAGAAAAACCAATATAGCAAGCTGGACAGAAAAAATAGCAAACAAAAATAACACAAGCAAAACTTAGCTTATGCAGGATAGACAGGCCAAAGGAAAGATCCAGGAGGAAGCAAGACCAATACTAGAACATTGACTGGAGGCCAGGATCAAAGCACCAGGTGGAGTTAAATAGAGCAGCACCTAACGACTTAACCTCATCACCTGAGGAAGGAAACTCAGAAGCCGCAGTACCACTCTCATCCACCAAAGGAAGCTCATAGACAGAATCAGCCGAAGTACCACTCTCGACCACAGGAGGGAGCTTGGCCACAGAATTCACAACAGATAAGCGTCAAAGTTCCGTGCATAGTTTACTTTTGGCTCCATGGCGATGTCAGTCCCCTTTCCTGTAAAAGTGTGTCATATGGGGCACTCCCTTGGAATGAAGTGGCACGCTCTCCTTCAGCAGAGGGACAGCTAAGGATTAGCTAGTCAATAAGACACTGAGAGATGGTGTCCTCATATCTATAGCAATGTATTGTATTAGCCTCCGGATAATAAGCTGAATGTATTACCCTGTAGGTTCTGACTGCTCCCTTGGATATGACATCAAGCTCCATGACTGGAACCGAGTCTGGCTCTGACCATGTCTATAATCTCTCAGTTGAGAATAGGTAAGCCCTCACTATGTAGCAGGTGGTGCCCTCTTCACTACAACGATAGGTCCCCTTTTCTGAATCCCCCACACATACACTCCCCTGGTTACTCCTTAATGCTAAGAAAGAAACTCATTGGGCGAGATGTAGTGGTTTTTGCAAATGAAGCCACGTTCAGTATTTGGTCAGTATTTTAGAATCAGTATTTGTAAGCCAAAACCAGGAGTGCAACAATCAGGGGAAAAGTATAATAGAAACACATGCACCACTTCTGTATGTTTCACCCACTCCTGGTTTTGGCTTACAAATACTGATGTAAAATACTGACCAAATATTGAGCATGCCCTTACAAAAAAGCAACATTCACACGTTCAGTATTTGGTCAGAATTTAACATCACTATTTGTAAACCAAAACCAGGACCACTATTACTGGGCAAATTTAGTTTCAATTGTTGCCTATAGTTACATCTGCTGTAATTATTTTACTTTTGTTTTTCTACCCATAGACATATGTGGTTTTAATATTATGTGCATCTGGGCTTATATATCTAATTCAAAGTTATATTTTAACTACTGTATATACTCGTGTATAAGTTGACCCGAGTATAAACTGAGGCACCTAATTTTGCTTCGAAAAACTGGGAAAACGTATTGACTCGAGTATAAGTCAGGTATGCATTGTCCCCTAATCCCTATTCTGGTATGCATTGTTCCTCATCCCCATCCTTGTATTCATGGTTCCTCATTCCCATCGTTGTATGCATGGCTCCTTATTTCGATCCTTGCATGCATGGCTCCCTATTCCCATCTTTGTATGTATGGCCCCCTTGGGAAAAGCATAAAAAAAATAAAAAGAACACATCCTTCTTAACTTCCCTGTGTGCCCTTGCAGCATATCGTTCTGGCTTCCAGCAACTCCTGTGGCCTGGCAATCACAAATCACCGCTCATTAAGATAATGAATATTCACGTCTCCACTCCCATAGGCGTGGAATGAATATTCATTCCCTTAATGAGCGGTGACATGTGATTGCCAGGCCGCAGGAGCTGCTTGAAGCTGGAACTAGATGCTGCGATGGCGAGCAGGGAAGGTAAGTAGGATGTTTTTTGTTTTTTTTAAAACTGGAAGCCGGTGGCTGCTGCTGTAACTGTGTGCGCGCTATAAGAGAAATTAATACTCATTGCCAGTGCAGTGAATATTCATTTCTCTTTAGCAACGGGCACAGACTTTAGTCGCAGCCGCTGGTTCTTGCCACCTTTGACCCCTCGCTACACCGCTCTCCCTCCACTGCCTTAAACTGGGACAATGACTCATGTATAAGCCGAGGGGGGATTTTCAGCACAAAAAGATGTGCTGAAAAACTCGGCTTATACACGAGCATATACTGTATTTTTCTCTTTGCTGGAACATCCTAAGACCACGTTCACACATTCAATATTTGGTCAGTATTTTACATCAGAATTTGTAAGCCAAAACCAGGAGTGGGTGAGAAATACAGAAGTGGCGACGTGTTTCTATTATACTTTCCATTTGACTTCTCCACTATTGATTTTCAGCTTACACATACCGATGTAAAATACTGACCAAATACCGAAAGTGTGAATATGGCGCCAAGTTAACTCCTTAGGTGCCAATACTTCGATTGCTAGTTCTCCGGAGAGGTGATATTAAAAATGAAATCATTTTACTACCCTCTGTAGGCGCTATTGCATCAGATGTCCAACTCAACATGGAAAATTTGGTGAAAGGAACGTCTTTAGATTTGAGAGTCCTCAGTGGTTGATATCTTTTAATGGCTAACTGAAAAGATGGTAATAAATTGTAAACGTTTGAGACTACTCAGGCATAGACTATGCCTGATGAAGAGACCTGAGTTGTCGCGAAAGCTTGCAATTTTTTACCATCTTTTCAGTTAGCATCTAAAAGGTATCAACCACTGAGGACTCTCAAATCTTATTTTTTTTTTATCAACTGGCTAACACGGTACAAAGATATACATCTTTTCTGTAGGAACTTTTTACGAACTCATAAACTGAGTAGTGGTGGGTAGGAATCGTCCCCACAAGTTGCTTTGCTAGCTCAGAAGTGGTATAAAAAATACTGAAAAGCAATGAACCTTGACAAGGGAAAAAAACAGAGCTGACCAGGTGAAAATACTGTATGATGTCTTCTTACTAAATTTACTATAATACCTTTGTAGAGACAGTAGACACAAAACAGACACCGGCAGCTGGAGCCGAATCTGCTTCTTGTCTCAGGGTCCTTTCATGAGACGGGAACCATTTCCCACTACTGATTATAAACACTTAAAAGTTACACAGGGTTCAAAAAAGCAAAAAGTGAAACTTCGACACGTAAAAGTGAAATGTTTTACACCAAATTAGCACTTGAACTTTAAACCTCAACATATCTCACACTTACAGTTGTATAGTAAAGACTTAATATTAATAATGGCTTCTTTCAATTAGTTCTCCTTAGAAGAAGGATGGTTGAGTTTGCTGTCAATGTGGTTACTTTGTTGCGCAGAATATTTTTTTCAAACACCCATAAAAATAAATTTAATATTTTCTTATGCCTTTATTTATATCTTTATTTACTCAATTAAAGTATTTCTGTGTTTAGAATGTTTTAGTTATCATTTCATTAATTAGATATTTACTCAATATTTCTTTTATTTAAAATTTATTTGCCTAGGAAATAGTCGATATTCACATTTTTAGTATCTGAAGCACATTTTTCTGCTGCAAAAAACAGAATGTTTACTTGAAAAAACACTGTAGAATCTGCACATTTTTAGCTGAATTTTTGTAGGCGTTTTTGATGCATTTTTATTTATTTACTAGCTGAAGAGCCCGGCGTTGCCTGGGCATAGTAAATATCTGTGGTTAGTTATAGCACCTCACTTCTCTTCTTTTCCCATCACGCCTCTCATTTTCCCAATCACATCTTTCATTTTCCCCCTCACATCTCTCATTTTCTCCCTCACTCCTCTCATTACCCCCTAACACTTGCCATTTCAACCTCACATCTGTCATTTTCTGATCACTCCACTATTTTCCTCACTCCTCTCATTTTGCACTCACACCTTTTCATTTTCACCTCACACCTCTCATTTTCACCTCATCACCTCAGTATATACATGTTTGTCATCTCCCTTATATATAGTATACATCTGTATGTCATCTCCTGTATATAGTATATACCTGTATGTCATCTCCCCTGTATATAGTATATACCTGCTGTGTGTCATCTCCCCTATATATAGTATATACCTGAATGTCATCTCCTTCTGTATATAGTATATACTTGTATGTCATCTCCTCCTGTATATAGTATATACCTGTGTATCATCTCCCCTGTATATAGTAAATATCTGTGTGTCATCTCCTCCTGTATATAGTATATACCTGCATGTCATCTTCTATATATAGCATATACCTGTATGTCATCTCCTCCTGTATATAGTATATACCTGTAGGTCATCTGCTCCTGTAAATAGTATATACCTGTGTGTCATCTCCTCCTGTATATAGTATATACCTGTATGTCATCTCCTCCTGTATATATATGTACCTGTATGTCATCTCCTCCTCTATATAGTATATACCTGTGTGTCATCTCTCCTGTATATAGTATATATCTGTGTGTCATCTCCCCTGTATATAGTATATACCTGTGTGTCATCTCCTCCTGTATTAGACCTCGTTCACACGTTATTTGCTCAGTATTTTTACCTCAGTCTTTGTAAGCTAAATTGGCAGCCTGATAAATCCCCAGCCAACAGGAAGCCCTCCCCCTGGCAGTATATATTAGCTCACACATACACATAATAGACAGGTCATGTGACTGACAGCTGCCGTATTTCCTATATGGTACATTTGTTGTAGTTTGTCTGCTTATTAATCAGATTTTTATTTTTGAAGGATAATACCAGACTTGTGTGTGTTTTAGGGCGAGTTTCGTTTGTCAAGTTGTGTGTGTTGAGTTGCGCGTGGCGACATGCAAGTAGCAACTTTTGTGAGATGAGTTTTGTGTGGCAACATGCGTGTAGCAACTTTTTGTGTGTCGAGTTGCATGTGACAGGTTAGTGTAGCAAGTTGTGTGCAGCAAGTTTTGCGCATGGCGAGTTTTGCGCGTAGCGAGTTTTATGTGTGGTGCCTTTTGAGTATGTGCAAGTTTTGTGTGAGGCAACTTTTGCATGTGTTGCAACTTTTGTGCATGTGGCAATTTTTCCGCGTGTGCAAGTTTTGTGTGTGGCGAGTTTTCCATGAGGTGAGTTTTGCACTTGTGGCGAGTTTTGCAAGAGCCTAGTTTTTGCATGTGGCGAGTTCTGCGCGTGGTGAGTTTTGAGTGGCGACTTTTGTGTTTCGACTTTTATGTGGCGAGATTGGTGTATGTGTGGTGAAATGTGTGCTGAGGGTAATATGTGTTCAAGCATGTGGTAGTGTGTGGCGCATTTTGTGTGTGTTCATATCCCCGTGTGTGGTGAGTATCCCATGTCGAGGCCCCACCTTAGCAACTGTACGGTATATACTCTTTGGCGCCATCGCTCTCATTCTTTAAGTCCCCCTTGTTCACATCTGGCAGCTGTCAATTTGCCTCCTACACTTTTCCTTTCATTTTTTCCCATTATGTAGATAGGAGCAAAATTGTTTGGTGAATTGGAAAGCACGGGGTTAAAATTTCACCTCACAACATAGCCTATGATGCTCTAGGGGTCCAGACATGTGACTGTGCAAAATTTTGTGGCTGTAGCTGCGACGCCTCCAACACTTTTCCTTTCAATTTTTCCCCATTATGTAGATAGGGGCAAAATTGTTTAGTGAATTGGAACGCGCGGGGTTAAAATTTCGCCTCACAACGTAGCCTATGACGCTCTCGGGGTCCAGACGTGTGACTGTGCAAAATTTTGTGGCTGTAGCTGCGACGGTGCAGATGCCAATCCCGGACATACACATACACACACACACATACACACACACACACATACACACATTCAGCTTTATATAGTAGATTTATTTTTTTCCTAATCATTTGAAAGAGGGAAAAACTTTGGATAAAAATGATAAAAATATTGAGATGATGCAGATATGGAAAAAAACAAAAACTCTTCTTTGGTTGAAATCAAAGGAAAAAATATATGCGATTTCAGAAATCTCATTCGCTTTACTGGAGAGGGAAAAAGTTGCAGGGACAACGCTGCAAAAATGCAACATGTAATCAAGGTCTAAGGTTATTTTTATATGAAAAATGATGAATAAGAGCTCAAAACAGTTATTTTGGCACTAGATGAAACCTGGTTAATGATGTGAATCCAACCTCTTACTCACGAATGTGGGAATTCATCCTTAGTCCATTTTGAAGTAACGCTGCCTCCTACTTGCCCTTTAAATTTGTAGACTTTTGGCCACAGAGAGGCATGTCTGCTAGAAATGGTCGCCTTGTCGTGGCTGGTGGGCTCACACAAATTGTCCATCTTATGTGCTAAACACCTTCAGTTAATAAGTATAGTCTATTTGTCCATCCATCCATCCATCCATCCATCCATCCATCCTTCCATCTTTCAGGAATAAATTGTAGAAAAATATTTCTCCTTACAATCAATCTTTTGCATGTTTCACCTTCATGGAAAGAAAGAAATGAAGTTGCAGTTTCAGAAGCAGCATTACATTACATTATGCCTAATTATTTGAAGGTTATCATTAAATTGTTCATTTCAGGTGTTCCCAGGCATTTCACAATAAGAACTTTGGTTTAATGTGTGTTACATTTCAATTATTTCCTAATACGACACCTAGGCATGATACAGCAGTAGGGTGTGTGCGATAAGGATATGTAATTTACTTTATAGTCGGTGCTGCCTGCATCATGTACAATGACGGTGCACCGCCTCCGCTACCTGGGAGGTCCTCAATTACATTTTATAGGGCATGCGCTGAGGCAATACACCCAAACCTCACGCTGGCAACATAAGAATATGAACAGCAGGTAAAAGGGATGGCTCTTTCCACTCATACACATATAGTAAGTGCACAATCATAACCAGAAATGCGTGACACTTTAGTTTAGGCAGACCTGTGCCGATGACCATATATCAGTCCCAGTGCTAGCCAGCAAAACATTAGATCATATTTTGCTATGGGGCCATACATACAGTTAGGTCCATATATATTTGGACAGAGACAACATTTTTCTAATTTTGGTTATAGACATTACCACAATGAATTTTAAACAAAACAATTCAGATGCAGTTGAAGTTCAGACTTTCAGCTTTCATTTCAGGTATCCACATTAAAATTGGATGAATGGTTTAGGAGTTTCAGCTCCTTAACATGTGCCACCCTGTTTTTAAAGGGACCTAAAGTAATTGGACAGATTCAATAATTTTAAATAAAATGTTCATTTTTAGTACTTGGTTGAAAACCCTTTGTTGGCAATGACTGCCTGAAGTCTTGAACTCATGGACATCACCAGACGCTGTGTTTCCTCCTTTTTGATGCTCTGCCAGGCCTTCACTGCGGTGGTTTTCAGTTGCTGTTTGTTCGTGGGCCTTTCTGTCTGAAGTTTAGTCTTTAACAAGTGAAATGCTGCTCAATTGGGTTGAGATCGGGTGACTGACTTGGCCATTCAAGAATATTCCACTTCTTTGCTTTAATAAACTCCTGGGTTGCTTTGGCTTTATGTTTTGGGTCATTGTCCATCTGTAGTATGAAACGACGACCAATCAGTTTGTCTGCATTTGGCTGGATCTGAGCACACAGTATGTCTCTGAATACCTCAGAATTCATCCGGCTGCTTCTGTCCTGTGTCACATCATCAATAAACACAAGTGACCCAGTGCCACTGGCAGCCATGCATGCCCAAGCCATCACACTGCCTCCGCCGGGTTTTACAGATGATGTGGTATGCTTTGGATCATGAGCTGTACCACGCCTTCGCCATACTTTTCTCTTTCCACCATTCTGGTGGAGGTTGATCTTGGTTTCATCTGTCCAAAGAATGTTCTTCCAGAACTGTGCTGGCTTTTTTAGATGCTTTTTAGCAAAGTCCAGTCTAACCTTTTTATTCTCGATGCTTATGAGTGGCTTGCACCGTGCAGTGAACCCTCTGTATTTACTTTCATGCAGTCTTCTCTTTATGGTAGATTTGGATATTGATACGCCGACCTCCTGGAGAGTGTTGGTCACTTGGTTGGCTGTTGTGAAGGGGTTTCTCTTCACCATGGAGATTATTCTGCGATCATCCACCACTGTTGTCTTCCGTGGGCGCCCAGGTCTTTTTGCATTGATGAGTTCACCAGTGCTTTCTTTCTTTCTCAGGATGTACCAAACTGTAGATTTTGCCACTCCTAATATTGTAGCAATTTCTGGGATGGGTTTTTTCTGTTTTCGCAGCTTAAGGATGGCTTGTTTCACCCGCATGGAGAACTCTTTTGACCAGATGTTTACTTCACAGCAAAACCTTCCAAATGCAAGCACCACACCTCAAATCAACTCCAGGCCTTTCATATGCTTAATTGAGAATGACATAACGAAGGGATTGCCCACACCTGTCCATGAAATAGCCTTGGAGTCAATTGTCCAATTACTTTTGGTCCCTTTAAAAACAGGGTGGAACATGTTAAGGAGCTGAAACTCCTAAACCCTTCATCCAATTTTAATGTGGATACCCTCAAATGAAAGCTGAAAGTCTGAACTTCAACTGCATCTGAATTATTTTGTTTAAAATTCATTGTAGTAATGTCTATAACCAAAATTAGAAAAATGTTGTCTCTGTCCAAATATATGTGGACCTAACTGTATGTCCTATATTTTTCCTTGGACAGAGACAGTCTGGGGAAATAATCACAGGATGTCTGATTACACTCGGCCATGCAAGTAGATAAGTCCATGGAAAACATTGGACAGCGCTCGGATGACATCGGAGTGCAGTGTGATTTCCACAGAATGGAGAAGATGGAGGAGATTTTTTTCTATTTCAGCTCCTCGTAAAAGAGCATTAGAGCACACTATGATCGCTATCTGATCAAACTCTGATCAGAGTGTGATTAGCATTGTTGCCCATTTCTCTCGGACGAGAGAATATCCACACATGTGATCCGAACCTAACTCTCATTGAATGGGGAACAATATGCATATATTATATTAATGAACTAGATTCATTTGAGATGGGAATTTTTAAGCAGGTGCTCACAAGCCACCTTCCTTGCAGGACCTTGAAGGACCCTGCAGCCATCTTGGGCCCAGGGGTCTCCATGGAGACCATCAGAACAACACAATCGCATCAGGTTGTTCTGATGGGAGCACTAAGGGAGCCTCCTCCCTGTGTGCGATCTTCTCGATGCCGCTGTCTGTATTGACAGCGGCATCAGAGGGGTTAACCGCCCACAATCAGTGATAGCACCGATCATGGGCATTACTGCAGGGTGTCAGCTCTAACACAGAATTGACACCCGCTCCCTATTGCTGCGGTGCTCAGCGTGAGGCCGCGTGATCGCTGCGCCATACCTATACTGCAGTTTGCGGGAACTCAACTCCCACAAAGCAGTGTAGCTATGCCACATCTCAAGGAGGGGTTAAAGAGAATCTGACCTTTTATACATAACCTTTACACATAACCTATAGAGCATGGTCTTGCTCACTCATCCCACATAACAAGTTAACACTGCTTCTCATGCACATGCCAGCCTCATGTGTGAAGGAAGTGGCCTGATTCTCATGTGCAGTAACTTGCTATCCACTGTTTTTGAAAAAATGGTTTCCCTTTATCAGTGTTTGTCAGCACTACAAGTCCTGGTCCGTCGCCTTCCATCTTCATGCGATGACGTCCTCTGCCTTGTTTGCTGTTGCGGCTCCTGCGCAGGCGCACTTTATCTGCTCTGTTGAGGGCAGAGCAAAGTACTGCAGCGCGCAGGCGCCAGAAAAGGTCAGAGAAGCCCAGCGCCTGCACACTGCAATACTTTACATTGCCCTCAACAGGGCAGATAAAGTACGCCTGCGCAGGAGCCGTGACAGGAAGCAAGGAAGAGGATGCCATCTTATGAAGATGGGAGGCACCGGACCGCAATGCCCTTCGGACCGGACTGCACCGGGACCACCCCTGGGTGAGTATAATCTAAGTTCTTTTTCTTATCTTTCATGTTACATCGGAGGCTTATCTACAACATTACAGAAACCTGTAGATAAGCCCCTGTTGCAGGTGGCTGCAGCTTATACACTGTGCGCAGAATTATTAGGCAAGTTGTATTTTAGAGGATTATTTTTATTATTGATCAACAACTATGGTCTCAATCAACCCAAAAGACTCATAAATATCAAAGCTTAATATTTTTGGAAGTTGGAGTGGGGTTTTGTAGATTTGGCTATCTTAGGAGGATATCTGTTTGTGCAGGTAACTATTACTGTGCAGAATTATTATGCAACTTAATTACAACCAAATATATTCCCATCTCACTTGTTTATTTTCACCAGGTAAACCAATACAACTGCACAAAATTTAGAAATAAATATTTCTGACATGCAAAAACAAACCCCCCAAAAATTAGTGACCAATATAGCCACCTTTCTTTATGATGACACTCAACAGCCTTCCATCCATAGATTCTGTCAGTTGCTTGATCTGTTAACGATGAACATTGCGTGCAGCAGCCACCACATCCTCCAGACACTGTTCCGAGAGGTGTACTGTTTTCCCTCCCTGTAGATCTCACATTTTATGAGAGACCACAGGTTCTCTATGGGGTTCAGATCAGGTGAACAAGGGGGCCATGTCATTATTTTTTCTTCTTTGAGACCTTTACTAGCCAGCCACGTTGTGGAGTAGTTGGAGGCATGTGATGGAGCATTGTCCTGCATGAAAATCATGTTTTTCTTGAACAATACCAACTTCTTCCTGTACCACTGCTTGAAGAAGTTGTCTTCCAGAAACTGGCAGTAGGTCTGGGAGTTGAGCTTCACTCCATCCTCAACCTGAAAAGGTCCCACAAGTTCATCTTTGATGATACCAGCCCATACCAGTACCCCACCTCCACCTTGCTGGCGTCTGAGTTGGAGTGGAGCTCTCTGCCCTTTACTGATCCAGCCTCTGGCCCATCCATCTGGCCCATCAAGAGTCACTCTCATTTCATCAGTCCATAAAACCTTTGAAAAGTCAGTCATAAGATATTTCTTGGCCCAGTCTTGAAGTTTTATTTCTTGTTCAATGGTGGTAGTTTTTCAGCCTTCCTTCCCTTGGCCATGTCCCTGAGTATCGCACACCTTGTGCTTTTTGTTACTCCAGTAACATTGCAGCTCTGAAATATGGCAAAACTGGTGGCAAATGGCATATTGGCAGCTTCACACTTGATTTTCCTCAATTCATGAGCAGTTACTTTGTGCCTTTTTTGCCCAAAACGCTTCTTTCGACCCTGTTGGCTATTTGCCATGAAGCACTTGATTGTTCGGTGATCATGCTTCTTCAAAAGTTTGGCAAGTTCAAGACTGCTGCATCCCTCTGCAAGACGTCTCACAATTTTGGACTTTTCAGAGCCCGTGAAATCTCTCTTCTGACCCATTTTTCCAAAGGAAAGGAAGTTATTTAATAATTAAGCACACCTTATATAGGGTTTTGATGTCATTAGACAACACCCCTTCTCATTACAGAGATGCACATCACCTGATTTACTTAATTGGTAGTTGGATCTCAAGCCTGAACAGCTTGGAGTAGGACAACATGTATAAAAGGTTTCATGTGTACAAAACACAACTTGCCTAATAATTCTGCTCACAGTGCATACAAAAAAACTAGATGACAGATTCCCTTTCACACTATAGCTTTTGGACTGGCCAGAGTCACAAATCCCAGGAATAAAATAGGATTGATGCTATCAAGCATGACCTGCAACAAATGTGCAGACCCATCTAGGTATAGAAGCAAAAACCGGCACAGGTGTTGCAGTAAATTGGGATTGCCAGTGGACCCAACGAAGTATGAGAGGAGCCAAGAGTGAGCATGACAATGTCTACACAGGGATGGCCCATGAGTACAAAATTGGTTTGAAAAAATGTGATTTGTTCTATTGTTATACTTGATTTAGAAGCATAATAAAAAGTAAATGGTCTTTTTTCGAGTAACGGCAAACCAAGTGGCCATTCAACAGTGTAGTAGACGACAACTTATTGCCATGAATACTGTCTTTCTCATAATGCTGCATAGAACCAAGGATCCAGAATATAGGTTTTTGTTAATGCCATGCAAGATGCATTCCTACTGACTTACAACCTTTAAAACACAAATTTAGCTCCTCTTATCTCAGCTCTGAAAGGCATGTATGACCCTATTACCAGTGGACATTTTGGATGAAGTACAAAATGCAAATATGCAACGTCTGGAAAAATTTAGATTTTCTTAACACTTTGCTTCTGTAACACTCTGTACAACTAATTGGACAGGGAAGGTATGTCACAAAATATTATGTTTAGAGCTACTTGAAAGATATTTTGGCAAAACAGATGTCCTTGCCCTGGCCCCATTTCATGTAATTATATGTCCATATTTATATGGATAGCTTTCAAAGTAGTGCATGTTTCTAAAATGATTTCTCCTCGATTTGCTCTAGAGAATACTATACTAAGAATCATATATCATATTTATATGGATCTCACCAATCTCCTATTTCCTAGCCTGACAAAAACTTGAGTGTTTGTGAGATTGTGCCAGATCAGTTAAAAACTTCACAAGACGTTTGGTGGACGCTTCCTGAGCAGTAATGTCATTTTCACCAAGACGTGAGTGAGGTCAACTGCAGTAAACTTAAAGTTAATGAACACATATTGTACTGTGCACGTTCCAGCCATTTATATGCCATATTAATACCGATTCATTGGCTCAATGATAACTTTTTATTAACTCATTTCTGCCAAGGTCGTAGATAAGGTCACAGAGTCAAAATGTAGAGTCTCATCCATTCGAACATCGAAAACAGTTTCAAAAAGTCTTGGCAACTAATTCTTGTTTCCTCTTTTAAGGCCTTATTCAGACACCAGTTTCTGATATACCAGAAAGATGGACCTTTTTCTTCTGATTTTCATCAGTGTGTCATCAGATTTTCAGTTTTTTAGAGTTTAGTGATGAGAGAGTATGCTTGTTACTCGAGTTTCTCCAAGCATGCTCAGGTGGTCTTTGAGTATTTCGGCATGATCAGAGATTTAGTTTGCTTGACAGCTGGAATACATGTGGGGGTTGCTTAACAAATAGGCAACCCCCACATATACTCAGGCTGGCTAGCAGCTGCGGTGACATAAACTAAGTCGCCGAGCACACCGAAATACTCGGAGACCACCAGAGCATGCTCGGAGAAACCCGAGTAACGAGCATACTCCTTCATCACTAGTAGAGTTTCATAATTTTTTTTCACTAATGAGAAAAGAAAAATATTCTCCACCTTCTATCAGTCAGTGAAAAGCGGACAGCCCATAAATGGTATCCGAAATCTGGCATATTTTTTCACGGACCCACAGCCTTGCATTGATGACACTCGGATTAATGTGGGACATGTCTCTATTATTTTACACAGACCACTTTGTCCGAGGAATAAATCACTCACATGTGAACGTACCATAGACCATCACATGTATTTATTTTTTTACTCACCTATATAGCACCATTAATTCCGCAGCGCTTTACAGACATTATTGGCACTGTCTCCATTGGGACCCACAATCTAGAATTCCTACCAGGATATCTTTGGAGTGTGGGAAGAAACTGGAAAACCCTAAGGAAACACATGAGAACACAGAGAGAAGATACAGACTCCTTGGAGGTGTTGTCATTGGTGGGATGTGAGCTCAGGACCCCACCGCTGCAACGCAACAGTGCATGAGCCACCATGTTGCATGACTGCTATTCATGAAAAAAGTGGATAGCACTTGTACGTGAAAGACTGACATGTGCATGAGGTCTAAGGGCAATTCTTTATCTTGACAAGCGGCAATTAGAGCTGATCATTGTTACAAGGGCACTAATAGTGGCAGGCTGGCAGCTCCAGTTATTCAACACTTGCGAAAAAGAATGTAATAAAAAAATGTCAGGCAGATGGGTACACAAACAGAAAGCAAAAAGGTGTGGTGTGTAATGATGTCAAATTGTACTACTAAAGCAGGTGTGCAAAAACATAGAGTTTATATTTTTTGTTCTATTTTTCTAACAAAATTAAATCCCTTCCTAAACAAGACAAAATAAGAAATGTTAGATAAGTACACGACCAAAAAGCTAGCCAGCTCCTACAACAGGGAGCTTTATTGGTGTAGTGTGTACAGATGTAAAACTTGACTAGTAAAACAGATATAATAAAGAAAATAACTTTTTACATACACACTTTGTGAGGCAAACATTTGCAATTACATGTTTGCTTTTTTGGGAATTTTCTTTTGTATTTGATAAAAAAAACACGGTTATTTCCCCTTCACAAAAACAAATCCACAAGAAATACAAAACCTCAGGGCAGTCCTTGTGACAATTAAGCATACTGTCCGACACTGTAAAAATATTGTGCTGCCTTACTGATGCTTTCTAGTTCATTAACCATTTCCAATCCAATTTATTTACGATTTTTTAAAACACATAGCCTGCAACAAACTAAAAAGACTACAAGCTATGCTATCTGCTGGCTTAAGTCAGAACAAATGCAGCAGCAGCAAAAAAAAAAAAATGAGTTGGTCGTATTACGACATTGGTAGCAGGAAGGAAAATAACATTGTCGGACGCGGTCAGACATTGGATTATAAAGCTATGTGCACACGTAGAATGGTCCACTGTGGATTTTTCCACAGCGGATTTGATAAATCCGCATTGAAAAACCGCTGCCTTTTTTACTGTGGATTTATCACGTTTTCTATTCCGGATTCCGCTGCGGATTTACATCTGCAGTTTTCTATTGGAGCAGATGTAAAAATGCTGCGGATTCCGCAGCAAAATCTGCATCGTGTGTACATACCTTAAAGGGTTAAGACAGAAGAAAAACAAGTGTCTCTCTCGTTATCAATTGAATTTCCTCATTATTTGCAGATTACTACTCTAATCTTCTTCAGGCTGCAGTTATTCAACACATTACTGTCTGATGTACTTGTCTAGTGTTTTATCTTTCTTTTCTTCTCTATTGCTGAGCTGTGAGCTCTGACATACTCTTGCTATCTTAGGCTACGTTCACATTAGCGTTCCGCTAATGTGCGTCGCTGTTGCGTCGGCGACGCGCCCCTATGTTTAACATGGGGGACGCGTGCGTTTTTTTTGTTGCGTTTTCCGACACGTGCGTCGTTTCCGACGCTAGCGTCGGACGCAAGAAAATGCAACAAGTTGCATTTTTCGTGCGTCCGATTTTCGTCAAAAAACGACGCACGCGTCGCAAAACGCAGAGTTTTTGCGTGCGTTTGCGCGCGTTTTTTTGTGCGTCGTGCGTTGCGTCGCCGACGCAGCGGCGCGCAACGCTAATGTGAACGTAGCCTTAAGGCTATGTTCACACATTGTGTGCGTTTTTGATGCACTTTTTTCTTAAGGCATTTTTTTGTGTCGCTTTTTGCAGCATTTTTGTCAGGGCACATTTGCCTCTTGTGCATGCTGATAAAGTTTAGTGCAAAAAAAGAAATCTGATTTTACATAATTTAGGTTTTGGCACAAAAAAGCAACAAAAACTCATACCTGTATTTTTTAAGAGTTTTCTCAGCGTTTCATTCACCACCCATTGATTTCGATTGGTGAAAAAAAATGCTAAAAAAATGCTGAAAGAAGTGACATGCAGTGGCGTATCTAGGGGGGGGGGGGTGCAGCCGGGGCATGTGCCCTGGGCGCAGCCGGCAGGAAGGCACAGTCGGGCCGCCTAAAGCGGTGGTCCGCAGTGTCTCCCCTGGCGGCTGCATTCTGCTGCCCCCCGCACTGGGAGTCAGCTGTTCTCTGTGAGAAGCTGCAGCGCGCCGGCTCCCAGTGTTCAATTGTACTGCATCTGAGATGCGAGTACAATTGAAGCTCTGACTGCTGGGTCAGAGCGACGCCAGCAGCGTGATCAGGTCATGTGATCACGCTGCTGACGTCACTTGCCCGCGCTGCAGAGCAGAGGCAGAGCAGCAGAGGTAGATCGGTGGTAAGTTCTCCAGTGGAGCTGAAGACACCGAAGATGCAGGGGGGGGCATTTAATGTGAGTGGGAATAGGGGGGATATATTGTGGGGGGGAATTAATGTGAGTGGGGATGGGGGGATTTGGTGTGGGGGGATTTAATGTGAGTGGGGATGGTGGGATATATTATTGGATAGGGAGATTTAATATGAGTGGAAATGAGGGGATTTATTGTGGGGTAGGGATTTAATGTGAGTGGAGATGGGGGATTTATTGGAGGAGAGATTTAATGTGAGTGGGGATGGGGGGATTTATTATTGGATGGGGGAGATTTAATATGAGTGGAGATGGGGGGATTTATTGTGTGTGGGGAGAATTGGAGTGGAGAGATGGGGGATTGAATGTGTGTGGGGGGAGATTTGTCATGGGGATTTAATGTGTGGGGGAGATTTGTCATGGGGATGGGGGATTTAATGTGTGGGGTGATATTTGGAGTGGGGATGGGGGGATTTAATGTGTGGGGGAGATTTGTCATGGGGATGGGGGTGCTTAATGTGTGGGGTGATATTTGGAGTGGGGATGGGGGATTTAATGTGTGGGGTGATATTTGAAGTGGGGATGGGGGATTTAATGTGTGGGGTGATATTTGGAGTGGGGATGGGGGATTTAATGTGTGGGGTGATATTTGAAGTGGGGATGGGGGATTTAATGTGTGGGGGAGATTTGAGGACACAAAATGAAGAGCAAAGGGGGAGATGGGGGGCATGTATGAGGAAACAATACTGGGGAATGGGGGCATATATGAGGAAACAGTATGGGGGGATGGGTGCAGACAGTTTGGAGAGCAAACGGGGGAATGTATGCAGACACAGTATGAGTAGCAATGTGAAAAACGTAAGTGGACAGAGTACAGGGAGTGAGGGTGTTGGGATGTGTGCATGCGTAGCATGGGGGACAGTGTAAGGGCAAAGCCAGGAGGGGACAGTATACCAAGGAGGGGGAGTGTGATGAGAGAGTACAGTAAAAATACTGAGCCCTATAGGGGGGACACAGTGTGCGAGGACAGTGTGAAAATGGGGGCCGGTATGGAAAGGGGAGGTCCATGGAAAGAGCATGTATCATAAGAGGTACAGTGTGGGGGTCATATTTTATGTAGACAAAATAATGAGTGGCAATTTTTCATTCAGGAGCATTATAATGACACTTGTATCTTTAAGGGCATCATGTGGAGATTTTCTGCAAAAGAGCGGAGAAGATGGAAGTCTGCTGCGACGGCTGTGGATGAGAAAACTCATCATGGAGTACAGACAGCCCCCTCATGCCCTCTCCTGCTCCCACTTGCTAACACTATCTCTGCTCCTTCTTACTGCTGGTGATATCTCTCCAAATCCTGGTCCTCCTCACCATATTCCCACAGTCAGTTCTACCTGCCGTCCATGCTCTAGCACAAACTTCCGTAACCTCTCTAACCTTATACCCATTCGCCCAGCCCCCGCCTCCCCAGTCCCACTAACAGGAGCTCTGTGGAACGCTCGCTCTGTCTGCAACAAGCTCTCCTACATCCAAGATCTCTTTGTTACTACCAAACATTCCTTCCTCGCCATCACCAAAACCTGGCTCACCCCTTCTGACACAGTCTCCCCTGCTGCACTTTCTTACGGTGGCTTCCACCTTTCCCACACACCCCGCCCCAGCAGCAAACATGGCGGAGGAGTTGGTTTTCTCCTGTCAGATAACTGCTCCTTCACTCCAATCCCACTGCCACCCTCTGTTACCCTCCCTTCCTTTGAGGTGCACTCTATGCGCATCTACTCCCCCACCAACCTCCAACTGGCTGTCATTTACCGCCCCCCAGGGCCAGCCACCACCTTCTTTGACCACTTCACCACCTGGCTTCTTCATTTCCTTTCTGCGGACATTCCCACTATCATCATGGGCGACTTCAACATCCCCATTGACACTTCCCTCTCAGCTGCCACTAAACTTCTAACTCTCACTTCCTCCTTCGGCCTCACTCAATGGTCCTCTGCAGCCACACACAAAGACGGTCACACACTGGACCTCATCTTCACCCGCCTTTGTTCACTATCTAACCTCTCTAACTCACCTCTTCCACTCTCTGACCACAACTTTCTCACATTCTCATCTCTCTCCACTCCATGTCTACAATCCCCACCCCACAAACTTTCACACCCTCGCAGAAATCTTAAACATCTTGACCTACATTCATTCTCTGAATCCCTCCTCCCCCTCACAGGCATAAGTTCCACACACAATGCGGATGACGCTGCTGCTCTATATAACACCACAATAGCTGTAGCTTTGGAATCTGCTGCCCCACTTACACATACCAAAGCTCGCAAAATTAACAGACAGCCCTGGCACACCAGCCTGACCAAAGAACTGAGGCGAGCTTCCAGGGCTGCTGAGCGCAGATGGAAAAGATCCCACTCTAACGAGCACTTCATCGCATTCAAACAGTCCCTCACTACTTTCAAGACCACACTCGCCACAGCTAAACAAACGTAATTCTCATCTCTCATATCCTCTCTCTCACAACCCTAAACAGTTATTCAACACCTTCAATTCTCTCCTCCGTCCCCCAGCATCTCCTCCCTCCCCACTTATCTCCGCTGAAGACTTTGCCTCATTTTTCAAGCAGAAGATTGATAGCATTAGAGACAGTTTTGGTCAACAACCCCCAGAGCCCTTCCTCCCGATTTCCCAGCCATCCACCTCCAAAACCAACTTCTCCACCATTACAGAAGATCAACTCTCCACTCTACTCTCAAGATCGCATCTCACCACCTGTGCACTTGACCCACTCCCATCCCACCTCATCCCAAACCTCACCACAGTCTTCATCCCAAACCTAACCCATCTCTTCAACCTATCACTAACAACTGGTGTATTCCCCTCAAGCTTTAAACATGCCTCCATCACACCTATCCTCAAAAATCCCTCTCTTGACCCATCCTCTGTATCTAGCTATCGCCCTATATCACTTCTCCCCTATGCCTCCAAACTACTGGAACAACACATTTACCTTGAACTGTCCTCCCATCTCTCTTCTTGCTCCCTCTTTGACCGCCTACAATCTGGCTTCCGGTCACACCATTCCACCGAAACTGCCCTAACTAAAGTCACCAATGACCTCCTAACCGCCAAGAGCAAGCGACACTACTCTGTCCTCCTCCTCCTCGACCTGTCGGCTGCCTTTGACACAGTGGACCATTCCCTATTATTACAAACCCTCTCATCCCTTGGCATCGCAGACTTGGCCCTATCCTGGATCTCATCATGCCTAACAGACCGGACATTCAGTGTCTCCCACTCACACACCACCTCCTCACCTCGCCCTCTATCTGTCGGAGTCCCACAAGGTTCAGGCCTTGGGCCCTTGCTCTTCTCCATTTACACTTTTGGCCTGGGACAGCTCATAGAATCTCATGGCTTTCAGTGTCACCTCTACGCTGACGACACACAGATCTACATCTCTGGACCAGATATCACCTCCCTTCTAACCAGAATTCCTTAATGTCTGTCTGCTATTTCATCCTTCTTCTCCACTAGATTTCTAAAACTTAACATGGACAAAACAGAATTCATCATCTTTCCCCCATCTCACGCGACCCCCCCAACGAACCTATCCATTACAGTAAATGGCTGCCCACTCTCCCCAGTCCCACAAGCTCGCTGCCTCGGGGTAATCCTTGACGCTGATCTCTCCTTCAAACCACATATCCAAGCCCTTTCCACTTCCTGCCACTTTCAACGCAAAAATATTTCACGAATCCGTTCATTCCTCAACCATGAATCTGCAAAAACCCTAGTCCATGCCCTCATCATCTCTCGCCTTGACTACTGCAACCTCCTGCTCTGTGGCCTCCCCTCTAACACTCTCGCACCCCTCCAATCTATTATAAACTCTGCTGCCCGACTAATCCACCTGTCCCCCCGCTATTCCCCGGCCTCTCCCCTCTGTCAATCCCTTCATTGGCTCCCCATTGCCCAGAGACTCCACTACAAAACCCTAACCATGACGTACAAAGCCATCCACAACCTGTCTCCTCCATACATCTGTGACCTCGTCTCCCGGTACTTACCTACCCGCAACCTGCGATCCTCACAAGATCTCCTACTCTACTCCCCTCTTATCTCCTCTTCCCACAATCGTATACAAGATTTCTCTCGCGTATCACCCCTACTCTGGAACCCTCTACCACAACACATCAGACTCTCGCCTACCATCGAAACCTTCAAAAAGAACCCACCTCTTCAGACAAGCCTACAACCTGCAGTAACCACCGATCAACCAAACCGCTGCATGACCATCTCTACCCTCACCTACTGTATTCTCACCCATCCCTTGTAGATTGTGAGCCTTCGCGGGCAGGGTCCTCATTCCTCCTGTACCAGTTATGACTTGTATTGTTTAAGATTATTGTACTTGTTTTTATTATGTATACCCCTCCTCACATGTAAAACGCCATGGAATAAATGGTGCTATAACAATAAATAATAATAATAATAATGGAGTCTGGACAAGATGAAGAAAAGGAGAACGGCTCGAGAGATGATGTCATCTATAAGGTACCTGGATGTAAATGTTATTTGTGATACTAACTAACTCTCATGTTTTTATTTATGTTAGGAGCATTAACCCCTTCACCCCAAAGCCTGTTTTCACCTAAGTGACAGGGCCAATTTTTACAATTCTGACCACTGTCACTTTATGAGGTCATAACTCTGAAACGCTTCAACGGATCCTGGTGATTCTGACACTGTTTTCTCGTGACATATTGTACTTCATGATAGTGGTAAAACTTCTTCGATATGACTTGCATTTATTTGTGAAAAAAACAAAAATTTGTCGGAAATTATGAAAATTTAGCAATTTTCAAACTCTTAGTTTTTATGCCCTTAAATTAGAGAGTTATATCACATAATATAGTTAATAAACAACATTTCCCACATGTCTGCTTTACATCAGCACAATTTTGGAAACATAATTTTTTTTTGTTAGGACGTTATAAGGGTTAAAAGTTGACCAGCGATTTCTCATTTTTGCAACAAAATTTGCAAAACCATTTTTTTACGGACCACCTCACACTTGAAGTGACTTTGAGGGGTCTATATGACAGAAAATGCCCAAAAGTGACACCATTATAAAAACTGTACCCCTCAAGGTACTCAAAACCACATTCAAAAAGTTTATTAACCCTTCAGGTGCTTCACAGGAATTTTTTGAATGTTTAAAAAAATTGAACATTTAACTTTTTTTCACAAAATTTTTACTTCAGGTCCAATTTGTTCCATTTTACCAAGGGTAACAGGAGAAATTGGACCACAAAAGTCATTGTACAATTTGTCCTGAGTACGCCGATACCCCATATGTGGGGGTAAACCACTGTTTGGGCACATGGCAGAGCTCGGAAGGGAAGGAGCGCCATTTGACTTTTCAATGCAAGATTTGCTGGAATTGAGATCGGAGCCCATGTCACGATTGGAGAGCCCCTGATGTGCCTAAACAGTGGAAACCCCCACAAGTGACACCATTTTGGAAAGTAGACCCCCTAAGGAACTAATCTAGATGTGTGGTGAGCACTTTGAACCTCCAAGTGCTTCACAGAAGTTTATAATGTAGAGCCGTAAAAAAATTTTTTTTATTAATTTTCAAAAAAAATGATCTTTTTGCCCCAAATTTTTTATTTTCCCAAGGGTAAAAGGATAAATTGGACCCCAAAAGTTGTTGTGCAATTTGTCCTGAGTACGTCGATACTTCATATATGGGGATAAACCACTGTTTGAGCGCATGGCAGAGCTCGGAAGGGAAGGAGTGCCATTTGACTTTTCAATGCAAAATTGGCTGGAATTGAGATCGGACGCCATGTCGCATTTGGAGAGCCCCTGAAGTGCCTTAACAGTGGAAACCCCCCACAAGTGACCCCGTTTTGGAAAGAAGACCCCCTAAGGAACTTATCTAGATGTGTGGTGAGCACTTTTAATCCCCAATTGTTTCACTAAAGTTTAGAATGTAGCATTGTGAAAATTAAAAAATCATTTTTTCTTTCCACAAAATGATGTTTTAGCCCGCAATTTTTTTTTTCCCAAGGGTAACAGGAGAAATTGGACCACAAATGTTATTGTCCAATTTGTCCTGAGTACGCTGATACCCCACATGTGGGGGGGAACCACCGTTTGAGTGCATGGCAGAGCTCGGAAGGGAAGGAGCACCGTTTGAAATGCAGACTTAGATGGAATGGACTGCAGGTGTCATGTTGCATTTGCAGAGCCCCTGATGTACCTAAACAGTAGAAACCCACCACAAGTGACCCCATATTGGAAACTAGACCCCCCAAGGAACTTATCTAGATGTGTTGTGAGAGCTTTGAACCAACAAGTGTTTCACTACAGTTTATAACGCAGAGCCGTGAAAATAAAAAATATTTTTTTTCCACGAAAATGATATTTTATCCCCTATGTTTTTATTTTCCCAAGGGTAACAGGACAAATTGGACCCCAAAAGTTGTTGTCCAACTTGTCCTGAGAACGCTGATACCCCATATGTTGGGGGGAACCACTGTTTGGGTGCACGGCAGAGCTCGGAAGGGAAGGAGCGCCATTTGAAATGCAGACTTAGATGGATTGGTCTGCAGGCGTCATGTTGCATTTGCAGAGCCCCTGATGTACCTAAACAGTAGAAACCCACCACAAGTAACCCCATATTGGAAACTAGACCCCCCAAGGAACTTATCTAGATGTGTTGTGAGAGCTTTGAACCAACAAGTGTTTCACTACAGTTTATAACGCAGAGCCGTGAAAATAAAAAATATTTTTTTTTCCACGAAAATGATATTTTATCCCCTATGTTTTTATTTTCCCAAGGGTAACAGGACAAATTGGACCCCAAAAGTTGTTGTCCAACTTGTCCTGAGAACGCTGATACCCCATATGTTGGGGGGAACCACTGTTTGGGCACACAGGAGAACTCGGAAGGGAAGGAGCCCTGTTTTACTTTTTCAAAGCAGAATTGGCTGGAATTGAGATCGGACGCCATGTCGCGTTTGGAGAGCCCCTGATGTGCCGAAACAGTGGAAACCCCCAATTATAACTGAAACCCTAACCCCAACCCTAACCCTAGCCCTAACCCTAACCCTAGCCCTAGCCCTAACCCTAGCCCTAACCCTAGCCCTAACCCTAGCCCTAGCCCTAACCCAAGCCCTAACCCTAGCCCTAACCCTAGCACTAATGGGAAAATGGAAATAAATACATTTTTTTACATTTTATTATTTTTCCCTAACTAAGGGGGT
Source organism: Ranitomeya imitator (assembly GCF_032444005.1). Lineage (NCBI taxonomy): Eukaryota > Metazoa > Chordata > Amphibia > Anura > Dendrobatidae > Ranitomeya > Ranitomeya imitator. Next base: position 640,987,257 of record NC_091286.1, read on the forward strand.
GATGAAGGGGGGTTTGATTTACTTTTATAGCGTTTTTTTGGCGGATTTTTATGATTGGCAGCTGTCACACACTAAAAGACGCTTTTTATTGCAAAAAATAGTTTTTGCATCACCACATTTTGAGAGCTATAATTTATCCATATTTTGGCCCACAGAGTCATATGAGGTCTTGTTTTTTGCGGGACGAGTTGACGTTTGTATTGGTAACATTTTCGGGCAGATGACATTTTTTGATCGCTTTTTATTCCGATTTTTGGGAGGCGGAATGAACAAAAACCAGCAATTCCTGAATTTTTTTTATGGGGGGCGTTTATACCGTTCCACGTGTGGTAAAATGGATAAAGCAGTTTTATTCTTCGGGTCAGTACGATTACAGCGATACCTCATTTATGTAATTTTTTTTATGTTTTGGCGCTTTTACACAATAAAAACTATTTTATATAAAAAAATAATTGTTTTTGCATCGCATTATTCTGAGAGCTATAACTTTTTTATTTTTCTGCTGATGATGCTGTATGGCAGCTTTTTTTTTGCGGGACAAGATGACGTTTTCAGCGGTACCATGGTTATTTATATCTGTCGTTTTGATCGCGTGTTATTCCACTTTTTGTTCGCCTGTATGATAATAAAGCGTTGTTTTTTGCCTTGTTTTTATTTATTTTTTTTGCGGTGTTCATTGAAGGGGTTAACTAGTAGGATAGTTTTATAGAGCGGGTCGTTACGGACGCGGCGATACCAAATATGTGTACATTTATTGTTTTTTTTTTTTTTTACATAAATAAATGGATTTATTGGGAAATGTTTTTTTTTTTTTTTTTGGGGATTTTTTTTTATTTTTTTTTACACATTCTATTTTTTTTTTTTTTACTTTCTAACATTGTCCCAGGGTGGGACATCTCTGTATTAGATCAGATCGTTGATCTGACACTGTGCATAGCACAGTGTCAGATCAACGATCTGACAGGCAGCTTAGCTGGCTCTCCAGCGCCTGCTCTCAGCAGGCGCCGGCTAGCCAGGTCACTTCATGACCCGGAAGGAGTCTGGCGGCCATCTTGGATCCGGGGACTCCTTCCGGGTCACCGGAGCAACGCGATCTCATTGTGTTGCTCCGGTGGGAGAGCGCAGGGAGCCCCCGTCCCTGCGCGATCCCCCTCTATGCCGCTGTCACTACTGACAGCGGCATCAGAGGGGTTAAATGCCCGCGATCGGCGATAGCGCCGATCGTGGGCATTGCTGCGGGGTGTCAGCTGTCGTATACAGCTGACACCCGCACCCGATCACGGCAGCGCTCAGCGCGAGACCGCGGTGATCGGTGCGCCGTACTAGTACTGCTGCTGGCACTAATGCAGTGCCGGCAGCGCAGTACTAGTACGGCGCATGTCGCGAAGGGGTTAAAGGGGATGTCCAGGTTTGTGATGAGTCTGCAGTCATTCTTTGTGACTGCAGACTTCTGAATTCTCACAGTGCGCCCTGCACACTGTCAGGATTCTCTCGTGCTGGCGATTTTACATACGTGCGGTCACGTGCCAACTAGATATGTGTGGCCTCCGTCAATGAAAATGAACTCAGCGAGGCCAGGCACGTCTAGTCGGAATGTGGTCAGAAGTATACAAATCACATACTTGTGCTGAGATGACCATCCACAGGCAAGGGAGAACCCTAAAAGTGTGCAGTGCATTAGTTGTGAGAATTCAGAAGCTGCGATGTCAGGATTGAGCTCTGCAGGTTCCAGTAGTCGTCACATGGACACTTCACTCATATGCAATTTTCATACGTATGGTCCTGTGACAACGAGCTTCTCTTCCCGCTTCTCTCAGTTTTTCACTGAACATTGAGAGCATTAGGGAGAGGAGCTCATCGGTACATGACTAAGTGGCAAGTCGCATATGTCCTTGGGGGGGGGGGGGGGGGCGCCAAAATGAATTCTTGCCCCGGGTGCCAGAAACACTAGATACGCCTCTGGTGACATGCTCCATTCTACAACACCACAGGTTTTGCACAAAATACTGAGGACAAAAAAACAAGCTGTGTACATGAGATTTCTGAAATCTCATAGACTTTGCTGGTACCGTAAAATGCAGGTATAAATTTCCATTAAAAAAACTCTGCAAAAACTCAAAGTGTGAACACAACACAAATTTACCAAGACTAGCTGCTGCATTCCCAGCTAAGGTTTTTATACAATTTATTATGATAGCCCTTCCTGATTGGCTGTCTAATACCATGTGATGTGAAGCCCGTGCAGTCATGTATGAGGTCATGTCAGCCTTCTGTGACTGTTCAAATTGTTTTCCCTCTGGAAAAAGGCGGCAGGCTTTTTTTTACGATTCATGCAGATAGAATCCAAATTATTTAAGTCCACTATAACCTGTAAATTTTCCTAAATTTTAATTTGATAGAAAAGTCATCAGCGATGCATGAAGGAGAAAAATATAAACTGAAAGAAATGAACTGGAGTATAAGTTGGTATACATGCAATGTGTAAAGGTACCGTCACACTAAGCGACGCTGCAGCGATTCCGACAACGATCCGGATCGCTGCAGCGTCGTTGTTTGGTCGCTGGAGAGCTGTCACACAGACCGCTCTCCAGCGACCAACGAAGCCGGTAACCAGGGTAAACATCGGGTTACTAAGCGCAGAGCCGCACTTAGTAACCCAATGTTTACCCTGGTTACCATCGTTAAAGTAAAAAAACAACCACTACATACTTACCTACCGCTGTCTGTCCTCGGCGCTCTGCTTCTCTGCTCTGACTGTGAGCACAGCGGCCGGAAAGCAGAGCGGTGACGTCACCGCTGTGCTTTCCGGCTGCCCGGCGCTCACAGCCAGAGCAGAGAAGCAGAGCGCCGAGGACAGACAGCGGTAGGTAAGTATGTAGTGTTTGTTTTTTTACTTTAACGATGGTAACCAGGGTAAACATCGAGTTACTAAGCGCGGCCCTGCGCTTAGTAACCCGATGTTTACCCTGGTTACCAGCGAAGACATCGCTGAATCGGCGTCACACACACCGATTCAGCGATGTCAGCGGGAGATCCAGCGACGAAATAAAGTTCTGGCCTTTCTTCCCTGACCAGCGATATCACAGCAGGGGCCTGATCGCTGCTGCGTGTCACACTGGACGATATCGCTAGCCAGGACGCTGCAACGTCACAGATCGCTAGCGATATCGTCTAGTGTGACGTCTAGTGTGACGGTACCTTAAGAGTATGTTCACATTGGCCATTAAACAGAGGAGACCTTAGATAGAAACAAAATGTAAGTAAAAAGCAATACGATTCTCTCAGAAGAAAGAATCATCGCCCTAAGAGCAGAGACAGACTGCCGTATTTTTCGTGCAAGAATCGCATCATAAACCTCGTACTGGCTGTCGGCTCTCCTGACCTGAGCTTGACAGCTGCATAGTAATCCATCACGCTGTCTTACTCGGGGCAGGAGAGGTGCCAGGCCAGTCCGTGCAGTGTGATGCGATTCTCTGTCTCTGAGCAGAGACAGACTGCCACATTTCTCGTGTGAGAATCGCATTATAAACCTCGTACTGGCTGTCGGCTCCCCTGACCTGAGCTTGACAGCTGTATAGTAATCCATCACGCTGTCTTACTCAGGTCATGAGAGGTGCCAGGCCAGTCCATGCAGTGTGATGAGATTCTCTGTCTCTGAGCAGAGACAGACTGCCGCATTTCTCGTGTGAGAATCGCATCATAAACCTCGTACTGGCTGTTGGCTCTCCTGACTTGAGCTTGACAGCTGCATAGTAATCCATCACGCTGTCTTACTCAGGTCAGGAAAGGTGCCAGGCCAGTCCATGCAGTGTGATGCGATTCTCTGTCTCTGAGCAGAGACAGACTGCCGCATTTCTCGTGTGAGAATCGCATCATAAACCTCGTACTGGCTGTTGGCTCTCCTGACCTGAGCTTGACAGCTGCATAGTAATCCATCACGCTGTCTTACTCAGGTCAGGAAAGGTGCCAGGCCAGTCCATGCAGTGTGATGCGATTCTCTGTCTCTGAGCAGAGACAGACTGCCGCATTTCTCGTGCGAGAATCGCATCATATACCTCAAACTGGCTGTTGGCTCTCCTGACTTGAGCTTGACAGCTGCATAGTAATCCATCACGCTGTCTTACTCAGATCAGGAGAGGTGTCAGGCCAGTCCATGCAGTGTGATGCGATTCTCTGTCTCTGAGCAGAGACAGACTGCTGCATTTCTCATGCGAGAATCGCATCATAAACCTCGTACTGGCTGTTGGCTCTCCTGACCTGAGCTTGACAGCTGTATAGTAATCCATCACGCTGTCTTACTCAGGTCAGGAGAGGTGCCAGGCCAGTCCGTGCAGTGTGACGAGATTCTCTGTCTCTGAGCAGAGACAGACTGCTGCATTTCTCGTGCGAGAATCGCATCATAAACCTTGTACTGGCTGTTGGCTCTCCTGACTTGAGCTTGACAGCTGCATAGTAATCCATCACGCTGTCTAAAGGCTCTGTATTATTGAGGGTTATATACCAAGATGTACTTCAGACCATGAAATGGTCTATGGGTGAGCAATATAATACCAATAAGGGTATGTTCACATGTTGTATAAAATTTCTGCATCTCTTGGCAGGAAAAACACAGCTGCAAAATGTTTTTGGTGCATTTTTTATGCATTTTTGGTGCATTTTTGCCTGCATTTTCAAGTGATTTGAGTGAAGGGAATGGTGAAAAATGCACAGAGAATTGACAGGCTGCAAATATTTTTCTGCACCAAATCTGCAAGTCTAAAATACTCAATGTGTGCATGACACTTCAGGTTTTTTATTTACTTTGCCGGCGGCAAGAAAAAATGTGACAAAACCACGCCAAATCTGGAAGGTGTGCACACAGCCTAAAATTTTTAGCAAGATTTTTAAAGCGCTTTTATAGCAACAAAATGTACCCAAGAAGATGCAATACTGTATGGATGAGCAATATAATAGCAATAAATGTTGAACAAGTTTTTGAGTGTTATATACCAACAAAATGTACTCCAGACCATGGAATTATAATAGAGATACATTTTTTTAACAAGTTTTTTGAGGCTTTTATAGCAATGAAATGTACCCAAGAAGATGCAATAACCTATGGGTGAGCAATGTCATACCAATAAATTTAGAACAAGTTTTTGGAGGTTTATATAGCCGCTAAATGTACTCCAGACCACAGAATAGTCTGTAGGTGAGCATTGTAATACCAATAAATTTTGAACAATTTCTTTTAGTCTTTTATAGCATGAAATGTACCCAAGAAGATGTAATACACTATGGGTGAGCAATTTGATACCGATAAATTTGGAAAAAGTTTTTGGAGTCTTATATAGCAATTAATTATACTCCAGAGCACAGAATAATCTATTGGTGAGCATTATGATACCTATACATTTTTATCAATTTTGGGGGGCATTTATAGAAATGAAATGTATTCAAGCAGATGTAATACCCTATGGGTTAGCAATATGATACCAATAAATTTGGAACAAGTTTTTGGAGGGTTATATTCCAATAAAGTGAACTCCTGACCACGGAATAGTCTATAGGTGAGCATAATATTACGAATACATTTTAAACAAAAACATTTGAGCCTTTTATAGCAACCAAATTTTCCTAAGAAGATTGTAATACCCTTTGGGTGAGCAATATGATACCAATGAAATTGGTACAAGGTTTTGGAGGCTTACATAGCAACAAAATATACCCAAAAATATGTAATACCCTATGGTTGAGCAATATGATAGTGGTGAAATTGATACAAGATTTTGGAGGCTTATATAGCAACTAAATGTATTCCAGACCATGGAATAGTCTACATGTGAGCATTATAATACCAATACACTTTTAAAAAATTTTTGAGGGTTATATACCAAGAAAATGTACTCTAGACCACGGACTAGTCTATGGGTGATACATATTAAAATAATAAAATTTTGAACAAGTTTTTTGAGGGTTACGTATAAACGAAATGTACCCACGAATACGTAATTTTGTAAGGCTGACAAATGTAACCCAGCAAAACTTTTGAACCTTTTTTGTGTTATATATCACTAAAATGTAACCCAGAACACGGAATAGTGTATGGGTAAGAAATGTGAAGAAACAAGCAAGATTTTCAAACACTTTTTTTCTACTTTTATATAACATCAAAATGTGACAGAAAGCACGTAATACTGTATGGATGAGTAATTTTATACTGAACTACTTTTCTATGCTTTTTGTAAGTTTTATATACCACCGTAATGCAACAATAACTGTGTTAAACTGTATGGACAAATCACTGACTCCATAAAAAAATTTTGAAGGAAAATTACCTTGAAAGTGTAGTTGATGTACTTATATAGTCATAAAGGTTTTGCAGAAAGTGCAAAAGATAGACACAAAGTATGAGGAGGGTCATCCATAGACCACTGAGAGGCAGCAACTGCTGGGCCTCATTAAATATTGAAAATTACAACCACTTTATGTGTTGCTGTCATCTGGTGATGTGGAAAAGTGTGGGCTTATCCAGGCTTTGTTCTTTTTTATGAAAGTGAGCCTGTCTGCATTATCTGCTGACAGGCAAAAGCTCTTGTCTGTTATGACCCCCCAATGGCACTAAAAACCCACTCATATAAGATCCTAGCAGCATGGCAACACAACATCTCCAAAGCATAAAGAGACACCTCATGTCAGGGGTCCAGCTTCGAGACCCAGTAGTTGAAAGTTGCAGCAGAATTAAGAAGTACGCTTATTTGGTTGGCCAGTTATTGATTGACTATGTTTGAAAACTTTTCCCTCCTTGTCTAAAATACCCTGTCATCAGGCCCTGGTTGCTGGGCTGGTGTTATTAAATTGATCCACTCATATAACAGTGTACCCTGTCCTCTGTTGTGTGTCTCCCTGGCTTTTTCTTCTTGGCTGGGTAAGGAAGCTTGCCCCCTGCCTCTAGCATTGTCTGATGGAATTTTTTCAACATATTTTCCACAATTGCCTTTTGATATAGCACCATTTTAGAAGACATCTCCACCTCAGGAAGAAGAGATGGAAGGTTCTCTTTGTAGCATGGGTGTAGCAGGGTCAATGACCAGTACTCTTGTTTGGCCACGATGAATGAAATATGAAGGTAACGGGAAAGGCAGTGGCACTTCCCTGTATCCACAGTGATGACGACTCCACATCTCCTCCTGATTCTCCCTCTGTTCCTCCTCATTCACATCCTCAGCGCATCAACTTAGGAGAGACGGGATGAAAGTTGTGTGGCTGCTAAACTTTGTTGCTCTAGCCACCAGCTCCGCTTCCTCCTCAGCATTCACCTCCTTATTGTTACCCTACCCAGTCTGGGCAGATGAGATGAGGCTATACTGGCTACAATCTCTCGGTTTTATGTCTTCCTCCATCCCCACCTGGTCCGTATCAAAGCTCCATGTTTAATTGTGAGCAGTGACTGTTTAAGTAGACAAAGAAGCGGGATAGATGCACTGAGTATGACGTCATTGTCGCTCACAATCCTTGTGGAGTCCTCAAATTCTTGGAGAAATTAACAAATGTGAGAAAACCATGCCCACTCCTCAGTTGTTATTTGCAGAGGCTGTCCAGAATACCAACTGGAATGTTGGAGCTTTTGCTCAACCACTGGCCTCTCAGCTCACAAAGCTTTTCCAGCATGTGCAGTGTGGAGTTCCAGCGTGGTGACATTGCACACCGGTCGGTGAGCTGACACTTGCATGTGCTGCTGTAGCACAGTCAGAGCTGCAGCAGCTGTAGCCAACTTGCATAAATGGCAGCTGACGCAGCGTAGCTAAAACAGATGCTCTGCAAATCTGAGTATGTTTTCAGAAACCACTGAACTACCAAGTTGAGCACATGTTTCACAGCCGCCACCAGGTTACACCCATTATCACAGATCTGTCTGGTCTATTATTGGAGCGCTCGCTAGGGCCGTGGGGTACTCGGGCTGGGTCTGACGGTTCTTAAGGGGTTGGTCACGGCAGCAGTTACCCAGTCCGTGACCCTGGGCATTTAATAAAATTAATGAAATGAAGGGGAAATAAAGATTATTGGGGATTTATTTGTGGCACCACCCGTGGTGCTCGTCAATAGGGAAATGGCCGATGCTGCGGTTCAGGTCCTCTGGGGCAGATGATGACGCAGCAGAGATGTTTCAGCTTTCCACGGGTAGAGCTGGGTGCCAGGGCAGTTAAAGAGTTAATGGTAATGATGGTGAATGTTGTGATGCAGGCAGGTGATGCAGTATTAATTCAGAGGACACAGCAGGGTGCAGTGTCCACTCTTTTACTCAGAGTTCTTAAATGCAGTCCCAGCCGGGTGCTGTGTCCTCTGGGTGTGTGGACCAGCCAGCTCTCAGGTAATTTGGAGTCTACTTTGCCAGAACACCCTTCTTATGTCCTTCCCTGGCCATCTCACTGCCCTGGCTCCCGCCTCTCCTGCCCTGGGCCTTCACACACAGTGTCCAGGGCAGCAGTCTCAGATCCTGTTGGGTCCGTCCTCCTGGTCCCCTTGATCCTATGTGGCTGCCTTTTCAGTGAGTGTGTGTGGTTGTGGCTGTGGCACGTACAGATACCACAGCCTCCGGCTGGCTAGCTGAGCCTTGTAGTTCTCCTCTAGTCTGGGGGTCAGTTCCCCCACTGCAACCTGGTCGCTCTGCCCAACAACAGTCGGCATGGATACGGGCCTCATGGGTGGATTCCGAACACTACCCGTGCCCCTAGGACCCCTTCTCTCTCCTCTTTCTGTCAGGAGCTTCTCTCTATCCTTCTTGTTCTCTCTGTCCTCTGGTCCTGGAAAAAGCTCCTCTCTGCTCAAGTCCCCGGCTCCAACTGTCTAACTCTCCAACTAACGCCTCCATTTTGTTGCAATGTAAACTCAATTTTCTCCACCCACACCCTCTACCTAGTTCCCTCCAGGCCTATAGAGGTCTGGTGTTGGATGCAAGTGTGTGAGTCCTGAGTAGTGTCGCTTTCTTACCCAAAAGCAGAGTACCACACCTCTGGCTGAGCTGCAGTACCTCTGTGGTGAGTGGACTCTCAGGGGCGCCATATTATTCATTTAAGTAACTCTGCCATGGTGAGTGGTTTGTCTCCTAGACAAGTTAGCTTCAGCAGAGCCTGTTACTGCTTTGCTGAGGCAGTGCTGCAGAGCTTCCAGGATCCTGCTGACGTGGATGACGTGCTCTGAGATACCACATCAAAGATGAAGGATGAGGAGGAAAAGGAGGGGGTGAAAGAACTAGTGTAGGAGGTGGAGGAAACTCTGATAGAAGAAGGGCCAGCAATCTTCAGCGTCGGGAGTAAGTGCGCCATGCTAAGGTATGACTCGGCCCCAGCCTCCAAAATGTTCATCCAGTGTGCCATCAAAGAAATGTTGAATCTCTGGCCACAAGTGCTTGTCTACATGTCAATCGTTAAATGGACAATACCAGTAAGTGCATTGGCATGGGAAGGGGTGATGTTCCTGGACATGTGCTGGTACAAGACGTGGACACCACATTAAGAGAAAAATGGCGGCTATTGACGAGTACCGAGGGACGGTTATTGCCATGAGTCAGGGGAATTCCTCCGTGTCTACCATTCTAAATGGCAACATTTCCCCATCAAGAAACCTAGAAATGTGCCCGTTTAGCATTTGAGACTGTAGGTTGGTAGCTAGGAACTTTTTTTTTTGTTTGAAGGCCTGGAGTAGGGACAGCTGAACGTTGGGCTGGGACAATGATTTGGAAGTACCTGATGATACTAAGGCATAATGTGCAATGATAGATGTAGGACAGGAGGCATCTGTGCCAGTGTTTTGGAAAGGGGATTGAGAAACACCTGGCATAGGGAAAAAGGCACTGGTGTCGCCTGATGTGTTGTGAATTCTGTGGCTGAATTCACTCCTGTGGTCACAAGTGGTACTGCAGCTTCTGAGCTTCCTCCCTCAGGTGTTCTGGTGAGCTCGTTAACTGCTTCATTACTTAACTCCGCCTGATGCTGCTATCCTTGCTCCTTGTCAATGTTTCAGTGTTGGATCTGAGCTTCTCCTGATTGTTCCTGTGACCTGCTGCTCTGTATAGCTAAGTGCTTTTTGCTTTTTTGTTGCTTTTTTTCTGTCCAGCTTGTCTTTTGTTTTGCTGGAAGCTCTGAGACGCAAAGGGTGTACCGCCGTGCCGTTAGTTCGGCACGGTGGTTTTTTTTTGCCCCCTTTGCGTGGTTTTGCTTTAGGGTTTTTTGTAGACTGCAAAGTTCGCTTTACTGTCCTCGCTCTGTCCTAGAATATCGGGCCCCACTTTGCTGAATCTATTTCATCCCTACGTTTTGTCTTTTCATCTTACTCACAGTCATTATATGTGGGGGGGCTGCCTTTTCCTTTGGGGAATTTCTCTGGAGCAAGTCAGGCCTATTTTTCTATCTTCAGGCTAGCTAGTTTCTTAGGCTGTGCCGAGTTGCCTAGGTAGTTGTTAGGCGCAATCCACAGCCGCTTTTAGTTGTGTTTAGGATAGGATCAGGTGTGCAGTCTACAGAGTTTCCACGTCTCAGAGCTCGTTCTTGTATTTTTGGGTATTTGTCAGATCACTGTGTGCGCTCTGATCGCTAAGCACACTGTGTTTCTGGATTGCCTTCATAACACCTGTCATTAGCAAACATAACAGTACAAGGAGCCCAACTAATGATTCTCAATAGAGGGAAAGAAAAAGTTCTGACATCATTTTTTTTTTTTTTTTTTTCTGCTCTGTGTTCACTTTTTTTTTTTTTTCCCCTAGACATTTGGGTGATTCTGGACACAGGTGTGGACATGGATATTCAGGGTCTGTGCTCTTCAATGGATAATCTCGTTATAAATGTACAAAAAATTCAAGATACTATTGATCAGAAATCTATGTTAGAACCAAGAATTCCTATTCCTGATTTGTTTTTTGGAGATAGAACTAAGTTTCTAAGTTTCAAAAATAATTGTAAGCTATTTCTGGCCTTGAAACCTCATTCTTCTGGTAATCCTATTCAACAGGTTTTGATTATTATTTCTTTTTTGCGCGGCGACCCTCAAGACTGGGCATTTTCTCTTGTGCCAGGAGACCCTGCATTGAGTAGTGTCGATGCGTTTTTCCTGGCGCTCGGATTGCTGTACGATGAGCCTAATTCAGTGGATCAGGCTGAGAAAAATTTGCTGGCTTTGTGCCAGGGTCAGGATGATATAGAAGTATATTGTCAGAAATTTAGGAAATGGTCAGTACTCACTCAGTGGAATGAATCTGCGCTGGCAGCTTTGTTCAGAAAGGGTCTCTCTGAGGCTCTTAAGGATGTCATGGTGGGATTTCCTATGCCTGCTGGTTTGAATGAGTCTTTGTCTTTGGCCATTCAGATCGGTCGACGCTTGCGCGAGCGTAAATCTGTGCACCATTTGGCGGTACTGCCTGAGGTTAAACCTGAGCCTATGCAGTGCGATAGGACTATGACTAGAGTTGAACGGCAGGAATACAGACGTCTGAATGGTCTGTGTTTCTACTGTGGTGATTCCACTCATGCTATTTCTGATTGTCCTAAGCGCACTAAGCGGTCCGCTAGGTCTGCCGTCATTGGTACTGTACAGTCCAAATTCCTTCTGTCTATTACCTTGATATGCTCTTTGTCGTCGTTTTCTGTCATGGCGTTTGTGGATTCGGGCGCTTCCCTGAATCTGATGGATTTGGATTATGCTAAACGCTGTGGGTTTTTCTTGGAGCCTTTGCGGTGTCCTATTCCATTGAGAGGAATTGATGCTACACCTTTGGCCAAGAATAAACCTCAATACTGGGCCCAGCTGACCATGTGCATGGCTCCTGCACATCAGGAAGTTATTCGCTTTCTGGTGTTGCATAATCTGCATGATGTGGTCGTGTTGGGGTTGCCATGGCTACAAACCCATAATCCAGTATTGGATTGGAATTCCATGTCGGTATCCAGCTGGGGTTGTCAGGGGGTACTTGGTGATGTTCCATTTTTGTCGATTTCGTCATCCACCCCTTCTGAGGTCCCAGAGTTCTTGTCTGATTATCAGGATGTATTTGAAGAGCCCAAGTCCGATGCTCTACCTCCGCATAGGGATTGTGATTGTGCTATCAATTTGATTCCTGGTAGTAAATTCCCTAAAGGTCGATTATTTAATTTATCCGTGCCCGAACACGCCGCTATGCGCAGTTATGTGAAGGAATCCCTGGAGAAGGGACATATTCGCCCATCGTCATCACCACTGGGAGCAGGGTTCTTTTTTGTAGCCAAGAAGGATGGTTCGCTGAGACCGTGTATTGATTACCGCCTTCTTAATAAGATCACTGTTAAATTTCAGTATCCCTTGCCATTGTTATCTGACTTGTTTGCTCGGATTAAGGGGGCTAGTTGGTTCACTAAGATAGATCTTCGTGGTGCGTATAATCTGGTGAGAATCAGGCAAGGAGATGAATGGAAAACTGCATTCAATACGCCCGAGGGTCATTTTGAGTATCTAGTGATGCCGTTCGGACTTGCCAATGCTCCATCTGTGTTTCAGTCTTTTATGCATGACATCTTCCGTGAGTATCTGGATAAATTCCTGATTGTTTACTTGGATGACATTTTGATCTTCTCAGATGATTGGGAGTCTCATGTGAAGCAGGTCAGAATGGTTTTTCAGGTCCTGCGTGCTAACTCTTTGTTTGTGAAGGGATCAAAGTGTCTCTTCGGTGTGCAGAAAGTTTCATTTTTGGGGTTCATCTTTACCCCTTCTACTATCGAGATGGATCCAGTTAAGGTCCAAGCCATCCAGGATTGGATTCTGCCGACATCTCTGAAAAGTCTGCAAAAGTTCCTGGGCTTTGCTAATTTTTATCGTCGCTTCATCTGTAATTTTTCTAGCATTGCCAAACCATTGACCGATTTGACCAAGAAGGGTGCTGATTTGGTTAATTGGTCTTCTGCTGCTGTGGAAGCTTTTCAGGAGTTGAAGCGTCGTTTTTGTTCTGCCCCTGTGTTGTGTCAGCCAGATGTTTCTCTTCCGTTCCAGGTCGAGGTTGATGCTTCTGAGATTGGAGCAGGGGCGGTTTTGTCACAGAGAGGTTCTGATTGCTCAGTGATGAAACCATGTGCTTTCTTTTCCAGGAAGTTTTCGCCCGCTGAGCGTAATTATGATGTGGGCAATCGAGAGTTGCTGGCCATGAAGTGGGCATTCGAGGAGTGGCGTCATTGGCTTGAAGGAGCTAAGCATCGCGTGGTGGTATTGACTGATCATAAGAACTTGACTTATCTCGAGTCTGCCAAGCGCTTGAATCCTAGACAGGCCCGTTGGTCGTTATTTTTTGCCCGCTTCGACTTTGTGATTTCGTACCTTCCGGGCTCTAAAAATGTGAAGGCGGATGCTCTGTCTAGGAGTTTTGTGCCCGACTCTCCGGGTTTATCTGAGCCAGCGGGTATCCTCAAGGAAGGAGTCATTGTGTCTGCCATCTCCCCTGATTTGCGGCGGGTGCTGCAAAAATTTCAGGCGAATAAACCTGATCGTTGTCCAGCAGAGAAACTGTTCGTCCCTGATAGGTGGACTAATAAACTTATCTCTGAACTTCATTGTTCGGTGTTGGCTGGTCATCCTGGAATCTTTGGTACCAGAGAGTTAGTGGCTAGATCCTTCTGGTGGCCATCTCTGTCACGGGATGTACGTACTTTTGTGCAGTCCTGTGGGATTTGTGCTAGGGCTAAGCCCTGCTGTTCTCGTGCCAGTGGGTTGCTTTTGCCCTTGCCGGTCCCAAAGAGGCCTTGGACACATATTTCGATGGATTCCATTTCTGACCTTCCCGTTTCTCAAAAGATGTCAGTCATTTGGGTGGTCTGTGATCGCTTTTCTAAAATGGTCCATCTGGTGCCCTTGGCTAAATTGCCTTCCTCCTCTGATTTGGTACCTTTGTTCTTTCAGCATGTGGTTCGGTTGCATGGCATTCCTGAGAATATTGTTTCTGACAGAGGTTCCCAGTTTGTTTCAAGGTTTTGGCGAGCCTTTTGTGGTAGGATGGGCATTGACCTATCCTTTTCCTCGGCTTTCCATCCTCAGACTAATGGCCAGACCGAACGAACCAATCAGACCTTGGAAACATATCTGAGATGTTTTGTTTCTGCAGACCAGGATGATTGGGTGTCCTTTTTGCCGTTGGCTGAGTTCGCCCTTAATAATCGGGCCAGCTCGGCTACCTTGGTTTCTCCATTTTTTTGCAATTCTGGGTTCCATCCTCGTTTCTCTTCAGGACAGGTTGAGTCTTCGGACTGTCCTGGTGTGGATTCTGTGGTGGATAGGTTGCAGCAGATCTGGACTCAGGTAGTGGACAATTTGATCTTGTCCCAGGAGAAAGCTCAACTTTTCGCTAATCGCAGACGCCGTGTGGGTCCCGACTTCGTGTTGGGGATCTGGTTTGGTTATCTTCTCGTCATATTCCTATGAAGGTTTCCTCTCCTAAATTTAAACCTCGTTTTATTGGTCCGTATAGGATTTCTGAGGTTCTCAATCCTGTGTCTTTTCGTTTGACCCTCCCAGACTCCTTTTCCATACATAATGTATTCCATAGGTCGTTGTTGCGGAGATACGTGGCACCTATGGTTCCATCTGTTGAGCCTCCTGCCCCGGTTTTGGTGGAGGGGGAATTGGAGTATATTGTGGAGAAGATTTTGGATTCTCGTGTTTCTAGACGGAAACTCCAGTATCTGGTTAAATGGAAGGGTTATGCTCAGGAAGATAATTCCTGGGTTTTTGCCTCTGATGTTCATGCTTCCGATCTTGTTCGTGCCTTTCATGCGGCTCATCCTGGTCGGCCTGGGGGCTCTGGTGAGGGTTCGGTGACCCCTCCTCAAGGGGGGGGGGTACTGTTGTGAATTCTGTGGCTGAATTCACTCCTGTGGTCACAAGTGGTACTGCAGCTTCTGAGCTTCCTCCCTCAGGTGTTCTGGTGAGCTCGTTAACTGCTTCATTACTTAACTCCGCCTGATGCTGCTATCCTTGCTCCTTGTCAATGTTTCAGTGTTGGATCAGAGCTTCTCCTGATTGTTCCTGTGACCTGCTGCTCTGTATAGCTAAGTGCTTTTTGCTTTTTTGTTGCTTTTTTTCTGTCCAGCTTGTCTTTTGTTTTGCTGGAAGCTCTGAGACGCAAAGGGTGTACCGCCGTGCCGTTAGTTCGGCACGGTGGTTTTTATTTGCCCCCTTTGCGTGGTTTTGCTTTAGGGTTTTTTGTAGACTGCAAAGTTCGCTTTACTGTCCTCGCTCTGTCCTAGAATATCGGGCCCCACTTTGCTGAATCTATTTCATCCCTACGTTTTGTCTTTTCATCTTACTCACAGTCATTATATGTGGGGGGCTGCCTTTTCCTTTGGGGAATTTCTCTGGGGCAAGTCAGGCCTATTTTTCTATCTTCAGGCTAGCTAGTTTCTTAGGCTGTGCCGAGTTGCCTAGGTAGTTGTTAGGCGCAATCCACAGCCGCTTTTAGTTGTGTTTAGGATAGGATCAGGTGTGCAGTCTACAGAGTTTCCACGTCTCAGAGCTCGTTCTTGTATTTTTGGGTATTTGTCAGATCACTGTGTGCGCTCTGATCGCTAAGCACACTGTGTTTCTGGATTGCCTTCATAACACCTGTCATTAGCAAACATAACACTGATGGCACCAATCGTGGTGGTTAGATTCTTAGTGGTCAGGCCCCTGCTGACATTTGCATGGCACAGGTTGCAAATAGCCATTTGTCTTGTCTCAGAACTCTCTTTAAAAAAGACCTAGGCGGGGGAACACCTAACTCTTTGTCAGTGAAATTCAGGATTTTCATTGTTCGGCGGAATAGTTGCCCACCTTGTCCCTGTGATCACCCCTTTGCCTCTTCCTGTCTATTTTGGTGCTGACAATTTCTAATAAAGTTGAGTGAATTTCTTCACGTCCCCACTTATTTAGCAATATATATCACTTGCCAAATAAGCTGCAGAGGGAACCTGTATACAAGTAGCGTCCCGGCTGATCAGCTGATCGGTGCTGCATGTGTCGCAGCTGTGTCACTATCACAGCACATGGATGGAGAGCCCAACAAACAGGCTCTCCATGCATCTGCTGTGACAGTGACACAGCCACGACACATGCAGCTGCTTTGCCAATCAGCTGATCAGCCGGCACGCTCCATGTATCCAGGTTCCCTCTGCAGCTTATTCTGCAAGGGTTATAGCTTGCCAAATAAGCGAGGACCTAAAGACATTCACTCAACTCTAATCTCTAACCCTCAGCGCTGCTCGCCTTGCTCTGCATGCCAGCTTCCCAGGTTGGGTCGGTGAATTCATTTTTCACCACCTAGTCTTCCACCACCACTCCGTTGTCCTCCTGATTTCATGACTTAACAACATCAAGACTTAGAGGCAACTGTGTCTCATCATCATCTTCCTCTTTATCCCAAATTTGCCATTCCCCACCATCATGTTCTTGTGGCTGTGGCTGCTCTAAGATTTGTCATCATCACTAAACAGCATTTCCTCCTGTCACCCTTGGAGCATGCAGGTTGAGAGTCCACAATCAAAAAATGTTGTTGCAAAGAGCTCCTCGGAGTGTCCTAGTGTGGAATCACTAGTCTTCTGGGAAATAATATGGTGGGAGGAAGGAGGATTAGGGTGAAGATCAAGTTATCCAAACTTTAGGCTGATGAGACTGGACCGTGTGAAAGACTGTGTGGTGCTGACAAGCCTGCTGGAAGAATTATTTGCTCTCCACCTGTTCGCACTGCTCTGGTTCTAGAAATGGTATACCATGCCTCCCTGTAAAGTGGCACAGGAACCTATGTGTCATTGATGGGCGTGTTTCTTGTGCTCCAGTAACAGGCATGGTCGCACCTGGCCACATCCTCAGCATTTGATGATGCAGCACTTTCACTTCCCTGTCCGTTAATGCATACCTTAAGGTACCGTCACACTCAGCAACTTTTCAAAGAGAACAACAATAATCTGTGATGTTGCAGCGTCCTGGATAGAGATCTCGGTGTGTTTGACACGCAGCAGCGATCTGGATCCCGCTGTGCCATCGCTGGTCGGAGCTAGAAGTCCAGAACTTTATTTCTTCGCCAGGTCGGCGTGTATCGTCCTGTTTGACATCAAAAGCAACAACGCCAGCAACGAGCATAGGGCCCCTAGATGTGTGTCGGATCGGTACACTCCAGCTGTTTGACATGGAGCTAACAACCAGCGAGAACGAGAAGTGAGTCGCCGTTACGTCACTGGATCGATCCTGCATCGTTCTGGAGTTGCTCTGTTTGACGTCTCTACAGCGACCTAAACAGCGACGCTCCAGCGATCTAGTTTAGGTCGGCTCGTTGTCTATATCACTGCAGCGTCGCTGACTGTGACGGTACCTTTGCGCATTTTTGAATTGCTAGGTCTCTTGAAAACAAGTTTATCTTTAAAAAAAGAAAAGAAAATTGGTCACCTGCAGCAATCAGCTTTTTTTAGTTCACTCCACCATAATGTAACAGAAAGAACAAAAAAGTGTATGGATGACAATCACATTCAATCCAGAAAAATGTTTCAATGCTTTTTCTCAGTTTTAGAGATCACAGAAATATTTGCATACCACGTTAGACTGTATGGCTGAGAAATGGAAGCCTATAAAATTTTTAAAAGCTTTTTTTCAGGTACCTTAGGGATCAGTGGGGGCGTATATTCACCTTGACACAAAAATCATCCATCAGTTTGCGATTTCAGTAACCAGCTATATACTGCTTTCTTTGTGGTACAGGGTCCCAACTCGCCTACACTCTATATTTCCAGATGCTAATCCCATGTGTTGGAGATATAGGGAGGAGGAGAGTGACCTGCTACATGTTTTCGGGAACTGCAATGTCATTTCTCTTTTCTGAGAAAAAGTAGAACTAGTGATTCCTAAATTCACTGATCTTATCTCAGACCTTGATCCACCTCTTGTCCTTCTTCATCACAGCAACATCCCTTTAAAAACATATACAAATTTGATACTGAGTCACTTGATCACGTCTGCCACAGCATGTATTCCCTTGCTATGAGAAAGTATCAATATCCCAACAATCTCACTTTGGTTCTCCAAAATAAACGAGATTATGTTAATAGAGGAGCTCACCTCCATGATCAATAACTTCCATAATAAATTTTATAAAACATGGTTTAACTGGCTGGAGTTTAAATCTTTTGCCGACTACCTTGACCTTGTAGGGGAGAACTAAGTCTCCTCTGACGTTACCCTTACCCTTTTACCCATACGTCCCTTCCCCCACTTCCCTTTGTCTTTGTGTGTATTTGTGTTTTAGGTTTTAACTTCTCGTTTTTTCTTTTTATTACCCCTCTTTGTTAATTTGCATGAAAATGTAATGACTTAATGTTTAAGTGTGAGTCATCACGCCGGCATATCCGAAAACACGATAAACCAATGTACTGCCAGCGACTCTACCTTGGATTGCATTTACTTCTTTCATTTAATTTTCAAATGTTTTGGAAATACTGTTTACTGTTATTATTATGGTTATGTGGTAATGTTTGATCTACTACTTGTGGCACAACTAGTACCCGGTGTTTGCATTTGTATTTGTATCCTCTTTTCAAAACTTAAAAAAGATAAAATTATTCTTAAAAAAAGGTTTTTCTCAGTTTTAGATACCACAGAAATTTACTCCATACTATGGAATAGTATGGATAAATCTCCGGGTCCGGATGGCATACACCCACGAGTACTAAGAGAACTAAGTAATGTAATAGATAAACCATTATTTCTTATTTTTAGTGACTCTATAGCGACAGGGTCTGTTCCGCAGGACTGGCGCATAGCAAATGTGGTGCCAATATTCAAAAAGGGCTCTAAAAGTGAACCTGGAAATTATAGGCCAGTAAGTCTAACCTCTATTGTTGGTAAAATATTTGAAGGGTTTCTGAGGGATGTTATTCTGGATTATCTCAATGAGAATAACTGTTTAACTCCATATCAGCATGGGTTTATGAGAAATCGCTCCTGTCAAACCAATCTAATCAGTTTTTATGAAGAGGTAAGCTATAGACTGGACCACGGTGAGTCATTGGACGTGGTATATCTCGATTTTTCCAAAGCGTTTGATACCGTGCCGCACAAGAGGTTGGTACACAAAATGAGAATGCTTGGTCTGGGGGAAAATGTGTGTAAATGGGTTAGTAACTGGCTTAGTGATAGAAAGCAGAGGGTGGTTATAAATGGTATAGTCTCTAACTGGGTCGCTGTGACCAGTGGGGTACCGCAGGGGTCAGTATTGGGACCTGTTCTCTTCAACATATTCATTAATGATCTGGTAGAAGGTTTACACAGTAAAATATCGATATTTGCAGATGATACAAAACTATGTAAAGCAGTTAATACAAGAGAAGATAGTATTCTGCTACAGATGGATCTGGATAAGTTGGAAACTTGGGCTGAAAGGTGGCAGATGAGGTTTAACAATGATAAATGTAAGGTTATACACATGGGAAGAGGGAATCAATATCACCATTACACACTGAACGGGAAACCACTGGGTAAATCTGACAGGGAGAAGGACTTGGGGATCCTAGTTAATGATAAACTTACCTGGAGCAGCCAGTGCCAGGCAGCAGCTGCCAAGGCAAACAGGATCATGGGGTGCATTAAAAGAGGTCTGGATACACATGATGAGAGCATTATACTGCCTCTGTACAAATCCCTAGTTAGACCGCACATGGAGTACTGTGTCCAGTTTTGGGCACCGGTGCTCAGGAAGGATATAATGGAACTAGAGAGAGTACAAAGGAGGGCAACAAAATTAATAAAGGGGATGGGAGAACTACAATACCCAGATAGATTAGCGAAATTAGGATTATTTAGTCTAGAAAAAAGACGACTGAGGGGCGATCTAATAACCATGTATAAGTATATAAGGGGACAATACAAATATCTCGCTGAGGATCTGTTTATACCAAGGAAGGTGACGTACACAAGGGGGCATTCTTTGCGTCTGGAGGAGAGAAGGTTTTTCCACCAACATAGAAGAGGATTCTTTACTGTTAGGGCAGTGAGAATCTGGAATTACTTGCCTGAGGAGGTGGTGATGGCGAACTCAGTCGAGGGGTTCAAGAGAGGCCTGGATGTCTTCCTGGAGCAGAACAATATTGTATCATACAATTATTAGGTTCTGTAGAAGGACGTAGATCTGGGTATTTATTATGATGGAATATAGGCTGAACTGGATGGACAAATGTCTTTTTTCGGCCTTACTAACTATGTTACTATGTTATGTTATGGCTGAGAAGTGTAGCCCAGGAAAATGTTTCAACGATTTTTGGGTGTGTTGAATAACATAAAAAAGGACCTCAAAGCACTTAATGCTTGATGGATCAAAATATGTACATTTTTTTAAGCCCTCGCAAAAAATCTGCAGCTATATAATTGCCAATGGACTACACAGGCCTAATTCCTGTCTATATGTTAGGTGTACAGGGAAAATCTAAAACCATGTTCTCTGCGGCTTCCCATTCTTCCCCAGCCGCAGAGGAGCCTGCTCAGCAGGGACGTCGGTCCCAGCATCTTGCTCAAGCTGATGCTGTGTGTCTGGTTACTGCTACCATCCCAGGTCCAGCTATTGTAGCCAGCATTAGTTAGCGGCGAGTAGACGTTACTGGGACTAAGTCCTGTTTTTTGCATTCTGACCATGCCCATGTGGTGACTTCTCATTGGAGGTTGGGGGTCGCATGCCCAGGTCCTCAAACAGCTCTTATTGGACCACTGGCAAGGTCCCAGAAGGCTGTAACTATTAAAGGTTTGCATGGCCGTCTGGCCATGCGCTAGTATAAACTGAAATCATGTGTGTGTGGATGTGTGGATGTTATCTGGTGAAAGCTCCTAATAATCCCCCTCCCTAGCATTGTTGTTTGTGGTTGGGTGTTTGGAGCTGACTAGCACCAGCTAAGTGCCATCCAGCACGAGGAACAATCCTCGCCAGTGTGGCGCCATGCGTAACTAGTGCGCTTTCCAGTCCCAAGTTAGGGCGGTTAGTGGCATCCGCCAGAGCGGCGCTGCACGCACTCAATGTGCTGAATCTATAATTATTTCATTTTCCCTGGCACCGCAGTTGTGTCGCCGAGCGCAAGTGGGTCTAGCGGGACTCTAACCCCGTGTCCTTGGGGCAGAGTCCTGTGACCGAACACTTGCGTTCATTCTGCGGTATTGCGGCCCTGTGACGCAACAGGGTTTGTCTCCATACATAGCGGATGAAGTTAACCCGTGTGTGTTTCTATTATTCCGCCATATATAGTCTGCCATTACCGAGCAGCAGGTAATATCTCTGCACGGTGGACCCCGGGCTGCGAACGCACCTTATAGCGTCCGTTATATTATTTGGTGCGTTCCGCCAGCACTAACACTATGGACTGGATTTTGTCTCTCTTGCTGCACCTGCGACTCTCTCTCCCTCCCTAGACCAAATGCAGATTGTATGTGCTACAAATGATTAGATCGACTGCCGTCCATTACTCGCTGAGTAACAAGCACATCCAAGCACCATGATACCCGAGTGATAACTGAATATCACCCAAAACGTTTGCTCATCCGTAGTGGTAACCTCTAGGGATGAGCGGACACGAACAGTAAAGTACTGAGTCTGTACCGGACACCTAATGTCTAGTAACAAACCTCGAACATTGGTTTTCTGTTAAGGTTCGTCAGTCTAAGAAAGCTTGTTAAATGGCTACAGCGCAGCTAATCAACAAGCTTTTAGACTGTGATGTTGGCATGACTGTGATTGGCCGACACACCACGTGACCTGGCCTGTATAAAGGCCAGATCACAAATGCCGCAGCCATTCTGCTCTTATTAGTGTAGGGATAGAACGCAGCTGGAGTAAGGGACAGAACCCCTTTAATTCACTTCCCAATTCATATCTGTTTGCAGGGCAATTATGCTGCTCTTACCCTTCTTTTTCTTCTTTTTGCAGCCTCCTAGTCCTTACTCCGACCATTTCACAACTATTTTACAGCACTGATGTTCTGGTCCCAATTGACTTATATGGGATTTGGTGTCGGGGGTCAAGTTCAGGTCCAGAACCAGACATTTTAAAAAGTCCGGCTGAACGTGGCAAACCCAAACATCCATGGGTTCGCTCATCACCAGTAACCTCTGTGGATATGCTAATATAGTGCCAAGTGAATTTACCTTCAGCTAACAACCAGAGCATGAACCACCATCTACTGATCCACCATCTCCTCACTATCCTTTCTCGTGCAGATTATTCAGGGTTAAAATAAATTTATGAATACCCATGCTCTTTATGGACATGGCAGAGCCGGTATGGATTAACCAGTACAAGAAAAATAGTCAACTTATTTTTTTTTTTCTTCAGAGGACCACACTGGAAAGAAAAGTCTTGGCTAAGAGATTGTTAACTAAAAGCGTATGGGGTTCTTATATGTATCAACAAGCGTCTGTGGGAACCTGTGAGTATAGGAGAAGCAAGGACAACATTTCCCATCACAAGTCTCCATTTTAAACAAATGTGATTGCTCTTGGACAGACATTATCTAAATTGGGCAGATTAGGTTTCACATTTGGAAACTGTGCATACAGTCATGAGGGCAATAGACTGTAAAGCCTTAAATGCAAAGATCCATTTGTATTAGCATACTTCAGACACAGTGAGCAAAGTTCAGAATTGTTTTGAACCCTTTTCAAGTATTTTAAATACATTTTTTATGTCTATATTGAAAAAAATAATGCCAAAGACGCTATTCTTTGCTTTGTTGTCAGCTCTAAGGCAAAATCTGTGCCAAGAACTTTCAACTTATCAGGTGCATTTACATTGGCCGATAAACATCTGTGAGTGTTCATAGGAACGATTGATTCCTGGTTACTGGCCTGCCCAAACAGGCTGCCAATCACCCTACGAATTAGCAAAACAGTTGTTTGTCAGATGAGATGAATGGTAAGGGTCCTTATTGTTCAACAATCCGTGTTCTTGGCAGCACATTGTCCTCTGTGAACAGGGCATGGGCTGCTGAGAACAATAAAATTGTGCACAGAATGATTATATTAAGGATCATTGTGTACATAAAGAATGCTTGCAATCCATGTTGGTTAGCTGCCATTATTAACTAATGTATACAGTGGGGAAAAAGGTATTTAGTCAGCCACCAATTGTGCAAGTTCTCCCACTTAAAAAGATGAGAGAGGCTTGTGATTGACATCATAGGTAGACCACAACTATGAGAGTCAAAATGAGAAAACAAATCCAGAAAATCACCTTGTCTGATTTTGTAAGATTTATTTTCAAATTATGGTGGAAAATAAGTATTTGGCCATTAACAAAAGTTCATCTCAATATTTTGTTATATATCATTTGTTGGCAATGACAGAGGTCAAACGTTTTCTGTAAGTCTTCACAAGGTTGGCACACACTGTTGGTGGTATGTTGGCCCATTCCTCCATGCAGATCTCCTCTAAAGCAGTGATGTTTTGGGCCTGTCGCTGGGCAACATGGACTTTCAACTCCCTCCAAAGGTTTTTTATGGGGTTGAGATCTGGAGACTGGCTAGGCCACTCCAGGACCTTCATATGCTTCTTATGAAGCCACTCCTTCATTGCCCTGGAGGTATTCTTGGGATCATTATCATGCTGAATCATTATCATCCACATTTCATCTTCAATGCCCTTGCTCATGAAAGGAGGTTTGCACTCAAAATCTCACGATACATGGCCCCCTTCACTGTTTCATGTACATGAATCAGTTGTTCTAGTCTCTTAACAGAGAATCAGCCCCAAAGCATGATGTTAACACCCCCATGCTTCACAGTGGGTATGATGTTCTTTGGTTGCAACTCAGCATTCTGTATCCTCCAAACACAACGAGTTTTGTTTCTACCAAACAGTTCTACTTTAGTTTCATCAGACCATAGGACATTCTCCCAATACTCCAAACGAAGATGAACAGCGCTCCAGCCGGGTGTCGTAGTATCAAAAAGAACTTTATTAATCCATGTTGAAGCAACGTTTCGACCAGTATCCTGGTCTTTGTCAAGCATGTAACACAGTACAAAGTGTCGGCTTAAATGGTGTGGATACCACACAGGGCACCAATCACCAGCCAGCCATTAATTACATAAATACCTATAACAAATTATTGGGAAGACACTGGCGCTCACCCTGAAACACGACCTCCTCAGCTGCTGGATTTCAACCAGGGTAGTGCCAACCCCTGTACACAAAATCAAAATATAGGAAAAATATAGAAACCGCGCTGGAGGACAGGCAGAGAAATGGTACACGATAAATACACCAAAATGCAGTACAGGACCTCCAAAAAGATAAATGTCCCGCAGGACAACAAAGTCACTTAACCCGATGAACTAATAGATGCCAAAATCGAAGAACCAGGCTACAGTTACCCCTCGCACAGAGATATGTACAGCTGCCGGCTTACCTATACCGGATGCAAAATATGGCATGCGATGTGCTGCTGGATTGTGGTGCACAGAATGCTGGTGTCGCTGCGTGCAGAGGGTATAGTACTGTCCGTGCCCGGTGGCGGGGTGCAAAGTGGTGGCCAGGCGCGCTCTGGCCGGTAGCGCGTCCCGGGAACCACGAGGAATCGAAGGGAAAAGTAGCTCCTCCTACTAGTGACGTCACTCAGTATGGAGCGCTCAAGCGCTCAAAAAAGCCAGGGGGAAGGAAGCAGGAATCAACCAACGCGTTTCAAAGCGACTGCGCGCTTCTTCGTCAGGGTTACCACTGCTCTCGCTCCCCGGCCATATAAACCCTTCCATCCTGATTATGCACCTCCCACATTATTAACCCCGGACATTCCAATAGGTGCTCGCCCCTCTATGATGGAATGCGAAGAATCTGCCTGACTCCAGCCATAAGTGACCGCTAAGTGTATACGGTCACTGTGCCCATACTTCTGCTTAAAAACATGTGCAAATATACTGATAACACCCAATAAACTTTAATAGCGCTACCAAATCAAAAAATAGAATAAAATAAAATAAAGTAAAACGTGCACGTTAAAATATCTTAAACCCCTTACTTCCACATGCATGTATATACACCCTATAAAAACCTATTCCAATTCCATAGTTAGCAAGGCCAAGGCCATATAGATAGGGTATGTTGGCAATGTCGTCATTAGGGGTAAAGTGACTAGACAATACATTTATGATGTTCAAAATACATTGAAAATACATTTTACAATCTAAAAAGCCTAGAAAGGACCCTATAAATACTAGTGGCCCTCTCTTTTTCTCTTTTTCACACACATAAAGGGTTATTACAAAGATTTTATAATATTTTTACTATCTCTATAATTAAAATCGTTAAGATTATTAAAAAGCAAACAGCTCTAGTTCTTGATTAAGGCCCCTAGGGGCCAAACTGTCCAATGTGAAGATCCACTGTGTCTCCACCCTGGACATACTTTTGATAAAATCCCCCCTTCTTGGATTTTTGCGGACCTGTTGGATGCCAGTAAAGAATACCCCTTTAGTGGATTTGTTGTGTTTCTCCACAAAGTGCCGTGATAAAGGATGACCAATGTGGCCCTTCTGGATGTTCTTCAAATGCTCCTTGATCCGTGTCGTGAGGCAGCGTTTCGTTCGCCCCACATATAATTTATTACAGGGACACTGGATCACATAAATGACCCCTGTTGAAAAACAGGTGATGCTTTCCTTGATCATGAATTCCCTGTTACCACTTGCGTCCCTAAACGCTGTTTGTTGCGTTTTTTTAAAACCGGTGTTAATGCAACTAAAGCAGCTACCACAAGGTGCGAACCCTCCATTCCGTGGGGTAGTCCTCGGCCCTCAATCGATTACCCATAAATAGTTTGGTGGTAGGGGCAATCATATGGCCTAGAGTTTGCGCTTTCCTATAAATGAACCTTGGGCGGATGGGTAGATGGTCCCCCACTATTTTGTCGCCTCGTAAAACTGCCCAGTGTTTTTCGATTATTCTTCTAAAGAACTTGTGTCCTGCAAGTTATGGGGTTGAGATCTGGAGACTGGCTAGGCCACTCCAGGACCTTCATATGCTTCTTATGAAGCCACTCCTTCATTGCCCTGGAGGTATTCTTGGGATCATTATCATGCTGAATCATTATCATCCACATTTCATCTTCAATGCCCTTGCTCATGAAAGGAGGTTTGCACTCAAAATCTCACGATACATGGCCCCCTTCACTGTTTCATGTACATGAATCAGTTGTTCTAGTCTCTTCACAGAGAATCAGCCCCCAAAGCATGATGTTAACACCCCCATGCTTCACAGTGGGTATGATGTTCTTTGGTTGCAACTCAGCATTCTGTATCCTCCAAACACAACGAGTTTTGTTTCTACCAAACAGTTCTACTTTAGTTTCATCAGACCATATGACATTCTCCCAATACTCCAAACGAAGATGAGCAGCGCTCCAGCCGGGTGTCGTAGTAACAAAAAGAACTTTATTAATCCATGTTGAAGCAACGTTTCGACCAGTATCCTGGTCTTTGTCAAGCATGTAACACAGTACAAAGTGTCGGCTTAAATGGTGTGGATACCACACAGGGCACCAATCACCAGCCAGCCATTAATTACATAAATACCTATAACAAATAACATCAATCAAACAACCCTCAACTAGGGTTGAGCGAAACGGGTCGAACATTTTCAAAAGTCGCCGACTTTTGGCTAAGTCGGGGTTTCATGAAACCCGATCCGACCCCTGTGCGGGGTCGGCCATGCGGTACGCGACTTTCGCGCCAAAGTCGCGTTTCAATGACGCGAAAAGCGCCATTTCTCAGCCAATGAAGGTAAACGCAGAGTGTGGGCAGCGTGATGACATAGGTCCTGGTCCCCACCATCTTAGAGAAGGGCATTGCAGTGATTGGCTTGCTGTCTGCGACGTCACAGGGGCTATAAAGAGGCGTTCCCGCCGACCGCCATCTTACTGCTGCTGATCTGAGCTTAGGGAGAGGTTGCTGCCGCTTTGTCAGAAGCAGGGATAGCGTTAGGCAGGGTCCATTAACCACAAAACCGCTTGTGCTGCAGCGATTTGCACTGTCCAACACCACCCTCGGTGTGCAGGGACAGTGGAAGTTTTTTTTTTTTTTTTTTTCCCCTCAGCGCTGTAGCTCATTGGGCTGCCCTAGAAGGCTCCCTGATAGCTGCATTGCTGTGTGTACGCCGCTGTGCAAACCAACTGCTTTTTTCAAAGCACAAATCCTCTTGTTCCTTCCTTTCTGCACAGCTATCTTTTTTGTTTGTCCACACTTTTTATTTCATTTGTGCATCAGTCCACTCCTTATTGCTGCCTGCCATACCTGGCTGAGATTACTGCAGGCAGGGAGATAGTAGCTGCCTGCCATACCTGGCTGAGATTACTGCAGGCAGGGAGATAGTAATTGTAGGACATTCCCTGTTTTTTTTTTTTTTTTTTTTTTGGTGGGAGATTAAGATTGGCAATTTGGCATTTCTGCTAGAGTGCCATCCCTGTGTGTGCCATCTCTCTCACATAGTGGGCCATAGAAAGCCTTTTCATTTTTCTGTATTTTTTTTTGTGGGGTGTATAAATTCTCCCTGATAAAAATACAGTGGGAGATTAATATTGGCCTTTGGGCTTGTGTGCCAGTCCTGAGTGTGCCATCTCTCTCACAAATAGTGGGCCATAGAAAGCCTATTTTATTTTTTTTGGGGTTTTATAAATTCTCCCTGAAAAAAAGGGAGATTAATATTGGCCTCTGGGCTTGTGTGCCAGTCCTGAGCGTGCCATCTGTGCCAGCCCTAGGCGTGCCATCTCTCTCACAAATAGTGGGCCATAGAAAGCCTATTTATTTTTTTTTTTGGTTTTATAAATTCTCCCTGAAAAAAAGGGAGATTAATATTGGCCTCTGGGCTTGTGTGCCAGTCCTGAGCGTGCCATCTGTGCCAGCCCTGAGCGTGCCATCTCTCTCACAAATAGTGGGCCATAGAAAGCCTATTTAATTTTTTTTTTTGTTTTATAAATTTTCCCTGAAAAAAGGGAGATTAATATTGGCCTCTGGGCTTGTGTGCCAGTTGTGAGCGTGCCATCTGTGCCAGTCCTGAGCGTGCCATCTCTCTCACAAATAGTGGGCCATAGAAAGCCTATTTAAATATTTTTTTGGTTTTATAAATTCTCCCAGAAAAAAAGGGAGATTAATATTGGCCTCTGGGCTTGTGTGCCAGTCCTGAGCGTGCCATCTGTGCCAGCCCTGAGCGTGCCATCTCTCTCACAAATAGTGGGCCATAGAAAGCCTATTTAATTTTTTTTTTTGTTTTATCAATTTTCCCTGAAAAAAGGGAGATTAATATTGGCCTCTGGGCTTGTGTGCCAGTTGTGAGCGTGCCATCTGTGCCAGTCCTGAGCGTGCCATCTCTCTCACAAATAGTGGGCCATAGAAAGCCTATTTAAATATTTTTTTGGTTTTATAAATTCTCCCAGAAAAAAAGGGAGATTAATATTGGCCTCTGGGCTTCTGTGCCAGTCCTGAGCGTGCCATCTGTGCCAGTCCTGAGCGTCCCATCTCTCTCACAAATAGTGGGCCATAGAAAGCCTATTTTATTTTTTTTTTGGGTTTTAGAAATTCTCCCTGAAAAAAGGGAGATTAATATTGGCCTCTGGGCTTGTGTGCCAGTTGTGAGCGTGCCATCTGTGCCAGTCCTGAGCGTGCCATCTCTCTCACAAATAGTGGGCCATAGAAAGCCTATTTAAATATTTTTTGGGTTTTATAAATTCTCCCAGAAAAAAAGGGAGATTAATATTGGCCTCTGGGCTTCTGTGCCAGTCCTGAGCGTGCCATCTGTGCCAGTCCTGAGCGTCCCATCTCTCTCACAAATAGTGGGCCATAGAAAGCCTATTTTATTTTTTTTTTGGGTTGTAGAAATTCTCCCTGAAAAAAGGGAGATTAATATTGGCCTCTGGGCTTGTGTGCCAGTTGTGAGCGTGCCATCTGTGCCAGTCCTGAGCGTGCCATCTCTCTCACAAATAGTGGGCCATAGAAAGCCTATTTAAATATTTTTTTGGTTTTATAAATTCTCCCAGAAAAAAAGGGAGATTAATATTGGCCTCTGGGCTTGTGTGCCAGTCCTGAGCGTGCCATCTGTGCCAGTCCTGAGCGTCCCATCTCTCTCACAAATAGTGGGCCATAGAAAGCCTATTTTATTTTTTTTGGGGGTTTTATAAATTCTCCCTGAAAAAAAGGGAGATTAATATTGGCCTCTGGGCTTGTGTGCCAGTCCTGAGCGTGCCATCTGTGCCAGCCCTGAGCGTCCCATCTCTCTCACAAATAGTGGGCCATAGAAAGCCTATTTTATTTTTTTTTGGGGTTTTAGAAATTCTCCCTGAAAAAAGGGAGATTAATATTGGCCTCTGGGCTTGTGTGCCAGTTGTGAGCGTGCCATCTGTGCCAGTCCTGAGCGTGCCATCTCTCTCACAAATAGTGGGCCATAGAAAGCCTATTTAAATATTTTTTTGGTTTTATAAATTCTCCCAGAAAAAAAGGGAGATTAATATTGGCCTCTGGGCTTCTGTGCCAGTCCTGAGCGTGCCATCTGTGCCAGTCCTGAGCGTCCCATCTCTCTCACAAATAGTGGGCCATAGAAAGCCTATTTTATTTTTTTTGGGGGTTTTATAAATTCTCCCTGAAAAAAAGGGAGATTAATATTGGCCTCTGGGCTTGTGTGCCAGTCCTGAGCGTGCCATCTGTGCCAGCCCTGAGCGTGCCATCTCTCTCACAAATAGTGGGCCATAGAAAGCCTATTTAATTTTTTTTTTTGTTTTATAAATTTTCCCTGAAAAAAGGGAGATTAATATTGGCCTCTGGGCTTGTGTGCCAGTTGTGAGCGTGCCATCTGTGCCAGTCCTGAGCGTGCCATCTCTCTCACAAATAGTGGGCCATAGAAAGCCTATTTAAATATTTTTTTGGTTTTATAAATTCTCCCAGAAAAAAAGGGAGATTAATATTGGCCTCTGGGCTTCTGTGCCAGTCCTGAGCGTGCCATCTGTGCCAGTCCTGAGCGTCCCATCTCTCTCACAAATAGTGGGCCATAGAAAGCCTATTTTATTTTTTTTTTGGGTTTTAGAAATTCTCCCTGAAAAAAGGGAGATTAATATTGGCCTCTGGGCTTGTGTGCCAGTTGTGAGCGTGCCATCTGTGCCAGTCCTGAGCGTGCCATCTCTCTCACAAATAGTGGGCCATAGAAAGCCTATTTAAATATTTTTTTGGTTTTATAAATTCTCCCAGAAAAAAAGGGAGATTAATATTGGCCTCTGGGCTTCTGTGCCAGTCCTGAGCGTGCCATCTGTGCCAGTCCTGAGCGTCCCATCTCTCTCACAAATAGTGGGCCATAGAAAGCCTATTTTATTTTTTTGGGGGGTTTTATAAATTCTCCCTGAAAAAAAGGGAGATTAATATTGGCCTCTGGGCTTGTGTGCCAGTCCTGAGCGTGCCATCTGTGCCAGCCCTGAGCGTGCCATCTCTCTCACAAATAGTGGGCCATAGAAAGCCTATTTAATTTTTTTTTTTGTTTTATAAATTTTCCCTGAAAAAAGGGAGATTAATATTGGCCTCTGGGCTTGTGTGCCAGTTGTGAGCGTGCCATCTGTGCCAGTCCTGAGCGTGCCATCTCTCTCACAAATAGTGGGCCATAGAAAGCCTATTTAAATATTTTTTTGGTTTTATAAATTCTCCCAGAAAAAAAGGGAGATTAATATTGGCCTCTGGGCTTCTGTGCCAGTCCTGAGCGTGCCATCTGTGCCAGTCCTGAGCGTCCCATCTCTCTCACAAATAGTGGGCCATAGAAAGCCTATTTTATTTTTTTTTTGGGTTTTAGAAATTCTCCCTGGAAAAAAAAAAAGAAAGATTAATATTGCCCTTTGGGCTTGTGTGCCAGTACTAAGCGTTCCATCTCTCTCTCTCTCTCTCAGTCAGTGGGCCATAGAACGCCTATTTTTGGTTTTATTTGTTTTCTAAATTCTCCCTGAAAAAATCATTTTATTTTATTTGGTTTCTAAATTCTTCCTGATAAAATCATATTTTTTTATTATTTTTATTTCTAAAGTCTCCCTGAAAAAAAAAAAAAAAAAACAACCAAAAAAACAGTGGGAGATTAATATTGGCCTTTCTGCTTGTGTGCCAGTCTTGACTCCTGGGTGTGCCATCTCTCTCTCTCTCTCTCTCTCTCTCTCTCTCTCTCTCTCCAATTGTGGTCCATAGAAAGCCTATATTTTTTTTCCTTGATTTGGGTTCTAAAATCTACCAGAGAAAATAACTACATCAATCATTGGTAGAAAAATATTGGCCTCTGGGTTTGTGTGCCACTCCTGACTCCTGTGTGCGTCATCTCTCAGTCAGTGGGCCATAGAACGCCTATTTTTGGTTTTATTTGTTTTCTAAATTCTCCCTGAAAAAATCATTTTATTTTATTTGGTTTCTAAATTCTTCCTGATAAAATCATATTTTTTTTATTATTTTTTTTTCTAAAGTCTCCCTGAAAAAAAAAAAAAAAAACAGTGGGAGATTAATATTGGCCTTTCTGCTTGTGTGCCAGTCTTGACTCCTGGGTGCGTCATCTCTCAGTCAGTGGGCCATAGAACGCCTATTTTTGGTTTTATTTGTTTTATAAATTCTCCCTGAAAAAATCATTTTATTTTATTTGGTTTCTAAATTCTTCCTGATAAAATCATATTTTTTTTATTATTTTTTTTTCTAAAGTCTCCCTGAAAAAAAAAAAAAAAAAACAACCAAAAAAAACAGTGGGAGATTAATATTGGCCTTTCTGCTTGTGTGCCAGTCTTGACTCCTGGGTGTGCCATCTCTCTCTCTCTCTCTCTCTCTCTCTCTCTCTCTCTCTCTCTCTCTCTCCAATTGTGGTCCATAGAAAGCCTATATTTTTTTTCCTTGATTTGGGTTCTAAAATCTACCAGAGAAAATAACTACATCAATCATTGGTAGAAAAATATTGGCCTCTGGGTTTGTGTGCCACTCCTGACTCCTGTGTGCGTCATCTCTCAGTCAGTGGGCCATAGAACGCCTATTTTTGTTTTTATTTGTTTTATAAATTCTCCCTGAAAAAATCATTTTATTTTATTTGGTTTCTAAATTCTTCCTGATAAAATCATATTTTTTTTATTATTTTTTTTTCTAAAGTCTCCCTGAAAAAAAAAAAAAAAAAAAAACAGTGGGAGATTAATATTGGCCTTTCTGCTTGTGTGCCAGTCTTGACTCCTGGGTGTGCCATCTCTCTCTCTCTCTCTCTCCAATTGTGGTCCATAGAAAGCCTACATTTTTTTTCCTTGATTTGGGTTCCAAAATCTACCAGAGAAAATAACTCCATCAATCATTGGTAGAAAAATATTGGCCTCTGGGCTTGTGTGCCACTCCTGATTCCTGTGTGCGTCATCTCTCACTCAGTGGCCCATAGAAAGCATATAGTTTGTTACATTTGTTTTCTAAATTCTCCCTGCAAAAATCTATTTTTTTTTTTTGGGGGGTTTCTAAAGTGTTCCTGAAAAAAATAAAAATAAAAAAAAAATAATAGTGTGACATTAATATTAACATTTGTGCTTCAGTGACAGTCCTGCGTGTGGGGCATCTCTCTAATTTGCAGCCACCAAAAAAAGAGTGTGTAACATTGGGCCTGATTTTCGCTGTGGTCTCACCAACCTGTAAAGGGGTAGCTAAATCATACTGAAGTTATAGCTCACCGTGTAAGTTGTGTGACTGCAACAAATAACGTTAGTTTGGTTACGTTTTTAAAACAATGAGGAAGTCTAGTGGAAGAGGTCGTGGCCGGG
This sequence comes from Ranitomeya imitator, assembly GCF_032444005.1. NCBI lineage: Eukaryota > Metazoa > Chordata > Amphibia > Anura > Dendrobatidae > Ranitomeya > Ranitomeya imitator. The sequence goes on from NC_091286.1 coordinate 641,020,024, forward strand.
GGCGTTCATTGTCAGCTGGTAATGAGGGTAGTGGTAGTGGTGGAGCATCAGGTGGTCGTGGGGGAAAAAATATTGCACCTAAGTCTGGAGCTGTGGAGCCAGGTTCGTCGTCCGGCTACACAAGGCCTCGAACGCTCCCTTTTCTGGGATTAGGAAAACCGCTTTTAAAGCCGGAGCAGCAAGAGCAAGTTTTGGCTTATCTTGCTGACTCAGCCTCTAGCTCTTTTGCCTCATCTCGTGAAACTGGTAAAAGTAAAAGCAGCGCGTCGTTAGTGGATGTTCACGGTCAGGGACAAGTCACTTCCTTGTCCTCTTCAGCAAAAACAACAACAGAGAAGAATGCAGCAGGCGACACAACGGGTTACTCCATGGAGCTCTTTACACATACCGTCCCTGGCTTAGAAAGTGAAGCAGTTAACAGTCCATGCCCATTACAAATTGAATCTGACATGGAGTGCACTGACGCACAGCCACAGCCAGACTACTATGCTGGTCCTTTGACTCAGACCACAACATTGCCCTCGCAGGGTGCTGATCAAGAATCAGACCCTGATGAGACTATGTTGCCCCATCACGAACGCTATACCACCGAACGACACGGTGACACAGACGAAGTTGCGCAGGAGGTACAAGAAGAGTTATTAGATGACCCAGTTCTTGACCCCGATTGGCAGCCATTGGGGGAACAGGGTGCAGGCGGCAGCAGTTCTGAAGCAGAGGAGGAGGAGGGGCCGCAGCAGGCATCAACATCGCCACAGGTTCCATCTGCCGGGCCCGTATCTTGCCCAAAACGCGTGGCAAAGCCAAAACCTGGTGGAGGACAGCGTGGCCATCCGGTTAAAGCTCAGTCTGCAATGCCTGAAAAGGTATCCGATGCTAGAAAGAGTGCAGTCTGGCATTTTTTTAAACAACATCCAATTGATCAGCGCAAAGTCATCTGTCAAAAATGTTCTACTTCCTTAAGCAGAGGTCAGAATCTGAAAAGTCTCAATACTAGTTGCATGCATAGACATTTAACCACCATGCATTTGAAAGCTTGGACTAACTACCAAACGTCCCTTAAGGTTGTTGCACCCTCGGCCAATGAAGCTAGTCATCAACGCAACATCCCTTCCGGCAGTGTAGGACCACCATTTAGCGCACCACCTGCTGTATCTGTGCAGGTATCTTTGCCAGGCCAAAGCAGTCAGGGTCAGGGAATCACCAGTTTCGTAGTAGGAAACACTGCATCTAGGGCACCGGCGGCAACAATACCATCTCCCACCGTCTCTCAGTCTGCCATGTCCACCGGCACTCCCGCTAGTTCCACGATCTCCAGCTCTCCAGTCCAGCTCACCCTACATGAGACTATGGTTAGAAAAAGGAAATACTTAGCCTCGCATCCGCGTACACAGGGTTTGAACGCCCACATAGCTAGACTAATCTCGTTAGAGATGATGCCCTACCGGTTAGTTGAAAGCGAAGCTTTCAAAGACCTGATGGACTACGCTGTACCACGCTACGAGCTACCCAGTCGACACTTTTTTTCCAGAAAAGCCATCCCAGCCCTCCACCAGCATGTTAAAGAGCGCATCGTCCATGCACTCAGGCAATCTGTGAGCACAAAGGTGCACCTGACAACAGATGCATGGACCAGTAGGCATGGCCAGGGACGTTACGTGTCCATCACGGCACACTGGGTAAATGTGGTGGATTCAGGGTCCACAGGGGACAGCAAGTTTGGGACAGTTCTGCCTAGCCCACGGTCTAGTAAACAGTTGTCTGTAGCCGTTCGCACCCCCTCCTCCTCCTCCTCCTCGTCCTCCTGCAGAAGCAAGAGCTCGTCCACAGACCGCAGTCGCACAAACACTCCATCCGCACCTGCCACTGTTGCACACCAGGTCTCCCATTATGGGGCAGCTACTGGCATACGTCAGCAGGCTGTATTGGCTATGAAGTGTTTGGGCGACAATAGACACACCGCGGAAGTTCTGTCCGAGTTCTTGCAGCAAGAAACGCAGTCGTGGCTGGGCACTGTAGATCTTGAGGCAGGCAAGGTAGTGAGTGATAACGGAAGGAATTTCATGGCTGCCATCTCCCTTTCCCAACTGAAACACATTCCTTGCCTGGCTCACACCTTAAACCTGGTGGTGCAGTGCTTCCTGAAAAGTTATCCGGGGTTATCCGACCTGCTCCTCAAAGTGCGTGGACTTTGCGCACATATCCGCCGTTCGCCTGTACACTCCAGCCGTATGCAGACCTATCAGCGTTCTTTGAACCTTCCCCAGCATCGCCTAATCATAGACGTTGCAACAAGGTGGAACTCAACACTGCACATGCTTCAGAGACTGTGCGAACAGAGGCGGGCTGTTATGTTTTTGTGGGAGGATACACATACACGGGCAGGCAGTAGGATGGCAGACATGGAGTTGTCAGGTGTGCAGTGGTCGAAGATTCAAGACATGTGTCAAGTCCTTCAGTGTTTTGAGGAATGCACACGGCTGGTTAGTGCAGACAACGCCATAATAAGCATGAGCATCCCCCTAATGCGTCTGCTGATGCAAAGTTTGACGCACATAAAGGATCAGGCGTCTGCACCAGAGGAAGAGGAAAGCCTTGATGACAGTCAGCGATTGTCTGGTCAGGGCAGTGTACATGACGAGGTACCGGGCGAAGAGGAGGTGGAGGATGAGGAGGATGATGGGGATGAGTATATTTTTAATGAGGAAGCTTTCCCGGGGGCACGGGAAATTGGTGGCGTGGCAAGGCCGGGTTCTGGTTTTTTGAGGGACACAAGTGACGTAGATTTGCCTGCAACTGCCCCTCAACCAAGCACAACCGCAGATTTGACAACGGGAACTTTGGCCCACATGGCGGATTATGCCTTGCGTATCCTCAAAAGGGACACACGCATTACAAAAATGATGAACGATGACGATTACTGGTTGGCCTGCCTCCTTGATCCTCGCTATAAAGGCAAATTGCAAAATATTATGCCACATGAGAACTTGGAACTAATATTAGCAACAAAACAATCAACTCTTGTTGACCGTTTGCTTCTGGCATTCCCTGCACACAGCGCCCGTGATCGTTCTCACACGAGCTCCAGGGGCCAGCAGACCAGAGGTGTTAGAGGGGCAGAAATCAGAAGTGGCGTTGGACAGAGGGGTTTTCTGACCAGGTTGTGGAGTGATTTTTCTATGACCGCAGACAGGACAGGTACTGCAGCATCAATTCAAAGTGACAGGAGACAACATTTGTCCAGTATGGTTACAAACTATTTTTCATCCCTTATCGACGTTCTCCCTCAACCGTCATTCCCATTTGATTACTGGGCATCCAAATTAGACACCTGGCCAGAATTGGCAGAATATGCATTGCAGGAGCTTGCTTGCCCGGCAGCTAGTGTCCTATCAGAAAGAGTATTCAGTGCTGCAGGTTCAATACTAACAGAAAAAAGGACTCGTCTGGCTACCCAAAATGTAGATGATCTAACCTTCATTAAAATGAACCACAACTGGATTTCAAAATCTTTTGCCCCACCCTGCCCGGCTGACACCTAGCTTTCCTATGAAAAGGTCTTGCCTGTGGACTATTCTGAATGACTTTTCCAATCTCGTAATTTTCTTCACCTGATTGTCCAGCATACGACATGTTTCCACCTCACGAAATGGCCAAACTCCCCACACGGGGCCGTGCTATCGCCACTTTGCGCTTGGACCCTTGAGAGTGCTGTTTGTCTGAAGAGGTGGGTGTGGCCGCTTTTGGTCGACGGCACTGCCACTGGGTCCCTCATAGTACAATAAAGTGTCTCTGGCGGTGGTGGTGCGCACCCAACGTCAGACACACCGTTGTAATATGAGGGGCCCTGTGCCTGTACCGCCGGCCACAAGACAGTTCCCCCCCCCAGCTCAAACAGTGCTCTACCACTAGCAAAATTATCTCTCACAGCTTCACCAATGTGTAGTCTAGCCGCTGACATCCTTCAATGCCTGGCACTGACAATACCATTGTTTTGACATTTTTGTTATGTTAGGCCTTCGAAGCCTGTCTGCGGTCCCTTCTTTCTACAACTACTACACTGACCAGGCCACTGCTGGCCGTGTTACCCTGGAACCAATTTAAAAGTGCCTACAGTCAGCCCAATTTTGTTATGTTAGGCCTTCGAAGACTGTCTGCCGTCACTCCTTCCACTAGACTTCCACTGACCATACACTGCTGCCCATGTACCCCTGGAACCAATTTAAAGTGCCTACAGCCAGCCCAATTTTGTTATGTTAGGCCTTCGAAGCCTGTCTGCGGTCACTCCTTCCACTAGACTTCCACTGACCAGACCACTGCTGCCCGTGTACCCCTGGAACCAATTTAAAAGTGCCTACAGCCAGCCCAAGTTTGTTATGTTAGGCCTTGGAAGCCTGTCTGCGGTCACTCCTTCCACTAGACTTCCACTGACCAGACCACTGCTGCCCGTGTACCCCTGGAACCAATTTAAAAGTGCCTACAGCCAGCCCAAGTTTGTTATGTTAGGCCTTGGAAGCCTGTCTGCGGTCACTCCTTCCACTAGACTTCCACTGACCAGACCACTGCTGCCCGTGTACCCCTGGAACCAATTTAAAAGTGCCTACAGCCAGCCCAAGTTTGTTATGTTAGGCCTTCTAAGCCTGTCTGCGGTCCATTCTTTCAACTACTACTACACTGACCAGGTCACTGCTGCCCGTGTACCCCTGGAACCAATTTAAAATTGCCTACAGCCAGCCCAATTTTTTTATTTTAGGCCTTCGATGCCTGTCTGCGGTCCATTCTTTCAACTACTACTACACTGACCAGGTCACTGCTGTCCGTGTACCCCTGGAACCAATTTAAAATTGCCTACAGCCATGTGTTATTATTTTAGGCCTTCGATGCCTGTCTGCGGTCACTCCTTCCACTAGGCCTCCACTGACCACACCACTGCTGTCCGTGTACCCCTGGAACCAATTTAAAATTGCCTACAGCCAGCCCAATTTTTTTATTTTAGGCCTTCGATGCCTGTCTGCGGTCCATTCTTTCAACTACTACTACACTGACCAGGTCACTGCTGCCCGTGTACCCCTGGAACCAATTTAAAATTGCCTACAGCCATGTGTTATTATTTTAGGCCTTCGATGCCTGTCTGCGGTCACTGTTATGGCTGGCAATCAGGCAACACAGCGTGCAGTAATCAGCGCACATACAGAGATCTGGCAAAAACCCAAAACAATAGGACGAGCTCAGAGACGTGGAATCTCTGTAGACTGCAGTACCTGAACTGTCCTCACACAACTGGAAGCAGCAGTGGATTGCGCCTATCACTACCTATGCAACTCGGCACTGCCTGAGGAGCTGACTAGCCTGAAGATAGAAATACAAGCCTGACTTACCTCAGAGAAATACCCCAAAGGAATAGGCAGCCCCCACATATAATGACTGTTAGCAAGATGAAAAGACAAACGTAGGAATGAAATAGATTCAGCAAAGTGAGGCCCGATATTCTAGACAGAGCGAGGATAGCAAAGAGAACTATGCAGTCTACAAAAAACCCTAAAACGAAAACCACGCAAAGGGGCAAAAAAGACCCACCGTGCCGAACTAACAGCACGGCGGTGCACCCCTTTGCTTCTCAGAGCTTCCAGCAAAAGATAATAACAAGCTGGACAGAAAAAACAGAAAACAAACTAGAAGAACTTATCTAGCAGAGCAGCAGGCCCAAGGAAAGATGCAGTAGCTCAGATCCAACACTGGAACATTGACAAGGAGCAAGGAAGACAGACTCAGGTGGAGCTAAATAGCAAGGCAGCCAACGAGCTCACCAAAACACCTGAGGGAGGACGCCCAGAGACTGCAATACCACTTGTGACCACAGAATTCACAACAGTACCCCCCCCTTGAGGAGGGGTCACCGAACCCTCACCAGAACCCCCAGGCCGACCAGGATGAGCCACATGAAAGGCACGAACAAGATCTGGGGCATGGACATCAGAGGCAAAAACCCAGGAATTATCTTCCTGAGCATAACCCTTCCATTTGACCAGATACTGGAGTTTCCGTCTAGAGACACGAGAATCCAAAATCTTCTCCACAATATACTCCAATTCCCCCTCCACCAAAACAGGGGCAGGAGGCTCCACAGATGGAACCATAGGTGCCACGTATCTCCTCAACAACGACCTATGGAATACATTATGTATGGAAAAGGAGTCTGGGAGGGTCAGACGAAAAGACACCGGATTGAGAATCTCAGAAATCCTATACGGACCAATAAAACGAGGTTTAAATTTAGGAGAGGAAACCTTCATAGGTATATGACGAGAAGATAACCAAACCAGATCCCCAACACGAAGTCGGGGTCCCACACGGCGTCTGCGATTAGCGAAAAGCTGAGCCTTCTCCTGGGACAAGGTCAAATTGTCCACTACCTGAGTCCAGATCTGCTGCAACCTGTCCACCACATAATCCACACCAGGACAGTCCGAAGACTCAACCTGTCCTGAAGAGAAACGAGGATGGAACCCAGAATTGCAGAAAAATGGAGAGACCAAGGTAGCCGAGCTGGCCCGATTATTAAGGGCGAACTCAGCCAACGGCAAAAATGACACCCAATCATCCTGGTCAGCGGAAACAAAACATCTCAGATATGTTTCCAAGGTCTGATTGGTTCGTTCGGTCTGGCCATTAGTCTGAGGATGGAAGGCCGAGGAAAAAGATAGGTCAATGCCCATCCTACCACAAAAGGCTCGCCAGAACCTTGAGACAAACTGGGAACCTCTGTCAGAAACAATATTCTCAGGAATGCCATGTAAACGAACCACATGCTGGAAGAACAAAGGCACCAAATCAGAGGAGGAAGGCAATTTAACCAAGGGCACCAGATGGACCATTTTAGAAAAGCGATCACAGACCACCCAAATGACAGACATCTTTTGAGAAACGGGAAGGTCAGAAATGAAATCCATCGAAATATGTGTCCAAGGCCTCTTCGGGACCGGCAAGGGCAAAAGCAACCCACTGGCACGTGAACAGCAGGGCTTAGCCCTAGCACAAATTCCACAGGACTGCACAAAAGCACGCACATCCCGCGACAGAGACGGCCACCAAAAGGATCTAGCAACCAACTCCCTGGTACCAAAGATTCCTGGATGACCGGCCAGCACTGAACAATGAAGTTCAGAGATAACTTTACTAGTCCACCTATCAGGGACGAACAGTTTCTCGGCCGGACAACGATCAGGTTTATTAGCCTGAAATTTCTGCAACACTCTCCGCAAATCAGGGGAGATGGCAGACACAATGACTCCTTCCTTGAGGATACTCGCCGGCTCAGATAACCCCGGAGAGTCGGGCACAAAACTCCTAGACAGAGCATCCGCCTTCACATTTTTAGAGCCCGGAAGGTATGAAATCACAAAATCAAAACGAGCAAAAAATAACGACCAACGGGCCTGTCTAGGATTCAAGCGCTTGGCAGACTCAAGATAAGTAAGGTTCTTATGATCAGTCAAAACCACCACGCGATGCTTAGCACCCTCAAGCCAATGACGCCACTCCTCGAATGCCCACTTCATGGCCAGCAACTCTCGGTTGCCCACATCATAATTACGCTCAGCAGCAGAAAATTTCCTGGAAAAGAATGCACATGGTTTGAACACTGAGCAACCAGAACCTCTCTGTGACAAAACCGCCCCTGCACCAATCTCAGAAGCATCAACCTCGACCTGGAACGGAAGAGAAACATCAGGTTGACACAACACAGGGGCACAGCAAAAACGACGCTTCAACTCCTGAAAAGCTTCCACGGCAGCAGAAGACCAATTAACCAAATCAGCACCCTTCTTGGTCAAATCGGTCAATGGTCTGGCAATGCTAGAAAAATTACAGATGAAGCGACGATAAAAATTAGCAAAGCCCAGGAATTTCTGCAAACTTTTTAGAGATGTCGGCTGAGTCCAATCCTGGATGGCCTGAACCTTAACCGGATCCATCTCGATAGTAGAAGGGGAAAAGATGAACCCCAAAAATGAAACTTTCTGCACACCGAAGAGACACTTTGATCCCTTCACAAACAAGGAATTAGCACGCAGTACCTGGAAAACCATTCTGACTTGCTTTACATGAGACTCCCAATCATCTGAGAAGATCAAAATGTCATCCAAGTAAACAATCAAGAATTTATCCAGATACTCACGAAAAATGTCATGCATAAAAGACTGAAAAACAGATGGAGCATTGGCAAGTCCGAACGGCATCACCAGATACTCAAAATGACCCTCGGGCGTATTAAATGCCGTTTTCCATTCATCTCCCTGCCTGATTCTCACCAGATTATACGCACCACGAAGATCAATCTTAGTAAACCAACTAGCCCCCTTAATCCGAGCAAACAAGTCAGAAATCAATGGCAAGGGATACTGAAACTTAACAGTGATCTTATTAAGAAGGCGGTAATCAATACACGGTCTTAGCGAACCATCCTTCTTGGCTACAAAAAAGAACCCTGCTCCCAATGGTGACGACGATGGGCGAATATGTCCCTTCTCCAGGGACTCCTTCACATAACTGCGCATAGCGGTGTGTTCAGGTACGGACAAATTAAATAAACGACCCTTAGGGAATTTACTACCAGGAATCAAATCGATAGCACAATCACAATTCCTATGCGGAGGAAGGGCATCAGACTTGGACTCTTCAAATACATCCTGAAAGTCCGACAAGAACTCTGGGATGTCAGAAGGAATGGATGACGAAATAGACAAAAATGGAACATCACCATGTACTCCCTGACAACCCCAGCTGGTTACCGACATAGAGTTCCAATCCAATACTGGATTATGGGTTTGTAGCCATGGCAACCCCAACACGACCACATCATGCAAATTATGCAGTACCAAAAAGCGAATAACTTCCTGATGTGCAGGAGCCATGCACATGGTCAGCTGGGCCCAGTACTGAGGCTTATTCTTGGCCAGAGGTGTGGCATCAATTCCTCTCAACGGAATAGGACACCGCAAAGGCTCCAAGAAAAATCCACAACGTTTAGCATAATCCAAATCCATCAGATTCAGGGCAGCGCCTGAATCCACAAACGCCATGACAGAATATGATGACAAAGAGCACATTAAGGTAATGGACAAAAGGAATTTGGACTGTACAGTACCAATAACGGCAGAGCTATCGAACCGCCTAGTGCGTTTAGGACAATTAGAAATAGCATGAGTAGAATCACCACAATAGAAACACAGTCTGTTCAGACGTCTGTGTTCGTGCCGTTCTACTTTAGTCATAGTCCTGTTGCACTGCATAGGCTCAGGCTTACTCTCAGACAATACCGCCAGATGGTGCACAGATTTACGCTCGCGCAAGCGACGACCGATCTGAATGGCCAAGGACATAGACTCATTCAAACCAGCAGGCATAGGAAATCCCACCATTACATCCTTAAGAGCTTCAGAGAGACCCTTTCTGAACAAAGCCGCTAGTGCAGATTCATTCCACAGAGTGAGTACTGACCATTTTCTAAATTTCTGACAATATAGTTCTACATCATCCTGACCCTGGCATAAAGCCAGCAGATTTTTCTCAGCTTGATCCACTGAATTAGGCTCATCGTAAAGCAATCCCAGCGCCTGGAAAAATGCATCAATATTACTCAATGCAGAATCTCCTGGTGCAAGAGAAAACGCCCAGTCCTGTGGGTCGCCGCGCAAAAAAGAAATAATAATCAAAACCTGTTGAATAGGATTACCAGAAGAATGAGGTTTCAAGGCCAAAAATAGCTTACAATTATTTCTGAAGCTCAGGAACTTAGTTCTGTCACCAAAAAACAAATCAGGAATCGGAATTCTTGGTTCTAGCATCGATTTCTGATCAATAGTATCTTGAATCTTTTGTACATTTACAACGAGATTATCCATTGAGGAGCACAGAGCCTGAATATCCATGTCCACAGCTGTGTCCTGAAGCACTCTAATGTCTAGGGGAAAAAAAAGACTGAAGACAGAGCTAAGAAAAAAAAATGATGTCAGGATTTCTTTTTTCCCTCTATTGGAAATCATTGAATTGGCTCCTTGTACTGTTATGGCTGGCAATCAGGCAACACAGCGTGCAGTAATCAGCGCACATACAGAGATCTGGCAAAAACCCAAAACAATAGGACGAGCTCAGAGACGTGGAATCTCTGTAGACTGCAGTACCTGAACTGTCCTCACACAACTGGAAGCAGCAGTGGATTGCGCCTATCACTACCTATGCAACTCGGCACTGCCTGAGGAGCTGACTAGCCTGAAGATAGAAATACAAGCCTGACTTACCTCAGAGAAATACCCCAAAGGAATAGGCAGCCCCCACATATAATGACTGTTAGCAAGATGAAAAGACAAACGTAGGAATGAAATAGATTCAGCAAAGTGAGGCCCGATATTCTAGACAGAGCGAGGATAGCAAAGAGAACTATGCAGTCTACAAAAAACCCTAAAACGAAAACCACGCAAAGGGGCAAAAAAGACCCACCGTGCCGAACTAACAGCACGGCGGTGCACCCCTTTGCTTCTCAGAGCTTCCAGCAAAAGATAATAACAAGCTGGACAGAAAAAACAGAAAACAAACTAGAAGAACTTATCTAGCAGAGCAGCAGGCCCAAGGAAAGATGCAGTAGCTCAGATCCAACACTGGAACATTGACAAGGAGCAAGGAAGACAGACTCAGGTGGAGCTAAATAGCAAGGCAGCCAACGAGCTCACCAAAACACCTGAGGGAGGACGCCCAGAGACTGCAATACCACTTGTGACCACAGAATTCACAACAGGTCACTCCTTCCACTAGGCCTCCACTGACCACACCACTGCTGTCCGTGTACCCCTGGAACCAATTTAAAATTGCCTACAGCCATGTGTTATTATTTTAGGCATTCGATGCCTGTCTGCGGTCCATTTTTTCAACTACTACTACACTGACCAGGTCACTGCTGCCCGTGTACGCCTGGAACCAATTTAAAATTGCCTACAGCCATGTGTTATTATTTTAGGCCTTCGATGCCTGTCTGCGGTCACTCCTTCCACTAGGCCTCCACTGACCACACCACTGCTGTCCGTGTACCCCTGGAACCAATTTAAAATTGCCTACAGCCAGCCCAATTTTTTTATTTTAGGCCTTCGATGCCTGTCTGCGATCCATTCTTTCAACTACTACTACACTGACCAGGTCACTGCTGTCCGTGTACCCCTGGAACCAATTTAAAATTGCCTACAGCCATGTGTTATTATTTTAGGCATTCGATGCCTGTCTGCGGTCCATTTTTTCAACTACTACTACACTGACCAGGTCACTGCTGCCCGTGTACCCCTGGAACCAATTTAAAATTGCCTACAGCCATGTGTTATTATTTTAGGCCTTCGATGCCTGTCTGCGGTCACTCCTTCCACTAGGCCTCCACTGACCACACCACTGCTGTCCGTGTACCCCTGGAACCAATTTAAAATTGCCTACAGCCAGCCCAATTTTTTTATTTTAGGCCTTCGATGCCTGTCTGCGGTCCATTCTTTCAACTACTACTACACTGACCAGGTCACTGCTGCCCGTGTACCCCTGGAACCAATTTAAAATTGCCTACAGCCATGTGTTATTATTTTAGGCATTCGATGCCTGTCTGCGGTCCATTTTTTCAACTACTACTACACTGACCAGGTCACTGCTGCCCGTGTACCCCGGGAACCAATTTAAAATTGCCTACAGCCATGTGTTATTATTTTAGGCCTTCGATGCCTGTCTGCGGTCACTCCTTCCACTAGGCCTCCACTGACCACACCACTGCTGTCCGTGTACCCCTGGAACCAATTTAAAATTGCCTACAGCCATGTGTTATTATTTTAGGCCTTCGATGCCTGTCTGCGGTCACTCCTTCCACTAGGCCTCCACTGACCACACCACTGCTGTCCGTGTACCCCTGGAACCAATTTAAAATTGCCTACAGCCATGTGTTATTATTTTAGGCATTCGATGCCTGTCTGCGGTCCATTTTTTCAACTACTACTACACTGACCAGGTCACTGCTGCCCGTGTACCCCTGGAACCAATTTAAAATTGCCTACAGCCATGTGTTATTATTTTAGGCCTTCGATGCCTGTCTGCGGTCACTCCTTCCACTAGGCCTCCACTGACCACACCACTGCTGTCCGTGTACCCCTGGAACCAATTTAAAATTGCCTACAGCCAGCCCAATTTTTTTATTTTAGGCCTTCGATGCCTGTCTGCGGTCCATTCTTTCAACTACTACTACACTGACCAGGTCACTGCTGCCCGTGTACCCCTGGAACCAATTTAAAATTGCCTACAGCCATGTGTTATTATTTTAGGCCTTCGATGCCTGTCTGCGGTCACTCCTTCCACTAGGCCTCCACTGACCACACCACTGCTGTCCGTGTACCCCTGGAACCAATTTAAAATTGCCTACAGCCATGTGTTATTATTTTAGGCATTCGATGCCTGTCTGCGGTCCATTTTTTCAACTACTACTACACTGACCAGGTCACTGCTGCCCGTGTACCCCTGGAACCAATTTAAAATTGCCTACAGCCATGTGTTATTATTTTAGGCCTTCGATGCCTGTCTGCGGTCACTCCTTCCACTAGGCCTCCACTGACCACACCACTGCTGTCCGTGTACCCCTGGAACCAATTTAAAATTGCCTACAGCCATGTGTTATTATTTTAGGCCTTCGATGCCTGTCTGCGGTCACTCCTTCCACTAGGCCTCCACTGACCACACCACTGCTGTCCGTGTACCCCTGGAACCAATTTAAAATTGCCTACAGCCATGTGTTATTATTTTAGGCATTCGATGCCTGTCTGCGGTCCATTTTTTCAACTACTACTACACTGACCAGGTCACTGCTGCCCGTGTACCCCTGGAACCAATTTAAAATTGCCTACAGCCATGTGTTATTATTTTAGGCCTTCGATGCCTGTCTGCGGTCACTCCTTCCACTAGGCCTCCACTGACCACACCACTGCTGTCCGTGTACCCCTGGAACCAATTTAAAATTGCCTACAGCCAGCCCAATTTTTTTATTTTAGGCCTTCGATGCCTGTCTGCGGTCCATTCTTTCAACTACTACTACACTGACCAGGTCACTGCTGCCCGTGTACCCCTGGAACCAATTTAAAATTGCCTACAGCCATGTGTTATTATTTTAGGCATTCGATGCCTGTCTGCGGTCCATTTTTTCAACTACTACTACACTGACCAGGTCACTGCTGCCCGTGTACCCCGGGAACCAATTTAAAATTGCCTACAGCCATGTGTTATTATTTTAGGCCTTCGATGCCTGTCTGCGGTCACTCCTTCCACTAGGCCTCCACTGACCACACCACTGCTGTCCGTGTACCCCTGGAACCAATTTAAAATTGCCTACAGCCATGTGTTATTATTTTAGGCCTTCGATGCCTGTCTGCGGTCACTCCTTCCACTAGGCCTCCACTGACCACACCACTGCTGTCCGTGTACCCCTGGAACCAATTTAAAATTGCCTACAGCCATGTGTTATTATTTTAGGCATTCGATGCCTGTCTGCGGTCTATTTTTTCAACTACTACTACACTGACCAGGTCACTGCTGCCCGTGTACCCCTGGAACCAATTTAAAATTGCCTACAGCCATGTGTTATTATTTTAGGCCTTCGATGCCTGTCTGCGGTCACTCCTTCCACTAGGCCTCCACTGACCACACCACTGCTGTCCGTGTACCCCTGGAACCAATTTAAAATTGCCTACAGCCAGCCCAATTTTTTTATTTTAGGCCTTCGATGCCTGTCTGCGGTCCATTCTTTCAACTACTACTACACTGACCAGGTCACTGCTGCCCGTGTACCCCTGGAACCAATTTAAAATTGCCTACAGCCATGTGTTATTATTTTAGGCCTTCGATGCCTGTCTGCGGTCACTCCTTCCACTAGGCCTCCACTGACCACACCACTGCTGTCCGTGTACCCCTGGAACCAATTTAAAATTGCCTACAGCCATGTGTTATTATTTTAGGCATTCGATGCCTGTCTGCGGTCCATTTTTTCAACTACTACTACACTGACCAGGTCACTGCTGCCCGTGTACCCCTGGAACCAATTTAAAATTGCCTACAGCCATGTGTTATTATTTTAGGCCTTCGATGCCTGTCTGCGGTCACTCCTTCCACTAGGCCTCCACTGACCACACCACTGCTGTCCGTGTACCCCTGGAACCAATTTAAAATTGCCTACAGCCATGTGTTATTATTTTAGGCCTTCGATGCCTGTCTGCGGTCACTCCTTCCACTAGGCCTCCACTGACCACACCACTGCTGTCCGTGTACCCCTGGAACCAATTTAAAATTGCCTACAGCCATGTGTTATTATTTTAGGCCTTCGATGCCTGTCTGCGGTCACTCCTTCCACTAGGCCTCCACTGACCACACCACTGCTGTCCGTGTACCCCTGGAACCAATTTAAAATTGCCTACAGCCATGTGTTATTATTTTAGGCCTTCGATGCCTGTCTGCGGTCCATTCTTTCAACTACTACTACACTGACCAGGGCACTGCTGGCCGTGTACCCCTGGAACCAACATCAGAAAATATAAAAATAAGTATTTTGCTTATAAAAAAGAAAATACTGGTGAGATATCAAATGCAGACATTTTAACATTAAAAACAAACACACAACTAAAATCTGGTACAGTACTAAAAATGGCCACCAGCTACAATTACTTTCTCCTGCAAGTAGTTAACTGAAAGTTTTTTTAAATTGAAAACACACATATGGCATCCACCGAGTGTTGTCCTGTCGCGTCTTCTTTATATTATTGCCGAGAAGATGCAAAATAATGAAAATAATAAAATCATTAATTACCAAAATAATAGAGAAAGTCAACACCACATTGCAAATAAACATTCATTCCAAATAAAGAAGCAGGGCGCGTCCGAGGGTGAGTATATACCTAATAAGAATATAATCACCCTCGGACGCGCAATGCTTATTTCCAACAGCCTTCCTTCCTAAGAATCAGCCCTTCCGTCGTGTAGAGAGACGTTGTGTTACACTCCAAGGTGTTCCCCAGGTTGCCTTTCCTGAGCTTCGATCTTCCGGCTCTCGTTTAGTAGTTCTTGGAAACTACTCTGCATTAGGCCTTCAAATTGGGTATGGGGTGTAGAGAGATGGTGTGTTCCACTCCAAGGTGTTCCCCAGGTTGCCTTTCCTGAGCTTCGATCTTCCGGCTCTCGTTTAGTAGTTGTTGGAAACTACGCTGCATTAGGCCTTCAAATTGGGTATGGGGTGTAGCGAGAGGGTGTGTTACACTCCAAGGTGTTCCCCAGGTTGCCTTTCCTGAGCTTCGATCTTCCGGCTCTCGTTTAGTAGTTCTTGGAAACTACACTGCATTAGGCCTTCAAATTGGGTATGGGGTGTAGAGAGAGGGTGTGTTACACTCCAAGGTGTTCCCCAGGTTGCCTTTCCTGA
Source organism: Ranitomeya imitator (assembly GCF_032444005.1). Classification (NCBI taxonomy): domain Eukaryota; kingdom Metazoa; phylum Chordata; class Amphibia; order Anura; family Dendrobatidae; genus Ranitomeya; species Ranitomeya imitator. Next base: position 641,035,496 of record NC_091286.1, read on the forward strand.
GCTTCGATCTTCCGGCTCTCGTTTAGTAGTTCTTGGAAACTACACTGCATTAGGCCTTCAAATTGGGTATGGGGTGTAGAGAGAGGGTGTGTTACACTCCAAGGTGTTCCCCAGGTTGCCTTTCCTGAGCTTCGATATTCCGGCTCTCGTTTAGTAGTTGTCGGAAACTACGCTGCATTAGGCCTACAAATTGGGTATGGGGCGTAGAGAGAGGGTGTGTTACACTCCAAGGTGTTCCCCAGGTTGCCTTTCCTGAGCTTCGATATTCCGGCTCTCGTTTAGTAGTTGTCGGAAACTACGCTGCATTAGGCCTTCAAATTGGGTATGGGGTGTAGAGAGAGGGTGTGTTACACTCCAAGGTGTTCCCCAGGTTGCCTTTCCTGAGCTTCGATCTTCATGCTCTCGTTTAGTAGTTGTCGGAAACTACGCTGCATTAGGCCTACAAATTGGGTATGGGGTGTAGAGAGAGGGTTTGTTACACTCCAAGGTGTTCCCCAGGTTGCCTTTCCTGAGCTTCGATCTTCCGGCTCTCGTTTAGTAGTTGTTGGAAACTACGCTGCATTAGGCCTTCAAATTGGGTATGGGGTGTAGCGAGAGGGTGTGTTACACTCCAAGGTGTTCCCCAGGTTGCCTTTCCTGAGCTTCGATCTTCCGGCTCTCGTTTAGTAGTTCTTGGAAACTACACTGCATTAGGCCTTCAAATTGGGTATGGGGTGTAGAGAGAGGGTGTGTTACACTCCAAGGTGTTCCCCAGGTTGCCTTTCCTGAGCTTCGATATTCCGGCTCTCGTTTAGTAGTTGTCGGAAACTACGCTGCATTAGGCCTACAAATTGGGTATGGGGTGTAGAGAGAGGGTGTGTTACACTCCAAGGTGTTCCCCAGGTTGCCTTTCCTGAGCTTCGATATTCCGGCTCTCGTTTAGTAGTTGTCGGAAACTACGCTGCATTAGGCCTACAAATTGGGTATGGGGTGTAGAGAGAGGGTGTGTTACACTCCAAGGTGTTCCCCAGGTTGCCTTTCCTGAGCTTCGATCTTCATGCTCTCGTTTAGTAGTTGTCGGAAACTACGCTGCATTAGGCCTACAAATTGGGTATGGGGTGTAGAGAGAGGGTTTGTTACACTCCAAGGTGTTCCCCAGGTTGCCTTTCCTGAGCTTCGATCTTCCGGCTCTCGTTTAGTAGTTGTTGGAAACTACGCTGCATTAGGCCTTCAAATTGGGTATGGGGTGTAGCGAGAGGGTGTGTTACACTCCAAGGTGTTCCCCAGGTTGCCTTTCCTGAGCTTCGATCTTCCGGCTCTCGTTTAGTAGTTCTTGGAAACTACACTGCATTAGACCTTCAAATTGGGTATGGGGTGTAGAGAGAGGGTGTGTTACACTCTAAGGTGTTCCCCAGGTTTCCTTGCCATTGCTTCGGTCTTCCGACTCTCGTTTAGTAGTTGTAGAAAAGTACACTGCATTAGGCCATACAAAATGGGTATGGGGTGGAGAGAGATGGTGTGTTACACTCCAAGGTGTTCCCCAGGTTGCCTTTCCTGAGCTTCTATCTTCAGGCTCTCATTAAATTGTGGTTAAATGGAACAACTGCATTTGGCGTACTAGTTGGTTTGGGGCCTACTATCGGTGTCTGCCACTCCTTGCTGTTCTCCTCCACTGAACAAAGCTGTGCCGCCTGTTTACTACGGTTGCCAATTTTGAACTGCATTTCGACTACTTACTGATTTGGCCCTACTCTCTGTGTCAGCCTCTCATTCCAGTTGTCCTCCACTGCAATGCCCCCTGGTTATTCCTGTGTTACCAATTTTGAACTGCATTTAGCCCACTTTCTTCTTTGGGCCTATATCTGTGTTTCCACTTCATCGTGCCCATTGCCCAGCCAGTGATAGATGAGTCTGCTGGTACATTGACCCATAACGCAACATTCCCCGTGCACGCTACACAACAACATTGTGACCCTGCTGAAAGTCAGGTTGCTCTTCCCGCATACCATACCACCTTACACGGGGACAAAGAGGAAGGTGCAGATGAAAGTGCAGGTTCCTTCATCAGGTGGGGGGAGGAATACTAGTTGGCGACGTCACTGGCACAGGGCCTCTCATAGTACGCAAAAGTGTTGCTGCCGGTGGGAGGCGCCCCCGCCGTGCAAACACACCGCTGTACTTTGAGGGGCCCTGTGCCAGTGCCAATGCCAACGAGTGGGCCCCCCCTGCTTGCTCAGGTTCACAGCACTTGCAAAGTTGAAATACTTACCTCTCCCTGCTCCACTGCCGTGACGTGGTCCAGATTTCCTGGGCCCACTAATTACTTGAACCAGCCCTACCCCCCACAACTTTAGCCAAATGACCCCCAATTTCAAATGCCTTCCAATTATTATAAGGTAAATTACGCTTGACAAGCTTCATTAAGAAGAATGGATGGTTTTGACATTAAAATGGCCACTCTAGGTGTTTTCCTGGCCCCCACTCACTGCCGACTATGCTGCCCCATTGACTTGCATTGGGTTTCGTGTTTCGGTCGATCCCGACTTTACGTCATAATCGGCCGATTTCACTCGACCCGACTTTGGACATAGTCGGGTTTCGCAAAACCCGGCTCGACTCTAAAAAGGTCAAGGTCGCTCAACTCTACCCTCAACCTATTAAAATGGATACATACAATATCAGCAGCAAGAAAAACAAAGAAAAGAAAAACAAATCAAAACAAAAAAGCATATACAATGTAACGTAGCTCCAGTGTTTATATATCGTCCAACCAATTATGCTCCGGCATACCCGTAACTAGGGCTACAGCGCTCCAATGAAATAGTCATCACAGTCCTCATATCCAATCCGGATCCTCACTGTGTTCGGCGCCCAAAATTCAAACAGCCTATCCGACTCCATCATGCTTCCAAAGAGCCCTGGGTAACAAATCAGGCAGCCGCTTACAACTTACATTGTAACTACATCATAATCCCGCGTCCTATCCCGGCAATCCACCGGACCGCAACAGACTTGGAAGCGCTCTGATGAGTGTAGCTGTGCGTCATGGCAACAGCCCACCCATCTCACATGACCGCAGAGCACGGCCCGCCCAGCTGCGACACGATCGTCCATCCCCCAGCGAAGGAGAGGTCGCAGGCGCGCGCAGGCGCGATACCGACGGAAACTGCGGCATCGCAATACACGATACACACAGGTCCAGCGGCCCCGCGCATGCCACACCCCCCGACCACCCCCATGCAGGGAAGACGCCGACGCGTCACCGACAGGACGCCCCAAACTCAACGTCATGAAGCCGGCAAGCTAGATGCCAAGTACGCAGGCGCCCGAAACATCATTGGATCCACGTAGCCACGGTCACAGTCGGTTGTCATGGTAACCTAGAAAACAAAAATAAATAGAATAAACAAGCTCTAGGCAGTACAGCTCAAATACAATGCATGAAAGCATCCATATTAACTATATAAATTTAAAGAAATCCACTAATACAGGACAAAAAAACGATATTGTATGTTCAATCCAAAAGATAAAAAACATTAAAAAAGACACTTAAAAACAAAATACCGATAAAGATGCCATAACTGGGGGAAGGGAGAACTATTTAGGAATGCAGACCTGTAAATTGAAAGCTAAATTAAGACCTCCAGGTTGTAAGGTCCCCAAAGAGTAGATCCATCTCATTTCCTTCTTCTTGAGCAATGCTAATCTATCTCCTCCTCTCCTCAGAACTGGAACACTGTGTATTACCCTAAAACGTAATTGGTTGACAGAATGTTTATTATCCAAAAAATGTTTGGGGATTGGCAAGTCTGTAAGTCCTGTACGTATCGTGCTTTTATGCTTACTGATCCGTGTCCGCACCTCCATCGTGGTCTCCCCCACGTAAGCTAACCCGCACGGACACGTAATCATGTACACAACAAAGCTCGAGGAGCATGTGTAGCGCTCCTTTAAATACATTTTTTTCCCAGTATGGGGATGATAAAAGAACTCTCCTTTGAGCATGTTGTAACAGCTTGCACAACCCAGGCATGGAAAATTTCCAAGTCTGGGTGTGCTCAAAGTTGTTTGAATTGAAGAGCTCTTATAGGATCCAATATCCGATTTTACCAGACTATCACCCAGGTTACGTCCTCTTCTGTGAGACATCATTGGATAATTATTAAACGCCGGTATTGATGGTAAACCGCGTTGTAGGCCCAACCAATGTTTTCTCAAAACCCTGTCAATTTGACCACTAGCTGAAGTGTATGTGGATACAAAAGGGATACGTTCCCCAGATTTCTTAGAAGAACCCGCCTCACGAGTGGATTCTCGTGGTAAATTATGGACCTTATGATTAAATCTACTCAGCTCCTTCTTAGGATAACCCCTGTTGGAGAACTTAAGACACATCTCATCCAGCCTCCGATCCACCACCGTGTCATCCGACACAATTCTCCGCACCCTCAGGAGTTGGCTCCATGGTAAGGAGTTAACCATTCTCCGAGGATGGTTGCTGTCAAAAAGCAACAGGCCATTTCTGTCAGTCTCTTTCACAAAGATGTCTGTCCTCAATTTATCACCTTCTTTGTACACAAGGGAATCCAAGAACTGGAGCTGAGAAGTAGAAAATGTCAAAGTAAACTGTAATTCCACGTATATTCCATTAAGATATTGATGGAATTCATTAAGCTCCATCTCATTACCATCCCAAATCAGAAAAATATCATCAATGTAATGCCACCAAGCTCTGACGTGGCGCCAGAGGTTGGAACAGTACACAAACCTGTCCGCAAATACCGCCATGTAGATGTTGGCATAAGTGGGGGCCACATTGGACCCCATGGCGGTACCCCTTAACTGCAAAAAGAACTCATCCCCAAAGAGAAAATAATTCCTCCTGAGAATGAGCTCCAACAGTGTGAGGACAAGTCGTGCACTCTCTGGGGCCACGTCAGAGCCGGATAGCGCACATGAAACCGCATCGAGCCCCTTATCGTGCTCAATCGACGTGTATAAAGATACAACGTCGAATGATGCAAGCAGGGTAGTCTCGAGCTTGGTGGCGTTACATTGATGATATCTCCTGAGGGTGCGGAGAATTGTGTCGGATGACACGGTGGTGGATCGGAGGCTGGATGAGATGTGTCTTAAGTTCTCCAACAGGGGTTATCCTAAGAAGGAGCTGAGTAGATTTAATCATAAGGTCCGTAATTTACCACGAGAATCCACTCGTGAGGCGGGTTCTTCTAAGAAATCTGGGGAACGTATCCCTTTTGTATCCACATACACTTCAGCTAGTGGTCAAATTGACAGGGTTTTGAGAAAACATTGGTTGGGCCTACAACGCGGTTTACCATCAATACCGGCGTTTAATAATTATCCAATGATGTCTTACAGAAGAGGACGTAACCTGGGTGATAGTCTGGTAAAATCGGATATTGGATCCTTTAAGAGCTCTTCAATTCAAACAACTTTGAGCACACCCAGACTTGGAAATTTTCCATGCCTGGGTTGTGCAAGCTGTAACAACATGCTCAAAGGAGAGTTCTTTTATCATCCCCATACTGGGAAAAAATGTATTTAAAGGAGCGCTACACATGCTCCTCGAGCTTTGTTGTGTACATGATTACGTGTCCGTGCGGGTTAGCTTACGTGGGGGAGACCACGATGGAGGTGCGGACACGGATCAGTAAGCATAAAAGCACGATACGTACAGGACTTACAGACTTGCCAATCCCCAAACATTTTTTGGATAATAAACATTCTGTCAACCAATTACGTTTTAGGGTAATACACAGTGTTCCAGTTCTGAGGAGAGGAGGAGATAGATTAGCATTGCTCAAGAAGAAGGAAATGAGATGGATCTACTCTTTGGGGACCTTACAACCTGGAGGTCTTAATTTAGCTTTCAATTTACAGGTCTGCATTCCTAAATAGTTCTCCCTTCCCCCAGTTATGGCATCTTTATAGGTATTTTGTTTTTAAGTGTCTTTTTTAATGTTTTTTATCTTTTGGATTGAACATACAATATCGTTTTTTTGTCCTGTATTAGTGGATTTCTTTAAATTTATATAGTTAATATGGATGCTTTCATGCATTGTATTTGAGCTGTACTGCCTAGAGCTTGTTTATTCTATTTATTTTTGTTTTCTAGGTTACAGTGACAACCGACTGTGACCGTGGCTACGTGGATGCAATGATGTTTTGGGCGCCTGCGTACTTGGCATCTAGCTTGCTGGCTCCATGACGTTGAGTTTGGGGCGTCCTGTCGGTGACGCGTCGGCGTCTTCCCTGCATGGGGGTGGTCGGGGGGTGTGGCATGCGCGGGGCCGCTGGACCTGTGTGTATCGTGTATTGCGATGCCGCAGTTTCCGTCGGTATCGCGCCTGCGCGCGCCTGCGATCTCTCCTTCGCTGGGGGATGGACGATCGTGTTGCAGCTGGGCGGGCCGTGCTCTGCGGTCATGTGAGATGGGTGGGCTGTTGCCATGACGCACAGCTACACTCATCAGAGCGCTTCCAAGTCTGTTGCGGTCCGGTGGATTGCCGGGATAGGACGTGGGATTATGATTTAGTTACTATGTAAGTTGTAAGCGGCTGCCTGATTTGTTACCCAGGGCTCTTTGGAAGCATGATGGAGTCGGATAGGCTGTTTGAATTTTGGGCGCCGAACACAGTGAGGATCCGGATTGGATATGAGGACTGTGATGACTATTTCATTGGAGCGCTGTAGCCCTGGTTACGGGTATGCCGGAGCATAATTGGTTGGACGATATATACAGTGGGGCAAAAAAGTATTTAGTCAGTCAGCAATAGTGCAAGTTCCACCACTTAAAAAGATGAGAGGCGTCTGTAATTTACATCATAGGTAGACCTCAACTATGGGAGACAAACTGAGAAAAAAAAATCCAGAAAATCACATTGTCTGTTTTTTTAACATTTTATTTGCATATTATGGTGGAAAATAAGTATTTGGTCAGAAACAAACAATCAAGATTTCTGGCTCTCACAGACCTGTAACTTCTTCTTTAAGAGTCTCCTCTTTCTTCCACTCATTACCTGTAGTAATGGCACCTGTTTAAACTTGTTATCAGTATAAAATGACACCTGTGCACACCCTCAAACAGTCTGACTCCAAACTCCACTATGGTGAAGACCAAAGAGCTGTCAAAGGACACCAGAAACAAAATTGTAGCACTGCACCAGGCTGGGAAGACTGAATCTGCAATAGCCAACCAGCTTGGAGTGAAGAAATCAACAGTGGGAGCAATAATTAGAAAATGGAAGACATACAAGACCACTGATAATCTCCCTCGATCTGGGGCTCCACACAAAATCCCACCCCGTGGGGTCAGAATTATCACAAGAACGGTGAGCAAAAATCCAAGAACCACGCGGGGGGACCTAGTGAATGAACTGCAGAGAGCTGGGACCAATGTAACAAGGCCTACCATAAGTAACACACTACGCCACCATGGACTCAGATCCTGCAGTGCCAGACGTGTCCCACTGCTTAAGCCAGTACATGTCCGGGCCTGTCTGAAGTTTGCTAGAGAGCATTTGGATGATCCAGAGGAGTTTTGGGAGAATGTCCTATGGTCTGATGAAACCAAACTGGAACTGTTTGGTAGAAACACAACTTGTCGTGTTTGGAGGAAAAAGAATACTGAGTTGCATCAATCAAACACCATACCTACTGTAAAGCATGGTGGTGGAAACATCATGCTTTGGGGCTGTTTCTCTGCAAAGGGGCCAGGACGACTGATCCGGGTACATGAAAGAATGAATGGGGCCATGTATCGTGAGATTTTGAGTGCAAACCTCCTTCCATCAGCAAGGGCATTGAAGATGAAACGTGGATGGGTCTTTCAACATGACAATGATCCAAAGCACACCGCCAGGGCAACGAAGGAGTGGCTTCGTAAGAAGCATTTCAAGGTCCTGGAGTGGCCTAGCCAGTCTCCAGATCTCAACCCTATAGAAAACTTTTGGAGGGAGTTGAAAGTTCGTGTTGCCAAGCGAAAAGGCAAAAACATCACTGCTCTAGAGGAGATCTGTATGGAGGAATGGGCCAACATACCAACAACAGTGTGTGGCAACCTTGTGAAGACTTACAGAAAACGTTTGACCTCTGTCATTGCCAACAAAGGATATATTACAAAGTATTGAGATGAAATTTTGTTTCTGACCAAATACTTATTTTCCACCATAATATGCAAATAAAATGTTAAAAAAACAGACAATGTGATTTTCTGGATTTTTTTTTCTCAGTTTGTCTCCCATAGTTGAGGTCTACCTATGATGTAAATTACAGACGCCTCTCATCTTTTTAAGTGGTGGAACTTGCACTATTGCTGACTGACTAAATACTTTTTTGCCCCACTGTAAACACTGGAGCTACGTTACATTGTATATGCTTTTTTGTTTTGATTTGTTTTTCTTTTCTTTGTTTTTCTTGCTGCTGATATTGTATGTATCCATTTTAATAGGTTGAGGGTTGTCTGATTGATGTTATTTGTTATAGGTATTTATGTAATTAATGGCTGGCTGGTGATTGGTGCCCTGTGTGGTATCCACACCATTTAAGCCGACACTTTGTACTGTGTTACATGCTTGACAAAGACCAGGATACTGGTCGAAACGTTGCTTCAACATGGATTAATAAAGTTCTTTTTGATACTACGACACCCGGCTGGAGCGCTGTTCATCTTCGTTTGGACTATTTGATATATCCAGGTTGGTTCCCTGGACAAGGAACGAGCGCCCGTTTTGTGTGAGTGCTGTCAGCCCCCCCTTTTTTTCTACATTCTCCCAATACTCTTCTGGATAATCCAAATGCTCTCTAGCAAACTTCAGACAGGCCCGGACATGTACTGGCTTAAGCAGGGGGACACGTCTGGCACTGCAGGATCTGAGTCCCTGGCGGCATAGTGTGATACTGATGGTAGCTTTCATTACGGTGGTCTCATCTCTATGCAGGTCATTCACTAAGTCCCCCGTATGGTTCTGGGATTTTTGCTCAATGTTCTTATGATCATTTTAACCCCACGGGGTCAAGGGCGATTATCAGTGGTCTTGTAAGTCTTCCATTTTCTTCTTATTGCTCCCACAGTTGATTTCATCACACCAAGCTGCTTCCCTATTGCAGATTCAGCCTTCCCAGCAGGGCTACAATTTTGTTTCTAGTGTCCTTCGACAGCTCTTTTTTCTTCACCATAGTGGAGTTTGGAGTGTGACTGCTTGAGGTTGTGGACAGGTGTCTTTTATACTGATGACAAGTTCAAACAGGTGCCATTACTACAGGTAATGAGTGGAGGACAGAGGAGCCTCTTAAAGAAGAAGTTACAGGTCTATGAGAGCCAGAAATCTTGCACTTTTTAGGTGACCAAATACTTATTTTCCACCATAATTTGCAAAATAAATTTTGCCAAATCAGACAATGTGATTTTCTCGATTTGTTTTCTCATTTTGACTCTCATAGTTGTGGTCTCCCTATGATGTCAATTACAGGCCTCTCTCATCTTTTTAAGTGGGAGAACTTGCACAATTGGTGGATGACTAAATATTTTTTTCCCTACTGTATGTAGGCTAAAACACCATTTATAGTTTACGTGTATTGATAGAATTGTTAAAGGGGTCATCAGGACCTCTAAAAGGTGTTTTTCAACACTATTTTCATTAAAAAAAATGTTAAAATTCTTAAAATTACGTTGCCATGCTTTTTTTTGTACATTTGACCATTTGTCCTGGCAATTGCAAATCTATCAGCGTAAGATAATTCTCAGAAGCACATCGTCGTATGTAAATGGGACACAAGTTGCCAAGAAAAATGATATTCTATGTGCACTAGATTCTGTGATGGGGCATTGATCCAGGAAACCAGTCTGATTGCAGTGTGGAGTTGAGTAGGAATTTTTCCCCTAATATGGAGCTATTAATGTTTGTCCCATGTGATTTTTGCTTTTCTCTGGATCAACAAATTAGGGTTTGGATTGAACTCAATGTACTTAAATCTACCTTTAACCGTAGAAGTATCAAATGATATATGTAAACTAAAATACCATTTATAGTTAACCCCTTTCTGACCTCGGACGGGATAGTATGTCCGAGGTCAGATCCTCTGCTTTGATGTGGGCTCCGGCGGTGAGCCCACATCAAAGCTGGGACATGTCAGGTGTTTTGAACAGCTGACATGTGCCCGCAATAGCGGCTGGTGGAATCGCGATTCACCCTCCTCTATTAACTAGTTAATGCCACTGTCAAACGCTGACAGCAACATTTAACTAGCGCTTCTGGCCATCGGGCCGGAAATGAGTGCATTGCTGACCCCGTCACGTGATCGGGGGTCAGAGATGCATCAGCATGACAACCAGAGATCTCCTTGAGACGTCTATGGTTGTTGATGCCGGATTGCTGTGAGCGCCACCCTGTGGTCGGCGATCATAGCAACGCAGCAATTCTACTACATAGGAGCGATCTGAGCTTCGCTCCTATGTAGCAGCGGCGATTGAGTTGTGCCAGCTTCTAGCCTCCCATGGAAGCTATTGAAGCATGGCAAAAGAAAAAAAAATGTTTTAAAAAATATGAAAAAAAAAGAAAAGATATAAAAGTTTATATCACCCTGCTTTTGCACCAATCAAAAGATAATAATAAAAATATCAAATATACATATTTGCTATTGCCGTGTTAAGAATTGCCTGATCTATCAATGAAAAAAAGGATTAACCTGATCGCTAAACGGTGTAGCGAGAAAAAATTCAAAACGCCAGAATTACATTTTTTTGTTCGCCACGACATTGAATTTAAATGTAATAACGGGCGATCAAAAGAACGTATCTGCACCAAAATGGTATCATTCAAAACTTCAGCTCGGCATGCAAAAAATAAGCCCTCACCTGACCCGAGATCCCGAAAAATAGAGACGCTACGGGTATCGGAAAATGGTGCAAATTTTTTTTTTTTTTTAGCAAAGTTTGGAATTTTTTTTGCCACTTAGATAAAAAAGAACCTAGTCATGTTTGGCATCTATGAACTTGTAATGACCTGGAGAATCACAATGACAAGTCAGTTTTAGCATTTAGTGAACCTAGCAAAAAAAGACAAACAAAATAACAAGGTGTGGGTTTGCACTTTTTTTGCAATTTCACCGCACTTGGAATTTTTTTTCCTGTTTTCTACTACATGACATGGTAAAACCAATGATGTTGTTCAAAAGTACAACTTGGTTTGCAAAAAAATAAGCCCTCACATGGCCATATTGACTGAAAAATAAAAAAGTTATGGCTCTGGGAAGGAGGGGAGGGAAAAACGAAAAAAAAAAAAAGAAAATACCCCGAGTCACGAAGGGGTTAAGGGGTCATCAGGCCCTCTAAAAAAACTTTTTTGACGCAATTGATATATTTTTTTAAGAATTGTGTTAAAATGCTTAAAAATATCCTGCCTATGCCAGGACTAATGGTCAAATATGAAAAAAGGAGATTCCAAATACACCACCATAAGTCCAATTCTTTACAAGCATTTCTCAGTCAAAGCTGGCAATACTCAGTTGAGCCTTGTGAGACAGGCTCATTTCTAACATGTATATTTCCAATGTTCTGTGCCTGCATGCAAAGTCAAGGAGAGCCTCAACCATTTTTTATCATTCAAGCCACCATGGGCATGTTGAATTATTTCAGCTGCTGGTTTCTACAGGTTATTTCGTCTGATGAAAAACTTGAATAATAACCAGTGTAGTCTGTGTTATGTTTGGGGCCATCGATTGTCCATCGTGTTGGTTATAGAGGTTACATTATGTCCCGGTGTGTAATGAGGCCTAATGGCTTCTGACCCCAAGAATGGTGCCTCGTCCTGGTACAGATTTTCCAGGAGCTTCTGGTTACGTATCAACTGATATTACCATTTTTCTTATACACTGATACCACACACAGACACAAATGACATCACTCGCCGGTATACTGTTCAGACACTACACAAGTTAATGGTTGATGCAGACACAAGGGCAATTATAGCCCTAGTACAAGACAAGGGAGGGAGATGTTAGTAAATGACGATAATGTCATCCTGCTTACTTTAAAAGATGTATTTTATGGCACTAATCATAGGTTGTTAACGGAGTTATTACGGGTTCAGTTGAACACTATGAATGCCCATCGGCACTGAATGAGCAGGACATGAGATCTATCAAGGTGTAATTGCATCTCCTCGCATGTGTGGGATCTTCTGGATGTTCTTTCATTGATTTCCCAAACTACTTGTTGCAAAACATTCTTACATCAGAAGCCTTTAATATATCATTAAAAGTTTGGGTGTCCTCTATAGAAAAGCTTGCACTTAGGTCCATTTCATACTCGCTGTGTGGGGTCATTTTATAATAAGGTGAGTAGGCAGAAGTTTTATAGTGACCCTATAAAAGATTTAGGTTCTGTTACTTAATACTCGTGAGGTTACTATCGGGCTACTGCACTAAAGAAAATGAATCACAGACTCGTTTATGGCAGTTGCTTCATAATCATAAGGTATGGATTCAGGATGCAATATTAAGAAATATTAATAATTTTTTTTTAATCATTTCAATAGCACCAACATATTCTGCAGCACTTTACATTTTAGAGGGGACTCTAAAAAAAGGGAGAAACTCCATTTTACTTTGTCTCCCTGTACCTTGGTTAAGTTGCACTTTAAAGGCATTGTCCACTACTCAGACAATGGCTTCTGACTCCCCATGTTTCTAAATCTGGTGCTGTTCCAGCGGTGTGAACACTGGCTCTCCAGGGGATGATGGGATATTATTATTACCCCTGCAGCCAATCCGTGAAGGCTTCACTCTCCCCTCCTTATGACTAATCAAGACATCGGAAAAAAGTAAGAGCTGTGGCTACGGTTTTAGGAAGTTTCGCCCCCAGCAGTTCGCCCCCAGCATTTCGCCCCCAGCAGTTCGCCCCCAGGTACACTTCGCCCCCGAACATTTCGCCCCCAGGATGTTTCGCACCCGCACATTTCGCCCCCAGCAGTTCGCCCCCGCACATTTCGCCCCCAGCAGTTCGCCCCCGGATGTTTCGCCCCCGGATGTTTCGCCCCCAGCAGTTCGCCCCCGGATGTTTCGCCCCCGGATGTTTCGCCCCCAGCAGTTCACCCCCGCACATTTCGCCCCCAGCAGTTCACCCCCGGATGTTTCGCCCCCGGATGTTTGGCCCCCGGATGTTTGGCCCCCGGATGTTTCGCCCCCAGCAGTTCGCCCCCCGGATGTTTTGCCCCCAGCAGTTAGCCCCCGGATGTTTCGCCCCCAGCAGTTCGCCCCCGGATGTTTTGCCCCCGGATGTTTCGCCCCTGGATGTTTCGCGCCCAGCAGTTTGCCCCCGGATGTTTCGCCCCCAGCTTTTTGCCCCCCAGATGTTTTGGCCCCAAATTAGGCAGGGAATTTTGGCCTTGTGTTTTAGCCCTAAGACCTCTTTCACAGTAGCCACTTTCCCAAGTGCTAAGCACTGGAAAATCGCTAAGAAGATTGCCAATTTTGAATATACTAGATGGTGGCCCGATTCTAATGTATTGGGTATTCTAGAAGGCGCAGCCACGTGGTATGTTGCACAGGTTATGTAGTATATTGGACAGTCCACGTAGTACATTGCACCGGCCATGTAGTATATTGGACAGCCGAAGTAGTATTTTGGACAGCGCATGTAAATTGCACAGTCCACGTAGTAAATTGCACAGCACATGTAGTATATTGGCTAGCCAACATAGTATACAGCACTTGTCACGTAGTATATTGCACTGCCCACGTAGTCTAGGAATGTGGGCACTATATTCGTGTTAAAAAAAAAATAAATAAATATATACTCACCTCAGCCACGGGCCCTGAAGTCCTCGCGCCACTCTGCAGTGTTGGCAGTGGCTTCCGGTCTGAGCATAGGACCTGCGATGATGTTGCGGTCACATGACCGTGACATCATCGCAGGTCCTGGACGCATAGCATCGTTCGGACCGGAAGGCACGGCGTGCACTGGAGAGAGGCGCGGAGGACAGCGCGACATCGGAGGGGGTGAGAATAACTTTTTTTAAATTTTTTTTATTTTTAACATTACATCTTTTCACTATTGATGCTGCATAGGCACGATCAATAGTGAAAAGTTGGTCACACAAGGTTAATAGCAGCATTAACGGAGTGCGGTACACCGCGATCCATTAACGCTGGCATTAACCCTGTGTGAGCGGTCAGCGGTGAGTGCAGGGCAGTGAAGCAGCGGCCATTTTTCTGGCAGCCTGTGACCGTCGCTGATTGGTCGTGGCAATGGTCGTGGGCGTTTTGCCATGACCAATCAGCGACTTGATAGACAGACAGACGCCGCGACAAATGAATATACGAATAAAACGTTACAGACAGAAAGACGAAAGTGACCCTTAGACAGTTATATAGTAAATAAGTCAATGGCTGGAAAAGCGAGGTGTTGTTTCGGCCAGCTCTTTTTATTTTATTACAGGAGCTATTTTTGAGCACTTAGCATTAATCAATAGCCTGTATCTTATGAGTCATTACCGAGAGCGCTCACAAAAGCGCTCTGAAAAATGCCAGTAAAGCACGTGCTTTGGAGTTCTAAAACAGTGGCAGCATAAGGGTGCTTTTACACTTCCGCTACATATGCACTACAGGCCCATTGCTGCAAGAAACAAAAAGTATGCTGCAATTTCAGCAAGGGTTAAACGTATCGTGCAAGATTTCAATAATAGAAGCTTGATGGATTATCTGAGAGGCATTGCCTTCAGCTTTGAATTTTAGTTCATGGTCACATATTGTATGTTTGGAGAGCAGTGTTCTTAGCTGTAAAATAATTCAAGCATTATAACCTGTAATTTGTATTTTCTCTTTTTCTCTAATCCTTCCCCTCTATACCTTTTTATGTTTCTTGTTTAAACAGTTTTGATACATACAGTTAAAGCATAACTCTACAAAAAATATGTTATGTTATAGTACCTGTGCCCATGATATTCATTTCCAAAGGAGACCTTCCAGCAGCTTCACTTCTGTGTGAAAAGTCTCATCCAAGTTAAAGCTCCATGTGCTGCAGGATTTCAGTGGTTGCTAAGGCTACGTTCACATTTGCGTTGCGCGCCGGTGCGTCGGCGACGCAACGCACGACGCACAAAAAAAGCGCGCAAAACGCGCGCAAAAACGCTGCGTTTTGCGACGCGTGCGTCGTTTTTTGACGAAAATCGGACGCACAAAAAATGCAACTTGTTGCATTTTCTTGCGTCCGACGCTAGCGTCGGAAACGACGCACGTGTCGAAAAACGCGACCAAAAAAACACACGCGTCCCCTATGTTAAACATAGGGGCGCGTCGCCACTGCGTCGCCGCTGCGTCGCTGACGCAACAGCGACGCACATTAGCGTAACGCTAATGTGAACATAGCAGTACTTGTGGATGGATTCTAGAGGGTGTGGCTGCACAGGAGCATGCAACTAACAATATATTCCCTATGATGTATAAAGGGCTGCTGGTTTACAGCCCTCTGCAAAGCCCCCCTATGTGTTCCATCCTGTAATGGCTTTACACAGGCAGGGGGAGCCCTCCTCTTGTCCAGGAAAGAGCACATGAGCGGAGGGTGAAAGGGAGCTTTGCATAGCAGCCCTGAATGTATCATAGGGAGCCAGGATCCGTTCTGCTACCAAGGGGGCACGACCTCCTTAGTAACCAATGAAATCCTACTATTTTCCTGTCTATTTGTAAAATGACTCATCTAGAAAACAAAGTTTTAAAATAAAAAAACTAATTTGATCAGAATTATATATCTTAGACTCATATGGTGTATTATTAGTGATAAGCAAACCTGCCAATGTTCAGTTCAGGCAGGTCTTTCCCGGATGCGAAAGATCCAGCAGCAAATTGCTAGAGACAAAACATCCAGGGATGAACTGCTGGGGGCAAAACATCTAGGGGTGAAACATCTGTGGGCGAACTGCTGGGGGCGAAACATCTGGGGGCGAACTGCTGGAGGCAAAACATCCGGGGGGCAAACTGCTGGGGGGAAACATCCAGGGGCGAACTGCTTGGGGACGAAGCATCTGGAGTTGAAACATCCAGGGGCGAACTACTGGGGGCGAAACATCCAGGGGCGAACTGCTGGGTGCGAAATATCCGGGAGCGAAACATTCGGGGGCGAACTGCTGGTGCGAAACATCCGGGGGCGAAACATCCGGGGGCGAAACATCCGGGTGCGAAACATCCGGGGGCGAAACATCCGGGGGCGAACTGCTGGGGGCGAAACATCTGGGGGCGAAACATCCGGGGGCAAAACATCTGGGGGCGAAACATCCGGGGGCGAACTGCTGGGGGCGAAACATCCGGGGGCGAACTGCTGGGGGCGAAACATCTGGGGGCAAAAGATCCAGGGGCAAAACATCCGGGGGCGAAACATCCGGGGGCGAAACATCCGGGGGCGAAACATCCGGGGGCTAACTGCTGGGGGCGAAACATCCGGGGGCGAACTGCTGGTGCGAAACATCCGGGGGCGAACTGCTGGGGGCGAAACATCCGGGGGCGAAACATCCGGGGGCGAAACATCTGGGGGCGAAACATCCAGGGGCCAACTGCTGGGGGCGAAACATCTGGGGGCGAACTGCTGGGGGCGAAACATCTGGGGCAAAACATCCGGGGGCGAAACATCTGGGGGCGAACTGCTGGGGGCGAAACATCCGGGGGCGAACTGCTGGGGGCGAAACATCCGGGGGCGAAACATCCGGGGGCGAAACATCCGGGGGCGAACTGCTGGGGGCGAAATGTGTGGGGGCGAAATGTGCGGGGGCGAAACATCCTGGGGGCGAAATGCTGGGGGGCGAAATGTTCAGGGGCGAAGTGTACCTGGGGGCGAACTGCTGGGGGCGAACTGCTGGGGGCGAAATGATGGGGGCGAACTGCTGGGGGCGAAACTTCCAACTCCCGTGGCTACTCTCCCACCTCTTCTGGATGTCAACCATGTCTGTAGGAGAAGAGAGTGGAGCCCCTGCTGTCACATGAGACTCAGGCGATCCAGTGCCAGTGCCAACACTGTTGGAACGGTGGCGGCATCAGACATGATCATAGGTGTTATTATTTTACTGTGGAGGATCTTAGGAATTCAGGATGGGTTGTCTGAGTAGTGGACAACCCTCTTAAAGGGAAGCTGGTAACCATTTTGACCCTGCATCGGAGGCGGTCCATAACTCTGAAGTGCTCTTTGATCTCTGTAGTTGACACTCCACAGCCCCACCCCACTTCAGAGTTAGGAATCATATCTGATGCACTTGCAGGTTTTTATATGTAAAACTAATTTTACTTTAATGTTGATAAAATACATACTTTTCTTTCAGAAAATATTTGTTCCCATTTTAAGCAAATTCCATCAATGAAAGCTTGGGCAAATGAGTTGCAAGTGCAGTGGAGCAGGACACTGCATTTGCAGCTCTCCTGCCCTCTGTACCTATTTCTCGCTTGCCTCCTGCTTCCGGTCAGTGACTGACAGGCCACTCTACTCTCAATGACGTGCTTTTCCCAGCGCGATCTCTCACCAGTTTCATCATTGCCTGAGACAGTGCATGTGCAGGTTGTTAGTCCAGCATCCAACACTACAGATACTGACGGTGCTTGAGAGAAAGGGAAAACAAGTCACTCCAAGTTACAGAGTCTTCTTAAAACCTTTTACGTATGTACATAATATATATATATATATATATATATATATCTATAATATAACGCTGGGAGCGTCACTCTGTCCGAAGCCTTTATAGACTGCGCAGGCGCAAGCGCCGGCGCAGTCTGGGCCTCACAGAGTGACGCTCCCGAGAGATCGCGGTATGCGTTCACACTGAACGCACACCGCGATCTCCAACAGAGAAGCAGGGACCGCCAGGAGGGTGAGTATCGACCATATTCACCTGTCCCGTTCCACCGCTGAGCGCCGCCATCTTCCCGATCCTCGGCCTGTGACCTTCAGTTCAGAGGGCGCGATGACGCGCTTAATGCGCACCGGCGCCGCCCTCTAACTGACCAGTCACAGCCAGGAGACCGGGAAGATGGCGGCGCCCAGCGGTGGAACAGAGGACAGGTGAATATAGTAAGTGCTGGGGGGCCTGAGCTAGCGGCGATACCGGCACCTGACCCCCACAGCGCACCGGTGTCCCCGCCTGCTCAGGCCCCTGGATGGGTGCAGAACATGACAGGATGGGGACGCAGGATGGGTGCAGCACATACCAGGATGGGGACCCAGGATGGGTGCAACACATGACAGGATGGGGACGCAGGATGGGTGCAGCACATACCAGGATGGGGACGCAGGATGGGTGCAGCACATGACAGGATGGGGACAGCACATACCAGGATGGGGACGCACGATGGGTGCAGCACATGACAGGATGGTAACGCAGGATGGGGACGCAGGATGGGTGCAGCACATACCAGGATGGGGACGCAGGATGGGTGCAGCACATGATAGGATGGGGGCACAGGATGGGTGCAGCACATGACAGGATGGGGATGCAGGATGGGTGCAGCACATGACAGGATGGGGACGCAGGATGGGGACGCAGGATGGGTGCAGCACATACCAGGATGGGGACGCAGGATGGGTGCAGCACATGACAGGATGGGGACGCAGGATGGGGACGCAGGATGGGTGCAGCACATACCAGGATGGGGACGCAGGATGGGTGCAGCACATGACAGGATGGGGGCGCAGGATGGGTGCAGCACATGACAGGATGGGGACGCAGGATGGGTGCAGCACATGACAGGATGGGGACGCAGGATGGGTGCAGCACATGACAGGATGGGGACGCAGGAAGGGTGCAGCACATAACAGGATGGGGACGCAGGATGGGGACGCAGGATGAGTGCAGCACATACCAGGATGGGGGCGCAGGATGGGTGCAGCACATGACAGGATGGGGGCGCAGGATGGGTGCAGCACATGACAGGATGGGGATGCAGGATGGGTGCAGCACATGACAGGATGGGGATGCAGGATGGGTGCAGCACATGACAGGATGGGGGCGCAGGATGGGTGCAGCACATGACAGGATGGGGACGCAGGATGGGTGCAGCACATGACAGGACGGGGACGCAGGATGGGTGCAGCACATGACAGGATTGGGACGCAGGATGGGTGCAGCACATGACAGGATGGGGACGCAGGATGGGGACGCAGGATGGGTGCAGCACAGGACAGGATGGGGACGCAGGATGGGGACGCAGGATGGGTGCAGCACATGACAGGATGGGGCGCAGGATGGGTGCAGCACATGACAGGATGGGGACGCAGGATGGGTACAGCACATGACAGGATGGGGACGCAGGATAGGTGCAGCACATGACAGGATGGGGATGCCGGATGGGTGCAGCACATGACAGGATGGGGATGCAGGATGGGGACGCAGGATGGGTGCAGCACATACCAGGATGGGGACGCAGGATGAGTGCAGCACATGACAGGATGGGGGCGCAGGATGGGTGCAGCACATGACAGAATGGGGACGCAGGATGGGTGCAGCACATGACAGGATGGTGACGCAGGATGGGTGCAGCACATGACAGGATGGGGACGCAGGATGGGTGCAGCACATGACAGGATGGGGACGCAGGATGGAGCAGCACATGACAGGATGGGGACGCAAGATGGAGCAGCACATACCAGGATGGAGACCATACACCAATATAAATGCTCGCCACCCGGGCGTAGAACGGGTTCAATAGCTAGTATATATATATATGTCACTGGTAATCACTGTATTATCTGCACACTGACACTATATAGAGAGCTCCTGTGTACAATGTCACTGGTGATCACTGTATTACCTGTACACTATGTGCAGAGCTACTGTGTATAATGTCACTGTGAACACTGTATTACCTGTACACTGACAATATATATATAGAGCTCCTGTATGTAATGTAACCAGTGATTACAGTATTACCTGTACACTGATACTATATACAGAGCTCCTGTACGTAATGTCACCAGTGATCACTGAATTACCGGTACACTATACACTATATAAAGAGCTCATGTGTATAATGGCACTGGTGATCACTGTATTACCTGTACACTGACACTATATACAGAGCTCCTGTGTATAATGTCACTGGTGATCCCTGTATTACATGTACACTGACACTATATACAGAGCTCATGTGTATATTGACACTGGTGACCATTGTGTTACCTGTACACTGACACTATATACAGAGCTCCTGTGTATAATGTCACTGGTGGTCCTTGTATTACCTGTACACTGACACTATATAAAGAGCTCCTGTGTATCATGTCACTGGTGATCCCTGTATTACCTGTACACTATATACAGACTTCCTGTGTATAATGTCACTGGTGATTGCTATATTGCCTGTACACTGACAATATATACAGAGCTCATGTGTATAATGGAATTGGTGATCACTCTGTTACCTGTGCACTGAGTGCACTGAGTACACTGAATATACAGAGCTCCTGTGTATAATGTCACTGGTGGTCCCTGTATTACCTGTACACTGACACTATATAAAAAGCTCCTGTGTATCATGTCACTGGTGATCCCTGTATTACCTGTACACTATACACAGATCTTCTGTGTATAATGCTATATTGCCTGTACACTGACACTATATACAGAGATCATGTGTATAATGGCACTGGTGATCACTGTGTTACCTGTACAAATTAAAAAAAAACTGACTGTCACATCCAAACATAAACGTGTGTGTGAACAGGGGCTAACCTAGAGTCACCAACTCATATACACTCAAACAAAAAGGCAGCACTCTGTAGCGCCATAGAATGCAAATATGAAATATGAAAATTGAATTGCATTACTGCATTAGAAATAAGAAAAATTGAGAAAGCATAAATTGGCCAATTCATGTGTACCTGGAAGCCATGTTAAGGCGTTTCTAGTTTCCAGGACCTAAACAATGCCTTTCCTCTCTTAGAATAAAGTCTTCATCTGTATGGGAATATGAATCCTCTCCTAGACTAAAATCTATATCTCTGTGGAGGGATAGTGGTCCTGCTGGGATTAAAAACACCTGTGGCTAAAACGCGGAGTGCTCAGTCAGAAGGCTAATCAATACAAATTTCAAAAATCTGACGGTCACATCCAAACATACAAATATGTTCTGGCCTCCATCTAGTATAAAATACTGACCAAATACTGAGCATGCAACCATGGCCAACGGATAAGTGATAAGTTATAGATTGATGGGGTCTGATTGCTAGGACCTGCACTGATCTTCAGAATGTGAATTCTTATCCACATTAGTAGGGAGTGTCATGTACGTCACTTGGCTTTTTTCTGGAAGCCCCCAAAGAGGATGAATGGAGCTGCAGTCAGACATCCCATCTGCCGTTCCATTTTAAATTGGGAATAAAAGTGTCCTGTTATGGATAAAAGTTCCCCATTCTTCCAATGGTGCGGTTTCCAATGGTCGGATTCCACTGATCAATAAGTTATCACCTACCTAACCTGTGGATTGGTGATAACTTGCTTTCATCAAAGAGCCATTAATGCAAGTACTGTAATTGTGTAATTGTACATCCCAGTTAGGCTACGTTCACATTTGCGCCTTTGGGCACAGCGTCGTCGACGCATACCGACGCATGCGTCATGCGCCCCTATCTTTAACATGGGGGCACATGGACATGCGCTGTATGCGTTGTACTGCGTTTTACGACACATGCATCATATAGACGCACAGACAGGGCGCAGAGGACACTACTTGTAGCGTTTTTCCTGCGCTGAAATTCCTGCTCTGTGCTTTCTTATGACAACGCATGCATCGCAAAATGCAGCGTTGTGCACATGTGTTGTTGGTTGCGTTGCGTCGTGTTGCCGACGCTGCGCCCAACAACGCAAATGTGAACGTAGCCGTATGGTGTCGCACAGCAGATTTGCAGGAGCCACCTGTGTTTTACATTCGACGTTCCACTATATCGGGGTTAAGTTATTTGCATGTAGCTGTAGAGTGTGCCCCTAGGGTCAATTCCCCCTGTGAGCCCCAGACACCCCAGTCTGACCCTGTGTCTATGCCAAACCTGGTTTGACAATGTATTTTATAAACATTGCATGCAGGGATCAGGACTTCAAGATGGAAATCATAAAGTCAAGGTTCAATTTCTGGTTTGATTTTTCCTCTCCAACTATTTGGGTTAGTGCCGAAAATTATCACATTTAAAGAGCCTTCTATGCTCCGAGTCTACCAGGTTAATTCATACCATTCAAGACACCAAAAAATCTAATTTTTTAAAAAAAAAATGATGATCTTGGTAATCCCTGAAGCACATGATTTTTTGTTTGAAAAAAAGTCAACCAAATGTATCAAGACATGCAACAGGACCTTGCACAGGGTCCCACTGGAGGAATTCACACCAGTTAATAGTAAAAAAAAATGTAGTCATGCTGTAGATGCCCATGAACTTTATTTTGAGAATGTTTGTCCTTTTCTGCACAATAAAATTGAGGGGGTGTGCAATTATGAGCATTTGTCACTTTCCCAAGCACGTGGCTGCCATGATGTTTCTACATTGCTGCTTACAAAGTTGCCCAGTTGTAGATGACAAGGAGCAATCCAGTGTGACATTCGATACAACAATAGAAGTACCGATGGAGTTATTTTGACTTCTCACAATTTTTATTTCTCTTCTGTGACTACATTTTTCTGAATTCCGGCTTGAGACTTGGTGACTTTTACTCATTTTGGATGCGAAAAAAGATTTTCTGACAATAAACAATTTTGGAATAAAATGAGTACCTTTTTTTCAAAATTTACCTTTAATTACCAAAGGGAGTAATTTTGACTCCCTACTATGTTATGCAAGTCTTTGTCGCTGAATGTTATTATTTCTTTTAGTTCTCATTTACTTGCATGTTAAGAATAAATGTTGGCTTTGACTTAGAATAATTAGCATTTTTGCAAATATGCAGGACACATACAGGACATCCGTCAGTGAACCAGTGAACTCTCGAGTGTCCTCCGTAATTTCTGTAGAATACGGCCTGCAGTTTTTCTAATTGCTCATTTGGCTAGAAGAACTGAGCTAAAGCCTGACGATATTCTTCCTATTTTGCATTCTATACATTCTATAAACATTCTATACATTCTATAAAGTTACAACAATACCAGGAGCAAGAAACTCTAAAAATAAACAAAAACAAGCCAGGAGTCAAAATGAATCCATTCGGTAATTCTAGGGGGGTGACCATTCTGGTAGTCCTAGTGTTTCTGTTGCTGTTGGTGATAGAGAGATGTCCATTAAAGGGAGCTTGTCACCTGAAAAACTGCTATTAACTTGCAGATGTGGAGTTAATCTGCTGGTTAATATTGTTGTGAAGCTGCCAAGTGCCAGCATTTAGAACCACGCTGCCGATAGGAAACAATCTTTATTCCCCTGGCAGCATTCTGGTTTCAATCACGACTTGAGGTCGGCACGGGTTCAGTCACTGCTCTGTGTATAGAGAGCAGCAGCCGCTACTGCGCCCCCTGAACTGACTGACAGTCGACACTAAGGCCGGTTTCAGACATCCTGATTTTTCTGGTACCGAAAAAAAAACGGTACAGTAGACAATAGTGTCCCTGTGTGTAATACTTGTGGCACAAGTGTGGCAACCATGTGCCACCTGTATGCCGCATCAGTAACACACGGACAAGCACCAGAGAAGAAGAGCTACAGTAAGCGCTGTTCCCCGGCGCCAGTTGCTAAAGGCACGCTCATCATTCTCCCCTGCTCTGTCAGCAATCAGAGCCAGCAGGGGAAAATGATGAGAGTTGTATGCAAGTGATAACAATGAGAGCAAGAGGTGGCTGAATGGACGATTACTCACATCAGCCTACACCTGCTGCTGCTAATAACAGTGAGAGCAGGGGCGGCTGATGAGAGTAATCCTCACCCATTGCCTGTGCTGTAAATAAATAAATAATTGAAAAAACCTGGTGTGGGTTCCACTCTATTTTCTATAACGAGCCAGGCAAAACTGACAGCTGGGGGCTGCAACCCTCAACTGTCAGCTACAGTAAGGCTACTTATCAAGAATAGAAGGGTCCCAATCGCTGTATTTTAAATTATTTAAATAAATAATTTAAAAAAGAGCATGGGGTCCCCCCATTTTTGACAACCAGCCTTGCGAAAGCTGACAGATGGGGATGTTATTCTCAGGATGGTAAGGGGCCATTGATATAGGCCCCCATCCTAAAAATAGCAGCCAGAAGCTGCCCAGAAAAGGTACATCCATGTTATAATCCATGTCTGAGAGATAAATAGTTTTCAACCTGGATGGTGCCAAGATGCGACCATCCAGGCTGAGAGCCACTGGTGAATGAGCTGCTGTGTGCGCAGCATCATTGACCAGTGGTGACATCATTGTTGGTTATCGCCGGTCAGTGAGGCTGCATTCACAGCAGGGCTGAACTGCGGTGACCTCAGCATCATGGGAAAAAGTCAATCAGATGGTCACGCAGTTCAAGCTCAATGTCTTTATGGCAGATCACCGTAAAAACTATTCATCTCCCAGACATGGATTACGGAATGGGAGAGAACGGTGGAGAGGTGACAGATATTGCTGTTTTTATTTTAGTGTTATTTCAGGAGACGAGGGCTTTGGTGAAATAGGCGTTAGGTCAGTATAACTGTTTATTTTTTTCTCCCTCTACTAACCTACCATACAACCTTTGCCTGCCTCCCAAGCAACATGCCCGCTGCCTTGGGGTCATACTTAATTCCGATCTTTCATTCACCCCCCACATCCGATCACTGTCTCGCTCTTGCTATCTGCACCTCAAAAACATTTTTAGAATTCGACCTTTTCTTACTTTCGACTCTGCAAAAACTCTTACTGTTTCTCTTATTCATTCTCGTCTGAACTATTGTAACTCTCTACTAATCGGCCTCCCGCTTACCAAACTCTCCCCTCTCCAATCTTTCCTGAATGCTGCAGCCAGGATCATATTTTTCACCAACCGATGCCTCTACCTTGTGCCAGTCATTACACTGGTTACCCATCCACTCCAGAATCCAGTGCTAACTTATTACCCTCTTCCGCAAAGCACTCCATGGCTCAGCACCACCCTACATCTCCTCCCTGGTCTCAGTCTACCACGCTACCCGTTATCTCTGTTCTGCTAATGATCTGAGGTTAACATCCTCAATAATTAGAACCTCCGATTTTTTCTTCCCGTTCTTATACCTACCCTGCTGAAGATGTTTTAAATCATCAAAATAAAGATTGGATTTTAGAAATGGTGAGTGCCACTCTTTTTTCTCTCCACCTGAGAATTTTGCCTGGCTGGTTATAGAAAATAGAGAGGAACTCACGCTGGATTTTTAAAAAAAATTATTTATTTTAACCAATAATAATAATAATAATAAACAGTGATGTCACACTACAGAGATAATAACCACAGCGATGACACAGTGCTGTGATTAATAAATGATGTCACATTACAGATACAATAAATTCTGTGATGTCACATTTTAGCGATAACAAACACAATGATGTCACAATAGAGATATAATAAACCCAAGGATGTCACTGTACAGAAATAATAAAAGCAGTGATATCACAGTACAGAGATAATAAACAGTGATGTCACACTTCAGGATAAGAAACACAGTGATGCCACGGTACAAAGATAGTGCAAATAACAGTGATGTCACAGAAAAGGGATAATAAACATAGTGATGTCATAGTATAGGGCCAATAAACACAATGTTGTCGTAGTACAGGGATAATAAACACAGTGATGTCACAGCACAGAGATAATAAACACAGTGATGTCACAGTACAGAGATAATAAATACAGTGATGTCACAGAACAGGGATAATAAACGCAGTGATGTCACAGTACAGGGATAATAAGCACAGTGCTGTCACAGTACAGAGATAATAAACACAGTGATGTCACAGTACAGGGATAATAAACACAGTGATGTCACAGTACAGGGATAATAATACAGTGATGTCACAGTACAGGGATAATAAACACAGTGATGTCACAGTACAGGGATAATAAACACAGCGATGCCAGAGTACAAGGATAATAAACACAGTGATGTCACAGTACAGAGATAATAAACACAGTGATGTCACAGTACAGGAATAATATACACAGAGATGTCACAGTACAGAAATTATAAACACACTGATGTCACAGTACAGAGATAATAAACACAGAGATGTCACAGTACAGAGATAATAAACACAGTGATGACACAGTACAGGGATAATAAGCACAGTGATGTCAGAGTACAGGGCTAATAAACACAGCGATGTCACAGTACAGGGATAATGAACACAGTGATGTCACAGTACAAGGATAATAAACACAGTGATGTCACAGTACAAGGATAATAAACACAGTGAGGTCACAGTACAGAGATAATAAACACAGTGATGTCACAGTACAGGGATAATAAACACAGTGATGTCACAGTACAAGGATAATAAACACAGTGATGTCACAGTACAGGGATAATAAACACAGTGATGTCACAGTACAAGGATAATAAACACAGTGAGGTCACAGTACAGAGATAATAAACACAGTGATGTCACAGTACAGGGATAATAAACACAGAGATGTCACAGTACAGAGATAATATACACAATGATGCCACAGTACAGGGATAATAAACACAGCGATGTCAGAGTACAGGGATAATAAACACAGAGATGTCACAGTACAGGGATAATACACACAGTGATGTCACAGTACAGGGATAATAAACACAGTGATGTCACAGTACAAGGATAATAAACACAGTGAGGTCACAGTACAGAGATAATAAACACAGTGATGTCACAGTACAGGGATAATAAAAGCAGTGATGTCACAATACAGGGATAATAAACACAGTGATGTCACAATACAAGGATAATAAACACAGTGAGGTCACAGTACAGGGATAATAAACACAGTGATGTCACAGTACAGGGATAATAAACACAGTGATGTCACAGTACAAGGATAATAAACACAGTGATGTCACAGTACAGAGATAATAAACACAGTGATGTCACAGTACAGGGATAATAAACACAGTGATGTCACAGTACAGGGATAAAAAACACAGTGATGTCACAGTACAGGGATAAAAATACAGTGATGTCACAGTACAGGGATAATAAACACAGTGATGTCACAGTACAGGGATAATAAGCACAGTGATGTCACAGTACAGAGATAATAAACACAGTGATGTCACATTTCAGGGATAATAATACAGTGATGTCACAGTACAGGGATAATAAACACAGTGATGTCACAGTACAGGGATAATAAACACAGTGATGTCACAGTACAGGGATAACAAAGACAGTGATGTCACAGTACAGGGATAATAAACACAGCGATGTCACAGTACAGGGATAATAATACAGTGATGTCACAGTACAGGGATAATAAACACAGTGATGTCACAGTACAAGGATAATAAACACAGTGAGGTCACAGTACAGAGATAATAAACACAGTGATGTCACAGTACAGGGATAATAAACACATTGATGTCACAGTACAGGGATAAAAAACACAGTGATGTCACAGTACAGGGATAAAAATACAGTGATGTCACAGTACAGGGATAATAAACACAGTGATGTCACAGTACAGGGATAATAAGCACAGTGATGTCACAGTACAGAGATAATAAACACAGTGATGTCACATTTAAGGGATAATAATACAGTGATGTCACAGTACAGGGATAATAAACACAGTGATGTCACAGTACAGGGATAATAAACACAGTGATGTCACAGTACAGGGATAACAAAGACAGTGATGTCACAGTACAGGGATAATAAACACAGTGATGTCACAGTACAGGGATAATAAACACAGTGATGTCACAGTACAGGGATAATAAACACAGTGATGTCACAGTACAGAGATAATAAACACAGAGATGTCACAGTACAGGGATAATAAACACAGTGATGTCACAGTACAGAGATAATAATACAGTGATGTCACAGTACAGGGATAACAAACACAGTGATGTCACAGTACAGGGATAATAAACACAGTGATGTCACAGTATAGAGATAATAAACACAGTGATGTCACAGTACAGGAATAATAAACACAGAGATGTCACAATACAAGGATTATAAACACAGTGATGTCACAGTACAGGGATAATAAACACAGTGATGTCACAGTGCAGAGATAATAAACACAGTGATGTCACAGTACAGAGATAATAAACACAGTGATGTCACAGTACAGGAATAATATACACAGAGATGTCACAGTACAGAGATAATAAACACACTGATGTCACAGTACAGAGATAATAAACACTGTGATGTCACAGTAGAGGGATAATAAACACAGTGATGTCACAGTACAGGAATAATAAACACAGTGATATCAGAGTACAGGGATAATAAACACAGAGATGTCAGAGTACAGAGATAATAAACACATTGATGTCACAGTACAGGGATAATAAACACTGATGTCAGAGTACAGGGCTAATAAACATAGAGATGTCACAGTACAGGGATAATAAACACAGAGATGCCACAGTACAGGGATAATAAACACAGTGATGTCACAGTACAGGAATAATAAACACAGTGATGTCACAGTACAGGGATAATAAACACAGTGATGTCACAGTACAGGGATAATAAACACAGTGATGTCACAGTACAGGGATAATAAACACAGTGAGGTCACAGTACAGAGATAATAAACACAGTGATGTCACAGTACAGAGATAATAAACACAGTGATGTCACAGTACAGGGATAATAATACAGTGATGTCACAGTACAGGGATAATAAACACAGTGATGTCACAGTACAGGGATAATAAACACAGTGATGTCACAGTACAGGGATAATAAACACAGTGATGTCACAGTACAGGAATAATAAACACAGTGATATCACAGTATAGGGATAATAAACACAGTGATGTCACAGCGCAGGGATAATAAACACTGTGATGTCACAGTACAGGGATAATAAACAGTGATGTCACAGTACAGAGATAATAAACAGTGATGTCACAGTACAGAGATAATAAACACAGTGATGTCACAGTACAGGGATAATAAACACAGTGATGTCACAGTACAGGGATAATAATACAGTGATGTCACAGTACAGGGATAATAAACACAGTGATGTCACAGTACAGGGATAATAAACACAGTGATGTCACAGTACAGGGATAATAAACACAGTGATGTCACAGTACAGGAATAATAAACACAGTGATATCACAGTACAGGGATAATAATACAGTGATGTCACAGTACAGGGATAATAATACAGTGATGTCACAGTACAGGGATAATAAACACAGTGATGTCACAGTACAGGGATAATAATACAGTGATGTCACAGTACAGGGATAATAAACACAGTGATGTCACAGCGCAGGGATAATAAACACTGTGATGTCACAGTACAGGGATAATAAACACAGAGATGTCACAATACAAGGATTATAAACACAATGATGTCACAGTACAGGGATAATAAACAAAGTGATGTCACAGTACAGGGATAATAAACACTGTGATGTCACAGTACAGGAATAATAAACACAGTGATGTCACAGTACAGGGATAATAAACACAGTGATGTCACAGTACAGGGATAATAAACACAGTGATGTCACAGTACAGGAATAATAAACACAGTGATATCACAGTATAGGGATAATAAACACAGTGATGTCACAGCGCAGGGATAATAAACACTGTGATGTCACAGTACAGGGATAATAAACAGTGATGTCACAGTACAGAGATAATAAACAGTGATGTCACAGTACAGAGATAATAAACACAGTGATGTCACAGTACAGGGATAATAAACACAGTGATGTCACAGTACAGGGATAATAATACAGTGATGTCACAGTACAGGGATAATAAACACAGTGATGTCACAGTACAGGGATAATAAACACAGTGATGTCACAGTACAGGGATAATAAACACAGTGATGTCACAGTACAGGAATAATAAACACAGTGATATCACAGTACAGGGATAATAATACAGTGATGTCACAGTACAGGGATAATAATACAGTGATGTCACAGTACAGGGATAATAAACACAGTGATGTCACAGTACAGGGATAATAATACAGTGATGTCACAGTACAGGGATAATAAACACAGTGATGTCACAGCGCAGGGATAATAAACACTGTGATGTCACAGTACAGGGATAATAAACACAGAGATGTCACAATACAAGGATTATAAACACAATGATGTCACAGTACAGGGATAATAAACAAAGTGATGTCACAGTACAGGGATAATAAACACTGTGATGTCACAGTATAGGGATAATAAACACAGTGATGTCACAGCGCAGGGATAATAAACACAGAGATGTCACAATACAAGGATTATAAACACAGTGATGTCACAGTACAGGAATAATAAACACAGAGATGTCACAATACAAGGATTATAAACACAGTGATGTCACAGTGCAGAGATAATAAACACAGTGATGTCACAGTACAGGAATAATATACACAGAGATGTCACAGTACAGAGATAATAAACACAGTGATGTCACAGTACAGAGATAATAAACACAGAGATGTCACAATACAAGGATTATAAACACAGTGATGTCACAGTACAGTGATAATAAACACAGATATGTCACAGTACAGGGATAATAAACACAGTGATGTCACAGTACAGGGATAATAAACACAGCGATGTCACAGTACAGGGATAATAAACACAGTGATGTCACAGTACAGGGATAATAAACACAGCGATGTCACAGTACAGGGATAATAAACACAGAGATGTCACAGTACAGGGATAATAAGCACACTGATGTCACAGTACAGAGATAATAAACACATTGATGTCACAGTACAGAGATAATAAACACAAAGATGTCACAGTACAGGAATAATAAACACAGTGATGTCACAGTATAGGGATAATAAACACAGTGATGTCACAGCGCAGGGATAATAAACACAGAGATGTCACAATACAAGGATTATAAACACAGTGATGTCACAGTACAGGAATAATAAACACAGAGATGTCACAATACAAGGATTATAAACACAGTGATGTCACAGTGCAGAGATAATAAACACAGTGATGTCACAGTACAGGAATAATATACACAGAGATGTCACAGTACAGAGATAATAAACACAGAGATGTCACAGTACAGAGATAATAAACACAGAGATGTCACAATACAAGGATTATAAACACAGTGATGTCACAGTACAGTGATAATAAACACAGATATGTCACAGTACAGGGATAATAAACACACTGATGTCACAGTACAGAGATAATAAACAAAGAGATGTCACAGTACAGAGATAATAAACACAGTGATGTCACAGTACAGGGATAATAAACACAGCGATGTCACAGTACAGGGATAATAAACACAGTGATGTCACAGTACAGGGATAATAAGCACACTGATGTCACAGTACAGAGATAATAAACACATTGATGTCACAGTACAGAGATAATAAACACAAAGATGTCACAGTACAGGAATAATAAACACAGTGATGTCACAGTATAGGGATAATAAACACAGTGATGTCACAGCGCAGGGATAATAAACACAGAGATGTCACAATACAAGGATTATAAACACAGTGATGTCACAGTACAGGAATAATAAACACAGAGATGTCACAATACAAGGATTATAAACACAGTGATGTCACAGTGCAGAGATAATAAACACAGTGATGTCACAGTACAGGAATAATATACACAAAGATGTCACAGTACAGAGATAATAAACACAGAGATGTCACAGTACAGAGATAATAAACACAGAGATGTCACAATACAAGGATTATAAACACAGTGATGTCACAGTACAGTGATAATAAACACAGATATGTCACAGTACAGGGATAATAAACACACTGATGTCACAGTACAGAGATAATAAACAAAGAGATGTCACAGTACAGAGATAATAAACACAGTGATGTCACAGTACAGGGATAATAAACACAGCGATGTCACAGTACAGGGATAATAAACACAGTGATGTCACAGTACAGGGATAATAAGCACACTGATGTCACAGTACAGAGATAATAAACACATTGATGTCACAGTACAGAGATAATAAACACAAAGATGTCACAGTACAGAGATAATAAACACAGTGATGTCACAGTACAGGGATAATAAGCACACTGATGTCACAGTACAGAGATAATAAACACATTGATGTCACAGTACAGAGATAATAAACACAAAGATGTCACAGTACAGAGATAATAAACACAGTGATGTCACAGTACAGGGATAATAAGCACAAAGATGTCACAGTACAGAGATAATAAACACAGTGATGTCACAGTAAAGAGATAATAAACACAGTGATGTCACAGTACAGGGATAATAAACACAGTGATGTCACAGTACAGAGATAATAAACACAAAGATGTCACAGTACAGAGATAATAAACACAGTGATGTCACAGTACAGAGATAATAAACACAGTGATGTCACAGTACAGAGATAATAAACACAGTGATGTCACAGTACAGGGATAATAAACACAAAGATGTCACAGTACAGAGATAATAAACACAGTGATGTCACAGTACAGAGATAATAAACACAGTGATGTCACAGTACAGAGATAATAAACACAGTGATGTCACAGTACAGAGATAATAAACACAGTGATGTCACAGTACAGGGATAATAAACACAAAGATGTCACAGTACAGAGATAATAAACACAGTGATGTCACAGTACAGAGATAATAAACACAAAGATGTCACAGTACAGAGATAATAAACACAGTGATGTCACAGAACAGGGATAATACACACAGTGATGTCACAGTACAGGAATAATAAACACAGAGATGTCACAATACAAGGATTATAAACACAGTGATGTCACAGTGCAGAGATAATAAACACAGTGATGTCACAGTACAGGAATAATATACACAGAGATGTCACAGTACAGAGATAATAAACACAGTGATGTCACAGTACAGAGATAATAAACACAGAGATGTCACAGTACAGAGATAATAAACACAGAGATGTCACAATACAAGGATTATAAACACAGTGATGTCACAGTACAGTGATAATAAACACAGATATGTCACAGTACAGGGATAATAAACACACTGATGTCACAGTACAGAGATAATAAACAAAGAGATGTCACAGTACAGAGATAATAAACACAGTGATGTCACAGTACAGGGATAATAAACACAGCGATGTCACAGTACAGGGATAATAAACACAGTGATGTCACAGTACAGGGATAATAAGCACACTGATGTCACAGTACAGAGATAATAAACACATTGATGTCACAGTACAGAGATAATAAACACAAAGATGTCACAGTACAGAGATAATAAACACAGTGATGTCACAGTACAGGGATAATAAACACAGTGATGTCACAGTACAGGGATAATAAACACAGTGATGTCACAGAACAGGGATAATACACACAGTGATGTCACAGTACAGGGATAATAAACACAGTGAGGTCACAGTACAGAGATAATAAACACATTGATGTCACAGTACAAGGATAATAAACACAGTGAAGTCACAGTACAGAGATAATAAACACAGAGATGTCACAGTACAGGGATAATAAACACAGTGATGTCACAGTACAGGGATAATAAACACAGTGATGTCACAGTACAGAGATAATAAACACAATGAAGTCACAGTACAGGGATAATAAACACAGTGATGTCACAGTACAGGGATAATAAACACAGTGATGTCACAGTACAGGGATAATAAACACAGTGATGTCACAGTACAGGGATAATAAACACACTGATGTCACAGTACAGAGATAATAAACACAGAGATGTCACAGTACAGGGATAATAAACACAATGATGTCACAGTACAGGGATAATAAACACAGTGATGTCACAGTACAGGGATAATAAACACAGTGATGTCACAGTACAGGGATAATAAACACAGTGATGTCACAGTACAGAGATAATAAACACAGTGATGTCACAGTACAGAGATAATAAACACAGAGATGTCACAGTACAGGGATAATAAACACAATGATGTCACAGTACAGGGATAATAAACACAGTGATGTCACAGTACAGGGATAATAAACACAGTGATGTCACAGTACAGGGATAATAAACACAGTGATGTCACAGTACAGGGATAATAAACACACTGATGTCACAGTACAGAGATAATAAACACAGAGATGTCACAGTACAGAGATAATAAACACAGTAATGTCACAGTACAGAGATAATAAACACAGTGATGTCACAGTACAGAGATAATAAACACAAAGATGTCACAGTACAGAGATAATAAACACAGTGATGTCACAGTACAGGGATAATAAACACAGTGATGTCACAGTACAGGGATAATAAACACAGTGATGTTACAGTACATGGATAATAAACACAGTGATGTCACAGTACAGAGATAATAAACACAATGATGTCACAGTACAGGGACAATAAACACAGTGAGGTCACAGTACAGAGATAATAAACACATTGATGTCACAGTACAAGGAAAATAAACACAGTGAGGTCACAGTACAGAGATAATAAACACAGAGATGTCACAGTACAGGGATAATAAAAACAGGGATGTCACATTAGAGAGATAATAAACACAGTGATGTCACAGTACAGGGATAATAAACACAGTGATGTCACAGTACAGAGATAATAAACACAGTGATGTCACAGTACAGAGATAATAAACACAGTGATGTCACAGTACAGAGATGATAAACACAGTGATGTCACAGTACAGGGATAATATACACAGTGATGTCACAGTACAGGGATAATAAACACAGTGAGGTCACAGTACAGGGATAATAAACACAGTGATGTCACAGTACAGGGATAATAAACACAGTGATGTCACAGTACAGGGATAATAAACACACTGATGTCACAGTACAGAGATAATAAACACAGTGATGTCACAGTACAGGGATAATAAACACAGTGATGTCACAGTACAGAGATAATAAAAACAGGGATGTCACATTAGAGAGATAATAAACACAGTGATGTCACAGTACAGAGATAATAAACACAGTGATGTCACAGTACAGAGATAATAAACACACTGATGTCACAGTACAGAGATAATAAACACAGTGATGTCACAGTACAGGGATAATAAACACAGCGATGTCACAGTACAGAGATAATAAAAACAGGGATGTCACATTAGAGAGATAATAAACACAGTGATGTCACAGTACAGAGATAATAAACACAGTGATGTCACAGTACAGAGATAATAAAAACAGGGATGTCACATTAGAGAGATAATAAACACAGTGATGTCACAGTACAGGGATAATAAACACAGTGATGTCACAGTACAGAGATAATAAACACAGTGATGTCACAGTACAGAGATAATAAACACAGTGATGTCACAGTACAGGGATAATAAACACAGTGATGTCACAGTACAGAGATAATAAACACAGTGATGTCACAGTACAGAGATAATAAACACAGTGATGTCACAGTACAGGGATAATATACACAGTGATGTCACAGTAC
Organism: Ranitomeya imitator; assembly: GCF_032444005.1. Taxonomy (NCBI): domain Eukaryota; kingdom Metazoa; phylum Chordata; class Amphibia; order Anura; family Dendrobatidae; genus Ranitomeya; species Ranitomeya imitator. The sequence goes on from NC_091286.1 coordinate 641,071,059, forward strand.
AGGGATAATATACACAGTGAGGTCACAGTACAGGGATAATAAACACAGTGATGTCACAGTACAGGGATAATAAACACAGTGATGTCACAGTACAGGGATAATAAACACACTGATGTCACAGTACAGAGATAATAAACACAGTGATGTCACAGTACAGGGATAATAAACACAGTGATGTCACAGTACAGAGATAATAAACACAGTGATGTCACAGTACAGAGATAATAAACACAGTGATGTCACAGTACAGGGATAATATATACAGTGATGTCACAGTACAGGGATAATAAACACAGTGATGTCACAGTACAGGGATAATAAACACAGTGATGTCACAGTACAGGGATAATAAACACATTGATGTCACAGTACAGGGATAATATATACAGTGATGTCACAGTACAGGGATAATAAACACAGTGATGTCACAGTACAGGGATAATAAACACAGCGATGTCACAGTACAGGGATAATAAACACAGAGATGTCACAGTACAGGGATAATAAACACAGTGATGTCACAGTACAGAGATAATAAACACAGTGATGTCATAGTACACGGATAATAAACACAGTGATGTCACATTATAGAGATAATAAACACAGTGATGTCACAGTACAGAGATAATAAACACATTGATGTCACAGTACAGGGATAATATATACAGTGATGTCACAGTACAGGGATAATAAACACACTGATGTCACAGTACAGAGATAATAAACACAGAGATGTCACAGTACAGGGATAATAAACACAATGATGTCACAGTACAGGGATAATAAACACAGTGATATCACAGTACAGGGATAATAAACACAGTGATGTCACAGTACAGGGATAATAAACACACTGATGTCACAGTACAGAGATAATAAACACAGAGATGTCACAGTACAGGGATAAGAAACACAATGATGTCACAGTACAGGGATAATAAACACAGTGATGTCACAGAACAGGGATAATAAACACAGTGATGTCACAGTACAGGGATAATAAACACAGTGATGTCACAGTACAGAGATAATAAACACAGTGATGTCACAGTACAGAGATAATAAACACAGAGATGTCACAGTACAGGGATAATAAACACAATGATGTCACAGTACAGGGATAATAAACACAGTGATGTCACAGTACAGGGAGTATAAACACAGTGATGTCACAGTACAGAGATAATAAACACAGTGATGTCACAGTACAGAGATAATAAACACAATGATGTCACAGTACAGGGATAATAAACACAGTGATGTCACAGTACAGGGATAATAAACACAGTGATGTCACAGTACAGGGATAATAAACACAGTGATGTCACAGTACAGGGATAATAAACACACTGATGTCACAGTACAGAGATAATAAACACAGAGATGTCACAGTACAGAGATAATAAACACAGTAATGTCACAGTACAGAGATAATAAACACAGTGATGTCACAGTACAGTGATAATAAACACAAAGATGTCACAGTACAGAGATAATAAACACAGTGATGTCACAGTACAGGGATAATAAACACAGTGATGTCACAGTACAGGGATAATAAACACAGTGATGTTACAGTACAGGGATAATAAACACAGTGATGTCACAGTACAGAGATAATAAACACAATGATGTCACAGTACAGGGATAATAAACACAGTGAGGTCACAGTACAGAGATAATAAACACATTGATGTCACAGTACAAGGATAATAAACACAGTGAGGTCACAGTACAGAGATAATAAACACAGAGATGTCACAGTACAGGGATAATAAAAACAGGGATGTCACATTAGAGAGATAATAAACACAGTGATGTCACAGTACAGGGATAATAAACACAGTGATGTCACAGTACAGAGATAATAAACACAGTGATGTCACAGTACAGAGATAATAAACACAGTGATGTCACAGTACAGAGATAATAAACACAGTGATGTCACAGTACAGGGATAATATACACAGTGATGTCACAGTACAGGGATAATAAACATAGTGAGGTCACAGTACAGGGATAATAAACACAGTGATGTCACAGTACAGGGATAATAAACACAGTGAGGTCACAGTACAGGGATAATAAACACAGTGATGTCACAGTACAGGGATAATAAACACACTGATGTCACAGTACAGAGATAATAAACACAGTGATGTCACAGTACAGGGATAATAAACACAGTGATGTCACAGTACAGAGATAATAAAAACAGGGATGTCACATTAGAGAGATAATAAACACAGTGATGTCACAGTACAGAGATAATAAACACAGTGATGTCACAGTACAGAGATAATAAACACACTGATGTCACAGTACAGAGATAATAAACACAGTGATGTCACAGTACAGGGATAATAAACACAGCGATGTCACAGTACAGAGATAATAAAAACAGGGATGTCACATTAGAGAGATAATAAACACAGTGATGTCACAGTACAGAGATAATAAACACAGTGATGTCACAGTACAGAGATAATAAAAACAGGGATGTCACATTAGAGAGATAATAAACACAGTGATGTCACAGTACAGGGATAATAAACACAGTGATGTCACAGTACAGAGATAATAAACACAGTGATGTCACAGTACAGAGATAATAAACACAGTGATGTCACAGTACAGAGATAATAAACACAGAGATGTCACAGTACAGGGATAATATACACAGTGATGTCACAGTACAGGGATAATATACACAGTGAGGTCACAGTACAGGGATAATAAACACAGTGATGTCACAGTACAGGGATAATAAACACAGTGATGTCACAGAACAGGGATAATAAACACAGTGATGTCACAGTACAGGGATAATAAACACAGTGATGTCACAGTACAGAGATAATAAACACAATGATGTCACAGTACAGGGATAATAAACACAGTGATGTCACAGTACAGGGATAATAAACACAGTGATGTCACAGTACAGGGATAATAAACACAGTGATGTCACAGTACAGGGATAATAAACGCACTGATGTCACAGTACAGAGATAATAAACACAGAGATGTCACAGTACAGAGATAATAAACACAGTAATGTCACAGTACAGAGATAATAAACACAGTGATGTCACAGTACAGGGATAATAAACACAAAGATGTCACAGTACAGAGATAATAAACACAGTGATGTCACAGTACAGGGATAATAAACACAGTGATGTCACAGTACAGGGATAATAAACACAGTGATGTCACAGTACAGGGATAATAAACACAGTGATGTCACAGTACAGAGATAGTAAACACAATGATGTCAAAGTACAGGGATAATAAACACAGTGAGGTCACAGTACAGAGATAATAAACACATTGATGTCACAGTACAAGGATAATAAACACAGTGAGGTCACAGTACAGAGATAATAAACACAGTGATGTCACAGTACAGAGATAATAAACACAATGATGTCACAGTACAGGGATAATAAACACAGTGAGGTCACAGTACAGAGATAATAAACACAGTGATGTCATAGTACAGGGATTATAAACACAGTGATGTCACAGTACAAGGATAATAAACACAGTGAGGTCACAGTACAGAGATAATAAACACAGTGATGTCACAGTACAGAGATAATAAACACAATGATGTCACAGTACAGGGATAATAAACACAGTGAGGTCACAGTACAGAGATAATAAACACAGTGATGTCATAGTACAGGGATTATAAACACAGTGATGTCACAGTACAGGGATAATAAACACAGTGATGTCACAGTACAGGGATAATAAACACAATGATGTCACAGTACAGGGATAATAAACACAGTGATGTCACAGTACAGGGATAATAAACACAGTGATGTCACAGTACAGGGATAATAAACACAGTGATGTCACAGTACAGGGATAATAAACACACTGATGTCACAGTACAGAGATAATAAACACAGAGATGTCACAGTATAGAGATAATAAACACAGTGATGTCACAGTACAGGGATAATAAACACAGTGATGTCACAGTACAGGGATAATAAACACAGTGATGTCACAGTACAGGGATAATAAACACAGTGATGTCACAGTACAGAGATAATAAACACAGTGATGTCACAGTACAGAGATAATAAACACAATGATGTCACAGTACAGGGATAATAAACACAGTGATGTCACAGTACAGGGATAATAAACACAGTGATGTCACAGTACAGAGATAATAAACACAATGATGTCACAGTACAGGGATAATAAACACAGTGAGGTCACAGTACAGAGATAATAAACACATTGATGTCACAGTACAAGGATAATAAACACAGTGAGGTCACAGTACAGAGATAATAAACACAGTGATGTCACAGTACAGAGATAATAAACACAATGATGTCACAGTACAGGGATAATAAACACAGTGAGGTCACAGTACAGAGATAATAAACACAGTGATGTCATAGTACAGGGATAATAAACACAGTGATGTCACAGTACAGGGATAATAAACACAGTGATGTCACAGTACAGGGATAATAAACACATTGATGTCACAGTACAAGGATAATAAACACAGTGATGTCACAGTACAGAGATAATAAACACAGAGATGTCACAGTACAGAGATAATAAACACAGTGATGTCACAGTACAGAGATAATAAACACATTGATGTCACAGTACAGGGATAATAAACACAGTGAGGTCACAGTACAGAGATAATAAACACATTGATGTCACAGTACAAGGATAATAAACACAGTGAGGTCACAGTACAGAGATAATAAACACAGAGATGTCACAGTACAGAAATAATACACACAGTGATGTCACAGTACAGGGATAATAAACACAGTGATGTCACAGTACAGAGATAATAAACACAATGATGTCACAGTACAGGGATAATAAACACAGTGATGTCACAGTACAGGGATAATAAACACAGTGATGTCACAGTACAGGGATAATAAACACAGTGATGTCACAGTACAGGGATAATAAACACACTGATGTCACAGTACAGAGATAATAAACACAATGATGTCACAGTACAGGGATAATAAACACAGTGATGTCACAGTACAGGGATAATAAACACAGTGATGTCACAGTACAGGGATAATAAACACAGTGATGTCACAGTACAGAAATAATAAACACACTGATGTCACAGTACAGAGATAATAAACACAGTGATGTCACAGTACAGGGATAATAAACACAATGATGTCACAGTACAGGGATAATAAACACAGTGATGTCACAGTACAGGGATCATAAACACAGTGATGTCACAGTACAGGGATAATAAACACAGTGATGTCACAGTACAGGGATGATAAACACAGTGATGTCACAGTACAGAGATAATAAACACACTGATGTCACAGTATAGAGATAATAAACACAGTGATGTCACAGTACAGGGATAATAAACACAGTGATGTCACAGTACAGGGATAATAAACACAGTGATGTCACAGTACAGGGATAATAAACACAGTGATGTCACAGTACAGAAATAATAAACACACTGATGTCACAGTACAGAGATAATAAACACAGTGATGTCACAGTACAGAGATAATAAACACAGTGATGTCACAGTACAGAGATAATAAACACAATGATGTCACAGTACAGGGATAATAAACACAGTGATGTCACAGTACAGGGATCATAAACACAGTGATGTCACAGTACAGGGATAATAAACACAGTGATGTCACAGTACAGGGATGATAAACACAGTGATGTCACAGTACAGAGATAATAAACACAGTGATGTCACAGTACAGGGATAATAAACACAGTGAGGTCACAGTACAGAGATAATAAAAACAGGGATGTCACATTAGAGAGATAATAAACACAGTGATGTCACAGTACAGGGATAATAAACACAGTGATGACACAGTACAGAGATAATAAACACATTGATGACACAGTACAGGGATAATAAACACAGTGAGGTCACAGTACAGAGATAATAAAAACAGGGATGTCACTTTAGAGAGATAATAAACACAGTGATGTCACAGTACAGGGATAATAAACACAGTGATGACACAGTACAGAGATAATAAACACATTGATGACACAGTACAGGGATAATAAACACAGTGAGGTCACAGTACAGAGATAATAAACACAGTGATGTCACAGTACAGAGATAATAAACACAGTGATGTCACAGTACAGGGATAATAAACACAGTGATGTCACAGTACAGGGATAATAAACACAGTGATGTCACAGTACAGGGATAATAAACACAGTGATGTCACAGTACAGAAATAATAAACACACTGATGTCACAGTACAGAGATAATAAACACAGTGATGTCACAGTACAGAGATAATAAACACAGTGATGTCACAGTACAGAGATAATAAACACAGTGATGCCACAGTACAGGGATCATAAACACAGTGATGTCACAGTACAGGGATAATAAACACAGTGATGTCACAGTACAGTGATAATAAACACAGAGATGTCACAGTACAGGGATAATAAACACAGTGAGGTCACAGTACAGAGATAATAAAAACAGGGATGTCACATTAGAGAGATAATAAACACAGTGATGTCACAGTACAGGGATAATAAACACAGTGATGACACAGTACAGAGATAATAAACACAGTGATGTCACAGTACAGGGATAATAAACACATTGATGACACAGTACAGGGATAATAAACACAGTGAGGTCACAGTACAGAGATAATAAACACAGTGATGTCACATTAGAGAGATAGTAAACACAGTGATGTCACAGTACAGGGATAATAAACACAGTGATGTCACAGTACAGAGATAATAAACACAGTGATGTCACAGTACAGAGATAATAAACACAGTGATGTCACAGTACAGGGATAATAAACACTGTGATGTCACATTAGAGAGATAATAAACACAGTGATGTCACAGTACAGGGATAATATACACATTGATGTCACAGTACAGGGATAATAAACACAGTGAGGTCACAGTACAGGGATAATAAACACAGTGATGTCACAGTACAGGGATAATAAACACAGTGATGTCACATTTTAGAGATAATAAACACAGTGATGTCACAGTACAGGGATAATATACACATTGATGTCACAGTACAGGGATAATAAACACAGTGAGGTCACAGTACAGGGATAATAAACACAGTGATGTCACAGTACAGGGATAATAAACACAGTGATGTCACATTTTAGAGATAATAAACACAGTGATGTCACATTTTAGAGATAATAAACATGTCTTATCTCTCCTAAAGCAGAAAGATCCTGTAGTTGAAATCCTGGATTCTTGTCTCCTCTGACATCTGCAGTTGGATGTGGAGCATCAATTGTTTCCTCTTCTCAGCTCTTAGCTGGATATTTACATGTTTAAAAATTTTAGCAAGAATTTTTGCATTCAATGACGGCAAGCCAAAAGTTTTAAAATGGTGAAACGTTTATATATAAAGTAAGAAAGCATCCAGAACTTTTCATATGAAGCAATTAAGCTGCAGGGGTCTCATTAATTTTCATTATCAATTTTCTTATGCTGCACAGTTTATCAGGGGTAATATAATAAGAATCCAGTATTGTTACCTAGTTAAAATACGGCAGGAAAATGGATAACCCCTAGAAATAACAGTGAACGAATGTAGGGAACCGTGCAAACTCTCTATTAACATTTTTTTTCCTTTTTGTATTTGTGTATATCTGATTATATTTTATACTATTGTTTTTCTTTTCAATTAATATTGATCATGAGCAATTTTATTCTTGTTTACCATAGTTTATATATTTATTTTAAAAATTCCCCAGAAATTAAATATTTGTTTCCAACCTGATATTTCATTATTTTTTGTTTTTCCTAATAAATTACCTAAGATCTTTTTTCAAGTTCTCACAGTCATTCTTGGTATTCTTTAAGTGTTAAGAGCCAATCTCCCATGTGTTTGGCTGCTCATGTCTGTTATAAAGGCAACATTGTGAATATATTCCCATGACCTCCCACCTACGTGCATTATCTTCCCACTATGGTGCATTCATGGCTCAACCATATTAGTTCAGTTCTAAAATGACCTGATTCTAAGTGGTTTGTAGATATACAGTGGGTACGGAAAATATTTAAACCCCTTTAAAATTTTCACTCTTTGTTTCATTGCAGCCATTTGGTAAATTCAAAAAGTTCATTTTTTTCTCATTAATGTACACTCTGCACCCCATCTTGACTGAAAAAATGTAGAATTTTTTTCAAATTTATTAAAAAAGAAAAATTGAAATATCACATGGTCATAAGTATTCAGACCTTTTGCTCAGTATTGAGTAGAAGCACCTTTTGAGCTAATACAACCATGACCCATGAGTCTTCTTGGGAATGATTCATCAAGTTTTTCACACCTGGATTTGGGGATCCTCTGCCATTCTTCCTTGCAGATCCTCTCCAGTTACGTCAGGTTGGATGGTGAACGTTGGTGGACAGCCATTTTCAGGTCTCTCCAGAGATGCTCAATTGGGTTTAGGTCAGGGCTCTGGCTGGGCCAGTCAAGAATAGTCACAGAGTTGTTTTGAAGCCACTCCTTTGTTATTTTAGCTGTGTGCTTAGGGTCATTGTCTTGTTGGAAGGTGAACCTTCGGCCAAGCTTGAGGTCCAGAGCACTTTGGAAGAGGTTTTCATCCAGGATATCTCTGTACTTGGCCGCATTCATGTTTCCTTCAATGACAACCAGTCGTCCTGTCCCTGCAGCTGAAAAACACCCCAATAGCATGATGCTGCTACCACCATGTTTCATTGTTGGCATTCTATTGGGCAGATGATGAGCAGTGCCTGGCTTTCTCCACACATACCACTTAGAATTATCACCAAAAAGTTCTATCTTTGTCTCATCAGACCATAGAATCTTATTTCTCATAGTCTGGGAGTCCTTCATGTGTTTTTTAGCAAACTCTATGTAGGCTTTCATATGTCTTGCACTAAGGAGAGACTTCCGTCAGGCCACTATGCCATAAAGGCCTGACTGGTGGAGGACTGCAGTGAGAGTTGACTTTGTGGAACTTTCTCCCATCTCCCTACTGCACCTCTGGAGCTCAGCTACAGTGATCTTGGGGTTCGTCTTTACTTCTCTCATAAGGCTCTTCTCCCATGATTGCTCAGTTTGGCTGGACGGCCCAGTCTAGGAAGACTTCTGGTGGTCCCAAACTTCTTCCATTTAAGGATTATGGAGGCCACTGTGCTCTTAGGAACATTGAGTACTGCAGAAATTCTTTTGTAAGCTTGGCCAGATCTGTGCCTTGCCACATTTCTGTCTCTGAGTGCCTTCGCCAATCTATTTGACCTCATGATTCTCATTTGGTCTGACATGCACTGTGAGCTGAGAGGTCTCATATAGACAGGTGTGAATCCTATCAGTTTAATTAAACACAGCTGGACTGTAATGAAGGAGCAGAACAATCTGAAGGAGGATCACAAGGAAATGGACAGCATGTTAAGGCCCCTTCACATTAAGCGACGCTGCAGCGATACCGACAACGATCCGGATCGCTGCAGTGTCGCTGTTTGGTCGCTGGAGAGCTGTCACACAGACAGCTCTCCAGCGACCAACGATGCCGGTAACCAGGGTAAACATCGGGTAACTAAGCGCAGGGCCACGCTTAGTAACCCGATGTTTACCCTGGTTACCTTCCTAAAAGTAAAAAAAACAAACACTACTTTAATTCAAACTTTTTTGAATTTTACCAAATGGCTGCTTTGAGATAGCGCTCCCTGAATGCATTGGGGGACACTCGCTTGGCAATGGGATTAAAGCACACAGGAAAGTTTTTCTCACATAAACAGTCTATACGGTTAATTTCCAGAGCATAAACCGCACCACAAATGGGTCGCCCACCAGGGCAGTGGGATACTCGGTACCGGATCCCATCGCAGTTAAAGGGGATGTCACTGTGGCTACGACCCGGTCCGTTGCCCTGGACGCCCGATTAAAAAGGGAAAGGTATTTTAAGGGGAATTATGAATAAAGTCGATTGTTCGTGATGCCACCTGAGGTGTTCGGTCAGCGGGGACCGACACCACTTAAAGGGGTCCCCTGGGGTGATGAGATGGTGGCTAGTTGGTAACGCTTTCCACAGGTGAAGCGGGGTCCCCAAGGCTCCCAAGGTGTATGGCAGAGATGGTAGTTTGACGGTAAATAAGTAGAGGACACAGTGTTGTAAAGTCTTTACCTGGTTTACTGATGATAGTAGTGCACCTCAGTCCAGAGTACCAGATACAGGTGTCCTTTGGTTCGGCCGGTTTGGGGGCAATGGGAGAATCCCTTTCCCAGTTGATGTCTGTGAGCCTTTCCTTCTCACGCTGTTGTATGAGGTCCCTGCTGCCTGAAGCTTACTGGCAAAGTCCTCTTTTCCCCTGTCCTGGAACAGCTAACTGCATGAGGGGCAGCTTGAGCCATTTTCCATGGTCTCTATCATGACCCAGGCTCTTCAGGTGCTGCTGTGTCTCAGGCGTGGTGCGGGCTGATCACTTAAAGTTCTTAGCCCTCTGATTCTGTTGTGCGTCCCGGAGAACGACATGAGCTCAGGCTCCCGGTACCCAGTTGCTATGTTCTGGTTCTGAGGGTTTCCAGTCGCAGTTCCCCTCTGAGCCCTTTATCTCTCCTCTGCTTCTTTCCTCTGTAGCTCCACCACATTCAACCCCTCAGATTCTCTGTACTTCCTAGAGCTGCAGCTCAAATTCTGGCTGCACGGCTCCGTAGTCTGCACTCCGCTCCAGACTTCCTTTTTCCTCAGTGTCTCTCTCTAACTCCTCCTCCAGGCCAGGATACATATATCTGAGGGAAGCTCCCCTGAATCTGGGTCCTGAGCTCTCCCTTCTGGCCTGGATTTGGAATGTGTTGTGTGTGGGTGCCTTACCTGGTAAAGAGAACTTCCCTTGCCTCCAAGCATGATATCGCCCTCCCTGAAAGGAAGGCAATATCACTGTAACAACCGGTTACCTGGGTAGTTACACAAACAGTTCATTATATACATCAAAGGAACATAATAACCACCAACAGTCTGTTCCAGTCTGATATTTCTCTGCCATTATTATAACCCCTTTATGGAGTTACCATCCTGGAGCTCCTGCTCCACACACTGACTCCTTGTCAGTCCTCATTCCCAGGGAAGCTGCCTAACTGGGATCACCGTCCTGGATGATACCTTGCTCCCCAGGCCACCTGACAGTTTCAGACCCACAGAAGGACGGCAGCTTCCCCAACACAGTAGCCATCACAGGCTCTGCAGGGCCATGGCCTCACTCCGTGCTCTTCAGGACTCTGGTCCTGCTCCCAGGACCATTCAACACAGCGGCCATCCAGGTCCATTGCCTCTCAGTGTGCTATTCAGGACGTCCATCCACTCATAGGACCGTCCAACACACAAGCCTTCCAGGACCTTACACACCAACCATGTGACTAGACCTCAGTCACATTATTTCACAGAAGCCACTCCCACACGTTGGAGGTGTGTGTGGTTAGTCAGTCCCGCCCAGCTCTCCAACTAACCCTGTAAGCCCCCATTATAACTAAAAAAACACTTGTGGAAGTACAAGTCCCAGAACAACAACATTTCGGGCTTACAGCACATAGGACAACCTTTGTCTCTGCTTGCAAATTCGGAGACATGTTGACAGAAGTTTATAGACTAAACAAACAATTTACATTTTACTCAAAAATACATCTATAAATAGAAAAATCAGACAAACTGAAAATTTTGCAGTGGTCTCCTAATTTTTGTGTGTGTATATATATATATATATATATATATATGTATAATATATATGTATATATATCGAACACTTTATAAGAAGAAAGACTGCATCATAGAAATGGGATCACCACAACTCAATTAGCAAAAGTATAACAAATTTTATTAGAACCACACCACATAAACAACTGTAGTAAAAACAATTAAAAACACCCATAAACAATGGGAGATGAGGGTCCATATGATACAAAGTAAAATACCACAACAGCATATTAGGGTCTGATCATCTTGAGTAATGCCGGCTCATACAATAGTGGGAGAAAAAGACAAGTATCAATAAGACACAAATCCTAAGTGCTAATACACAAGTGGAACCTACTTATACAGTCTGAATGGTAGGAGAAGGGCACATATCAATATAAATCACAGCTCCTATGTGCATGCTGTGTCACCTGCAATACTCTGCTTAATCACCCAACCTAATTTCCACAAATATAAAGCACAAACAGTTCATGCAAACTAGTAAAGATATGCTGAACATTACCCAGTGGAACTAGCTGGGATCGGCTAAAGGATGGAGGAAGGCCGCCCAGCATAGAACCCTCTTCCCACAAAGAGCAAGTTACCGGCTGAATAAAAACCACGACCCTAAAGCTGCATGACCCACGCGTATCGACGCTGGAGGCATCTTCCTCAAGGTCCACAGTCATCCAGTGGCGTGGACCTGCTTTATATACCATACAAAGAGCTTGATAATGCATACCAGGTGAGCAGCGCGGTTACGGCCACGGTTAACAGGAAGTCCCAGTGACGCGCACAGAGCCCCAGAGCGCAAGCGCAGAGAACCACACACACAGTGCACTGCGCAAGCGCATCATCTGCATAGGGGGTTGCCCAGGTAACCATCAAACACGTAGAGATCTCGGACGCAGTATAAGCTAATGATGTAGGTATGGGTATTCTGCGCAGGCGCAATCCAAACGTCAATAGCGCAGGCACCGGCTGGTAATGGAGGTTGCCAAGGCAACCTATGTCAACCAAAGAACGCATCGATATTCCAAGCCCCAAACCGGATCCATATGCCTAGTCATTATGCTGCGTTAATATCAAGCCATACAGAGGGGATTAGACCACGCAAGCATCAGCCCATCATATCACCAGACCTGTTTGGCTGGTGACCTGCCAGATATTATAGGCGCGCAAGGGTTGCGTCGGGTCCCAATTAATCACCATACGTAGATGAAGTAGCACCAATAGCAGGGCCCCTGTAGTGCCCATGAAAACGGGCCCTCAGTGATAACCCAGAATTCTAATCCGGCGGAATTGTCTAACACAAATCATATACGCAAGCGCAGTTCATGAATAGGTAAAGATGCTGCATTCATTAGCGGCGGACTGTGCCGTGAGAGGTACATGATGTCACAATACAAGTTCATCTGACACAAAAGGTTTGATGCATGATTATATAAATAGAGATGGAAACCATTTTATTTGGTTCCAACAAAAGATGGTAACATACTCATGCAGCATAAAGCTTAGCAATTAGTGATCAATAGCACAGAAAACCTTTACTTTTGCACACTGCCACCTAAAATAGGTGGGATCAAATTTGGACATGGGCCAGCCTTATGTAAATAGGAATTACAGAGGTGTGTCCATGAACAGACCATAATGATTAGTAGTGAGATACACAGAGGCCTGAGCCTAGAATCTATTAAGAGGACACGCGGAGAGAGGACACTAAGCTCAACCAGACAGATAATATATATAGTAGGCGGGACAGCATGCACAAAGAGGGGGGGGGGAAGAAGAAAAACACCAAAAAAGGACACATTCAAGAAAAAACACCAAAGACAGGCAAAGATGCTTACCTGTCTAAATAGGCCTCAATACAAATGCACAAGCAGGGTGCAGCGGACCCACACAAAATAGCAAGTGCACAGGTGCAATACCTAATGAAACAGCCAGCCTTCAATAAGGGTTTGGCCGTGTGGTACACCAATGCACTAAGATAAAATACTCTGTATGTGTAGTGTTCACACAAGGAATACAAAGCATCTGGCTACAGCCTATTAATGACGCCATGGCGTCATTAATAGGCTGTAGCCAGATGGGGGGGGGGAAACAAGTAAATACATCAAAACAAAAATATATAAATATATACATAACTAGATTGTGGCCCGATTCTAACGCATCGGGTATTCTAGAATATGCATGTCCCCGTAGTATATGGACAATGATGATTCCAGAATTTGTGGCAGACTGTGCCCGTCGCTGATTGGTTGAGGCAACCTTTATGACATCGTCACCATGGCAACCATTATGACATCATCGTCGCTGTGCCCGTTGCTGATTGGTCGAGGCCAATCCTGGCCTCGACCAATCAGAGACGCGGGATATCTACGTCCTTTATGACATCATCGTCGCTGTGCTCGTCGCTGATTGGTCGAGGCCTGGCGGCCTCGACCAATCTGAGACGCGGGATTTCTACGTCGATGCTGTGCCGGTCTCTGATTGGTCGAGGCCTGGCGGACTCGACCAATCAGAGAGCCGGGATTTCCAGGACAGACAGACAGACAGACAGACAGAAAAACCCTTAGACAATTATATATATAGATGTATATTTAATCCGTTTAGGATATCATAGTCCATGGGCATAGCCCCATCCCTTGCTTGATCTTAAGGCACAAACAGGTCTGTGTCCAGGGTCATAGCCATACGAAAATGTGGCAGGTACCATAATCCACTCAAATTCGTGCAGATCCTGACATAAGGCTTGATAGCCGTCCATGGTCCCCGATATGCCAACTTGGAAAGGAAAAATCAGGATTGCTAAAAGAATCACCAAGTAAAATAAAGTAAGAAAAAATAAAGTAAGAAAAAATATGAAAAGATAAAAATAAAAAAAAGAAAAAAAAAAAAAAGAGGAAAGAAAAAGAAAAAGGGATATATAGTATAAAGATATTCCTATAAAGTAAGACAAAATACCCCTCTCCCCCTGTCCTGCCAACCGACACTATAATTTCTTATAGAAGCCCGTATATAGCAGCTCCTCATTCAGGCCACAGGGTGCCAAGCTATTTAGTTTATATATCCATCGGGATTCCCTCCTCAGTAGTTCGTCCGTAATTCTCCCTCCCCTGATACTAAGGGGTATACTCTCCAACCCCATAACCCTAAGGGGTGCCGTTGTGTTTGTCCAAAAAATGGGCTGCCACTGAGGTGAGATGTTGGACACATGTTGCTGTATCCTGCGGCGCAGCTCCTGGGTGGTTTGTCCAACGTAGATTTTGGGTGCGGCAGTTGAAGAATGATTTGGGAGACACCTGAAAGGGTAAAGATGGTAACGACACACCCGTCTCAGCTATCATGTACATACAGATTGAACATCCCCCACATGGGTACGAGCCGAAGGTCGGACAGTTCACCCGAATCCTTTCTGTAGGGCATCTGAAATGACTATTCGATAAACAGTCTTTAAGATTCCTCCTGGCCACAATCCTAGGTTTGTCTGGGATGATCTGTCTGAGCCTACCATCACTCAGCAAGATTCCCCAATTACCTTCCATAACTCTACATACATCCCCCCATTGGTTATTGAACTGGGTGATCAGGCTGGAAAAATATACATTATTTCTCACCCGTGGCTTCAAGGCCTCCTCCCTCGATTTCTGACGAGAATGTTCATAGGCATTGGCAATAATCCTCTTGGGATACCCTCGTTCTCGAAATCGATCTGTAAGTAGTCTGGATTCTGCTTGGAAGTCCGGTTGCCGACTACAGTTTCTTCTAAGGCGCAAGAATTGGCCCTTCGGAATGCTGTCGCGCAAGTGGCGGGGGTGAAAACTAGAATAATGTAGGAGGTTATTTGTAGCTGTACCCTTACGGAAGAGGGTCATATAGATGCGCTTGTCCTGGAGCATGATCCTCAAGTCAAGAAAATCCACAGCACTGGTGGAAAAGTGAGAAGTCAGCCGAATGTTCACATGATTGCTGTTCAGCTCTTCCCCAAAGGTCTCCAGGTCCACAGCAGAACCTGTCCATAAGACAACAATGTCGTCGATAAAACGGTACCACTTCAATACGTTGTGGCAAAACAATGGGTTACTTTTGACCTCGGTCTCTTCCCACCATCCCATAAATAAATTTGCGTATGATGGCGCGCATTTAGCCCCCATTGCCGTACCTGACACTTGTTTGTAGTGCACTCTATCAAAAACAAAGTAATTCCTTTCCAGGATCATCCTTAGCAAATCCAGGATGAAGGAGTCATGCCCCCTATTACCTGTAGAGTGTTTGTCCAAGAAGAAAGACACGGCCATAATGCCTAATTCATGCTTGATGTTCGTGTAGAGTGCTTCTACGTCAAATGTTGCGAGAATGGTATTATCCGGTATCTCCAGTGTTTCCAGTTGCGGGATTAGGAATGAGGAATCTCGGATGTAGGACTCCAAGCCAAGAACGAGGGGCTGTAGAAAAAAATCCAGGTAAATGCAAGCTTTTTCAAAGAGTCCCCCAATCCCCGAGACAATAGGTCTGCCTGGGGATTGGACAGTGACTTATGCACCTTTAGGAGCATGTAGAAAGTCAGAATTACTGGAAATTTGACTGTTAAATAATCCAATTCCTTCTTATCAATAATGCCCCGGGTGTAAGCATTCATAAGTAACCTGTCCAAACCTGACTTAAATACCGACGTGGGGTCAGAAGGTAGGGCAACATAGTGCTGTGCATTGCCCAATTGACGCCTCGCCTCCAGGCGATACATATCTTTCGGCCACAGCACTATGTTGCCCCCCTTGTCCGCCTCCTTGATTTCAAACAGACTGTTTGATTTTAAGTTGTGCAGGGCCTGTCTCTCCTTCCTAGACATATTGTTCTGGCGATGTTTGTGTAACCTCAGCTCCCGGATGTCCCTGCTGGTTTTGTCAAAAAAGATCTGAATGGCCGGGAAGAGCGAGAAGGATGGTGAGGCCTGTGATGGCAAACGGCCACTAAATTTCCTTCTACCCTGATAATTCTCATTCTCAACTAGCAACTCAGTAAAGTCCTGGAGAGCTTGTCTATCAAGGTCGCTCAACCCGTCCATCATAGAGGGATGTTGGTATAGTAATTTAAACGTCAGTTGCCTGCAGAACAAGTACAGATCCTTGGTAAGTTCAAATTTGTCTAGTGTGCTCATGGGGGAGAAGGACAAGCCCTTAGCCAACACAGATCTCTCTGTACTAGTTAGAATATGGACAAATTGATGATATTCAACTCACCGTTCTCTGTCTCCGTGTGGCTGGATCGGGCCATCTCCTGATCTATCTCCTGCGGTTGTTTAGGCGGGTCACCCTCCTGAAGCTCGGTGACCATTCCTTGTATCTCCTGTTCCTTTTCCTTGTTATTCGTGCATCTTCTTCTCCCCCGTCGGTGCCGCTTTCGCGGTCGCTGGTGTCCGTGGATAAAAAATCACTGGAAACAGTATCCAGGTGTCCTGGATTGTTGGCTAGCGTGGTCTGTTGTCTCTTAAAGGTCCTCCTCTTGTTTCCTTGGTGTGTCCACCTAAATGCTCTCCACTCTGCATAATCCAACTTGTCCCTCTGAAACTTATCACGTTTGCCCCTAATGATGTCTTTTTCAAAGCGATCCACAATCAGTTTAAGTCTCTCCTTGAAGGGGATAACCAACTCCCTATTATCAAAGGAGTCCAGCTTCCCCTCTTTACTCCTAATCTCCTCCTTAAGGTTCGACAATACCTGGTGGTCGTGGTCAATCAATAGGTCAATCAATAAGAATGAGCATTTATGCAATCCACTCTCCCATTTCGCCTTAAAGTCTGTGTCTACCTCCCAAGCTGGGAATATGTGTACCCGCAAACCCCTAGGCACTAAGTTTTGTTTTTTATACTCCTCCAATGTCTTGAGGTTCCACCATGTCTTGGTGAGACTTTTATGTAAATTAATTATCTCAGTTGTGAGGGACTCAAAACCCCCATCACTGGGTACTGGGACCTCCTTAGGCCCCTCAGGTGGACCAAAAATGTCCAAACCTTGGCTCCGCCAAGCTGCCTCCCTGGAATTTAAATCCATATATAATACACACTACCCAGATGTGCCACCACTCAGAAAAGCCAACCAAAGAGGTCGGTTATACGCAAACGATGAGAAAGACAATTTAAGCGGGTACCATCCACTATCAAGATATAACGGGGATCACCAGATGCATACGAAATTGACCGAACACTTTATAAGAAGAAAGACTGCATCATAAAAATGGGATCACCACAACTCAATTAGCAAAAGTATAACAAATTTTATTAGAACCACACCACATAAACAACTGTAGTAAAAACAATTAAAAACACCCATAAACAATGGGAGATGATACAAAGTAAAATACCACAACAGCATATTAGGGTCTGATCATCTTGAGTAATGCCGGCTCATACAATATTGGGAGAAAAAGACAGGCGTCAATAAGACACAAATCCTAAGTGCTAATACACAAGTGGAACCTACTTATACAGTCTGAATGGTAGGAGAAGGGCACATATCATTATAAATCACAGCCCCTATGTGCATGATGTGTCACCTGCAATACTCTGCTTAATCACCCAACCTAATTTCCACAAATATAAAGCACAAATAGTTCATGCAAACTAGTAAAGATATGCTGAACACTACCCAGGGGAACTTGCTGGGATCGGCTAAAGGATGGAGGAAGGCCGCCCAGCATAGAACCCTCTTCCCACAAAGAGAGCAAGGTACCGGCTGAATAAAAACCACGACCCTAAAGCTGCATGACCCACGCGTATCGACGCTGGAGGCGTGGCATGGACTAATCAGTTCCACAGCTCCTCTCAGGCCACCCACGCTATTCCAGACCCTGTTTTGGTCGGACCCTGTGAGCCTGCTTCTATCTACTTCCTGAACTCACAGCACTGGCAGAATTTCACTGCCTCACCTTTCACTGCTCCTATTGGCAGTACGTTACTGAGGAAGGCCAATATTGGCCGAAACGTTTATCTTCTCTCTTGTTAATAAATCCCAAGAGATTCACCATAAGTTGAGTGCCGGGTTTATTTTATATTGATATATGGTGTGGGATCCTACCCGAGCACCTTCACAGGGTAGTGCTTACTGTTCTTTTTCCCGCTGTCCTTCATTAGGCACCATTCACATAAAATCCATGGACATGTGCGAATTGCAAACTTTGGATGCCATCAGCAACGGTAGTCCATTTGGACACTTATTATTATTATTATTATTTATTATTATAGCGCCATTTATTCCATGGCGCTTTACATGTGAGGAGGGGTATACATAATAAAAACAAGTACAATAATCTTGAACAATACAAGTCACAACTGGTACAGGAGGAGAGAGGACCCTGCCCGCGAAGGCTCACAATCTACAAGGGATGGGTGAGGATACAGTAGGTGAGGATAGAGCTGGTCATGCAGCGGTTTGGTCGATCGGTGGTTACTGCACGTTGTAGGCTTGTCGGAAGAGGTGGGTCTTCAGGTTCTTTTTGAAGGTTTCGATGGTAGGCGAGAGTCTGATGTGTTGTGGTAGAGAGTTCCAGAGTAGGGGTGATGCGCGAGAGAAATCTTGTATGCAATTGTGGGAAGAGGATATAAGAGGGGAGAAGAGAAGGAGATCTTGTGAGGATCGGACGTTGCATGCAGGAAAGTACCGGGAGACGAGGTCACAGATGTATGGAGGAGACAGGTTGTGGATGACTTTGTATGTCATGGTTAGGCTTTTTTACTGGAGTCTCTGGGCAATGGGGAGCCATTGACAGAGGGGAGAGGTCGGGGAATAGCGGGGGGACAGGTGGATTAGTTGAGCAGCAGAGTTTAAATAGATTAGAGGGGTGCAAGAGTGTTAGAGGGGAGGCCACAGAGCAGGAGGTTACAGTAGTCAAGGTGGGAGATGATGAGGGCATGGACTAGGGTTTTTGCAGATTCTTGGTTTAGGAATGTACGGATCTGTTAATTATTTTGGAGTTGAAGGTGGCAGGAAGTGGAAAGGGCTTGGATATGTGGTTTGAAGTAGAGATCAGTGTCAAGGATTACCCCAAGACAGCGAGCTTGTGGGACTGGGGAGAGTGGGCAGCCGTTTACTGTAATGGATAGGTTCGTTGGGAGGGTCACGTGTGATGGGGAAATACAATGAATTCTGTTTAGTCCATGTTAAGTTTCAGAAATCTAGCGGAGAAGAAGGATGAAATAGTGGACAGACATTGAGGGATTCTGGTTAGAAGGGTGGTGATATCTGGTCCTGAGAGGTAGATCTGTGTGTCATCAGCATAGAGATGATACTGAAAGCTGTGAGATTCTATGAGCTATCCCAGGCCAAAGGTGTAGATGGAGAAGAGCAGGGGCCCTAGAACTGAACCCTGCTGGACGAAAGATAGGGGGACAGGTGAGGATGTGGCGTGTGAGTGGGAGACGCTGAATGTCCAGTCAGTTAGGTGGCTGTGAACTGGTTGTCTAATCCTTGGTTTCATGGCTTTATAAACTTTATGTGCATAACATTATTTTAGTCTGTATTGTCAGTTTGCCCAAATAGTTTTTTAACTATACAGTTTGCAAAGATAGCTTACTTTTAAGACCTTCTTACACAGAACGATGTCTGAACCAACCCATCATGGCAAGTTCGGCCAACAGTCATGAATATGGGGGACTACCTGCTGCCCCTCAACAGATGATGGGGAGAGAAGGATCTGGCATGTTGAATTCTTGAAGGACACTTCTTTTGTTCTCCTGGAGATAAGTTGCTGATAGAGAGGTCTGGCAGTGGCTCTCAGAGAGAAAACAGGAGGGCTCAGCTGAATATTTCTACATATGGAAGATTTAATACAACAAAAAATCAGCCTCTGAACTGCAAAAATTAACACATTCCAGTTTGAGACATGATCAGCATATTTTACTATTGATTTTACTGCTGATTTTAGTCTTCTCATATTTTACATTTGTGAAAGTTCACACGGCTAAAAAAAAAAAATCTAAAAATACTTGTAATATTGTTACTGTCTTTGCTTGAAAAGAGAAACTAAAATCTACCTCAATCAAATCCATTTCAAGTCGTAGTATTTAATTAAATCTCTTTGTTGATACAAAATGCTTATCTGACAAAAGCTGCGGACTATCTCCAGGAGGATGCTGACGCAGTTGTTAGACTTTGCTGTGAACAGCCGGGAATCACAGGAGTTCCGATCATTTGCGCGTATCTTGGTTTTCCCAAATGTCCATAATCAAACATGTTTTATTTAAATTATCAGCGTGATCCTCGGGTTTTGTTTTTTAAGCCTGCATTGTGTTTGTGGAGCCAATTTTGTGGAAACGTTGATACTGAATACCCTCTATGTGTTAATTTTGGCAACCGTGGCTGATCCTGGAGTAGATATCTTGTTATGAAAGTACCACCTACATCTCCCCCCTACGGACATTTGTTTCACAGGAATCACAGACAGCGATGTGGCCATTTCATTGATATTAGCTGTATTTTTCACCATAAACAGTTTCACTCTTTCCAATGGGCTGTGTGTGCTATTAAAGTTAAGCCCCAATTAAATAAGTAAAAGGAACTGGGCTGCGGCACTAGATACAACCGAACAAAATTAAAACTGAAAAATAATATTGCTGTTTTTAAAAGTTTGTAAGAAAATGACAAGCAATTAATTTTTTTTTCCTTTATTTAAATATGCGTTTTCTAGGGTTGTTCAAGTCCTCCACAGAAACCTATAGAAAAACTTTAAAAAGAAAAATACTATGCAAAATATAACTAAAATATAAAAAGATAATGGCTTTTAATGGAGACTTTTTAATGATTTTGATAAGTTTGGTCTGTTTTCCTCTGAATGGAGGTTTTCCCCTCTTCACAGACATTTCCTGGAGACACAGTATTGTTGACCTTCATCACCCACTGATATATATGTTTCTCCAGGTTACCAAAAAGGGGGAAAACTATCCAAATTTAAAAATGCCATCAACATAGATGTGCATAGGAACACTCATGTCAAGATTTCTCCTATCAGTGTGTCTGGACTAGTGTTGAGTCACCCCCCTAGTGTTTGAATTCGGTTCGGTTCATCAAACTGGGGCGTGTTCGACGAATGTTCTTCGATCGTTCGACGAACACCGTCAAATCCCATTGAAACCAATGGCAGGCAAACACAAACACATAGAAAACACATAGAAAACACCTTAAAAGGTGTCCAAAAGCTGACAAACTGCTCAGAAGACACAACAAACACATGGAAAAGTCACAACTACATATAGTCATGCGAAAAGAAAAAAGAGGCGGAGGAGTAGAAGGAGGTGGAGACACCGATATAGGCATGTCATGTCCTTCTAAAATCAAGAAAGGCTGGAGTAAAAGTCTAAAATCACCCTACCAACACCCAGACGTCGTTAAAAAAAATATATTTATATACATATATCTTTAGGTAGAATGGCGGCAGGTCCATTCAGAACGCTTTCCTTAGAAGACGTAGTGGTATCCCCGTTGGGAGTTGTGCCAAAAAAGGAACCCAATACATTAATCCACCATTTGTCATATCCAAGGGGCAGGTCAGTAAATGACAACATCGACGCAGAACCAAGTAGAGTACTATGTACTGTACCTCCTTTGACGAGGCAATCAGGCGGGTCAAGAAGTTGGGGAGGGGCACCTTAATGGCCAAAACAAACATTGAGGGGGCGTTCCGGTTACTACCTGTGCCTCGGAATAGTGACTTCCCGTTGGGCTGCTTCTGTGAAGGAGCATACTACATAGATCGCTATTTGCCCATGGGGTGCTCCATATCCTGCTCACTATTTGAGGCGTTTAGTTGCTTCCTCGAATGTGTCGTCATGGACGTTTCTAAGGCGGCACATATAATCCATTACCTCGACGACTTCTTATGCCTGGGCCCAAAAGATTCGCCACAGTGTGAATACACGCGGTAGTCCACCTGTGAAAAGAAGAGAGCTGGAGGGAGAGTGGACACCCCAGAGCCGAGGGGTTAGATGGAGAAAGAAAGAAGGCGGTGTAGCTTGCTTCATGGGTGGGGTATTCTGCTGAGTAGCAGAAATTGCTACTAGGCCCAAAAGGATTTCCTGGGCCAGATACCGTTAAAAAATAGTACTTAGGTAAACAGGCGGTATAGCTTGCTTCATGGGTGGGGTACGCTGCTGAGTAGCACCAAATTGCTACTAGGCCCAAAAGGATTTCCTGGGCCAGATGCCGTTAAAAATAGTACTTAGGTAAACAGGCGGTATAGCTTGCTTCATGGGTGGGGTACGCTGCTGACTAGCACCAAATTGCTACTAGGCCCAAAACGATTTCCTGGGCTAGATGCCATTAAAAAATAGTACTTAGGTAAATAGGTAGTGTAGCTTGCTTCATGGGTGGGGTACGCTGCTGAGTAGCACCAAATTCTACTAGGCCCAAAAGGATTTCCTGGGCTAGATGCAGTTGAAAATTAGTAATTAGGTCAACAGGCAGTGTAGCTTGCTTCATGGGTGGGGTACACTGCTGAGTAGCACCAAATTGCTACTGTCATGATCCAGTTCTGAGATTATGTTCCGCTCTCTTGTCTCTGGACTGGTCATGTGGGAGTTAATCCTCTCTGCCTCACCCTGGAGCTGGCTGAGCTATTTAAGTCCTCTGCAGCCTGTGGGCCAGTGTCAGCTATAGTTCATCCTGCACTGTTTGAGCTCCTGACTAGTGTTGAGCGATACCGTCCGATACTTGAAAGTATCGGTATCGGATAGTATCGGCCGATACCCGAAAAATATCGGATATTGCCGATACCGATATCCGATACCAATACAAGTCAATGGGACATCAAGTATCGGAAGGTATTCTCATGGTTCCCAGGGTCTGAAGGAGAGGAAACTCTCCTTCAGGCCCTGGGATCCATAGGGATGTGTAAAATAAAGAATTAAAATAAAAAATATTGATATATTTACGTCTCCGGCGGCCCCTGAACTCAGCGCGGGTAACCGGCAGGCTTCTTTGTTCAAAATCAGCGCTTTTAGGACCTGAGAATCACGTCCCGGCTTCTGATTGGTCGCGGGCCGCCCATGTGACCGCCACGCGACCAATCACAAGCCGCGACGTCACCGCAAGCTATTAACGCGCTCATTTTTAAAAATGAGCGCGTTAATAGCTTGCGGTGACGTCGCGGCATGTGATTGGTCGCGGCCACGCGACCAATCACAAGCCGCTACGTCTTTGAAAGCCATTAACGCGCTCATTTTTAAAAATGAGCGCGTTAATAGCTTGCGGTGACGTCGCGGCTTGTGATTGGTCGCGGCCACGCGACCAATCACAAGCCGCTACGTCTATAAAAGCCATTAACGCGCTCATTTTTAAAAATGAGCACGTTAATAGCTTGCGGTGACGTCGCGGCTAGGGTTGAGCGAAACGGGTCGAACATTTTCAAAAGTCGCCGACTTTTGGCTAAGTCGGGGTTTCATGAAACCCGATCCGACCCCTGTGCGTGGTCGGCCATGCGGTACGCGACTTTCGCGCCAAAGTCGCGTTTCAATGACGCGAAAAGCGCCATTTCTCAGCCAATGAAGGTAAACGCAGAGTGTGGGCAGCGTGATGACATAGGTCCTGGTCCCCACCATCTTAGAGAAGGGCATTGCAGTGATTGGCTTGCTGTCTGCGACGTCACAGGGGCTATAAAGAGGCGTTCCCGCCGACCGCCATCTTACTGCTGCTGATCTGAGCTTAGGGAGAGGTTGCTGCCGCTTTGTCAGAAGCAGGGATAGCGTTAGGCAGGGTCCATTAACCACAAAACCGCTTGTGCTGCAGCGATTTGCACTGTCCAACACCACCCTCGGTGTGCAGGGACAGTGGAAGTTTTTTTTTTTTTTTTTTCCCCTCAGCGCTGTAGCTCATTGGGCTGCCCTAGAAGGCTCCCTGATAGCTGCATTGCTGTGTGTACGCCGCTGTGCAAACCAACTGCTTTTTTCAAAGCACAAATCCTCTTGTTCCTTCCTTTCTGCACAGCTATCTTTTTTGTTTGTCCACACTTCATTTGTGCATCAGTCCACTCCTTATTGCTGCCTGCCATACCTGGCTGAGATTACTGCAGGCAGGGAGATAGTAGCTGCCTGCCATACCTGGCTGAGATTACTGCAGGCAGGGAGATAGTAATTGTAGGACATTCCCTGTGTTTTTTTTTTTTTTTTGGTGGGAGATTAAGATTGGCAATTTGGCATTTCTGCTAGAGTGCCATCCCTGTGTGCGCCATCTCTCTCACATAGTGGGCCATAGAAAGCCTTTTCATTTTTCTGTATTTTTTTTTGTGGGGTGTATAAATTCTCCCTGATAAAAATACAGTGGGAGATTAATATTGGCCTTTGGGCTTGTGTGCCAGTCCTGAGTGTGCCATCTCTCTCACAAATAGTGGGCCATAGAAAGCCTATTTTATTTTTTTTGGGGTTTTATAAATTCTCCCTGAAAAAAAGGGAGATTAATATTGGCCTCTGGGCTTGTGTGCCAGTCCTGAGCGTGCCATCTGTGCCAGCCCTGAGCGTGCCATCTCTCTCACAAATAGTGGGCCATAGAAAGCCTATTTAATTTTTTTTTTGGTTTTATAAATTCTCCCTGAAAAAAAGGGAGATTAATATTGGCCTCTGGGCTTGTGTGCCAGTTGTGAGCGTGCCATCTGTGCCAGTCCTGAGCGTGCCATCTCTCTCACAAATAGTGGGCCATAGAAAGCCTATTTAATTTTTTTTTTTTGTTTTATAAATTTTCCCTGAAAAAAGGGAGATTAATATTGGCCTCTGGGCTTGTGTGCCAGTTGTGAGCGTGCCATCTGTGCCAGTCCTGAGCGTGCCATCTCTCTCACAAATAGTGGGCCATAGAAAGCCTATTTAATTTTTTTTTTGGTTTTATAAATTTTCCCTGAAAAAAGGGAGATTAATATTGGCCTCTGGGCTTGTGTGCCAGTTGTGAGCGTGCCATCTGTGCCAGTCCTGAGCGTGCCATCTCTCTCACAAATAGTGGGCAATAGAAAGCCTATTTAAAT
The DNA here is from genome assembly GCF_032444005.1 of Ranitomeya imitator. Taxonomy (NCBI): domain Eukaryota; kingdom Metazoa; phylum Chordata; class Amphibia; order Anura; family Dendrobatidae; genus Ranitomeya; species Ranitomeya imitator. The sequence goes on from NC_091286.1 coordinate 641,096,793, forward strand.
ATTTTTTTGGTTTTATAAATTCTCCCAGAAAAAAAGGGAGATTAATATTGGCCTCTGGGCTTCTGTGCCAGTCCTGAGCGTGCCATCTGTGCCAGTCCTGAGCGTCCCATCTCTCTCACAAATAGTGGGCCATAGAAAGCCTATTTTTTTTTTTGGGGGGGTTTTAGAAATTCTCCCTGGAAAAAAAAAGGGAGATTAATATTGCCCTTTGGGCTTGTGTGCCAGTACTAAGCGTTCCATCTCTCTCTCTCTCTCTTAGTCAGTGGGCCATAGAACGCCTATTTTTGGTTTTATTTGTTTTCTAAATTCTCCCTGAAAAAATAATTTTATTTTATTTGGTTTCTAAATTCTTCCTGACAAAATCATATTTTTTTTATTATTTTTTTTTCTAAAGTCTCCCTGAAAAAAAAAAAAAAAACAGTGGGAGATTAATATTGGCCTTTCTGCTTGTGTGCCAGTCTTGACTCCTGGGTGCGTCATCTCTCAGTCAGTGGGCCATAGAACGCCTATTTTTGGTTTTATTTGTTTTATAAATTCTCCCTGAAAAAATCATTTTATTTTATTTGGTTTCTAAATTCTTCCTGATAAAATCATATTTTTTTTATGATTTTTTTTTCTAAAGTCTCCCTGAAAAAAAAAACAACCAAAAAAAACAGTGGGAGATTAATATTGGCCTTTCTGCTTGTGTGCCAGTCTTGACTCCTGGGTGTGCCATCTCTCTCTCTCTCTCTCTCTCTCTCTCCAATTGTGGTCCATAGAAAGCCTATATTTTTTTTCCTTGATTTGGGTTCCAAAATCTACCAGAGAAAATAACTCCATCAATCATTGGTAGAAAAATATTGGCCTCTGGGCTTGTGTGCCACTCCTGATTCCTGTGTGCGTCATCTCTCAGTCAGTGGGCCATAGAACGCCTATTTTTGGTTTTATTTGTTTTATAAATTCTCCCTGAAAAAATCATTTTATTTTATTTGGTTTCTAAATTCTTCCTGATAAAATCATATTTTTTTTATTATTTTTTTTTCTAAAGTCTCCCTGAAAAAAAAAAAAAAAAATCAACCAAAAAAAACAGTGGGAGATTAATATTGGCCTTTCTGCTTGTGTGCCAGTCTTGACTCCTGGGTGTGCCATCTCTCTCTCTCTCTCTCTCTCTCTCCAATTGTGGTCCATAGAAAGCCTATATTTTTTTTCCTTGATTTGGGTTCCAAAATCTACCAGAGAAAATAACTCCATCAATCATTGGTAGAAAAATATTGGCCTCTGGGCTTGTGTGCCACTCCTGATTCCTGTGTGCGTCATCTCTCAGTCAGTGGGCCATAGAACGCCTATTTTTGGTTTTATTTGTTTTATAAATTCTCCCTGAAAAAATCATTTTATTTTATTTGGTTTCTAAATTCTTCCTGATAAAATCATATTTTTTTTATTATTTTTTTTTCTAAAGTCTCCCTGAAAAAAAAAAAAAAAAAAAAAAAAACAGTGGGAGATTAATATTGGCCTTTCTGCTTGTGTGCCAGTCTTGACTCCTGGGTGCGTCATCTCTCAGTCAGTGGGCCATAGAACGCCTATTTTTGGTTTTATTTGTTTTATAAATTCTCCCTGAAAAAATCATTTTATTTTATTTGGTTTCTAAATTCTTCCTGATAAAATCATATTTTTTTTATTATTTTTTTTTCTAAAGTCTCCCTGAAAAAAAAAAAAAAAAAAAAAAAAAACAGTGGGAGATTAATATTGGCCTTTCTGCTTGTGTGCCAGTCTTGACTCCTGGGTGTGCCATCTCTCTCTCTCTCTCTCTCTCCAATTGTGGTCCATAGAAAGCCTATATTTTTTTTCCTTGATTTGGGTTCCAAAATCTACCAGAGAAAATAACTCCATCAATCATTGGTAGAAAAATATTGGCCTCTGGGCTTGTGTGCCACTCCTGATTCCTGTGTGCGTCATCTCTCACTCAGTGGCCCATAGAAAGCATATAGTTTGTTACATTTGTTTTCTAAATTCTCCCTGCAAAAATCAATGTTTTTTTTTTGGGGGGGTTTCTAAAGTGTTCCTGAAAAAAATAAAAATAAAAAAAAAATAATAGTGTGACATTAATATTAACATTTGTGCTTCAGTGACAGTCCTGCGTGTGGGGCATCTCTCTAATTTGCAGCCACCAAAAAAAGAGTGTGTAACATTGGGCCTGATTTTCGCTGTGGTCTCACCAACCTGTAAAGGGGTAGCTAAATCATACTGAAGTTATAGCTCACCGTGTAAGTTGTGTGACTGCAACAAATAACGTTAGTTTGGTTACGTTTTTAAAACAATGAGGAAGTCTAGTGGAAGAGGTCGTGGCCGGGGGCGTTCATTGTCAGCTGGTAATGAGGGTAGTGGTAGTGGTGGAGCATCAGGTGGTCGTGGGGAAAAAAATATTGCACCTATGTCTGGAGCTGTGGAGCCAGGTTCGTCGTCCGGCTACACAAGGCCTCGAACGCTCCCTTTTCTGGGATTAGGAAAACCGCTTTTAAAGCCGGAGCAGCAAGAGCAAGTTTTGGCTTATCTTGCTGACTCAGCCTCTAGCTCTTTTGCCTCCTCTCGTGAAACTGGTAAAAGTAAAAGCAGCGCGTCGTTAGTGGATGTTCACGGTCAGGGACAAGTCACTTCCTTGTCCTCTTCAGCAAAAACAACAACAGAGAAGAATGCAGCAGGCGACACAACGGGTTACTCCATGGAGCTCTTTACACATACCGTCCCTGGCTTAGAAAGTGAAGCAGTTAACAGTCCATGCCCATTACAAATTGAATCTGACATGGAGTGCACTGACGCACAGCCACAGCCAGACTACTATGCTGGTCCTTTGACTCAGACCACAACATTGCCCTCGCAGGGTGCTGATCAAGAATCAGACCCTGATGAGACTATGTTGCCCCATCACGAACGCTATACCACCGAACGACACGGTGACACAGACGAAGTTGCGCAGGAGGTACAAGAAGAGTTATTAGATGACCCAGTTCTTGACCCCGATTGGCAGCCATTGGGGGAACAGGGTGCAGGCGGCAGCAGTTCTGAAGCAGAGGAGGAGGAGGGGCCGCAGCAGGCATCAACATCGCCACAGGTTCCATCTGCCGGGCCCGTATCTTGCCCAAAACGCGTGGCAAAGCCAAAACCTGGTGGAGGACAGCGTGGCCATCCGGTTAAAGCTCAGTCTGCAATGCCTGAAAAGGTATCCGATGCTAGAAAGAGTGCAGTCTGGCATTTTTTTAAACAACATCCAATTGATCAGCGCAAAGTCATCTGTCAAAAATGTTCTACTTCCTTAAGCAGAGGTCAGAATCTGAAAAGTCTCAATACTAGTTGCATGCATAGACATTTAACCACCATGCATTTGAAAGCTTGGACTAACTACCAAACGTCCCTTAAGGTTGTTGCACCCTCGGCCAATGAAGCTAGTCATCAACGCAACATCCCTTCCGGCAGTGTAGGACCACCATTTAGCGCACCACCTGCTGTATCTGTGCAGGTATCTTTGCCAGGCCAAAGCAGTCAGGGTCAGGGAATCACCAGTTTCGTAGTAGGAAACACTGCATCTAGGGCACCGGCGGCAACAATACCATCTCCCACCGTCTCTCAGTCTGCCATGTCCACCGGCACCCCCGCTAGTTCCACGATCTCCATCTCTCCAGTCCAGCTCACCCTACATGAGACTATGGTTAGAAAAAGGAAGTACTTAGCCTCGCATCCGCGTACACAGGGTTTGAACGCCCACATAGCTAGACTAATCTCGTTAGAGATGATGCCCTACCGGTTAGTTGAAAGCGAAGCTTTCAAAGACCTGATGGACTACGCTGTACCACGCTACGAGCTACCCAGTCGACACTTTTTTTCCAGAAAAGCCATCCCAGCCCTCCACCAGCATGTTAAAGAGCGCATCGTCCATGCACTCAGGCAATCTGTGAGCACAAAGGTGCACCTGACAACAGATGCATGGACCAGTAGGCATGGCCAGGGACGTTACGTGTCCATCACGGCACACTGGGTAAATGTGGTGGATTCAGGGTCCACAGGGGACAGCAAGTTTGGGACAGTTCTGCCTAGCCCACGGTCTAGTAAACAGTTGTCTGTAGCCGTTCGCACCCCCTCCTCCTCCTCCTCCTCCTCGTCCTCCTGCAGAAGCAAGAGCTCGTCCACAGACCGCAGTCGCACAAACACTCCATCCGCACCTGCCACAGTTGCACACCAGGTCTCCCATTATGGGGCAGCTACTGGCATACGTCAGCAGGCTGTATTGGCTATGAAGTGTTTGGGCGACAATAGACACACCGCGGAAGTTCTGTCCGAGTTCTTGCAGCAAGAAACGCAGTCGTGGCTGGGCACTGTAGATCTTGAGGCAGGCAAGGTAGTGAGTGATAACGGAAGGAATTTCATGGCTGCCATCTCCCTTTCCCAACTGAAACACATTCCTTGCCTGGCTCACACCTTAAACCTGGTGGTGCAGTGCTTCCTGAAAAGTTATCCGGGGTTATCCGACCTGCTCCTCAAAGTGCGTGGACTTTGCGCACATATCCGCCGTTCGCCTGTACACTCCAGCCGTATGCAGACCTATCAGCGTTCTTTGAACCTTCCCCAGCATCGCCTAATCATAGACGTTGCAACAAGGTGGAACTCAACACTGCACATGCTTCAGAGACTGTGCGAACAGAGGCGGGCTGTTATGTTTTTGTGGGAGGATACACATACACGGGCAGGCAGTAGGATGGCAGACATGGAGTTGTCAGGTGTGCAGTGGTCGAAGATTCAAGACATGTGTCAAGTCCTTCAGTGTTTTGAGGAATGCACACGGCTGGTTAGTGCAGACAACGCCATAATAAGCATGAGCATCCCCCTAATGCGTCTGCTGATGCAAAGTTTGACGCACATAAAGGATCAGGCGTCTGCACCAGAGGAAGAGGAAAGCCTTGATGACAGTCAGCGATTGTCTGGTCAGGGCAGTGTACATGACGAGGTACCGGGCGAAGAGGAGGTGGAGGATGAGGAGGATGATGGGGATGAGTATATTTTTAATGAGGAAGCTTTCCCGGGGGCACGGGAAATTGGTGGCGTGGCAAGGCCGGGTTCTGGTTTTTTGAGGGACACAAGTGACGTAGATTTGCCTGCAACTGCCCCTCAACCAAGCACAACCGCAGATTTGACAACGGGAACTTTGGCCCACATGGCGGATTATGCCTTGCGTATCCTCAAAAGGGACACACGCATTACAAAAATGATGAACGATGACGATTACTGGTTGGCCTGCCTCCTTGATCCTCGCTATAAAGGCAAATTGCAAAATATTATGCCACATGAGAACTTGGAACTAATATTAGCAACAAAACAATCAACTCTTGTTGACCGTTTGCTTCTGGCATTCCCTGCACACAGCGCCCGTGATCGTTCTCACACGAGCTCCAGGGGCCAGCAGACCAGAGGTGTTAGAGGGGCAGAAATCAGAAGTGGCGTTGGCCAGAGGGGTTTTCTGACCAGGTTGTGGAGTGATTTTTCTATGACCGCAGACAGGACAGGTACTGCAGCATCAATTCAAAGTGACAGGAGACAACATTTGTCCAGTATGGTTACAAACTATTTTTCATCCCTTATCGACGTTCTCCCTCAACCGTCATTCCCATTTGATTACTGGGCATCCAAATTAGACACCTGGCCAGAATTGGCAGAATATGCATTGCAGGAGCTTGCTTGCCCGGCAGCTAGTGTCCTATCAGAAAGAGTATTCAGTGCTGCAGCTTCAATACTAACAGAAAAAAGGACTCGTCTGGCTACCCAAAATGTAGATGATCTAACCTTCATTAAAATGAACCACAACTGGATTTCAAAATCTTTTGCCCCACCCTGCCCGGCTGACACCTAGCTTTCCTATGAAAAGGTCTTGCCTGTGGACTATTCTGAATGACTTTTCCAATCTCGTAATTTTCTTCACCTGATTGTCCAGCATACGACATGTTTCCACCTCACGAAATGGCCAAACTCCCCACACGGGGCCGTGCTATCGCCACTTTGCGCTTGGACCCTTGAGAGTGCTGTTTGTCTGAAGAGGTGGGTGTGGCCGCTTTTGGTCGACGGCACTGCCACTGGGTCCCTCATAGTACAATAAAGTGTCTCTGGCGGTGGTGGTGCGCACCCAACGTCAGACACACCGTTGTAATATGAGGGGCCCTGTGCCTGTACCGCCGGCCACAAGCCAGTTCCCCCCCCAGCTCAAACAGTGCTCTACCACTAGCAAAATTATCTCTCACAGCTTCACCAATGTGTAGTCTAGGCGCTGACATCCTTCAATGCCTGGCACTGACAATACCATTGTTTTGACATTTTTGTTATGTTAGGCCTTCGAAGCCTGTCTGTGGTCCCATCTTTCTACAACTACTACACTGACCAGGCCACTGCTGGCCGTGTTACCCTGGAACCAATTTAAAAGTGCCTATAGTCAGCCCAATTTTGTTATGTTAGGCCTTCGAAGACTGTCTGCCGTCACTCCTTCCACTAGACTTCCACTGACCATACACTGCTGCCCATGTACCCCTGGAACCAATTTAAAGTGCCTACAGCCAGCCCAATTTTGTTATGTTAGGCCTTGGAAGCCTGTCTGCGGTCACTCCTTCCACTAGACTTCCACTGACCAGACCACTGCTGCCCATGTACCCCTGGAACCAATTTAAAAGTGCCTACAGCCAGCCCAAGTTTGTTATGTTAGGCCTTCGAAGCCTGTCTGCGGTCACTCCTTCCACTAGACTTCCACTGACCAGACCACTGCTGCCCGTGTACCCCTGGAACCAATTTAAAAGTGCCTACAGCCAGCCCAAGTTTGTTATGTTAGGCCTTGGAAGCCTGTCTGCGGTCACTCCTTCCACTAGACTTCCACTGACCAGACCACTGCTGCCCATGTACCCCTGGAACCAATTTAAAAGTGCCTACAGCCAGCCCAAGTTTGTTATGTTAGGCCTTCGAAGCCTGTCTGCGGTCACTCCTTCCACTAGACTTCCACTGACCAGACCACTGCTGCCCGTGTACCCCTGGAACCAATTTAAAAGTGCCTACAGCCAGCCCAAGTTTGTTATGTTAGGCCTTGGAAGCCTGTCTGCGGTCACTCCTTCCACTAGACTTCCACTGACCAGACCACTGCTGCCCGTGTACCCCTGGAACCAATTTAAAAGTGCCTACAGCCAGCCCAAGTTTGTTATGTTAGGCCTTGGAAGCCTGTCTGCGGTCACTCCTTCCACTAGACTTCCACTGACCATACACTGCTGCCCATGTACCCCTGGAACCAATTTAAAAGTGCCTACAGCCAGCCCAAGTTTGTTATGTTAGGCCTTCGAAGCCTGTCTGCGGTCACTCCTTCCACTAGACTTCCACTGACCAGACCACTGCTGCCCGTGTACCCCTGGAACCAATTTAAAAGTGCCTACAGCCAGCCCAAGTTTGTTATGTTAGGCCTTGGAAGCCTGTCTGCGGTCACTCCTTCCACTAGACTTCCACTGACCAGACCACTGCTGCCCATGTACCCCTGGAACCAATTTAAAAGTGCCTACAGCCAGCCCAAGTTTGTTATGTTAGGCCTTCGAAGCCTGTCTGCGGTCACTCCTTCCACTAGACTTCCACTGACCAGACCACTGCTGCCCGTGTACCCCTGGAACCAATTTAAAAGTGCCTACAGCCAGCCCAAGTTTGTTATGTTAGGCCTTGGAAGCCTGTCTGCGGTCACTCCTTCCACTAGACTTCCACTGACCAGACCACTGCTGCCCATGTACCCCTGGAACCAATTTAAAAGTGCCTACAGCCAGCCCAAGTTTGTTATGTTAGGCCTTCGAAGCCTGTCTGCGGTCACTCCTTCCACTAGACTTCCACTGACCAGACCACTGCTGCCCGTGTACCCCTGGAACCAATTTAAAAGTGCCTACAGCCAGCCCAAGTTTGTTATGTTAGGCCTTGGAAGCCTGTCTGCGGTCACTCCTTCCACTAGACTTCCACTGACCAGACCACTGCTGCCCGTGTACCCCTGGAACCAATTTAAAAGTGCCTACAGCCAGCCCAAGTTTGTTATGTTAGGCCTTGGAAGCCTGTCTGCGGTCACTCCTTCCACTAGACTTCCACTGACCATACACTGCTGCCCATGTACCCCTGGAACCAATTTAAAAGTGCCTACAGCCAGCCCAAGTTTGTTATGTTAGGCCTTCGAAGCCTGTCTGCGGTCACTCCTTCCACTAGACTTCCACTGACCAGACCACTGCTGCCCGTGTACCCCTGGAACCAATTTAAAAGTGCCTACAGCCAGCCCAAGTTTGTTATGTTAGGCCTTGGAAGCCTGTCTGCGGTCACTCCTTCCACTAGACTTCCACTGACCAGACCACTGCTGCCCGTGTACCCCTGGAACCAATTTAAAAGTGCCTACAGCCAGCCCAAGTTTGTTATGTTAGGCCTTGGAAGCCTGTCTGCGGTCACTCCTTCCACTAGACTTCCACTGACCATACACTGCTGCCCATGTACCCCTGGAACCAATTTAAAAGTGCCTACAGCCAGCCCAAGTTTGTTATGTTAGGCCTTCGAAGCCTGTCTGCGGTCACTCCTTCCACTAGACTTCCACTGACCAGACCACTGCTGCCCGTGTACCCCTGGAACCAATTTAAAATTGCCTACAGCCATGTTTTATTATTTTAGGCCTTCGATGCCTGTCTGCGGTCACTCCTTCCACTAGTCCTCCACTGACCACACCACTGCTGCCCGTGTACCCCTGGAACCAATTTAAAATTGCCTACAGCCAGCCCAATTTTTTTATTTTAGGCCTTCGATGCCTGTCTGCGGTCCATTCTTTCAACTACTACTACACTGACCAGGGCACTGCTGCCCAAGTACCCCTGGAACCAATTTAAAATTGACTACAGCCATGTGTTAATATTTTAGGCCTTCGATGCCTGTCTGTGGTCACTCCTTCCACTAGGCCTCCACTGACCACACCACTGCTGCCCGTGTACCCCTGGAACCAATTTAAAATTGCCTACAGCCATGTGTGATTATTTTAGGCCTTCGATGCCTGTCTGCGGTCACTCCTTCCACTAGGCCTCCACTGACCACACCACTGCTGCCCGTGTAACCCTGGAACCAATTTAAAATTGCCTACAGCCATGTGTTATTATTTTAGGCCTTCGATGCCTGTCTGCGGTCACTCCTTCCACTAGGCCTCCACTGACCACACCACTGCTGCCCGTGTACCCCTGGAACCAATTTAAAATTGCCTACAGCCAGCCCAATTTTTTTATTTTAGGCCTTCGATGCCTGTCTGCGGTCCATTCTTTCAACTACTACTACACTGACCAGGGCACTGCTGCCCAAGTACCCCTGGAACCAATTTAAAATTGCCTACAGCCATGTGTGATTATTTTAGGCCTTCGATGCCTGTCTGCGGTCACTCCTTCCACTAGGCCTCCACTGACCACACCACTGCTGCCCGTGTAACCCTGGAACCAATTTAAAATTGCCTACAGCCATGTGTTATTATTTTAGGCCTTCGATGCCTGTCTGCGGTCACTCCTTCCACTAGGCCTCCACTGACCACACCACTGCTGCCCGTGTACCCCTGGAACCAATTTAAAATTGCCTACAGCCAGCCCAATTTTTTTATTTTAGGCCTTCGATGCCTGTCTGCGGTCCATTCTTTCAACTACTACTACACTGACCAGGGCACTGCTGCCCAAGTACCCCTGGAACCAATTTAAAATTGACTACAGCCATGTGTTAATATTTTAGGCCTTCGATGCCTGTCTGTGGTCACTCCTTCCACTAGGCCTCCACTGACCACACCACTGCTGCCCGTGTACCCCTGGAACCAATTTAAAATTGCCTACAGCCATGTGTGATTATTTTAGGCCTTCGATGCCTGTCTGCGGTCACTCCTTCCACTAGGCCTCCACTGACCACACCACTGCTGCCCGTGTAACCCTGGAACCAATTTAAAATTGCCTACAGCCATGTGTTATTATTTTAGGCCTTCGATGCCTGTCTGCGGTCACTCCTTCCACTAGGCCTCCACTGACCACACCACTGCTGCCCGTGTACCCCTGGAACCAATTTAAAATTGCCTACAGCCAGCCCAATTTTTTTATTTTAGGCCTTCGATGCCTGTCTGCGGTCCATTCTTTCAACTACTATTACACTGACCAGGGCACTGCTGCCCGTGTACCCCTGGAACCAATTTAAAATTGCCTACAGCCATGTGTTATTATTTTAGGCCTTCGATGCCTGTCTGCGGTCACTCCTTCCACTAGGCCTCCACTGACCACACCACTGCTGCCCGTGTACCCCTGGAACCAATTTAAAATTGCCTACAGCCATGTGTGATTATTTTAGGCCTTCGATGCCTGTCTGCGGTCACTCCTTCCACTAGGCCTCCACTGACCACACCACTGCTGCCCGTGTACCCCTGGAACCAATTTAAAATTGCCTACAGCCATGTGTGATTATTTTAGGCCTTCGATGCCTGTCTGCGGTCACTCCTTCCACTAGGCCTCCACTGACCACACCACTGCTGCCCGTGTACCCCTGGAACCAATTTAAAATTGCCTACAGCCAGCCCAATTTTTTTATTTTAGGCCTTCGATGCCTGTCTGCGGTCCATTCGTTCAACTACTACTACACTGACCAGGGCACTGCTGCCCAAGTACCCCTGGAACCAATTTAAAATTGACTACAGCCATGTGTTAATATTTTAGGCCTTCGATGCCTGTCTGCGGTCACTCCTTCCACTAGGCCTCCACTGACCACACCACTGCTGCCCGTGTACCCCTGGAACCAATTTAAAATTGCCTACAGCCAGCCCAATTTTTTTATTTTAGGCCTTCGATGCCTGTCTGCGGTCCATTCTTTCAACTACTACTACACTGACCAGGGCACTGCTGCCCAAGTACCCCTGGAACCAATTTAAAATTGACTACAGCCATGTGTTAATATTTTAGGCCTTCGATGCCTGTCTGTGGTCACTCCTTCCACTAGGCCTCCACTGACCACACCACTGCTGCCCGTGTACCCCTGGAACCAATTTAAAATTGCCTACAGCCATGTGTGATTATTTTAGGCCTTCGATGCCTGTCTGCGGTCACTCCTTCCACTAGGCCTCCACTGACCACACCACTGCTGCCCGTGTAACCCTGGAACCAATTTAAAATTGCCTACAGCCATGTGTTATTATTTTAGGCCTTCGATGCCTGTCTGCGGTCACTCCTTCCACTAGGCCTCCACTGACCACACCACTGCTGCCCGTGTACCCCTGGAACCAATTTAAAATTGCCTACAGCCAGCCCAATTTTTTTATTTTAGGCCTTCGATGCCTGTCTGCGGTCCATTCTTTCAACTACTATTACACTGACCAGGGCACTGCTGCCCGTGTACCCCTGGAACCAATTTAAAATTGCCTACAGCCATGTGTTATTATTTTAGGCCTTCGATGCCTGTCTGCGGTCACTCCTTCCACTAGGCCTCCACTGACCACACCACTGCTGCCCGTGTACCCCTGGAACCAATTTAAAATTGCCTACAGCCATGTGTGATTATTTTAGGCCTTCGATGCCTGTCTGCGGTCACTCCTTCCACTAGGCCTCCACTGACCACACCACTGCTGCCCGTGTACCCCTGGAACCAATTTAAAATTGCCTACAGCCATGTGTGATTATTTTAGGCCTTCGATGCCTGTCTGCGGTCACTCCTTCCACTAGGCCTCCACTGACCACACCACTGCTGCCCGTGTACCCCTGGAACCAATTTAAAATTGCCTACAGCCAGCCCAATTTTTTTATTTTAGGCCTTCGATGCCTGTCTGCGGTCCATTCGTTCAACTACTACTACACTGACCAGGGCACTGCTGCCCAAGTACCCCTGGAACCAATTTAAAATTGACTACAGCCATGTGTTAATATTTTAGGCCTTCGATGCCTGTCTGCGGTCACTCCTTCCACTAGGCCTCCACTGACCACACCACTGCTGCCCGTGTACCCCTGGAACCAATTTAAAATTGCCTACAGCCAGCCCAATTTTTTTATTTTAGGCCTTCGATGCCTGTCTGCGGTCCATTCTTTCAACTACTACTACACTGACCAGGGCACTGCTGCCCGTGTACCCCTGGAACCAATTTAAAATTGCCTACAGCCATGTGTTATTATTTTAGGCCTTCGATGCCTGTCTGTGGTCCCTCCTTCCACTAGGCCTCCACTGACCTGTCTACTGCGGCCCGTGTACACCTTGAACCAACCTAATAAAATATTTAAAAAATTAATTTGATTATAAAAAATAAGATCGTGTTGAGATCTCAAATGCAGACATTTTAACAATCAAAACAAACACACAACAAATATCTGGAACTGTACTACAAAGGTCCAACAGCTACAATTTCTTTCTCCTGCAAGAAGTTAACTGAAAGTTTTTTGGAGTTGTTAACACAGATATGGCATCCACCGAGTGTTGTCCTGTCGCGTCTCCTTTAAATTATTTCCAATAAGATGTTAAACTATTAATTTAATAAAATCAATAATTAAAAAAATAATTGAGTAAGTCAAAAGCACATTGCAAATAAACATTAATTACAAATCAAGAAGCATGGCGCGTCCGAGGGTGAGTAGATACCGAATAAGAATATAATCACCCTCGGACGCGCAATGCTTATTTACAACAGCCTTCCTTCCTAAGAATCAGCCCTTCCGTGGTGTAGAGAGAGGTTGTGTTACACTCCAAGGTGTTCCCCAGGTTGCCTTTCCTGAGCTTCTATCTTCAGGCTCTCATTAAATTGTGGTTAAATGGAACAACTGCATTTGGCGTACTAGTTGGTTTGGGGCCTACTATCGGTGTCTGCCACTCCTTGCTGTTCTCCTGGTTTCCTGTCCTGAAATTCCATTTTCAGCCTCTCGTTAAGTAGTTGTTAATGTTAGACTGCATTTGGCCTACTAGTTGGGTTGGGGCCTACTATCGGTGTCTGCCACTCCTTGCTGTTCTCCTCCACTGAACAAAGCTGTGCCGCCTGTTTACTACGGTTGCCAATTTTGAACTGCATTTCGACTACTTACTGATTTGGCCCTACTCTCTGTGTCAGCCTCTCATTCCAGTTGTCCTCCACTGCAATGCCCCCTGGTTATTCCTGTGTTACCAATTTTGAACTGCATTTAGCCCACTTTCTTCTTTGGGCCTATATCTGTGTTTCCACTTCATCGTGCCCATTGCCCAGCCAGTGATAGATGAGTCTGCTGGTACATTGACCCATAACGCAACATTCCCCGTGCACGCTACACAACAACATTGTGACCCTGCTGAAAGTCAGGTTGCTCTTCCCGCATACCATACCACCTTACACGGGGACAAAGAGGAAGGTGCAGATGAAAGTGCAGGTTCCTTCATCAGGTGGGGGGAGGAATACTAGTTGGCGACGTCACTGGCACAGGGCCTCTCATAGTACGCAAAAGTGTTGCTGCCGGTGGGAGGCGCCCCCGCCGTGCAAACACACCGCTGTACTTTGAGGGGCCCTGTGCCAGTGCCAATGCCAACGAGTGGGCCCCCCCCTGCTTGCTCAGGATCACAGCACTTGCAAAGTTGAAATACTTACCTCTCCCTGCTCCACTGCCGTGACGTGGTCCAGATTTACTGGGCCCACTAATTACTTGAACCAGCCCTACCCCCCACAACTTTAGCCAAATGACCCCCAATTTCAAATGCCTTCCAATTATTTTAAGGTAAATTACGCTTGACAAGCTTCATTAAGAAGAATGGATGGTTTTGACATTAAAATGGGCACTCTAGGTGTTTTCCTGGCCCCCACTCACTGCCGACTATGCTGCCCCATTGACTTGCATTGGGTTTCGTGTTTCGGTCGATCCCGACTTTACGTCATAATCGGCCGATTTCACTCGACCCGACTTTGGACATAGTCGGGTTTCGCAAAACCCGGCTCGACTCTAAAAAGGTCAAGGTCGCTCAACTCTAGTCGCGGCTTGTGATTGGTCGCGTGGCCGCGACCAATCACAAGCCGCTACGTCTTTGAAAGTCATTAACGCGCTCATTTTTCAAAAATGAGCGCGCTAATAGCTTGCGGTGACGTCGCGGCTTGTGATTGGTCGCGTGGCGGTCACATGGGCGGCCCGCGACCAATCAGAAGCCGGGACGTGATTCTCAGGTCCTAAAAGCGCTGATTTTGAACAACGAAGCCTGCCGGTTACCCGCGCTGATCCCAGGGGCCGCCGGAGAGGTAAATATATCAATATTTTTTATTTTAATTCTTTATTTTACACATCTCTATGTATCCGATACCGATACCCGATACCACAAAAGTATCGGATCTCGGTATCGGAATTCCGATACCGCAAGTATCGGCCGATACCCGATACTTGCGGTATCGTAATGCTAAACACTACTCCTGACCTGGATCCCTGTTCTAGTGTTCCTCTTTGCCTCTGACTGCCTGCACCCGTTTGTTATTTGTTCTGACCTTTGGCCTGTACCCCGACTCCGTCTTACGTCTCACGTTTTGGTTACCCTGTTCCCTGTAGGTTCTGACATCTTGCTTGTCCCCGACGATTCTCTGCTCGCCCCTTCTATACCGCGCTGCTATCTCCGTGTATGACCTTGGCTTGTTTCATGTCCCTTTCATTACCTGTGACACCTGTGTTGTTGTTCAGTGTTGCTGTGCAGCGTGTGCAGCCTCCTTTCCTTAATTAGCACCCCCTGGTGGAGGTTGCTCTATACTGCACTGCAGCAGCACATTACAGCTACTAGGCCCAAAAGGATTTCCTGGGCTAGATGCCGTTAAAAAATAGTACTTAGGTAAATAGGTAGTGTAGCTTGCTTCATGGGTAGGGTACGCTGCTGAGTAGCACCAAATTCTACTAGGCCCAAAAGGATTTCCTGGGCCAGATGCCGTTAAAAATAGTACTTAGGTAAACAGGCAGTGGGTGGGTGGGCTACTCTGCTGACTAGCAGACGCTGAAGCTTTGGAGCAGACCTCTGAATCCCAGGCCATAGTATGAGTAAACAACTCTGCAGACGACCCCACCCACTTGGAATTGACGATGGCAACATCATGTAAAACACAGCAAGGGGACTCAATAAAGAGTCTCCATTTTTTCCAAAAATTCGGCCACAGACACCACTTAAGTGGCATCAATTTTGCCAGAGTTTTTTAAAACGGTTGGTGAGGTGATTTTCAAAAATCATCAAGCTTTTAGTCTCCCCAGGATGACACAGGGGTAGAAAAGTCATTGCGGATCCAGGATTTGTTCATCTTGATGAACGTTAGTCTGTCTCCATTGTCACTGGACAGCCACGTGTGCTTATCTGTCAGCACACCACCAGCAGCGCTGAACATACATTCAGAGATAACGCTGGCTGTGGGGCACGACAAGATCTCCAAGGCATGAGTGGCGAGCTCAGGCCATTTTTCAAGATTGGAAGCCCAAAATGAGCAAGGGTCCAATTCCACAATCATGGCATCGCTGTTAACTTGGAGATACTCTTGTACCATCCTCTCTAGTCGTTGGCTGTGCATCAGACTTCTTGTATCTTGTGGCCGTGCAAAGGATGGTCAAAAAAAATCTTGAAACGATTGAAAAAAATTGCTGTTACCACCAGATACGATGTAACTGTTATGGTTTGAGTGATGAATCGACAGTCCCACGGTTGGCAAGTTAGAACTCAGAGATTCACTACATGCACCACTGGTGTTTTGTGGAAAAGCAGATGTTAGATTCTGTAACAGTCTCTGCTGATACTCCCGCATGCGTGAATCCCTTTCTATGGCAGGAATTATTTCACCAAATTTACTTTTGCACCGGGCATCTAAGAGTGTGGCAACCCAGTATTAGGCATTACTTCGGATTCTGACAATCCGAGGGTCATGTTGCAGGTAGTGCAGCAAGAAGGCACTCATGTGTCTTGCGCATCCAGGAGAACCAAGTCCTTGTTGTCGTGGTGGCGGCAAGGTAAGAATCATGCTTCCTTCCTCTGCCCTCTCCCCCCAACCTCGCACAACAGAAATTTGATCAAGGTCTCCCTCATCTGATGAGTCTTCCTTGCCCAGCGCCAGTTCATCCTCCACTTCTTCCTTCCTTCAGCATGTAAATGACCAGAATAATCATGCTGATAATGGCATCGTCAGCACTAAACATCTTCGTCGCTATTTCAAAACTGTGCAGAAGGGTGCATAGGTCCCTGATCTGAGACCACTCCTGCAGTGTGATTTGCCCCACCTCTGGATCTCGCTGGCCCAGGCCATACGTCGTAACGTATTGCACCAGGGCTCATCGTTGCTGCCACAGTCGCTGCAACATGTGCAGAGTTGAATTCCACCGTGTGGGCACATCGCATTCCAGCCGGTGAACTGGCAGGCCCAACGACTTCTGTAGAGATGTAAGTCATTGAGCTGCGGGATGCGAACGGCGGAAGTGAGCACACAGCGACTGTGCCCTCTGCAGAAGCCTATCTAGTCTGGGATAGTGGGATAAAAATTGCTGGACAACCAGGTTCAAAACGTGAGCCATACAAGGCACGTGTGTGACATTGCCCCGACAAAGGGCCGCACCCAGGTTTGCAGCATTGTCGCACACGGCCTTTCCAGGCTGCAGGTTGAGTGGAGACCACCATTGATGGAACTCGGTCTCCAGAGCTGACCACAACTCCTCAGCTGTGTGACTCACATTTCCCAGACATTTCAATGTAAACACTGCCTGATGCCATTGAGCCCTGGTGACAGCATAGTAAGGAGGTGTGCAGGATTCCTTCTGTGCAGTTAGAACGTGGGTGGCATTACCAGACAGGCTTTAGGTGCAGGTGGAGGACCGAGAGGAGGTTGAGGAAGCCGAAGCAGTGGAGGAACTTCTAGATACAGAGGATCGACGAGCAACTCATGGGGACGGCAAGACTTGGACAGCAGCCCCTTCTCCTGATGTCACCATAGTTACCCAGTGCCCAGTCACCGACATGTAACGCCCCTGTCCATGTCTACTCGTCCAAGTGACTGTGGTGAAATGAACCCTGTCACACACAGATTTTCTCAAGGAAGTGTTGTTGTTGTGTGCGACATGCTGGTGTAGCACAGGCACAGATTTCTTTGAGAAGTAGTGGCGACTGGGCATCTGGTACTGGTCTCGAAAATCCTCTGTATCCACCAGGTGGAAAGGCAGCATTTCTGTAGCCAACAGCTTGCAGAGGTGAAATTCAACCTCTTAGCTTTGTCATGGCTAGGAGGAAATAGTATTTTACTTGTCCTCATCTGAGGGACTGAGGGCTGGCTGCCGTGCTTAGATGGATTTGAGTAGGGTGTCCCCGGCAAACTGCTGGTCTCTGAGGAAGGTGCAGGCGGAGATGTTATGTTGCCTTGATCAAAATGTGGTGTTGATATCGGAGAGCGCTCAACACCAGCAGGTGTTTCCACTTGCAAATGTCCTGACGACCTGCCAATCACACTGGCTGTTGCGGGTAAAGAGGTGGAAGGTCTGCGTCCAAAACCATGTGCGACTGCTGTCCCCACAGTCAAAGAGGATGAAGAGGATGCAGATGCACTTGATGGGGCAGACGGTGGATGACCGTAGCCACATTGTAGCACAGTGAGCTTCCCACTGCAACTTATGCCTCATATCCATGTGACGATTCATACATGAAGTACTCAAGCTAGTCATTTTTTGGCCTCTACTGAGATTCTGTTGACAAATCTTACAGACAACATGAGTTGGTTCATCCTTTGCGATGTCAAAAAATGTCCAGGCTATGCAAGGCTTAGAGCCCGTGCGACCTGAAGAGCCACCACGACTTCTGCTCAGAGGCACAGTTGGGGTTGAGGATGCAGTTGTTGACATGCTTCCAGTACTCCGTCTCTGTCCAGGAAGGCGCAACCTAACCTCGTCGTCAGACTCATCACTAGCATCCTCCTCCACCTCCTCTGCTGACCTCATGGACTGGTGGACTGTGTGTTGACAGTAAGTGTGGTCTCCAACCTCGTCATCATCATCCTGTGTGTTCTCGCACCCATCGTCTTCAGAGCCAACCTCTTCCTGCCCTGACCTAAAAGTCAAGTTTTTGTTCTAATCAGGTATCTCAGTCTCATCACCATCATCTTCCTCATTGTCTCCACCAACAGGAGTTACAGTTTGGGAACGAGGGTCTACATTATGCTCAGAACCTTCTTCATCTGGGCCTGGATCCGACTCACAAAGATTCTGGACATCAGTGCAGGTCATTTCCTCATCTGGATTCACAGAAGCTCTGGAGCAGACCTCTGATTCCCAGGCTATAGTATGAGTAAACAGCTCTGCAGACTCAACCATCTGTGTTACCCCATACTCAGACGGCCGGCTGGAGACTTGGGAGCTGTGAGGAAGCAAGTGCGATTGGGGTGACAACTCTGAGGACTGGAGTAGTTGTGATGTTGATGTTGACATGGAGGAGAGCCCACTTGAACGAGCACTTGATATCCATTCAAGCACCTGCTGTTTTTGTGCCTCATCTGGAATTTTTGGCGATGCTCGTAGTGATGGTTGTAAGAAAGGGATCATATCAGATTGTCCACGAAAAGAAGTAGACATCTTAATTTGGCTGGAAGATGGTCTTTCTTCTGCAGATGTTACTGTTGCTTTACCACCTACCCCACGGACACAACCTTTTTTTTCCCTTTCCAACACGCCTACTCCCCTTTCCACCAGCAGCAGGCATTTTGTCACTCATTTTGGTGCTTAACTAATTGGCAACTCTGTATCTGTAGTTGTTGGCAAAACAACCGATGGATGAAAACCGAGCAGAACTGAGTGGCCAAACTGTGGTACTAGGCCCAAAAGGATTTACTGGGTTAGATGCAGTAAAAATTTAGATACACAGGCGGTGTAGTTAGCTTCACAAGTGGGCTACTCCGCTGATGTGCCGACACTGCTACTAAGCACAAAAAGATTTATTTCGGTTATATGCAGTGAAAATTTTGATACACAGGCGGTGTAGTTAGCTTCACAGGTGGGCTACTCTGCTGACATGCAGACACTGCTCCTAGGCCCAAAACAATTTACTGGGTTAGATGCAGTAAAAATTTAGATACACAGGCGTTGTAGTTAGCTTCACAGGCGAGCTACTCCGCTGACATGCAGACACTGCTTTTAGGCCCAAAACTATTTACTGGGTTAGATGCAGTAAAAATTTAGATACACAGGCGGTGTAGTTAGCTTCACAGGCGAGCTACTTCGCTGACGTGCAGACACTGTTCCTAGGCCCAAAACAATTTTTTGGGTTAGATGGAGTAAAAATTTAGATACACAGGCAGTGTAGTTAGCTTCACAGGCAGGCTACTCCGCTGACGTGCAGACACTGATCCTAGGCCCAAAACAATTTACTGGGTTAGATGCAGTAAAAATTTAGATACACAGGCAGTGTAGTTAGCTTCACAGGCAGGCTACTCCGCTGACGTGCAGACAACTGCTCCTAGGCCCAAAGCAATTTACTGGGTTAGATGCAGTAAAAATTTAGATACACAGGCAGTGTAGTTAGCTTCACAGGCGGGCTACTCCGCTGACGTGCAGACACTGATCCTAGGCCCAAAACAATTTACTGGGTTAGATGCAGTAAAAATTTAGATACACAGGCGGTGTAGTTAGCTTCACATGCGGGCTACTCTGCTGACATGCAGACACTGCTACTAAGCACAAAAAGATTTACTGGATTAGATGCAGTAAAAATTTAGAAACACAGGCGGTGTAGCTAGCTTCACAGGCGGGCTACTCTGCTGATGTGCATACACTGCTACTAAGCCCCAAAAGATTTACAGGGTTAGATGCAGTTAAAATTTAGATACACAGGCGGTGTAGCTAGCTTCACAGGAGGGCTACTCCGCTGACGTGCAGACACTGCTACTAAGCCCAAAAAGATTTACTGGGTTAGATGCAGTAAAAATTTAGATACACAGGCGGTGTAGCTAGCTTCACAGGCGGGCTACTCAGATGACTATCAGACAATGCTACTAACCCAAAAGGATTGGCTGAGTTAGATTACACCAAATGCAGTGACAAACACTTGCACAGCACTAGTACAGAACTGCCTGGCAAAAAGTGCTATGAACTGCTGTAACCTACCCTGAAAAGGGCTGATATTACAACTATTCCCGACTCCTCCCGACTCCCTAAACCTATCTCTCTGAAAATTTGCTTAAAAAAAAACACTCTTAGACTGTATAGCGCCCACCGCAGCAGCGGTGCCGTCTAACACTAAGATGCAGCAGTGAGAAAATGGTGGCGACAGGGCAAATGGCTGGTTCTTATAGGGCAAGGATATGTGACATACACAGCCAATGACACATGCCTTTGCTTGTGTGCATCACATGCACATTGCTGTGTGTGTGCGCACTGCTGATAGGCTGAGAGACTGCACCGCCCCTCTGTAAATGCGGGAAAGAAAAAAAAAAAGGAGATCGGCATTATTTCAGCACAGATCTATCCCCGCCCCCCCTCCCACTATACACTGAAGCAGTCTATTAACAATGATAAACAGTTTTAATATGCAAATCAAGTTAGGCTTTTGGTGAGCGAACAGTTATCAAACAGAAACTCGAACAGCCAAATTTTAAGCAAATTGTTCGAGTTCGACGAATGACTCGAACACCGCCCAAAACAGATCGAATTTGAAATTGGTGAACAGTTTGACTCGAACACTGCTCATCTCTAGTCTGGACGCAGTGAGTGATAGCTCAGCTGTCCAATCTAGGGCTGAGGTGTGCTGAGCTGGCAGTATGATGATGGACAGCCCAGCCGTCTAATCGGAGGCTGGGGTGCGCTGAGCCGTCAGTGTTGTGAGTGACAGTTCAGCTGCTTAATTGGGGCCAGGACATGTTACCTTTCACCATGTGTCTCCTGTTCGGAGAGATTACCTGGCTATTTAGCTGGCTCTCTGCCTCTAATTACTGCCAGTCATAGCGTAAATTAAGTGGTGTGTGTTTTTCTCTGTGCTCTGAGTTCTTATGTTGTTCTTTGTTGCCCGACCTTGGATTTACCTTCGACATCCTTTTTTTCTAGCCCCTTGTCTTGATGCACTACTTTCCTGGCATTCTGACCTCAGACCATGATCTGACTATGCTTCTGTTTTCCCCTTAGTTTATGAAGAGATATCTTGTATCTGACTCCAGACTTCTTCCCTACCCTGCCTCACTAGCGTCACAACTCATTTCTGAATTTCTGACTATGTAAACTTCACCTAACGAGCAAAAACGATTGTTCGTTGGGTGAGTGGATTATTTATGCAAGCATAAAAATTATTGTTATTTGCAGCACAATGCCCCATTATAACAATGGATGTACTGACTGCAGATAACATAATATCATTGTATTAGTGATCGTTCGGTCTCATCATTGTTCATAAGCCTGTGTAAATAGTCCAGTAAATGAGCAACGATAAATTTGCAAATTGTCGATCAGCACTGATTTAGTGGCCTGAATCAGCTGTGTAAATGTACCGCAAATGTTTCTGTGTGATGTTGCAATATCTTAACATTTAGGGAGTGGACCCATTTTTAATTATTCTTGTAGCCAAACATTGCTTAATACTGGCTTCCCAGAAATCTGTCCATACTTAATAACTGTTTTTTGTGCAAATCCAAAAAGCAGTAAGGATT
This sequence comes from Ranitomeya imitator, assembly GCF_032444005.1. Lineage (NCBI taxonomy): Eukaryota > Metazoa > Chordata > Amphibia > Anura > Dendrobatidae > Ranitomeya > Ranitomeya imitator. The sequence continues at coordinate 641,118,415 of NC_091286.1, forward strand.
CTGAATTAATTTTCTCAATAACATTAGAGCAAAGTCAACCAATCCAACCTATCTTGGATATCTTCAGCATCTGAGTGGTCTCCTAACTATGGCCTGAATAGTTACAATCCTGCTCCACAAAAGATATAAGGGAAAGAACGATTAGACACATTTAGAAAACAGCAGATCTATCCTCATATTATCGAGTTTGAGTTGAATTTCCTGAAATTCGTGCTATTAGATGAATTTGAACTCTTTGAAATTTAATTTGCAGTTCACAAAAAAAATCTTGCCCGCCACCATTTCCTACACTGCTAAAGCATCAAAGAGAGCAGGCTAATGTCATTTTGCATTTCTGCATGGCCTCCTTATAATTCGCTGCAGCTATATCTTCTATCAAACTTTGTACAGTGGTGGTCAGTACCTGGCCATCACAGATCAGCGGTCTCTCTCTCTCCCTTTCTCTCTTCTATAGCGTGTATGCTTTTATGGTCAGCGGGGTCCTCTCTCTCCTGTAGAGGGTAAACTCTTATGGTCATTGGGGTCCTCTCTCCTGTAGAGTGTAAGTTCTTATGGTCAGTGGGGTCCTCTCTCTCTCCTTTAGAGTGTAAGCTCTTGTTGTCAGCGGGGTCCTCTCTCTCCTGTAGAGTGTAAGCTCTTATTATCAGTGTGGTCCTCTCTCACTCTCGTAGAGTGTAAGCTCTTGTAGTCTGTTGGGTCCCCTCTTTCTCCTGTAGAGTGTAAGCTCTTATGGTCAGTGGGGTCCTCTCTCTCCTGTAGAATGTAAGCTCTTGTGGTCAGCGGGGTTCTCTCTCTCCTGTCGAGTGTAAGCGTTTATTGTCAGTGGGGTCCTCTCTCTCCTGTAGAGTGTAAGCTCTTATGGTCAGTGGGGTCCTCTCTCTCTCCTGTAGAGTGTAAGCTCTTATGGTCAGTGGGGTCCTCTCTTTCTCCTGTAGAGTGTAAGCTGTTATGATCAGTGGGGTCCGCTCTTTCCTGTAGAGTGTAAGCTCTTATGGTCAGTAGGGTCCTCTCACTCTCCTGTAGAGTGTAAGCTCTTATGATCAGTGGGGTCCTCTCTCTCTCCTGTAGAGTGTAAGCTCTTATGGTCAGTGAGGTCTTCTCTCTCTCCTGTAGAGTGTAAGCTCTTATGATCAGTAGGGTCCTCTCTCTCTCCTGTAGTGTGTAAGCTCTTATAGTCAGTGGGGTCCTCTCTCTCTCTCCTGTAGAGTGTAAGCTGTTATGATCAGTGGGGTCCTCTTTCGCTCCTATAGAGTGTAAGCTCTTGTAGTCAGTGGGGTCCTCTCTCTCCTGTAGAGTGTAAGCTCTTATGGTGAGTGGGGTCCTCTCTCTCTCCTGTAGAGTGTAAGCTCTTATGGTCAGTGGGTGTTGGTGTTGTGTTGTGTGCTCTTGAGCTCCCTCTGGTGGTTGTAAGTGGCACTTTTGTGAGTTCTGTTCTTGTGCTCCCTCTTGTGGTTTCAAGTGGTATGGCTGCTCCTTGGAGTTAGCTGTCATCAGCTGCCTCCACTTATCGTCTCTTCTGCTCGGCTATTTAGGCCTGGCTGTTCCTTCAGCCAGTGCCACTTGTAAATGGTTCCTGGTTGGATTCACATCTCTTTGGATTTCCCTGTTATCCTGACCAGTTCAGCAAAGCTAAGTTTTTGCTTGCGCTTTTCTGTTCACAGATTGTGGACTTATCCGTTCAGTGTTTTCTATGTTTGTCCAGCGTTATCAGTATGAATTAATTCTGTCTTGCTGAAAGCTCTGGGAAGCAGATTTACCCTCCACACCTTTAGTCAGGTGTGGAGATTTTTTTTGGAGACTCTGCATGGATTTTTGTAGTGATTTATACTAACCGCACAGTATTCCATCCTGTCCTATCTATCAAGCTAGACTGGCCTCCTGTGCTCATCCTGGTTTCATTCTGTGTATGTCTTTTTCCTCTCCACTCACAGTCATTATTTGTGTAGGGCTAATCTATCCTTTGGGGATTTTCTCTGAGGCAAGATAGTTTTCCTGCTTCTGTCTTTAGGGGTAGTTAGCTCTTAGGCTGTGACGAGATGCCTAGGGAGAGTTAGGAGCATTCCACAGCTACTTCTAGTGTTGTGTTGAGCTTAGGGACTGCGGTCAGTACAGTTACCACTTCCTTCAGAGCTCGTGCCATGTTGCTCCTAGACCACCGCATCATAACAGTACACGTGGCCAAAAATGAATTAAATGCATCTCAAAAGAAGGAAAAGAAAGTTCTGAACCATTTTTTTTCTGTGCTCTGGTTTGTCTTTTTTTTCCTCTTGATATCTGGGTGGTTCAGGATATATGCTTTGGCATGGATGTTCAGGGTTTGTTTTCTCGTGTGGATCAACTTGCTGCAAGAGTACAGAGTATCCAGGACTATGTTGTCCAGACTCCAGCTTTAGAGCCTAGAATTCCTACTCTTGATTTGTTTTTTGGAGACAGATCCAAGTTTTTGAACTTTAAAAATAATTGCAGATTGTTTTTTGCTTTGAAACCCCGTTCTTCTGGTGATCCCATTCAGCAAGCAAAAATCATCATATCCTTGCTGCGTGGTGACCCTCAAGACTGGGCTTTTTCTCTTGAAACAGGGGATCCGGCATTATTGAATGTTGATGCATTTTTTCAAGCGCTCGGATTATTGTATGACGATTCCGAACCTAATTCTGTGGATCATGCAGAAAAAACCCTGTTGGCCTTGTGTCAAGGTCAGTAAGCGGCAGAGTTATACTGCCAGAAATTTAGAAAATGGTCTGTGCTCACTAAATGGAATGAAGAGGCTCTGGCTGCTATTTTCAGAAAAGGTCTTTCTGAAGCCCTTAAAGATGTTATGGTGGGCTTTCCTACGCCTGCACGGTTTGAGCGAATCTATGTCTCTAGCCATTCAGATCGATCGGCGTCTGCGCGAGCGCAAAGCTGTGCACCATATGGCAGTATCCTCTGAGCAGAGTCCAGAACCTATGCAATGTGATAGGATTTTGACTAGAACAGAACGGCAGGAATTCAGATGTCAGAATAGGCTGTGTTTTTACTGTGGTGATTCTGCTCATGTTATCTCTGATTGCCCTAAGCGTACTAAGAGAGTCGCTAGGTCTGTTACCATTAGTACTATACAGCCTAAATTTCTCTTATCTGTGACCCTGATTTGCTCATTGTCGTCCTTTTCTGTCATGGCATTTGTGGATTCAGGCGCTGCCCTGAACTTAATGGACTTAGAATTCGCCAGGCGCTGTGGTTTTTCCTTGCAGCCTTTGCAGAGCCCTATTCCTTTGAGGGGTATTGATGCTACACCCTTGGCCAAGGATAAACCTCAGTACTGGACACAGATGACTATGTACATGGCTCCAGCACATCAGGAAGATTGCCGTTTTCTGGTGTTGCATAACCTGCATGATGCTGTTGTACTGGGTTTTCCATGGTTACAGGAACATAATCCGGTGCTGTATTGGAAAACTATGTCGGTGACTAGTTGGGGTTGTCAAGGGGTACATAGTGACGTTCCTTTGATGTCAATTTCCTCTTCCCCCTCTTCTGAGGTCCCTGAGTTTTTGTCAGATTTCCAGGATGTATTTGATGAGCCCAAGTCCAGTTCCCTTCCTCTGCACAGGGACTGTGATTGTGCTATTAACTTGATTCCTGGTTGCAAGTTCCCTAAGGGCCGACTTTTCAATCTGTCTGTGCCAGAGCATGCCGCCATGTGGAGTTATGTTAAGGAGTCTTTGGAGAAGGGGCATATTCGGCCCTCTTCGTCACCATTGGGAGCGGGTTTCTTTTTTGTTGCTAAAAAGGATGGCTCCTTGAGACCCTGTATTGATTATCGTCTTCTTAATAAGATCACGGTCAAATTCCAATACCCCTTGCCTTTGCTTACTGATTTGTTTGCTCAGATTAAGGGGGCTAGTTGGTTTACTAAGATTGACCTCCGAGGGGCATATAATCTTGTTCGTATTAAACAGGGTGACGAATGGAAAACTGCATTTAATACGCCCGAAGGCCATTTTGAATATCTTGTGATGCCATGATATTTTCTGCAATTATCTTGATAAATTCATGGTCGTATATTTGGATGATATTTTGATTTTTTCCGATGATTGGGAGTCTCATGTGAAGCAGGTCAGGATGGTGTTCCAGATCCTTCGTGATAATGCTTTGTTTGTGAAGGGGTCTAAGTGCCTATTCGGAGTTTAGAAGGTCTCTTTTTTGGGTTTTATTTTTTCTCCCTCGTCTATAGAAATGGATCCGGTTAAGGTCCAAGCTATTCATGACTGGATCCAACCCACATCTGTGAAGGGCCTTCAAAAATTTTTGGGCTTTGCTAATTTCTATCGCCGTTTCATTGCCAACTTTTCCAGTGTGGTTAAGCCCCTTACTGATTTGACGAAGAAAGGCGCTGATGTGACGAATTGGTCCTCTGAGGCCGTTGAGGCCTTTCAGGAGCTTAAACGCCGAGTTACTACTGCCCCTGTGTTGCGTCAGCCAGCTGTTTCTCTTCCTTTTCAGGTTGAGGTCGACGCTTCTGAGATTGGGGCAGGGGCCGTTTTATCTCACAGGGAGTCTGATGGTTCTTTGATGAAACCGTGTGCTTTTTTTTCCAGAAAGTTTTCCCCTGCGGAACGCAATTATGATGTCGGCAATCGGGAGTTGTTGGCTATGAAGTGGGCGTTTGAGGAGTGGCGACATTGGCTTGAGGGAGCTAAACACCGCGTTGTGATCCTGACCGATCATAAGAATCTGATTTACCTCGAGTCGGCCAAGCGGCTGAATCCTAGACAGGCTCGATGGTCCCTGTTTTTCTCCCGTTTTGATTTTGTGGTCTTGTATCTTCCGGGATCTAAGAATGTTAAGGCTGATGCCCTCTCTAGGAGTTTTTCGCCTGATTCTCCTGGAGTCCTTGAGCCGGTTGGCATTCTTAAGGAGGGGGTGATTCTTTCTGCTATCTCCCCTGATTTGCGGCGGGTGCTTCAGGAATTTCAGGCTGATAGGCCTGACCGCTGTCCAGTGGGGAAGCTGTTTGTTCATGATAGATGGACAAGTAAGGTTATTTCTGAGGTTCATTGTTCAGTGTTGGCTGGTCATCCTGGGATTTTTGGTACCAGAGATTTGGTTGCTAAGTCCTTTTGGTGGCCTTCCCTGTCGCGCGATGTGCGTGCTTTTGTGCAGTCCTGTGGGACTTGCGCCCGGGCCAAGCCTTGCTGTTCCCGCGCTAGTGGGTTGCTTTTGCCTTTGCCGGTCCCTGAGAGGCCCTGGACGCATATTTCCATGGATTTTATTTCGGATCTTCCTGTTTCCCAGAAGATGTCTGTTATCTGGGTTGTTTGTGACCGGTTCTCTAAAATGGTCCATCTGGTACCTTTGCCTAAGTTGCCTTCCTCCTCAGATCTGGTTCCATTATTTTTTCAGCATGTGGTTCATTTGCAAGGCATTCTGGAGAATATTGTCTCTGACAGAGGTTCTCAGTTTGTCTCTAGATTTTGGCGGGCCTTTTGTGCTAGGATGGGCATTGATTTGTCTTTTTCTTCGGCGTTTCATCCTCAGACTAATGGCCAAACTGAGCGAACTAATCAGACCTTGGAGACCTATTTGAGATGCTTTGTGTCTGCTGATCAGGATGATTGGGTGTCTTTCTTGCCGTTGGCCGAGTTTGCCCTTAATAATCGGGCTAGTTCGGCTACTTTGGTTTCACATTTCTTTTGTAAATTTGGTTTTCATCCTCGTTTTTCTTCTGGGCAGGTTGAGCCTTCTGATTGTCCTGGGGTTGATTCTGTGGTGGACAGGCTGCAGCAGATTTGGACTCATGTGGTCGACAATTTGACGTTGTCTCAGGAAAGGGCTCAACGTTTTGCTAACCTCCGTCGGTGTGTTTGTCCCCGGCTTCGTGTGGGGAATTTGGTTTGGTTGTCTTCTCGTCATGTTCCTATGAAGGTTTCTTCCCCTAAGTTTAAGCCTCGGTTTATTGGTCCTTATAAAATTTCTGAAATTATTAATCCGGTGTCTTTTCGTTTGGCTCTTCCAGCCTCTTTTGCCATTCATAATGTTTTCCATAGATCTTTGTTGCAGATATATGTGGTGCCCGTTGTTCCCTCGGTTGACCCTCCTGCCCCGGTGTTGGTTGAGGGAGAGTTGGAATATGAGGTTGAGAAGATTTTGGATTCTCATTTTTCGAGGCGGAGGCTTCAGTATCTTGTCATGTGGAAGGGTTATGGCCAGGAGGATAATTCTTGGGTTGTTGCCTCCGATGTCCATGCCACCGATTTGGTTTGTGCTTTTCATTTGGCTCATCCTGATCGGCCTGGGGGCTCTGGTGAGGGTTCGGTGACCCCTCCTCAAGGGGGGTACTGTTGTGAATTCCGCTCTTGGGCTCCCTCCGGTGGTTGTAAGTGGCACTTTTGCTAAGTTCTGCTCTTGGGCTCTCTCTTGTGGTTTCAAGTGGTATGGCTGCTCCTTGGAGTTAGCTGTCATCAGCTGCCTCCACTTATCGTCTCTTCTGCTTGGCTATTTAGGCCTGGCTTTTCCTTCAGCCAGTGCCACTTGTAAATGGTTCCTGGTTGGATTCACATCTCTTTGGATTTCCTTGTTATTCCTGACCAGTTCAGCAAAGCTAAGTTTTTGCTTGCACTTTTCTGTTCACAGATTGTGGACTTATCCGTTCAGTGCTTTCTATGTTTGTCCAGCGTTATCAGTATGAATTAATTCTGTCTTGCTGGAAGCTCTGGGAAGCAGATTTACCCTCCACACCTTTAGTCAGGTGTGGAGATTTTTTTTGTAGACTATGCATGGATTTTTGTAGTGTTTTATACTGACCGCACAGTATTCCATCCTGTCCTATCTATCAAGCTAGACTGGCCTCCTGTGCTCATCCTGGTTTAATTCTGTGTATGTCTTTTTCCTCTCCACTCACAGTCATTATTTGTGGGGGGCTAATCTATCCTTTGTGGATTTTCTCTGAGGCAAGATAGTTTTCCTGCTTCTGTCTTTAGGGGTAGTTAGCTCATAGGCTGTGACGAGATGCCTAGGGAGAGTTAGGAGCATTCCACGGCTACTTCTAGTGTTGTGTTGAGCTTAGGGACTGCGGTCAGTACAGATACCACTTCCTTCAGAGCTCGTTCCATGTTGCTCCTAGACCACTGCATCATAACAGTGGGGTCCTCTCTCTCCTGTAGTGTGTAAGCTCTTATGGTCTGTGAGGTATTCTTTCTTTCCTGTAGAGTGTAATCTCTTATGATCAGTGGGGTCCTCTCTCTCCTGTAGTGTGTAAGCTCTTATGGTCAGTGGGGTCCTCTCTCTCTCCTGTAGAGTGTAAACTGTTATGATCAGTGGGGTCCTCTCTCTCTCCTATAGAGTGTAAGCTCTTATGGTCAGTGGGGTTCTCTCTCTCTCCTGTAGTGTGTAAGCTCTTATGGTAAGTGGGGTCCTCTCTCTCCTGTAGAGTGTAAGCTCTTGTAGTCAGTGGGGTCCTCTCTCTCCTGTAGAGTGTAAGCTCTTATGGTCAGTGGGGTCCTCTCTCTCTCCTGTAGAGTGTAATCTCTTATGGTCAGTGGGGTGCTCTCTCTTCTGTAGAGTGTAAGCTCTTATGGTCAGTGGGGTCCTCTCCCTCCTGTAGAGTGTAAGCTCTTATGATCAGCGGGGTCCTCTCTCCCTGTAGAGTGTAAGCTCTTATGGTCAGTGGGGTCCTCTCTCTCCTGTAGAGTATAAACTCTTATGGTCAGTGGGGTCTTCTCTCTCTCCTGTTGAGTGTAAGCTCTAATGGTCATTGGGGTCCTCTCTCTCATGTAGTGTGTACGCTCTTATAGTCAGTGGAGTCCTCTCTCTCCTGTAGAGTGTAAGCTCTTATGGTCATTGGGGTCCTCTCTCTCCTGTAGAGTGTAAGCTCTTATGGTCAGCGAGGTCCTCTCTCTCTCCTGTAGAGTGTAAGCTCTTATGGTCAGTGGGGTGCTCTCTCTCTCCTGTAGAGTGTAAGCTCTTATAGTCAGTGGGGTCCTCTCTCTCTCTCCTGTAGAGTGTAAGCTCTTATGGTCAGTGGGGTCCTCTCTCTCCTGTAGAGTGTAAGCTCTTATGGTCAGTGGGGTCTTCTCTCTCCTGTAGAGTGTAAGCTCTTATGGTCAGTGGGGTCCTCTCTCTCCTGTAGAGTGTAAGCTCTTATGGTCAGTGGGGTCCTCTCTCTCCTGTAGAGTGTAAGCTCTTATGATCAGCGGGGTCCTCTCTCTACTGTAGAGTGTAAGCTCTTGTGGTCAGTGGGGTCCTCTCTCCCCTGTGTAAGCTCTTATGGTCAGTGAGGATCCTCTCTCTCTCCTGTAGAGTGTAAGCTCTTACGATCAGCGTGGTCCTCTTTCTCTCTGTGTTTCTCCTTTCCCCTATGTGTATTTTCTGAGCAATTACACACTTTCCAGTATTGAGATACATGTGAATTTATTTGCAGTAAATGTAATTTTGGAGGAGAATTCAGTGAAGCCAGTGAGTTTGAATATGAAAAGATCCACTGATCTGTAGTCATTTTGAATTTCAATGCCTGATTCTTTTATTGTTAGTGGAAATACGTTGCCTGTATAGCTTTAATAGTAATAAAAATCTTTATTTATATAGCGCCAACAATTCCACAGCGCTTTACAGTTTAACAGTTTCAAACACAAAAGTCATAAGTAACAACGTTAACAATACAATAATTAAAGCACAATAAGACGCCCCTGCTCGTGAGAGCTTACAATCTACAATGAGGTGGGGGAGATACAAAGTACAGGTGTGTATTTACAATGATGTATTTACAATGATGGTCCAGCCATCTTCAGGGGGTGGGGGATAGATGGAGATAGTGAATGGGCTACACACTCACACAAACATAAAATGACTTTGATTAGTAAACGTGATAGGCCGCTCTGAACAAATGTGTTTTGAGCGAGCGCCTAAAACTATGCAAGTTGTGGATGGCTCTAATATCTTGGGGTAGAGCATTCCAGAGGATTGGCGCAGCACGAGAGAAGTCTTGGAGTCGGGAGTGGGAGGTATGGATTAGCGCAGAGGTTAGTCGAAAGTCATTTGCAGAGCGCAGCGGTTTGTTATGCCGATAGACAGAAATGAGGGAGGAGATGTCTGGGGGTGCCGCATTGTGGAGAGCTTTGCAGGTGAGAACAAGTACTTTGAATTGTATCCTGTAATGAATGGGCAGCCAGTGTAACGACTGGCGAAGAGCGGACGCGTCCGAGTAATGATTAGCCAGATGGACGACCCTGGCTGCTGCATTAAGGATGGACTGGAGAGGGGAAAGTCATGTGAGGGAAAGGCCAATTAGTAGAGCTTTACAGTAGTCCAGGTGGGAGTGGATCAGGGCGACAGTGAAGGTTTTTGTTGTTTCCATGGTGAGAAAAGGGCGGATTCTAGAGATGTTCTTTAGGTGTAAGCGGCACGAGCGGGCAAGAGATTGTATATGGGAGGTGAAGGAGAAGAGTTTTCACTATTACTATTGGAAACATGTACAGGCTGACTCTAACTGAGCTTGCATGTGCATGATGAGTTGTAGTAGCTGTTAGCTGTGCAGATATAAGGCCAGCAGATATTGAAAGTGCAGGGTCATCTCATCAACTATGCACAACTCAAAGGTTCCAAGGAGCAATAAGATGCCTATGTGCATGAGACCTCAAGATGACTGACCTAAGCAAGATCTGAAGTTACTTTTTTAAAACAGGGTCGGTGTCACTGGATTGGAGGATGGATGATGTGGTACTGATATTTAAGAAAAGGAAAAAGGCAGATCTAGGAAGCTACTATTCGGTAAGTCTGACATCAGTAGTGTGCAAAGTGTTGGAGGGCATCATAAGAGATGACCTGCAGAAATATATTGAGAGTAATATAATAACTGACAATCAGCATGGATTCATGAAAGATAAATCATGTCTAACCAACAGGTTGGGTTTCTATGAGGACGTCAGAACAAATCTGGATGTTGGTGATGCAGCTGATATATCTGGGCATTGCAAAAGCATTTGACACTGCATCACAAAACAGCCTTAAACTGAAGCTCCAGAAGCAAGGACTGAGGGAAACTATATGCAGATGGGTAAACAAAATAGTTAGGGTGCAGGAAACAAAGAGTCGTTGTAAATTGTATAATCTCTAAATGGGGTAAAGTAAGAATTGGGGGCACAAGTATGAGTACTGGAAATTATGGGGACCACAAGAATCTGTACTCAAAGCAGTGGGGACAACATGGATCATTACTGGGGAGCAGTGGAAACCACAAGGATCTGTACTGGGAGCAGTGGGTACAACAAGGATCAGCAATGGTAGCAGAGGAGACCAAAAAGATCAGTGTTAGGACCATTCTTTTTATCCTCTTTATTAATGACCTTGTGGGTGGGATAGAGAGAAAAATGTCAGTCTTTGCTGATGACACAAAATTATGTAGGATAATAAAAACTCAGGGAGTTTGTTTAATACTACAAAATGATCTGGGTAAGATGACTGAATAGGCAAATGCTTGGCAGATGAGGTTTAATGTTAATAAGATAAAAGTAGAGTAATGCCCCTAGGATGGAGTAATCCTATTGCTGCATATACATTAAATGGGAGTACACTCGAGACTACAGAACAGGAGAAGGACTTGGGTATTCTGGTTACGAGCAAGCTGAGCAGTAGTACTCAATGTCAGGCAGCAGCTGCAAAAGCAAACAAGATTTTAGGGTGTATAAAAAAAAGAGGTAAAATCCTGCGATCCCAATGTATTGTTACCCCTCTATAAGCCACTTGTGAGGTCACATCTAGAATATGGGATCCAGTTTTAAGCTCCACATTTTACAAAAGATATTTGGAAGTTATAGTCAGTTCAAAGGAGGCAACAAGATTATTACAAGGGATGGAAAACCTCTCATATGATGAGAGGTAGGAAAAGTTGGGCTTGTGTAGCTTAGAAAAAATATACGATAGAGGCGACCTCATTTATATGTATAAATATACAGGTGCATCTCACAAAATTAGAATATCATCAAAAACTGAATTTATTTCAGTTCTTCAATACAAAAAGTGAAACTGATATATTATATAGAGTCATGACAAACAGAGTGATCTATTTCAAGTGTTCATTTCTGTTAATGTTGATGATTATGGCTTACAGCCAATGAAAACCCAAAAGTCATTATCTCAGTAGAATACTTTATAACACCAGCTTGAAAAAAGATTTTAACATCTGAAATGTTAGCCTATTGAAATGTATGTTCCGTAAATGCACTCAATACTTGCTCGGGCTCCTTTTGCATCAATTACTGCATCAATACGCCATTGCATGGCGGTGATCAGCCTGTGGCACTGCTGAGGGGTTATGGAAGCTCAGGTGTCTTTGACAGCAGCCTTCAGCTCGTCTGCATTGTTGGGTCTGGTGTCTCTCATCTTCCTCTTGACTGTTGTCTGATTTTGTGAGATGCACCTGTATGTGTGGTCAATACAAAAAACATTGTTGAACATTGGTGCATGACGTATTCCTTCCAATAATCTTACAGAGGATCAGGATGCACTCATTACCAGTGGAGGAAAGGCAATTCGGCAGCTAAATAGGAAATGGTTCTTTGCAGTTAGAGCAGTCAGACTGCGGAATGCCCGACCGCAAGAGGTAGTAATGGCAGACATTATTATTATTATTATTATTATTTATTGTTATAGCGCCATTAATTCCATGACACTTTACATGTGAGGAGGGGTATGCATAATAAAAACAAGTACAATAATCTTAAACTATACAAGTCATAACTGGTACAGGAGGAGAGAGGACCCTGCCCGCGAAGGCTCACAATCTACAAGGGATGAGTGAGGATACAGTAGGTGAGGGTAGAGCTGGTCATGCAGCGGTTTGGTCGATCGGTGGTTACTGCAGGATGTAGGCTTGTTGGAAGAGGTGGGTCTTCATGTTCTTTTTGAAGGTTTCGATGGTAGGTGAGAGTCTGATATGTTGTGGTAGAGGGTTCCAGAGTAGGGGTGATGTGCGAGAGAAATCTTGTATACGATTGTGGGAAGAGTGTTATGTTTGCTAATGACAGGGGTTATGAAGGCAATCCAGAAACACAGTGTGCTTAGCGATCAGAGCGCACACAGTGATCTGACAAATACCCAAAAATACAAGAACGAGCTCTGAGACGTGGAAACTCTGTAGACTGCACACCTGATCCTATCCTAAACACAACTAAAAGCAGCTGTGGATTGCGCCTAACAACTACCTAGGCAACTCGGCACAGCCTAAGAAACTAGCTAGCCTGAAGATAGAAAAATAGGCCTGACTTGCCCCAGAGAAATTCCCCAAAGGAAAAGGCAGCCCCCCACATATAATGACTGTGAGTAAGATGAAAAGACAAAACGTAGGGATGAAATAGATTCAGCAAAGTGGGGCCCGATATTCTAGGACAGAGCGAGGACAGTAAAGCGAACTTTGCAGTCTACAAAAAACCCTAAAGCAAAACCACGCAAAGGGGGCAAAAAAAACCCACCGTGCCGAACTAACGGCACGGCGGTACACCCTTTGCGTCTCAGAGCTTCCAGCAAAACAAAAGACAAGCTGGACAGAAAAAAAGCAACAAAAAAGCAAAAAGCACTTAGCTATACAGAGCAGCAGGTCACAGGAACAATCAGGAGAAGCTCAGATCCAACACTGAAACATTGACAAGGAGCAAGGATAGCAGCATCAGGCGGAGTTAAGTAATGAAGCAGTTAACGAGCTCACCAGAACACCTGAGGGAGGAAGCTCAGAAGCTGCAGTACCACTTGTGACCACAGGAGTGAATTCAGCCACAGAATTCACAACAGTACCCCCCCCCTTGAGGAGGGGTCACCGAACCCTCACCAGAGCCCCCAGGCCGACCAGGATGAGCCGCATGAAAGGCACGAACAAGATCGGAAGCATGAACATCAGAGGCAAAAACCCAGGAATTATCTTCCTGAGCATAACCCTTCCATTTAACCAGATACTGGAGTTTCCGTCTAGAAACACGAGAATCCAAAATCTTCTCCACAATATACTCCAATTCCCCCTCCACCAAAACCGGGGCAGGAGGCTCAACAGATGGAACCATAGGTGCCACGTATCTCCGCAACAACGACCTATGGAATACATTATGTATGGAAAAGGAGTCTGGGAGGGTCAAACGAAAAGACACAGGATTGAGAACCTCAGAAATCCTATACGGACCAATAAAATGAGGTTTAAATTTAGGAGAGGAAACCTTCATAGGAATATGACGAGAAGATAACCAAACCAGATCCCCAACACGAAGTCGGGGACCCACACGGCGTCTGCGATTAGCGAAAAGTTGAGCTTTCTCCTGGGACAAGATCAAATTGTCCACTACCTGAGTCCAGATCTGCTGCAACCTATCCACCACAGAATCCACACCAGGACAGTCCGAAGACTCAACCTGTCCTGAAGAGAAACGAGGATGGAACCCAGAATTGCAAAAAAATGGAGAAACCAAGGTAGCCGAGCTGGCCCGATTATTAAGGGCGAACTCAGCCAACGGCAAAAAGGACACCCAATCATCCTGGTCTGCAGAAACAAAACATCTCAGATATGTTTCCAAGGTCTGATTGGTTCGTTCGGTCTGGCCATTAGTCTGAGGATGGAAAGCCGAGGAAAAGGATAGGTCAATGCCCATCCTACCACAAAAGGCTCGCCAAAACCTTGAAACAAACTGGGAACCTCTGTCAGAAACAATATTCTCAGGAATGCCATGCAACCGAACCACATGCTGAAAGAACAAAGGTACCAAATCAGAGGAGGAAGGCAATTTAGCCAAGGGCACCAGATGGACCATTTTAGAAAAGCGATCACAGACCACCCAAATGACTGACATCTTTTGAGAAACGGGAAGGTCAGAAATGAAATCCATCGAAATATGTGTCCAAGGCCTCTTTGGGACCGGCAAGGGCAAAAGCAACCCACTGGCACGAGAACAGCAGGGCTTAGCCCTAGCACAAATCCCACAGGACTGCACAAAAGTACGTACATCCCGTGACAGAGATGGCCACCAGAAGGATCTAGCCACTAACTCTCTGGTACCAAAGATTCCAGGATGACCAGCCAACACCGAACAATGAAGTTCAGAGATAAGTTTATTAGTCCACCTATCAGGGACGAACAGTTTCTCTGCTGGACAACGATCAGGTTTATTCGCCTGAAATTTTTGCAGCACCCGCCGCAAATCAGGGGAGATGGCAGACACAATGACTCCTTCCTTGAGGATACCCGCTGGCTCAGATAAACCCGGAGAGTCGGGCACAAAACTCCTAGACAGAGCATCCGCCTTCACATTTTTAGAGCCCGGAAGGTACGAAATCACAAAGTCGAAGCGGGCAAAAAATAACGACCAACGGGCCTGTCTAGGATTCAAGCGCTTGGCAGACTCGAGATAAGTCAAGTTCTTATGATCAGTCAATACCACCACGCGATGCTTAGCTCCTTCAAGCCAATGACGCCACTCCTCGAATGCCCACTTCATGGCCAGCAACTCTCGATTGCCCACATCATAATTACGCTCAGCGGGCGAAAACTTCCTGGAAAAGAAAGCACATGGTTTCATCACTGAGCAATCAGAACCTCTCTGTGACAAAACCGCCCCTGCTCCAATCTCAGAAGCATCAACCTCGACCTGGAACGGAAGAGAAACATCTGGCTGACACAACACAGGGGCAGAACAAAAACGACGCTTCAACTCCTGAAAAGCTTCCACAGCAGCAGAAGACCAATTAACCAAATCAGCACCCTTCTTGGTCAAATCGGTCAATGGTTTGGCAATGCTAGAAAAATTACAGATGAAGCGACGATAAAAATTAGCAAAGCCCAGGAACTTTTGCAGACTTTTCAGAGATGTCGGCTGAATCCAATCCTGGATGGCTTGGACCTTAACTGGATCCATCTCGATAGTAGAAGGGGTAAAGATGAACCCCAAAAATGAAACTTTCTGCACACCGAAGAGACACTTTGATTTCTTCACAAACAAAGAGGTAGCACGCAGGACCTGAAAAACCATTGTGACCTGCTTCACATGAGACTCCCAATCATCTGAGAAGATCAAAATGTCATCCAAGTAAACAATCAGGAATTTATCCAGATACTCACGGAAGATGTCATGCATAAAAGACTGAAACACAGATGGAGCATTGGCAAGTCTGAACGGCATCACTAGATACTCAAAATGACCCTCGGGCGTATTGAATGCAGTTTTCCATTCATCTCCTTGCCTGATTCTCACCAGATTATACGCACCACGAAGATCTATCTTAGTGAACCAACTAGCCCCCTTAATCCGAGCAAACAAGTCAGATAACAATGGCAAGGGATACTGAAATTTAACAGTGATCTTATTAAGAAGGCGGTAATCAATACACGGTCTCAGCGAACCATCCTTCTTGGCTACAAAGAAGAACCCTGCTCCCAGTGGTGATGACGATGGGCGAATATGTCCCTTCTCCAGGGATTCCTTCACATAACTGCGCATAGCGGCGTGTTCGGGCACGGATAAATTAAATAATCGACCTTTAGGGAATTTACTACCAGGAATCAAATTGATAGCACAATCACAATCCCTATGCGGAGGTAGAGCATCGGACTTGGGCTCTTCAAATACATCCTGATAATCAGACAAGAACTCTGGGACCTCAGAAGGGGTGGATGACGAAATCGACAAAAATGGAACATCACCATGTACCCCCTGACAACCCCAGCTGGATACCGACATGGAATTCCAATCCAATACTGGATTATGGGTTTGTAGCCATGGCAACCCCAACACGACCACATCATGCAGATTATGCAACACCAGAAAGCGAATAACTTCCTGATGTGCAGGAGCCATGCACATGGTCAGCTGGGCCCAGTATTGAGGTTTATTCTTGGCCAAAGGTGTAGCATCAATTCCTCTCAATGGAATAGGACACCGCAAAGGCTCCAAGAAAAACCCACAACGTTTAGCATAATCCAAATCCATCAGATTCAGGGCAGCGCCCGAATCCACAAACGCCATGACAGAAAACGACGACAAAGAGCATATCAAGGTAATGGACAGAAGGAATTTGGACTGTACAGTACCAATGACGGCAGACCTAGCGGACCGCTTAGTGCGCTTAGGACAATCAGAAATAGCATGAGTGGAATCACCACAGTAGAAACACAGACCATTCAGACGTCTGTATTCCTGCCGTTCAACTCTAGTCATAGTCCTATCGCACTGCATAGGCTCAGGTTTAACCTCAGGCAGTACCGCCAAATGGTGCACAGATTTACGCTCGCGCAAGCGTCGACCGATCTGAATGGCCAAAGACAAAGACTCATTCAAACCAGCAGGCATAGGAAATCCCACCATGACATCCTTAAGAGCCTCAGAGAGACCCTTTCTGAACAAAGCTGCCAGCGCAGATTCATTCCACTGAGTGAGTACTGACCATTTCCTAAATTTCTGACAATATACTTCTATATCATCCTGACCCTGGCACAAAGCCAGCAAATTTTTCTCAGCCTGATCCACTGAATTAGGCTCATCGTACAGCAATCCGAGCGCCAGGAAAAACGCATCGACACTACTCAATGCAGGGTCTCCTGGCGCAAGAGAAAATGCCCAGTCTTGAGGGTCGCCGCGCAAAAAAGAAATAATAATCAAAACCTGTTGAATAGGATTACCAGAAGAATGAGGTTTCAAGGCCAGAAATAGCTTACAATTATTTTTGAAACTTAGAAACTTAGTTCTATCTCCAAAAAACAAATCAGGAATAGGAATTCTTGGTTCTAACATAGATTTCTGATCAATAGTATCTTGAATTTTTTGTACATTTATAACGAGATTATCCATTGAAGAGCACAGACCCTGAATATCCATGTCCACACCTGTGTCCAGAATCACCCAAATGTCTAGGGGAAAAAAAAAAGTGAACACAGAGCAGAAAAAAAAAAAAATGATGTCAGAACTTTTTCTTTCCCTCTATTGAGAATCATTAGTTTGGCTCCTTGTACTGTTATGTTTGCTAATGACAGGTGTTATGAAGGCAATCCAGAAACACAGTGTGCTTAGCGATCAGAGCGCACACAGTGATCTGACAAATACCCAAAAATACAAGAACGAGCTCTGAGACGTGGAAACTCTGTAGACTGCACACCTGATCCTATCCTAAACACAACTAAAAGCAGCTGTGGATTGCCCCTAACAACTACCTAGGCAACTCGGCACAGCCTAAGAAACTAGCTAGCCTGAAGATAGAAAAATAGGCCTGACTTGCCCCAGAGAAATTCCCCAAAGGAAAAGGCAGCCCCCCACATATAATCACTGTGAGTACGATGAAAAGACAAAACGTAGGGATGAAATAGATTCAGCAAAGTGGGGCCCGATATTCTAGGACAGAGCGAGGACAGTAAAGCGAACTTTGCAGTCTACAAAAACCCTAAAGCAAAACCACGCAAAGGGGGCAAAAAAAACCCACCGTGCCGAACTAACGGCACGGCAGTACACCCTTTGCGTCTCAGAGCTTCCAGAAAAACAAAAGACAAGCTGGACAGAAAAAAAGCAACAAAAAAGCAAAAAGCACTTAGCTATACAGAGCAGCAGGTCAAAGGAACAATCAGGAGAAGCTCAGATCCAACACTGAAACATTGACAAGGAGCAAGGATAGCAGCATCAGGCGGAGTTAAGTAATGAAGCAGTTAACGAGCTCACCAGAACACCTGAGGGAGGAAGCTCAGAAGCTGCAGTACCACTTGTGACCACAGGAGTGAATTCAGCCACAGAATTCACAACAGAAGAGGAGATAAGAGGGGAGTAGAGAAGGAGATCTTGTGAGGATCGGAGGCTGCGTGTAGGTAAGTACCGGGAGACGAGGTCACAGATGTATGGAGGAGACAGGTTGTGGATGGCTTTTATAAAAGATCTGGATGCTTTTCTCACAATAAAAAACAGTGTTGTGGGTAATAAATAGTTGTGACAGGACAGAGAATGTATCACTGGTGAAGAAAGGTTGAACTTGGTGGACCTATGTCCTTTCTCAACCTATGAAACTTTGTAAAAGCCTGATTGCATATATTTGTCCACTGCACTATCAGTAATCCAGTAAAGGCTAGAACTGGAGAAAGATTTCACAGGGCATTAAAGAAACAAGAGACCAGGGGAACCTAAGCAAATAAACAGTTCACTCCACAGTGATCAAGAAGACCAAAAGCTCCAGAAAGTTGATGGCTGTCCTCCCTTTGTAAGTTCAGTGTCCCAGCAATATAAGACCCTGTGGGCTAATAAGATGTGTCTCTAGTTAACAGCAGCAATTACTACAGAGCAATTAATCAGAGAAAGTCTCCAAAGAGAAAGATAATAAATAAACCAGGAACAATCTGCTGATAAGCTTGCCTTCAAGATAAGGAGAAGTTCCAGGTGTCATGGTGAGGTGGGGACAATCTGTCTTCCTGGGGTACTTTGTATGTCATTCAAATCTATCATTTTCAGTGCAATACTGAAATTTATTTAACAAAGCGGCTAAAAGCCATCTTGAGTGTGTGTTATCTGGAGAAGTATTTCCAGAAGTTCACTAATCAGGCCAATTGTTCTGGAGGAGGTTAAACGACTTTTATCACATGGCTTGTAAAATGTTCCAAGGATTGATGTAGTGGGCAGAGTATTTAAAAGAACATATAAATCCCTAAAATGTTCTTTTTCGAATGTTGGGAAAATACAACTTTAAAAAATATAGGAAATAAAGGATGAAAAATAAGTGTAATAACTATATTGAATTAATTCATTTAGGCTTCATGCAGTTTTTTTGTTCACGCGATGCCTTCCTGGTGCATTTTTTTTTGTTAAAACAAAGCAAAAAATCTACATAAAAGAAGCAATGTGCCATGGAAACTGATGGAGGAAGAACTGATCCCAAGGTTTGCAATGGAATCATTCCCAATCGTCCAGTGCAACATGTTTTGTTTCAGAAAAGCGCTGATGCTGATCCTGTGGCCTAATCATAAAGTTTTATGGACCATCTCCCTGGGGTTGTGGTTTAAATGCCTGATGGCAACTCATGATTCAGTGATGCCATCAGATCTGATCCAATGAGTTGCATCAGGGTCAAAAACTGAGCTTGATGCCACAGATACATGTGGAACCAATATACAATTTTTCTTTTTTAGCAGAGGAAAGAGGTTTTTTTTACAAAGATCTACAAAATAAAAGCATCCCAAAAATGGCCCTACATAGAATATTTTGTTGTTTTTTTAAGCCGAAAAGATCAAAAAGGAACATAAAGTGAAATAAAGAAAGGTAAATTAAGATGAAAGAGATAGAAATGTAGTTTATTTATTATGTTTAATATTTCCCTATTAATGTTTGGCTTTAATAACACTGCAGAAAAAAAAACAGATAAGAGGCCACTAAAACACTACTTTTTGTACCCAAAACACAGTGTGCAGGGTTTTTTCAGTATTTTTGAAGGGAAGGGGATTTTTTATACCCTTTCTACGTTACAAAACACGTGTCTCTAATAGGAGAAATTGAGAAATGTTACAAAATGCAACACAAAAAATGTAAGCATTCCTTCTCACTTGTTTCTTGCATTCTTCACCTTATAAAAAGCACCAGGAATTTCAGGACAGATTCTATCTGTGCATCTCCATGGTAACAGACAACAAACAACCCCTGTGTAGTCTGATCCTATAATCATATTCCATGAGAGATGAGCGGATGAGGCAAAACACGAATTTGATTGTTCGCACTTTTTTTCAGAACAAATTTGACGTGCAGAAGTTATTCTCCTCCAATTTAATATCTCTTATCGCTAGACTCCAGAGCCTAATAAACATAATATGAAGAAATTTAAAAAAAACTTTATATTCACTGATGAGAACCAGACATGATATGATGAGAAGAGGAGGGGCCAGAGATGTGAGTACGTATATTATTGTATATTATTTTCTTTACCTTATTAACCTTTAATGGCCTGCTAAAGTTCAGAAAAATGGCCGCCAGATGCCTCCACCTTGATAAATCAGCGCTCTTTTTTGTAAAATTCGTTCCGAATTCTACTCTATCCAAATTTATTTGCTCATCTGTATACTCCAACTCATCTTCCATCTGTTTTCTTTTACAGCAGTCTGTCACATCCAGTGCTCAGCGTAAATGAGTACACCCTTTGAAAAGTACAATTTTCATCAATATCTCACTGAATAGAAGAACAATTTCCAAAATGATTGACTGAGTTTCATAGAATATTTTTGACACCCATACCACGAAGGTAAGGTTAATAATATACATTTCACTAAAGAATCTTCATTTTCCTCAAATCAGTTGAAGTAAAAATGAGTGCACCCTGCTTCAAAAAACTACGACATTTAGTATTTTGTATGACCTCCATGATTTTTAACGACAGCACCAAATCTTCTAGACGTGTAATGAACAAGTTGGCGACATATTGCAACATCTATCTTTTATTCCATTCTTCAAGAACGATCCATTTTAGAGCCTGGATGCAGGATGAAGAGTGATGACAACTTGTTTCTTCAGAATTCTCCAGAGGTGTTCAGTTCTGTTCAGATCAGGAGACACTGGGCCACTGAATCACCTTCACCCTGTTCTTGTTTCAGAAATGCAACAAATATATGTTTTAGATCATTGACTTGTTGGAAAAAAGCTTGTCTATCAAGGGCACGGAGTGATGGTAGCATCTTCTCTTTCAATACAGAGCAGTACAGGCTAATTACGGCATGAAACCTTGTTTAAAGAAATCTGAGCACACAAATTTCCAAAAGTGCCTAAACCTTTGAATTAGCCCTCAATCAGGAACTGAAAGACACTTGGCTGGCTACCAAAAGCATTTACAAGCTACGATATGTTCAAAAGGGGGTGCTACTAGATATTAACCATGCAGAGTGCCCAAATTTTGCATAGGTCCATTTTCCTTAAAAATGTAAAAGATGAAATAAATAATATATATATATATATATATACAGTGGGGCAAAAAAGTATTTAGTCAGTCAGCAATAGTGCAAGTTCCACCACTTAAAAAGATGAGAGGCGTCTGTAATTTACATCATAGATAGACCTCAACTATGGGAGACAAACTGAGGAAAAAAAATCCAGAAAATCATTGTCTGTTTTTTTTTAACAATTTATTTGCATATTATGGTGGAAAATAAGTATTTGGTCAGAAACAAAATTTCATCTCAATACTTTGTAATATATCCTTTGTTGGCAATGACAGAGGTCAAACGTTTTCTGTAAGTCTTCACAAGGTTGCCACACACTGTTGTTGGTATGTTGGCCCATTCCTCCATGCAGATCTCCTCTAGAGCTGTGATATTTTGGCTTTTCGCTTGGCAACACGGACTTTCAACTCCCTCCAAAGGTTTTCTATAGGGTTGAGATCTGGAGACTGGCTAGGCCACTCCAGGACCTTGAAATACTTCTTACGAAGCCACTCCTTCGTTGCCCTGGCGGTGTGCTTTGGATCATTGTCATGTTGAAAGACCCAGCCACGTTTCATCTTCAATGCCCTTGCTGATGGAAGGAGGTTTGCACTCAAAATCTCACGATACATGGCCCCATTCATTCTTTCATGTACCCGGATCAGTCGTCCTGGCCCCTTTGCAGAGAAACAGCCCCAAAGCATGAGGTTTCCACCACCATGCTTTACAGTAGGTATGGTGTTTGATGGATGCAACTCAGTATTCTTTTTCCTCCAAACACGACAAGTTGTGTTTCTACCAAACAGTTCCAGTTTGGTTTCATCAGACCATAGGACATTCTCCCAAAACTCCTCTGGATCATCCAAATGCTCTCTAGCAAACTTCAGACGGGCCCGGACATGTACTGGCTTAAGCAGTGGGACACGTCTGGCACTGCAGGATCTGAGTCCATGGTGGCGTAGTGTGTTACTTATGGTAGGCCTTGTTACATTGGTCCCAGCTCTCTGCAGTTCATTCACTAGGTCCCCCCGCGTGGTTCTGGGATTTTTGCTCACCGTTCTTGTGATCATTCTGACCCCACGGGGTGGGATTTTGCGTGGAGCCCCAGATCGAGGGAGATTATCAGTGATCTTGTATGTCTTCCATTTTCTAATTATTGCTCCCACTGTTGATTTCTTCACTCCAAGCTGGTTGGCTATTGCAGATTCAGTCTTCCCAGCCTGGTGCAGGGCTACAATTTTGTTTCTGGTGTCCTTTGACAGCTCTTTGGTCTTCACCATAGTGGAGTTTGGAGTCAGACTGTTTGAGGGTGTGCACAGGTGTCTTTTTATACTGATAACAAGTTTAAACAGGTGCCATTACTACAGGTAATGAGTGGAGGAAAGAGGAGACTCTTAAAGAAGAAGTTACAGGTCTGTGAGAGCCAGAAATCTTGATTGTTTGTTTCTGACCAAATACTTATTTTCCACCATAATATGCAAATAAATTGTTAAAAAACCAGACAATGTGATTTTCTGATTTTTTTTTTCTCAGTTTGTCTCCCATAGTTGAGGTCTACCTATGATGTAAATTACAGACGCCTCTCATCTTTTTAAGTGGTGGAACTTGCACTATTGCTGACTGACTAAATACTTTTTTGCCCCACTGTATATATTATATATTATTATTATTTATTTATATACAGTATATATATATATATATACATATTTTTCTTTGCCTAAAATGCAAATGAAATGTGTCATCTTTAACTTTAGACCTTTTAGAGATCATTTCATCTTCAACTTGCTTAAGTGGTCACAATAATGGTAATTTTGACCAGAGGTACCCAAACTTTTACATGCCACTATATGTTAGAAAAATGAATTTAGGAAAATGTTTGATGCCTACAATGAAACATAAATATAGAGAACCTCAGCACTGACACAAATGAAATAGAATATTCTTGCTTGCAAAAAAAACCAGACAGATCAGATCCGGCCGCAAAGATAAGGAACAGATAGCATCCAAGGTTCCGATCTGTTAAAGGTCTTTGTCAAGGACATCTGTAAGTGTATTGGCCAGGTGCACGCGGGTAAATGGCATCAGTATGCAACTGGGTGTCATACCGCTGCTATTTACCCGAGCTCACTCAGCTGGCACGCTGACAGATGTTCTTGACAAAAACCTTTCACAGACCAAAATGTTGAATGCTATCTGTTCCTTATCATTGGTGCCAGATATGATAAAAATCTCAGTTTTTTTCATGAAAGAATAATCTATTTAATTTGTGTCGGTGCTGTTCCTCAAAGAACAACCACTTTTATAGCCGTGTGCCGGCTTCCTGTTATCTATGGTGGTGGCAGTGTCCTTATGTAGGGTTGTATAAGTTCTGTTGGTATCAGGGATTTACATTTCATTGGTGGTATCATGAATTCACAGATTTACTGCTCTGTATTGAAAGAGTGGATGCTACCATCACTCAGTTCCCTTGGTAGATGTGCACTTTTCCAACATGACAATGATCCAAAACACATACTATATCTATTGCATTTATGAAGAACAGCATGAAAGTGATTCAGTGGCCAAGTGTCTCCTAATCTGAACTCAACTGAACACCTATGGTTCATTTTGAATTGAAAATTTGTGATCACTCTCCATCTGGCAGCTAGGCTCTGAAAGAGGTCGTTATTGAAGAATGAAAAAAATAGATGTCGCAATATACTGCCAACTTGTTCATTATATGCCAAGAAGACTTGTGGCTGTCTTTAAAAATCATGGGGTCATTCAAAATACTAGATGTATTAGTTGTTTCATGTGAGGTCACGGTGTACTCATTTTTGCAACAACTAATTTGAGTCAAAAGTTATATTATTAAACTTACTTTCTGGCTATGGGTTAACAAAATGCTCTATGAACCTTGGTGTTGTCAAAATTTTGGATTTTTTTTTGCATTCTGTGAGATATTGATTAAAATCAAAGGGTGTGTACTAGGGATGAGCCAACGTGCTTGGTGATACTCAGATATCACTCGAGTACCTGGGTGCTCGGATTTTCTCATTACTTGGCAAGCATTAGCTGGTGCTTGATTTGAAGCTTGAAATCCAGCCTGGCATGTTTGGTGCCAATAAGCATGCTGGGATTTTCTGCAAGTCACAGTAATGCCATAGCCATTTTGATAGTGGCATTATTGTGATTGGCTGGCCGTGTGACATCATCAGGGGTTATAAAAAGACAAACGCCGCCAGACTCGGCACACTGATGCCATTGCATAGCTCTGTGACGGTAGTTATTGGAAGGAGTGAGTGCTGTTGCAAGAATGTGTGTGCACAGTTTAATGAATCAGAATCCTGTAGTGTTGATATTGGTGCTAAAGATGAACCTTCATGCTAACCACCCTCCTAAGGGCTAATCTTGTGCTTTGCTCTTTGTATCAGATACAATCTGCATTTAGCCTAATGAGGGAAAGAGAGAGTTGCAGGAGCAGGGAGCGTGGCTGAATATAGTCTCTGGGTAGGGATTAGGGCTTTGCAGTCCATTGCTGAATACATAGCTGCGGCAGTTGACAACATTTTCATTTTTGGGGTGAAAAAACTTGACTATGTTGTCATCCTTAGGGTGTTAGGTGCTTTGTGGAACATTTCTGTATTATATAATTAAATTACTCATCCATATACTATTACGTGCTTTGTGGTACATTTCAGTGTAATATAAAGGTACCGTCACATTAAGCGACGCTGCAGCGATATAGACAACGATGCCGATCGCTGCAGTGTCGCTGTTTCGTCGTTGTGTGGTCACTGGAGAGCTGTCACATAGACAGCTCTCCAGCGACCAACGATGCCGAAGTCCCCTGGTAACCAGGGTAAACATCGGGTTACTAAGCGCAGGGCCGCGCTTAGTAACCCGATGTTTACCCTGGTTACCATTGTAAATGTAAAAAAAAAAAAACAGTACATACTAGTGAAGACATCGCTGAATCGGCATCACACACGCCGATTCAGCGATGTCAGCGGGTGATCCAGCGCCAAAATAAGGTGCTGGCCTTCTAGCTCCGACCAGCGATCTCACAGCAGGATCCTGATCGCTGCTGCAGGTCAAACACAACGATATCGCTATCCAGGACGCTGCAACGTCACGGATCACTATCGTTATCGTTCTAAAGGCGCTCAGTGTGAATGTACCTTAACACTCAAAAAAAGTGTTGAAAAATTTGAGTGGATTCAATTAGTCATCCATACAGTATCACATGCTTTCTGAGACATTTTGGTAGTATAAAAGACTCCAAAAAAAGCATTGAAAAATATTTCTTGATTCAACTAGTCATCCATATAGTATTTGGTGCTTTCTGTTACATTTCAGTGGTATATGTTGTGAATTCTGCTCTTGGGTTCCCTCCAGTGGTTGTTGGTGGGAATGCGGTTGTCTCTGACTCACAGTCCTGGCCAGGTGTATCGGATAATTACAATTCTGACTGGGATATTTAGGTGTGCAGGATCCTTTAGCCCTTGCCAGTTGTCAATGTTTCTCTGGAAGTGTTGGATATCTGCCTGGCCTCTCCTGCTTATCTGCCAGTTCAGCAAAGATAAGTGTCTGTTTCTTTTCCTGTGGCACACATACAGATTAGACTGTGTTTGTGTTTTCTCAGTCTGGTTGGTTTCACTGGAGTTGCAGATATACGCTCCTACATCTTTAGTTAGATGTAGGAAGTTTTTTGTATATTCTGCTGTGGATTTTTTGAATGGTTTTAATACTGACCGCACAGAACTCTGTCCTATCCTGTCCTATCTAGCTAGAGTGGCCTCCTGGGCTAAATCCTGTTTTTTCTGCCTGTGTATGTTTTTTCCTCTCCGACTCACCGCCAATATTTGTGGGGGGCTGTCTATCCTTTGGGGATTTTCTCTAAGGCAAGACCGTATTCCGATTTCCATCTTTAGGGGTATTTAGTCCTCCAGCTGTGACGAGGTGTCTAGGTGTGTTAGGTACACTCCACGGCTACTTCTAGTTGCGATGTTAAGTTCAGGTTTGCGGTCAGTATAGTGGCCACTTTCTCCAGTGAAAGTTCTCATGCAGCTCCAAGGTCACCGGATCATAACAGGTATATAAGACTTCAAAAGTGTGTTGAAAAATGTTTCTTGATTCACTTAGTCAGCCATACAGTACACTCCCTGACAGAATTTATGTAGCTTTGTAGCTTATCCATGTTATGTCAATAAAAGCTTATAAGTTATACGTTATAACCTGACGTTAAATTCATCCATTGATTGTATAAATTATTCTTTTGAAAGCTGAAACCCTCTGAAATGTGGTTTAGGTTAAGAAAATAAATTGGCATCAATGCAGAAATATTGATTAGTTAATGGACACAGAATGGTCAGATTTTGGCAAAACAAAAGTTTTCTTTGGAATGTAAAACTCCAAAAAAGCATTTAAAAATTTGTCTAGAATCAATTAGTCATCCATGTAGTATTAGTTGCTTTCTGTGACATTTCGGTAGTATGAATTCAAAAAAGTGTAAAAAAAGTGTTGAAAAATTTGTCTGGATTAAATTAGTCATCCATACAGTGTTAGATGCTTTCTACTACATATTGATGGTATATAAAACTTCAAACAAGTTTTGAAAAATTTGCCTGGATTCAAATAGCCATCCAATCAGTATTAGGTGCTTTCTGTAAAATTTTTGTAGTTTATGACAATTAAAAAAGTTGAAAAATAGTTATGGATTCAATAAGTCATCCATAAACTATTAAGAGCTTTCTGTTAAAATTTGGTGGTATCTATGAGACCCAAAATACGTTTAAAAAACTGTCTGGATTAAATTAGTCATCCGTAAGTATTAGGTGCTTTGTGACATTTTAGGTGCTATATAACACTATAAAAAAGCAGTGAAAAATTAGTCTGGATTCAGTTAGACATCCATACTGTATATGGTGCTTTCTGTTGCATTTTGTTGGTATATAAGACTCCAAAAGTGTTGAAAAATTTGTCTGGATTCACTTAGTCATCCATAAGTCATCCTGATACTAGTTTTGCTGTGGTTGACTCCTGGACTTTTCTGATTGCTGAAGACTTTCAATACTTACCACACCAATATCTTCGTCTACAACACTCAGTGGCAATCTAAGGACTGATCAATATAAACCCAATTATATATATTTTGGACTTGTGCCACTGATGAGGAAGTGCAGGCATTTAAACAGTATTCATATATGATTTCTGCTGCCAAACAGGTTAAATAGACACATGCAGAGATATTATATCATTGCCTTATAACAGTGCCTATCAAAACCTGGCAGATCACATCTGGCTGCATTTTATACATTAACTAATGTGGATTTGTTTTTCACACTTACTTGAAACCATTTAATATTGGTATATACAGCTGTACTCAAAAGTTTACATAGCTAGACAGAATGTTTGTTTCCTGGCCTTTTTTCAGAGAATATGAATGATAACACCAAAACTTTTTCTCCACTCATAGTTAGTGATACGGTGAAGCGATTTATTGCCAACCTACTGTGTTTTCTCTTTTTAAATCATTATGGCAACTCAAGACATCCAAATTACCCTGATCAAAAGTTAACATACCCTGAAGATTTTGGCCTGATAACATGCACAGAAGTTGACACAAATGGGTTTGAATGGCTACTAAAGGTAACATCCTCACCTGTGACCTGTTTGCTTGTAATCAGCATGTGTGCATAAAACTGAGTGAGTTTGTGGGATCCAGACTGACTCTTGCATCTTTCAGCCAGCCACTGATGTTTCTGGATTGTGAGTCATGGGGAAAGCAAAAGAATTGTCAATGAATCTATGGTAAAAGGTAGTTGAACTGTTTAAAACAGGAAAGGGATACAAAAATGTATCCAAGTAATTGATAATGCCAGTCAGCAGCTTTCAAACTGTGATTATAAAACCGCCTTGTACCAGAACATGTCCAGGAGTATCACCTGTATCCTAACCAATGTGGTTACTAGGTTCATCCACTTAACTGCCCCAGGCAGTCCGCTTCCACACTGCGATCATCATGGGTGAGGATCAATCTTTGGCTAACATTTCTGACTAGTTGTTCTTAAAGATATATACACACCTTATTATATGGCTTATTAGCCATAAGAACTTGATTCCCCTGGTCATACTTCAGGTGGTGGCTCGGACCCTTTACCTGTGTCCTTCTTGCTTCAGATATCCATTTGATGTTCATGTGTGTCTATTTTTACTCTTGTTATTTTTACTCTATCATGTGATATTGACATTTAATTAATGTAATGTTGCATTCAATTTTGAAGATAGTAGTCTTGGCTCCAAATTTTTTGAATTTTGAATATATCAACTAGTGATGAGCGAAAATGCTTGGTGATACTCAGATAGCACTCAGAGTGCTCGATTGTACTTGTTATTTGGTGAGCATTGAGTATTGCTCAATGCAAAACTCTAATCCCCGCCCTGCATCTTTGGCGCCTGTTACACGGCCAATACGCATTCAGGGATTCCCTGCACGTCAATGTAATTCCATAGTCATCTTGGTTGTGGCATTACTGTGGTTAGCTGGCTGTGTTACATCATCAGGAGTTATAAAAAAAACTCGGCACATTAACACCATTGACCAGCTATGTGCACTTGGTATTGGAGAGAGACAGTGCTTGTTTAGGCCTGTGTGTGCACAGTATAACAAATTAGAGTCCTGTAGTGTTAATACTGGTACTGAAGCTGAACAAGCATCCTAACAGCCCTTCTAAGGGCTAATGTGTGCTTTGTAGTTTGTATCACATACATTCTGCATTGAGTTTAGGGAAGGAGAGAGATTTGCAGAGCAGGTACAGTGGCAGAATACTGTCTGTAGACAGGGATTAGGGCTGTGCAGTCCCTTGCAAAATATAGAGCTGCAGATTTTTGTTTTCTTTTTTGTGTGAAAGAATTGAATATATTGTGTGATCCATCGAGTATTACATGCTTTGTGGTACATTCTTGTGTTATATGACACTCCCAAAAAGTTTTGACATTTTTTTATGGATTAAATTTCTTACCCATAGAGTATTCTGTGGCCAGGGGTACATTACTGTGATATCTAACACTCCAAAAAAGCGTTAAAAAATTTTGCTCGGTTAAATCTTGCTTCTGTGCCTACTTAAACAGTTGCTGCTGACAAACATTAAGCTTTACTTGCAGACCAGTTGGAGATGGATAAAGACTTGAGACAGGAAGATATTTCCCAACCACATCTCATCTCATCTCATCTGCTCAGCGCAGATTTAGTAACAATGAGGATGTGGATGCTGACAAAGAGCAAGAGGAACAGGACATGGCTGTTAGAACAAAAGAGGTTAGTACCCACAAAAGCTTTGTCTCTCCTACGTGGAGGAGCCGAGGTGGGAAATGATGAAGAAGAGATAAAGGAGGAGGAGATAATAATAATAATAATAATTTTATTTTCTATAGTCCAACAAATATTCCACAGCACTTTACAATTAAGCAGGGACATATACAGACAATATTATGGAGGATAAGTCTTAGGTCAGTTTCAGAATAGTGTGAACCTGTAGGGCAATAGACAGAGATGAGAGACGAGATATAAGTGGTGCAGAACTGTGGAGGTGTTTGTCGACAAGAGATGTGAGTTTATATTGTATTCTGTATTGAATGGGTAACCAGTGTAATGACTGGCACAAGGTGGAGGCTTCGGTGAAGCAGCTGGACAGAAATACGACCCTGGCTGCTGAATTCAGGATGGATTGAAGAAGAGTGTTTAGGAAG
The DNA here is from genome assembly GCF_032444005.1 of Ranitomeya imitator. Lineage (NCBI taxonomy): Eukaryota > Metazoa > Chordata > Amphibia > Anura > Dendrobatidae > Ranitomeya > Ranitomeya imitator. The sequence goes on from NC_091286.1 coordinate 641,148,023, forward strand.
AGGAAGGGAGATGGAGAGTAGTCATCATGGCGAAGACAGGGAAGTGTTGGCTGTAGGGACTTTGGCACATTTGGCCCAATTTATGTATATGCCTTTCCCGTGACCCTCTTACATTCAACTTGGCCAAAAAAGAGTACTGGTTGTTCACCCTGCTAGACACATGCAACAAGTAGAGCTTTGCATCTTTTCTTCCTGAGGCAGGGAGGTCTTCTGAAATGGTGCTATATCAGAAGGCCATTATGGAAAATATGTTGAAAAAATTCCCATTAGACAACTCTAGCAGTAGGAGGAAAGCTTCCTTGGCCAACGAAGGATGAGAGGTGAGGAAGACACAGCAGAGACAAGGATACACTGTCAAAGGTCTGGGGTAATTTCATGACAACCTCCCAGCATTTATTCCCTGATGACAAGGCATTTTTAACAAGGAGGGAAATGTTTTTAAACATGGTCAAGCAATATCTGGCCGACAAAACCAGCATACTCCCTAATTCCTATGTGTCTTTCAGCTTTTGGGTCTCAAAGCTGGACACTTGGCATGAGTTTTCCCTCTATGCATTGGATGTGATGTGCTGCCCTGCTGCTAGAGTCTAGTCTGAGTGGGTGTTTAGTGCCATCGGGGGGTGGTCATAACCGACAGGTGCTTTTGACTGTCAAAAGAAAGTGCTGACAGGTTCTCTCTGATGACAATGAACAAGGCCTGGATTAGACCTGACTTTTCAACACCACCAGATAACTGCAGCACAAAAATTGTTTTTAATGTTCAATATTGGAATGAGGCCCACCAGTTGTTGCCTTCTAAGGTCTATGGATGATTGGATGACCTTACTTAGAATCTTTCCTGGCTTTGCATGCATTATGAGTGAAGAAGTACCACAACTACTCTTTCTTAATTTTTTAAGAGACACTCCAGTTGGTGCCTTTAAGGCTAGGTTCACATTGCGTCAAGAACATAGCGTTAAACAGATCCGTTAAACGCATGTACAGAAAAGGAGCCAATTTGTCTTAAAATCGGCGTCACATTAACGCTTGCGTTAACGCATGTGACCGCGTTTTTCTCATTTGGATGTCCGTTCGCGAAGTATCCGTTTGTCTGCGTTTGTCACTGTCAATAAAGTTGTTCTTTTTTTCTCCTATTGTCAGCGTCGGGTGTGGGTGCATATACACTCTCCATTTTGAAAGCATTGAGTGAACTTCTACTAGCAAGATGTTTGTGTCTGAGCTCGTTAGATTTCGCTTGATGCGGTTGTGACTTCGTCAGAGAAAGTGTAGTTCGCAAAGGAGATATTGGATCCACGAAGTGAATTTCTTGCGGAATACATATGGTGCCTTTCACACCCTGTATGTTCAGCTTCGGGATCATCCCTTCAAATTCCAACGCTATCTACGGATGTCCATTGAGACCTTTGATGTTCTGCTCTCACATGTGAAGGATGAGATACATCATCATCGCAGCACTTTCCGTGAAAGCATCTGTGCGGAGCAACGTTTAGTAGTGACTGTGAGGTAATTATACATTTTTTTTATCATTCTATTGACAAAGACTAGATCTCGGTATTGTGGGGCATAATGTTCATTTAGCAATTGTATATTCTATTGTAACTAGCCTTTTAGTTGACCTTTAAAATCCTAAACAATTTTTTTTTCTATTTGAATGCCGACAGATATCTGGCTACCGGAGAATCTTTTGCGTCACTGCATTATCAATTTAGACTTGGGAAGTCAACAATTTGCCAACTGGTTCGGGAAACTTGTGATGCCATTTGGAACAACTTGCAACCACTTGTGCTACCAACACCGACATCAGAAATGTGGCTAGCGATTTCTCAACAGTTTGAGGATGTGGCTAATTTCCCCAATTGTATTGGTGCCATGGACGGCAAGCACATTCGGATTCAGAAACCAGCGCATAGTGGGTCACTATACTGCAACTATAAAAAATACTTTTCTATAGTATTGATGGCGATTGCGGATGCCAGGTACCGTTTTGTTGCTGTGGATATTGGTGTGTATGGCCGGACTAACGATTCTAGAGTCTTCAGAGACTCCAACATGGGGAGATGTTTGTACAGCAACAATTTTAACATACCCTCATCACGACCTCTACCGGGGACCGAAGACCCAAGTTTGCCCTATGTTTTACTTGGTGATGAGGCGTTCCAACTCAGACAAAATCTCCTCAAGCCGTACTCAAGCCGTAGTCTAAACTCCACCAGGCGCATTTTTAATTATAGCTTGAACTGGGCAAAACGTTATCTGGAGTGTGCCTTTGGGATTTTGACATTAAAATGGCAGATTTTACTAACATGCATGCAACTGCAACCTGAAAATGTGGACCGTGTAGTGAAGGCATGCATCTGTCTGCACAATTTTGTTGCCAGACATGAACCCAGGTGGTTGACCCCGATGAATGTGAGTCGAACCTCATTAGCATTGAATCGACTGCTGTTCGGTCTACAGCTCAAATAATGAGGATTCGCGATCAATTTGCACATTACTTCACGCATGAAGGCCATGTTCCATGGCAAGACAGATACGTGTGAAAATAATTTAAAGTCTGAAGTTGTATCCTGATGTTTTGCTGAAATGTGTGGGGCTTTTTTTGTTTGTTTTATTTCCCACAACCTTATGTCATGTAAAAAGTTACTTTCATGTTATTATGTTGTGTTAAAAGTTAGTCATACAAGAATCTTAAATTTTAAACAGTTTACTAAATGTTTAGGAATTTTTGCGAACAAACTGTTGCTAGACATGTTTAACATATGATATCCCATAGGGATGAAAAAAAAAAACGAAATTGGGTGATAAAAAAAAAATTAACCAACAAAACTTGAAACGCAGTAATTGCACCTGGCTGGGGACAGTGAACAGTACTATAGACTTTGGTACTGCACGGGAGTATTGTCTGCCCAACTGTATGATGGACTGCTACATGCTCTACTGCTCTACTGCTCTATATTGAGGGTTGTAGGCCGGCATGTCCATTCTTATTTGTTCCCGATGGAGTGGGTTCCTGGGGGCCCACAAATTCCTCAAGAAGGTCATTCAGTCTTTGCCTAAACATAAGGTTTCTATGTGCCGGGATATTTTGAGTCACAGGCACATAGGACAAAAAAAGTAGCTTCCACTCATTAGCAGAATATACAGACTCCCGGCCTTGCAAGTCGGTAATTTCCCGCCTCAGGTCTTTGAGTTCACTGCAACACATGTCCTCTACCCGTTGGAGTCCATCGACGATAATGGCATCAGCTTCATCTTTTTGTGATGCTCGCTTGCGTCCACGCTGTGATTGCAACCGGCCTCTCACACCAGAAGCAACAGTGCTTCGCTCCACAGATCGTGGCTCGCTGATGCCAGACACATCTTCAGGTTGGGTTGGTTCCAGTGGAGATGGCTCCAGTTCCTCTGCCTGTCTAGGCGCAGTGGTACTGCATATCGTGCTGTAAACCCCCCCTCCAAAAAAAAATAAATTTTTTTCATTTAAACTATTTTGTCTCGCACACAGACCTATTTGTACTTACGAGCGCTGAGACAATGTTTTTTGCAGAAAGAGCAATTGCTCGTAATGCACATACTGGGTCACCCGTTTGCCACCTGATCCGCTTGGTGCATTTTGACTGTTGCGGTAGTCACGGACAAAGCGATCCCTTATCGATTTCCAACGGGTATGGACAGCATCGGCTTTAAATTTTAAAAAAAGTAAAAAAATATATATATAAATAGTAGATAGATAGTTCATGGATATATTGATATTTGAAAAATTGTGGATAGATAGTTAGTTAAGATAGTTGATATATAGATAGTAGATAGATAGTTGATAGATAGTAGTTATTAGATAGATGATAGAGAAATAGTTTAGAAATAGTGTAATAATAATAATAATTTTTATTTATATAGCGCCAACATATTCCGCAGCGCTTTACAAATTATAGAGGGGACTTCTACAGACAACAGACATTACACCATAACAGAAATACAGTTCAAAACAGATACCAGGAGGAGTGAGGGCCCTGCTGCTCGCAAGCTTACAGACTATGAGGAAAAGGGGAGACACGAGAGGTGGATGGTAACAATTGCTTTAGTTATTCAGACTGGCCATAGTGTAAGGCTCGGGTGTTCATGTAAAGCTGCATGAACCAGTTAACTGCCTAAGTATGTAGCAGTACAGACACAGAGGGCTAATAACTGCATAAAGTGAATGAGAACATGATGCGAGGAACCTGATTGTTTTTTTTTATATAAATAAGCCACACAGGGATCGTTAGGTTAATGCATTGAGGCGGTAGGCCAGTCTGAACAAATGAGTTTTTAGGGTACGCTTTAAACTGTCGGGATTGGGGATTAATCGTATTAACCTAGGTAGTGCATTCCAAAGAATTGGCGCAGCACGTGTAAAGTCTTGGAGACGGGAGTGGGATGTTCTGATTATTGAGGATGCTAACCTGAGGTCATTAGCGGAGCGGAGGGCACGGGTAGGGTGGTAGACTGAGACAAGAGAGGAGATGTAGGGTGGAGCTGAGCCATGGAGTGCTTTGTGGATGAGGGTAGTAGTTTTGTACTGGATTCTGGAGTGGATGGGTAGCCAGTGTAATGACTGGCACAAGGTAGAGGCATCGGTGTAACGGTTGGTGAGGAATATGATCCTGGCAGCAGCATTCAGGACAGATTGCAGAGGGTAGAGTTTGGTAAGAGGGAGGCCGATTAGTAGAGAGTTGCAATAGTCCAGACGAGAATGAATAAGTGAAACAGTAATAGTTTTTGCAGAGTCAAAAGTAAGAAAAGGGCGAATTCTAGAAATGTTTTTGAGATGCAGGTAAGAAGAGTGAGCCAGTGATCGGATGTGGGGGTTGAATGAAAGGTCAGAATCAAGGATGACCCCAAGGCAGCGGGCATGTTGCTTTGGAGTAATGGTGGACCCGCACACGGAGATGGCAATGTCAGGCAAAGGTAAGTTAATAGAGGGAGAAAACACGAGGAGTTCAGTTTTTGACAGGTTCAGTTTCAGATAGAGGGAGGACATGATGTTAGAGACAGCGGTAAGACAATCACTGGTGTTTTCTAAAAAGGTCGGCGTGATAACAGGAGAAGAAGTGTATAATTGGGTGTCGTCAGCATAGAGATGGTACTGGAAACCAAATCTACTGATTGTTTGTCCAATAGGGGCAGTATACAACGAGAAGAGGAGGGGGCCTAGGACTGATCCTTGAGGAACCCCAACAGTAAGGGGAAGGTGAGAGGAGAAGGAACCAGCAAAACATACAGTGAAGGATCGGTCAGAGAGATAGGAGGAGAACCAGGAGGGAACAGTGTCCTTGAGGCCGATGGAGCGGAGCATAGTGAGGAGGAGCTGATGATCCACAGTATCGAATGCTGCAGAGAGATCCAAGAGAATTAGCATGGAGTAGTGACTAGGGTTGAGCGACCTTGACCTTTTTAGAGTCGAGTCGTGTTTCGCGAAACCCGACTATCTTAGAAGTCGAGTCGAGTGGAATCGGCCGATTATGGCGAAAAGTCGGGTATCGCCCGAAACACGAAACCCAATGCAAGTCAATGGGGGAGCATAGTCGGCAGTGAGTGGAGGCCAGGAAAACACCTACACTGCCCATTTTAATGGCAAAAACATCCATTCTTGTTACAGAAGCTTGTCAATCGTAATTTAGCTTATAATAATTGGAAGGCATTTTAAATTGGGGGTCATTTGGCTAAAGTTGTGGGGGGTAGGGCTGGTTCAAGTAATTAGTGGGCCCAGTAAATCTGGACCACGTCACGGCAGTGGAGCAGGGAGAGGTAAGTATTTCAACTTTGCAAGTGCTGTGATCCTGAGCAAGCAGGGGGGGGGGGCACTCGTTGGCATTGGCACTGGCACAGGGCCCCTCAAAGTACAGCGGTGTTTTTGCACGGCGGGGGCGCCTCCCACCGGCAGCAACACTTTTGCATACTATGAGAGGCCCTGTGCCAGTGACATCGCCAACTAGTATTCCTCCCCCCACCTGATGAAGGAACCTGCACTTTCATCTGCACCTTCCTCTTTGTCCCCGTGTAAGGTGGTATGGTATGCGGGAAGAGGAACCTGACTTTCAGCAGGGTCACAATCTTGCTGTGTAGCGTGCACGGGGAATTTTGCGTTATGGGTCAATGTACCAGCAGACTCATCTATCACTGGCTGGGCAATGGGCAGGATGAGGAGGAAACACAGATATAGGCCCAAAGAATAAAGTTGGCTAAATGCAGTTCAAAATTGGTAACAGGACTAACCAGGGGGCATTGCAGTGGAGGACAACTGGAATGAGAGGCTGACACAGAGAGTAGGCCCAAATCAGTAAGTAGTCGAAATGCAGTTCAAAATTGGCAACCGTAGTAAACAGACGGCACAGCTTTGTTCAGTGGAGGAGAACAGCAAGGAGTGGCAGACACCGATAGTAGGCCCCAACCCAACTAGTAGGCCAAATGCAGTCTAACATTAACAACTACTTAACGAGAGCCTGAAAATGGAATTTCAGGACAGGAAACCAGGAGAACAGCAAGGAGTGGCAGACACCGATAGTAGGCCCCAAACCAACTAGTATGCCAAATGCAGTTGTTCCATTTAACCACAATTTAATGAGAGCCTGAAGATAGAAGTTCAGGAAAGGCAACCTGGAGAACACCTTGGAGTGTAACACACCATCTCTCTACACCCCATACCCAATTTGTAGGCCTAATGCAGCGTAGTTTCCAACAACTACTAAACGAGAGCCGGAAGATCGAAGCTCAGGAAAGGCAACCTGGAGAACACCTTGGAGTGGAACACACCATCTCTCTACACCCCATACCCAATTTGTAGGCCTAATGCAGTGTAGTTTCCAACAACTACTAAACGAGAGCATGAAGATCGAAGCATTGGCGAGGAAACCTGGGGAACACCTTGGAGTGGAACACACCATCTCTCTACACCCCATATCCAATTTGTAGGCCTAATGCAGCGTAGTTTCCAACAACTACTAAACGAGAGCCGGAAGATCGAAGCTCAGGAAAGGCAACCTGGAGAACACCTTGGAGTGGAACACACCATCTCTCTACACCCCATACCCAATTTGTAGGCCTAATGCAGTGTAGTTTCCAAGAACTACTAAACGAGAGCCGGAAGATCGAAGCTCAGGAAAGGCAACCTGGAGAACACCTTGGAGTGGAACACACCATCTCTCTACACCCCATACCCAATTTGTAGGCCTAATGCAGTGTAGTTTCCAAGAACTACTAAACGAAAGCCGGAAGATCGAAGCTCAGGAAAGGCAACCTGGAGAACACCTTGGAGTGGAACACACCATCTCTCTACACCCCATACCCAATTTGTAGGTCTAATGCAGCGTAGTTTCCAACAACTACTAAACGAGAGCATGAAGATCGAAGCAATGGAGAGGAAACCTGGGGAACACCTTGGAGTGGAACACACCATCTCTCTACACCCCATACTCAATTTGTAGGCCTAATGCAGTATAGTTTTCTACAACTACTAAACGAGAGCCGGAAGATCGAAGCTCAGGAAAGGCAACCTGGAGAACACCTTGGAGTGGAACACACAATCTCTCTACACCCCATACCCAATTTGTAGGCCTAATGCAGTGTAGTTTCCAAGAACTACTAAACGAAAGCCGGAAGATCGAAGCTCAGGAAAGGCAACCTGGAGAACACCTTGGAGTGGAACACACCATCTCTCTACACCCCATACCCAATTTGTAGGTCTAATGCAGCGTAGTTTCCAACAACTACTAAACGAGAGCATGAAGATCGAAGCAATGGAGAGGAAACCTGGGGAACACCTTGGAGTGGAACACACCATCTCTCTACACCCCATACTCAATTTGTAGGCCTAATGCAGTATAGTTTTCTACAACTACTAAACGAGAGCCGGAAGATCGAAGCTCAGGAAAGGCAACCTGGAGAACACCTTGGAGTGGAACACACCATCTCTCTACACCCCATACCCAATTTGTAGGCCTAATGCAGCGTAGTTTCAAACAACTACTAAACGAGAGCATGAAGATCGAAGCAATGGAGAGGAAACCTGGGGAACACCTTGGAGTGGAACACACCATCTCTCTACACCCCATACCCAATTTGTAGGCCTAATGCAGTGTAGTTTTCTACAACTACTAAACGAGAGTCGGAAGACCGAAGCAATGTGGACGAAACCTGGGGAACACCTTGGAGTGGAACACACCATCTCTCTACACCCCATACCCAATTTGTAGGCCTAATGCAGCGTAGTTTCCAACAACTACTAAACGAGAGCCGGAAGATCGAAGCTCAGGAAAGGCAACCTGGAGAACACCTTGGAGTGGAACACACCATCTCTCTACACCCCATACCCAATTTGTAGGCCTAATGCAGTGTAGTTTCCAAGAACTACTAAACGAGAGCCGGAAGATCGAAGCTCAGGAAAGGCAACCTGGAGAACAACTTGGAGTGGAACACACCATCTCTCTACACCCCATACCCAATTTGTAGGCCTAATGCAGCGTAGTTTCAAACAACTACTAAACGAGAGCATGAAGATCGAAGCAATGGAGAGGAAACCTGGGGAACACCTTGGAGTGGAACACACCATCTCTCTACACCCCATACCCAATTTGTAGGCCTAATGCAGCGTAGTTTCAAACAACTACTAAACGAGAGCATGAAGATCGAAGCAATGGAGAGGAAACCTGGGGAACACCTTGGAGTGGAACACACCATCTCTCTACACCCCATACCCAATTTGTAGGCCTAATGCAGTGTAGTTTTCTACAACTACTAAACGAGAGTCGGAAGACCGAAACAATGTGGACGAAACCTGGGGAACACCTTGGAGTGGAACACACCATCTCTCTACACCCCATACCCAATTTGTAGGCCTAATGCAGCGTAGTTTCCAACAACTACTAAACGAGAGCCGGAAGATCGAAGCTCAGGAAAGGCAACCTGGAGAACACCTTGGAGTGGAACACACCATCTCTCTACACCCCATACCCAATTTGTAGGCCTAATGCAGTGTAGTTTCCAAGAACTACTAAACGAGAGCCGGAAGATCGAAGCTCAGGAAAGGCAACCTGGGGAACACCTTGGAGTGGAACACACCATCTCTCTACACCACATACCCAATTTGTAGGCCTAATGCAGCGTAGTTTCCAACAACTACTAAACGAGAGCATGAAGATCGAAGCAATGGAGAGGAAACCTGGGGAACACCTTGGAGTGGAACACACCATCCCTCTACACCCCATACCCAATTTGTAGGCCTAATGCAGTGTAGTTTCCAAGAACTACTAAACGAGAGCCGGAAGATCGAAGCTCAGGAAAGGCAACCTGGGGAACACCTTGGAGTGGAACACACCATCTCTCTACACCCCATACCCAATTTGTAGGCCTAATGCAGCGTAGTTTCCAACAACTACTAAACGAGAGCCGGAAGATCGAAGCTCAGGAAAGGCAACCTGGAGAACACATTGGAGTGGAACACACCATCTCTCTACACCCCATACCCAATTTGTAGGCCTAATGCAGCGTAGTTTCCAACAACTACTAAACGAGAGCATGAAGATCGAAGCAATGGAGAGGAAACCTGGGGAACACCTTGGAGTGGAACACACCATCTCTCTACACCCCATACCCAATTTGTAGGCCTAATGCAGTGTAGTTTCCAAGAACTACTAAACGAGAGCCGGAAGATCGAAGCTCAGGAAAGGCAACCTGGAGAACACCTTGGAGTGGAACACACCATCTCTCTACACCCCATACCCAATTTGTAGGCCTAATGCAGTGTAGTTTCCAACAACTACTAAACGAGAGCCGGAAGATCGAAGCTCAGGAAAGGCAACCTGGAGAACACCTTGGAGTGGAACACACCATCTCTCTACACCCCATACCCAATTTGTAGGCCTAATGCAGTGTAGTTTCCAACAACTACTAAACGAGAGCCGGAAGATCGAAGCTCAGGAAAGGCAACCTGGAGAACACCTTGGAGTGGAACACACCATCTCTCTACACCCCATACCCAATTTGTAGGCCTAATGCAGTGTAGTTTCCAACAACTACTAAACGAGAGCATGAAGATCGAAGCAATGGAGAGGAAACCTGGGGAACACCTTGGAGTGGAACACACCATCTCTCTACACCCCATACCCAATTTGTAGGCCTAATGCAGTGTAGTTTCCAACAACTACTAAACGAGAGCATTAAGATTGAAGCAATGGCGAGGAAACCTGGGGCATACCTTGGGGAGGCAGACACCGTTAGTAGGCCCTACCAAAGTTGTACCCCCAATGCAGTTTTAAAATTCCTAGAGGCTGAAAACAAGACTATTGACGCTCAGCTTTTTTCAAAGGAACACAGCTGAATTGAGTGGCGCAGACAGACACAGGTAGTAGGACTTAACCCAAAAATGTGGCTCACTGCAGCTTAAAAAAGTTACAGGGGCACACAAGCAGCAGTGCTCTGGGCAGTGGAGGACAATTTCAATAGTGGACCGCAGATAGACTTTGTACGCCTACTATTAAAAAAAGGATGCTCTATGCAATTAAAAATAGGTTCCAGGGGTCCACGGGCAGCAGTGGTGTGGTCAGTGGATGAGTATTGGAAGGAGGGACCGCAGACAGGCGTAGTAGGCCTAACATAACAAAATTAGGCTGTAAACACTGTAAAATTGGTTCCAGGGGTACACGGGCAGCAGTGGTGTGGTCAGCGGAGGAAAATTGGAATTAGGGACTGCAGACAGACTTTGTAGGCTGTCCCCTGTGGACCATGCATCCAACACATTAACCCAGTGCACCGTAATGGACACGTAACTTTTTGTGGACATGCCTACTGGTCCATGCGTCTCGTGTCAGGTGCACCTTTCTACTGTTTGATTGACTGAGTGCTATGACAATGCAGACTTTTTCATGCCGGTGGAGGGCTGGGATGGCTTTTCTCGCAAAAGAAATGTCGACTGGGTAGCTTGAACCGTTGCACAGCGTAGTTCATCTGGGCTTTCTAAATATAAAACAGAAAAAAAGGAGGCTACATGCACTTTCAGCTGGGTTCCAGGGGTACACGGCCAGCATTGGTCTGGTCAGTGGAGAACTATTGGAAGGAAGGACCGCAGACACGCTTCGAAGGCCTAACATAATAACAGATGGCTGTAGGCAATTTAAAATTGGTTCCGTGGGTACACGGGCAGCAGTGGTGTGGTCAGTGGAGGCCTAGTGGAAGGAGTGACCGCAAACAGGCATCGAAGGCCTAACATAATAACACATTGCTGTTGGCAATTTTAAATTGGTTCCAGGGGAACACGGGCAGCAGTGGCCTGGTCAGTGTAGTAGTAGTAGAAAGAACGGACCGCAGACAGGCATCGAAGGCCTAAAATAAAAAAATTGGGCTGGCTGTAGGCAATTTTAAATTGGTTCCAGGGGTACACGGGCAGCAGTGGTGTGGTCAGTGGAGGCCTAGTGGAAGGAGTGACCGCAGACAGGCATCGAAGGCCTAACATAATAACACATTGCTGTTGGCAATTTTAAATTGGTTCCAGGGGAACACGGGCAGCAGTGGCCTGGTCAGTGTAGTAGTAGTAGAAAGAACGGACCGCAGACAGGCATCGAAGGCCTAAAATAAAAAAATTGGGCTGGCTGTAGGCAATTTTAAATTGGTTCCGTGGGTACACGGGCAGCAGTGGTGTGGTCAGTGGAGGCCTAGTGGAAGGAGGGACCGCAGACAGGCTTCGAAGGCCTAACATAAAAAAATAGGGCTGTTGGCAATTTAAAATTGGTTCCAGGGGTACACGGGCAGCAGTGGTCTGGTCAGTGTAGTAGTAGTAGAAAGAAGGGACTGCAGACAGGCTTCGAAGGCCTAACATAACAAAATTGGGCTGTTGGCAATTTAAAATTGGTTCCAGGGGTACACGGGCAGCAGTACAATGGTCAGTGGAGGCCTAGTGGAAGGAGGGACCGCAGACAGGCTTCGAAGGCCTAACATAACAAAAATATCAATACAATGGTATTGTCAGTGCCAGGCATTGAAGGATGTCAGCGCATAGACTAAACATTGGTGGAGCTGTGAGAGATAATTTTGCAAGTGGTAGAGCACTGTTTGAGCTGGGGGGGAACTGTCTTGTGGCCGGCGGTACAGGCCCAGGGCCCCTCATATTACAACGGTGTGTCTGACGTTGGGTGCGCACCACCACCGCCAGAGACACTTTATTGTACTATGAGGGACCCAGTGGCAGTGCCGTCGACCAAAAGCGGGCACACCCACCTCTTCAGAAAAAAAACAGCACTCTCACGGGTGCTGGCGCCAAGTGGCGATACCACGGCCCCGTGTGGGGAGTTTGGCCATTTAGGGAGGTGTAAACATGTCGTATGCTGGACAATCAGGTGCAGCAAATTACGATATTGGAAAAGTCATTCATAATAGTCCACAGGCAAGACCTTTTCATAGGAAAGCTAGGTGTCAGCCGGGCAAGGTGGGGCAAAAGATTTCGAAATCCAGTTGTGGTTCATTTTAATGAAGGTTAGATCATCTACATTTTGGGTAGCCAGACGAGTCCTTTTTTCTGTTAGTATTGAACCTGCAGCACTGAATACTCTTTCTGATAGGACACTAGCTGCCGGGCAAGCAAGCTCCTGCAATGCATATTCTGCCAATTCTGGCCAGGTGTCTAATTTGGATGCCCAGTAATCAAATGGGAATGACGGTTGAGGGAGAACGTCGATAAGGGATGAAAAATAGTTTGTAACCATACTGGACAAATGTTGTCTCCTGTCACTTTGAATTGATGCTGCAGTACCTGTCCTGTCTGCGGTCATAGCAAAATCACTCCACAACATGGTCAGAAAACCCCTCTGGCCAACGCCACTTCTGATTTCTGCCCCTCTAACACCTCTGGTCTGCTGGCCCCTGCAGCTCGTTTGAGAACGATCACGGGCGCTGTGTGCAGGGAATGCCAGAAGCAAACGGTCAACAAGAGTTGATTGTTTGGTTGCTAATATTATTTCCAAGTTCTCATGTGGCATTATATTTTGCAATTTGCCTTTATAGCGAGGATCAAGGAGGCAGGCCAACCAGTAATGGTCATCGTTCATCATTTTAGTAATGCGTGTGTCCCTTTTGAGGATACGTAAGGCATAATCCGCCATGTGGGCCAAAGTTCCAGTTCTCAAATCTGCGGTTGTGCTTGGTTGAGGGGCAGTTTCAGGCAAATCCACGTCACTTGTGTCCCTCCAAAAACCAGAACCAGACCTTGCCGCGCCAACAATTTCCAGTGGCCCCGGAAAAGCTTCCTCATTAAAAATATAATCATCCCCATCATCCTCCTCGTCCTCCTCTTCGCCCGCTACCTCGTCCTGTACACTGCCCTGGCCAGACAATGGCTGACTGTCATCAAGGCTTTCCTCTTCTTCAGCTGCAGACACCTGATCCTTTATGTGCGTCAAACTTTGCATCAGCAGACGCATTAGGGGGATGCTCATGCTTATTATGGCGTTGTCTGCACTAACCAGCCGTGTGCATTCCTCAAAACACTGAAGGACTTGACACATGTCTTGAATCTTCGACCACTGCACACCTGACAACTCCATGTCTGCCATCCTACTGCCTGCCCGTGTATGTGTATCCTCCCACAAAAACATAACAGCCCGCCTCTGTTCGCACAGTCTCTGAAGCATGTGCAGTGTTGAGTTCCACTTTGTTGCAACGTCTATGATTAGGCGATGCTGGGGAAGGTTCAAAGAACGCTGATAGGTCTGCATACGGCTGGAGTGTACGGGCGAACGGCGGATATGTGAGCAAAGTCCACACACTTTGAGGAGCAGGTCGGATAACCCCGGATAACTTTTCAGGAAGCACTGCACCACCAGGTTTAAGGTGTGAGCCAGGCAAGGAATGTGTTTCAGTTGGGAAAGGGAGATGGCAGCCATGAAATTCCTTCCGTTATCACTCACTACCTTGCCTGCCTCAAGATCTACAGTGCCCAGCCACGACTGCGTTTCTTTCTGCAAGAACTCGGACAGAACTTCCGCGGTGTGTCTGTTGTCGCCCAAACACTTCATAGCCAATACAGCCTGCTGACGTTTTTCAGTAGCTGCCCCATAATGGGAGACCTGGTGTGCAACAGTGGCAGCTGCGGATGGAGTGGTTGTGCGACTGCGGTCTGTGGACGAGCTCTCGCTTCTGCAGGAGGACGAGGAGGAGGAGGAGGGGGTGCGAACGGCTACAGCCAACTGTTTCCTAGACCCTGGGCTAGGCAGAACTGTCCCAAAATTGCTGTCCCCTGTGGACCCTGCATCCACAACATTCACCCAGTGTGCCGTGATGGACACGTAACGTCCCTGGCCATGCCTACTGGTCCATGCATCTGTTGTCAGGTGCACCTTTGTGCTCACAGATTGCCTGAGTGCATGGACGATGCACTCTTTAACATGCTGGTGGAGGGCTGGGATGGCTTTTCTGGAAAAAAAGTGTCGACTGGGTAGCTCGTAGCGTGGTACAGCGTAGTCCATCAGGGCTTTGAAAGCTTCGCTTTCAACTAACCGGTAGGGCATCATCTCTAACGAGATTAGTCTAGCTATGTGGGCGTTCAAACCCTGTGTACGCGGATGCGAGGCTAAGTACTTCCTTTTTCTAACCATAGTCTCATGTAGGGTGAGCTGGACTGGAGAGCTGGAGATCGTGGAACTAGCGGGGGTGCTGGTGGACATGGCAGACTGAGAGACTGTGGGAGATGGTATTGTTGCCGCCGGTGCCCTAGATGCAGTGTTTCCTACTACGAAACTGGTGATTCCCTGACCCTGACTGCTTTGGCCTGGCAAAGAAACCTGCACAGATACTGCAGGTGGTGCGGAAAATGGTGGCCCTACACTGCCGGAAGGGATGTTGCGTTGATGACTAGCTTCATTGGCCAAGGGTGCTACAACCTTAAGGGACGTTTGGCAGTTAGTCCAAGCTTGCAAAACCAGGGATTCAACCAGGGATTCAAGCTTGAAGAGGCTAATTTGCATATTCCAGGTGCCTTCTGGGAAGAGCGAAGAGTCTCCCTAAGCTAGAAGATCGTTGGGTACAGCCGGGACCAGCTGCTTGGAAAGCATCACCAAACCAGGGATTCAAGCTTGAAGAGGCTAATTTGCATATTCCAGGTGCCTTCTGGGAAGAGCGAAGAGTCTCCCTAAGCTAGAAGATCGTTGGGTACAGTCGGGACCAGCTGCTTGGAAAGCATCACCAAACCAGGGATTCAAGCTTGAAGAGGCTAATTTGCATATTCCAGGTGCCTTCTGGGAAGAGCGAAGAGTCTCCCTAAGCTAGAAGATCGTTGGGTACAGCCGGGACCAGCTGCTTGGAAAGCATCACCAAACCAGGGATTCAAGCTTGAAGAGGCTAATTTGCATATTCCAGGTGCCTTCTGGGAAGAGCGAAGAGTCTCCCTAAGCTAGAAGATCGTTGGGTACAGCCGGGACCAGCTGCTTGGAAAGCATCACCAAACCAGGGATTCAAGCTTGAAGAGGCTAATTTGCATATTCCAGGTGCCTTCTGGGAAGAGCGAAGAGTCTCCCTAAGCTAGAAGATCGTTGGGTACAGCCGGGACCAGCTGCTTGGAAAGCATCACCAAACCAGGGATTCAAGCTTGAAGAGGCTAATTTGCATATTCCAGGTGCCTTCTGGGAAGAGCGAAGAGTCTCCCTAAGCTAGAAGATCGTTGGGTACAGCCGGGACCAGCTGCTTGGAAAGCATCACCAAACAAGGGATTCAAGCTTGAAGAGGCTAATTTGCATATTCCAGGTGCCTTCTGGGAAGAGCAAAGAGTCTCCCTAAGCTAGAAGATCGTTGGGTACAGCCGGGACCAGCTGCTTGGAAAGCATCACCAAACCAGGGATTCAAGCTTGAAGAGGCTAATTTGCATATTCCAGGTGCCTTCTGGGAAGAGCGAAGAGTCTCCCTAAGCTAGAAGATCGTTGGGTACAGCCGGGACCAGCTGCTTGGAAAGCATCACCAAACCAGGGATTCAAGCTTGAAGAGGCTAATTTGCATATTCCAGGTGCCTTCTGGGAAGAGCGAAGAGTCTCCCTAAGCTAGAAGATCGTTGGGTACAGCCGGGACCAGCTGCTTGGAAAGCATCACCAAACAAGGGATTCAAGCTTGAAGAGGCTAATTTGCATATTCCAGGTGCCTTGAAGAGAATTTTTGCCTGTAGGACATTATTGCAAGAGAGCTTGGCTGAGTAGATTACACAAGAAGGATAACACACAGCAAGTCAGCAGGATCTAGGAGCAACATGGCAGATGTGACAACCTACATGGTGAGCTGCAGCATGTGCTACATGTTCACAGATCGACCAGAAGAAGAATCAAATTTCACCTGTCAGAAGTGTAGACTAGTGGCCCTTTTAGAAGAAAAGGTGCGGGGTCTGGAAGAAAGAATAGCAACTTTGAAACTCATCAAAGAGAATGAAGACTTTCTAGACAGAACAGAAGCATCTCTACTGGTCACAGAAGGTGCAAAAAGTGTCAGAGAACCTCCAAAAGCAGATGAGTGGAAGCATGTGACCAAAAGAAGCAAGAAGACCATGGAGAAATCACCAACCACACAACTGAAGAACCGATATCAAATCTTTGTAGAGGATGAAGATGGCACACCTAAGGATGAAGCAATACCAGCAAGCAAAAAAGAAAAGGGCACACAGCAACAAGTGACAGCAAAAAGTACAGCCAAGAAGCAACGAAGAGTGGTGGTGGTGGGAGACTCACTACTGAGAGGCACAGAAGCAGCCATCTGCAGACCGGACATAACTGCAAGAGAAGTATGCTGCCTTCCAAGTGCGATGATCAAGGATGTGACCGATAGGATACCAAAGCTCTTCAGCTCCAATGACGTCCACCCATTTCTTCTGATACATATTGGCACCAATGACACGGCAAGGAAGGACCTATCGACAATCTGCAAAGACTTTGACGAGTTGGGGAAGAAAGTAAAGGAACTGGATGCACAGGTAGTTTTTTCTTCTATCCTTCCAGTAGACGGGCATGGCACCAGGAGATGGAACAGGATCCTTGATACAAACAACTGGCTAAGACGATGGTGCAGACAGCAAGGATTCGGATTCCTGGACCACGGTGTGAATTACTTGTACAATGGACTCCTCGCCAGAGACGGACTACACCTCAACAAACCTGGGAAACACACATTCGCCAGAAGACTCGCTACACCCATCAGGAGGGCGTTAAACTAGAAGAAGAGGGGACGGGAAGAAAAACATTAGACTTGAACAGAGAAGATCCAGGAAAACATACTCAGAAGGGAGGTAAGAACATTTCTAAAACAATCCACAGCGAGGAGATTGGAACAAAACAAAATCCTCCAAAACTGCATGCTCGCAAACGCCAGAAGCCTGACAAACAAGATGGAAGAACTAGAAGCAGAAATATCTACAGGTAACTTTGACATAGTGGGAATAACCGAGACATGGTTAGATGAAAGCTATGACTGGGCAGTTAACTTACAGGGTTACAGTCTGTTTAGAAAGGATCGTAAAAATCGGAGAGGAGGAGGGGTTTGTCTCTATGTAAAGTCTTATCTAAAGTCCACTTTAAGGGAGGATATTAGCGAAGGTAATGAGGATGTCGAGTCCATATGGGTCGAAATTCATGGAGGGAAAAATGGTAACAAAATTCTCATTGGGGTCTGTTACAAACCCCCAAATATAACAGAAACCATGGAAAGTCTACTTCTAAAGCAGATAGATGAAGCTGCAACCCATAATGAGGTCCTGGTTATGGGGGACTTTAACTACCCGGATATTAACTGGGAAACAGAAACCTGTGAAACCCATAAAGGCAACAGGTTTCTGCTAATAACCAAGAAAAATTATCTTTCACAATTGGTGCAGAATCCAACCAGAGGAGCAGCACTTTTAGACCTAATACTGTCTAATAGACCTGACAGAATAACAAATCTGCAGGTGGTCGGGCATCTAGGAAATAGCGACCACAATATTGTACAGTTTCACCTGTCTTTCACTAGGGGACTTGTCAGGGAGTCACAAAAACACTGAACTTTAGGAAGGCAAAGTTTGACCAGCTTAGAGATGCCCTTAATCTGGTAGACTGGGACAATATCCTCAGAAATAAGAATACAGATAATAAATGGGAAATGTTTAAGAACATCCTAAATAGGCAGTGTAAGCGGTTTATACCTTGTGGGAATAAAAGGACTAGAAAAAGGAAAAACCCAATGTGGCTAAACAAAGAAGTAAGACAGGCAATTAACAGTAAAAAGAAAGCATTTGCACTACTAAAGCAGGATGGCACCATTGCAGCTCTAAAAAACTATAGGGAGAAAAATACTTTATCTAAAAAACTAATTAAAGCTGCCAAAAAGGAAACAGAGAAGCACATTGCTAAGGAGAGTAAAACTAATCCCAAACTGTTCTTCAACTATATCAATAGTAAAAGAATAAAAACTGAAAATGTAGGCCCCTTAAAAAATAGTGAGGAAAGAATGGTTGTAGATGACGAGGAAAAAGCTAACATATTAAACACCTTCTTCTCCACGGTATTCACGGTGGAAAATGAAATGCTAGGTGAAATCCCAAGAAACAATGAAAACCCTATATTAAGGATCACCAATCTAACCCAAGAAGAGGTGCGAAACCGGCTAAATAAGATTAAAATAGATAAATCTCCGGGGCCGGATGGCATACACCCACGAGTACTAAGAGAACTAAGTAATGTAATAGATAAACCATTATTTCTTATTTTTAGGGACTCTATAGCGACGGGGTCTGTTCCACAGGATTGGCGCATAGCAAATGTGGTGCAAATATTCAAAAAGGGCTCTAAAAGTGAACCTGGAAATTATAGGCCAGTAAGTCTAACCTCTATTGTTGGTAAAATATTTGAAGGGTTTCTGAGGGATGTTATTTTGGACTATCTCAATGAGAATAACTGTTTAGCTCCATATCAGCATGGGTTTATGAGAAATCGCTCCTGTCAAACCAATCTAATCAGTTTTTATCAAGAGGTAAGCTATAGGCTGGACCACGGTGAGTCATTGGACGTGGTATATCTCGATTTTTCCAAAGCGTTTGATACCGTGCCGCACAAGAGGTTGGTACACAAAATGAGAATGCTTGGTCTGGGGGAAAATGTGTGTAAATGGGTTAGTAACTGGCTTAGTGATAGAAAGCAGAGGGTGGTTATAAATGGTATAGTCTCTAACTGGGTCGCTGTGACCAGTGGGGTACCGCAGGGGTCAGTATTGGGACCTGTTCTCTTCAACATATTCATTAATGATCTGGTAGAAGGTTTACACAGTAAAATATCGATATTTGCAGATGATACAAAACTATGTAAAGCAGTTAATACAAGAGAAGATAGCATTCTGCTACAGATGGATCTGGATAAGTTGGAAACTTGGGCTGAAAGGTGGCAGATGAGGTTTAACAATGATAAATGTAAGGTTATACACATGGGAAGAAGGAATCAATATCACCATTACACACTGAATGGGAAACCACTGGGTAAATCTGACAGGGAGAAGGACTTGGGGATCCTAGTTAATGATAAACTTACCTGGAGCAGCCAGTGCCAGGCAGCAGCTGCCAAGGCAAACAGGATCATGGGGTGCATTAAAAGAGGTCTGGATACACATGATGAGAGCATTATACTGCCTCTGTACAAATCCCTAGTTAGACCACACATGGAGTACTGTGTCCAGTTTTGGGCACCGGTGCTCAGGAAGGATATAATTGAACTAGAGAGAGTACAAAGGAGGGCAACAAAATTAATAAAGGGGATGGGAGAACTACAATACCCAGATAGATTAGCGAAATTAGGATTATTTAGTCTAGAAAAAAGACGACTGAGGGGCGATCTAATAACCATGTATAAGTATATAAGGGGACAATACAAATATCTCGCTGAGGATCTGTTTATACCAAGGAAGGTGACGGGCACAAGGGGGCATTCTTTGCGTCTGGAGGAGAGAAGGTTTTTCCACCAACATAGAAGAGGATTCTTTACTGTTAGGGCAGTGAGAATCTGGAATTGCTTGCCTGAGGAGGTGGTGATAGCGAACTCAGTCGAGGGGTTCAAGAGAGGCCTGGATGTCTTCCTGGAGCAGAACAATATTGTATCATACAATTAGGTTCTGTAGAAGGACGTAGATCTGGGTATTTATTATGATGGAATATAGGCTGAACTGGATGGACAAATGTCTTTTTTCGGCCTTACTAACTATGTTACTATGTTACTATGTTACTATGCAAATGCATGGTGGTTAAATGTCTATGCATGCAACTTGTATTGAGACTTTTCAGATTCTGCCCTCTGCTTAAGGTAGTTGAACATTTTTGACAGATGACTTTGCGCTGATCAATTGGATGTTGTTTAAAAAAATGCCAGACTGCACTCTTTCTAGCATTGGATACCTTTTCAGGCATTGCAGACTGAGCTTTAACCGGATGGCCACGCTGTCCTCCAACAGGTTTTGGCTTTGCCACGCGTTTTGGGCAAGATACGGGCCCGGCAGATGGAACCTGTTGCGATGTTGATGCCTGCTGCGGCCCCTCCTCCTCCGCTTCAGAACTGCTGCCGCCTGCCCCCTGTTCCCCCAATGGCTGCCAATTGGGGTCAAGAACTGGGTCATCTATTACCTCTTCTTGTAGCTCGTGTGCAACTTCGTCTGTGTCACCGTGTCGGTCGGTGGTATAGCGTTCGTGATGGGGCAACATAGTCTCATCAGGGTCTGATTCTTGATCATTACCCTGTGAGGGCAATGTTGTGGTCTGAGTCAAAGGACCAGCATAGTAGTCTGGCTGTGGCTGTGCATCAGTGCACTCCATGTCAGATTCAACTTGTAATGGGCATGGACTGTTAACTGCTTCACTTTCTAAGCCAGGGACGGTATGTGTAAAGAGCTCCATGGAGTAACCCATTGTGTCGCCTGCTGCATTCTTCTCTGTTGTTGTTTTTGCTGAAGAGGACAAGGAAGCGACTTGTCCCTGACCGTGAACATCCACTAACGACGCGCTGCTTTTACATTTACCAGTTTCACGAGAGGAGGCAAAAGAGCTGGAGGCTGAGTCAGCAAGATAAGCCAAAACTTGCTCTTGCTGCTCCGGCTTTAAAAGCGGTTTTCCTACTCCCAGAAAAGGGAGCGTTCGAGGCCTTGTGTAGCCAGACGACGAACCTGGCTCCACAGCTCCAGACTTAGATGCAATATTTTTTTTCCCACGACCACCTGATGCTCCACCACTACCACTACCCTCATTACCAGCTGACAATGAACGCCCCCGGCCACGACCTCTTCCACCAGACTTCCTCATTGTTTTAAAAACGTAACTAAACTAACGGTATTTGTTGCTGTCACACAACTTACACGGTGAGCTATAACTTCAGTATGATTTAGCTACCCCTTTACAGGTGGGCGAGACCACAAGGAAAATCAGGCACAATGTTACACACTCTGTTTTTGGTGGCAACAAATGAGAGAGATGCCACACACGCAGGACTGTCACTGAAGCACAAATGTAAATATTAATCTCCCACTGATTTGTTTTTTTTTTTTTTTTTTTCAGGGAGACTTTAGAAAAAAAAATAATAGAATAAAATGATTTTTTAAGGAAGAATTTAGAAACCAAATAAAATAAAATGATTTCTTCAGGGAGAATTTAGAAAACAAATAAAACAAAAAATAGGCTTTCTATGGCCCACTGAGTGAGAGATGACGCACACAGGAGTCAGGAGTGGCACACAAGCCCAGAGGCCAATATTGTTCTCCCAATGATTGATTTAGTGATTTTTTCAGGTAGATTTTGGAACCCAAATCAAGCTAAAAAAATAATAGGCTTTCTATGGCCCACAATTGGAGAGAGAGAGAGAGATGGCACACCCAGGAGTCAAGACTGGCACACAAGCAGAAAGGGCAATATTAATCTCCCACTGATTTGATTTTTTTTTTTTTTCAGGGAGACTTTAGAAAAAAAAAATAATAAAATAAAAAAAAATGATTTTTTCAGGAAGAATTTAGAAACCAAATAAAATAAAATTATTTTTTCAGGGAGAATTCAGAAAACAAATAAAACAAAAAATAGGCTTTCTATGGCCCACTGAATGAGAGATGACGCACACAGGAGTCAGGAGTGGCACACAAGCCCAGAGGCCAATATTTATCTCCCACTGATTGATTTAGTGATTTTTTCAGGTAGATTTTGCAACCCAAATCAAGCAAAAAAAAATAATAGGCTTTCTATGGCCCACAATTGGAGAGAGAGAGAGAGAGAGAGAGATGGCACACCCAGGAGTCAAGACTGGCACACAAGCAGAAAGGGCAATATTAATCTCCCACTGATTTGTTTTTTGTTTTTGTTTTTTCAGGGAGACTTTAGAAAAAAAAATAATAATAAAAAATGATTTTTTCAGGATGAATTTAGAAACCAAATAAAATAAAATGATTTTTTCATGGAGAATTTAGAAAACAAATAAAACAAAAAATAGGCTTTCTATGGCCCACTGAGTGAGAGATGACGCACACAGGAGTCAGGAGTGGCACACAAACCCAGAGGCCAATATTGTTCTCCCAATGATTGATGTAGTGATTTTTTCAGGTAGATTTTGGAACCCAAATCAAGCTAAAAAAATAATAGGCTTTCTATGGCCCACAATTGGAGAGAGAAAGAGAGATGGCACACCCAGGAGTCAAGACTGGCACACAAGCAGTAAGGGCAATATTAATCTCCCACTGATTTGATTTTTTTTTTTTTTTTCAGGGAGACTTTAGAAAAAAAAAATAATAAAAAAAAAGATTTTTTCAGGAAGAATTTAGAAACCAAATAAAATAAAATGATTTTTCCAGGGAGAATTTAGAAAACAAATAAAAGAAAAAATAGGCTTTCTATGGCCCACTGAGTGAGAGATGACGCACACAGGAGTCAGGAATGGCACACAAGCCCAGAGGCCAATATTTATCTCCCACTGATTGATTTAGTGATTTTTTCAGGTAGATTTTGGAACCCAAATCAAGCAAAAAAAATAATAGGCTTTCTATGGCCCACAATTGGAGAGAGAGAGAGAGAGATGGCACACCCAGGAGTCAAGACTGGCACACAAGCACACAAGCAGAAAGGGCAATATTAATCTCCCACTGATTTGTTTTTTTTTTTTTTTTTTTCAGGGAGACTTTAGAAAAAAAAATAATAAAAAAAAATGATTTTTTCAGGAAGAATTTAGAAACCAAATAAAATAAAATGATTTTTTCAGGGAGAATTTAGAAAACAAATAAAACAAAAAATAGGCTTTCTATGGCCCACTGAGTGAGAGATGACGCACACAGGAGTCAGGAGTGGCACACAAGCCCAGAGGCCAATATTTATCTCCCACTGATTGATTTAGTGATTTTTTCAGGTAGATTTTGGAACCCAAATCAAGCAAAAAAAATAATAGGCTTTCTATGGCCCACAATTGGAGAGAGAGAGAGAGATGGCACACCCAGGAGTCAAGACTTGCACACAAGCAGAAAGGGCAATATTAATCTCCCACTGATTTGTTTTTGTTTTTTGTTTTTTTCAGGGAGACATTAGAAAAAAAAATAATAAAAAAAAATGATTTTTTCAGAAAGAATTTAGAAACCAAATAAAATAAAATGATTTTTTCAGGGAGAATTTAGAAAACAAATAAAACAAAAAATAGGCTTTCTATGGCCCACTGAGTGAGAGATGACGCACAAAGGAGTCAGGAGTGGCACACAAGCCCAGAGGTCAATATTTATCTCCCACTGATTGATTTAGTGATTTTTTCAGGTAGATTTTGGAACCCAAATCAAGCAAAAAAAATAATAGGCTTTCTATGGCCCACAATTGGAGAGAGAGAGAGAGATGGCACACCCAGGAGTCAAGACTGGCACACAAGCAGAAAGGGCAATATTAATCTCCCACTGATTTTATTAATTTTTTTTTTTCAGGGAGACTTTAGAAAAAAAAAATAATAAAAAAAAATGATTTTTTTCAGGAAGAATTTAGAAACCAAATAAAATAAAATGATTTTTTCATGGAGAATTTAGAAAACAAATAAAACAAAAAATAGGCTTTCTATGGCCCACTGAGTGAGAGATGACGCACACAGGAGTCAGGAGTGGCACACAAGCCCAGAGGCCAATATTTATCTCCCACTGATTGATTTATTGATTTTTTCAGGTAGAATTTAGAACCCAAATCAACCAAAAAAATAAATAGGCTTTCTATCGCCCGCTATTTGTGAGAGAGATGGCACGCTCAGGACTGGCACACAAGCCCAGAGGCCAATATTAATCTCCCACTTTTTTTTTTTTTTTTTCAGGGAAAATTTATAAACCCAATAAAATAAATAATAAATAGGCTTTCTATGGCCCACTATCTGAGAGAGAGAGATGGCACGCTTAGGACTGGCACACAAGCCCAAAGGCGAATATTAATCTCCCTTTATTTTTTCAGGGAGAATTTATAAAACCAAAAAAAAATAAATAAATAGGCTTTCAATGGCCCACTATTTGTGAGAGAGATGGCACGCTCAGGACTGGCACACAAGCCCAGAGGCCAATATTAATCTCCCACTCTTTTTTTTTTTCAGGGAAAATTTATAAACCCAATAAAAAAAATAAATAGGCTTTCTATGGCCCACTATCTGAGAGAGAGAGATGGCACGCTTAGGACTGGCACACAAGCCCAAAGGCCAATATTAATCTCCCACTGATTGATTTATTGATTTTTTCAGGTAGAATTTAGAACCCAAATAAAGCAAAAAAAAAATAGGCTTTCTATGGCCCACTGAGTGAGTGATGATGCACACAGGAGTCAGGAGTGGCACACAAGCCCTGAGGCCAATATTTTTCTCCCACTGATTGATGTAGTGATTTTTTCAGGTAGATTTTAGAACCCAAATCAAGCAAAAAAATAAATAGGCTTTCTATGGCCCACTGAGTGAGAGATGGCACAGACAGGGATGGCACTCTAGCAGAAATGCCAATCTTAATCTCCCACATAAAAAAAAAAAAAAAAAAAGGAACTGTCCTTCAATTACTATCTCCCTGCAGTAATCTCAGCCAGGTATGGCAGGCAACAATAAGGAGTGGACTGATGCACAAATTAAATAAAAAGTGTGGACAAACAAACAAGATACAGTTAGGGCCAGAAATATTTGGACAGTGACACAATTTTCGCGAGTTGGGCTCTGCATGCCACCACATTGGATTTGAAATGAAACCTCTACAACAGAATTCAATTGCAGATTGTAACGTTTAATTTGAAGGGTTGAACAAAAATATCTGATAGAAAATGTAGGAATTGTACACATTTCTTTACAAACACTCCACATTTTAGGAGGTCAAAAGTAATTGGACAAATAAACATAACCCAAACAAAATATTTTTATTTTCAATATTTTGTTGCAAATCCTTTGGAGGCAATCACTGCCTTAAGTCTGGAACCCATGGACATCACCAAACGCTGGGTTTCCTCCTTCTTAATGCTTTGCCAGGCCTTTACAGCCGCAGCCTTCAGGTCTTGGTTGTTTGTGG
The DNA here is from genome assembly GCF_032444005.1 of Ranitomeya imitator. Classification (NCBI taxonomy): domain Eukaryota; kingdom Metazoa; phylum Chordata; class Amphibia; order Anura; family Dendrobatidae; genus Ranitomeya; species Ranitomeya imitator. The sequence goes on from NC_091286.1 coordinate 641,173,547, forward strand.
GTCTTTCCGTCTTAAGTCTGGATTTGAGCAAGTGAAATGCATGCTCAATTGGGTTTAGATCTGGAGATTGACTTGGCCATTGCAGAATGTTCCACTTTTTGGCACTCATGAACTCCTGGGTAGCTTTGGCTGTATGCTTGGGGTCATTGTCCATCTGTACTATGAAGCGCCGTCCAATCAACTTTGCAGCATTTGGCTGAATCTGGGCTGAAAGTATATCCCGGTACACTTCAGAATTCATCCGGCTACTCTTGTCTGCTCTTATGTCATCAATAAACACAAGTGACCCAGTGCCATTGAAAGCCATGCATGCCCATGCCATCACGTTGCCTCCACCATGTTTTACAGAGGATGTGGTGTGCCTTGGATCATGTGCCTTTCCCTTTCTTCTCCAAACTTTTTTCTTCCCATCATTCTGGTACAGGTTGATCTTTGTCTCATCTGTCCATAGAATACTTTTCCAGAACTGAGCTGGCTTCTTGAGGTGTTTTTCTGCACATTTAACTCTGGCCTGTCTATTTTTGGTATTGATGAATGGTTTGCATCTAGATGTGAACCCTTTGTATTTACTGTCATGGAGTCTTCTCTTTACTGTTGACTTAGAGACAGATACACCTACTTCACTGAGAGTGTTCTGGACTTCAGTTGATGTTGTGAACGGGTTCTTCTTCACCAAATTAAGTATGCGGCGATCATCCACCACTGTTGTCATCCGTGGATGCCCAGGCCTTTTTGAGTTCCCAAGCTCACCAGTCAATTCCTTTTTTCTCAGAATGTACCCAACTGTTGATTTTGCTACTCCAAGCATGTCTGCTATCTCTCTGATGGATTTTTTCTTTTTTTTCAGCCTCAGGATGTTCTGCTTCACCTCAATTGAGAGTTCCTTTGACCGCATGTTGTCTGCTCACAGCAACAGCTTCCAAATGCAAAACCACACACCTGGAATCCACCCCTGACCTTTTAACTACTTCATTGATTACAGGTTAACGAGGGAGACGCCATCAGAGTTAATTGCAGCCCTTAGAGTCCATTGTCCAATTACTTTTGGTCCCTTGAAAAAGAGGACGCTATGCATTACAGAGCTATGATTCCTAAACCCTTTCTCCGATTTGGATGTGGAAACTATCACATTGCAGCTGGGATTGTGCACTTTCAGCCCATATTATATATATAATTGTATTTCTGAACATGTTTTTGTAAACAGCTAAAATAACACAACTTGTGTCACTGTCCAAATATTTCTGGCCCTAACTGTAGCTGTGCAGAAAGGAAGGAACAAGAGGATTTGTGCTTTGAAAAAAGCAGTTGGTTTGCACAGCGGCGTACACACAGCAATGCAGCTATCAGGGAGCCTTCTAGGGCAGCCCAATGAGCTACAGCGCTGAGGAAAAAAAAAAAAAAAATGTAGCTTCCACTGTCCCTGCACACCGAAGGTGGTGTTGGACAGTGGAAATCGCTACAGCACAAGCGGTTTGGTGGTTAATGGACCCTGCCTAACGCTATCCCTGCTTCTGACGAAGTGGCAGCCACCTCTCCCTAAGCTCAGATCAGCAGCAGTAACATGGCGGTCGGCGGGAACGCCCCTTTATAGCCCCTGTGACGCCGCAGACAGCAAGCCAATCACTGCAATGCCCTTCTCTAAGATGGTGGGGACCAGGACCTATGTCATCACGCTGCCCACACTCTGCGTCCACCTTCATTGGCTGAAAAATGGCGCTTTTCACGTCATTGAAACGCGACTTTGGCGCGAAAGTCGCGTACCGCATGGCCGACCCCGCACAGGGGTCGGATCGGGTTTCATGAAACCTGACTTTGCCAAAAGTCGGCGACTTTTGAAAATGAACGACCAGTTTCGCTCAACCCTAGTAGTGACCATTAGATTTAGCTGTTAGTAGGTCATTAGAGTAGGTCATTAGTGTACAGATAGTTGAGAGTTGAGAGATAGATAGTAGACAACAAGTGGATAGGTAGATATTAGATAGATAGGAGAGAAAAATTTAAATTTTTTTGTAGATAGTTTTTTAAAATTTTTAGCATTTTTTTTTTTAAAAAAAGGTGTTTGACTGTTTGCACATTTTGCAATGTAACGTCACCAATATTTACCAATATGAAGGTTGTCATCTTCTCCATGTATCGGGGATCGAAGTGACATATAATTTGATCCCACAACTTGCGGTTCTTCACGATGTCATGGTGGGAGCTGTCGCTTTGGTCCCATATGGAGGGGTTGGCTTCCACAAGGTTGATCAGTGTCTCGTTGTGAATGGTCAATGGCTCTTCGTCAACCACAATCCTTTTTTTTTTGGTCGCTGACTTGGACTATGTAAACACAAAACGTTATGTTGAAAGGTTGAATTTCACTTGATGGCTAGACTGATACAGAGATAGATAGATAGATAGATAGATAGATAGATAGATAGATAGCTAGATACATAGATAGATAGATAGATAGATAGATAGATAGATAGATAGATAGATAGATAGATAGATAGTTAGATACATAGATAGCTAGATACAGAGATAGATAGATACAGAGATAGATAGATACATTGATATATAGATACATAGATACATAGATATAGCGATAGATAGATACATAGATAGAGCAATAGATAGATACATAGATAGAGCGATAGATAGTGGATAGATAGTTTATAGATATAGTAGATAGAAAGTGAATAGATAGATTGTTGATAAATATTGGATAGAACATTTCTAGTTTTATATTTACCACTGGCAGTTGTGGCGACGACAGACGGCGAGGAACCTTTTTTCTCTTGTGTCCTCCGTGTGCCACAACCTATTGTATATTTAAAATGAAAAAAAAATTACATTTCTTGGATCAATAAATTTATGCCTGCAAAACTAAAAATGTGCCATGTACATTTGTGGGTTTTGCCTGTTTTTTTGGGGGGGGCCTAGCAGCCTCGGGCTCCGAAGACTCCTATTTGCAATAAAAACATGATTTTTATACACGTGCTTAGCTCAATACACTGGAGTTTCACACAACATTATTGTGGTTTTTTAACCCCTTTCTGACCTCGGACGGGATAGTACGTCCGAGGTCAGATCCCCTGCTTTGATGCAGGGCTCCGCGGTGAGCCCGCATCAAAGCCGGGACATGTCAGCTGTTTTGAACAGCTGACATGTGCCCGTAATAGGCGCGGGCAGAATCGCGATCTGCCCGCACATATTAACTAGTTAAATGCCACTGTCAAACGCAGACAGCGGCATTTAATTACCGCTTCCGGCCGGGCGGCCGGAAATGACGTAATCGCCGACCCCCGTCACATGATCGGGGGTCAGCGATGCGTCAGGATGGTAACCATAGAGGTCCTAGAGACCTCTATGGTTACTGATCGCCGGTGGCTGTGAGCGCCACCCTGTGGTCGGCGCTCACAGCACACCTCCATTTCTGCTACATAGCAGCGATCAGCAGATCGCTGCTATGTAGCAGAGGCGATCGTGCTGTACCTGCTTCTAGCCTCCCATGGAGGCTATTGAAGCATGGCAAAAGTAAGAAAAAAAAGTTTAAAAAAAAGTGAAAAAAATAAAAAAAATATAAAAGTTTAAATCACCTCCCTTTCGCCCCAATCAAAATAAATCAATTAAAAAAAATCAAATCTACACATATTTGGTATCGCCACGCTCAGAATCGCCCGATCTATCAATTAAAAAAAAAGCATTAACCTGATCGCTAAACGGCGTAGCGAGAAAAAAATTTGAAACGCCAGAATTACGTTTTTTAGGTCGCCGCGACATTGCATTAAAATGCAATAACGGGGGATCAAAAGAACGTATCTGCACCAAAATGCTATCGTTAAAAACGTCATCTCGGCACGCAAAAAATAAGCCCTCAACCGACCCCAGATCACGAAAAATGGAGACGCTACGAGTATCAGAAAATGGTGCAATTTTTTTTTTTTTTAAGCAAAGTTTGGAATTTTTTTTCACCACTTAGATAAAAAATAACCTAGTCATGTTAGGTGTCTATGAACTTGTACTGACCTGGAGAATCATAATGGCAGGTCAGTTTTAGCATTTAGTGAACCTAGCAAAAAAGCCAAACAAAAAATAAGTGTGGGATTGCACTTTTTTTGCAATTTCACTGCACTTGGAATTTTTTTCCCATTTTCTAGTACACGACATGCTAAAACCAATGATGTCGTTTAAAAGTACAACTCGTCCCGCAAAAAATAAGCCCTCACATGGCCAAATTGACGGAAAAATAAAAAAGTTATGGCTCTGGGAAGGAGGGGAGTGAAAAACGAACACGGAAAAACGAAAAATCCCAAGGTCATGAAGGGGTTAAAGTGCAAGCCTACCGATTGCGATGAAAACACTGCAGACACACTGCTGCTGCTTACATCAGTATCTGACATCTGCGTGCAACAAAGCAATACATTTTTAGTACACACACATCTGACGGACAATACAGACTCCCATGATGTATACAGAAATATATATTATATAGAAATGTACTTACATTTCCTGTGATCTCTTGCAAGACACTTTCTCTCTCACGTGCAGCAGGCCTCAGGAAAAATGTGTGGTTGGGATATTCCTCCTTTAATGGCCGAAATCATATTTTCTGTCACATGACCACATGGACCACCCTCAAATGCTATTAAAACGTATGGTTCTATTTGGAAATTTTTCATGATTTGCGTCTGGCTGCGTTTGCCATAGCCTTCTATAGCAGAATTAACGCTTCCGTTAGTATTGCGTTAGCTTGGCCGGACCCGAAAACGCTGCAAGCCACGTTCCAAGGTCCGTCAGAAAAAAACATTATGTGACAAACGCATGCCAATTTTGGCATGCGTCACGATGCGTCAGACAATGCAAATCTATGGGTGCTTTAGTATGTGCATTATATTGCGTTTTCATTACTTAAAAACGTATCTGTTAGACGGACTCACCTAGCGCAATGTGAACCTAGCCTAAGGGTGTAGGGATGACCCTGCTTGTAATTATTGGCAGGTTTTGCACTGTGTGCAGAGCTTTCATTAGTGTAGGAGTAACACAACTACATTGTGTTCACAATTTTTGAATGAAACACTACAGTTGGTGCTTTAAGGGTGTATGAATGACGCTGCTTGTAATTTTGGGCAGAACTTGTACTTAGTACATAGCCTTCATTGGTCTAGAAGTACCACTACATTACAATTTGAACAAAATGTATATAAGACACTCCGTTATGTCTAATACAGGGTGTATCTGAGCCTCTATTTTTTGGCACTTCTTGATTCCTTCATAAGTTACACTGAAATTTCCAAATTTTTTATAAAAAATTCAATTTTGGTTCACTTAAATTTATTAAAAAAATACTTTTTAAATTTTGTCTTATATACAAGTCATTACTAGTGATGAGTGAATATACTCGTTACTTGAGATTTCCCGAGCACGCTTGGGTGTCCTCGAGTATTTTTTAGTGCTCGGAGATTTAGTTTTCATCGCCACAGCTGAATGATTTACATCTGTTAGCCAACATAAGTACATGTAGGGGTTGCCTGGTTGCTAAGGAATCCCCACATGTAATCAAGCTGGCTAAGGCCTCTTTCACACTTCCGTCATTTAGCTGTCCTTTGTTGGCTATAATGGAAGTCTATGGGCGTAGGATCCGTCGCTGACCGTCAAAAACTGGAATCCAGCGACATATCCCGTTTTTTTATTCTAAGCATGCCTGGAAGGATTTTTGGGTCAAAGGAAAATCTCTCTCTCTCCAGAATTTTATACATTGAAATTCAGGCAGCGCCTAATTCGACGCATCCGTCACGATACAGGATGCGTTGCATCCGTTTTTCACTATTTTTAAGACATCCGTCGATACCTCGCATCGACGCATTATGATGGACGCCTGCCGACGGAAGTGTGAAAGAAGCCTAACAGATGTAAATCATTCAGCTGCGGGGAGGAAAACTAAATCTCCGAGCACTAAAAAATACTCTGAGTTCACTCGAGCGTGCTCGGGAAATCTCGAGTAACGAGTATATTCGCTCAGCACTAGTCATTACACAGGAAAGATGTTTCTTCAATTTTTTTTCTGTAAATTTTAATTTCTCATCAATTTTGAAAGTTTTATTGTCAGTCCTTAAAGTGGAACGAAAGGGTGACACCATTGTTCTCAGCTGGAAATCTGGGATTCAGATATGCTTCCAGGGGTCTTCCGCATGCTGTTCTCCTTCGATTCAGCATTTTTTCCCTCCATTTCACCATTTTCGCTGCCCCCCAGATATCCTTGTAGGGTCTGCTGGAAAAAGGCTTGAATTTCCCATTGACTCCTATTATACTCATTGCAATGAACGAGCACCAGAGCATTAGAAGCTGTTAGGTTCGAGTAACGAGCATCCGAGTATTTTAATACTCAAGTTTAGGACCTGGTATAAGAGAGATGCCGTAAAGGGGCTACCAGGTACAGATAAAATTGGCCATTTTTATGCGCTAAAAGCTCTCATTTTTCATATTTCTAGTGCAGTAATGCAGTTCAAATTTCGTGTTTTCAAGTTTACATGTTTTAGCGCTGCAGTGTGCTGCCTTATTTACTTAACTATTTTAGTACTCACTCATCTCTAGTGTGTACTCATTTATGCTGAACACTGTACATGATAGGAAGATGTAGGGGACAAATAAAAGGAGGGATGGCTGCAAGATCAGACTACGTCGAGAGTCATAGTTGTCTGTTACTATGGAAATATGGCTTTTTGCAAAATTACTTCTTATTTTTTATTTAAGGTGCAATAAAGAAATTTGAAAATGATTGACTTGGAAAGCGGACATAATCTCAAAATCTGCGTAATAAACCCTCAATGGCACATTTGTTTTACTCTGTTCACTAAATTCCTGTTAAATCCTCCACCCATGCAGTAAACTGTACATCTTTCACACGGCCCCTTTATTTTTTTGGACACAGTACCATTTTTTTTCCCAGTTTTGACAGCTAGTGGAAATTTTTTTCTTACTTTAAAGAACTAATAATTACCCTTAAACTCATCGAATTCAATATATCCAATGTAAATAAATGCACTGCAATTCATTGAGTTCCCTCGATGTCTTCTCCCTCCAACTACATTCTTGGATCTGACTTCACACTTGGACATAGACTTTACACTTCGCTATTGGACCAGGCCTGCAATACGGGCTCTGCTTTTTTTCACTGGGTTTTTATCTTTTCGCTATGACAAGACTATGGGCCTTGTGTTTAATTACATTACTTCAATTTACTTTATTAGCCAGGACTGAAATAAGGCTTAAGATGGAATGAGCAATGGAAAAATAATATTTTGTTGAGGATTTCTTTGACCTTATATGAGCAAGAAAATAAGCTAAAATAGTTAGTTGAAATTACCTTTGACAATTTTACATTGTAACTAGTGATGGGCGAACTCATGAATGTTTGGGTCCGGTGGGTAAAAAAAGTTCAGTTGGGGTACTGGAATGGTACTTGAACTGGAACCCAAACCCCATGAATGAGGGGCCCGAACATCCAGTGTTTCTCACGCTGTCATTTGTGTAATAGATGCGCCTTTTCTGGGGAAGCTGTGGGCTGCTATTTTTAGGGAATACCAGCCCCCAGTTGTCTGCTTTAGCTGGGCTGGTTGTCAAAAACGGTGGGGGATCCCAAGCTGTTTTTTAAAGTTATTTTATCAGCATGGGAAATAGCTGATGTTCTGGCTGCTGAACCCAAACAGTAACATGTACTGCCTAGAGAAGTCCGTGTTCGGGGTCTGTGCACAAACGGGACGATACGGACCCCGAACTTTACTGTATGGGTTTGCCCATCTCTAGTTGTAACTGAAAAATTATAACAAATTTGATTTTTTGAGATAATGTCAATATCATGGTCAAACTGATTACAGTCAATGGAGTTGATGTTGTTGGAGTATAAGCCAACATTACTCATGTTCTCTACTTGTAACCCATCTTGCTTTAAATGTTTTTATGCATTGCTTATATGGCCCTTCATATTTCACAGAGCTTCACAGACATTATCCTCACTGTCCCCTCTGAGGCTCACATTCTAAATTCTCTATCTGTGTGTCTTTGGAATAATCAAGCCAGACATGTCACTTGAAGAAAGGATCATGAATAGTGTTGAGCGATACCGTCCGATACTTAAAAGTATCGGTATCGGATAGTATCGGCCGATACCCGAAAAGTATCGGATATCGCCGATACCGATATCCGATACCAATACAAGTCAATGAGACACCAAGTATCGGAAGGTATCCTGATGGATCCCAGGGTCTGAAGGAGAGGAAACTCTCCTTCAGGCCCTGGGATCCATAGTGAGGTGTAAAATAAAGAATTAAAATAAAAAATATTGTTATATTGACCTCTTCGGCGGCCCCTGGAACATCACCGCGAGGAACCGGCGTCCGGCAGGCTTCTTTGTTCAAAATGAGCGCCTTTAGGACCTGCGGAATGACGTCGCGGCTTCTGATTGGTCGCGTGCCGCCCATGTGACCGCCACGCGACCAATCAGAAGCCGCGACGTCATTCCACAGGTCCTAAAGGCGCTCATTCTAGGAATTTATCTGAGGAATGATGTCGCGGCTTCTGATTGGTCGCGTGGCGGTCACATGGGCGGCACGCGACCAATCAGAAGCCGCGACGTCATTCCGCAGGTCCTAAAGGCGCTCATTTTGAACAAAGAAGCCTGCCGGACGCCGGTGACTCGCTGTGATGTTCCAGGGGCCGCCGGAGAGGTGAATATAACAATATTTTTTATTTTAATTCTTTATTTTACACCTCCAATACCGATACCCGATACCACAAAAATATCGGATCTCGGTATCGGAATTCCGATACCGCAAGTATCGGCCGATACCCGATACTTGCGGTATCGGAATGCTCAACACTAATCATGAAGCTACGACTGTCCTACTTTGAACACATAGAGAGCAATTCCTGCAGAGATAGATAGATAAATAGATAGATGATAGATAGATGATAGATAGATAGATAGATAGATAGATAGATAGATAGATAGATAGATAGATAGATAGATAGATAATAGATAGATAGAAAATAGATAGATAATAGATAGATAGATAATAGATAGATAGAAAATAGATAGATAATAGATAGATAGATAGATAGATAGATAGATAAATAGAAGATAGATATATAATAGGTAGATAGATAGATAGATAGATAGATAGATAGATAGATAGATAGAAGATAGATATATAATAGATAGATAGATAGATAGATAGATAGATAGATAGATAGATAGATAGATACCTGAGAGCTGCATTTCTTCTCTATTAGAACCATGTCAAATTGAGCTGCAGAGCCATAGAATACTCTCCAATTGCACACTAAGTTTCTGGAATTAAAAGATTTATACTTATAATATAAACTCTGATTCATCTTTTTTGTGATTTTTCCTTTTGAAAAAAAAAGCACGCAAACATTTTGCCTAGGGAAATGTTAAATGATCTATTTCTGCTTTTTGTTCTGTAGTATTAAATATAATTGGCATACACATAAAAATAAAAAAAGCAAAATAAAAGCAAAACCTCAGCCCATACAAGCCAATAACCCAAAGCAAACAAAGCAATAAAAAAACCTGCTGAAAACACCAAGCTCAACACTAATCCCAGTACTCTCTGTAATAATTCTTCTAATTTCTTAATGCTATTAATTTTCTCCAAAGCGGACTTTGTATTTTCTTTACCTCTTTTATTATTCAATTGGAATTGCTCGACAACTTTTCTTTACAAAAAAAAAAGATAGAAGTGCTGGATGGTAGTTAACATGATGCATCCTTGTGCCAAAATTTTTGTGGCAGCAAACATGTACAATTACGTGATCTGAAAGTATTTTTGTTGCAAGGGGGTGGCTAAAACTTTAATTATAAAAATGAATGCTGTTTCCATTTCCAATTGCCAAGAGGAATTTATCCTGCAGCGAAATTGTAGAAAACCAGAAGAAATTAAGTAATCTCCTTTTGGAAAATTAAAGAACAAAGGCCTCAGAAATAATGTCACATCTAGGGGAAAGGCCAAAAGCCATATATAGAGTTACTTGGCACAAAGACACTAATAAAAAGAAAAGTTCAGGAATTTCTTATTTTACTTTCCTTCTGTGTAGATGCTGCTCCATTTTTTTTACATTTATATTTTTTTTTATTTTCCTAATTCTGTTTTTGATAATTGACAGATTCTTTCCATATTGTTGTACTTCTATCATCACACTTTTATTTTTTTATGTGCACTTATTATAATTATCACTAGTGTGTTTCATTTCTGTGGAGCAATTATTAAGCTGTCAGATAATGTTTCAGGAAGAAGAGATGAGATATGCAAATTGCCTCTTCAAAGAGGAAGAGGAGTTGAACTCTAGTGCCACCTATTGGAAGTAGCAATCCTACAAGTATAGACCCCTTAATGAGCCTTGCTGTGTGACATGGGATAAAATCCAAACCAGAATCTCAATTTGCAGGCGCATGTTTTGTGGTGTTGCCCCTCATCAGTGCAAAGATCAGATCTGATTTAGAGGCTTATGACTGGGATCTAAGGTGTAATGTTTATCCTTCTGGACATGCTGGTGTAAGGAGGCTTATACGCCATGACATACTCCTCTGGGAAGTTAAATATGCAATTTGCCTTTTCAAAGAGGAAGAGGAATTGAACTCTAGTGCCTACTATTGGAAGTAGCAATCCTAAAAGTCAATATCAACCCTTTAGGCTTCTTTTACACTTGTCATGATTTTGCAGCCCATTTTTGCAGCCCCAATAGATTACTATGGGGCCGCAAAAACGGTCCGTGTGCCGTATGGCCGTGAGGGCCGTATTTATGGCCGTGAAAAAAGATCCACCTTGCTCGATCTTTTTCACGGCTTACGGACATGACCCTCATTGTAAATCAATGGGGCCGCAAAAACAACGGAAAGTTGTTTTTGCGGTGCGCCGTCACTGCCGGTTTTGCGGACCACCGTTTTTTCCCCAATACTTTTGCTATAGAATTGGGAACCTGGAAAATGGTGATCTGCAAGTTTTTTGCAGTCCATTTTTTGCGGCAGACCTTGAAAATTGCCCGCAATACGGCCCGCAAAAAAAGACCCGCAATAACGGGCCGCAAAAAACACGGTAATTGTAAAAGAAGCCTTAACAAGTAGGCAGGTCACTTTCCACAAGAAGAGATGTTACCCCTTAGGTAGAAATTGGAAAATTTATTTGACTGGAATTGAACTCTATTAATACTAATTTTTGGGACATTTGCTCCAAATGACTTACGGTAAGCTAAATTGCAGTCAGCTGTAGCCGCCATTTTGCTATTCCATAGAGGGTTGGCAAAAGATTAAAAACAACTGAAAAAATTATTCTCCCTTCAATTCTCACCTGTCCCGCCACCACAGTTTCCCTGTCCCGACCGTCCAGTCATCTGCTACTCTTATATTTGCTATTGTGCTCTGCATTTCTGGCCTCTTCACTGTAGAACAGGATGTTCAACCGTGCTGAGGCCTTGGTAGTACCATAACTGTGCATCATAAGGATGTAATGTATGTCATGATGTCACAACGTGCAACGTGTGAACATGGCACCAAGGGCTGTCTTGGGCCTTGTGGTGGCAGGAAGTTCTGTTCTAGAGTGAATAGGACAAATAAGCAGGGAGGAAGAATTAAAAAAAAGTGCGGATTACCGGATTGAGGGAAGTGAAAGGACAAAGGGATGGGAGCCCATGCACAACCACAATGCATGATCCAGTCCACTTCAAAAAAGCTAATCTTTCCCTCCTGATCCCAATTGTCAATCTACTGAACTAAACAGTCAGAAAAGAACTTTACACATAAACAACATAAACAATTATTTACGGTAATTTACTTCCAAAAATTAATCCAAACCTTTTTTAAAACCATCAATGATCTTCACTGAGATCAAATTCTGAGATCGTCTCATTCACATATTACCATAATGTCTCTTATAGATAAGATAGAAGCCTTGTATCCTCTGGAGATTGCACCCTTTTATCTCCAATTGGAGGGAGTTGCCCTTTGTCTTTTTAGAGAGGGTGTACATGAAACAGCTTTTGACCTTACTTTTTGTATGGGCCATTTATGCACTTGTACTAGTTAATCATGTCCTCCCTAGATGTCCACTCTCAAAATTAAATACATTTAATTATTTTAAACTTAAAGTTGCAGTTACACTGAAAGATTATTGTGAATAGCATTATTCAGAACGCTCGTTCACCATAATTTTTCAGTGTAAACAGACAGCCGATCACCAGATGACCAAAGAATACAGAATACACTTGTTCATAGGGTGAAACGATCCTTAGCAATGATGACTGAGCAGTGCACTAAAATGCTCAAGTGTTCAGCACCCAAATCGATTAGGTAGGACTCTCTGACAAGCTCGAGTATAATGGAAGTCAATGGGTAACTCGAGCATTTTTCCAGAAGACTCTAACAATAGAGCATTCCCGATTCTGTCAATCTATCTACCATATCTATCTTCTGTATATCTTCTGACATTTTTTAGCAAACCAAAGCGAGACAAAAAGGCATGTTTGAAAAATGCAACAAAAACGCATGGGGCAAAAACCCATACAAAAGCAAAAGGAAAAACGCAAGTGATCTGAGGTGTGGGATTCATGGGAATTCAGCTGCTTGAAAGCCTAAACAAGCACTGATTGTGTGGAGCATTCCTTAACAGGTGTGAAACATGTGGTGCGGGGGCTAGAGCATGGCGCTTAAGCACCCGTGATACTTGATCAAGTAACGAGTACTAGTTAGTGCGCACTATGTCCCGGAACACAGCGAAATACTTCCGGTACATAGTGCGCCGGCGCATGCGCACTAGTGCTTTTTGGCTTTGTCCGCAGTTGGGCAAAGCATACTGCACGTGCGCAAGGCAAGATTGCATTGCGCACGCGTGTACTACGGAGGAAACCGAATCACTTTCAAGACAATATTGCGGCTGGCGGGAAAGGAAGGGGTGCATGAAAGAACAGAAAACCCCACCCATCGGACCATTAACAGAGCCCGCCAAATTCAGGTGAACAGGTTCCCTTTAATTGGCCATAAATAGGCCTAAGGAGATGATGTCATTGATCCAAGCCAGGTAACTTGCAAAACCCAACAAGAAGCACAACAAGGGGCAATAGACCCAGGAAAAAGAAGAGGAGACCGGGCCACCCATTACAGGCGTGTAACACTAGGACTTTCCTGGTGCTACAAATATTGGCTGACCTGAGAGTGATCCCATAGAAATAATACATTTAAAAAGGATACTAATAAAATGTAACTCTAGATAAAAAATTCTCTAGGTAAACCTTTTTTTCTGGACTATGCATGACAAAATAGGAGTCCAGAAGTTAAATTTATCATTTTGCTTGCCCTCTCCGTACCATATTACTGTATCTCTTTTACACTTCACCATTTAAAGTGAAGAAATATAAAAAGATGGATTTCACCTTTTCCATGAAATCTTCAAAGATGTTGATAGTTATGTAAAGGAAGTGCACTGCCGCGCTTCGCTGCCTTCCTTCACTTCATCTGCTTCTCCATTGTTTGCTTGCATATTCATCCTGTGCTTGATTCTACTCTTATTAAATGGACTTTTATGGTGGAACTGATTTTGGCATAGGTTCTTTCCTAATGACGGGCATGGGAGTTAGACTTGTATGCGTGTTGCTATGTAAGACCAGTATAAACGATGGCATTCCATCCTGTGAGGTTTCCGAGATAATAATACTCCACTATGGCTTCTTCTATCTTCTATCTCTGTCAAATCAACACATACTGAATTCACACCTCCTATAAACATAAGGGCAGAGCCTGAAACTTCTGATTAGATGTGATTGTCTTGATGTCCCCCATATGACCTTGTAGACAAGACCTCTCATTCATTGAACACAGCCCACAAAGTAAAAATAAATAGTAAAATAAATAAATGAAGTTAAACAATGGTTTCTATGGGGACCTCTACTGAAAATGCTCAAATAGAAAGTTGTGGAGATTCAATGGCAGAAATGTTAACCTTTCAGGGAAGACTAATAGACTTGGTAAGAGTCACTTGTGGCTATTACAGTGATTGTCATGTGTGCACAGTGACTAGTTAATAGGAACCTCATTGTAAATTGCATTTGCTTTACAATTAATTACTCACCTAGAAACCATTCACAAACACTTCTAGATCAAGATTGGGAAATCAGGGAGAGGTTATTGATAAAAGACCAGGGTCGAAGAGAAGAAGCAGATGTCAAAATGGATTGTCTAGAAAGTGGTCCTACAGTATATAGCTAGACAGGGGTTAGGATTCTTTCACATTGCACTTTTCTTCACCTTTGTGTGTCCCGTCGGGGCTTGCGTCCAAACCCTCCTGCAAAACAGGGTTCGGACGTATGCAATGACAGGGCTATGGGCTAAAATGATGTAAGGAGAGCGAACGCGCGCTGTGTCATGCATCATTTTAGGCTGTATAAGCCTAGTAGAAGTAGACACTCAGGGCAGGGTCATAATGATCGGGGTTGCGAACATTATTGGGACCATCGCGCATGTGAGGGACTCACCTATGCCATCACAAACTTCAACTTGATGCACATCCTCAGACACACATTCCGCTGAAGTATATTGTGGTGGAAAGACCCACTGGGTATGGGTGCTGCAATACACGCTGCTGGGAAATCAGACGCCAGCAGCTGATGTTGGCATCTGAAGGTGCATGGCAATGACATCATGTGTGCTGTTTTATATATTAAGGAACAGCAGCAGAATTATTATATATACATATATACCAGGATCGGGGATATATATACCTGGATGGAGCCCAGGATGGGAGATACAGTGTGTACGGAAAGTATTCAGACCCCTTTAAATTTTTCACTCATTGTTTCATTGCAGCCATTTGATAAATTTAACAAAAATTATTTTTTTCACATTAATGTGCACTCTGCACCCCATCTTGACTAAAAAAAAAAGAAATGTAGATTTTTTTGCAAATTTAATAAAAAAGAAAAACTGAAATATTACATGGTCATAAGTATTCGGACCCTTTGCTCAGACACTCATATTTATGTCACATGCTGTCCATTTCCTTGTGATCCTCCTTGAGATGGTTCTACTCCTTCATTGGATTCTTGCTGTGTTTAATTAAACTGATAGGACTTGATTTGGAAAAGCACACACCTCTCTATATAAGACCTCACAGCTCACAGTACACCAAATGAGAATCATGAAGTCAAAGGAACTGGCCAAGGAGCTCAGAGACAGAATTGTGGCAAGGCACAGATCTGGCCAAGGTTATAACAGAATTTCTGCAGTACTCAAGGTTCCTATGAGCACAGTGGCCTCCATAATCCTTAAATAGAAGACGTTTGGGACCACCAGAAGTCTTCCTAGACCTGGCGGTCCAGCCAAACTGAGCAATTGTGGGAGAAGAGCCTTGGTGAGAGAGGTAAAGAAGAACCCCGAGATCACTGTGGCTGAGTTCCAGAGATGCAGTAGGGAGATGGGAAAAAGTTCCACAAAGTCAACTATCACTGCAGCCCTCCACCAGTCGGGCCTTTATGGCAGAGTGGCCCAACTGAAGCCTCTGCTCAGTCAAAGACATATGAAAGCCCGCATAGAGTTTGCTTAAAAACACATGAAGGACTCCCAGACTATGAGAAATAAGATTCTCTGGTCTGATGAGATGAAGATAGATCTTTTTGGTGATAATTCTAAGCAGTATGTGTGGAGAAATCCAGGCACTACTCATCACCTGCTCAATACAATACCAACAGTGAAACGTGGTGGCAGCATTATGCTATGGGATGTTTTTCAGCTGCAGGGACAGGACGACTGGTTGTCATTGAAGGAAATATGAATGCAGCCAAGTACAGAGAAATCCTGGATGAAAACCTCTTCCAGAGTGCTCTGAACCTTAGACTTGGCCGAAGGTTCACCTTCCAACAAGACAATGACCCTAAGCACACAGCTAAAATAATAAAGGAGTGGCTTCAGAACTACTCTGTGACCATTCTTGACTGGCCCAGCCAGAGACCTGACCTAAACCCAATTGAGCATCTCTGTCCACCAACGTTCACCATGCAACCTGACCGAACTGGAGAGGATCTGCAAGGAACAATGGCAGAGGATCCCCAAATCCAGGTGTGAAAAACTTGTTGCATCACTCCCAAGAAAACTTATGGCTGTACTAGCTCAAAATGGTGCTTCTACTCAATACTGAGCAAAGGGTCTGAATACTTATGACCACGTGATATTTCAATATTTCTTTTTTAATAAATTTGCAAAAATGACTACATTTCTGTTTTTTTCAGTCAAGATGGGGTGCAAAGTGTAACTTAATTAAAAAAATTAACTATTTTGAAATTGCCAAATGGCTGCAATGAAGGAAAGAGTGAAAAATGTAAAGGGGTATGAATACTTTCCATACCCACTGTTATATACACACACGTGGTCAAAATTGTTGGTTCCCCTCGTTTAATGACAGAAAAACCCACAATGGTCACAGAAATAACTTGAATCTGACAAAAGTAATTATAAATTAAAAATGTTTGAAAATGAACAAATGAAAGTCAGACATTGCTTTTCAACCATGCTTCCACAGAATTTTAAAAAAAGAACTCATGAAATAGGCCTGGACAGAAATGATGGTACCCTGAACTTAATATTATGTTGCACAACCTTTTGAGGCAATCACTGCAATCAAACGATTCCTGTAGCTGTCAATGAGACTTCTGCATCTCTCGACAGGTATTTTGGTCCACTCCTCAAGAGCAAACTGCTCCAGTTGTCTCATGTTTGAAGTCTGCCTTTTCCAGACGGCATGCTTCAGCTCTTTCCAAAGATGCTCAATAGGATTTAGGTCAGGGCTCATAGAAAGCCACTTCAGAATAGTCCAATGCTTTCCTTTTAGCTGTTCTTGGGTGTTTTTAGCTGTGAGTTTTGGGTCATTATCCTGTTGCAAGACCCATGACCTGCGACTGAGACCAAGTTTTCTGACACTGGGCAGCACATTTCTCTCTAGAATCCATTGATAGTCTTGAGATTTAATTATACCCTGCACAGATTCTAGACACCTTGTTCCAGATGCAGCAAAGCAAACCCAGAACATAACAGAGCCTTCTCCATGTTTCACAGTAGGGGCAGTGTTCTTTTCTTGATATGCTTCATTTTTCCGTCTGTGATATCTCCCATGAAATCCACTTTGGCTCATGCAATGACAGATGGTGCGATCTGACACTGATGTTCCTTGAGCTTGAAGTTCACCTTTAATCTATTTAGATGTTTTTTTGGGGTCTTTTGTTACCTTTGGTATTATCAATCTCCTTTGATTTGTCATCAATTTTCCTCCTGCGGCCATGTCCAGGGAGGTTTACAGTCCCATGCATCTTAAATTTCTGAATATTATGTGCAACTGTAGTGACAGGAACATCAAGCTGCTTGGAGATAGTCTTATAACTTTTACCTTTAACATGTTTGTCTATAATTTTCTTTCTAATCTCCTGAGACAGCTTTTTCCTTCACTTCCTCTGGTCCATGTTGAGCGTGATACACACCATGTCACCAAACAACACAGTGAGTATCTGTAGCCCTAGACACAGGCCCACTCACGGATTCCAAGATTGTAGACACCTGTGATGCTAGTTAGTGGACACTTTGATTTAACATGTCACTTTTGTCATATTATTTTCAGGGGTATCATAATTTCTGTCCAGGCCTATTTCAAGAGTTTATTTATTTTTATTATTTTTTAAATTCTGTGGAAGCATGGTTTAAAAGCAATGCCTGACTTTTTATTTGCTCATTTTCATATATTTTTAATTAATTATTACTTTTGTCAGATTCAAGTTATTTCTGTGACCATTGTGGGTTTTTCTGTCATTAAACGAGGGGTACCAGCAATTTCGACCACTTGTGTATATAGTTATGTCCTCCAGGGAAACTGCTATTCCTATTGCGCGGCACCACCAGCGGAACATCGTCGCACCACACACACACTCTATACGCCGTACGCACCACATACACACACACACTCACACTCTCACACACACACTCACACACTCACGCAGCCTCTTGCACGGTACCACCAGTGGAACACTGTCGTGAACACGCAGCTGCCGGGATCAGCCGAATGATTCAATGACTACCGCCATCTTTGTACAGGGGAAGTGCATTCCTAGTTTTAGGCTGTGTGCCTATGTTGCATTTTTTATACGTTTATGATGCGTTTTTTGTCACAGCGGATATGCATAAAAATGCTTAAAAACCGCATTCCCATGCAATCCTATGGGATTACGCAGTTGCTGTGCCCATGCTGTGGATTTTCCCACTGCGGAATCGCATAGCGGTTATAATCTGCAACATGTTCATTATTTCTGCGGAATCGCGGCAATTCCGCAGCAATAGGATTGCATTGAAATGCTCACTTTACGCATGTGGCTATGCCCACCATGCGTAAAGTGAGCGCTTCATGTGTGGATGGTACCCAGTGTCTGCAGGAGAGGAGACTCTCCTTCAGGCCCTGGGAACCATATTTCTGAAAAAAAAGAATTAAAATAAAAAATAAGGACATACTTACCATGGCCCCCGGAGTCCTCCCGCCTCTCAGCGGTGCACCCGGTGGCTTCCCAGGGATGCATTGTGCGAAGGACCTGGGATGAAGTCGCAGTCACGCGACCGTGACGTCACAAAAGGTCCTTCATGCAAAGCATCCCTGGGAACGGAACATACCGGGAGCGCCGCTGAGGAGATCAGGGGCCATTGGAAGGTGAGAATAACCATATTTTTTAGTTTTCTCTAATTTTTAACATTCTATCTTTTCTATTGATGCTGCATAGGCTTGACAAGTGTGACCAACCTGTCAATCACTTTTCCAAGCGATGCTTCAAATCGCTTGGAAAACGCAAGCATTCTGCAAGCTAAAAACGCATGGAAAACACTTGCATTTTGTGGGAAAACGCATGCGAATTCCGCATGTGTTTTACCCGCTGCAAGGAGTTGCGGCAATGCTGCAGACATTTCAGCAGCATTTCTGCAACGTGGGCACATAGCCTTAATGTGACCGCCACTATCTGTCTGCACAAAGATGGGCGCGGTCTGATTTACTGCGCCTACGCAAATTTTTCACAGGTGCAGTGAATCATTCGGCTGATCCCGGGACAGATGCGCCATGTGTCAACAGGCAAAGGAAGCGGGTCACATTAAAGCAGTTTTCCCACAAACGAATGTTCATTTTAAAAATTGACTGTGTCTGACCATGTATGGAGCATAGCACATCTCCTGCGCAGGGGAGGAAGCAAAAGACAATACTGACATTACAGCAGGGGATCACAGTGGATTCATTTTGTGAGGTAAAATATTTCACTGACTGTTTTTAAAAATTATTTTACCTCACAAAATGTTTCCTCTGCGATCTCCTGCTGTAATGTCACTATTATCTTTTGCTTCTTCCCCTGCCCAGGAGCTGTGGTATGTTTGGTACACGGTCAGACACAATTTTTAAAATGACATTTTGTTCCTGGAAAAAACCCTTTAAAAAGCAAATATCAATGCCAACATGGCTCTTCCTAAAAAGTACGCCAATGAAAGTAAAAGGAAAGCAGCAAAGGCACAACATCAAAGACAACAAAGGGCAAATGAGACTCTTGAAAAGCAACAGCATCGCTGGGACAAAAACAATGCATATAAGTGTAGGCATCAAGAACATGAGTCCCCTGAAGCAAAAGTCATTAGATTATCACAGGATGACATTAGGCAACAACAGCGCCGCATGCCCGCCCTCATCGTGACATTACCGCCCTCCCGTTGCGATAGCATCGGTCCTCCATCTAGTATACACATAAATATATATATATATTTATGTATATATCCATATGTCACCCTGATGATGAACAAGTTCCGAAACCCATGTTGTTGTGTGCGCTGCACCAGTGACCACCATTCACCCAGGTAATTCATTGTCTTTTATCCCACAATACTTTAGCCCAATCCTTACCTCCTATATCTAACAGGCATTGCATCCCCTATCTACAGCTATTGGGTCCACATGATTTATTATGATCATTTCATGGGATCCATTGCACTCGTTTTGCCCATAGCCAGCTGATTCAGTGTGACCATCTAATGTGATGTAATGTGTGAGCTAACTCTCTTATTACATTTTTTTAATTAGTCTTTCGTCCATAGCTTTTCTCACTTTGTATATGCACTTTTTGAGAGATTCAGTGTGACCATCTGATGCGATTTATTGTAATCAAATATTAACTTTTTAATATTTTATTTATTTGTCTTGCTTCCATACCCCTTCTCACTTTGCACATGCACTTTTTGAGTGATAATTACGGTACATTTTTTTCTGTTCATATATAAGTTTCATATTTTAGTGTTATTCGTTTTTATTGCACGTTACTTGTTTAATTATTCCTATTCTGGTTAGACACATTTGCTATTTTATTTTAGTCACACTATTATTCCTCGTCATACTGACAGTATAATGCAGTCTGTTTGTGAGCTTTTCACATATTTATGCTACTGTACTTGTATATAATTTTTTTCTTGCAGACATTACCTGGTGCGTTGGCTTTTAATACATTTTAATATTTTGTGTAATCATGTTTTTCTACTTGTGTGGGCACCTCTTCTGCCGGAAGCACTGCCGAAGCGAGAGAGAGGGAAAGCCGGAGGGTGGCGTCACAGGACTGATAGAGATGGGTGCATGGAGGAGTCAAGTTGACCAACGCGTTTCAAAGGACTTGGTCGTTCTTCATCAGGGTTCGCTCCAGCTTTCCCTTTCTCGCGCTTCGGGGCCCGAGAGCCCAGGGCCCGCAGTTAGCTTCTATCCTGCTCCTGCTCACCAGCTCCTGTGCACTTGTGCCATCCGCCCTATGGGAGGATGCTCCCTACCCTTTGGCCTCCTTGCACACCAGCTGCTCCAAGCACAGGCTCAGTGTGATCATACCGGACGGCTGAAATAAGTCCACTTAGTGGCAGTTAAGCTTAAGTTTACCGCATTCATTATAATACAGGAGTGTTATCTATTACTCTTATAGCGCAGTGGTTCTTGAGTTTTCCATTTTATTCAACTTAGTAACCGGACTTGCAAAGAACGTGTTGTTCCACTTGTAGCTACCAATCTCTATTTTAACCCTAGGAGCGCCAGTGTGCTACGTCTTATTACCCTCACTAATAAAGATATTTTAGCACTAATTTTAATTGTCTTATTTTTCTTAACCACTTGTTCGGGTTTTTTTTCTTTGGTTTTACTGCGTTGGATCATGTGATGTAATAGCTGGAAGGCATTGTGTAGAAGTCCTCGTGGTCATACCTGATGCCATGAGCCTGCTCTCCTGCAGATGCAATCCTGAACAGTGTATTGAACTTTTGTTTTGATCCTTTCAAATCAAATCATACATTTTTTTGAAACTGAAAAATTCTGGAAATTGAACTTAAAGTCGATCTGCAAAGGAGCGATGCGCTGATCTCTAATACTGAATGCATCATGTGTGGCATCGTTCATTAGACATACATGTAGGAAGACGATCCAGTGTTTTTATGGAGATGATAAAATAGAAGAAACTATTTTTTTTATGTATCTTCATACCACCAAACTTCCCACTCATTAGCAATCATAAGCCATATTATAACCATACACACAGTAGACATTGATTTCAGCTAAAACAAAACGCTACTTGTAGGGCATAGAGACTTTTTGCTTTCTTGATAACTTTGTGGCTTGTTCATTAGTCATTAGCTGATATGTCTCAAAATTGTATGAAGGTCCCATGCTTATCTAATAAAAGCAAACACAATGACACCTATCCATCCTTAAGACTTATCTCTCTTTAACAATCCTCTGCCCTTATCTACTAGGACCAATAATCTTCTTAAAACCACTTTCTGAATATGTGTATTACCAGATCAGATGTTAAAGGCAAAGTAAACTCAGACATCTTGATAATCTTACCTTGCCCAGGGAATGTGTAATCTGGAGTTTTATTGATGGCCTTCTGTGCAGACTCTGGGTAATCTCAGGAATTCATGGCTGCTATATTTTACTCTATCAGCTATGATTTCCAATTTTCCACACTATTTCAGTAAGCACACCTCCCAATGATGTCATTCCCAACCTCAGTGATGTCACTGTTTGTTGTTCTCAAATTGCATTAAGTTAATCATCTGTTCTCAAAAATGAATAAAACTATCTCATATTCACCCAAGCAGATATACCTTCAAAAGAAAATCTATAGACAGCACTCTTTCAGGTTTCCAGCCCCTCATCAATGCATACCTTGGTGCTGGTAGATAACTCGTTTTTGATGAGGTGCAGGTGGTATAATGCAATAACTTGATCTTTGGTATAGGCAGCCATCCATTCACTGGGCCCAATGATGTCACATGGATCATGTATAATCACTTAATCAGAAGAGTGAATAAGTGACTTTGACCCCTTCAACCCCTGGAGATTTTCTCTTTTTTGCTTTTGTTTTTTCCTCCCCGTCTTTCAAGAACCATAACCTTTTTATTTTTCTGTTAATATAACCGTATGAGAGCTTGTTTTTTTGTGGACTGAGTAGTACTTTTAAATAACATCATTTATTCTACCACATAATCCACTGGAAAATGGGGGAAAAAAATCCAAGTGCCCAATAAAGGGAAATTTCACAATTGTTTTTTGTTTTTTATTATTTACATAAAAACTGCCCTGGAAATATGATTGTGCAGGTCAGTACGAGTATGCAGATACCAAACATAAAGAACTCTAGGCGCGGTCCACATAAAAGATCATGTGGAGAGGGATACCATCACCAACAATGTGCACCAATGGAATATTATGGTGGACCAATCGGAAAACAAAGAAAAAAACCGAAAAGAAGTCCAATAATAGGGTATATATATAACAAAATTTATTAAAATATATAATAATGTGGTAGGGTGGAAACAGATACCAAAAATAGGCACTATATCAGGGACATACAAAATAAAAAGAATAATGGCAAACATAAATAATTAATTGGTATAATTAAAGTGGAAATTCAACATGTGTAAACTTATCTATGCGAAAATACCATAGAATCAGTGAAATAAGTAATAATAATAATAATACACATAATAAACTAATTAGGAATACCAAAAGGTGTATGGCTAGATAAAGTGCATGTGCATATTTGCTGGGGTGGCAAGAAAATAGATGGCACAAGAAAATGTTCACAACATAATGTAAACAGTGATCAAAGTGATCAAAGTGATGTAGGCGTGATACAGCCTATATACGAGGGGCGATCCAAAAGTAATGATAATCGGTTATTTCTATTGCACACAGAAATTAAAATAAAATGTTTTCTTCTCTCTTAGGTACCCACTAGTCCAATAAAAAAAATCACTTAAATAGAACACGATTCCCGGGAGCTACATTCATTTGAATATGAACTGCCGAGGAGTGAACATCAAAATGGAAAAAAACGAGCTCAGAGCTGTCATCAAATACCTCTGCTTGAAAAAAATGACTACCGAAGACATACACAGCGACTTGGTGGAAACATTGGAGGACTCTTCTCCTCCGTATTCCACAGTTGCATGCTAGGCCAAGGAATTTAAGCTGGGAAGAACATCGACGGAAGACGAACATCGTGAAGGACGCCCATCCACGTCAATCAATGAAGAAAACATGAAAAAAGTTGAAGAAGTTGTATTGGCAGATCGAAGAGTGACTATCAGGCATGTAGCTGAGGTCCCAGGGATCTCATATGGCAGTATTCAAAGAATCCTTGCAAAATAATTGCATATGAGAAAGGTCTCCGCGCGTTGGGTGCCAAAAATGTTAACCGACGAACAAAAGAAGAAACGAGTTGACATTTCAATAGCAAATCTCGAAAAGTTCCAAGCAGACAAGGAAAACTTTTTGTCACGTTTTTTGACCATGGACGAGACCTGGACCCACCACTTTGATCCCGAAACTAAACAACAATCGATGACATGGAAACGAGCCGACGAACCAACGCCGAAGAAATTCAAAGTGTCAAGCTCAGCAGGGAAGGTTATGGCGTCCGTTTTTTGGGACCCTGAAGGAATTATTATGGTGGACTATTTGGAGAAGGGAGCCACTATTATGGGCTCCTACTACGCAGAACAAATAAGAAGATTGCGGGAGGCTATCAAGGAGAAAAGGCGCGGCAAACTGCGGGCTGGAGTGTTGTTTCACCAAGATAACGCGCCGGCTCACAAAGCTGCAGTTGCCATGGCTACCATTCAAGAAGTGGGCTTTGAACTGGTGGAACACCCCTCCCTATTTGCCAGATCTAGCCCTAGGGATTTCACCATCCTCATCAGTTAAATACCAGGTGGCCCCTTTTTTCTCCCCTTTTTTTCTGGGCCTTGTAAGAAATTTTTTTTTACTTTTGTTGCCATTTTTTGAAACCACTAATGTGTTCATTTTTGGGGATTTGGGGCTGAGTTATAGCTATTTTTGCATCCTTAACTGATGTTTTTCATTTATACCATTTTGGGGTAAGTACGATGTTTTGTTAACCTCTTATTGCATTTTATTGCAATGTTTAGGAGAACAAAATGATGTATTTCTGGCGTTTTTAAACTTTTTTTCTTATGCCATTTACCAATCAGGTTAATTAATTTTAGATTTTGATAGATCAAACATTTCTGAATGCAGCAATGCCAAATATGAGTATTTTGTATTTTTTTTTAATTGTTTTGCTTTCAATGGGGCAAAAGGGGGATGATTTGGACTTGTGTGGAGGGAAGGTTTCGTACTTTTTTTAATACTTTTCACTGTATTTAATAGTCCACTTTGGGAACTTAAAGCTGCAATCATCCAACCGCTTACAGTATACACAGCAGTGCATCGGCACAAGTCCTTTACATATGATGATATGCTGCCGAGAAAGATGATCTTTTGTGCAAGCTAAAAAATAATTTCAGCTGAAAAACAAGCATTTTACAAATTTATCTGGTGATCAGCAGCCTGTGAGGACTGCATGATTATCATGAAATGCAAGCTCATAGGAACACTAGTTTACGATATACACCATTAAGCCGGTTTCACACGTCAGTGTCTCTGGTCCGTGTAGTGACAGTTTTCTCACGTACCGGAGACACCGACACACGTAGACCCATTCAAGTGAATGGGTCTATGCACATGTCAGCGTGTTCTGACAGACCATATGTCAGACATGTCCGTTTTTACTCGGACTCACGGCCGCCAAACATGCCACACACATGCACACGGAGAACAGTGTACACTGTCCTCTGTGTGCATGGATGGCCGATGGGGAAGCAGCGCTACTGTAAGTGCTGTTCCCCTGCGTGTGGTGCTTAACGCGGCTGTCATCCCTTCAGAATGAATGAGAAACAGCGAGCACAGACTCAGTGACATCAACGTTAATTACTGAGCCTGCGCCCACAACGTCTCATTCATTCCCCATCCAATAAAGGAAAACCACCTATGCCAAGCATGGTATTCATCCACAGACAGCTGTTTCGGGGTTTTTGCCCCTCATCAGTGTGGAGTAGGAAACTTGCTATCAGGAGCAGTGCCTTGTAGAAAGTCTATAAAGGCACAGATGATTGACCTCGTAAACAGCTGTCTGTGGATTGATACCATGCTTGGCATAGGTGGTTTTCCTTTATTGGATGTTTTCCTTTATTGGATGCTGCCCTTGCCTTGGTTGTTCCTTCCCTGGGAAAGGCCTGGCTATTCACTGCTTGCAGGGGCTCCAGACATCAGCCCTGACATGATCAATGAATGGGTGCCAGAATGCAGTGTGAAAGCACACAAATCCTTCCTCTTTAACCCCTTGGAGACCTTGCCCTTTTTCGCTTTTGCGTTTCTGCTTTTCACTCCCCTTCTTCCCAGAGCCATATTTCTTTTTTGTTTTTCTGTCAATATGGCCATGCTAGGGCTTGTTTTTTGTCGGACAAGTTGTACTTTTGAACGACACAATTGGTTTTACCATATTGTATTCTCAAAAATGGGGAAAAAAATTCCAAGTGCGGTGAAATTGCAACAAAGGGCGATTCCACAATTTTGATTTGGATTTTTTTTTACCCTGTTCACCAAATGCTAAAACTGACCTGCTATTATCATTCTCCAGGTCATTCCAAGTTCATAGACACCAAACATATCTAGGTTCTTTTCTATTTAAGTGGTGAAAAAAAATCCAAAGTTTGTTAAAAAAAAAGTAGACCCTCTAAGGAACTTATCTAGATGTGTGGTGACCACTTTGAACCCCAATTGCTTCAATAAAGTTTATAATGTAGAGCCGTGAAAATTAAAAAATCATTTTTTTTCCACAAAATGATCTTTTAGCCCACAATCTTTTATTTTCCCAAGGGTAACAGGAGAAATTGGACCCCAAAAGTTGTTGTGCAATTTGTCCTGAGTATGCTGATATACCCCATATGTGGGAGGGAACCACCGTTTGGGTGCATAGCAAAGCTCGGAAGGGAAAAAGTGCTGTTTTGGAATGCAGACTTTGATGGAATGGTCTGCGGGCATCACGTTGCGTTTGCAGCTCCCCTGATGTACCTAAACAGTAGAAACCTCCACAAGTGACCCCATATAGGAAACTAGACCCCCAAAGGAACTTATCTAGATGTGTTGTGAGAACTTTGAACCCCATAGTGTTTCGCTAAAGTTTATAACGCAGAGCCGTGAAAATAAAAAATATATTTTTTTCCACAAAAATGATATTTTAGCCCCCAAATTTTTATTTTTATGAGGGTAACATGAGAAATTGGACTGCAAAAGTTGTTGTCCAATTTGTCCTGAATACGCTGATACCCCATATGTGGGGGGAACCACTGTTTTGGTGCACGGCAGAGCTTGGAAAGGAAGGAGCACCATTTTACTTTTTCAACGCAGAATTGGCTGGAATTGAGATTGGACGCCATGTCGCGTTTGGAGAGCCCATGATGTGCCTAAACATTGAAACCCCCCTAATTCTAACTCCAACCCAAACCCAGCGCACCCATAAGCCTAATCCCAACCATAACCCTAACCACACCACTAACCTGAACACACCCCTAAACCTAATCCCAACCCTAACCATAACCCTGACCACACCCCTAACCCCAACACACCCCTAACCCTAATCCCAGTCCTAATCTCAACCCTAACCATAACCACACCCCTCACCCTGACACAACCCTAATCCCAACCCTAACCGTAAACATAATCCAAACCCTAACTTTAGCCCCAACCCTAACACTAACTTTAGCCCAAACCCTAACCCTAACTTTAGGCCCAACCCTAACCCTAATTGGAAAATGCAAATACATTTTTTTTTATTTTATTATTTTTCACTAGCTAAGGGGGTGATAAGGGGGGGTTGATTTACTATTTATAGCAGAGTTTTTAGCGGGTTTTTAGGTTTGGCAGCTGTCACACGCTAAGAGATGTTTTTTATTGCAAAAAATAATTTTTGCATCACCACATTTTGAGAGCTGTAATTTATCCATATTTTGGCCCACAGAGTCATGTGAGGTCTTGTTATTTGCGAGACGAGTTGACTTTTTTAATGGTACCATGTTCGGGCACATGACATTTTTTGATCGCTTTTTATTCCAATCTTTGGGAGGCAGAATGAACAAAAACCAGCAATTCCTGAATTTCTTTTAGGGGGGCGTTTATACCGTTCCACGTGTGGTAAAATTGATAAAGCAGCTTTATTCTTCTGGTAAGTATGATTACAACGGTATGATTTTTTATATTTTGCCGCTTTTACACAATAAAAACTATTTTATATAAAAAATAATTGTTTTTGCATCGCTTTAATCTGAGCGCTATAACTTTTTATTTTTCTGCTGATGATGCTGTATGGTGGCTTTTTTTGCGGGACATGTTGACATTTTCAGCGGTACCATGTTTATTTAATCCGTCTTTTTTATCACATTTTATTGCACTTTTTGTTCGTCAGTATGATGATAAAGCATTGTTTTTGCCTCGTTTTATATTTAGTTTTTTGCGGTGTTCACTAAAGGGGTTAACTAGTTGGATAGTTTTATAGAGCAGGTCGTTTACGGACGCGGCGATACCAAATATGTGTACTTTTATTTTTTTATTTACATAAATTATTATTATCATTATTATTATTTATTGTTATAGCGCCATTTATTCCATGGTGCTTTACATGTGAGGAGGGGTATACATAATAAAAACAAGTACAATAATCTTAAACAATACAAGTCATAAAAGGCACAGGAGGAGAGAGGACCCTGCCCGCGAAGGCTTACAATCTACAAGGGATGGGTGAGGATACAGTAGGCGAGGATAGAGCTGGTCATGCAGCGGTTTGGTCGATCGGTAGTTACTGCAAGTTGTAGGCTTGTCGGAAGAGGTGGGTCTTCAGGCTCTTTTTGAAGGTTTCAATGGTAGGCGAGAGTCTGATGTGTTTTGGTAGAGGGTTCCAGCGTAGGGGTGATACGCGAGAGAAATCTTGTATACGATTGTGGGAAGAGGAGATAAGAGGGGAGTAGAGAAGGGGATCTTGTGAGGATCAGAGGTTGCGCGTAGGTAAGTACCGGGAGATGAGGTCACAGATGTATGGAGGAGACAGGTTGTGGATGGCTTTGTACGTCATGGTTAGGGTTTTGTACTGGAGTTTCTGGGTAATGGGGAGCCAGTGAAGGGATTGACAGAGGGGAGAGGCCGTGCAATAGCGGGGGGACAGGTGGATTAGTGGGGCAGCAGAGTTTAGAATAGATTGGAGTGGTGCGAGAGCGTTAGAGGGGAGGCCACAGAGCAGGAGGTTGCAGTAGTCAAGGCGAGAGATGATGAGGACATGCACTAGGGTTTTTGCAGATTCTTGGTTGAGGAATGCACGGATTCGTGAAATATTTTTGAGTTGAAGTCAGCAGGAAGTGGAAAGGGCTTGGATTTGTGGTTTGAAGGAGAGATCATCAAGGATTACCCCGAGGCAGCGAGCTTGTGGGACTGAGGAGAGTGGGCAGCCAATTACTGTAGTGGATAGGTTCCTTGGGGGGTTGCGTGAGATGGGGGAAAGATGATGAATTCTGTTTTGTCCATGTTAAGTTTCAGAAATTTAGCGGAGAAGAAGGATGAAATAGTGAATAGACAGAGGGAATCTGGTTAGTAGGGAGGTGATATCTGGTCCAGAGATGTAGATCTGTGTGTCATCAGCATAGCGGTGATACTGAAAGCCATGAGATTCTATGAGCTATCCCAGGCCAAAGGTGTAAATGGAGAAGAGCAGGGGCCCTAGGACTGAACCTTGTGGCTCTCCGACAGATAGAAGGCGAGGTGAGGAGGTGGTGTGTGAGTGGGAGACACTGAATGTCCGGTCTGTTAGGTATGATGAGATCCAGGATAGGGCCAAGTCTGTGATGCCAAGGGATGAGAGGGTCTGTAATAATAGGGAATGGTCCACTGTGTCAAAGGCAGCCGAAAGGTTGAGGAGGAGGAGGACAGGGTAGTGTTGCTTGCTCTTGGTGGTTAAGAGGTCATTGGTGACCTTAGTTAGGGCAGTTTCAGTGGGGTGGTGTGACCGGAAGCCAGATTGTAAGCAGTTGAAGAGGGAGCAAGAAGAGAGATGGGAGGACATTTCAAGGTAGATGTGTTGTTCCAGTAGCTTGGAGGCATAGGGGAGAAGTGATATAGGGCGATAGCTAGATACAGAGGATGAGTCAAGAGAGGGCTTTGTGAGGATAGATGTGATGGAGGCATGTTTAAAGCTTGAGGGGAAAACACCAGTTGTTAGTGATAGGTTGAAGAGATGGGATAGGGTTGGGATGAAGACTGTGGTGAGGTTTGGGATGAAGTGGGATGGGAGCGGGTCAAGTGCACAGGTGGAGAGATGCGATCTTGAGAGTAGAGTGGAGAGTTGATCTTCTGTAATGGTGGATAAGTTGGTTTCAGAGGCAGAGGGCTGGGAAGTCGGAAGGAAGGGCTCTGGGGATTGTTGACCAAAACTGTCTCTGCCTCATTTTTCAAGCAGAAGATTGATAGCATCAAAGTCTTCAGCTGAGATAAGTGGGGAGGGAGGAGGTGCTGGGGGACGGAGGAGAGAATTGAAGGTGTTGAATAACTGTTTAGGGTTGTGAGACAGAGAGGATATGAGAGATGAGAAGTAGGTTTGTTTAGCTGTGGCGAGTGTGGTCTTGAAAGTAGTGAGGGACTGTTTGAATGTGATGAAGTGCTCATTGGAGTGGGATCTTTTCCATTTGCGCTCAGCAGCCCTAGAAGCTCGCCTCAGTTCTTTGGACAGGCTGGTGTGCCAGGGCTGTCTGTTGATTTTGCGAGCTTTGGTATGTGTAAGTGGGCAGCTGATTCCAAAGCTACAGCTATTGTGGTGTTATATAGAGCGGCAGCGTCATCCGCATTGTGTAAGGAACTTATATCTGTGAGAGGGAAAAGGGATTCAGAGAATGAATGTAGGTCAAGATGTTTAAGATTTCTGCGAGGGTGTGAAAGTTTGTGGGGTGGGGATCATAGACATGGAGTGGAGAGGGAAATGTATTTATTTGAAAATATTTATTTATTTATTTATTTATTTCTTTAATTGGGGATTTTTTTTTTTTTTTTATACATTCTATTTTTTTTTTTACTTTATAACATTGTCCCAGGTTTGGACATCACTATATTACATCAGTGTTATGACCTGGTGGTCAGGACAATAATGGACCTGGTGGTTATGAGCACACGAAAAGACCTGATAGTTACTGATAAAAAAAAAGAACGAGCTCTGGGACGTGGGAACTCTGCTGACCGCAATCCCTAATCCTATCAAACACACTAGAAATAGCCGTGGATTGCGCCTAACACTCCCTATGCAACTCGGCACAGCCTAAGAAACTAGCTAGCCCTGAAGATAGAAAAATAAAGCCTACCTTGCCTCAGAGAAATTCCCCAAAGGAAAAGGCAGCCCCCCACATATAATGACTGTGAGTAAGATGAAAATACAAACACAGAGATGAAATAGATTTAGCAAAGTGAGGCCCGACTTACTGAACAGACCAAGGATAGGAAAGATAGCTTTGCAATCAGCACAAAAACCTATAAACAACCACGCAGAGGGGCAAAAAGACCCTCCGCACCAACTCACGGTGCGGAGGCGCTCCCTCTGCGTCCCAGAGCTTCCAGCAAGCAAGACAACAATAAAAATTGTAAGCTGGACAGAAAAATAGCAAACCAAAGAAATACAAGCTGGAACTTAGCTTCTGTTGGGAAGACAGGTCACAAGAACGATCCAGGAGTGAACTAAACCAATACTGGAACATTGACAGGTGGCATGGAGCAAAGATCTAAGTGGAGTTAAATAGAGCAGCAGCTAACGAATTAACCTCGTCACCTGTGGAAGGAAACTCAGAAACACCCACCAGAGGAAGTCCATGGACAGAACCAGCCGAAGTACCATTCATGACCACAGGAGGGAGCCCGACAACAGAATTCACAACAGTACCCCCCCCTTGAGGAGGGGTCACCGAACCCTCACCAGAGCCCCCAGGCCGACCAGGATGAGCCAAATGAAAGGCACGAACCAGATCGGCAGCATGAACATCAGAGGCAAAAACCCAGGAATTATCTTCCTGACCATAACCCTTCCACTTGACCAGGTACTGGAGTTTCCGTCTCGAAACACGAGAATCCAAAATCTTCTCCACCACATACTCCAACTCCCCCTCAACCAACACCGGGGCAGGAGGATCAACGGATGGAACCACAGGCGCCACGTATCTTCGCAATAACGACTAGTGTTGAGCATTCCGATACCGCAAGTATCGGGTATCGGCCGATACTTGCGGTATCGGAATTCCGATACCGAGATCCGATATTTTTGTGATATCGGGTATCGGTATAGGAAGTGTAAAATAAAGAATTAAAATAAAAAATATTGTTATATTCACCTCTCCGGCGGCCCCTGGACATCTGCGCGAGGAACCGGCGTCCGGCACGGCTTCTTTCTTCAAAATGCGCGCCTTTAGGACCTGTGGTATGACGTCCCGGCTTCTGATTGGTCGCGTGCCGCCCATTGTGACCGCCACGCGACCAATCAGAAGCCGCGACGTCATTCCTCAGCTAAAGTCCTAGAATGAGCGCCTTTTAGGACCTGAGGAATGACGTCGCGGCTTCTGATTGGTCGCGTGGCGGTCACATGGGCGGCACGCGACCAATCAGAAGCCGGGATGTCATTCCACAGGTCCTAAAGGCGCGCATTTTGAAGAAAGAAGCCGTGCCGGACGCCGGATCCTCCCGCTGATGTCCAGGGGCCGCCGGAGAGGTGAATATAACAATATTTTTTATTTTAATTCTTTATTTTACACTTTAATATGGATCCCAGGGCCTGAAGGAGAGTTTCCTCTCCTTCAGACCCTGGGATCCATGAGGATACATTCCGATACTTGATGTCCCATTGACTTGTATTGGTATCGGATATCGGTATCGGCGATATCCGATATTTTTCGGGTATCGGCCGATACTATCCGATACCGATACTTTCAAGTATCGGACGGTATCGCTCAACACTAATAACGACCTATGGAACACATTATGGATGGCAAAAGAAGCAGGAAGGGCCAAACGAAATGACACAGGATTTATAACCTCAGAAATCTTATACGTACCAATGAAACGAGGCTTAAACTTAGGAGAGGAAACCTTCATAGGAACATAACGAGAAGACAACCAAACCAAATCCCCAACACGAAGTCGGGGACCCACACAGCGCCGGCGGTTAGCGAAACATTGAGCCTTCTCCTGGGACAATGTCAAATTGTCCACCACATGAGTCCAAATCTGCTGCAACCTTTCCACCACAGTATCCACACCAGGACAGTCCGAAGGCTCAACCTGCCCTGAAGAGAAACGAGGATGGAAACCAGAATTGCAGAAAAACGGCGAAACCAAAGTAGCCGAGCTGGCCCGATTATTAAGAGCGAACTCAGTCAACGGCAAAAAGGACACCCAATCATCCTGATCAGCAGAAACAAAGCATCTCAGATATGTTTCCAAAGTTTGATTAGTTCGTTCGGTTTGGCCATTTGTCTGAGGATGGAAAGCCGAGGAAAAAGACAAATCAATGCCCATCCTAGCACAAAAGGATCACCAAAACCTCGAAACAAACTGGGAACCTCTGTCAGAAACGATGTTCTCTGGGATACCATGTAAACGAACCACATGCTGGAAAAATAATGGCACCAAATCAGAGGAGGAAGGCAATTTAGACAAAGGTACCAAATGGACCATCTTAGAAAAGTGATCACAAACCACCCAAATGACCGACATCTTTTGAGAGACGGGGAGATCCGAAATAAAATCCATAGAAATATGCGTCCAGGACCTCTTCGGGACCGGCAAGGGCAAAAGCAACCCACTGGCATGAGAACAGCAGGGCTTAGCCCGAGCACAAGTCCCACAGGACTGCACAAAAGAACGCACATCCCGTGACAAAGACGGCCACCAGAAGGATCTAGCCACCAAATCTCTGGTACCAAAGATTCCAGGATGCCCAGCCAACACTGAACAATGAATCTCAGAGATAACTCTACTAGTCCATCTATCAGGGACAAACAGTTTCTCCGCTGGGCAATGGTCAGGTCTATCAGCCTGAAATTTTTGCAGCACCCGCCGCAAATCAGGGGAGATGGCAGACAAAATTACCCCCTCTTTGAGACTACCTGCCGGCTCAGGAACACCCGGAGACTCAGGCACAAAACTCCTTGACAGGGCATCAGCCTTCACATTCTTAGAGCCCGGAAGGTACGAAACCACAAAATCAAAACGGGAGAAAAATAACGACCATCGAGCCTGTCTCGGATTCAACCGTTTGGCAGACTCAAGATAAGTCAAATTCTTGTGATCTGTCAAGACCACCACGCGATGCTTGGCTCCTTCCAGCCAATGACGCCACTCCTCGAATGCCCACTTCATGGCCAACAACTCACGATTACCAACATCATAGTTACGCTCAGCAGGCGAAAACTTTCTAGAAAAGAAAGCACATGGCTTCATCACCGAGCCATCAGAACTTCTTTGCGACAAAACAGCCCCTGCTCCAATCTCAGAAGCATCAACCTCAACGTGAAACGTGAGCGAAACATCTGGCTGGCACAAAACAGGGGCAGAAGAAAAACGACGCTTCAATTCCTGAAAAGCCTCTACAGCTGCAGAAGACCAATTGACCACATCAGCACCCTTCTTGGTCAAATCAGTCAACGGTTTAGCAATAGTAGAAAAATTAGCGATGAAGCGCCGATAAAAATTAGCAAAGCCCAGGAACTTCTGCAGGCTCTTCACAGATGTCGGCTGAGTCCAATCGTAAATGGCCTGGACTTTAACAGGGTCCATCTCGATAGTAGAAGGGGAAAAAATGAACCCCAAAAATGAAACCTTCTGAACTCCAAAGAGACACTTTGACCCCTTCACAAACAAGGAATTTGCACGAAGGACCTGGAACACCATTCTGACCTGCTTCACATGAGACTCCCAATCATCCGAAAAGACCAAAATATCATCCAAATACATAATCAGGAATTTATCCAGGTACTCTCGGAAGATGTCATGCAAAAAGGACTGAAATACTGATGGAGCATTGGAAAGCCCGAATGGCATAACCAGGTACTCAAAATGGCCCTCGGGCGTATTAAATGCTGTTTTCCATTCATCGCCTTGTTTAATACGCACAAGATTATACGCCCCTCGAAGATCTATCTTGGTGAACCAACTAGCCCCTTTAATACGAGCAAACAAATCAGATAGCAACGGCAAAGGATACTGAAATTTGACTGTAATTTTATTAAGAAGGCGGTAATCAATACAAGGTGGTCAGGACAATAATGGACCTGGTGGTTAAGAGCACACGGAAAGACCTGATAGTTACTGATAAAAAAAAAGAACGAGCTCTGGGACGTGGGAACTCTGCTGACCGCAATCCCTAATCCTATCAAACACACTAGAAATAGCCGTGGATTGTGCCTAACGCTCCCTATGCAACTCGGCACAGCCTAAGAAACTAGCTAGCCCTGAAGATAGAAAAATAAAGCCTACCTTGCCTCAGAGAAATTCCCCAAAGGAAAAGGCAGCCCCCCACATATAATGACTGTGAGTAAGATGAAAATACAAACACAGAGATGAAATAGATTTAGCAAAGTGAGGCCCGACTTACTGAACAGACCAAGGATAGGAAAGATAGCTTTGCGGTCAACACAAAAACCTACAAACAACCACGCAGAGGGGCAAAAAGACCCTCCGCACCGACTCACGGTGCGGAGGCGCTCCCTCTGCGTCCCAGAGCTTCCAGCAAGCAAGACAACAATAAAAATTGTAAGCTGGACAGAAAAATAGCAAACCAAAGAAATACAAGCTGGAACTTAGCTTCTGTTTGGAAGACAGGTCACAAGAACGATCCAGGAGTGAACTAAACCAATACTGGAACATTGACAGGTGGCATGGAGCAAAGATCTAAGTGGTGTTAAATAGAACAGCAGCTAACGAATTAACCTCGTCACCTGTGGAAGGAAACTCAGAAACACCCACCAGAGGAAGTCCATGGACAGAACCAGCCGAAGTACTATTCATGACCACAGGAGGGAGCCCGACAACAGAATTCACAACACATCAGATCACTGATCTGACACTTTGAATAGCGCTGTGTCAGATCAGCGATCTGACAGGCAGTGCAGGAGGCTTTCCGGCCCCTGTTCTCAGCAGGCGCCGGGAAGCCACCTCACTTCAGGACCTGGAAGGAGGTCTGCGGCCTTTTTGGATCTGGGGACTCCATGGAGAACACAGGAACAATGTCATCTCATCGTGCTTTTCTGGTGGGAGAGCGCAGGGAGCCCCTGTCCCTTCGCGATGCCCATCTATGTCGGTGTCACTACTGACAGCGGCATCAGAGGGGTTAAATGCCCACAATCGGCGCTAGCGGTGCTCACTGTGAGACCGCGCGATCGTGCCACCATACTAGTACAGCGATATGCGCGAACGCAGTTCCCGCAGAGCAGTACTAGTACGGCGCATCTCGGAAAGGGGTTAACTTATCACTTTATTTTATAGTCCCTTTAGGGGACTTGAAGCTGCGATCACCTGATCGCTTGTGGTTTATTTACCAGTTCATCAGCAATGCTTTATATAGAGAAGATCACATTCTCCTATGAACAATGGTCATGTGATGGCTTTCACAGGAGGATCATAATTAGTGATTAGTGAGTGTACTCGTTGCTCAGGTTTTTCGGAGCACACTTGGGTGACCTCCGAGTATTTATGACTGCTCGGAGATTTAGTTTTCACGGCAGCTGAATGATTTACAGCCACTAGCCAGGCTGAGTGCATGTGGGGGTTGCCTGGTTGCTATTGAATCTCCAAATGTAATCAAGCAGGCTAGTAGCTGGAAATCATTCAGTTGCCCCCCCCATGAAAACTAAATCTCCGAGCAGTCATAAATACTCGGAGGTCACCCTAGCATGCTCGGAAAAAACACTCGCTCATCATTAACCCCTTCAAGACCCAGCCTATTTTGACCTTAAAGACCTTGCCGTTTTTTGCAATTCTGACCAGTGTCCCTTTATGAGGTAATAACTCAGGAACGCTTCAACGGATCCTAGCGGTTCTGAGATTGTTTTTTCGTGACATATTGGGCTTCATGTTAGTGGTAAATTTAGGTCAATAAATTCTGCATTTATTTGTGATAAACACGGAAATTTGGCGAAAATTTTGAAAATTTCGCAATTTTCACATTTTGAATTTTTATTCTGTTAAACCAGAGAGATATGTGACACAAAATAGTTAATAAATAACATTTCCCACATGTTTACTTTACATCAGCACAATTTTGGAAACAAAATTTTTTTTTGTTAGGAAGTTATAAGGGTTAAAATTCGACCAGCGATTTGTCATTTTTACAACGAAATTTACAAAACCATTTTTTTTAGGGACCACCTCACATTTGAAGTCAGTTTGAGGGGTCTATTTGGCTGAAAATACCCAAAAGTGACACCATTCTAAAAACTGCACCCCTCAAGGTACTCAAAACCACATTCAAGAAGTTTATTAACCCTTCAGGTGCTTCACAGCAGCAGAAGCAACATGGAAGGAAAAAATGAACATTTAACTTTTTAGTCACAAAAATTATCTTTTAGCAACAATTTTTTTATTTTCCCAATGGTAAAAGGAGAAACTGAACCACGAAAGTTGTTGTCCAATTTGTCCTGAGTACGCTGATACCTCATATGTGGGGGTAAACCACTGTTTGGGTGCACGGCAGGGCTTGGAAGGGAAGGAGCGCCATTTGACTTTTTGAATCAAAAATTGGCTCCACTCTTTAGCGGACACCATGTCACGTTTGGAGAGCCCCCGTGTGCCTAAAAATTGGAGCTCCCCCACAAGTGACCCCATTTTGGAAACTAGACGCCCCAAGGAACTTATCTAGATCCATAGTGAGCACTTTGAACCCCCAGGTGCTTCACAAATTGATCCGTAAAAATGAAAAAGTACTTTTTTTTCACAAAAAAATTCTTTTAGCCTCAATTTTTTCATTTTCACATGGGCAACAGGATAAAATGGATCCTAAAATGTGTTGGGCAATTTCTCCTGAGTACACCAATACCTCACATGTGGAGGTAAACCACTGTTTGGGCACATGGTAAGGCTCGGAAGGGAAGGAGCGCCATTTGACTTTTTGAATGAAAAATTATTTCCATCGTTAGCGGACACCATGTCGCGTTTGGATAGCTCCTGTGTGCCTAAACATTGGCGCTCCCCCACAAGTGACCCCATTTTGGAAACTAGACCCCCCAAGGAACTAATTTAGATGCCTAGTGAGCACTTTAAACCCTCAGGTGCTTCACAAATTGATCTGTAAAAATGAAAAAGTAATTTTTTTTCACAAAAAAATTCTTTTCACCTCAATTTTTTCATTTTCACATGGGCAGTAGGATAAAATGGATCATAAAATTTGTTGGGCAATTTCTCCCGAGTACGCCGATACCTCATATGTGGGGGTAAACCACTGTTTGGGCACTCGGCAGGGCTCGGAAGAGAAGGCGCGCCATTTGACTTTTTGAATGGAAAATTAGCTCCAATTGTTAGCGGACACCATGTCGCGTTTGGAGAGCCCCTGTGTGCCTAAACATTGGAGCTCCCGCACAAGTGACCCCATTTTGGAAACTAGACCCCCCAGGGAACTTATCTAGATGCATATTGAGCACTTTAAACCCCCAGGTGCTTCACAGAAGTTTATAACGCAGAGCCATGAAAATAAAAAATAATTTTTCTTTCCTCAAAAATGATTTTTTAGCCTGGAATTTCCTATTTTGCCAAGGATAATAGGAGAAATTGGACCCCAAATATTGTTGTCCAGTTTGTCCTGAGTACGCTGATACCCCATATGTGGGGGTAAACCACTGTTTGGGCGCACGGCAGGGCTCGGAAGGGATGGCACGCCATTTGGCTTTTTAAATGGAAAATTAGCTCCAATCATTAGCGGACACCATGTCACGTTTGGAGAGCCCCTGTGTGCCTAAACATTGGAGATCCCCCAGAAATGACACCATTTTAGAAACTAGACCCCCAAAGGAACTAATCTAGATGTGTGGTGAGGACTTTGAACCCCCAAGTGCTTCACAGAAGTTTATAACGCAGAGCCATGAAAATAAAAAAAAAAATTATTTTCTCAAAAATGATCTTTTAGCCTGCAATTTTTTATTTTCCCAAGGGTAACAGGAGAAATTTGACCCCAAAAGTTGTTGTCCAGTTTCTCCTGAGTACGCTGATACCCCATATGTGGGGGTAAATCACTGTTTGGGCACATGCCGGGGCTCGGAAGTGAAGTAGTGACGTTTTGAAATGCAGACTTTGATGGAATGCTCTGTGGGCGTCACGTTGCGTTTGCAGAGCCCCTGATGTGGCTTAACAGTAGAAACCCCCCACAAGTGACCCCATTTTGGAAACTAGACCCCCAAAGGAACTTATCTAGATGTGTGGTGAGCACTTTGAACCCCCAAGTGCTTCATAGAAGTTTATAATGCAGAGCCGTGAAAATAATAAATACGTTTTCTTTCCTCAAAAATAATTATTTAGTCCAGAATTTTTTAATTTTCCCAAGGGTAACAGGAGAAATTTGACCCCAATATTTGTTGTCCAGTTTCTCCTGAGTACGGTGATACCCCATATGTGGGGGTAAACTACTGTTTGGGCACATGCCGGGGCTTGGAATTGAAGTAGTGACGTTTTGAAATGCAGACTTTGATGGAATGCTCTGCGGGCGTCACGTTGCGTTTGCAGAGCCCCTGATGTGCCTAAACAGTAGAAACCCCCCACAAGTGACCCCATTTTGGAAACTAGACCCTGAAAGGAACTTATCTAGATGTGTGGTGAGCACTTTGAACCCCCAAGTGCTTCATAGAAGTTTATAATGCAGAGCCGTGAAAATAATAAATACGTTTTCTTTCCTCAAAAATAATTATTTAGCCCAGAATTTTTTATTTTCCCAAGGGTTACAGGAGAAATTGGACCCCAAAAGTTGTTGTCCAGTTTCTCCTGAGTACGCTGATACCCCATATGTGGGGGTAAACCACTGTTTGGGCACACGTCGGGGTTCAGAAGGGAAGTAGTGACTTTTGAAATGCAGACT
This sequence comes from Ranitomeya imitator, assembly GCF_032444005.1. Classification (NCBI taxonomy): domain Eukaryota; kingdom Metazoa; phylum Chordata; class Amphibia; order Anura; family Dendrobatidae; genus Ranitomeya; species Ranitomeya imitator. Next base: position 641,213,096 of record NC_091286.1, read on the forward strand.
TTGATGGAATGGTCTGCGGGTGTCACGTTGCGTTTGCAGAGCCCCTGGTGTGCCTAAACAGTAGAAACCCCCCACAAGTGACCCCATTTTAGAAACTAGACCCCGAAAGGAACTTATCTAGATGTGTGGTGAGCACTTTGAACCCCCAAGTGCTTCACAGACGTTTACAACGCAGAGCCGTGAAAATAAAAAATCATTTTTCTTTCCTCAAAAATTATGTTTTAGCAAGCATTTTTTTAGATTCACAAGGGTAACAGGAGAAATTGGACCCCAGTAATTGTTGCGCAGTTTGTCCTGAGTATGCTGGTACCCCATATGTGGGGGTAAACCACTGTTTGGGCACACGTCAGGGCTCGGAAGTGAGGGAGCACCATTTGACTTTTTGAATACGACATTGGCTGGAATCAATGGTGGCGCCATGTTGCGTTTGGAGACCCCTGATGTGCCTAAACAGTGGTAACCCCTCAATTCTAACTCCAACACTAACCCCAACACACCCCTAACCCTTATCCCAACTGTAGCCGTAACCCTAATCACAACCCTAACCCCAACACACCCCTAACCACAACACTAACCCCAACACACCCCTAACCCTAACCACAACCCTAATTCCAACCCTAACCCTAACCCTAAGGCTATGTGCCAACGTTGCGGATTCGTGTGAGATATTTCCGCACCATTTTTGAAAAATCTGCGGGTAAAAGGCACTGTGTTTTACCTGCGGATTTTCCGCGGATTTCCAGTGTTTTTCTGTGCGGATTTCACCTGCGGATTCCTATTGAGGAACAGGTGTAAAACGCCGCGGAATCCGCACAAAGAATTGACATGCTGCGGAAAATACAACGCAGCGTTCCCGCGCGGTATTTTCCGCACCATGGGCACAGCGGATTTGGTTTTCCATATGTTTGCATGGTACTGTAAACCTGATGGAATACTGCTGCGAATCCGCAGCCAAATCCGCACCGTGTGCACATAGCCTAATTCTAAAGGTATGTGCACACGCTGCGGAAAACGCTGCGGATCCGCAGCAGTTTCCCATGAGTGTACAGTTCAATGTAAACCTATGGGAAACAAAAATCGCTGTACACATGCTGCGGAAAAACTGCACGGAAACGCAGCGGTTTACATTCCGCAGCATGTCACTTCTTTGTGCGGATTCCGCAGCGGTTTTACAACTGCTCCAATAGAAAATCGCAATTGTAAAACCGCAGTGAAATGCGCAGAAAAAAACGCGGTAAATCCGCCATAAATCCGCAGCGGTTTAGCACTGCGGATTTATCAAATCCGCAGCGGAAAAATCCGCAGAGGACCAGAATACGTGTGCACATTCCTAACCCTAACCCTACCCCTACCCCTAACCCTACCCCTAACCCTAACCCTAGCCCTAACCCTACCCCTAACCCTACCCCTACCCCTACCCCTAACCCTAACCCTAGCCCTAACCCTACCCCTAACCCTAACCCTACCCCTACCCCTAACCCTAACCCTAGCCCTACCCCTAACCCTACCCCTAACCCTAACCCTACCCCTAACCCTAACCCTATTCTAACATTAGTGGAAAAAAAAAAATTTCTTTATTTTTTTATTGTCCCTACCTATGGGGGTGACAAAGGGGGGGGTCATTTATTATTTTTTTTATTTTGATCACTGAGATAGAATATATCTCAGTGATCAAAATGCACTTTGGAACGAATCTGCCGGCCGGCAGATTCGGCGGGCGCACTGCGCATGCGCCCGCCATTTTGGAAGATGGCGGCGCCCGGGAGAAGACGGACGGGACCACGGCTGGATCGGTAAGTATGATAGGGTGGGGGGGGACCACGGGGGGGGATCGGAGCACGGGGGGGGGGAATCGGAGCGCGGGAGGGGTGGAACGGAGCGCGGGGGGCGTGGAACGGAGCACGGGGGGGCTGGAATGGAGCACGGGGGGTGGAACGGAGCACGGGGGGGGGTGGATCGGAGTGCAGGGGGGGTGATTGGAGCACGGGGGGGGTGATTGGAGCACGGGGGGAGCGGACACGAGCACGGGGGGGAGCGGAGCACTGGACGGAGGGGAGCCGGAGCAGTGTACCGGCCAGATCGGGGGGGTGGGGGGGCGATCGGAGGGGTGGGGTGGGGGCACACTAGTATTTCCAGCCATGGCCGATGATATTGCAGCATCGGCCATGGCTGGATTGTAATATTTCACCCGTTATAATGGGTGAAATATTACAAATCGCTCTGATTGGCAGTTTCACTTTCAACAGCCAATCAGAGCGATCGTAGCCACGAGGGGGTGAAGCCACCCCCCCTGGGCTAAACTACCACTCCCCCTGTCCCTGCAGATTGGGTGAAATGGGAGTTAACCCTTTCACCCGGTCTGCAGGGACGCGATCTTTCCATGACGCCGCATAGGCGTCATGGGTCGGAATGGCACCGACTTTCATGACGCCTACGTGGCGTCAAAGGTCGGGAAGGGGTTAATCATAATGATGAGCACGGAGTTTTTCAGCAGACCCCCGGTTATCAGCACCCCACGTTCACATCATGAGAGTGCTGATGGGAGTGTGGAATTAAGTGTGTCCCTGTCAGTGCGTGTGAAATGCTGCTGTCAGAGATTGACAACAGGTTTAACAAGTTAACATCCGCTGATGTAGCACCACTCCATGTCCACGTCATATGTCATGAAGGGATTATCAACATAAATGCTATGTAGCATAGCAGATTAATCTTATCAAAAGAAAGAGTGGGACACTGTTTCTCCAAACAGGAAACAACAACAGTCTTAAAGGGTCTGAATTTAAATGACTATTTTACCTTTATTTTAACAATGGTGTTGCCACGAATGGACACTGGTATGTCTGGTGGACAACACAACATATACGCATTATGATAACAGGACTCCAACAGCGGCAATACCACAGCCAAAGGAGAACTCCACACACTTAACTGGTCTGCATAGAAACAACTCTATAACCGACGATCAGCTGATGGGTCATGTGACAATTTAAAGGCAGGTGAGAGTGGTTGCTAGTGATGAGTGAGTGTACTCATTGCTTGGGTTTTCCAGAGCACACTCAGGTGGTCTCCGAGTATTTGTAACTGCTCAGAGATTTAGTTTTTGTTGACACAGCTGCATGGTTTACAGCTAGTAGGCAGCCTGAGTACATGTGGGAGTTGCCTGGTTGCTAAGGAATCCCCACATGCAATCAAGCTGTCCAGCAGCCGTAAATCATGCATCTGCGGCAAGGAAAACTAAATCTCCTGGCAGTCACAAATACTCGGAGACCACCGAAGCGTGCTCGGGAAAACCCAAGCCAGGAGTATAATCACTCATCACTAGTGGTTGCCAACCAGGATAATCTGACCAGCCTAAAAGAAGCTGCCAGCAAGAGACTCACATTAACTCTTTCTGGACCAAAGGAACAAAACTACATTTAAATTCCAGGAGACTCAGAGCTGTCACAAATCCTTTACTGGTTTGTGACAGTACTGCCTTTTCTGCAAAGGGCCTCAGGACCCTTATGACCAGACTTGTCCAAAATTGACATACTGCAGGGACACATCAAAACACCAGCATTCACCTATGTAGTCACCTGGTCCTCAAGGTCATAGCAAACGCAGACCAACGGTGATGGTAATAGTGTAGGCTCTGGAGGCACAACAAATCTCCTGAGCGATGACCTATGGAACACATTATGGATATGCCTCACTGGGGGTAACTCCAACTGGAAGGTCATAGGGATGAGCATGGCCGCCACCCTATATGGACCAATCACTCTAGAACTTAGAGTCCCAGATGTGTACTTCCACCTTATGTTTTTAGTGGACACCCTCATGTACTCATTCACACACATCTGGACCTGAATGTTTATAACCACACATACGTTTGGATCAAGGTCGTAATCTCCTTGAAGGACAGACAATGGAGGCATCCCCCGTGTCACAAAACTCTTACCCTCAGGACACTTAGTGAGAGCAACCACTTTCCCCTGACCAATCTTCCTTGGAGAATATCATGGTCTAGAGTTAACCTGATATGTGAGTAGAGTCTTGCCCCTAATTTCCTGTAGTACCTTAGCTACCTCCACCGGAGAAGAAAGGGTAGATTGAACAAAGACAGCAGAGATAGTAGCACCCAGGCAACTATTTTTGCAAAAATTGAACCAACTGACTATTTCTCTGGACCACCAATCAATGGCCTAATTGTGTTTCTTCGGCCAGTGAAGGCCTAAGAAGATGAGAGTAGGCAGACCCTCCAAGACGTAGTACGACATGTAGAGTCCCTATGTGCAAGTTCACATTATGTACAACTTGCGTCAAACTCTTCTGGCTGAAAGGAGCAGAATCAATAGCAAGAAAAGAATTGGATTCTGACCATGGTTCTAAGCAAAGCGAGAATTAGCCAAACTGACTCCAGCTGCACTATCCACAAGAACTGGAATAGTCTCAGTTTTCCCACCAACCACTATTTCAGCAGAAATGGTGAATGGAGATGTAAAAATTAAGGAAATGTACATACCCTGCTCATCTTCCTCCACATGACCATGGGAACACGACTTATGAGATGGAGTAACATGTCTGCTATTAGATCGACAGACTTTAATGTAATGATCCAAAAGACCACAGTAAAAAGATGCCCCCATCCCACGGTGAACCACAGGCAAACTAGTGTGAAAGGAGACACCCCCAACTACATGGGTTCATCAGACAGCACCTGTGTGACCTCCTCCCTAGGAAGAACAATAGGGGGCAGAGTCGGTGTAGGTGTCTCCCTGAGGCGTGTATCCACCCTATTAGCAAGGGCCATGGCAGCCTCTAACACCTTTGAATAACATATTGAACCAGAGAATCTTGATGCCTTAGTGGCCCATTTCTGGAACTCTGAGCAGTACTCCTCAGCCAGCTAGGCCCCCTACTTGATCTTACGGAGTTTAGAGTCAGCCAGGGAGACGCCATCAGGATCACCATACACCAGGTCTAAAGCCACAAATAACCCATCCACGACCGCAAAGATAGAGAGTCAGTAAACACGGAGAAGGTCAAGAACTGGGGACCACTCACAAGAAGGAAGACCACAATGCCCACTCCCTGAAGAACAAGGATGGATCATAAAATATAATTTAAAGACTTCCCTGTAAGCCAAACATGTATCTCTCCCTCCAGAGAATCTGTCAGGGAGAGATATTTTGGGTTCCGGTTGAGTCTGGGCATGAGCTGACACCCAGAACCCAGACATAAGCTGGTTGCTTATAAGCTGGGGGCTGCATCACTTGTGACAGTAACTCAGTTACCTCATCCATGAGGTTCTGAATCAGATGTTCAAAAGCTTCAGCTTGAGTCATAAGGACTCAGGAAAACGGTGCTGGTCAGTTATAATCTCAGGAATGAACTTGGTTATGACCGGCGGACAACACAGCATACACATATACATACAACGGGATCATATAAGGAGATGAAGGCTTAACGCAAGGGAGAGGGGGATGGGACACCTCCTGATACCAACTTATCCCTGTTCCTAAGCTCCCCTAATGCCTTATACTGGTCCTTTCCCTCCGCCGCCGTCATGTGCCTAGTCCCTGGCTTTCACCGCTACTAACCCTGGTTAGTGCATTGGCCGGTAAAGATGCTAGCCTTGCTACTACAGGTAATATTACACAGGGAAAGAGACAAACAAGGGACTGATAGAAAGGATACAACTTAGCTCAGAATCTGCTGCTACGCTCCATAGCAGCAAACGGCACCAGGTAAACAGGACTCCAACAGAGGTATACCACAGTCAAATTAAAACTCCACACACCTAGCTGATCTGCATAGAAGTAACTCTATAACCGATGATCAGCAGATGGGTCATGTGACTATTTAAAGGGAGATGGGAGTGGCTACCAAACAAAATCAGCTGACCAGCCTAAAAAAAGCTGTCAGCAAGAGATTGACATTTACTCTTGCTGGACCTATAGAAAAAAATACATTTAAAGTCCAGCAGACCCTGAGCTGCCATGAATCCCTTAATGATTCGTGACAGGTGTTTAGGGAATGATTTTGTGACACTGACATATAGATATAACCAGGTCTTCTCCTTACTCTCACAACTCTCTGTTCCCAAAGTGGCTGCTGATGGGAGAACACTTGAACAGACTTATCCATCAATCTTCTCTACTTAAAAAACACTGAACATGTTTTTCTCTTCGAAGCCAGGGGCATATATATCATTGGTGCAACCTGTGCAGCTGCAGAGAGGCCCAAGAGGTAAGGAGGCCACTAGCACCTCCAACGTAGGTGGAGTTGTGCATTATAATGAGCTATTGGACTGCAGAGGGCCAATGTACTGTAGTTGCACAGCGACCTTTTCTGTCTGTGACCGCTAGAGGAGGATGTTGATGGACAGATCTGGACACATTGTCTACACTAGACATATTTAAAGCAAGAGCTGTGCAGTCTATAAAAGAGGAGGCGGAGTACCTATACTATTTATATTCTCAGACTTGAGCATGCTATACATTTACCTGTGCTCATTTGCTTAAATTAATTTTTTGGAGAAAGAGTCAGTTTTCATGTGAAGTCAGATTTTTAGCTCCTAATGAAAAGCAGTGTTTGTGTTTCACAAAAATGCGCTATCGTTGGAGAATATTTCCTTATAGTACGCTTGCATAAAAGACTGATGTGTGTTTCCAATTGCCAATATTTCACAATAAGAAGTCTGAGGAACATAACTCTTACAATGTCAGCCAAAGTTTCCAGGAAGATGGAAACTACAGAATGTAAATTCTACATGTGAGATAAAATCATGTTGGGATTAAACACAAAATGGAACAGAGTGGCTCTTGACGGTTATTAAAGTGGACTGCAAATATGGAGAAATATCATGTTAATATTATTTATGTGGATGGCATATGGAAAAAATCTACTTTTCACCAATTTTCAACCTAAAAGAGAGATGAAATAAAAAAAAGAGATCCAGTGTATTGATCCAAGAATATTTTTAGAAATATACTTATGTATAAATTTGTATATACAGTATGTATTTTATACAGTATGTGTTTTATCGGTGTTTTAGACTGTAATACCATAGTGAATCTAAGAGAATCGTCCTTTAAAGTTGAAGACTCACAAATTGATGAGTCCAGCTTAGGAGACCCCAACATTCAAGCCTGGCATAAAAGCTTCCTAGAATCCTAGAATCATAGAATGTTAGATTTGGACCTCCAAGGTAATCGTGTCCAACCACCTGCTCAATGCTGGATTCACTAACCCATCTCGGACAGATGTCTATCCAGCCTCTGTTTAAAGACTTCCATTGAATGAGAACTCACCACCTCTTGTGGCAGCATGTTCCTCTCATTGATCACCCTCACTGTAAAAATAGTTTTTCTAATATCTGATCTGTATCTTCTCCTTTTTCAGTTTCATTCCATTGCTTCTCGTGTTTCCATGTGCAAATGAGAATAAGGATGATCCCTCTACACTCTGACATCCCTTCAGATATTTGTTTTTCCAATAATCTTTATTGTTTTTATAACTTTTTGAAGGGGAAGGGTGAAGAGAAAGGGAAAACACGGTAGAGGGGGAAAAAGGAAAGACCCCATATAATATGTGGAAAAGTGTTAAATATGCTTATTTCGCACATTTATTCAATCAGGACTCTTTACTAGATGCGTTACTCTTAAAGAAAAGATGTCATGATATTTTCTTTAAAAAATGTAGTGGTTTATTGGATTGTCCACAGAAAAACCACATTGCAGCAAAACATAAAATAGGTGAAATAGTTACGAACAGATTGTCCATTTGTTCCTCATTTTTCCCGAGATGGTAAAAAGCGTCTGTCTGTCTTCAGTAGAAGTCATTACGGCTACCAGTTGTTCATTCCTTCTGTAAGTTGTCTGAAGTCCATGGAGAATGATGGAGAAGGCAGGAGGTGACAGCCCCACGTGACAGCCCCTACCCTTCTGTGAGTATCGGTTATATGTCCCATAGAGCACGTGTTCTCTCTATATGGTGTTAACTTATACTCTGAGCTATATATACAGGAATAGCTTTTGTAATGTCAGTGAAAGGCAATGTGCTCAGTACAGAAGAGAGAATAAGAATAATTCAAAAAGTAATAATATTTAACAAAAACGGAAAGAAGAAGACAGGTATACATACAGACATTTCCATAGGTTTACAATACTACTGTTGCTTCCTGGAATAGAAACTTAAGTAGTACATGTATATAATTACTTGTGACGTCAAATTAAATATTGCTCCTGAAAATAAAAGTCAGTAAACTTAAACAGTACATGTATGCATTTGCAAATAACACCAAGATAAATGTTGCTCAATGTCAGCATCTGAAAATACAAATCAGAATACATTATGCAAAGTATGAGGACCTGCTAAGTCTGGGATCACCTTAAGGTGACCCTAAGACTGGTTGGAGGGCAATGTCCAGTTCTTTTTAGTAAGATAACAAGTGTAATGAAAGTTTCTTTAAGTAGGAGTAGGATGTATATAGGATGTAGACAGAGAAGAGGAATCAGATGAAACTGAAGAAGATGTCAAACCTGTTTTTTCAGAAAGTTAATTCCTTCTTCCGGAGATGAGAAAGTGAACAGAGTGAACAGTTTTGAAGCATATTTCACTTGTAGCTTAGAAGTCTTTGTCCATTGGTAGGCTTGTAAGAGTTTCGAGTGGATTGAAAGAATGATTTTGATTTTAGCAGGGTATCTTTAGAAAAGAAAGGTGGTTGTACAGAGATGGAAGGTGTTTTGAGTCTCTTGTCAGCATAAGGAGATTGTTCTTTACCCCTGTAGGGTAGAGGGACACAATCACCTATTCGAGTAATGTTTGTAAGGAGAGAGAGTGGCCTTTGGATTCTGAAAACCTTCTCGATTAAATTTTTTCCTTTGTTTTGAGGTAATAATTGAGAGATCATTGAAGAAACATAATTTTTTAACTGTGAAGGTTGGACCGACTCCGGTATTCCTCTGATTTTTATATTATCTTTCCTTTTGAAGTCTTCATAGTTAGCCAAATAGTCTCTAAAAAAGATGAAGAGTACATGTGGATCATGAGCATGGTTACAAGGCGAGATCAGGAATTTTTTGTCTAGAGAGTCTGTTATTTTTGAGTCTTGAAGAGGTGCATCAGGGACCTTGGTAGAATTTAATTTAGGTTCTTTGATTATGAAATGTAATGTATCTTTGAAAAGCTTCTTGATAAAGGATTCAGAGGCTTTCACTGTATCTGACTGCTGAGGAACGGGTATTCCAGGTTTATATCCAAGCAGATTATTACCCTTTTCCAAGATGTTTGCCAATGTTATAAGGGCTCTGCAGATATTGATCGTAAAGCTTTCGGATGGGTAGTCGTCAGTAGCTGGTTTGTTATCTATTAAAGAAATGTTAGAGATATGGTCCTCGGGACCTGCATCAAATTTTTCTTGAACTAAATTGATTTTATTTGGCTGATGTAAGGATTTTTTTGTAAGCTCATGAGACTCATAATCAGTAGAACTCCCTGAGAAGGAATTTTGGGATGAGGATTCATCACACTCCGTGAAATTAGTAAAGTCGTCGTCTCCATAATCAGAGGTGTCCGTCATTTTGGTAAATTCTTCTGAGTGGATACTTTCTAGCCCCTCTGATGAATTAGAAGAATTATCTGTATCATGGTTTACATCCAGCTGTTCTTTTTGATCTATTGTGTCGTTATTGTTTTTAATGGCTAGATCCGTAAGACAGGTCAAATTAAGAGGTAATTTTTGGATTAATTATTTAAGGCTTTTAATACAAAGATGCCTGGTTTCTTCTAGTATAGATTGTTGTTCTGACCGCAATTGTTTAAAGAGGTCACTTGCTGATGTGTCAGAGGACTGATCACAGCCATTTGTTGATAGAACCCCTTTATCAGATGGGCTACTGCGTAATTAACCCCTATTGTCAGGGTTTTCATAAGTTTCCCCTATGATTTTAGGGGTGTCAAAAGAAGGTTTAAGGGTGGCACATCTCTTATACATATAGGAAGAGGTTGTGTGTCGCTATACAACTGTAGCGGTGTTCCATTCATTATTCCCTCACTTCACATTGGCAGGACTCCTTCTTCTCCAATTGACTCCACATCAGCCCCTTCAGCTTCTGTATCGCAGCTTCTGCATAATTGCCCCTTATTATTGGGGTCAAAATCAGTCTTCCCTGTGATTTTGTTGCATATATATGATGGTTCAGGGGGATACAGCAGTAGCAGTGCATCAATCGCCACTTCACATTGCAGCTGAGCATCTCGCAGCAACGGGACTCCCTCCTCCCTCTTCGTTGCCGTGACAGCCACTCTGCTCTCCTTATCTTCACAAATGCGGTCTGCGGAGGAATCTCCAAGCCACACCGAGCCTCACCTCCCAGGCCCCACTGGACCGCATCGACGCGATAAGACTTGCCTGACTTTAGGGCTGTGGACATGTCCTGGGGACCCTCACCTCGTAGTGCCGTGGCCCTCAATCTCACCACAAACTCTCTGCTCCTCTTCACCTCTTCACCTCCTTTTCAGCAAGTGTCGGCGTCGCCGGGAGTGTTAGTTTATTCGCTGGTGGCTGTGCTGACGTTGTCCGGCATCTCATTTCCACATCAGCCTATGGCAAATCTAGTAACTAAAGCGGGGGCACCACAACAGAAAAGGGGATCCAACCAGGTCTATATAATATTAAACCATGGAAAACATGGAAAAAATACAATTTTTATTGAGATAACATTTATGGACAAACAGATGGCCACATGGGGCGCACAATTAAAAACATTTAAAATTGGTCACACATAGGACCTAAAGACATAGACAAATGGCCCATAATAGAGCCCTCCTCCTTGTACGTTTCCTCCCAATACACTCTATAACAGCTATTATTAATATATATAATATAGGATGTCTGCATGAACAGCATTACAAAGGATATCAGGTAAAATACCCATACCTTAGGACAACATTCTATCCAATGGGAATGATGCACCAGTTATTAAGAACCTGATAACAGCAGGCTAATTAATATACCATATAGGACACAAATATGTGGCAAAACCTTCTTACAATATCGCAAAGGACAGGTATAAGGAACTAAAAATACAGCATACACAGTAGAACAGGTTGGTTCTAAACCACAAATGTGACAGGTGAACTTGCCCACATAACAATGTATCTAACGTCGGTTGGATAGCGGTTCCACTGATTTGGTCTGCCAAATAATGAGGCCTAAAACATGAAAAACAATGTACACATAATCTCCTATGATAAGGAGAATAGGAAACCTGCTGGATTATTTAGATGGCTAATAACAGGAGCTGGTGCACAAACCCAAATGCTGTTCAAGTCCTATGTACAACCAGGGAGGATATCGACTGGAGGAGCAGAGACCCGACGCATGTCGCCACAGCAGTGGCTTCATCAGGGGTAGCTCCTGTGGACATCCGGTGTCCTGATCTAGTCTAGTGATTGCACTTCACGCAGCTGCAGCTGTGCTGCTTCCTAGAGGTAAGCATGTACTTCATTGTCCGGTAATTCCGGAGGCGGCGCCAAGTGAGCTAAGGCTACGTTCACATTAGCGTCGTGTCGCTGTTGCGTCGGCGACGCAGCGGCGACGCAGCGGCGACGCGCCCCTATGTTTAACATAGGGGACGCGTGCGTCTTTTTGCACGCGTTTTCCGACACGTGCGTCGTTTTAGACGCTAGCGTCGGACGCAAGAAAACGCTACAAGTTGCATTTTTCTTGCGTCCGATTTCGTCAAAAAACGACGCAGGCGGCGCAACGCTAGTGTGAACGTAGCCTAACAGCCTGTGAGCCAGCAGGGCTCCCCCACTCCTCCTACCTACGTCACCATGCCTGCATAGCGGTAACCATGGTGCCCTATACATGCGGCAGACTGACTCACCCATTGTGTGCTCAGCAGAGGACTCCTCCTACCATCTGCCGTCACACTTCCGGTGTCGTAACTATGGTCACTAGTTGTGTGCGGCATCTGAGAAGCGCTACTGCGCCTGCGCCTGCAGGCTCTACCATCAAGTGTTGCCACAGCTAATTGCGGCGCAGTGGCGGCATACCTCTGTCCAGGGGATTTCCCTGTTAGCCGTCACGCTGTTTCTACTGTATTAAACAGTGATAGATGCTTCGTGCAGCAAGTGCCGACCCCAAAGGCGCACATATGTGAGGGAAAAAGACAGCCAATAGTAGTTACCATCCTCAATATAAATATCATGAACAGGAGTGCGGTTGGTATAGCCTCCATTCACATTACAGGGCAGATATACCCAAAGGGGACGCACCCCATTTGGCCCCAAAAATTCATTGGGGTTGTTTTGCCCTGTAACATGAATTACATATCACTAGGTACCGCTCATAAGTATCCATAAGAATGTGTGTATATCCAATGGCTATTTCAAAACTTATAGCAGTATACCCCCGAAGGGGGCGCCACAGAAGCTCGACATACGCCCAATACAAAGAGCTTAACATAGTACATATAGTTTCCTGTTATATGCAGACAGCACGGACGCAAAGAAAAATCCTCACAATTGGAGGGGTCCAATTGATATTAATATTGAGGAACACTTAACATGATATCTAAACCCACAAAGATTTTATATACAATTCCACTTATAGGAGGACAACCTTCATATGATATTAATACTGTATTCCATGCTGGACAAGGAATAAGTCCACAATGGTGATTTTTATGATATGCGAATCCCACTCAGTAGAAATTAAAAACAGTCACTGCTACTGCTTATAATTCCAAAGAATAAACATAATGCAAATAGCAGACGTCTCGATAGGAGACCTGATTGAGACTTCCCAGTGAAAAATGACATGCGTAGATACCAATTGAAGAGTCACCCTTTGTATACTTAATGCCTTCTCAAGATCCTGCACCCAGGACACCACAGGTGCCACAAAGCAGGTAGACGAACGCACTTTTTCAAAAAGCCTAGATTTATTATTAAGATACAGCCACCAACTATCAAACATACCCATAAACCCCAATATCTCCCCCCCCCCCAAAAAAAAGGGGGAACCCCTCAAGGGGGACAAAATGACTATTCTTATGGCAGAAGCGAATGCCACCAAAAAGGTGGATATTGTGCTGTTCACACAGACATCGGGGGACAAATAATTATACCACCACTAGGAAGTTCATGCTGTTCATGCAGAGATCAGGGACCTGGTGAGCAAGCAATTGGTTATAGAGAGTTTTTTCATAAAACTGCCTAACGTATCTATCAGTCCTATACACATACATTTGGGCACAATCTCCAGAACAGGGCTTTAATTACCCATACAGACCCACACCGCACGAAATAAGGTTTTAAGATTGTTTGTAAAATCCTGTGAACAAAAGATCTTCATTCATTCCGAATGGAGTTTGGCTGTTCAAATTAAAAATCCATTTGGACTCTCGTCTAAATAGTTCAAGTGTAATGTCTCCATCCCTGATGTCCGAAGGAACAGATTCCAAACCCACAATCTTGATGTTAGGGGTCGAGTTCCCGCTTCTGCACAGGGGGAATCTCAAGCCACCTCCGTTGCGGTCTCCCATTCTTGTCCAGCCGCAGTGGAGTCTGCTCAGCAAAGACGTCGGTCCCAGCGTCTTGCTCATTCTCACTCTGTTCTGAGAGTTACTGCTGCTTCTCCAGTCTCTGCCATTAAAGTCAGTGCTGGTCAGCAGCGAGCGGACTTCTCTGGGACTATGTCCTTGTCTGCACGTACTGAGCATGCCCAGGGTAAGATCTCCCGTTGGAGATCGAGGGTCATGTGCTCAGGCTCTGCAGCACATTCCATTGGTCCTCTTGGCAGGTCTTGGAAGGGCAAAGGTGCTGTGGCCACTTCCTGTGCTGCTGCTATATAAACTGCGCATGACCGCACGGCCATGTGCTAGTATTGTCTTTCAATCGCTAATGTGTGTATGTTGTGAATGCAAGTCGTCCTTGGATACCCTTACCCTATTGAATGACTGTTCGCGGAAGGTGTATGGCTGCTACCTAGCGCCCGACTTATCCTACAGCACTAGTCACACATTATAGCGTCCAGTTGCTGTGACCGCCAGTACGGCGCCGTGCACTTCCTCTGTGCTTTCCTTACCCAAGCCTGGGTGGTTAGTGGCGTTCGTCAGTGCGGCACTGCATGCACTCTTGTGCCTTAATATTGCTCTTCAGTTTCCTACTCACCCAGTTGCGGTGTTGTGCCAGCAAGGGTCTAATCGGACTTCAATCCTAGTTGGGGTTGAGTTCGCTGACTACTTGCTCGCGCATTAGGTGCGGTACCGCGGTCCTGTGCCTTAACAGGATTGTTTCTTTCACGCTGGGTGAGGTTAACCCACGCGTGTATACTTTAGTGTACCGCCATATAGTCTGTTAATTGCTAGCAGCAGGTTTTCACCTGCACGGTGGACCCCGGACTGCGAACGCATCTATACCATCTGTCTTGGTGCGTTCCGCCAGTCCTATCAGAATACTAGCGCCAGGGTCTGGCTAGTAAAATGGCGGACGACCAGCGTTTACAGCGGTACATCCAGCAGCTGGAGGGAAGGTTGGTGGCTCTTGAGCGTTCAACCTCAGCTGTGGATGTTACTGCTGTCGCTGTTCAGGCTGCAAGTGTGGCTGCAGCTACCTTGTCCACTGCCGCCCCTGTACCGACGCTATCTCGCCTCCCGCTACCAGAGAAATTTTCTGGTGACAGTAAGTCCTGTAGGGGTTTCGTGAGTCAGTGCTCAATACATCTCGAGCTTCTGGCCTCTCGTTTCCCTACAGAGCGGGCTAAGGTGGGCTTTATAATTTCCATATTGTCGGACAGGGCATTGCAGTGGGCTACGCCGCTGTGGGAGCGTGGCGATCATGTGGTGCAGAGTGCTCCGTTATTCCTGAGCACTCTGAAACAGGTCTTTCTAGGACCTCGTGTCACCCATGACACGGCGCTCCAACTGTTGGCACTGACTCAGGGCTCGTCCTTGGTCAGCCTTTTTGCCGTCCATTTCCGCACTCTAGCATCTGAGCTGGAGTGGTCGGATAAAGCCATTATCCCTATATTTTGGAGGGGGCTGGCTGACCACGTTAAGGATGCTCTGGCCACTAGGGAGATTCCCGCCACACTGGAAGAGTTAATAACAGTATCTACTCGCATCGACCTCCGTTTTCACGAGCGGAGGTTAGAGCGAGCCCAGTGTAGGCAGAGGTTTCGGCTGGCTCCCACCTTCGCCAAACCTTTGGAATCTCCAGTCCAGGCTCCTGAGTTCCAGGAACCTAAGGTGGTGTCACGAGCGGAATCTAAGTCCCAGACTGCTCGTGCACTCCAGGGTTGCCATGTATGCCAACAGTCAGGACATCTTGCCACCAGATGTCATCAGCGGTCGAGGAAACATCAGCGTCTAGTGGTAGTAGGTGGAGGTGCACTAGACACTGCGACGTTTGCCTCCAAATTGTCCTTTAAGGGGACAATTACCTTTGGCTCTTCCTCCCACTCGGTAGACCTCTGCGTGGATTCTGGGGCGGAGGGCAATTTTATGTCTTCTGCCTTCGCCCAACGTCACGCAATACCCCTGGTTATGCTATCTCAACCAGTAACGGTACGAGTGGTGAATGGGTCGACACTCCCCGCACAGATAACACATCAGACCATCCCTGTTACTCTGTCCATGTCGCCATCCCATCAGGAGATTATTTCTCTGCTCATCATTCCTGAGGGTATTGATGAGGTCCTGTTGGGGATACCTTGGCTACGGTACCACTCTCCTCACATCGAGTGGTCCTCAGGCAGAATTCTGGGATGGGGTGAATCATGTCGGGGTAGGTGTCACCGAGAGTGCGTTCAGGTTGCTACTACTGAGGTACCCGCAGATCTATCCTCTCTCCCCAAGCAATATTGGTCTTACGCAGACGTGTTCTCCAAAAAGGCGGCGGAGACCCTTCCGCCCCATCGCCCCTATGACTGTCCTATCGATCTCTTGCCTGGTGCGGAGCCTCCCCGGGGTCGAGTTTATCCATTATCTCTCCCGGAGACGGAGGCCATGTCTCAGTACATTCAAGAGAATCTGGCAAGAGGGTTTATCAGGAAGTCAGTGTCACCTGCTGGGGCAGGGTTCTTCTTCGTGCAGAAGAAGAATGGGGAACTACGTCCATGCATAGACTACAGGGGTCTTAACGCTATCACCGTTAAGAACAAGTATCCTTTGCCCTTGATATCCGAGCTCTTCGATATGCTTCGGGGAGCTAGAGTGTTTACTAAATTAGATCTGCGGGGTGCTTACAACCTGATTCGCATCTGTGAGGGGGACGAATGGAAAACGGCGTTTAACACCAGAGATGGGCACTATGAGTATCTGGTGATGCCCTTCGGGCTCTGTAATGCCCCAGCCGTTTTTCAAGACTTTGTCAACGACATCTTCCGGGATATGCTTTCCACCTCAGTTGTAGTCTATCTGGATGATATTCTCATCTTTTCTCCAGATATTGACTCTCACCGGAGAGATGTTGGCAGAGTCTTCGAGCTCCTACGGGCAAACTCTCTTTACGCTAAGTTGGAGAAGTGTATGTTTGAGCAGGGGTCTTTGCCGTTCCTGGGCTATATCATCTCCGCCCAGGGATTGGCTATGGATCCTGCCAAACTACAGGCTGTGATGGACTGGCAAGAGCCCCATTCTCTTAAAGCGGTGCAGCGCTTTATGGGGTTCATTAACTATTACCGCCAGTTCATTCCCCACTTCTCAACTCTGGTAGCTCCCTTAGTAGCCCTCACCAAGAAGGGAGCGAATCCTAAATTGTGGTCGGAAGAGGTCTCCAAGGCCTTCACTTCTATTAAGTCCCACTTGCTAGCGCTCCCATCTTACATCGTCCCGATGTGGATAAGCCATTCCTAATGGAGGTGGATGCCTCATCCGTTGGTGCTGGAGCAGTCCTCTATCAGAAGGATGCTCAAGGTCGGAAGCATCCATGCTTCTTCTTCTCTAAGACCTTCTCGCCAGCGGAGAGAAACTACTCCATCGGGGATAGGGAGCTGCTAGCAATGAAGTTGGCCTTTTCAGAGTGGAGACATCTTCTGGAAGGTGCGCGGTTTCCCTTCCAGGTTTACACTGACCACAAAAATTTGGTCTACTTACAAACAGCCCAGCGGCTAAATTCTCGCCAAGCCAGATGGTCCTTGTTCTTTTCCCGGTTCCACTTTTCTCTTCATTTTCTCGCCGGGGAGAAGAATATTCGTGCTGATGCTCTCTCTCGCTTCCTTATGTCAACTGAAGAGGAGGAAGAGGAGCCTCGGCTTATTGTTCCTTCTGAGAGCCTGAGAACCGTAGCGCCGGTTTCGCTTGAGTCTGTGCCTCCGGGCAAGACTTTTGTGCCCATTAATTTGCGACCGGAGGTTCTCTCTTGGGCTCATTCGTCCAGAGTGGGTGGACACTTTGGGACAAAGAGGACATCTGAGCTACTGGCGAGGACGTACTGGTGGCCGCATATGGTTTGGGACGTCAGGGATTATATTCTGGCGTGTGTCTCCTGCGCCAAAAATAAATCTCCGCGTCAAAGGCCAGCTGGGTTGCTCTATCCCTTGCCGGTGGCAGATAGGCCCTGGGAGATGGTCGGGATGGAATTTGTCGTGGGTTTGCCCAAGTCTCGCGGCTGTACCATCATCTGGGTCATCACCGATCATTTCTCGAAAATGGTGCATTTGGTGCCGCTACCATGGTTACCTTCTGCACGGCCCTTGGCTGCGTTGTTCATTAAGCACATCTTCCGCCTACATGGTATGCCTGACAAAATTGTCAGTGACCGGGGTCCCCAGTTTGTGTCTCGGTTCTGGAGAGAGCTATGTCGTCTTCTCAGTATTGAGTTGAATCTCTCTTCCGCTTATCATCCCGAGACGAATGGGTTGGTGGAGAGGGCCAACCAGACCTTGGTCACATACCTGCGACATTTTGTTTCAGCCAGGCAGGATGACTGGGCATCCTTGCTATCATGGGCAGAGTTTGCGCTGAACAACGCCGTAGCCGACTCCACTGGACAAACCCCATTCCTCCTCAACTATGGTCAGCATCCACGGGTACCTGTGCCTATGCCCGTGTCTTCCGCAGACTCCAGGGTGGCAGACTGGGCTGTGGAGGCACGGGATATTTGGGACCGCACTCAGGATGCCATTCGGGCCTCTAAGGAGAGAATGAGGTCCTCCGCCGATGCTCATCGGTGCCCCGCTCCGACCTTTGCTCCTGGCGACTTGGTGTGGCTCTCCGCCCGTAACATCAGGCTGCGGGTTGAGTCCACTAAATTTGCTCCTCGCTACTTGGGTCCCTTCAAGGTCCTCGAACAGGTTAATCCTGTGGTCTATCGTCTGGCCCTTCCTCCACGCCTTGGTATCACCGACACCTTTCATGTGTCCCTCCTTAAGCCCGTATACATGTCCCGGTTTTCTGAGTCATCTGCCGGGACATCGGGTTCGTCTACGGACGATTTCGAGGTGAACGCTATCTTGGGGTGCAAGGTGGTACGTGGCAAAAAATTTTTTGGGGTGGACTGGAAGGGTTACGGCCCTGAGGATAGGTCCTGGGAGCCTGCTGAGCACATTCGGGCTCCGCAGCTCATTGCTGCCTTCGAACGTAGCGAGGCCCAAGGGGGGGGGCCCTAGGAGGGGGGGTAATGTTAGGGGTCGAGTTCCCGCTTCTGCACAGGGGGAATCTCGAGCCACCTCTGCTGCGGTCTTCCATTCTTGTCCAGCCGCAGTGGAGTCTGCTCAGCAAAGACGTCGGTCCCAGCGTCTTGCTCATTCTCACTCTGTTCTGAGAGTTACTGCTGCTTCTCCAGTCTCTGCCATTAAAGTCAGTGCTGGTCAGCAGCGAGCGGACTTCTCTGGGACTAAGTCCTTGTCTGCACGTACTGAGCATGCCCAGGGTAAGATCTCCCGTTGGAGATCGAGGGTCATGTGCTCAGGCTCTGCAGCACATTCCATTGGTCCTCTTGGCAGGTCTTGGAAGGGCAAAGGTGCTGTGGCCACTTCCTGTGCTGCTGCTATATAAACTGCGCATGACCGCACGGCCATGCGCTAGTATTGTCTTTCAATCGCTAATGTGTGTATGTTGTGAGTGCAAGTCGTCCTTGGATACCCCTACCCTATTGAATGACTGTTCGCGGAAGGTGTATGGCTGCTACCTAGCGCCCGACTTATCCTACAGCACTAGTCACACATTATAGCGTCCAGTTGCTGTGACCGCCAGTACGGCGCCGTGCACTTCCTCTGTGCTTTCCTTACCTAAGCCTGGGTGGTTAGTGGCGTTCGTCAGTGCGGCACTGCATGCACTCTTGTGCCTTAATATTGCTCTTCAGTCTCCTTACACACCCAGTTGCGGTGTTGTGCCAGCAAGGGTCTAATCGGACTTCAATCCTAGTTGGGGTTGAGTTCGCTGACTACTTGCTCGCGCTTTAGGTGCGGTACCGCGGTCCTGTGCCTTAACAGGATTGTTTCTTTCACGCTGGGTGAGGTTAACCCACGTGTGTATACTTTAGTGTACCGCCATATAGTCTGTTAATTGCTAGCAGCAGGTTTTCACCTGCACGGTGGACCCCGGACTGCGAACGCATCTATACCATCTGTCTTGGTGCGTTCCGCCAGTCCTATCACTTGATCCCTTTACTTTGTGAGTTGTGTGTTGATAGAAAATGCGATGCCACCGAGGTCAGAGTTTTGACCTTTTCCAAGTCCCTCTTAGCCGTTGTTATATTTGAAAGATGTTGTTGTATTCTTCTTTTCAACTCCTGTGTTGTTTGGCCGACATATGTCTTTGGGCATGGGCAGATAAGGGCATAAACCAAGTTGCGTGATTTACAATTAAAGTACGATTTCACCGCCATCTGTAATGAAGAGGAGGAAGATGAAGGAAGCATTTCACTATTACCAATTAATGGGCATACGTTACATTTGCCACAAGGGAATGTACCAGTCACCCTAAATCCTCTATTCAGTCTGGTTACCGGACGCTTAAAGTGACTGTGACTCAAACAATCTTTCAGATTTTTTGGCCTTCTAGCTATTAAGCTAGGCCGTTCGGCTATGTGTGGTCTTAATTTAGGTTCACTACAAAGGATCCCCCAGTATTTTGTGAGGATCCCACGAATTTCTTGCCACTGATTGTTAAATGTTGTAATGACCCCTAATGGTCTTGAAGCAGTGTTTTGTCTGGGTTGCAATAGACTTCCTCTGTCAGCCTCTCTGGCCGTGGTGTATGCATTTGCAATTACCTTTCTAGGTTAGCCTCGATTTTTGAATCGTTGAGTCAAATCCTTTGAGTGTTTTCGAAAATCCTCCTGAGTGCTGCAATTATGTCTTATCCGGTAGAACTGTCCCTTTGGGATACCTTTCTTCAAGTGCTGTGGGTGGAAACTTGAAAAATGTAAAAGGCTGTTAACAGCCGTAGGCTTGCGGTATAAAGTAGTTTGAACATACCCGTCCCTAGGGTACAGCTTAAGATCCAAGAATTCCACTTCCGTCTGCGAAAAAGATGACGTCAACTTTATGTTCCACGGGTTCTGATTGAGGGTCTCAACAAATTGATGGCATTCTTCCAAAGTGCCTGTCCAGAGAAAGAGGATATCATCTATATATCGATACCATTTCATGACATATGATGAAAAAACCTCCAGACAGTACACCTGGGTGACCTCCCACCACCCCAAAAAAAGGTTTGCGTACGAGGGCGCACAACGTGCGCCCATTGCGGTACCTCTAATTTGTCTATAAAAGACTCGATCAAAGACAAAATAATTTTTGTCCAGTATGAAAGACAATAGATCGAGCAGAAAGGAGTCGTGATGTCTGTCACCTGTGGTGTTCTTATCCAGAAAGAAGGCAACTGCTCGCGTCCCCAGGTCATGACCAATACAGGTATATAAGGATTCAACATCCAATGTGACAAGCCATATACCAGGTGGAACTCTTAGATTTTGCAGTTGCTGAATCAGGAAAGTTGAGTCCCTCACATACGAGTCTAGAGATAAAACAAAAGGTTGTAGAAAAAAATCCACGTAAGTGCAGGAGCGTTCCAGAAGGCCCCCCAACCCAGACACAATAGGCCCACAATAGTGGGGGTTTCTCCACTGATTTGTGGACTTTTGGGATAAGATAAAAAGTTGGTACCCTGGGGTGGCGGTTGGTCATGAAATCCCTCTCACGCTTGTTGATAATATTCATGGTGAATGCTGAATCCAGAAGACGATCTAATTTGGATCTAAACACATCGGTGGGGTCTGATGGTAAAGCCTGATAACAATTTGAATTAGATAGTTGAGATTTAGCCTCACTCAAATATAGTTCAGTAGGCCATATCACCAGGTTCCCCCCTTTGTCGGCCTCTCGGATAACAAAGTCCCGGTTAGTACCCAGACCCACAATAGCTTTCTGTTCAACCTTGCTCAAATTCCTCCCCTTATTAGGGTCTAGTTTTAGGCTTTGGACTTCACGACAAACTGCATTAAAAAAACTGTGCAGAACCGGGAAAAGGGACAGAGAGGGTGTGGCTTGCGAGGGTAACCTACCAGGGAATTGCTTCTTTTTAGGATATCCAGTCTCGCTTTCTTCAAGTAAATCAAGTAGATCTCTAAAAACTTCTCGTTCATCAGTAGGCAGGCTATCCAAAATGGAGGGTTGATGGTATAACAATTTAAAAGCCAGCTGTCTACAAAAAAGGTACACATCTTTAATTAAGGTAAACTTGTCCAAACCATTGGTTGGACAAAAGGAAAGCCCCCTTTCCAGTACTGAGAGCTCTACATTTGAGAGATTGTACGATGTGAGGGTACCGTCACACTATACGATTTACCTACGATCACGACCAGCGATATGACCTGGCCGTGATCGTAGGTAAATCGTAGTGTGGTCGCTGGGGAGCTGTCACACAGACATCTCTCCAGCGACCAACGATGCCGAGGTCCCTGGGGAACCAGGGTAAACATCGGGTAACTAAGCGCTGGACCGCGCTTAGTAACCCGATGTTTACCCTGGTTACAAGCGTAAAACTAAAAAAAAACAAACAGCACATACTTACATTCTGGTGTCCGTCAGGTCCCTTGCCGTCTGCTTCCCGCACTGTGACTGCCGGCCGTAAAGTGAAAGTGAAAGCACAGCCGCTGTGCTCTGCTTTCACTTTACGGCCGGCAGTGTGGGAAGCAGACGGCAAGGGACCTGACGGACACCAGAATGTAAGTATGTGCTGTTTGTTTTTTTTTAGTTTTATGCTTGTAACCAGGGTAAACATCGGGTTACTAAGCGCGGTCCTGCACTTAGTTACCCGATGTTTACCCTGGTTACAAGCGAACGCATCACTGGATCGCATCGCTAGATCGGTGTCACACACACTGATCTAGCGATGACAGCGGGAGATCCAGCGATGAAAGAAAGTTTTAAACGATCTGCTACGACGTACGATTCTCAGCAGGATCCCTGATCGCTGCTGCGTGTCAGACACAGCGATATCGTAACGATATCGCTGGAACGTCACGAATCGTACCGTCGTAGCGATCGAAATGGTATAGTGTGACGGTACCCTAAGATTAACAATAGATAGCTTACCAGAAACCGAGGAGCTAGTCCCTAGAGTAGAAGGGTTCAACGTTTCCTGTTCTGTCTCATCTCCTGTCTGTATTTGGGGGACCAGACTCTGTAGTTGCGTCTCTTTCCGACCGTGTCTCCTCCTACGGCCCCTCCTGTTGTTCCTTCTGCCTCGCTTTGTTCCGACAATAAAAAATCGCTTGAGGTGAGCTCCTGTAAAATTGCCACATCTCTTTCCATTGGTAAATTCAAATTAACACCTCTCCTGTTGCCTTTGTGCACCCACTTGTATGCTCGTCCGTTTTTAAAGTCCTGCTGATCTCGTTTAAATTTCTGTCTCTTGCCTCCTATAATTTCTTTTTCAAATTTTTCAATGATATTCTTTAGCTGGCCCTGGAATGGCTCAACCAGAGTTTTTTTGTCAAATGTTTCCAATTTGCTTTCAATACTCTTAATTTTTTCCTTGATTGCAGACAAAATTTCCCGATCATGTTGAATAAGCAAATCTATGAGAATATTTCAACATTTTAGCAGACCCTGTTCCCGTACTTTCTGGAAGCCCTCATTTGCTTCCCAAGCCGGAAAAATCTGCACTCTAAGTCCTCTGGGCACCAGACCTATTTTTTTATATTCTTCTAATGTTTTTAAATTCCACCACGTTTTAGTGATGGATTTGTGCAATCCAATTAACTCACTAGACACCTCCTGAAAATCCATATCCTTATCACCACCATTACCGGACCCAATAAGGTCTTCCTCAAAGATGTTACCTGTTTGGCTATTCCATGCTGCCTCTCTAGCTGCCAAATCCATGCCTAGATATAAAGATATTTTAATAATAACCACTTGGGAAATCACGTAAAGTAACCAATTGTGTGCCACACCCAGAAAATGCAGGGAAACTCAAGCACCTGCATATATTCAAACAACCTAGTAACTAAAGCGGGGGCACCACAACAGAAAAGGGGATCCAACCAGGTCTATATAATATTACACCATGGAAAACAAAAACAGAAATAGACCATAAGCGGGGATCACCCAAGGCAATGGATTGAGTATAAAAAATACAATCTTTATTGAGATAACATTTATGGACAAACAGATGGTCACATGGGGCGCACAATTAAAAACATTTAAAATTGGTCACACATAGGACCTAAAGACATAGACAAATGGCCCATAATAGAGCCCTCCTCCTTGTACGTTTCCTCCCAATACACTCTATAACAGCTATTATTAATATGTATAATATAGGATGTCTGCATGAACAGCATTACAAAGGATATCAGGTAAAATACCCATACTTTAGGACAACATTCTATCCAAAGGGAATGATGCACCAGTTAGTAAGAACCTGGTAACAGCAGGCTAATTAATATACCATATAGGACACAAATACAGTGGGGCAAAAAAGTATTTAGTCAGTCAGCAATAGTGCAAGTTCCACCACTTAAAAAGATGAGAGGCGTCTGTAATTTACATCATAGGTAGACCTCAACTATGGGAGACAAACTGAGAAAAAAAAATCCAGAAAATCACATTGTCTGTTTTTTTAACAATTTATTTGCATATTATGGTGGAAAATAAGTATTTGGTCAGAAACAAACAATCAAGATTTCTGGCTTTCACAGACCTGTAACTTCTTCTTTAAGAGTCTCCTCTTTCCTCCACTCATTACCTGTAGTAATGGCACCTGTTTAAACTTGTTATCAGTATAAAAAGACACCTGTGCACACCCTCAAACAGTCTGACTCCAAACTCCACTATGGTGAAGACCAAAGAGCTGTCAAAGGACACCAGAAACAAAATTGTAGCCCTGCACCAGGCTGGGAAGACTGAATCTGCAATAGTCAACCAGCTTGGAGTGAAGAAATCAACAGTGGGAGCAATAATTAGAAAATGGAAGACATACAAGACCACTGATAATCTCCCTCGATCTGGGGCTCCACGCAAAATCCCACCCCGTGGGGTCAGAATGATCACAAGAACGGTGAGCAAAAATCCCAGAACAACGCGGGGGGACCTAGTGAATGAACTGCAGAGAGTTGGGACCAATGTAACAAGGCCTTCCATAAATAACACACTATGCCACCATGGACTCAGATCCTGCAGTGCCAGACGTGTCCCACTGCTTAAGCCAGTACATGTCCGGGACCGTCTGAAGTTTGCTAGAGAGCATTTGGATGATCCAGAGGAGTTTTGGGAGAATGTCCTATGGTCTGATGAAACCAAACTGGAACTGTTTGGTAGAAACACAACTTGTCGTGTTTGGAGGAAAAAGAATACTGAGTTGCATCCATCAAACACCATACCTACTGTAAAGCATGGTGGTGGAAACATCATGCTTTGGGGCTGTTTCTCTGCAAAGGGGCCAGGACGACTGATCCGGGTACATGAAAGAATGAATGGGGCCATGTATCGTGAGATTTTGAGTGCAAACCTCCTTCCATCAGCAAGGGCATTGAAGATGAAACGTGGCTGGGTCTTTCAACATGACAATGATCCAAAGCACCCTGCCAGGGCAACGAAGGAGTGGCTTCGTAAGAAGCATTTCAAGGTCCTGGAGTGGCCTAGCCAGTCTCCAGATCTCAACCCTATAGAAAACCTTTGGAGGGAGTTGAAAGTCCGTGTTGCCAAGCGAAAAGCCAAAAACATCACTGCTCTAGAGGAGATCTGCATGGAGAAATGGGCCAACATACCAACAACAGTGTGTGGCAACCTTGTGAAGACTTACAGAAAACGTTTGACCTCTGTCATTGCCAACAAAGGATATATTACAAAGTATTGAGATGAAATTTTGTTTCTGACCAAATACTTATTTTCCACCATAATATGTAAATAAAATGTTAAAAAAACAGACAATGTGATTTTCTGGATTTTTTTTTCTCAGTTTGTCTCCCATAGTTGAGGTCTACCTATGATGTAAATTACAGACGCCTCTCATCTTTTTAAGTGGTGGAACTTGCACTATTGCTGACTGACTAAATACTTTTTTGCCCCACTGTATGTGGCAAAACCTTCTTACAATATCGCAAAGGACAGGTATAAGGAACTAAAAATACAGCATACACAGTAGAACAGGTTGGTTCTAAACCACAAATGTGACAGGTGAACTTGCCCACATAACAATGTATCTAACGCCGGTTGGATAGCGGTTCCACTGATTTGGTCTGCCAAATAATGAGGCCTAAAACATGAAAAACAATGTACACATAATCTCCTATGATAAGGAGAATAGGAAACCTGCTGGATTATTTAGATGGCTAATAACAGGAGCTGGTGCACAAACCCAAATGCTGTTCAAGTCCTATGTACAACCAGGGAGGATATCGACTGGAGGAGCAGAGACCCGACGCGTGTCGCCACAGCAGTGGCTTCATCAGGGGTAGCTCCTGTGGACATCCGGTGTCCTTATCTAGTCTAGTGATTGCACTTCACGCAGCTGCAGCTGTGCTGCTTCCTAGAGGTAAGCATGTACTTCATTGTCCGGTAATTCCGGAGGCGGCGCCAAGTGAGCTAACAGCCTGTGAGCCAGCAGGGCTCCCCCACTCCTCCTACCTACGTCACCATGCCTGCATAGCGGTAACCATGGTGCCCTATACATGCGGCAGACTGACTCACCCATTGTGTGCTCAGCAGAGGACTCCTCCTACCATCTGCCGTCACACTTCCGGTGTCGTAACCATGGTCACTAGTTGTGTGCGGCATCTGAGAAGCGCTACTGCGCCTGCGCCCGCAGGCTCTACCATCAAGTGTTGCCACAGCTAATTGCGGCGCAGTGGCGGCATACCTCTGTCCAGGGGATTTCCCTGTTAGCCGTCACGCTGTTTCTACTGTATTAAACAGTGATAGATGCTTCGTGCAGCAAGTGCCGACCCCAAAGGCGCACATATGTGAGGGAAAAAGACAGCCAATAGTAGTTACCATCCTCAATATAAATATCATGAACAGGAGTGCGGTTGGTATAGCCTCCATTCACATTACAGGGCAGATATACCCAAAGGGGACGCACCCCATTTGGCCCCAAAAATTCATTGGGGTTGTTTTGCCCTGTAACATGAATTACATATCACTAGGTACCGCTCATAAGTATCCATAAGAATGTGTGTATATCCAATGGCTATTTCAAAACTTATAGCAGTATACCCCCGAAGGGGGCGCCACAGAAGCTCGACATACGCCCAATACAAAGAGCTTAACATAGTACATATAGTTTTTCTGTTATATGCAGACAGCACGGACGCAAAGAAAAATCCTCACAATTGGAGGGGTCCAATTGATATTAATATTGAGGAACACTTAACATGATATCTAAACCCACAAAGATTTTATATACAATTCCACTTATAGGAGGACAACCTTCATATATCTCTGTATACTGCATTGATTTTCCATGGTATGCACTGACTTTACCCAGCTCTCCCTGGCTCCAGAATATCTCTGTATACTGCATTGATTTTCCATGGTATGCACTGACTTTACCCAGCTCTCCCTGGCTCCAGAATATCTCTGTATACTGCATTGATTTTCCATGGTATGCACTGACTTTACCCAGCTCTCCCTGGCTCCAGAATATCTCTGTATACTGCATTGATTTTCCATGGTATGCACTGAATTTACCCAGCTCTCCCTGGCTCCAGAATATCTCTGTATACTGCATTGATTTTCCATGGTATGCACTGACTTTACCCAGCTCTCCCTGGCTCCAGAATATCTCTGTATACTGCATTGATTTTCCATGGTATGCACTGACTTTACCCAGCTCTCCCTGGCTCCAGAATATCTCTGTATACTGCATTGATTTTCCATGGTATGCACTGACTTTACCCAGCTCTCCCTGGCTCCAGAATATCTCTGTATACTGCATTGATTTTCCATGGTATGCCCTGACTTTACCCAGCTCTCCCTGGCTCCAGAATATCTCTGTATACTGCATTGATTTTCCATGGTATGCACTGACTTTACCCAGCTCTCCCTGGCTCCAGAATATCTCTGTATACTGCATTGATTTTCAATGGTATGCACTGACTTTACCCAGCTCTCCCTGGCTCCAGAATATCTCTGTATACTGCATTGATTTTCCATGGTATGCACTGACTTTACCCAGCTCTCCCTGGCTCCAGAATATCTCTGTATATTGCACTGGCTTTTCTATGCTTCCCCTGGATCTGAGTGTCTTGGTGCAGCACATATAATCCTTTTAGTATGCTTTCTCACCTATGAGCTTGTTTCCACGACCTGTTTTCATGTATCCCATTGTGTGATCCTGGCATCTCTTTGAGTGGTCAGTCTTACCCCTCCCTCACTTTATGACCTTTGCTTAACTCTCTACATCTGGTCTCCCATACCCAGCCACCCCCTCATTCACACCTGATTGCCCTTAACTGGGGATATATTCACATGCAGGAGTCTGCTATAGACTCAGTCTGCTGCAAATCATCTTTTAACTTCCATCTTTTAAATTACATCTTTTTAATTATGATTCTGAATTAGACTGAATTGGACTGGAATTGACTGGAAGGTAACAGAACACCAACCACTATAATGTTTCGGTTTCTTTTCTCTTTCACCCCCATACTACTTTCCTTCTTACAATCTCCTGCAATCCCTCCTCCTAGTAAGGAACTAGTCATTTCTTCCTCCATACTCCCCAGCCATCTCACCTTCCCCTCAGAACTGTTCCTCCACATACAATCCTTTTTCTCCAGACACACACGGCCACATCATGTCCTATCCTGCTCCCACCTTCTAATGATCTGTCTGTTACTCCTCATTGCTGGTGACATATCCCCAAATCCCGGCCCTCCCCAATTCATCCCCACACTCGTTTCTATCCCCCTGCCACGATCCTCCGCACGTTTTCCCAACCACGACAACCTCATAACCATTCATCCAGCCCCCACTCCCCAGCTCCCCCTACTTGGAGCACTATGGAACGCACGCTCCATCTGCAACAAACTGCCATTTATCCATGACCTCTTCATCACCAACAAACTCTCCTTCCTCGGCCTCACTGAAACCTGGCTCACCCCCTCTGACTCGGCCTCTCCAGCTGCGCTCTCCTATGGCGGATTCCACCTCTCTCACACCCCTCGCCCCAGCAACAAACGCGGTGGAGGAGTTGGCTTGCTCCTGTCCGACACCTGCTCCTTTACTCCAATCCCGCTACCACCCTCCACTACTCTTCCCTCGTTTGAGGTGCACTCTGTCCGCATCTATTCCCCCTCCAACCTCCAGCTAGCTGTCATCTACCGCCCCCCAGAACTAGCCATCTCCACCTTTCTCGACCACTTCACCACCTGGCTACTTCATTTCCTCTCTGTTGACATCCCCACTATCATCATGGGTGATTTCAATGTCCCCATTGACACTTTCACCTCAGCTACCTCTAAACTTTTATCACTGACTGCCTCCTTTGGCCTCACTCAATGGTCCTCTGAGGCCACTCACAAAGATGGCCACACGCTGGACCTCATCTTCACCCGCCTCTGCTCCCTTACTAACCTCACTAACACACCCCTCCCCCTGTCTGACCACAACCTACTGACATTCTCGTCCCTCTCCTCTCCTAGTGTGCAACCCCCACTCCACAAACTCACTCACCCTCGCAGAAATCTCAAACATCTCAACTTACAATCACTCTCTGAGTCCCTTCTCCCTCTCACAGACATAGCTTCCCTTCATGACACAGATGCTGCTGCCACTTTTTATAACACCACAATAACAACAACACTCGATTCGGCCGCCCCACTCATGCATAGTAAAACTCGTACAATTAACAGGCAGCCCTGGCTGACCAGCCTGACCAAAGAATTGAGACGGGCTTCCAGGATTGCTGAGCGGAGATGGAAGCGATCCCACTCTGCCGACCACTTCACTGCATACAAGCAGTCCTTCGCCAGCTTCAAGTCTGCGCTCACTGCCGCAAAACAAACTTACTTCTCATCCCTCATATCCTCCCTGTCCCACAACCCTAAACAGCTTTTCAACACTTTCAATTCTCTACTCCGTCCCCCCGCACCTCCTCCCTCCCCCCTCATTTCTGCTGATGACTTTGCCTCTTTCTTTAAACAGAAGATCGATACGATCAGAGAAAGCTTTGGCCCACAGCGCCCACTGCCCCTCTTAGCTGCTCAACCCTGCTCCTCCAAAACCAGCTTCTCCACCATGACAGAAGATCAGCTCTCCACCCTCCTGTCAAGATCACACCTCACCACCTGCACGCTTGACCCGCTCCAATCCCACCTCATCCCTAACCTTTCCACGGTCTTCATCCCAACCCTAAAGCACCTCTTCAACCTCTCACTCACAACAGGTGTCTTTCCCTCATCCTTCAAGCATGCCAAGATCACACCCATCCTCAAAAAGCCCTCCCTCGACCCATCCTCTGTGTCTAGCTATCGCCCAATATCTCTTCTCCCTTATGCCTCCAAATTGCTGGAGCAACACGTCCATCTTGAACTGTCCTCCCACTTCTCCTCCTGCTCCCTCTTTGATCGGTTACAATCAGGCTTCCGTTCCCATCACTCAACTGAAACTGCCCTAACTAAAGTCACCAATGACCTACTAACTGCCAGGAGCAAGCGACACTACTCTGTCCTCCTTCTCCTGGACTTGTCTTCTGCCTTTGACACTGTAGATCACTCCCTTTTGCTACAAATCCTCTCATCCCTTGGCATCACAGACTTGGCCCTTTCCTGGATCTCGTCATATCTGACAGACCGAACATTCAGTGTCTCCCTCCCCCACACCACCTCCTCACTTCGCCCCTTGTCAGTCAGTGTTCCTCAAGGCTCTGTTCTAGGACCCCTACTCTTCTCCATCTACACTTTCGGCCTGGGACAGCTCATAGAATCCCACGGTATGCAGTACCATCTCTACGCTGACGACACGCAGATCTACCTCTCCGGACCTGACCTCTCCTCCTTGCTTACCAAAATCCCGCACTGTCTGTCTGCCATTTCAGCCTTCTTTTCTGCTCGCTTTCTACAACTGAACATGGACAAAACAGAATTCATCATCTTTCCCCCATCTCACTCTACCCCTCCACCAGACCTATCCATCAATGTCAATGGCTGCTCACTATCCCCAGTCCCACACGCCCGGTGCCTCGGGGTGATCCTCGACTCTGCCCTCTCTTTCAAGCCACATATCCAAGCCCTTGCCTCCTCCTGTCGTCTCAAACTCAAAAATATTTCCCGGATCCGTGCTTTCCTTGACCGCAACACTGCAAAAACGCTAGTGCATGCCCTTATCATCTCCCGCCTCGACTACTGCAACCTCCTACTCTCTGGACTCCCCTCTAGCACTCTGGCACCACTCCAATCCATCCTACACTCTGCTGCCCGACTAATCCACCTGTCCCCCCGCTATTCCCCAGCCTCTCCCCTGTGTCAAGCCCTTCACTGGCTTCCTATCGCCCAGAGACTCCAGTTCAAAACCCTCACACTGACATACAAAGCCATCCACAACCTGTCTCCTCCATACATCTGTGACATGGTCTCCCGGTACCTACCTACACGCGACCTCCGATCCTCCCAAGACCTCCTTCTCTATTCCTCTCTCATCTCTTCTTCCCATAACCGCATCCAAGACTTCTCCCGTGCTTCCCCCATACTCTGGAACTCTCTACCCCAACACATCAGACTTGCGCCTACCATAGAAACATTCAAAAAGAACCTGAAGACTCATCTCTTCCGACAAGCCTACAGCCTGCAGTGATCCTCAACCTACTGAACAGCCGTACAGCCAGCTCATCCCTCTCCTAGTGTATCCTCACCCACCCCCTGCAGACTGTGAGCCCTCGCGGGCAGGGTCCTCCCTCCTTATGTACTCGTGTGCCTTGTTATCTGCTCATGTTTAATGTATTTGTCTATATTTGCCCCGTATTCACATGTAAAGCGCCATGGAATAAATGGCGCTATAAAAATGTATAATAATAATAAAAATAATAATACTGTATTCCATGCTGGACAAGGAATAAGTCCACAATGGTGATTTTTATGATATGCGAATCCCACTCAGTAGAAATGAAAAACAGTCACTGCTACTGCTTATAATTCCAAAGAATAAAAATGCAAATAGCAGACGTCTCGATAGGAGACCTGATTGAGACTTCCCAGTGAAAAATGACATGCGTAGATACCAATTGAAGAGTCACCCTTTGTATACTTAATGCCTTCTCAAGATCCTGCACCCAGGACACCACAGGTGCCACAAAGCAGGTAGACGAACGCACTTTTTCAAAAAGCCTAGATTTATTATTAAGATACAGCCACTGTTGTGAATTCTGTGGCTGAATTCACTCCTGTGGTCACAAGTGGTACTGCAGCTTCTGAGCTTCCTCCCTCAGGTGTTCTAGTGAGCTCGTTAACTGCTTCATTACTTAACTCCGCCTGATGCTGCTATCCTTGCTCCTTGTCAATGTTTCAGTGTTGGATCTGAGCTTCTCCTGATTGTTCCTGTGACCTGCTGCTCTGTATAGCTAAGTGCTTTTTGCTTTTTTGTTGCTTTTTTTCTGTCCAGCTTGTCTTTTGTTTTGCTGGAAGCTCTGAGACGCAAAGGGTGTACCGCCGTGCCGTTAGTTCGGCACGGTGGTTTTTTTTTGCCCCCTTTGCGTGGTTTTGCTTTAGGGTTTTTTGTAGACTGCAAAGTTGCTTTACTGTCCTCGCTCTGTCCTAGAATATCGGGCCCCACTTTGCTGAATCTATTTCATCCCTACGTTTTGTCTTTTCATCTTACTCACAGTCATTATATGTGGGGGGCTGCCTTTTCCTTTGGGGAATTTCTCTGGGGCAAGTCAGGCCTATTTTTCTATCTTCAGGCTAGCTAGTTTCTTAGGCTGTGCCGAGTTGCCTAGGTAGTTGTTAGGCGCAATCCACAGCCGCTTTTAGTTGTGTTTAGGATAGGATCAGGTGTGCAGTCTACAGAGTTTCCACGTCTCAGAGCTCGTTCTTGTATTTTTGGGTATTTGTCAGATCACTGTGTGCGCTCTGATCGCTATGCACACTGTGTTTCTGGATTGCCTTCATAACACCTGTCATTAGCAAACATAACAGTACAAGGAGCCCAACTAATGATTCTCAATAGAGGGAAAGAAAAAGTTCTGACATCATTTTTTTTTTTTTTTTGTCTGCTCTGTGTTCACTTTTTTTTTCCCCTAGACATTTGGGTGATTCTGGACACAGGTGTGGACATGGATATTCAGGGTCTGTGCTCTTCAATGGATAATCTCGTTATAAATGTACAAAAAATTCAAGATACTATTGATCAGAAATCTGTGTTAGAACCAAGAATTCCTATTCCTGATTTGTTTTTTGGAGATAGAACTAAGTTTCTAAGTTTCAAAAATAATTGTAAGCTATTTCTGGCCTTGAAACCTCATTCTTCTGGTAATCCTATTCAACAGGTTTTGATTATTATTTCTTTTTTGCGCGGCGACCCTCAAGACTGGGCATTTTCTCTTGCGCCAGGAGACCCTGCATTGAGTAGTGTCGATGCGTTTTTCCTGGCGCTCGGATTGCTGTACGATGAGCCTAATTCAGTGGATCAGGCTGAGAAAAATTTGCTGGCTTTGTGCCAGGGTCAGGATGATATAGAAGTATATTGTCAGAAATTTAGGAAATGGTCAGTACTCACTCAGTGGAATGAATCTGCGCTGGCAGCTTTGTTCAGAAAGGGTCTCTCTAAGGCTCTTAAGGATGTCATGGTGGGATTTCCTATGCCTGCTGGTTTGAATGAGTCTTTGTCTTTGGCCATTCAGATCGGTCGACGCTTGCGCGAGCGTAAATCTGTGCACCATTTGGCGGTACTGCCTAAGGTTAAACCTGAGCCTATGCAGTGCGATAGGACTATGACTAGAGTTGAACGGCAGGAACACAGACGTCTGAATGGTCTGTGTTTCTACTGTGGTGATTCCACTCATGCTATTTCTGATTGTCCTAAGCGCACTAAGCGGTCCGCTAGGTCTGCCGTCATTGGTACTGTACAGTCCAAATTCCTTCTGTCCATTACCTTGATATGCTCTTTGTCGTCGTTTTCTGTCATGGCGTTTGTGGATTCGGGCGCTGCCCTGAATCTGATGGATTTGGATTATGCTAAACGTTGTGGGTTTTTCTTGGAGCCTTTGCGGTGTCCTATTCCATTGAGAGGAATTGATGCTACACCTTTGGCCAAGAATAAACCTCAATACTGGGCCCAGCTGACCATGTGCATGGCTCCTGCACATCAGGAAGTTATTCGCTTTCTGGTGTTGCATAATCTGCATGATGTGGTCGTGTTGGGGTTGCCATGGCTACAAACCCATAATCCAGTATTGGATTGGAATTCCATGTCGGTATCCAGCTGGGGTTGTCAGGGGGTACATGGTGATGTTCCATTTTTGTCGATTTCGTCATCCACCCCTTCTGAGGTCCCAGAGTTCTTGTCTGATTATCAGGATGTATTTGAAGAGCCCAAGTCCGATGCTCTACCTCCGCATAGGGATTGTGATTGTGCTATCAATTTGATTCCTGGTAGTAAATTCCCTAAAGGTCGATTATTTAATTTATCCGTGCCCGAACACGCCGCTATGCGCAGTTTTGTAAAGGAATCCCTGGAGAAGGGACATATTCGCCCATCGTCATCACCACTGGGAGCAGGGTTCTTCTTTGTAGCCAAGAAGGATGGTTCGCTGAGACCGTGTATTGATTACCGCCTTCTTAATAAGATCACTGTTAAATTTCAGTATCCCTTGCCATTGTTATCTGACTTGTTTGCTCGGATTAAGGGGGCTAGTTGGTTCACTAAGATAGATCTTCGTGGTGCGTATAATCTGGTGAGAATCAGGCAAGGAGATGAATGGAAAACTGCATTCAATACGCCCGAGGGTCATTTTGAGTATCTAGTGATGCCGTTCGGACTTGCCAATGCTCCATCTGTGTTTC
Source organism: Ranitomeya imitator (assembly GCF_032444005.1). Taxonomy (NCBI): domain Eukaryota; kingdom Metazoa; phylum Chordata; class Amphibia; order Anura; family Dendrobatidae; genus Ranitomeya; species Ranitomeya imitator. The sequence goes on from NC_091286.1 coordinate 641,247,533, forward strand.
AGTCTTTTATGCATGACATCTTCCGTGATTATCTGGATAAATTCCTGATTGTTTACTTGGATGACATTTTGATCTTCTCAGATGATTGGGAGTCTCATGTGAAGCAGGTCAGAATGGTTTTTCAGGTCCTGCGTGCTAACTCTTTGTTTGTGAAGGGATCAAAGTGTCTCTTCGGTGTGCAGAAAGTTTCATTTTTGGGGTTCATCTTTACCCCTTCTACTATCGAGATGGATCCAGTTAAGGTCCAAGCCATCCAGGATTGGATTCAGCCGACATCTCTGAAAAGTCTGCAAAAGTTCCTGGGCTTTGCTAATTTTTATCGTCGCTTCATCTGTAATTTTTCTAGCATTGCCAAACCATTGACCGATTTGACCAAGAAGGGTGCTGATTTGGTTAATTGGTCTTCTGCTGCTGTGGAAGCTTTTCAGGAGTTGAAGCATCGTTTTTGTTCTGCCCCTGTGTTGTGTCAGCCAGATGTTTCTCTTCCGTTCCAGGTCGAGGTTGATGCTTCTGAGATTGGAGCAGGGGCGGTTTTGTCACAGAGAGGTTCTGATTGCTCAGTGATAAAACCATGTGCTTTCTTTTCCAGGAAGTTTTCGCCCGCTGAGCGTAATTATGATGTGGGCAATCGAGAGTTGCTGGCCATGAAGTGGGCATTCGAGGAGTGGCGTCATTGGCTTGAAGGAGCTAAGCATCGCGTGGTGGTATTGACTGATCATAAGAACTTGACTTATCTTGAGTCTGCCAAGCGCTTGAATCCTAGACAGGCCCGTTGGTCGTTATTTTTTGCCCGCTTCGACTTTGTGATTTCGTACCTTCCGGGCTCTAAAAATGTGAAGGCGGATGCTCTGTCTAGGAGTTTTGTGGCCGACTCTCCGGGTTTATCTGAGCCAGCGGGTATCCTCAAGGAAGGAGTCATTGTGTCTGCCATCTCCCCTGATTTGCGGCGGGTGCTGCAAAAATTTCAGGCGAATAAACCTGATCGTTGTCCAGCAGAGAAACTGTTCGTCCCTGATAGGTGGACTAATAAACTTATCTCTGAACTTCATTGTTCGGTGTTGGCTGGTCATCCTGGAATCTTTGGTACCAGAGAGTTAGTGGCTAGATCCTTCTGGTGGCCATCTCTGTCACTGGATGTACGTACTTTTGTGCAGTCCTGTGGGATTTGTGCTAGGGCTAAGCCCTGCTGTTCTCGTGCCAGTGGGTTGCTTTTGCCCTTGCCAGTCCCAAAGAGGCCTTGGACACATATTTCGATGGATTTCATTTCTGACCTTCCCATTTCTCAAAAGATGTCAGTCATTTGGGTGGTCTGTGATCGCTTTTCTAAAATGGTCCATCTGGTGCCCTTGGCTAAATTGCCTTCCTCCTCTGATTTGGTACCTTTGTTCTTTCAGCATGTGGTTCGGTTGCATGGCATTCCTGAGAATATTGTTTCTGACAGAGGTTCCCAGTTTGTTTCAAGGTTTTGGCGAGCCTTTTGTGGTAGGATGGGCATTGACCTATCCTTTTCCTCGGCTTTCCATCCTCAGACTAATGGCCAGACCGAACGAACCAATCAGACCTTGGAAACATATCTGAGATGTTTTGTTTCTGCAGACCAGGATGATTGGGTGTCCTTTTTGCCGTTGGCTGAGTTCGCCCTTAATAATCGGGCCAGCTCGGCTACCTTGGTTTCTCCATTTTTTTGCAATTCTGGGTTCCATCCTCGTTTCTCTTCAGGACAGGTTGAGTCTTCGGACTGTCCTGGTGTGGATTCTGTGGTGGATAGGTTGCAGCAGATCTGGACTCAGGTAGTGGACAATTTGATCTTGTCCCAGGAGAAAGCTCAACTTTTCGCTAATCGCAGACGCCGTGTGGGTCCCCGACTTCGTGTTGGGGATCTGGTTTGGTTATCTTCTCGTCATATTCCTATGAAGGTTTCCTCTCCTAAATTTAAACCTCGTTTTATTGGTCCGTATAGGATTTCTGAGGTTCTCAATCCTGTGTCTTTTCGTTTGACCCTCCCAGACTCCTTTTCCATACATAATGTATTCCATAGGTCGTTGTTGCGGAGATACGTGGCACCTATGGTTCCATCTGTTGAGCCTCCTGCCCCGGTTTTGGTGGAGGGAGAATTGGAGTATATTGTGGAGAAGATTTTGGATTCTCGTGTTTCTAGACGGAAACTCCAGTATCTGGTTAAATGGAAGGGTTATGCTCAGGAAGATAATTCCTGGGTTTTTGCCTCTGATGTTCATGCTTCCGATCTTGTTCGTGCCTTTCATGCGGCTCATCCTGGTCGGCCTGGGGGCTCTGGTGAGGGTTCGGTGACCCCTCCTCAAGGGGGGGGTACTGTTGTGAATTCTGTGGCTGAATTCACTCCTGTGGTCACAAGTGGTACTGCAGCTTCTGAGCTTCCTCCCTCAGGTGTTCTGGTGAGCTCGTTAACTGCTTCATTACTTAACTCCGCCTGATGCTGCTATCCTTGCTCCTTGTCAATGTTTCAGTGTTGGATCTGAGCTTCTCCTGATTGTTCCTGTGACCTGCTGCTCTGTATAGCTAAGTGCTTTTTGCTTTTTTGTTGCTTTTTTTCTGTCCAGCTTGTCTTTTGTTTTGCTGGAAGCTCTGAGACGCAAAGGGTGTACCGCCGTGCCGTTAGTTCGGCACGGTGGGTTTTTTTTGCCCCCTTTGCGTGGTTTTGCTTTAGGGTTTTTTGTAGACTGCAAAGTTGCTTTACTGTCCTCGCTCTGTCCTAGAATATTGGGCCCCACTTTGCTGAATCTATTTCATCCCTACGTTTTGTCTTTTCATCTTACTCACAGTCATTATATGTGGGGGGCTGCCTTTTCCTTTGGGGAATTTCTCTGGGGCAAGTCAGGCCTATTTTTCTATCTTCAGGCTAGCTAGTTTCTTAGGCTGTGCCGAGTTGCCTAGGTAGTTGTTAGGCGCAATCCACAGCCGCTTTTAGTTGTATTTAGGATAGGATCAGGTGTGCAGTCTACAGAGTTTCCACGTCTCAGAGCTCGTTCTTGTATTTTTGGGTATTTGTCAGATCACTGTGTGCGCTCTGATCGCTAAGCACACTGTGTTTCTGGATTGCCTTCATAACACCTGTCATTAGCAAACATAACAAGCCACCAACTATCAAACATACCCATAAACCCCAATATCTCCCAAAAAAAAAAAAAAAAGGGGGAACCCCTCAAGGGGGACAAAATGACTATTCTTATGGCAGAAGCGAATGCCACCAAAAAGGTGGATATTGTGCTGTTCACACAGACATCGGGGGACAAATAATTATACCACCACTAGGAAGTTCATGCTGTTCATGCAGAGATCAGGGACCTGGTGAGCAAGCAATTGGTTATAGAGAGTTTTTTCATAAAACTGCCTAACGTATCTATCAGTCCTATACACATACATTTGGGCACAATCTCCAGAACAGGGCTTTAATTACCTATACAGACCCACACCGCACGAAATAAGGTTTTAAGCTTGTTTGTAAAATCCTGTGAACAAAAGATCTTCATTCATTCCGAATGGAGTTTGGCTGTTCAAATTAAACATCCATTTGGACTCTCGTCTAAGTAGTTCAAGTGTAATGTCTCCACCCCTGATGTCCGAAGAAACAGATTCCAAACCCACAATCTTGATCCCTTTACTTTGTGAGTTGTGTGTTGATAGAAAATGCGATGCCACCGAGGTCAGAGTTTTTCCCTTTTCCAAGTCCCTCTTAGCCGTTGTTATATTTGAAAGATGTTGTTGTATTCTTCTTTTCAACTCCTGTGTTGTTTGGCCGACATACGTCTTTGGGCATGGGCAGATAAGGGCATAAACCAAGTTGCGTGATTTACAATTAAAGTACGATTTCACCGCCATCTGTAATGAAGAGGAGAAAGATGAAGGAAGCATTTCACTATTACCAATTAATGGGCATACATTACATTTGCCACAAGGGAATGTACCAGTCACCCTAAATCCTCTATTCAGTCTGGTTACCGGACGCTTAAAGTGACTGTGACTCAAACAATCTTTCAGATTTTTTGGCCTTCTAGCTATTAAGCTAGGCCGTTCGGCTATGTGTGGTCTTAATTTAGGTTCACTACAAAGGATCCCCCAGTATTTTGTGAGGATCCCACGAATTTCTTGCCACTGATTGTTAAATGTTGTAATGACCCCTAATGGTCTTGAAGCAGTGTTTTGTCTGGGTTGCAATAGGCTTCCTCTGTCAGCCTCTCTGGCTGTGGTGTATGCATTTGCAATTACCTTTCTAGGGTAGCCTCGATTTTTGAATCGTTGAGTCAAATCCTGTGAGTGTTTTCGAAAATCCTCCTGAGTGCTGCAATTACGTCTTATCCGGTAGAACTGTCCCTTTGGGATACCTTTCTTCAAGTGCTGTGGGTGGAAACTTGAAAAATGTAAAAGGCTGTTAACAGCCGTAGGCTTGTGGTATAAAGTAGTTTGAACATACCCGTCCCTAGGGTACAGCTTAAGATCCAAGAATTCCACATCCGTCTGCGAAAAAGATGACGTCAACTTTATGTTCCACAGGTTCTGATTGAGGGTCTTAACAAATTGATGGCATTTTTCCAAAGTGCCTGTCCAGAGAAAGAGGATATCATCTATATATCGATACCATTTCATGACATATGATGAAAAAACCTCCAGACAGTACACCTGGGTGACCTCCCAACACCCCAAAAAAAGGTTTGCGTACGAGGGCACACAACGTGCGCCCATCGCGGTACCTCTAATTTGTCTATAAAAGACTCGATCAAAGACAAAATAATTTTTGTCCAGTATGAAAGACAATAGATCGAGCAGAAAGGAGTCGTGATGTCTGTCACCTGTGGTGTTCTTATCCAGAAAGAAGCCATATACCAGGTGGAACTCTTAGATTTTGCAGTTGCTGAATCAGGAAAGTTGAGTCCCTCACATACGAGTCTAGAGATAAAACAAAAGGTTGTAGAAAAAAATCCACGTAAGTGCAGGGGCGTTCCAGAAGGCCCCCCAACCCAGACACAATAGGCCTACCTGGGGGTTTCTCCACTGATTTGTGGACTTTTGGGATAAGATAAAAATTTGGTACCCTGGGGTGGCGGTTGGTCATGAAATCCCTCTCACGCTTGTTAATAATATTCATGTCCATATAGGACACAAATATGTGGCAAAACCTTCTTACAATATCGCAAAGGACAGGTATAAGGAACATTGTTTTTCATGTTTTAGGCCTCATTATTTGGCAGACCAAATCAGTGGAACCGCTATCCAACCGGCGTTAGATACATTGTTATGTGGGCAAGTTCACCTGTCACATTTGTGGTTTAGAACCAACCTGTTCTACTGTGTATGCTGTATTTTTAGTTCCTTATACCTGTCCTTTGCGATATTGTAAGAAGGTTTTGCCACATATTTGTGTCCTATATGGTATATTAATTAGCCTGCTGTTATCAGGTTCTTACTAACTGGTGCATCATTCCCATTGGATAGAATGTTGTCCTAAGGTATGGGTATTTTACCTGATATCCTTTGTAATGCTGTTCATGCAGACATCCTATATTATACATATTAATAATAGCTGTTATAGAGTGTATTGGGAGGAAACGTACAAGGAGGAGGGCTCTATTATGGGCCATTTGTCTATGTCTTTAGGTCCTATGTGTGACCAATTTTAAATGTTTTTAATTGTGCGCCCCATGTGGCCATCTGTTTGTCCATAAATGTTATCTCAATAAAGATTGTATTTTTTTATACTCAATCCATTGCCTTGGGTTATCCCCGCTTATGGTCTATTTCTGTTTTTGTTTTCCATAGCCTATGGCAAATCAGCACGGCCGTTGTCCGTCTTCCGTTTTGAATCCCAGTTGTCTTGGGAAGCATATGAGAACCTCCTCGACACCGGAGTAAAATTGACTTTTTTCACAGAAGTTTGTTTTGCTTTTACCGGGAACTTTTGTGCTCCAGTTCTCTCTGTTCCGTATGTATCAGGGGCCTTGAGGGACTTTCCCCTCATATCTGTCTGTGAGGCGGCCATCTTGATTGGAAGCCTTGTTGTAGGCCGCAAAACTGTAGAGCTTGTTGTCCTTGCAAGATCAAGTATAATCTTCACTTTTGTAGTTGTAGATAAGGACCAAAGGTTTTACAAGCCTATAGGTCTATAAGTTCCACTTTTTGGAAGCTGAAAGTAGCTCAAAATAGGGGATTATTCAGGAGCTCTGTGAAGACACGTCCGCTCCTGTATCCTGCAGACCACTTCCCCCCTTCAAATATTTTTAGACAGCTATTAAGTCTCCACTTAGCCTTCTTTTATGCATGTAAACATACACAGATCTTTTAACCATTCCTCATATGACTTTGCAGTCCGCCCACTGTCCTGGTTGCTCTTCTGTGAACTTGCTCCAGTTTTTCAATGTCTTTTTTAAAATGTGATGCTCAGAACTGGACACAGTATTCCAGATGAGGTCTGACCAAGGAGGAATAGAAGGGGATAATTACTTCACGTGATCTAGACTCTATGCTTCTCTTAATACATCCCAGAACTGTGTTTTCCTTTTTGCTGCTGCATTTCACTCTTGATTCATATGCAGTCTATGATCTATTAGTATATCCAAGTCTTTTTTCACACTTGCTTTTGCTTAGATCTATTCCTCCCATTCTGTAGATGTTATTTTTAGGGATGAGCGGACCCCTGTAAGTTCTGTACCTGAACTTCAAAATTGTGTCTCTCTTCAATGGACTTCCTGCAGAACTCCGAACATTGCAACTGACATCCAAGGAAAATCCGTATTTGGCATTTACCACTGGATAATAGCTTTTAAGTTTCGGTTTGCTCATCTCTAGGGGAATCCCTGTTGCAATTCACTGTTTATGCAATTGGCCACTGCATAGTGATCATCATGACTGATTTACCTCCATTTCCATTCTTTATTATTTTTTTTGCTAATCCAATGCACCATTGATCTGGTATTTTTGCCACTTCATATATACAGCTTGTCTTTTGACTGAAATCTATTTTTAGATTGATTGAAGTAGGCCTCTCTATTTACCTTATTTTTGTCTCGTTTCCCTTTATTTTATCTTAGTGCTTACCGGCCAACCTCATTTTTGGTTGTTTTGGTCACTGTATTATCTTTGTCATTTACCCTCCCACTTTACTATTTTAATGCTTTTTGTGTCTTTTTGTATTTAACCCCTTTACCCCCAAGGGTGGTTTGCACGTTAATGACCGGGCCAATTTTTACAATTCTGACCACTGTCCCTTTATGAGGTTATAACTCTGGAACGCTTCAATGGATCCTGGTGATTCTGACATTGTTTTCTCATGACATATTGTACTTCATGACAATGGTAAAAATTCTTTGATAGTACCTGCGTTTATTTGTGAAAAAAATGGAAATTTGGCGAAAATTATGAAAATTTCGCAATTTTCCAACTTTGAATTTTTATGCAATTAAATCACAGAGATATGTCACACAAAATACTTAATAAGTAACATTTCCCACATGTCTACTTTACATCAGCACAATTTTGGAACCAAAATTTTTTTTTGTTAGGGAGTTATAAGGGTTAAAAGTTGACCAGCAATTTCTCATTTCTACAACACCATTTTATTTTAGGGACCACATCTCATTTGAAGTCATTTTGTGGGGTCTATATGATAGAAAATACCCAAGTGTGACACCATTCTAAAAACTACACCCCTCAAGGTGCTCAAAACCATATTCAAGAAGTTTATTAACCCTTCTGGTGCTTCACAGGAATTTTTTGAATGTTTAAATAAAAATGAACATTTAACTTTTTTTCACAAAAAATTTAATTCAGCTCCAATTTGTTTTATTTTACCAAGGGTAACAGGAGAAAATGGACCCCAAACATTGTTGTACAATTTGTCATGAGTATGCCAATACCCCACATGTGGGGGTAAACCACTGTTTGGGCGCATGGCAGAGCTCGGAAGCGAAGGAGTGCCATTTGACTTTTCAATGCAAAATTGACTGGAATTGAGATGGGACGCCATGTTTCGTTTGGAGAGCCCCTGATGTGGCTAAACATTGAAACCCCCCACAAGTGACACCATTTTGGAAAGTAGACCCCCTAAGGAACTTATCTAGAGGTGTGGTGAGCACTTTGACCCAACAAGTGCTTCACAGAAGTTTATAATGTAGAACCGTAAAAATAAAAAATCATATTTTTTCACAAAAATTATCTTTTTGCCCCCAATTTTTTATTTTCCCAAGGGTAAGAGAAGAAATTGGACCCCAAAAGTTGTTGTACAATTTGTCCTGAGTACGCTGATACCCCATATGTGGGGGTAAACCACTGTTTGGGCGGATGGGAGAGCTCGGAAGGGAAGGAGCGCCGTTTGACTTTTCAAAGCAAAATTGACAGGAATTAAGATGGGACGCCATGTTGCGTTTGAAGAGCCACTGATGTGCCTAAACATTGAAACCCCCCACAAATGACACCATTTTGGAAAGTAGACCCCCTAAGGAACTTATCTAGAGGTGTGTTGAGCACTTTGACCCACCAAGTGCTTCACAGAAGTTTATAATGCAGAGCCGTAAAAATAAAACAAAATTTTTTTCATACAAAAATTATTTTTTTAGCCCCCAGTTTTGTATTTTCCTGAGGGTAACAGGAGAAATTGGACCCCAAAATTTGTTGCCCAATTTGTCCTGAGTGCGATGATACACCATATGTGGGGGGAACCACTGTTTGGGCACATGGGAGGGCTCAGAAGGGAAGGAGTGCCATTTGAATGCAGACTTAGATGGAATGGTCTGCAGGTGTCACATTGCGTTTGCAGAGCCCCTAATGTACCTAAACAGTAGAAACCCCCCACAAGTGACACCATTTTGGAAAGTAGACCCCCTTAGGAACTTATCTAGATGTGTGCTGAGCGCTTTGACCCACCAAGGGCTTCACAGAAGTTTATAATGGAGAGCCGTAAAAATAAAACAAAAATTTTTTCCCACAAAAATTATTTTTTAGCCCCCAGTTTTGTATTTTCCCGAGGGTAACAGGAGAAATTCGACCCCACAATTTGTTGTCCAATTTGTCCTGAGTGCGCTGATACCCCATATGTGGGGGGGAACCACTGTTTGGGCGCATGGGAGGGCTCGGAAGGGAAGGAGCTCCATTTGGAATGAGGACTTAGATGGAATGGTCTGCAGGTGTCACATTGCATTTGCAGAGCCCCTAATGTACCTAAACAGTAGAAACCTCCCACAAGTGACACCATTTTGGAAACTAGACCCCGTAAGGAGCTCATCTAGATGTGTTGTGATAGCTTTAAACCCCCAAGTGTTTCACTACAGTTTGTAACGCAGAGCCGTGAAAATTAAAAAAAAAAATCTTTCCCCCCAAAATTATTTTTTAGCCCCCAGTTTTGTATTTTCCCGAGGGTAAGAGGAGAAATTCGACCCCAAAAGTTGTTGTCCAATTTGTCCTGAGTACGCTGATACCCCGTATGTTGGGGGAAACCACCGTTTGAGCGCATGGCAGAGCTCGGAAGGGAAGGAGCGCCATTTGGAATGCAGACTTAGATGGAATGGTCTGCAGACGTCACATTGCGTTTGCAGAACTCCTAATGTACCTAAACAGTAGAAACCCCCCACAAGTGACCCCATATTGGAAACTAGACCCCCCAGGGAACTAATCTAGACGTGTTGTGAGAACTTTGAACCCCCAAGTGTTTCACTACAGTTTATAACGCAGAGCCGTGAAAATAAAAAATCTTTTTTTTTCCCACAAAAAATATGTTTTAGCCCCGAGTTTTGTATTTTCCCAAGGGTAACAGGAGAAATTGGACCCCAAAAGTTGTTGTCCTATTTGTCCTGAGTACGCTGATACCCCATATGTTGGGGTAAACCCCTGTTTGGGCACACGGGAGAGCTCGGAAGGGAAGAAGCACTGTTTTACTTTTTCAACGCAGAATTGGCTGGAATTGAGATCGGACGCCATGTCACGTTTGGAGAGCCCCTGATGTGCCTAAACAGTGGAAACCCCCCAATTATAACTGAAACCCTAATCCAAACACATCCCTAACCCTAATCCCAACAGTAACCCTAACCACACCTCTAACCCTGACACACCCCTAACCCTAATCCCAACCCTATTCCCAACCGTAAATGTAATCTAAACCCTAACTGTAACTTTAGCCCCAACCCAAACTGTAGCCCTAGCCCTAACCCTAGCCCTAACCCTAATCCTAACCCTAGCCCTAACCCTAGCCCTAACCCTAACCCCAGCCCTAACCCTAGCCCTAAACCTAGCCCTAGCCCTAACCCTAGCCCTAACCCTAGCCCTAGCCCTGGCCCTAACCCTAGCCCTAACCCTAGCCCTAACCCTAGCCCTAACCCTAACCCTAACCCTAGCCCTAACCCTAGCCCTAACCCTAGCCCTAACCCTAGCCCTAACCCTAGCCCTAACTCTAACCCTAGCCCTAATGGAAAAATGGAAATAAATGCATTTTTTTAATTTTTCCCTAACTAAGGGGGTGATGAAGGGGGGTTTGATTTACTTTTATAGCGAGTTTTTTAGCGGATTTTTATGATTGGCAGCCGTCACACACTGAAAGACGCTTTTTATTGCAAAAAATATTTTTTGCAATACCACATTTTGAGAGCTATAATTTTTCTATATTTTGGTCCACAGAGTCATGTGAGGTCTTGTTTTTTGCGGGACGAGTTGACGTTTTTATTGGTAACATTTTCAGGCATGTGACATTTTTTGATCGCTTTTTATTCCGATTTTTGTGAGGCAGAATGACCAAAAACCAGCTATTCATGAATTTCTTTTGGGGGAGGCGTTTATACCGTTCCGCGTTTGGTAAAATTGATAAAGCAGTTTTATTCTTCGGGTCAGTACGATTACAGCGACACCTCATTTATATCATTTTTTTATGTTTTGGCGCTTTTATACGATAAAAACTATTTTATAGAAAAAATAATTATTTTGGCATCGCTTTATTCTCAGGACTACAACTCTTTTATTTTTTTGCTGATGATGCTGTTTGGCGGCTCGTTTTTTGCGGGACAAGATGACGTTTTCAGCGGTACCATGGTTATTTATATCTGTCTTTTTGATCGCGTGTTATTCCACTTTTTGTTCGGCAGTATGATAATAAAGCGTTGTTTTTTGCCTCGTTTTTTTTTTTTTTTTCTTACGGTGTTTACTGAAGGGGTTAACTGGTGGGCCAGTTTTATAGGTCGGGCCGTTACGGACGCGGCGATACTAAATATATGTACTTTTATTGTTTTTTTGTTTTTATTTAGATAAAGAAATGTATTTATGGGAATAATATTTTTTTTTTTTTTCATTATTTTGGAATATTTTTTTTTATTTTTTTTTACACATTTGAAATTTTTTTTTTTACTTTTTTACTTTGTCCCAGGGGGGGACATCACAGATCAGTGATCTGACAGTTTGCACAGCACTCTGTCAGATCACTGATCTGACATGCAGCGCTGCAGCCTTCACAGTGCCTGCTCTGAGCAGGCACTGTGAAGCCACCTCCCTCCCTGCAGGACCCAGATCCGCGGCCATCTTGGATCCGGGGCTGGAGGGAGCAGGGAGGGAGGTGAGACCCTCGCAGCAACGCGATCACATCGCGTTGCTGCGGGGGGCTCAGGGAAGCCCGCAGGGAGCCCCCTCCCTGCGGGAAGCTTCCCTGTACTGCCGGCACATCGCGATCATCTTTGATCGCGGTGTGCCAGGGGTTAATGTGCCGGGGGCGGTCCGTGACCGCTCCTGGCACATAGTGCCGGATGTCAGCTGCGATAAACAGCTGACACCCGGCCGCGATCGGCGGCGCTCCCCCCGTGAGCGCCGCTGATCGCGCTGGACGTACTATCCCGTCCATGGTCATAGGGGCCCACCCCACATGGACGGGATAGTACGTCCGATGTCAGAAAGGGGTTAAAGGGACTCTGTCACCTGAATTTGGAGGGAACAATCTTCAGCCATAGGGGCGGGGTTTTCGGGTGTTTGATTCACCCTTTCCTTACCCGCTGGCTGCATGCTGGCTGCAATATTGGATTGAAGTTCATTCTCTGTCCTCCATAGTACACGCCTGCGCAAGACAATCTTGCGGCTGAAGATTGTTCCCTCCAAATTCAGGTGACAGAGTCCCTTTAATAAAAATTTATACTTTTGTAGTTTTGACTCAGGTTCTCTCTTGTTTAACTACCTTGTTGTTTAATAGTACAACTGCCTGGACATCTTGTGCTTGTGGTGGTGGTTCTGCGTCTGCTGTTTTTGGCTTTCACATTCTTATTGCAAGATGGTGCGGTATGTTTTTGTTTTCTTTTCCCGTCCATTACCATTGCCAATTTTTCATTTACTGTAATTTTTTGCTACTTTATAATTAACTTTTGTCACTGATTTCAACCACAATTCCCTCCTTCCCAAAAATACTGAACAAAAAAATGCTACATACTATTTCTTAAAGTCATCAGTGGCCACAGGTTGAAGTATTGGCATGTAATATATGGATGTCAATTTTGACTACTAAAACAGGTGTGCACAAAGCACCGTAGTTTGTGACTAGTACACTTTGAGGAAGATAGTCACAGGTAAAAGACTGGAGGGTTTTCATATTCATTTACATTCTTAGCACAGTCATTCCTCACCTTCACAAACAAGGAATGAACTAGAATTTTAAAGACTGAGTACAGTGGCTGGCAATACAGAAACTTTTTCTGGTAGACACTGAGTTTAGTTTTTTTCTTTCTTTAAGACAAATTGTTGGCTTGTTTCTGCATAAAGAATAAAAGTGTAATTGAAATGCATCATGTGCCAGGTACCCGATATTACTGTGTGATCAATTATTGATTTACTTTGAATCCATTGTGAGAAAAGCACAATGCAAATGTTTGTTGTTCTTGTTGATGTTGTGCTGAGAGGACATCAAAGCTCACAACTTAGCAATAGAGATAAGGTAAAAGAAAGTAAAACAGTAGATAAATAATACAGACTGTGTTTGTTGTAGAATTAAAGTAGTGAAGAAAGTTAATGCAGTAGTCTGAGAATGATAAAGAAATTCAGTTGACAACCCTTCACAATGTTTGCCACTATGCTACAGTTTCCCCTGCATGGAAATATCTGTCGGAAAGGAATTGTATCTTGGAAATGCTGTCAGAAAATTCTGTGTCTTCTTGTGGCAGTTAACAGTGAATAATGGAAAAGTTCCTCTGCATCTCAGTTATGCCAGTGCCTAGCAAAATTGCAGCTAAAAGTAGAGGAATCACATCTCTGGTAGGAGATATAGCAGTTCCCTACAAGAATGAATCAAAGTGATTATACACACCTGTCCTGGGTATGCCAGGCTCCATTTCCTTCAATTGGGTCTGCTGCCCTCTCTTTTGCTCCACGTTGGGTTTTGCAGGTTGCCCGGGGTGGATCTGTGAAATCATCTCCCTAAACCTATTTTAGGGCCCCTTCACATTAAGCGACGCTGCAGCGATACCGACAACGATGTCGATCGCTGCAGCGTCGCTGTTTGGTCGCTGGAGAGCTGTCACACAGACCGCTCTCCAGCGACCAACGATGCCGGTAACCAGGGTAAACATCGGGTAACTAAGCGCAGGGCCGCGCTTAGTAACCCGATGTTTACCCTGGTTACCATCCTAAAAGTAAAAAAAACAAACAGTATATACTTACCTACCGCTGTCTGTCCTCCAGCGCTGTGCTCTGCACTCCTCCTGTACTGTCTGTGTGAGCACTGCGGCCGGAAAGCAGAGCGGTGAAGTCACCGCTGTGCTTTCCGGCTGACCGACGCTCACAGACAGTACAGGAGGAGTGCAGAGCACAGCGCTGGGGACAGACAGCGGTAGGTAAGTATGTACTGTTTGTTTTTTTTACTTTTAGGATGGTAACCAGGGTAAACATCGGGTCACTAAGCGCGGCCCTGCGCTTAGTTACCCGATGTTTACCCTGGTTACCAGTGAAGACATCGCTGGACCGGTGTCACACACGCTGATCCAGCGATGTCAGGAGGAGTCCAGCGACGAAATAAAGTTCTGGACTTTCTTCAGCGACCAACGATCTCCCAGCAGGGGCCTGATCGTTGGTCGCTGTCACACATAACAATTTTATTAACGATATCGTTGCTACGTCACAAAAAGCAACGATATCGTTAACAATATCGTTATGTGTGAAGGTACCTTAAGGCCCATTTCGACACATACCCTTGTCTTGGGATTGAGACTCTAGTTCTAAATTTGTATGCTCCATCATATGTGCTTTTGTGTTTGTGAAGTGCCCGACAGGGCCATGGGCATACTTGGTACCAGGCCGGTTCTTAAAGGGATGAGTCACGGCAGCAGTGACCTGGTCTGTGGCCTTGGGCGTCCAATGAAAAAGATGATAAAAGGGGAAATAAAGTTTATAGGGGAATTGTTCGTGACGCCACCTGTGGTACTCGACTAGGAATGGCCAACGCTGCTTAAAGGGGACAGCTGGGGCTGATGGTGATGCTGCAAAGTTGTTACAGCTCTCCACAGGTAGAGCTTAGACCCAGGGCAGTTATGGTGTTAAAGTCAATGATGGTGGTTATGGAAGTTGTAGTGCAGGGCAAGTGACGCAGGAATAATTCAGAGGACACAGCTGGGTGCAGTTTTCAATGCTTTCCTCACAGTTCTGCAGATTACTTTCTCCAGCCGTGTGGTGTGTCCTCCGGGTCTGTGGTCCAGCCAACCCCCAGATGATTTGAGGTACACATCTCCAGGACTTCTCTCTTATGTTCCTTTTCTGGCCATCTCACTGCGCTAGTTCTCACCTCTCCTGCCCTGCACCTTCGCACACAGTGTCCCAAGCCAGAAGCCCTGGATCTTGTCAGGCGATATCTCTGTAGTCCACTTGGTTCTATGAGGCTGCCTTATCAGCGAATGTGTGTGGTGTGGCTGTGGCACCTACAGATACCACAGCCTCCGGTTGGCTAGCTGTTATGACCTGGTGGTTAGGAGCACCAGGAAAGACCTGATAGTTAAACCTCAAACAGGACAAGCTCTGGGATGTGGGAGCTCTGCTGACCGCAATCCCTAATCCTATCACACACTAGAAATAGCCATGGAGCGCTCCTGATGCTCCCTAGGTGCCTCGTCACAGCCTAAGAACTAGCTAGCCCTAGAGATAGAAAGTAAGCCTACCTTGCCTCAGAGAAATTTCCCAAAGGAAAAGGCAGCCCCCCACATATATTAACTGTGAGTAAAGATGAAAGTCACAAACACAGAAATGAAAACAGGTTTTAGCACAGGGAGGCCAGCCTAATTAAATAGACAGAGGATAGGAAAGGTATCTTTGCGGTCAGCACAAAAACTACAAAAGACCACGCAGAGTGTGCAAAAAGACCCCCGCACCGACTCACGGTGCGGAGGCGCCACCCTGCATCCCAGAGCTTCCAGCTAGCAAGACAAAATAATGAAAGCAAGCTGGACTAGAAAACCATGAACAGAAAATAACAAACGGGGACTTAGCTTCTTGCAGGAAGAGACAGGTCTCAGAAAAATCCAAGAGCGAACTGAAGCAATGCAGAAACATTGACAGCTGGCATGGAGTAACGATCTAAGTGGAGTTAAATAGAGCAGCAAACCAAAGGATAAACCCCGTCACCTGTGTAAGGAACCTCAGAAGCAGCAGCTCCATTCACAGCCACCAGAGGGAGCCCACGGACAGAACTCACCGAAGTACCATTCACGACCACAGGAGGGAGCTCGACAACAGAATTCACAACAGTACCCCCCCTTGAGGAGGGCTCACCGAACCCCCACCAGAGCCCCCAGGCCGATCAGGATGAGCCAAATGAAAGGCACGAACCAGATCGGCAGCATGAACATCAGAGGCAAAAACCCGGGAATTATCCTCCTGACCATAACTGTTATGAAAGGTAATTCAGTACCACAATGGACATAGAGGTCAGCGCACATACAGTGACCTGGCAATAACCCAAAAAACAAGAACGAGCTCTGAGACGTGGGAACTCTGTTGACCGCAATTCCTAATCCTCTCCAACCACACTAAAGGCAGCCGTGGATTGCGCCTGACGCTCCCTATGCAACTCGGCACGGCCTGAGAAACTAGCTAGCCTGAAGATAGAAAATAAGCCTACCTTGCCTCAGAGAAATACCCCAAAGGAAAAGGCAGCCCCCACATATAATGACTGTGAGTTAAGATGAAAAGACAAACGTAGAGATGAAATAGATTTAGCAAAGTGAGGCCCAACTTTCTGAACAGAGCGAGGATAGGAAAGGTAACTTTGCGGTCAACACAAAACCCTACAAAGACCACGCAAAGGGGGCAAAAAGACCCTCCGTACCGAACTAACGGCACAGAGGTACACCCTCTGCGTCCCAGAGCTTCCAGCAAGCAGAAAAAAACAAATTGACAAGCTGGACAGGAAAACACAGCAAACAAATAGCAAAGAGGAACTTAGCTATGCAGAGCAGCAGGCCACAGGAACGATCCAGGAGGAAACAGGTCCAATACTAGAACATTGGCTGGAGGCCAGGATCAAAGCACTAGGTGGAGTTAAATAGAGCAGCACCTAGCGACTTCACCACATCACCTGAGGAAGGAAACTCAGAAGCCGCAATACCACTTTCCTCCACCAACGGAAGCTCACAGAGAGAACCAGCCGAAGTACCACTTGTGACCACAGGAGGGAGCTCTGCCACAGAATTCACAACAGTACCTCCCCCTTGAGGAGGGGTCACCGAACCCTCACCAGAGCTCCCAGGACGACCAGGATGAGCCATATGAAAGGCACGAACAAGATCGGGAGCATGGACATCAGAGGCAAAGACCCAGGAATTATTTTCCTGAGCATAACCCTTCCACTTAACCAGATACTGGAGTTTCCGCCTTGAAACACGAGAATCCAAAATCTTCTCCACAATATACTCCAACTCCCCCTCCACCAAAACCGGGGCAGGAGGATCAACAGATGGAACCATAGGTGCCACGTATCTCCGCAACAATGACCTATGGAATACGTTATGTATGGAAAATGAATCTGGAAGGGTCAGACGAAAAGACACAGGATTAAGAACCTCAGAAATCCTATACGGACCAATAAAACGAGGTTTAAACTTAGGAGAGGAAACCTTCATAGGAATATGACGAGAAGATAACCAAACCAAGTCCCCAACCCGAAGTCGGGGACCCACACAGCATCTGCGATTAGCGAAACGTTGAGCCTTCCCCTGGGACAAAGTCAAAGTGTCCACTACATGAGTCCAAATCTGCTACAACCTGTCCAACACAGTATCCACACCAGGACAGTCCGAAGACTCAACCTGTCCTGAAGAGAAACGAGGATGGAACCCAGAGTTGCAGAAAAACGGTGAAACCAAGGTAGCCGAGCTGGCCCGATTATTAAGGGCGAACTCAGCCAAAGGCAAAAAGGACACCCAGTCATCCTGATCAGCAGAAACAAAGCATCTCAGATATGTTTCCAAGGTCTGATTGGTTCGTTCGGTCTGGCCATTAGTCTGAGGATGGAAAGCCAAGGAAAAAGACAAGTCAATGCCCATCCTACCACAAAAGGCTCGCCAAAACCTCGAAACAAACTGGGAACCTCTGTCAGAAACGATATTCTCTGGAATGCCATGTAAACGAACCACATGCTGGAAAAACAATGGCACCAAATCAGAGGAGGAAGGCAATTTAGGCAAGGGTACCAAATGGACCATCTTAGAGAAGCGATCACAGACCACCCAAATGACTGACATCTTTTGAGAGACGGGAAGATCTGAAATAAAATCCATAGAGATATGTGTCCAAGGCCTCTTCGGGACCGGCAAGGGCAAAAGCAACCCACTGGCACGAGAACAGCAGGGCTTAGCCCGAGCACAAATCCCACAGGACTGCACAAAAATACGCACATCCTGCGACAGAGATGGCCACCAAAAGGATCTAGCCACTAACTCTCTGGTACCAAAGATTCCAGGATGACCAGCCAACACCGAACAATGAACCTCAGAGACAAATTTATTCGTCCACCTATCAGGGACAAACAGTTTCTCCGCTGGGCAACGATCAGGTTTTTTAGCCTGAAATTTTTGCAGCACCCGCCGCAAATCAGGGGAGATGGCAGACACAATTACTCCCTCTTTGAGGATACCCGCCGGCTCAGATACACCCGGAGAGTCGGGCACAAAACTCCTAGACAGAGCATCCGCCTTCACATTTTTAGAGCCCGGAAGGTATGAAATCACAAAGTCAAAACGGGCAAAAAACAACGACCAATGAGCTTGTCTAGGATTCAACCTCTTGGCGGACTCAATATAAGTCAAGTTCTTATGATCAGTCAAGACCACCACGCGATGCTTAGCTCCTTCAAGCCAATGACGCCACTCCTCGAATGCCCACTTCATGGCCAGCAACTCTCAATTGCCCACATCATAATTTCGCTCAGCAGGCGAAAACTTCCTGGAAAAGAAGGCGCATGGTTTGATCACCGAGCAATCAGAACTTCTCTGCGACAAAACAGCCCCTGCTCCAATCTCAGAAGCATCAACCTCGACCTGTAACGGAAGCGAAACATCTGGTTGACACAACACAGGGGCAGAAGAAAAACGACGCTTCAACTCTTGAAAAGCTTCCACCGCAGCAGAAGACCAATTGACCAAATCAGCACCTTTCTTGGTCAAATCGGTCAATGGTTTAGCAATACTAGAAAAATTGCAGATGAAGCGACGATAAAAATTAGCAAAGCCCAGGAACTTTTGCAGACTTTTCAGAGATGTCGGCTGAGTCCAATTATGGATGGCTTGGACCTTAACAGGGTCTATCTCGATAGTAGAAGGGGAAAAGATGAACCCCAAAAATGAAACCTTCTGAACACCAAAGAGACACTTTGATCCCTTCACAAACAAAGAATTAGCACGCAGGACCTGAAACACCATTCTGACCTGCTTCACATGAGACTCCCAATCATCCGAAAAGACCAAAATGTCATCCAAATATACAATCATGAATCTATCCAGGTACTCTCGGAAGATGTCATGCATAAAGGACTGAAACACAGATGGAGCATTAGAAAGCCCGAATGGCATAACCAGGTACTCAAAATGGCCCTCGGGCGTATTAAATGCAGTTTTCCATACATCGCCCTGTTTAATTCGCACAAGATTATACGCCCCTCGAAGATCTATCTTGGTGAACCAACTAGCCCCCTTAATCCGAGCAAACAGATCGGACATCAGCGGCAAAGGATACTGAAATTTGACTGTGATCTTATTAAGAAGGCGGTAATCAATACAAGGTCTTAAAGAGCCATCCTTCTTGGCCACAAAAATGAACCCTGCTCCCAATGGAGACGACGACGGGCGAATATGACCCTTCTCCAAGGATTCCTTTATATAACTCCGCATAGCAGCGTGCTCTGGCACAGATAAATTAAACAGTCGGCCCTTAGGAAACTTACTACCGGGAATCAAATTAATAGCACAATCGCAATCCCTATGAGGAGGTAGGGCACCGGATTTGGGCTCCTCAAATACATCCCGGTAATCTGATAAAAACTCAGGGACTTCAGAAGGAGTGGAAGGCGAAATTGACAACAATGGGACATCACCATGTACCCCTTGACAACCCCAGCTGGACACAGACATAGATTTCCAATCCAATACTGGATTATGGACCTGTAGCCATGGCAACCCCAAAACGACCACATCATGCAGATTATGCAACACCAAAAAGCGAATATCCTCCTGATGTGCAGGAGCCATGCACATGGTCAATTGCGTCCAGAATTGAGGTTTATTCTTGGCCAAAGGTGTAGCATCAATTCCTCTCAATGGAATAGGATACTGCAAGGACTCCAAGGAAAAACCACAGCGCCTGGCAAACTCTAAGTCCATCAAATTCAGGGCAGCGCCTGAATCCACAAATGCCATAACAGAATAGGACGAAAGAGAGCAAATCAGAGTAACGGACAAAAGAAATTTAGACTGTACTGTACCAATGGTGGCAGACCTAGCGAACCGCTTAGTGCGCTTAGGACAATCGGAGATAGCATGAGTGGATTCACCACAGTAAAAACACAGTCTATTCCGACGTCTGTGTTCTTGCCGTTCAGCTCTGGTCAAAGTCCTATCACACTGCATAGGCTCAGGCCTATTCTCAGAGAACACCGCCAAATGGTGCACAGCTTTGCGCTCACGCAAGCGCCAATCGATCTGAATGGCCAAGGACATAGACTCATTCAGACCAGCAGGCGCGAGAAATCCCACCATGACATCCTTAAGGGCTTCAGAAAGACCCTTTCTGAAAATTGCCGCCAGGGCACATTCATTCCACTGAGTAAGCACAGACCACTTTCTAAACTTCTGACAGTACACCTCCGCTTCATCCTGACCCTGACACAATGCCAGCAAGATTTTCTCTGCCTGATCCATGGAATTTGGTTCATCATAAAGCAATCCAAGCGCCAGAAAAAACGCATCAACATCACGCAATGCAGGATCTCCTGGCGCAAGGGAAAATGCCCAGTCTTGAGGGTCACCACGCAACAAAGAAATAATGATTTTTACTTGTTGAGCGGGGTCACCAGAGGAGCGAGGTTTCAAAGATAGAAACAGTTTACAATTATTTTTGAAATTCAGAAACTTAGCTCTATTCCCAGAAAATAAATCAGGAATAGGAATTCTAGGCTCTAAAATAGGATTCTGAACCACAAAATCTTGAATGTTTTGTACCCTTGCAGTGAGATGATCCACACAAGAGGACAGACCTTGAATGTCCATCTCTACACCTGTGTCCTGAACCACCCAAAGGTCTAGGGGAAAAGAAAGACAAAACACAGTGCAAAGAAAAAAAAATGGTCTCAGAGCTTCTCTTATCCCTCTATTGAGATGCATTAATACTTTGGGCCAGCTGTACTGTTATGACCTGGTGGTTAGGAGCACCAGGAAAGACCTGATAGTTAAACCTCAAACAGGACAAGCTCTGGGATGTGGGAGCTCTGCTGACCGCAATCCCTAATCCTATCACACACACTAGAAATAGCTGTGGAGCGCTCCTGACGCTCCCTAGGCGCCTCGTCACAGCCTAAGAACTAGCTAGCCCTAGAGATATAAAGTAAGCCTACCTTGCCTCAGAGAAATTTCCCAAAGGAAAAGGCAGCCCCCCACATATATTAACTGTGAGTAAAGATGAAAGTCACAAACACAGAAATGAAAACAGGTTTTAGCACAGGGAGGCCAGACTAACTAAATAGACAGAGGATAGGAAAGGTATCTTTGCGGTCAGCACAAAAACTACAAAAGACCACGCAGAGTGTGCAAAAAGACCCCCCCCACCGACTCACGGTGCGGAGGCGCCACCCTGCATCCCAGAGCTTCCAGCTAGCAAGACAAAATAATGAAAGCAAGCTGGACTAGAAAACCATGAATAGAAAATAACAAACGGGGACTTAGCTTCTTGCAGGAAGAGACAGGTCTCAGAAAGATCCAAGAGCGAACTGAAGCAATGCAGAAACATTGACAGCTGGCATGGAGTAACGATCTAAGTGGAGTTAAATAGAGCAGCAAACCAAAGGATAAACCCCGTCACCTGTGTAAGGAACCTCAGAAGCAGCAGCTCCATTCACAGCCACCAGAGGGAGCCCACGGACCGAACTCACCGAAGTACAATTCACGACCACAGGAGGGAGCTCGACAACAGAATTCACAACAGCTAGCTGAGCCTTGTAGTTCTCCACTAGTCTTGGAGACCGGTTCCCTACTGCGACCTGGTCCCTCCACCTGACTATGGTCGGTGTGGATGCGGGCCCCAAGGGTGGATTGCTCACTACCCATGCCCCTAGGACCCCTTCTTGCTTCTGAAGCTTCTTTCTCTCTACTCTTCTTTCTCTTGCTCCCTCTGACAGGGAGCATCTTTCTGCATGTCTTACTCCATTCAGCTCCTCTGAGCGTCTCCCTGTTTCCCTCACAATTAGCTCCTCCCCTAACTACTGACTCCACCCACACCCTCTCCCTAGTTACCCTCTCTAGTCTGGGATGAGGCCATCCTCACATAGGGTACGCCTAGGTGCCCTGACTGGAGTGGTGAGGTGTTGAATGCTGGTGTTAGAGTCCTGGATAGTGCCCCATCCATACCTGAGAGTGAGATACCACACCTCTGGAGGTGGTGCAGTACCTCTTTGGTGACTGAACCCTCAGGGGCACCACATTTACATCCATCTCTACTGGATTCCACTTCATCCATCCTGCTGCTCCTCAGTTTCCTGTTTTGCCAAGTCCTTGCTGCCCACGTGCCTTCTTGCTTTCTGCACTAACGCCCAGGGTCTGTGTGCCCACCAAGACCTTGGCTAAGTGAATCCACCTCAACTAGTGAGCCTAACAATTGAACTTTTCAAAGATGCCCTGTTTCGGGCAGCAATTTCACTATTCCTTTACACAAGCTTTAATACCTGTTCTCATAAACTTTAGAAAATATATTGGGTATAATCTAAACCTAAACCAAACCAAACCAATAAACTAAAGACTTTCTTCCTAAGGCAAATGAAGGGAAGGGCATACAAGGAAATGTTTATTTAGACTGTTGTCCTACAATAAAGGTAGGAAATAGTAAAATGTTGTACGCATTCAGTTATGTACATAGAGGAGAAACCATGCCAATATCCGCACCTCTAGACATATGTCTTCTTCTGCCTCCAGCGGGTGAGCAATTGACTGTCTTCCTTGTCAAAGCTAGAAGGTACTCTTTTTACTGCCCTCTTAATACTTATATTGGGAAGTTTAGCATAAAACACCAACTTTATAGTCCTGTCCATTTATATTTCTCAGCTATCTTATTTTATGTTGTAATACACATGCAGGCATTCCATAATTAAGAATAGAGAAAGGATGTGTCCACTTGAAAAAAATGTTTGTTTTGTTTAAAATAGAAAGATATAGAAGTTCCGAATCTATGTGTATTAAAGTCAATCTGTCAGTGGTATCCATCTATATGGGCACTGCAAGCTGAATAAAACAATACCTCGATATCTGTGATACAATGTTTTATTCCAGAGAAATCCATTGTTTTCTTAATATGTAAATAAACTAATAAGATCTATGGGCTGGACACTGATCTGAATAAGACTCCCCCCTATTTTAAATAAAAGGAGGTGTTACCAGTGTGATATGTAATGGCTGCTCTCTGTTCTCCTGATCTCATTGCAGAGCTGTGCGTGATTATACCTAACACATCTATAGCTTCCTCTCAGTGCTTCAGCTTCCATCTCGCTGGCAGATAGTGTTGCAATATTGTTACAATCCAACTGAGCTGTGAGAGATGCAGCTGTTATTGTGTTTGTAAAGGAGAAAAAGTTCAGTTCTACTGTTCTATTCCAGTGACAAGTCTCACACTGGTATTGCCTCCTTTCATTTACAATAAGCTCTGGAGACAGATTCTCAGGGAGATCAATGTCCAGCTCATAGATCTTCACAGCTTATTTACATATTAGGAAAAATGTGGATTTCCCTGGAATAAGATCACATATATCAAGGCATCATTTTATTCAGATCTACGGTTTGTCCTGATGAAACGCATAGACAAATCTGCATTTTATCTCCTGGATCCTTGGCTCCATTCATCCTTTATTCCTTCTTCAGCAGTGCAGATTTTAACCCATCTATCCTTCAATCTATATATATAATTGTCTAAGGGTTTTTCTGTCTGTCTGTCTGTCCTGGAAATCCCGCCTCTCTGATTGGTCGAGGCCGCCAGGCCTCGACCAATCAGCAACGAGCACAGCGACGATGATGTCATAAAGGACGTAGACATCCCGCGTCTCTGATTGGTCGAGGCCGCTAGGCTTCGACCAATCAGCAACGGGCACAGCGACGATGATGTCATAATGGACGTAGAAATCCCACATTTCTGATTCAGTGACGGGCACAGTATCGACGTAGATGTCATAATGGTTGCCATGGCGACGATGATGTCATAAAGGTTGCCTCGACCAATCAGCGACGGGCACAGTCTGCCGCGAATTCTGGAATCATCATTGTCCATATACTACGGGGACATGCATATTCTAGAATACCCGATGCGTTAGAATCGGGCCACAATCTAGTCATTGTATAAAAGCAGAGGCAGGGAATGCAGCACAAATTTTGTAGTGAAACTGGATAGGACATCAAAGTATAGCAATGGGGAAAGGGAGAGAAAGCTTTAAACCACTGAATAAACATTGCAGACTAGATAGAGGCCCGATGCTATCACATCTGGGGGGGGCGGTAATGTCACGATGGGGGTAGGCTTTGCAGCATTGAGAATCTCTCCCCCTATGTGCTCACCCACCTACCCACTCTCTCTTTCCACATGTGCTGACTTCTCCCATCTGTGCTCTCTTCTTTGACCTGTCTACCCCATGTGCTATCCCCCTTGTCTGCTGTCTCTCTCCTACCTGTGCTGTGTTCTTCCCTCAAAGACAATACCGACATTACAGTAGGAGATCGCAGAGGATACACTTTGTGAGGTAAAATATTGTTTAAAAACAGTCAATGAAATATTTTACCTCACAAATAGTGTTGAGGGATACCTTCTGATATTTGAAAGTATCGGTATCGGATGGTATCGGCCGATACCGGCAAAATATCGGATCTCGCTGATGCCGATACCCGATACCAATGCAAGTCAATGGGACACAAATATCGGAAGGTATACTGGATGGTTCCCAGGGTCTGAAGGAGAGGAAACTCTCCCTCAGGCCCTGGGATCCATATTAATGTAAAAAATAAAAATAATAAATATGGATATACTCACCCCTCCAAAGGACCCTGGCTGTCACCGCTGCAAGTGTCTGCCTCCGTTCCCGAGAATTGCAGAGAGTGAAGGACCTTCGATGACGTCGTGGTCAGGTGACCGGTCACCTGACCGCTCACGTGACCGCTCACGTGACCGCGACGTCATCGAAGGTCCTTCACTCTCTGCAATTCTCAGGAACGGAGGCAGACGCTCGCAGCGGTGACAGCCAGGGTTCGTCGGTGGGGTGAGTATATCCATATTTATTATTTTTATTCTTTATTTTTTACATTAATATGGATCCCAGGGCCTGAAGGAGAGTTTCCTCTCCTCCAGACCCTGGGAACCATATGCACCGCACACGCCGATTCCGGTTTCCGATATCACAAAAATGTCGGAACTCGCTATCGGAATTCCGATACAGCAAATATCGGCCGATACCCGATACTTGCAGTATCGGAATGCTCAACACTACTCACAAAATGAATCCACTGTGATCCCCTGCGGTAATGTCTGTATTGTGTTTTGCTTCCTTCCCTGCCCAGGAGATGTGATATGCTCCGTACACCGTCAGACACAGAGAATGTTTAAAATGAACTTTCGTTTGTGGGAAAAAGCCCCTTTAATGTGACCGGCTTCCTCTGCCTGTAGACACTTCGCGCATCTGCCACCGGGATCAGCCAATGATTCACTGCACCTGCCGAATTCAGACCGCCGCCATCTTTGTGCAGACTGATAGCAGTGGTCACATTTAAACTGTGCATGTACTCCTCCTGTACAAAGATGGCGGCAGTCAGTGAATCATTCGGCTGATCCCGGCGGCGTCTTCGCGACGGTGTTCTGCTGGTGGCACCACGCAAGGGGCTGCGTATGCCGTATACAGAGTGTGTGTGTGTGTGTGTGTTGTTTACGGCATATACAGTGTGTGTTTGTGTGTGTATGTGTGGTGCTTACAGTGTATACAATGTGTGTGTGTGTGTGTATGTGGTGCAATGGTGTTCCACTGGTGGCACCGTGCAAGAGGCTGGTACCTCCAGCAGTTTCCATATTGAGACACCCATCACTTGGGTGTCCCAATATAAAGGTCGGTAAACTTCCACCGCATGGAATTCTGGGATCCGGACACATCTGGACAGAGCAGGATGCGAAGACATTACAAGGTAAGTATATATTAAGATGAGGATGACAGGATAGAAGTGATCCATTTACCACTAGCCATAAATGTTGAGGTCACCTGGACAGTATTGAGGTTGTGCTTGTGAAAATGAACTTGAAAAGCATTCAATACAGTCCTAGTAATCCAGAGTGCTTTATGATTTTTTTTTTTAGGGAATTTGGAGGCTTTGAGGCAAATTGAGTCTGTGGGAAAAATTCTACAAGATTGGCAAATTCGAAATTTCAAAATATTCGTTAATTTCTACAAACCATGGCACTGATGTTGCTAATTCTGCATTCATACCCAGTTATTAATTCCTGGTTATCCACGTGATTACTGTATGCTCACTCTGTATCAATTTATGACTAGTGATGAGCGAGCATGCTCGCCACTACTTGGTACTCGCCCGAGCATCTCACTACTGGAGATGCTCGGAGCTCGGCCGGAGATCGGGTCCCCACCATGCATA
This sequence comes from Ranitomeya imitator, assembly GCF_032444005.1. Lineage (NCBI taxonomy): Eukaryota > Metazoa > Chordata > Amphibia > Anura > Dendrobatidae > Ranitomeya > Ranitomeya imitator. The sequence continues at coordinate 641,273,872 of NC_091286.1, forward strand.
TTTTGTGCCCTTTAGAGAGCCAATGAGCATGCAGGGATTGTCTGCCACACACTGTAATGCCACAGCCATGTTGGTTGTGGCATTACGGTGATTGGCTGGCCGTACAGTGTCATCAGGTCTATATCAGACCTGGCAACGCCATACTCATCACAGTCTACTCCAGAATCAGGCAGTGTTGGGATAGGTGCTGTTGAGCTGGGAAGAGATCTGCATTTTTCTTAGTGTTGGTATACCACAATATACTGTATTCTACACAACTAACAGTCCTTGTGCGGACTAGTCCAGCTGCATAGATATCAGTGCTGGCAGGCAGGCAGTGCATGTGGCAGACTGCAGAGCATATAGCAAGAGGGTCCATTCCAGTTCTGCCTGCTGCGTTGACAGATATTTCTAGACATAGCCCCAGGTATCAGGGGCCAGGAATAATTTTTGGGGGGATCTTAATCCTGATTATTTGCTAAAAATAAAGAGCCATCCAAAAGAACACCTTTTTTTGCTCCATTTGCTTGTTGGCACTGCAGAATACAGCCAGATCCTTTCCATGTTACAGAGCAAAAAATCCATCCATCCATCCATCCATCCAAAATTCTGCCATGTCTGCCCTCCATTTCAATTTTGTTGCAGTGTATTAGCAAAGTTGTTGACACCAGTGTGCTGTTTTAACTAGTTACCTACAGGCCAGCAATTTCAAACTGTGGTTTGTCCATCACACGGATAACATGTAACTGCACTGAAAATTCTGCCATTTCTGCCCTCCATTTCAATTTTGTTGCAGTGTGTTAGCGAAGTTGTTGACACCATTCTGCTGTGAAAAATAGCTACCCACAGGTCAGCTATTTAGAACTGTGGTTTTCCTTCACATGGATCACATATAACTGGGCCGAAAATTCTGTCATTTCTGCCCTCCATTTCAGCTTTGTTGCAGTGTGTTAGTGAAGTTGTTGACACCAGTATGTGGTGAAAAATAGTTACCCACAGGCCAGCTATTTAAAACTGATTTTCCGTCACATGGATAACATATAACTGTGCTGAAACTTCTGCCATTTCTGGCCTCCATTTCAATTTTGTTGCAGTGTGTTAGTGAAGTTGTTGACACCAGTTTGCTGTGAAAAATATTTACCTATAGGTCAGCTATTTAAAATTGTGGATTGTCAGTCACACGGATCACATATAAGTTCGCTCCAAATTCAGCCATTTGTAGTGAATATGGAAAATATTGTCCTCCATTTGAAATGGGCAAGGCTTGTGGCAAGGGACAGGGAACTGGACGTGATGGTTATGGTGCATGCAGAGGTAAGGCCGAGACCGAGGCTGTGGGCAAGCTGAAATTGTGCCACAACAAACTCCCACATCTTCTCGCCCGACCTTCCTGTCCCAATTACTAGGGATTCCGCAGCACACCACTATTGAACCCAGAGCAGTGTCAAAAGGTTGTTAGTTGGATAGCAGATATTGCTTCCATTCTCTTTGCCACCACTACCACCACCCTGTCTTCTACACGGTCAAGTCTCAGTAGCCGTGAGCCTACACCGCATATTCCTCATCCTGATCCTCCTTTCTCCCACTATGCCGAGTGCTGGAGATAACTGATCCCACACTTGGACACTCCAAGGAGCTGTTCACTTTTCCATTTATGAATTTGATGGATTTGGGCCTCTCACCTGGTTCACTTGAAGTGGGGCAAGAGGAGATCACATGTAGAGATGCCCAAATATTTGAGCAGCCATGGTCCCATGAAGGCGATGTTAGGAAACTGTCACAAGAGGTGGACAATGATGAGACACAATTGCCACAAAGTCAGTCGGAAGTGGAAGGCGAGGTGGTGGATGATAAATTAACTGACTCAACCTGGAAGGACGACATTCAGAGCGAGGACAGCAGCACACAGGGGTAGGAAGGTGTAGCATCCAAACAGGCAGGAAGAAGCAGTGTGGTGGCGGCAGACAGGAGGCGGGCAACCGTTCCCCATAACAACAACACGACGGAAGTTGCCAGTGCAACTGTTAGGTCTTCCCGAGTCTGGTTGTTTTCTTAAAGACTCTCCAGATTAACCCCAAAAAGGCCATTTGCACCAACTGCCATGCCTACATCAGCAGGGGTAGCAAAACTCCCAGCCTGATCACCACCAGCATGATCAGGCACATGGCAGCAAAGGATTCAACTTTGTGGGATGAACCCCAGGGTCCAAGAACAGTATCTGCGTTTGACACCACTGCTTCTTCCGCTGTTGTGCTTGCAAGCCAATGCCCTGTCGATGGTACATGCGAAGATGCTTCCTGCCCTGCACCTGTCATTGCACACAGTCAACTAGCACCATCAGCAAGCACGTCCACATCTTTTTCCCAGCACAGCGTTCAGTTGCCCATAACCCAGGCCTTGGAATGCAAGCGCAATTACGTAGCCAATGCCCCAAAGGTCACACTACTAAATTCTCACATTTCGCGACTGCTTTCGCTCAAAATGTTGCCTTTTAGACTCATGGAGATGGAAGCTTTCCGCAACCTGATGGCCGTAGCCGTCCCTCGGTACTCGGTCCCCAGCTGCCACTATTTCTCATAGTGTGCCGTTCCCGCATTATACAAGTACATGTCCCACAACATTAGCCATGCCCTCAACAATGCAGTTGCTAGGAAATTCCACCTAATCACGGACACGTGGACAAGTGCTTGTGGGCAGGGACAGTACATCTCTCTGATGGCACACTGACTTAACATAGTGGAAGCCGGGACCCAGTTGGACCTTGGGATGGAACACATCCTCCCGACGCCAAGGATTGCGGGCCCTAGATCAATCAGGGTTGCCCCCCCCAGTCTACAGCTCCTGCACCTTATCCTCCTCCTCCTCCACCACTTCCTCTTCAGCCTCCATCCATCTCCCAAATAACCACATCAGTCACAAGCTGGATGCACTGCAGAACTGCCTCAGCCAAGCAACAACAGGCTGTGCTGAAGCTAATATGCTTAGGTGACAAACCGCACAATGCTGAGGAGTTGTGGACAGCTCTGAAAGAGCAGGCAAATCTGTGGCTTACACCGCTGAACCTACAGCCAGGCAGGGTCGCATGTGACAATGGCCAGAACCTGCTGGCGGCTCTGAGGCTAGATGGACTCACAAACTTACCATGCCTGGCCCAAGTGCTTACCCTCATGGTTCAGCGGTTTCTCAAAACCAACCCGGAGCTACTTGATCTAATTTTCAATCTGCGCCGCCTGTGTGCCCATTTTAGAAAGTCAGCTACAGCCTCCGCCTCCCTTGATGTGCTTCAGCAGCATTTGCAGCTTCCGGCTCACCGACTGGTGTGTGATGTCCCCACACTTTGGAAATCTACACTTCAGATGTTGGGAAGAATATGTGAGCAGAAGAGGGCAGTTGTTGACTACCAGCATCAACAAGGCTGTCAATATTCAGTTCAGACTCCACACATAAGACCTGAGGAGTGGACATGGATGTCAGACATATGTACCATCCTCCAAAACTTTGAGGACTCTACCAAAATGGTGAGCGGCGATGATGCCCTAATTAGCATCACCATTCTGCTTCTCTATGTTCTAAAATGGTCTCTGCTCAAAATCAAAGAGGATGCATTGCAGGTGGAGCATGATGAGATTGAGCAAGGAACCATACAGGATAATTATACATAGCCCAGCCTCGTCTCATCCCAATGTGGATTGGGTGACAATGAGGAAGAGGAGGAGGAGGAAGAACAGGAGCTAGTTTCATGCGATATAGATGGTACTAACTCCACAACTGTCATACCGTCTGTTCAGCGTGGATGGCCTGAGGACATATAGGAGGAGGAGGAGAGCATGGTCAGTTGTCCTCTTGATGAGGATATGGAAGTATTGCCTGTTAGCAGTTTTGCATGCATGACTGAGTTTATGTTATGCTGCCTTACCCACGCAAAATTTTGGGTGACAGTCATTATTAGTTGGTGACACTTCTAGACACACACTACAAGTAGAACTTTCTATCTCTATTTCCAAGGCAGACAGGTCTACTACTAGAAGGACCTTGTTGCAGAATTATTAAAAAAATTCCCATCTGAAAACGCTCGTAGCAGAGGTCACAGTTCGTTGGACAACCAAGGAGTACAGGCGAGAGACACCCAACTCCAATCCAGCAGAGGCTGGGGAACACTGTCAAAATTCTGGGAGAGTTTTCTCAGACCCTCCCATCGCACAGGTCCTGAGGTGCGAGGTACTCTCACAAGGAGTGCAAAGTTTTGGAAGATGCTGAGGGAGTACTGTTGTGAATTCTGTGGCAGAGTTCACTCCTGTGGTCACAAGTGGTACTTCGGCTGATTCTCTCTGGGAGCTTCCGTTTGTGGAGGAAAGTGGTACTGCAGCTTCTGAGTTTCCTCCCTCAGGTGATCTGGTGAGGTCGTTAGCTGCTTCTCTACTTAACTCCACCTAATGCTTTGATTCATGCTTCCTGTCAATGTTCCAGTGTTGGACTTGTGTTTCTCTGGATCATTCCTGTGGCCTGCTGCTCTGCATAGCTAAGTGCTTCTTTGCTATTTGTTGCTATTTTTTCTGTCCAGCTTGTCTATTTGTTTTGCTGGAAGCTCTGGGACGCAAGGGGTGTACCTCCGTGCCGTTAGTTCGGTACGGAGGGTCTTTTTGCCCCCTTTGCGTGGCTTTCTTTAGGGTTTTGTGTAGACCGCAAAGTTATCTTTCCTATCCTCGTTCTGTCTAGAATATCGGGCCTCACTTTGCTGAATCTATTTCATCCCTACGTTTGTCTTTTCATCTTACTCACAGTCATTATATGTGGGGGGCTGCCTTTTCCTTTGGGGTATTTCTCTGAGGCAAGGTAGGCTTATTTTTCTATCTTCAGGCTAGTTAGTTTCTCAGGCTGTGCCGAGTTGCATAGGGAGCGTTAGGCGCAATCCACAGCTGCCTCTAGTTGTGTTTGGAGAGGATTAGGAATTGCGGTCTACAGAGTTCCCACGTCTCAGAGCTCGTTCTGTTATTTTGGGTTGTTGTCAGATCACTGTGTGTGCTCTGATCGCTATGTACATTGTGTTCCTGAATTGCCTTTCATAACAGTACAGGAAGCCAAAAGTACTAATGTTTCTCAATAGAGGGAAAAAAGAAGTTCTGAGACCATTTTTTTTCCTTTGCACTGTGTTTTGTCTTTTTTTTCCCCTAGACATTTGGGTGGTTCAGGACACAGGTGTGGACATGGATATTCAGGGTCTGTACTCTTCAATGGATAATCTCGTTATAAATGTACAAAAGATTCAAGACTTGGTGGTTCAGAAGCCTATGTTAGAACCTAAAATTCCTATTCCTGATTTGTTTTTTGGTGATAGAGTCAAGTTTATGAATTTCAAAAATAATTGCAAGCTGTTTTTGGCCTTGAAACCTCACTCCTCTGGTGACCCAGCTCAACAAGTGAGAATTATTATTTCTTTTTTGCGTGGGGACCCTCAAGACTGGGCATTTTCCCTTGCGCCGGGAGATCCTGCATTGGGTAATATTGATGCGTTTTTCCTGGCGCTCGGATTGCTGTACGATGAGCCTAATTCAGTGGATCAGGCAGAGAAAAATTTGCTGGCTTTGTGTCAGGGTCAGGATGAGGTGGAGGTATACTGTCAGAAATTTAGAAAGTGGTCTGTACTCACTCAATGGAATGAAGCTGCGCTCGCAGCGATTTTCAGAAAGGGTCTCTCTGAAGCCCTTAAAGATGTCATGGTGGGATTTCCTATGCCTGATGGTCTGAATGAATCTATGTCTTTGGCCATTCAGATCGGTCGACGCTTGCGTGAGCGTAAAGCTGTGCACCATTTGGCGGCATTACCTGAGATTAAACCTCAGCCTATGCAGTGCGATAGGACTTTGTCCAGAGTTGAACGGCATGAACACAGACGTCTGAATGGTCTGTGTTTCTACTGTGGTGATTCCACTCATGCCATTTCTGATTGTCCTAAGCGCTCTAAGCGGTTCGCTGGGTTTGCCACAATTGGTACAGTACAGTCAAAATTTCTTCTGTCCGTTACCTTGATATGCTCTTTGTCATCATATTCTGTCATGGCGTTTGTGGATTTGGGCGCTGCCCTGAATTTGATGGACTTGGATTATGCTAAGCGTTGTGGGTTTTTCTTGGAGCCCTTGCAGTGTCCTATTCCATTGAGAGGAATTGATGCCACGCCTTTGGCCAAGAATAAGCCTCAGTACTGGACCCAGCTGACCATGTGCATGGCTCCAGCACATCAGGAGGATATTCGCTTTCTGGTGTTGCATAATCTGCATGATGTGGTCGTGTTGGGGTTGCCATGGCTACAAGTCCATAATCCAGTATTAGATTGGAAATCCATGTCGGTGTCCAGCTGGGGTTGTCAGGGGGTACATGGTGATGTTCCATTTCTGTCAATTTCGTCATCCACCCCTTCTGAGGTCCCAGAGTTCTTGTCTGATTACCGGGATGTATTTGATGAGCCCAAGTTCGATACCCTACCTCCGCATAGGGATTGTGATTGTGCTATCAATTTGATTCCTGGTGGTAAATTCCCAAAAGGTTGATTGTTTAATTTATCCGTACCTGAGCACACCGCTATGCGCAGTTATGTGAAGGAATCCCTGGAGAAGGGGCATATTCGCCCGTCATCGTCGCCATTAGGAGCAGGGTTCTTTTTTGTAGCCAAGAAGGATGGTTCGCTGAGACCTTGTATAGATTACCGCCTTCTTAATAAGATCACGGTTAAATTTCAGTACCCCTTGCCATTGTTATCTGACCTGTTTGCTCGGATTAAGGGGGCTAGTTGGTTCACAAAGATAGATCTTCGTGGTGCGTATAATCTGGTGCGAATTAAGCAAGGCGATGAATGGAAAACTGCATTTAATACGCCCGAGGGTCATTTTGAATATCTAGTGATGCCATTCGGACTTGCCAATGCTCCATCAGTGTTTCAGTCCTTTATGCATGACATCTTCCGAGAGTACCTGGATAAATTCCTGATTGTGTACTTGGATGACATTTTGATCTTCTCGGATGATTGGGAGTCTCATGTGAAGCAGGTCAGAACGGTTTTTCAGGTCCTGCGTGCTAATTCTTTGTTTGTGAAGGGATCAAAGTGTCTCTTTGGTGTGCAGAAGGTTTCATTTTTGGGGTTCATCTTTTCCCCTTCTACTATCGAGATGGATCCTGTTAAGGTCCAGGCCATCCATGATTGGACTCAGCCGACATCTCTGAAAAGTCTGCAAACGTTCCTGGGCTTTGCTAATTTTTATCGTCGCTTCATCTGCAATTTCTCTAGTATTGCTAAACCATTGACCGATTTGACCAAGAAGGGTGCTGATTTGGTCAATTGGTCTTTTGCTGCTGTGGAAGCTTTTCAAGAGTTGAAGCGTCGTTTTTCCTCTGCCCCTGTGTTGTGTCAACCAGATGTTTCTCTTCCGTTCCAGGTCGAGGTTGATGCTTCTGAGATTGGAGCAGGGGCTGTTTTGTCGCAGAGAGGTTCTGATTGCTCAGTGATGAAACCATGCGCTTTCTTTTCCAGGAAGTTTTCGCCTGCTGAGCGAATTTATGATGTGGGCAACCGAGAGTTGCTAGCCATGAAGTGGGCATTCGAGGAGTGGCGTCATTGGCTTGAAGGAGCTAAGCATCGCGTGGTGGTATTGACTGATCATAAGAACTTGACTTATCTCGAGGCTGCCAAGCGCTTGAATCCTAGACAAGCTCGTTGGTCGTTGTTTTTTGCCCCTTTTGACTTTGTGATTTCGTACCTTCCGGGCTCTAAAAATGTGAAGGCGGATGCTCTGTCTAGGAGTTTTGTGCCCGACTCTCCGGGTTTATCTGAGCCGGCGGGTATCCTCAAAGAAGGAGTAATTGTGTCTGCCATTTCCCCTGATTTGCGGCAGGTGCTGCAAAAATTTCAGGCTAATAAACCTGATCGTTGCCCAGCGGAGAAACTGTTTGTCCCTGATAGGTGGACGAATAGAGTTATCTCTGAACTTCATTGTTCGGTGTTGGCTGGTCATCCTGGAATCTTTGGTACCAGAGAGTTAGTGGATAGATCCTTTTGGTGGCCGTCTCTGTCGCGGGATGTGCGTACTTTTGTGCAGTCCTGTGGGATTTGTGCTCGGGCTAAGCCCTGCTGTTCTCATGCCAGTGGGTTGCTTTTGCCCTTGCCGGTCCCGAAGAGGCCTTGGACACATAACTCTATGGATTTTATTTCTGACCTTCCCGTTTCTCAAAAGATGTCAGTCATTTGGGTGGTCTGTGATCGCTTTTCTAAGATGGTCCATCTGGTAGTCTTGTCTAAATTGCCTTCCTCCTCTGATTTGGTGCCTTTGTTCTTCCAGCATGTGGTTCGTTTGCATGGCATTCCAGAGAATATTGTTTCTGACAGAGGTTCCCAGTTTGTTTCGAGGTTTTGGCGAGCCTTTTGTGGTAGGATGGGCATTGACTTGTCTTTTTCCTCGGCTTTCCATCCTCAGACTAATGGCCAGACCGAACGAACCAATCAGACCTTGGAAACATATCTGAGATGCTTTGTTTCTGCTGATCAGGATGACTGGGTGTCCTTTTTGCCTTTGGCTGAGTTCGCCCTTAATAATCGGGCCAGCTCGCCTACCCTGGTTTCACCGTTTTTCTGCAATTCTGGGTTCCATCCTCGTTTCTATTCAGGACAGGTTGAGTCTTCGGACTGTCCTGGTGCGGATACTGTGGTGGACAGGTTGCAGCAGATTTGGACTCAGGTAGTGGACAATTTGACCTTGTCCCAGGAGAAGGCTCAACTTTTCGCTAATCGCAGACGCCGTGTGGGTCCCCGACTTCGTGTTGGGGATCTGGTTTGGTTATCTTCTTGTCATATCCCTATGAAGGTTTCCTCTCCTAAGTTTAAACCTCGTTTTATTGGTCCGTATAGGATTTCTGAGGTTCTTAATCCTGTGTCTTTTCGTCTGACCCTCCCAGATTCTTTTTCCATACATAACGTATTCCATAGGTCATTGTTGCGGAGATAAGTGGCACCTATGGTTCGATCTGTTGACCCTCCTGCCCCGGTTTTGGTGGAGGGGGAATTGGAGTATATTGTGGAGAAGATTTTGGATTCTCGTGTTTCAAGACGGAAACTCCAGTATCTGGTTAAATGGAAGGGTTATGCTCAGGAAGATAATTCCTGGGTTTTTGCCTCTGATGTCCATGCTCCCGATCTTGTTCGTGCCTTTCATGTGGCTCATCCTGGTCGGCCTGGGGGCTCTGGTGAGGGTTCGGTGACCCCTCCTCAAGGGGGGGGTACTGTTGTGAATTCTGTGGCAGAGTTCACTCCTGTGGTCACAAGTGGTACTTCGGCTGATTCTCTCTGGGAGCTTCCGTTTGTGGAGGAAAGTGGTACTGCAGCTTCTGAGTTTCCTCCCTCAGGTGATCTGGTGAGGTCGTTAGCTGCTTCTCTACTTAACTCCACCTAATGCTTTGATTCATGCTTCCTGTCAATGTTCCAGTGTTGGACTTGTGTTTCTCTGGATCATTCCTGTGGCCTGCTGCTCTGCATAGCTAAGTGCTTCTTTGCTATTTGTTGCTATTTTTTCTGTCCAGCTTGTCTATTTGTTTTGCTGGAAGCTCTGGGACGCAAGGGGTGTACCTCTGTGCCGTTAGTTCGGTACGGAGGGTCTTTTTGCCCCCTTTGCGTGGTTTTCTTTAGGGTTTTGTGTAGACCGCAAAGTTATCTTTCCTAGCCTCGTTCTGTCTAGAATATCGGGCCTCACTTTGCTGAATCTATTTCATCCCTACGTTTGTCTTTTCATCTTACTCACAGTCATTATATGTGGGGGGCTGCCTTTTCCTTTGGGGTATTTCTCTGAGGCAAGGTAGGCTTATTTTTCTATCTTCAGGCTAGTTAGTTTCTCAGGCTGTGCCGAGTTGCATAGGGAGCGTTAGGCGCAATCCACAGCTGCCTCTAGTTGTGTTTGGAGAGGATTAGGAATTGCGGTCTACAGAGTTCCCACGTCTCAGAGCTCGTTCTGTTATTTTGGGTTGTTGTCAGATCACTGTGTGTGCTCTGATCGCTATGTACATTGTGTTCCTGAATTGCCTTTCATAACAGAGTACCTTGTTGACCGTACCAATGTCCTCTGTGCCTTATAATTATTGGGTATCCAAGCTGGACACGTGGCGTGAACTGGCTCTCTATGGCTTGGAGGTCCTGACCTGCCCTGCCACTAGCATTTTGAAAGAGCAGGCTTTTAGTGCCGCTGGTGGAATTATAACTGATAAGCACTTCCGTCTGTCGACTGAAAATGCTGACAGGCTGACCCTTATGAAAATGAACAAGGGCTGGATTGGGCCAGACTTCTCAACAACACCGAATGATAGCAGCGTAACATAAAATCCAATCCAGTGTCTTTTTTTGGGAGGTCTGTTCCCATGCACTTCTTCACACCCACACATGGGTATATGCTTCCTGATTTTGGCTATTTGCTGTTATCCTCCTCCTTCTCCTTATCCTCATCCTCCACCACCATATCACCTGGGTGATCGTGGTCCGTGAATCAACACCCACATAATTTATTTAAAGGGTGTTTATGTTATACATTATGTTCATGTATACCCCCCAGGGGTAAATGTTTGTCAGCCCATACACTTAGTGCATGGGCGTTACAAGAATAGGAGACCTGATCCTTTATAATGGGAACATTTTTTTATGAGGCCCTCCTCCACGTCTTTTCCAAGGGGCATTGGCGTTCTTCCAAATTTTTGGCAGCCGTTGCCTCACTGCATAGTCAAACACTGTGGGAGACCCACTTCATAATAATGGGAGCATTTTTTCATGAGGCCCTCCTCTACGTCTCTTCAAAGAGGCATTGGAGTGCCTCCAAATTTTTGGCAGCCCTTGGATTCACTGCATAGGCAAACACTATGGGAGACCCACTTCCTAATAATGGGAAAATTTTTTCATGAGGCCCTCCTCTACGAACCTTCAAAGGGGCATTGGAGTGCCTTTACATTTTGGCAGCCCTTGCATTCACTGCATAGGCAAATACTTTGGAAGACTCACTTCATAATAATGGGACCATTTTTTCATGAGGCCCTTCTGTATATCTCTTCAAAGGTGTATTGCTGTGCGTCCCTGGGCAGCCCTACCACTCACTGCATACGCAATAACGGTATAGGAGACTAACTGTTTAATAATGGGAACAATAAATCATAGCTGTCTGATGACTCCCTAAAAATTGTGAGGGCCACTGCTGGCCCTTTAATAATAGTAAAGGCCGCCTGATGGCCCTGTAAATAGGTTTTTTGACTTTCAGAGTCCCTCCTTCATAAATGAAACAGGATGTGTCTGATGATATGTCACACACCACATGGCCAGATAAGGTTGTAAAATGTTTAAATGACACTTCCCAGTGAATTCATTGTCTTGGTTGAAAGCAATGCTAAAGTTCAAAAGCGCATCAAAAACGTGACGTGTGAACATAGCCTAAGGTGTGGAGAAGCATTTTTGTTTCTGGTTATTTTTTTTGCCTTATATACAAGTCATTACCCTGGGAAGGATGTTGCTTAACATATTTCCCAGGAAAATCCATTTTGGTTTAGTTTTTTATGTTTTATTGTGAGTCTGTAAAAGTGGCTTAAGACTCTGACAACATTGTTCACAGCAGTGACCTAGGAGTCAGAAATGCTCCCAGGGGTTTTCCCCATGCTGTTCCCATGTCATTTGAGCACTGTTCCCACCAATTTCTGCAATTTCTAGTCCCTTTGCAGACTGGCAGTAGGGCTGCCAGAAAAATGCCCGAGTTTCACATATACTTACATTAGGCTCATTGCTCGGGTCGAGCACCTGAGCATTCCAATTTGCCCAGCCCGAGCAATGAGCACCAGAGCATTTTAATGTTCGTCCATCACTATTTAAGACCAATGACTGCCTGTCCACTGCCTATGGACCTCTTGGACTCTTATGGCTATGATTTTGCTGTTGTTTCTGACTCTCTGGTGTTTATTTGGCTTGTTTGATATTTTTTCTCAGGTTGCGCTATCAGTAATATGTGACTAGTAGTGTTGAGCATTCCGATACTGCAAATATCGGGTATCGGCCGATATTTTTGTGATATCGGAAATCGGAATCAGAAGTGTTCCCAGTCATCTTCGGCGTGTGCAGTGCGTATGGTTCCCAGGGTCTGAAGGAGAGGAAACTCTCCTTCAGGCCCTAGGATCCATACTCATGTAAAAAATAAAGAATAAAAATAAAAAATATGGATATACTCACCCCTCCGACGAACCCTGGCTGTCACCACTGCAAGCGTCTGCCTCTGTTCCTGAGAATGCAGAGAGTGAAGGACCTTCGATGACGTCGCGGTCACGTGCGCTTAGTAACCCGATGTTTATCCTGGTTACCCGGGGACTTCGGCATCGTTGAAGACAGCTTCAACGATGCCAAAGTCTTTCCCTTGATCGTTGGTCGCTGGAGAGAGCTGTCTGTGTGTGACAGCTCCCCAGCGACCACACAACGACTTACCAATGATCACAGCCAGGTCGTATCGCCGGTCGTGATCATTGGTAAGTCGTTTAGTGTAACGGTACCTTTACTTTTCTCGGCTTGTTTATTCCACTAAATGTTGCTTATTTTTTCCTTGCAGATTTGAAGCAGTTTCATATTTGCAGCATGTCAATTCTATCAGCGTTTTTGCAGCGTTTTCACTAATTCAAATGAAAGGGAGAAAAAGGCATAAAAAACACATGCATAAAGGAACATATTTTATTCCACGTATTTCCTGCCAATACTCCAGAATTACAACAGATTTTTCTGCTGTTAGTACTGTACGTGTGCCCATACTCTAAAGGGGTCGATCAGACATTCGATTTTCTCACAAAGTGTTATCCCTGTTTTTCACAGATAACACTCATACCTATGATATTCTAAGGGGCTATGCACATGTCCAATTTTTTCCTCGAACTGAGTGGTCAGGAAAAAATATCAGAGACATGTCCGATTTTTAATCAAAATTGTCAATGTACAGGTGCTTCTCACAAAATTAAAACATCATCAAAAAGTTAATTTATTTCAGTTCTTCAATACAAAAAGTGAAACTCATATATTATATAGAGTCATTACAAACAGAGAGATCTACTTCAAGTGTTTATTTCTGTTAATGTTGATGATTATGGCTTACAGCCAATGAAAACCCAAAAGTCATTATCTCAGTAAATTAGAATAATTAACATAAAAACACCTGCAAAGGATTCCTAAGCATTTAAAAACGTCCCTTAGTCTGTTTCAGTAGGCTCCACAATCACAAAGTGCTGTATACAAAGTGCTGTATCCAAGCATATTAATGGAAAGTTGAGTTGAAGGAAAAAGTGTGGTAGAAAAAGGTGCACAAGCAACCCAGTTAACCGCAACCTTGAAAGGATTGTTAAGAAAAGGCCATTCAAAAATATGAGGGAGATTCTCAAGAAGTGGACTGCTGCTGGAGTCATTGCTTCAAGAGCCACCACAAACAGTTATATCCAGTACATGGGCTACAAGTGTCGTATTCCTTGTGTTAAGCCACTCATGACCAATAGACAACACCAGTAATGTCTTACCTGGGCCAAGGAGAAAAAGAACTGGACTGTTGCTCAGTGGTCCAAGGTGTTGTTTTCAGATGAAAGTAAATTTTGCATTTCATTTGGAAATCAAAGTCCCAGAGTCTGGAGGAAGAGTGGAGAGGCCACAATCCAAGCTGCTGGAGGTCTAGTGTGAAGTCTCCACAATCAGTGATGGTTTGGGGAGCCATGTCATCTGCTGGTGTAAGTTCACTCTGTTTTATCAACACCAAAGTCAGCGCAGCTGTTTACTAGGAAATATTAGAGCACTTCATGCTTCCCTCTTTCTACAAGCTTTTTGGAGATGAAAATTTCCAGCAGGACTTGGCACCAATCCACACTGCCAAAATTACCAACACTTAGTTTAAAAACAACAGTATCACTGTGCTTGATTGGCCAGCAAACTCGTCTGACACCATAGAGAATTTGAGAATCTATGGGGTATTGTCAAGAGGAAGATGAGAGACACCAGACCCAACAATGCAGACAAGCTGAAAGATGCTATCAAAGCAACCTGGGCTTCCATAACATCTCAGCAGTGACACAGGCTGATCGCCTCCATGTCATGCAGCATTGATGCAGTAATTGATGCAAAAGGAGTCCCGATCAAGTATTGAGTGCATTTACTGAACATGCATTTCAGTAGGCCAACATTTCAGATTTTAAAATAATTTTTCAAGCTGGTGCTATAAAGTATTCTAATTTACTGAGATAATGACTTTTGGGTTTTCATTGCCTGTAAGCCATAATCATCAACATTAACAGAAATAAACACTTGAAATAGATCAATCTGTAATGACTCTAAATAATATATGAGTTTCACTTTTTGTATTGAAGCACGGAAATAAATTAACTTTTTGCTGATATTATAATTTTATGAAACCACCTGCAAGTCTATAGGTTTCGTGAGAAAATTTGATCTCACCCGAGTGCAGTCCAATTTTCACACTGTTAGAAAGGAGGAGGTAGAGAAGCTTTTTTGTCCTCTTCCAAGAAAAACTTATGACATTCAGATCACACTGTGATTGATGTCTGATCAGAATAAGGCTGCTGTCACACTAGCAGTATTTGGTCAGTATTTTACATCAGTATTTGTAAGTCAAAACCAGGAGTGGAACAAATAAATGATAAAAGTATAATAGAAACATATGCACCACTTCTGCATTTATCACCCACTCCTGGTTTTGGGTTACAAATACTGATGTAAAATACTGACCAAATACTGCTAGTGTGACGGCAGCCTTATAATAGGTCAGTTTTTCTCAAATGTGTAAAATACTGACATCTGAGGCTACTTTCACACTTCTGTCGGCCCAACGTACCGACGGACGTTGTTCTAAATTTAGCACAATGTGGGCAGCGGATGCGGTTTTACAACGCATCCGCTGCCCATTGTGATGAGCGGCGAGGAGGGGGCGAAGTTTCGGTCGCGCATGCGCGGTCGAAAATGGCTGATTCGTCGCATAAAAAAACGTTACATGTAACGTTTTTTGTGCCGACGGTCCGACAAAACATGACGCATCCGTCGCACGACGGGTGCGACGTGTGGCCATACGTCGCAATGCATCGCTAATGCAAGTCTATGGAGAAAAAACGCATCCTGCAGGCAACTTTGCAGGATGCGTTTTTTCTCCAAAACGACGCATTGCGACGTAGCCCAAACGACGGAAGTGTGAAAGTACCCTAAATGAGCTCTAGGGCTGATTGTCCACAAGTGTACTGAACACAGTGCATTTTACCTGTGTCCAAAAAGCTGCATTGTATAGTACAAGCACAGTGAATGGGATTAATAGAAATATCGTGCCCACTAAGCTACATTTTTTACACTGCCTAAAATCACATGCGGTGTGGGTTTCTGAGCTGCATTATGTGAATTTTACTTGCTTGAATGCTCAGTCTTCTGTGCAAAATTTCCCCATAGACCTGCATTAGATCCAGTAAATCAACAGCTATAAAAAAGCACATGAGTTGTAAGTCTGTTTATACATATTATTTTAGGCTGATTGTAATAAATAAATCATTTAAAAAATGATGTGCCCCCTATCTATATATATAATTGTCTAAGGGTTTTTCCGTCTGTCTGTCTGTCTGTCTTTCTGTCTGTCTGTCTTGGAAATCCCGGCTCTCTGATTGGTCGAGGCCGCCAGGCCTCGACCAATCAGAGACCGGCACAGCATCGACGTAGAAATCCCGCGTCTCTGATTGGTCGAGGCCGCCAGGCCTCGACCAATCAGCAACGGGCACAGCGACGATGATGTCATAAAGGACGTAGACATCTCACGTTTCTGATTCAGCGACGGGCAAAGTATCGACGTAGATGTCATAATGGTTGCCATGGCGACGATGATGTCATAAAGGTTGCCTCGACCAATCAGCGACGGGCACAGTCTGCCGCGAATTCTGGAATCATCATTGTCCATATACTACGGGGACATGCATATTCTAGAATACCCGATGCATTAGAATCGGGCCACAATCTAGTTTTTGATAACCAGCCAGGGTAAAACAGACAGCTGTGTGCTTATATTTTCAGGGTGAGTAGGTCTATGGTTATTTGGTCCTTCTCAGCCTAGACATACAAGCCCGCAGAGTTGGCGCATCACAATATCCGCTTTTCACCGGCTCTTACAGATTGCAATTGTGCAGTGGCAATCGGTGTAATGGTTTAAGGGGTTGATTACTGCTGTCAAAAATCACATCTGTCATTAGCCCCTGGGGTTAGTAATGGAGATGTATCTATCTGATACCCCAATTACTTACCCGGTAATAAAAAGAAAAGCTACACACACAAATAAAAACATTGTTTTTAAATAAAGACTACCACAGACTATCTCTCATTCGCCAATTTATTGAAAACAATAAAAAAAAATCCCATGTAAAAGTCCGCCGTAATTCAACAAATCTGAAGTAGTCCTGAAAAGGATACCAGAAAAGCATAAAAAGATAGAAATAAAAAGAATAGACACTCCCTCGTTCACCATTTGTTACCCAAAATTTTCCCATGAAGATTCGCCGTAGTCCACGTTCCTCGAATCCTGCTTTGGTGTCTGTAAATAGCAGTAAAGTGACTGCGTGCTTATTTTTCTGTGTGCTTATTTTTCACCACCGGATTAGTAATGTGGATGTCTGATAGACACCTCTCCATTATTAAGCTCAGGGCTTGACGGAAAATTTGTCTTTTGACAAATCACAGCTGTGATCAACCAAATAAGCGATTACCCAATTACCACCTCAATAGGCAAATCAGGAGGATTGGAGCAAAGCAACAGAATTGTTGTGTCGAATGTGACACACCAATTCAGGAGTGGTTGACAGCTAGCATTTTTAGGCAGTCAATAGCCCAATAAACAGGGATCTTCCAAGCCTGATAATATCAGCTCACAGCTACCTGCTTTAGCTTGGCTGGTGATCAAAAATAGGTGAGACCCCATATCACTTTTTCATTTATTTATTGGGTTAATACATGTACAGTAAACTAAACACATTCAAAGCAATAATTACACAGGTCTACAAAAAAAATTCAAGTGCCAAGGTTTTTTGAATAGATTTAGGGTATTTTAAGGGTGATGAATTAAAAAATCCCATTACTTTTGCTGAATTGGTTCTAGTTTTTGAGATAATCAATACATAGAAATAATACATTCCCCCAAGTGTGACTTATATGTGTTTGTCTTTTGACTTGTTAACAGTATCTTTCGTAATTAAATATCCCATATAAAAATTTTGCATTTCAATTTGTGGGCTTAGAATACTATAAAAGTGACTTTTTGAAGCCGGGATTCTACTGTAATTAATTAGCTATGAAATATCTCAGAAACTAGTCAAATTCGTAATCAGCACTATAAACTTAATATAAAACCGTTCAGATATCGTTGGCACCAAAATCATGGTATACCAATGTTATATATCTCACAGATGTTTATCTACCTATTAGGAATGAGTAAATGTGCTCTGTGATTCTAGGATATCATTCAAGTATCTGGGTGCTAGGATATGTTCAGCACTCGGTGAGCATTAGCTGGTGTTTGATTTCAAACTGAAATTCCCGCCCCGCATGTTTGGCGCCTGTTACACAGCCAACAAGCCGGGATGTCACTGCAATGCCGTAGCTATCTTGGTAGTGGCAATACTGTAATTGGCTGGCCGTGTGACATCATCTGGGGTTATAAAAAGTCAGGCGCTGCCAGGCTCAGCAAACTGATGCCATTGCACAGCTCTGTGACGGTTGTTAATGGAATGAAAGAGTGTTTGTCCAGTAGTATGTGTGCACAGTTTAACGAGTCTTGAAATGTTGATACTGGTGCTCAAGTTGAACTATCATACTAACAGTCCTTGTAAGGGCTAATTTTGTCATTTGCTGTTTGTATCAGATACAATCTGCCTTAAGCCTAGGGACGGAGAAAGTGTTGCAGTAGCAGGGACAGTGGCTGAATACAGTCTCTAGGCAGGGATTGGGGCTTTGCAGTCTGTTGCTGAAGGTATAGCTGCAGCCGTTGACCATTTTTTAATTTTTTGGGTGAAACAATTTACTATTTTTTTCATCCACAGACTATTAGGTGCTTTGAGTTACATTTCTGACTTATATCACACTCTAAAAAAGTGTTGAAACATTTTTCTGGATTCAATTACTCACGCATAGAGTATTACATGCTTTGCTGCATATTTCTTCGGTACACAACACTTCAAAAAGTGTTGTTGAAACATTTTTCAGTGTTTCATCATCAATATACAATTAACTCATCAATATACAGTTATGTGGTCTGTGCTACTTTTAGGCGTTATCTAATACTCCCAAACAGTGTTTAAACATTTTTCTGTATTTAATTACTCATCCATATACTCTTAGGTGATCTGTGGTTGTTCAAAAATTGACTGTGGTCATATATACTCTAGACAGTGGGGAAAAAAGAATTTAGTCAATGACCAATTGTGCAAGTTCTCCCACTTAAAAAGATGAGAGAGGCCTGTATTTGATGTGGATAGGTCTTTCAGCATAATAATGATCCCAAGCATAACGCCAGGGCAACAAAGGAGCGGCTTTTGTAAGAAGCATATGAAAGTCCTGAAGCCAGTCTCCAGATCTCAACCCCATAGACAACCTTTGGAGGGAGTTGAAAATCCGTGTTGCCCAGCGACAGGCCCAAAACATCACTGCTCTGGAGGAGATCTGCATGGAGGAATGGGCCAACATACCACCAACAGTGTGTGTCAACCTTGTGAAGACTTACAGAAAATGCTTCACCACTGCCATTGGCAACAAAGGATATATAACAAAATATTGAGATGAACTTTTGTTAATGACCAAATACTTATTTTCCACCATATTTTGCAAAAAAAAATCAAGGTGATTTTCTGGATTTGTTTTCTCATTTTGATTCTCATAGTTGTGTTCTGCTTATGTTGTCAAATACAGGCCTCTCTCATTTTTAAGTGGGAGAACTTGCACAATTTGTCAAAGACTAAATACTTTTTGTTTCCCCACTGTATATACTCTAGAAATTATTTTGTGTGACATTTTGTTGGTTTGAAATAAAAGCAAAAAGCCTGCTACAGGTGTAGAGATTTGGTTGTTCAAAAATTGACTATTGTCATATATGTGGAAAAGTGTTTGCCCCTTCCTGATTTCCTATTCTTTTGCATGTTTGTCACACCTAAATGTTTCAGCTCACCGAACAAATTTAAATATTAGACAAAGATAACACAAGTAAATACAAAATTCAGCTTTTAAATGAAGGTCTTTATTATTAATGGAAAAATAAATCCAAACCTATAGGGCCCTTTGTGAAAAAGTGATTGTGTCCCCGCCAAAAAAAGGATAAATTAAATGTTGTTTATCACATTTTTGGGAAGCTGAGTTCAAATTTCCTAGACACACACAGGCCTCATTACTGCAACATCTATTCTCAATCAGGAAATCACTTAGAAAGGACCTGCCTGACAAAATGACATAGAGTAAAAGAATCTCAAAAGATCGACATCATTCTGATATCCAAAGAAATTCTGGGACCAAGGACAAGTAAAATGCACGTCAGGTGAGGTGGGTCCCCGGATTCTTTTTTCAGGTAATTATACTTTCTTTTGTCCTTGGTTTACCATACAGGCACCCTTACTAAGCCATCACACTGGACATCGGTGCATGCTTCACTTTGCCATTGCTAAATTGGTTCATATAATAGGCTTCTTTTTTGTGCCTCTTTTACCAGACACCTATACATACCTTACTTTATTTTTTTGTAACTTTGCTGTATATGATAAGGATTTATCCGTACTACGGTGTGTGATATAGAGGCATTTTTTTTAACCAGTATTTGTCTTTTGATACATTAAGGATTTTTTCCCTTTTTACTGTGAAACAGCAATCACAATATAATCTATGCATAATGAAATATATATGTAACAGATTACTTATGTACTAATTTGTTTGTACTATATTATCCTGTAAGGACTACTAACACCCCCGGGTGTACCCACCCAAACTTTTTTGTAACTGTGGTATTTTGTGTTACCTTTTAAACCTTTTTATGATGTTACTTAATAAAATCTGTTATTTTAATTGATATGTGGTTGCATATAAAGCTTATTTCTTTGGTGTTATATTGTATTTTTTACTTTATGGCCGATTCTATTTAGGATAAATTTGATGTCTTTAATTTGTCTAGGAGACAAACCGCACACAGCAGCAAAGTTATTGAAAGGCATAGCAGACCAAATGTCTATGGCTCTCGCCACTGAATTTCCAACCATGCATAGTCATGTCTGATGATAGGCATAACCTGGTGTCGGCTGTGAAGTTTGACAAGCTCACACACCTATCATGCTTGGCCCACATGCTCAACCTGGTAGTTCATAGGTTTCTGAAAACCTGCAAAGATTTGTCAGAGCTTCTGGTCAAGATATGCCACGTCAGCAATCATTTTGTCAAGTCAGCTACAGCTGGAAGTGCTGCAGCAGCGCATGAAAATGCCAGCTCAATGACTGGTGCACAACGTGACCATGATCTGGAACTCAATACTGCACATACAATCAAGACTTTGTGAGCAGCAGAAGCCAGTTGTGGAACACCAGCTTCAACACACCAGTCAGTATTCTGGTTAGCTTTAGCACGTATCAACTGAAGAGTGGGCATGGATGTTTGACATTTGTGCAGCTCTGCAAGACTTTGAGGACTCCACAAATATGCTGAGCCGCGATGACCCTTGACACAAATGGCAGACTTTATGTACCGCTGACATACCCATGATCCTCACATTACATTCATCTTGGCCAAAAAACAGTGCTGCTTGTTCACCCTGCTAGACCCACGATACAAGAAGAACTTTGCATCTCATTTCCTGAAGCTGCAAGATCTTCTAAAATGAGGCTACACCAGAAGGCCATTCTGAAAAATATATTGAAAAAAATCCCATCAGACAAAGCTAGCAGCAGGGGGCAAGCTTCCTTGCTCAACTGAGAATGAGAGGCAAGGGACGTACACCAGGTACAGCAGAGACTGGGTACACTATCAAAGGCATGGGCCAATTTCATGCCCTGATGACAGTGTATTTTGAACAAGGAGGAAAACGTTTTAAAAGATGGTGAAGCAATACCTAGCCAACACAACTAGCGTACGCCCCAATTTCTCTGCTACCTTCAGCTGTTTGGTCACAAAGCTGGACACCTGGCATTAGCTGATCCTCTATGCCTTGGAGGTGTCATGTTGCCCTGCGACTAGGGTCTTGTCTGAGCAGGTTTTTAGTGTTACTGAGGGGGTCATAACAGATAGGCGCTTTTGCCTGTCTACAGAAAGTGCTGACAGACTCACTATGATAACAATGAGTAAAGCCTGGATTAGACTCGACTTTTCAACACCATCAGATGACAGACAGCAGCACATATAGTGTTTTTAGTGTTCTATATTTGAATGAGGCCCACCAGTTGTTGCCTTCCGGGGTCTATGAATGACTGGATGACCAAACTTATATATTTTTCCTGGCTTTGCCCTTTGTGCAAAACCTTTATGAGTGTATAAGTACCACAACTACACTTAATTTTTTATGAGGCACTCAAGTTGGTACTTTCAGGGGTGTATGGATGACCCTGCTTGTAATTATGGTCTGGCTTTGCACAAAGAGCAGAGCTTTTATGAGTGTAGGAGTAAGACAACTACACTTTGTTCACAATATTTGAAGCAGTACAGTTGGTGCCTTCAATAGTGTATGGATGTAATTTGCCTTAGATACAAATCATTATACAGGAAAATATATTTCTTAAAAATGTTTTCCTGTAAATTCCAAATACATCTGGATTTTGATTGTGTTATTGTCAATCCTTAAAGTGAAGTAAACGTGTGACCAGATTGTTCTCAGCAGCGATTTGGGAGTCAGAAATGCGTCCAGGGGTCTTCCCTATACTGTTCTCCTTCCATTCAGCATTTTTCCATCCATTTCATCATTTATATTGTCCACCAGACCTCCTTGTAGGGTCTGCTGGAAAAATGCTTGTATTTCCCATTGACTCTCATTATATTTGCAAGAAACTTACATAATAATAATAATCTTTATTTTTATATAGCGCTAACATATTCCGCAGCGCTTTACAGTTTTGCACACATTATCATCACTGTCCCCGATGGGGCTCACAATCTAGAAATCCAAGAATTAGAAATTGTTCAGTTCAAGTAACGAGCATCTGAGCATTTTAGTGCTGTCTCATCTTTACTATCTATCTACATATCTATCTACCCCATATCTATCTGTTTACCATCTACCATACCAAAGAGAGATAAAAAAAACTGCAAGATTCAAGAACACATCAAAAAAGTTTGCTGCAAAAATGTATATAAAAGGCAAGGAAAAACATAAGTGAAAGTTTGAAAAAATGCTGATCGTCAGAACTATCCTTAACGGTGTTTAACTGGATGACTACCTTCTTTCAGAAACCTGTGACTGGTACTTGTTTGAACTGCACTACCACACACAACCTATAGATAGTTGTGGCCCTGCTTCCAAAAACAAGGAGTCATTTTTCTAATCCTGCACAACACCTTTAATATATGCATGACAGTATTATATCATAATAAACATCAAGTCTTGGCATAACTCTAGTATGATTCTCCGTGGTTATAAATGACCCTTCCATATTTGGCACTTTCATTTCCACTCTTAGATTGTAAGCTCACATAACCTAGCTGTATCCTATAGATATACATCTCTATATGACTTATAATGTAAACCATTATTCTGTATTGTTCTAACATCCACACTTAGAGAAGCATTTGCATATATATTTGGAAATGTTACAATGTTCCCATTCATTACCGGAAGAGTGAATAATTAGGTGCTGTCAGCTATTACTGCTCTGTAAAAGTTACCACTCCACAACACGTGGAGCTTTTGTTAGGAGCAGGGCAAACAAAACTCAACATTAAATGACATTGTTCTTCTGTAATTGCAATAGGGTAAATTTATTAATGTGAATTGTGAATGAGTTTCCTACAGGCTTGTTTACCGACCAACGCTTACTAAATCTGAGCAAACATCAGCATTTCCAAAACACACTGAACAGAACAGTGTGAGTTCTTCTCTCTTTTGTTATCCTTCCAAGGAAATAATCTTCAAACTATTCCCTGTTTTTATGGAACAAAAGTCCCTTAAAGGCACAATAGTTTATAATAGTCTATTCTTAAATATATATATTTTTGATTATTTATTTACTTATCCCATATTTTATAATAATGTAATCATGATAATCACAGTTGGTTTGGTATTTTCGGGGTGCCTTTTGGCCTCCAAACATGGTGTGTATTATGGCATTAATTAGTTCAATTTTGGCCTCATCTGACCGGACAATATTCTCCCAGTATTTCACAAGCTTGTCTAAATGTTGTTGAGCAAACTTTAAACGCTCTTGAACATGCTTTTGTCCAGCAATGGAGTCTTTGCATGGTGAGTGTGCATATGGGCCATGGAGGTTAGAGTGCAAAACTTATTGTTTTCATTGAAACAATTGTACCTATTGTCTCTGCTCCTTATCCTTGGTATGTGTGACAAAGCAACCCAGCTTTTCCAAACCTTGATATACTTTTGTCTCTTCTACTCACCTCTAGTATGTTCCTACACTCTCCCCACTTTTCAATATGACCCGTGTTTTTACTCTGACTGCAATATCCTACTTCTGTCTCAGCTTTATTAACTAATGAAGAAGATGAACTCAGGCCTCCTCTCCATATTTCACACCTAAATGCATTTGTTAGCAAATATATATTGTGAGCAATAAGTCTGCATGATGAAGTCTGCTCCTGCATCATGAAAGTGCATGATATAAGTGTATTGTACTGAATTAGACTAGAAGGGAACTGAAGGTAACTGGGTACGTAGTCACAGTAAATAATGTTTCTGTTTGTTTCTACTCTCACCCCCATAGTCATTCACTTCATATTAACCCCCTAATCTCTACACCTAGAAATGAACTGATTATCTCTCCCTACATCCTCCCCATCCATTTCACCTCCTCCTCAAATCTGTTCCTCAACATACAATCTTTTGTCTCTCCTGCTCCCACATACTAACACTTTCTCTGCTCCTCCTCACTGCCGGTGATATCACTCCAAATCCTGGTCCTCCTCACCACATCCCTACAGTCATTTCTACCTCCCATCGACGCCCTATCACAAATTTCCGCAACCTTTCTAACCTCATACCCATTCACCCAGCCCCCGCTTCCCCAGTCCCTCTAACAGGAGCTCTATGGAACGCTCACTCTGTCCCCCAAGGTTCTGTTCTAGGACCGATGCTCTTCTCCATTTACATCTTCAGCCTGGGACATCTCATAGAGTCTCATGGCTTTAAGTATCATCTCTATTCTGATGACACACAGATCTACCTCTCTGGACCGGGTATCATCTCCTAACTAACCAGTATCCCACAATGTCGCCAAAGTAAAATAAAAATTATAGTATCATGGGAAGTTGAAAAAAAAAATAACATCACCAAGAATTTTTACTTCGTATCTTTAACCTAAAAGCTTAATTTAAACAATAGGTCATATTCTAATGACACAATCCCTTTAATGACCAGGTAAGAAAACTGCACAATGACTTTTATTTTTAGTTGGATGAGTTTCACTTTTTCTCTGCACCATTTTGATGTATTTAATTGAACTTTATTAATGGAATGAAAAATGTAGTTGTAGGGTATGTGCACACTGGGCGTTTTTGGTGCGTTTTATTTTTGCTGCATTTTTTAATGTTAATTTTCAGCTGCTTTTTACAGTACCAGCAAAGCCTATGAGATTTCAGAAACCTCATGCATTTTTTTTTTGCCATCAGGATTTTGTGCTTTGCAGCGTTTTTTTTTTTACACTTCTTTCAGTGTTTTTTTCAGCGTTTTTCACCCATTGACTTCAATGGATGGTGAAAAAATGCAGCAAATATGCAGGTTGACTTTTTTTGAGTGTATTTGCTGCAGAAAAGTCAAGGACAGCTGGATGTGACCTCACAGTCAGTTCTGCTACATCTAGATGGCAGGCTGCATGGCTGCATGATGCGTCTATACAGCCTGTCATTGAGCAGAGTGGACCTGAACTTCACTTGAATGGGGAACCCGACAGCACAGTGTTTGCCACATTGTCATATGCATGACAGCGCAACTAAACGCAACTCTCCCCTGTATAAAGCTATGCGCAAAATGCATGTCAGGGTATCCGCCACCATTCAAAGGTAATGTGCCTCTAGACTCATTATGTACAGTGTCTTCCGAAAGTTTTCGCCCCTCTGGAACTTTTCAACCTTTTCCCACATATCATGCTTCAAACATAAAGATACCAAATGTAAATTTTTAGTGAAGAATCAACAAGTGGAACACAATTGTGAAGTTGAACAAAATTTATTGGTTATTTTACATTTTTGTGGAAATTCAAAAAACTGAAAAGTGGGGCGTGCAATATTATTCGGCCCCTTTACTTTCAGTGCAGCAAACTCACTCCAGAAGTTCATTGTGGATCTCCGAATGATCCAATGTTGTCCTAAATGCCTAATGATGATAAATATAATCCACCTGTGTGTAATCAAGTCTCCGTATAAGTGCACCTGCTCTGTGATAGTTCTGTTTGAAGCACAGAGAGCATCATGAAGACCAAGGAACACAACAGGCAGGTCCGTGATACTGTTGTGGAGAAGTTTAAAACCGTATTTGGATACAAAATGATTTCCAAAACTTTAAACATCTCAAGGAGCACTGTGCAAGCAATCATATTGAAATGGAAGGAGTATCGTACCACTGCAATCTACCAAGACCCGGCCGTCCCTCTAAACTTTCTTCTCAAACAAGGAGAAGACTGATCAGAGATGCAGTCAAGAGGCCCATGATCACTCTGGATGAACTGCAGAGATCTACAGCTGAGGTGGGACAGTCTGTCTATAGGACAACAATCAGTCGTACACTGCACAAATATGGCCTTTATGGAAGAGTGGCAAGAAGAAAGACATTTCTCAAAGATATCCATAAAAAGTGTCGTTTAAAGTTTGCAACAAGCCACCAGGGAGACACACCAAATATGTTGAAGAAGGTTCTCTGGTCATATGAAACCAAAATCGAACTTTTTGGCAACAATGCCAAACTATATATTTGGCGTAAAGGCAACACAGCTCATCACACTGAACACACCATCCCCACTGTCAAACATGGTGGTGGCAGCATCATGGTTTGGGCCTGCTGTTCTTCAGCAGGGACAGGGAAGATGTTTAAAATTGATGGGAAGATGGATGGAGCCAAATGCAGGACCATTCTTGAAGAAAACCTGTTGGAGTCTGCAAAAGACCTGAGACTGGAACGGAGATTTGTCTTCCAACAAGACAATGATCCCAAACATAAAGCAAAATCTACAATGGAATGGTTCACAAATAAACATATCCAGGTGTTAGAATGGCCAAGTAAAAGTCCAGACCTCAATCCAATCGAGAATCTGTGGAAAGAGCTGAAAACTGCTGTTCACAAACGATCTCCATCAAACCTCACTGAGCGCGAGCTGTTTGCCAAGGAAGAATGGGCAAGAATTTCAGTCTCTCGATGTACAAAACTGATAGAGACATACCCCAAGCGACTTGCAGATGTAATCGCAGAAAAATGTGGCGCAACAAATTATTAAGTTAAAGGAGTCGAATCATATTGCACGCCCCACTTTTCAGTTTTTGATTTTCCACAAAAATTTTAAATGACCAATAAATTTTGTTCAACTTCACAATTGTGTTCCACTTGTTGTTGATTTTTCACCAAAAATTTACATTTGGTATCTTTATGTTTGAAGCATGATATGTGGGAAATGGTTGAAAGGTTCCAGGCGGCCGAATACTTTAGTAAGGTGCTGTATTTATCCACCAACTGGCTTATTCAAATTATTTTTGCTCTATGCGCTATGACATTAATACTGTACATGCATACAACTGTCATTGACACCTAGCTCTGGGCTTAGTAATGAAAAGGTGTCAGCCTGGTGCCCTAATTATTTAGCCGAAAAGTAAACGCAAACACACACAAACACACACATTGTCACCAGCCTATGTAGGAGCATTAACAGAATGAACGTACATAGGCTGTAACAAGAAAGCAACTTAATTTTAAAGAACAAAAAAATGAAAAAGACAATTGCGGTTCCTGCATAATTTTAATAACCAGCAGAGGGAAAGCTAACAGCTGAGGACTTAATACAGTCTAGATGTTGAAGTAATTATCCCACTCTACTCCTCTTTGGTCAGACCTCATCTGGAATACTGTGTCCAGTTTTGGGCACCACATTTTAAAAAATACATCAACAAACTGGAGCAAGTTCAGAGAAGAGCGAACAGAATGGTGACCGGTCTGCAAACAATGTCCTATAAGGAATGTTTACAGGATTTGGGAATGCTTAGCTTGCAAAAAAGAAGACTGAGGAGAGACTTAATAGCTGTCTACAAATATCTCAAGGGCTGTCACATTGTAGAAGGATCATCTTTAGGCTGGGATCACACATACGCGAGATACGGCCGAGTTTCGCAGGTGAAAACCCAGCTCTGGCACCGGCACTTGGGAGCGGAGCATGCAGCCGCACAGCAATACATGGAGCTGCATGCTCCGCTCCAGAGTGCCGGCGCCAGAGGAGGGATTTCACCTGCGAGACTCGGCCGTATCTCGCGTATGTGTAATCCCGGCCTTATTCTCATTTGCACAAGGAAAGACTAGAAGCAATGGGATGAAACTGAATGGGAGGAGACACAGATTAGATATTAGAAAAAACTGTTTGACAGTTCGTGTGATCAATGAGTGGAACAGGCTGCCATGAGAGGTGGTGAGTTCTCCTTCAATGGAAGTCTTCAAAAAGAGTCTGGACAAGACATCTATCTGAGATGATTTAGTGAATCCTGCATTGAGCAAGGGGTTGGACCAGATGACCCAGGGGGTCCATTCCAACTCTACCATTCTATGATTCTGATTCTATGTTAATATTCTAGGATGAAGTCAATAGCCATAAAGGTTCCTAGGCTATTAATATCAGCTCACAAATATTTGCTTAGCCTTACTGGATAGTTTACAGAGGGACCCCAGAAAAAATTGACATAGGGACCCCTACAAAATCTATCCAGTAAAGGCTAGGCAGACACTTGTGGGCAGATATTAATAGCCTAGAAAGGGGTTATGATCAAATGAACCATTGCATATTTATCACACAGTGCAGGTAATACAGGTGCCCACCACAACCGACACACGTTTCGCACAGAAAGTTTCGTCCTGTGTATTTATGATTAATGTGGTATTTTATTCTGTTTTGAAACAAATTATACTTTTTAGCCCATTATTTAAAAGTTTGTTTCATCTTAGTATTTGCTCTCAAAGATAGCCAGTGATACACTGACAGGAGTTAATCGCTCCCGCAGTGTATAACACTGAGCTACCGTGAGAAAGTTCACCGGATTTTATCAGCTCCACTGATCTCCCTTACGGCACCATTCTGTGTGGGAAATTTCTCATGCAGCATTCCCATAAGTGAGAGCACCAGAGCTGATGGACGCCGGTAAGGTCTCTCACGGCAGCTCAGTGATACAGTGATTACCTTCTGTCAGTGTATCACCGGTGGCCGGGTAGAGCAGTCACATCAGGAGATGTGACTGTTCTACATGTTAGATCGCCATGGGACATTCAGGATTACCTGGACTACGGCGGGCATGTGAGTTTATGTTGGTTTATTATTTTACATTTTTTTAGGAGATGAGGGCGTTGGGGATTTGGTGTTAGGTGAGTATAATGGGTTTCTATTTTTATGTGAATGTGTGTGTAATTATTTTACTTTTTCTTTTAACTGTGAGCACAGGCGCTAGCAGATGAGACTACATCTCCCATCAGCGACATCTGCTGTCACTGTTATTAATGACAGCAGACATAGCCCTATGGAAGCAGTAGTTTCATTGGCCCACACTTGCTGACCAGCCATAAGCTTTTTACCGCAGGTCACCGATGCGGGTCACAGTGACAGCTGCGCAGTCATGCCGACATCTAACAGCCTGACCCCGCAGCACTCTGACTGACGGTCTTACCGGCAGTAGCGTTACCACCATCAAGAACCACCGCGCCTATGTTTCCCACGCTGTCACTCAGTTGACAACATGGGAAACACCATAGGAAGCCGGTAAAAACAAACAAAAACTCAGCAACTCCACAAACATTTGTGCTGTGTGGGTGCTCTGTGCTGTAGGGTGGCAGCGGCGTATCTTCGTGAAGCGCCGGGGCTCCGCCGGCATTTCCTCAAAGTCCGGAGGCCCTAGCAGCTCCATTACTGCGATGCGGTGGCCTCCGGGAAAATGGCCGCTGGGGGGCAGCGCATGCTCAGATTCAGATCTCGTCTCCTGAGATCTCAGGAAGAGATCTGAATCTGAGCATGCGCTGCCCCAGTGGCCATTTTCCTGGAGGCCACCACATCGCAGCATTGGAGCTGCTTGTGCCTCCGAGCTTTGAGGAAATGCCGGCGGAGCCCCGACGCTTCACGAAGATACGCCGCTGCCAACCTACAGCACATAGCACCCACACGGCACAAAGAGGAACCACAGCCCCTGGCACAGAAACCCCACGTTGCCTGTTGTGAATTCTGCTTTTGGGCTCCCTCCGGTGGTTGTAGGTGGTAATGCAGTTGTCTCTGGCCTGCAGTCCTGGACAGGTGTATCTGCTGATTGCAGTTCTGACTGGGGTATTTAGGTTTGCAGGACCCATTAGTCCTTGCCAGTTGTCAATGTTTCTTGGGAAGTGTTGGATCTCTGTCTGGCTTCTCCTGCTTAGCTGCCAATTCAGCAAAGATAAGTGTCTGTTTCTTTTTCTATGGCACACAAGCTGTGTGCTTGTTTTTTGATTGTATTCCTGCTCTGAGTTTAGTAGTCTCTGGAGTTGCAGATATACGTTCCACATCTTTAGTTAGATGGAGGAATTTTTTGTATAATCTGCTGTGGATATTTTTGGAAGGGTTTTAATACTGACCGCACAGAACTCTGTCCTATCCTTTCCTATTTTAGCAAGAGTGGCCTCTTGTGCTAAATCCTGTTTTCTGACTGTGTGTGTCTTTCCTCTCCAACTCACAGACAATATTTGTGGGGGGCTGCCTATCCTTTGGGGTTCTGCTCTGAGGCAAGGTAGTATTCCTATTTCCATCTTTAGGGGTATTTAGTCCTCCAGCTGTGACGAGGTGTTTAGGGCTTGTTAGGTACACCCCACGGCTACTTCTAGTTGCGGTGTTAAGATCAGGATTTGCGGTCAGTATAGTTACCACCTATTCCAGTGAAAGTTTTCATTCTGCTCCAAGGTCACCGGATCATAACAGTACAACTGGCCAATAATGAGTTAAATGCATCTCAGAAGAAGGGAAGAAAGGTGTTGAGCCATTTTTTTTTTCTTCAATCTGCTTTATCTTCTCTTCCCTCTTTATCTCTGGGTGGCTGAGGAGCCTTGTGCAAGCAAGGATGTTCAGGAATTAGTTTCTCCTGTAGACCAGCTTGCTGCTAGGGTACAGGGTATTTCTGATTATATTGTTCAAACTCCTGTTTTAGAGCCGAAGATTCCTACTCCTGATTTGTTTTTTGGAGACAGGTCCAAATTTTTGAGTTTTAAAAACAACTGTAAACTATTTTTTGCTCTGAGACCTCGATCCTCTGGTGATTCCATTCAGCAGGTTAAAATTGTCATCTCCCTGCTGCGTGGTGACCTGCAGGATTGGGCGTTTTCCCTGGAATCTGGGAATCCGGCTTTGCTTAATGTAGACTCCTTTTTTCTGGCTTTAGGATTATTATATGATGAACCTAATTCTGTGGATCAAGCTGAGAAAACCTTATTGGTCCTGTCTCAGGGTCAAGAGGCGGCAGAATTGTATTGTCAGAAATTCAGAAAATGGTCTGTGTTGACTAAATGGAATAATGATGCTTTGGCGGCAATTTTCAGAAAGGGTCTTTCTGAATCTGTTAAAGATGTTACGGTGGGGTTTCCCACGCCTTCTGTTCTGAGTGATTCTATGTCTCTGGCCATTCAGATTGACAGGCGCTTACGGGAGCGCAGAACTGTGCGCGCTGTGGCGTTGTTCTCAGAGCAGACTCCTTAGCCAATGCAGTGTGATAGGATTCTGTCTAAAACGGAACGACAAGGATTCAGACGTCAGAATAAGTTGTGTTATTATTGTGGCGATGCTTCTCATGTCATTTCAGTCTGCCCTAAGCGGACAAAGAGGATCGCTAGTTCATTTACCATCAGTACTATACAACCTAAATTTCTGTTATCTGTGTCCTTGATCTGCTCATTGTCATCATTTTCTGTCATGGCGTTTGTGGATTCAGGCGCCGCCTTGAACTTAATGGACTTTGAGTTTGCCAGGCGTTGTGGTTTTCCCTTGCAGCCTTTGCAGAACCTTATTCCTTTAAGGGGCATTGATGCTACACCCTTGGCTAAAAATAAGCCCCAGTTTTGGACACAGGTGACCATGCGCATGGCGCCAGCACATCAGGAAGATTGTCGATTTCTGGTGTTGCATAATTTGCATGATGCTATCATGCTGGGTTTTCCGTGGTTGCAGGTATATAATCCTGTGTTGGATGGGAAGTCCATGTCTGTGACTAGTTGGGGTTGTCAGGGGGTTCATAATGATGTTCCTTTGATGTCAATCTCCTCTTCTTCCTCTTCTGAAATTCCAGAGTTTTTGTCTGATTTTTAGGATGTATTCGATGAGCCCGAGTCCAGTTTCCTTCCACCGCACAGGGACTGCGATTGTGCTATTGACTTGATTCCAGGCTGTAAGTTTCCTAAGGGTCGACTTTTCTACCTGTCTGTGCCTGAACATACCGCCATGCGGAGCTATATTAAGGAGTCTTTGGAGAAAGGGCATATTCAGCCATCTTCTTCACCGTTGGGAGCGGGGTTCTTTTTTGTTGCTAAAAAAATGGTTCCTTGAGACCCTGTATTGATTATCGCCTCTTGAATAAAATCACGGTCAAGTTTCAATACCCTTTACCTTTGCCTACCGATTTGTTTGCTAGGATTAAGGGAGCTAGTTGGTTTACGAAGATTGACCTTCGGGGGGCATATAATCTTGTTCGTATTAAGCAGGGTGATGAATGGAAACTGCGTTTAACACGCCCGAAGGCCATTTTGAATACCTTGTGATGCCAATCGGGCTCACTAATGCTCCATCTGTTTTTCAGTCCTTCATGCATGATATCTTCCGGACTTATCTTGATAAATTCTTGATTGTATATTTGGACGATATTTTGATTTTTTCCGATGATTGGAAGTCTCATGTGGAACAGGTCAGGATGGTATTTCAGATCCTTCGTGACAATGCCCTGTTTGTGAAAGGGTCTAAGTGTCTCTTCGGGGTGCAGAAGGTTTCTTTTTTGGGCTTTATTTTTTCTCCCTCGTCTATAGAGATGGATCCGGATAAGGTTCAGGCCATTCATGATTGGATTCAGCCCACATCCGTGAAGAGCGTTCAGAAATTTTTGGGTTTTGCAAATTTTTATCGCCGTTTCATTGCTAATTTTTCCAGCGTGGTTAAACCCTTGACCGATTTGACGAAGAAAGGCGCTGATGTGGCGAATTGGTCCTCTGCGGCTGTCTCTGCCTTTCAGGAGCTTAAACGTCGATTTACTTCTGATCCGGTGTTGCGCCAACCGGATGTTTCTCTTCTCTTCCGTTTCAGGTGGAGGTTGACGCTTCTGAGATTGGGACAGGGGCCGTTTTGTCTCAGAGGGATCCTGTTGGTTCCTTAATGAAACCGCGTACCTTTTCCTGTAAGTTTTCGACTGCTGAATGCAAGTATGATGTCGGCAATCGGGAGTTGTTGGCTATGAAGTGGACGTTTCAGGAGTGGCGACATTGGCTTGAGGGAGCTAAGCACCGTATTGTGGTCTTGACCGATCATAAGAATTTGATTTACCTCGAGTCTGCCAAACGGCTGAATCCTAGACAGGCTCGATGGTCCTTGTTTTTTTCCCATTTTGATTTTGTGGTCTCGTACCTTGCGGGTTCTAAGAACATTAAGGCTGATGCCCTCTCTAGGAGTTTTTCGCCTGATTCTTCTGAGGTCTTAGAACCGGTCGGTATTCTGAAAGAAGGGGTGGTCCTTTCTGCCATTTCCCCTGATTTACGATGGGTTCTTCAGGAATTTCAGGCTGACAAACCTGACCGCTATCCTGTGGAAAAACTGTTTGTTCCTGACAGATGGACTAGTAGAGTGATTTCTGAGGTTCACTGTTCCATGTTGGCTGGTCATCCTGGCATTTTTGGTAGCAGAGACTTAGTTGGTAGGTCCTTTTGGTGGCCTTCTTTGTCGCGTGATGTGCGTTCTTTTGTGCAGTCCTGTGGGACTTGTGCGCGGGCCAAGCCTTGTTGTTCCCATGCTAGTGGGTTGCTTTTGCCATTGCCGGTCCCTGAGAGGCCCTGGACGCATATTTATATGGATTTTATTTCCGATCTTCCGGTTTCCCAGAGGATGTCGGTTATCTGGGTTGTTTGTGACCGGTTCTCTAAGATGGTTCATTTGGTGCCTTTGCCTAAATTGCCTTCCTCTTCGGATTTGGTTCCGTTGTTTTTTCAGCATGTGGTCCATTTGCATGGTATTCCGGAGAATATTGTGTCCGACAGAGGTTCCCAGTTTGTTTCTAGATTTTGGCGGGCCTTTTGTGCTAGGCTGGGCATTGATTTGTCTTTTTCTTCTGCGTTTCATCCTCAGACAAATGGTCAGACCGAGCGAACTAATCAGACTTTGGAGACTTATTTGAGATGCTTTGTGTCTGCTGATCAGGATGATTGGGTGGCTTTCTTGCCATTTGCCGAGTTTGCCCTTAATAATTGGGCTAGTTCGGCCACTTTGGTTTCGCCTTTCTTTTGTAATTTTGGTTTTCCTCCTAGTTTTTCTTCTGGGCAGGTTGAGCCTTCTGACTGTCCTGGTGTGGATTCTGTGGTTGACAGGTTGCAGCAGATTTGGGCTCATGTGGTGGACAATTTTGTGTTGTCTCAGGAGGAGGCTCAACGTTTTGCTAACCGTCGTTGGTGTGTTGGTTCCCGGCTTCGGGTTGGGGATCTGGTCTGGTTGTCTTCTCATCATGTTCCTATGAAGGTTTCTTCTCCTAAGTTTAAGCCTCAGTTTATTGGTCCTTATAGGATTTCTGAGATTATTAATCCGGTGTCTTTTCGACTGGCGCGTCTGGCCTCTTTTGCTATCCATAATGTCTTCCATAGATCTTTATTGCGGAAATATGTGGAGCCCGTTGTTCCCTCTGTTGATCCTCCGGCCCCTGTGTTGGTTGATGGGCAGTTGGAATATGTTATTGAGAAGATTTTGGATTCCCGTTTTTCGAGGCGGAAGCTTCAGTACCTTGTCAAATGGAAGGGTTATGGCCAGGAGGATAATGTCATGGTTTACTGTGCTCTCGGGTCAGGTAGTTGCAGGGTTAATTGGAATGGCCTCTTTTTGGATCCTGTGAAGCTTTTTATAGCCTCACTTTGAGGTCAATCCTTGTCGTTTATACTCTGACCCTTGGCTGAGTGTGTCTGACTCTGGTGTGCCTCTGCTTTGTGCAAGTACTAGTCTGTCTGTTTGATTTCTGATCTGGTCCTGTCCCTGTTGTGATTCCTGCCTGCTGTTTCTGTACTGTCTATTGCCCGTTCTGGTTTTCTGATCTCTGGCTACGTTCTGACTATTCTCTGCTCGCCCCTTCTGTACCGCGCCACCCTCTCCGTGTATGACCCCCGCCTGTCTGACCTGAGTTCCCCTCTCCTCTATTTCAGATTCCCTGTAAAATCCTGCACTCATCCCCAGCAGCAGGACGCTAAGCCCCGCCCCCTGTGGTCACATGATCGTAGGTCCTTCTGTTCTCTACCATACTCAGCATGCTGTGCAGGTCCCATCTGTCTGAGTTTTCCTTGTAGTATCTGACTCTGGGCTCCCCAGCAGTTTGGGTGAGTCACCTTGTTCAGCCGTGGCAGTGCGCCAGTGCTGACAGGTTCCTGACATTATAAACGACCGTCACAGTTTTTTTTTTTTTCGGTTTTTTTTTCCTCTTCTCTTTTCTGTCTCTCTCTTTTTAGGGGGAGGTTAAGGAGTGTTATCTGCATGGATCCTATGCAGGCATTAGCAGTTCAGGTGAAACACCTGACGCAAATGTTCCAGAAATTGAATGTGGAGCAGTGCACTATGGCTCAGACTCAGCAGCAGCTGGTAGATTCCATACGGGGAGCTGTCGCTGCGGGGTCTTTGGGTACTGGTAGTAGAGATGTGTCGTTGGTATCTCCTGAATCTCCAGTAAAACTGCCCGACCCCTTCTCAGGGGATAAAAAGGAGTTCAGAGCCTTCAGGGAGAGGTGTAAACTTTTTTTTCCCTGAGGCCTCGTTCTTCTGGGGACGAGTTCCAGAGGGTGGGGGTTATTATTTCCTTACTTCGTGGGGCTCCACAAGCCTGGGCCTTTTCCCTATCTCCTTCTGCTCCTGAGAGGATGACTGTTGATGCCTTTTTTGGTGCCCTGGGCCGCATCTATGATGAGCCTGACAGGGTCCGTATGGCTGAGGACATGGTAATGAGTGTTCGGCAGGGCAAACATTCATCAGCTGAGTGGTTTTGTTTGGAGTTCCGACAGTGGGCTGCAGAGGTGTCCTGGGATGATGCCGCCCTTCGAGGACTATTCCGTAGAGGTCTGTCTGAATGCCTCCAGGATGCTTTGGCCCTTCATCCTCCATCTGACACTTTGGAGGATGCCATAACCCAGGCCGTACGAATGGACCGCAGGTTACGTGCCAGGGGTGTCATGCAGTGTGAAACTTCCCTGTTTGCTGGTAGTAAAGAGATTGGGACTGCTCCTGAGCCCATGGAAATCGGCGTCACCTCGCTAAAAGAGAAGGAGAGAAGACGCCGCCGGGAGAAACAACTCTGTTTCTATTGTGGAGAACCCGGACACTGGAAAAAAGACTGCTCCTCCTGCCCACCAACCTACAAACATCTGAGTCTGGGTGATTGTCGTGGTAGTCACCCCGACTCTCAGGTACCTTTTTTTGCATTTTCAAAAATTTTGTTGGAAGTGGAACTTTGTTTTGGGAGTGGCTCCGTGTCCACTTCTGCCTTCGTGGATTGCGGGTCATCCATGAACTTTATTAACTCTGACTATGTGTCCAGGTGTAAGTTAGGGACAGTTAGGCTGGAGACTCCTATTCATGTTGTTGCCATTGACAAAACACCACTGGCTAAGAATGTCATCAAAATTGTTTCAGAAGAGTTTCTCCTTAAAGTGAGTGCCTTACACCAGGAACGTATTTCATGTTTCGTTATGGACAATCTGCCTGCGAGACTGGTGTTGGGACTTCCCTGGTTGCAATTGCATAATCCTGTTATAAACTGGGAATCTCGGGACATTGTTAAATGGGGTCCCAATTGTTCTAAGAGATGTCTTACTTCTGTATCTGTGTCATCCGTCAGTCTGGAGGGTATTCCGGAGTACCTGAAGGACTTTGAGGATGTGTTCTCCGAAAAGGAGGCTGAGGTTCTGCCACCACACCGCCCATACGATTGTGCAGTTGATCTGGTTCCCGGTGCCAAATTGCCCAAAGCCCGTCTATTTAATTTGTCAGGCCCGGAGCGTCTGGCTATGAAGCAATACATTGCTGAAAGTCTTCGTAAAGGACATATAAGACCTTCTGTGTCCCCAGTAACTGCAGGGTTTTTCTTTGTTAAAAAGAAGGATGGCGGCCTACGTCCCTGCCTCGACTTTCGAGAACTTAATAAAATCACAGTCAGGAACACATACCTCCTGCCTCTGATTCCTGATCTCTGTAACCAGCTCTCTGGGGCCAAGTGGTTTTCGAAATTGGACCTCAGAGGAGCTTATAATCTGATAGGAGTACGGGAAGGTGATGAGTGGAAAACTGCATTTCTTACATCAGAAGGGTTGTTCGAAAATCTGGTGATGCCGTTTGGTCTCACCAATGCCCCAGCTGTGTTTCAAAATTTCATTATTGTAGTTTTTTCAGACCTCATTGGTCGCTTTGTTGTGATCTACTTGGATGATATCCTGATATATTCCTCTGACAAACATTCTCATTTATCACATGTTAAAACAGTGTTTCAAAGACTCAGGGAAAATCAATTATTTGTTAAACTAGAGAAATGTTCTTTTTTTGTTCAGGAGCTATCATTTTTGGGTCTCATAATCTCTCCACAGGGGTTTCGTATGAATCCCAAGAAGGTGCAAGCTATTATGGAGTGGGTCCAGCCTCGGGACCTTAGGGGACTCCAGGGCTTTTTGGGATTCGCGAATTACTATCGCAGGTTTAGCAAAGGTTTTTCTCAGATTGTGAAACCTCTCACTGATCTCACATGTAAAGGGGCAGATGTCAGGAATTGGTCCCCGTCAGCCAAACAATCTTTTCTAACTTTGAAAAACTGTTTCACGTCTGCTCCTGTTCTGGTGCAACCTGACTCATCCAAGCCACTTGTAGTCGAAGTTGATGCTTCGGAGGTTGGGGTGGGGGCAGTGTTGTCACAGGGACCTGCTTCTCTGACTAATCTCAAACCTTGTGCCTATTTCTCGAAAAAAAATTCTCAGGCTGAGAGGAATTTCCAGGGATTCAAGCTTCAGGAGGCTAATTTGAGGCTAACCAGGGATTCAAGCTTCAGGAGGCTAATTTGCATATTCCAGGTGCCTTCTGGGAGAAGCGAAGTCTCCCTAAGCTAGAAGATCGTTGGGTACAGCCGGGACCAGCTGCTTCGAAAGCATCACCAAACCAGGGATTCAAGCTTCAGGAGGCTAATTCGCATATTCCAGGTGCCTTCTGGGAGAAGCGAAGTCTCCCTAAGCTAGAAGATCGTTGGGCACAGCCGGGACCAGCTGCTTCGAAAGCATCACCAAACCAGGGATTCAAGCTTCAGGAGGCTAATTTGCATATTCCAGGTGCCTTCTGGGAGAAGCGAAGTCTCCCTAAGCTAGAAGATCGTTGGGTACAGCTGGGACCAGCTGCTTCGAAAGCATCACCAAACCAGGGATTCAAGCTTCAGGAGGCTAATTTGCATATTCCAGGTGCCTTCTGGGAGAAGCGAAGTCTCCCTAAGCTAGAAGATCGTTGGGTACAGCCGGGACCAGCTGCTTCGAAAGCATCACCAAACCAGGGATTCAAGCTTCAGGAGGCTAATTTGCATATTCCAGGTGCCTTCTGGGAGAAGCGAAGTCTCCCTAAGCTAGAAGATCGTTGGGTACAGCCGGGACCAGCTGCTTCGAAAGCATCACCAAACCAGGGATTCAAGCTTCAGGAGGCTAATTTGCATATTCCAGGTGCCTTCTGGGAGAAGCGAAGTCTCCCTAGGCTAGAAGATCGTTGGGTACAGCCGGGACCAGCTGCTTCGAAAGCATCACCAAACCAGGGATTCAAGCTTCAGGAGGCTAATTTGCATATTCCAGGTGCCTTCTGGGAGAAGCGAAGTCTCCCTAAGCTAGAAGATCGTTGGGCACAGCCGGGACCAGCTGCTTCGAAAGCATCACCAAACCAGGGATTCAAGCTTCAGGAGGCTAATTTGCATATTCCAGGTGCCTTCTGGGAGAAGCGAAGTCTCCCTAAGCTAGAAGATCGTTGGGTACAGCCGGGACCAGCTGCTTCGAAAGCATCACCAAACCAGGGATTCAAGCTTCAGGAGGCTAATTTGCATATTCCAGGTGCCTTCTGGGAGAAGCGAAGTCTCCCTAAGCTAGAAGATCGTTGGGTACAGCCGGGACCAGCTGCTTCGAAAGCATCACCAAACCAGGGATTCAAGCTTCAGGAGGCTAATTTGCATATTCCAGGTGCCTTCTGGGAGAAGCGAAGTCTCCCTAAGCTAGAAGATCGTTGGGCACAGCCGGGACCAGCTGCTTCGAAAGCATCACCAAACCAGGGATTCAAGCTTCAGGAGGCTAATTTGCATATTCCAGGTGCCTTCTGGGAGAAGCGAAGTCTCCCTAAGCTAGAAGATCGTTGGGTACAGCTGGGACCAGCTGCTTCGAAAGCATCACCAAACCAGGGATTCAAGCTTCAGGAGGCTAATTTGCATATTCCAGGTGCCTTCTGGGAGAAGCGAAGTCTCCCTAAGCTAGAAGATCGTTGGGTACAGCCGGGACCAGCTGCTTCGAAAGCATCACCAAACCAGGGATTCAAGCTTCAGGAGGCTAATTTGCATATTCCAGGTGCCTTCTGGGAGAAGCGAAGTCTCCCTAAGCTAGAAGATCGTTGGGCACAGCCGGGACCAGCTGCTTCGAAAGCATCACCAAACCAGGGATTCAAGCTTCAGGAGGCTAATTTGCATATTCCAGGTGCCTTCTGGGAGAAGCGAAGTCTCCCTAAGCTAGAAGATCGTTGGGCACAGCCGGGACCAGCTGCTTCGAAAGCATCACCAAACCAGGGATTCAAGCTTCAGGAGGCTAATTTGCATATTCCAGGTGCCTTCTGGGAGAAGCGAAGTCTCCCTAAGCTAGAAGATCGTTGGGTACAGCCGGGACCAGCTGCTTCGAAAGCATCACCAAACCAGGGATTCAAGCTTCAGGAGGCTAATTTGCATATTCCAGGTGCCTTCTGGGAGAAGCGAAGTCTCCCTAAGCTAGAAGATCGTTGGGCACAGCCGGGACCAGCTGCTTCGAAAGCATCACCAAACCAGGGATTCAAGCTTCAGGAGGCTAATTTGCATATTCCAGGTGCCTTCTGGGAGAAGCGAAGTCTCCCTAAGCTAGAAGATCGTTGGGTACAGCCGGGACCAGCTGCTTCGAAAGCATCACCAAACCAGGGATTCAAGCTTCAGGAGGCTAATTTGCATATTCCAGGTGCCTTCTGGGAGAAGCGAAGTCTCCCTAAGCTAGAAGATCGTTGGGCACAGCCGGGACCAGCTGCTTCGAAAGCATCACCAAACCAGGGATTCAAGCTTCAGGAGGCTAATTTGCATATTCCAGGTGCCTTCTGGGAGAAGCGAAGTCTCCCTAAGCTAGAAGATCGTTGGGTACAGCCGGGACCAGCTGCTTCGAAAGCATCACCAAACCAGGGATTCAAGCTTCAGGAGGCTAATTTGCATATTCCAGGTGCCTTCTGGGAGAAGCGAAGTCTCCCTAAGCTAGAAGATCGTTGGGTACAGCCGGGACCAGCTGCTTCGAAAGCATCACCAAACCAGGGATTCAAGCTTCAGGAGGCTAATTTGCATATTCCAGGTGCCTTCTGGGAGAAGCGAAGTCTCCCTAAGCTAGAAGATCGTTGGGTACAGCCGGGACCAGCTGCTTCGAAAGCATCACCAAACCAGGGATTCAAGCTTCAGGAGGCTAATTTGCATATTCCAGGTGCCTTCTGGGAGAAGCGAAGTCTCCCTAAGCTAGAAGATCGTTGGGCACAGCCGGGACCAGCTGCTTCGAAAGCATCACCAAACCAGGGATTCAAGCTTCAGGAGGCTAATTTGCATATTCCAGGTGCCTTCTGGGAGAAGCGAAGTCTCCCTAAGCTAGAAGATCGTTGGGTACAGCCGGGACCAGCTGCTTCGAAAGCATCACCAAACCAGGGATTCAAGCTTCAGGAGGCTAATTTGCATATTCCAGGTGCCATCTGGGAGAAGCGAAGTCTCCCTAAGCTAGAAGATCGTTGGGTACAGCCGGGACCAGCTGCTTCGAAAGCATCACCAAACCAGGGATTCAAGCTTCAGGAGGCTAATTTGCATATTCCAGGTGCCTTCTGGGAGAAGCGAAGTCTCCCTAAGCTAGAAGATCGTTGGGCACAGCCGGGACCAGCTGCTTCGAAAGCATCACCAAACCAGGGATTCAAGCTTCAGGAGGCTAATTTGCATATTCCAGGTGCCTTCTGGGAGAAGCGAAGTCTCCCTAAGCTAGAAGATCGTTGGGTACAGCCGGGACCAGCTGCTTCGAAAGCATCACCAAACCAGGGATTCAAGCTTCAGGAGGCTAATTTGCATATTCCAGGTGCCTTCTGGGAGAAGCGAAGTCTCCCTAAGCTAGAAGATCGTTGGGTACAGCCGGGACCAGCTGCTTCGAAAGCATCACCAAACCAGGGATTCAAGCTTCAGGAGGCTAATTTGCATATTCCAGGTGCCTTCTGGGAGAAGCGAAGTCTCCCTAAGCTAGAAGATCGTTGGGCACAGCCGGGACCAGCTGCTTCGAAAGCATCACCAAACCAGGGATTCAAGCTTCAGGAGGCTAATTTGCATATTCCAGGTGCCTTCTGGGAGAAGCGAAGTCTCCCTAAGCTAGAAGATCGTTGGGCACAGCCGGGACCAGCTGCTTCGAAAGCATCACCAAACCAGGGATTCAAGCTTCAGGAGGCTAATTTGCATATTCCAGGTGCCTTCTGGGAGAAGCGAAGTCTCCCTAAGCTAGAAGATCGTTGGGTACAGCCGGGACCAGCTGCTTCGAAAGCATCACCAAACCAGGGATTCAAGCTTCAGGAGGCTAATTTGCATATTCCAGGTGCCTTCTGGGAGAAGCGAAGTCTCCCTAAGCTAGAAGATCGTTGGGCACAGCCGGGACCAGCTGCTTCGAAAGCATCACCAAACCAGGGATTCAAGCTTCAGGAGGCTAATTTGCATATTCCAGGTGCCTTCTGGGAGAAGCGA
This sequence comes from Ranitomeya imitator, assembly GCF_032444005.1. Classification (NCBI taxonomy): domain Eukaryota; kingdom Metazoa; phylum Chordata; class Amphibia; order Anura; family Dendrobatidae; genus Ranitomeya; species Ranitomeya imitator. The sequence goes on from NC_091286.1 coordinate 641,315,486, forward strand.
AGTCTCCCTAAGCTAGAAGATCGTTGGGTACAGCCGGGACCAGCTGCTTCGAAAGCATCACCAAACCAGGGATTCAAGCTTCAGGAGGCTAATTTGCATATTCCAGGTGCCTTCTGGGAGAAGCGAAGTCTCCCTAAGCTAGAAGATCGTTGGGTACAGCCGGGACCAGCTGCTTCGAAAGCATCACCAAACCAGGGATTCAAGCTTCAGGAGGCTAATTTGCATATTCCAGGTGCCTTCTGGGAGAAGCGAAGTCTCCCTAAGCTAGAAGATCGTTGGGTACAGCCGGGACCAGCTGCTTCGAAAGCATCACCAAACCAGGGATTCAAGCTTCAGGAGGCTAATTTGCATATTCCAGGTGCCTTCTGGGAGAAGCGAAGTCTCCCTAAGCTAGAAGATCGTTGGGCACAGCCGGGACCAGCTGCTTCGAAAGCATCACCAAACCAGGGATTCAAGCTTCAGGAGGCTAATTTGCATATTCCAGGTGCCTTCTGGGAGAAGCGAAGTCTCCCTAAGCTAGAAGATCGTTGGGTACAGCCGGGACCAGCTGCTTCGAAAGCATCACCAAACCAGGGATTCAAGCTTCAGGAGGCTAATTTGCATATTCCAGGTGCCTTCTGGGAGAAGCGAAGTCTCCCTAAGCTAGAAGATCGTTGGGTACAGCCGGGACCAGCTGCTTCGAAAGCATCACCAAACCAGGGATTCAAGCTTCAGGAGGCTAATTTGCATATTCCAGGTGCCTTCTGGGAGAAGCGAAGTCTCCCTAAGCTAGAAGATCGTTGGGCACAGCCGGGACCAGCTGCTTCGAAAGCATCACCAAACCAGGGATTCAAGCTTCAGGAGGCTAATTTGCATATTCCAGGTGCCTTCTGGGAGAAGCGAAGTCTCCCTAAGCTAGAAGATCGTTGGGTACAGCCGGGACCAGCTGCTTCGAAAGCATCACCAAACCAGGGATTCAAGCTTCAGGAGGCTAATTTGCATATTCCAGGTGCCTTCTGGGAGAAGCAAAGTCTCCCTAAGCTAGAAGATCGTTGGGTACAGCCGGGACCAGCTGCTTCGAAAGCATCACCAAACCAGGGATTCAAGCTTCAGGAGGCTAATTTGCATATTCCAGGTGCCTTCTGGGAGAAGCGAAGTCTCCCTAAGCTAGAAGATCGTTGGGCACAGCCGGGACCAGCTGCTTCGAAAGCATCACCAAACCAGGGATTCAAGCTTCAGGAGGCTAATTTGCATATTCCAGGTGCCTTCTGGGAGAAGCGAAGTCTCCCTAAGCTAGAAGATCGTTGGGTACAGCCGGGACCAGCTGCTTCGAAAGCATCACCAAACCAGGGATTCAAGCTTCAGGAGGCTAATTTGCATATTCCAGGTGCCTTCTGGGAGAAGCGAAGTCTCCCTAAGCTAGAAGATCGTTGGGCACAGCCGGGACCAGCTGCTTCGAAAGCATCACCAAACCAGGGATTCAAGCTTCAGGAGGCTAATTTGCATATTCCAGGTGCCTTCTGGGAGAAGCGAAGTCTCCCTAAGCTAGAAGATCGTTGGGTACAGCCGGGACCAGCTGCTTCGAAAGCATCACCAAACCAGGGATTCAAGCTTCAGGAGGCTAATTTGCATATTCCAGGTGCCTTCTGGGAGAAGCGAAGTCTCCCTAAGCTAGAAGATCGTTGGGCACAGCCGGGACCAGCTGCTTCGAAAGCATCACCAAACCAGGGATTCAAGCTTCAGGAGGCTAATTTGCATATTCCAGGTGCCTTCTGGGAGAAGCGAAGTCTCCCTAAGCTAGAAGATCGTTGGGCACAGCCGGGACCAGCTGCTTCGAAAGCATCACCAAACCAGGGATTCAAGCTTCAGGAGGCTAATTTGCATATTCCAGGTGCCTTCTGGGAGAAGCGAAGTCTCCCTAAGCTAGAAGATCGTTGGGCACAGCCGGGACCAGCTGCTTCGAAAGCATCACCAAACCAGGGATTCAAGCTTCAGGAGGCTAATTTGCATATTCCAGGTGCCTTCTGGGAGAAGCGAAGTCTCCCTAAGCTAGAAGATCGTTGGGCACAGCCGGGACCAGCTGCTTCGAAAGCATCACCAAACCAGGGATTCAAGCTTCAGGAGGCTAATTTGCATATTCCAGGTGCCTTCTGGGAGAAGCGAAGTGTCCCTAAGCTAGAAGATCGTTGGGCACAGCCGGGACCAGCTGCTTCGAAAGCATCACCAAACCAGGGATTCAAGCTTCAGGAGGCTAATTTGCATATTCCAGGTGCCTTCTGGGAGAAGCGAAGTCTCCCTAAGCTAGAAGATCGTTGGGCACAGCCGGGACCAGCTGCTTCGAAAGCATCACCAAACCAGGGATTCAAGCTTCAGGAGGCTAATTTGCATATTCCAGGTGCCTTCTGGGAGAAGCGAAGTCTCCCTAAGCTAGAAGATCGTTGGGCACAGCCGGGACCAGCTGCTTCGAAAGCATCACCAAACCAGGGATTCAAGCTTCAGGAGGCTAATTTGCATATTCCAGGTGCCTTCTGGGAGAAGCGAAGTCTCCCTAAGCTAGAAGATCGTTGGGTACAGCCGGGACCAGCTGCTTCGAAAGCATCACCAAACCAGGGATTCAAGCTTCAGGAGGCTAATTTGCATATTCCAGGTGCCTTCTGGGAGAAGCGAAGTCTCCCTAAGCTAGAAGATCGTTGGGCACAGCCGGGACCAGCTGCTTCGAAAGCATCACCAAACCAGGGATTCAAGCTTCAGGAGGCTAATTTGCATATTCCAGGTGCCTTCTGGGAGAAGCGAAGTCTCCCTAAGCTAGAAGATCGTTGGGTACAGCCGGGACCAGCTGCTTCGAAAGCATCACCAAACCAGGGATTCAAGCTTCAGGAGGCTAATTTGCATATTCCAGGTGCCTTCTGGGAGAAGCGAAGTCTCCCTAAGCTAGAAGATCGTTGGGCACAGCCGGGACCAGCTGCTTCGAAAGCATCACCAAACCAGGGATTCAAGCTTCAGGAGGCTAATTTGCATATTCCAGGTGCCTTCTGGGAGAAGCGAAGTCTCCCTAAGCTAGAAGATCGTTGGGTACAGCCGGGACCAGCTGCTTCGAAAGCATCACCAAACCAGGGATTCAAGCTTCAGGAGGCTAATTTGCATATTCCAGGTGCCTTCTGGGAGAAGCGAAGTCTCCCTAAGCTAGAAGATCGTTGGGCACAGCCGGGACCAGCTGCTTCGAAAGCATCACCAAACCAGGGATTCAAGCTTCAGGAGGCTAATTTGCATATTCCAGGTGCCTTCTGGGAGAAGCGAAGTCTCCCTAAGCTAGAAGATCGTTGGGTACAGCCGGGACCAGCTGCTTCGAAAGCATCACCAAACCAGGGATTCAAGCTTCAGGAGGCTAATTTGCATATTCCAGGTGCCTTCTGGGAGAAGCGAAGTCTCCCTAAGCTAGAAGATCGTTGGGCACAGCCGGGACCAGCTGCTTCGAAAGCATCACCAAACCGCGCGCCGTACGGCGCGCGAATTTTTGCCTGTAGGACATTATTGCAAGAGAGCTTGGCTGAGTAGATTACACAAGAAGGAAAACACACAGCAAGTCAGCAGGATCTAGGAGCAACATGGCAGATGTGACAACCTACATGGTGAGCTGCAGCATGTGCTACATGTTCACAGATCGACCAGAAGAAGAATCCAATTTCACCTGTCAGAAGTGTAGACTAGTGGCCCTTTTAGAAGAAAAGGTGCGGGGTCTGGAAGAAAGAATAGCAACTTTGAAACTCATCAAAGAGAATGAAGACTTTCTAGACAGAACAGAAGCATCTCTACTGGTCACAGAAGGTGAAAAAAGTGTCAGAGAACCTCCAAAAGCAGATGAGTGGAAGCATGTGACCAAAAGAAGCAAGAAGACCATGGAGAAATCACCAACCACACAACTGAAGAACCGATATCAAATCTTTGTAGAGGATGAAGATGGCACACCTAAGAATACCAGCAAGCAAAAATGAAAAGGGCACACAGCAACAAGTGACAGCAAAAAGTACAGCCAAGAAGCAATGAAGAGTGGTGGTGGTGGGAGACTCACTACTGAGAGGCACAGAAGCAGCCATCTGCAGACCGGACATAACTGCAAGAGAAGTATGCTGCCTTCCAGGTGCGATGATCAAGGATGTGACCGATAGGATACCAAAGCTCTTTAGCTCCAAGGACGTCCACCCATTTCTTCTGATACATGTTGGCACCAATGACACGGCAAGGAAGGACCTACCGACAATCTGCAAGGACTTTGAAGAGTTGGGGAAGAAAGTAAAGGAACTGGATGCACAGGTAGTTTTTTCTTCTATCCTTCCAGTAGACGGGCATGGCACCAGGAGATGGAACAGGATCCTTGATGCAAACAACTGGCTAAGACGATGGTGCAGACAACAAGGATTCGGATTCCTGGACCACGGTGTGAATTACTGGTATGATGGACTCCTCGCCAGAGACGGACTACACCTCAACAAACCTGGGAAACACACATTCGCCAGAAGACTCGCTACACTCATCAGGAGGGCGTTAAACTAGAAGAAGAGGGGACGGGAAGAAAAACATTAGACTCGAACAAAGACGACCCAGGAAAACATACTCTGAAGGGAGGTAAGAACATTTCTAAAACAATCCACAGTGAGGAGATTGGAACAAAACAAAATCCTCTAAACTGCATGCTCGCAAACGCCAGAAGCCTGACAAACAAGATGGAAGAACTAGAAGCAGAAATATCTACAGGTAACTTTGACATAGTGGGAATAACCGAGACATGGTTAGATGAAAGCTATGACTGGGCAGTCAACTTACAGGGTTACAGTCTGTTTAGAAAGGATCGTAAAAATCGGAGAGGAGGAGGGGTTTGTCTCTATGTAAAGTCTTGTCTAAAGTCCACTTTAAGGGAGGATATTAGCGAAGGGAATGAGGATGTCGAGTCCATATGGGTTGAAATTCATGGAGGGAAAAATGGTAACAAAATTCTCATTGGGGTCTGTTACAAACCCCCAAATATAACAGAAAGCATGGAAAGTCTACTTCTAAAGCAGATAGATGAAGCTGCAACCCATAATGAGGTCCTGGTTATGGGGGACTTTAACTACCCGGATATTAACTGGGAAACAGAAACCTGTGAAACCCATAAAGGCAACAGGTTTCTGCTAATAGCCAAGAAAAATTATCTTTCACAATTGGTGCAGAATCCAACCAGAGGAGCAGCACTTTTAGACCTAATACTATCTAATAGACCTGACAGAATAACAAATCTGCAGGTGGTCGGGCATTTAGGAAATAGCGACCACAATATTGTGCAGTTTCACCTGTCTTTCACTAGGGGGACTTGTCAGGGAGTCACAAAAACATTGAACTTTAGGAAGGCAAAGTTTGAACAGCTTAGAGATGCCCTTAATCTGGTAGACTGGGACAATATCCTCAGAAATAAGAATACAGATAATAAATGGGAAATGTTTAAGAACATCCTAAATAGGCAGTGTAAGCGGTTTATACCTTGTGGGAATAAAAGGACTAGAAATAGGAAAAACCCAATGTGGCTAAACAAAGAAGTAAGACAGGCAATTAACAGTAAAAAGAAAGCATTTGCACTACTAAAGCAGGATGGCACCATTGAAGCTCTAAAAAACTATAGGGAGAAAAATACTTTATCTAAAAAACTAATTAAAGCTGCCAAAAAGGAAACAGAGAAGCACATTGCTAAGGAGAGTAAAACTAATCCCAAACTGTTCTTCAACTATATCAATAGTAAAAGAATAAAAACTGAAAATGTAGGCCCCTTAAAAAATAGTGAGGAAAGAATGGTTGTAGATGACGAGGAAAAAGCTAACATATTAAACACCTTCTTCTCCACGGTATTCACGGTGGAAAATGAAATGCTAGGTGAAATCCCAAGAAACAATGAAAACCCTATATTAAGGGTCACCAATCTAACTCAAGAAGAGGTGCGAAACCGGCTAAATAAGATTAAAATAGATAAATCTCCGGGTCCGGATGGCATACACCCACGAGTACTAAGAGAACTAAGTAATGTAATAGATAAACCATTATTTCTTATTTTTAGTGACTCTATAGCGACAGGGTCTGTTCCGCAGGACTGGCGCATAGCAAATGTGGTGCCAATATTCAAAAAGGGCTCTAAAAGTGAACCTGGAAATTATAGGCCAGTAAGTCTAACCTCTATTGTTGGTAAAATATTTGAAGGGTTTCTGAGGGATGTTATTCTGGATTATCTCAATGAGAATAACTGTTTAACTCCATATCAGCATGGGTTTATGAGAAATCACTCCTGTCAAACCAATCTAATCAGTTTTTATGAAGAGGTAAGCTATAGGCTGGACCACGGTGAGTCATTGGACGTGGTATATCTCGATTTTTCCAAAGCGTTTGATACCGTGCCGCACAAGAGGTTGGTACACAAAATGAGAATGCTTGGTCTGGGGGAACATGTGTGTAAATGGGTTAGTAACTGGCTTAGTGATAGAAAGCAGAGGGTGGTTATAAATGGTATAGTCTCTAACTGGGTCGCTGTGACCAGTGGGGTACCGCAGGGGTCAGTATTGGGACCTGTTCTCTTCAACATATTCATTAATGATCTGGTAAAAGGTTTACACAGTAAAATATCGATATTTGCAGATGATACAAAACTATGTAAAGCAGTTAATACAAGAGAAGATAGTATTCTGCTACAGATGGATCTGGATAAGTTGGAAACTTGGGCTGAAAGGTGGCAGATGAGGTTTAACAATGATAAATGTAAGGTTATACACATGGGAAGAGGGAATCAATATCACCATTACACACTGAACGGGAAACCACTGGGTAAATCTGACAGGGAGAAGGACTTGGGGATCCTAGTTAATGATAAACTTACCTGGAGCAGCCAGTGCCAGGCAGCAGCTGCCAAGGCAAACAGGATCATGGGGTGCATTAAAAGAGGTCTGGATACACATGATGAGAGCATTATACTGCCTCTGTACAAATCCCTAGTTAGACCGCACATGGAGTACTGTGTCCAGTTTTGGGCACCGGTGCTCAGGAAGGATATAATGGAACTAGAGAGAGTACAAAGGAGGGCAACAAAATTAATAAAGGGGATGGGAGAACTACAATACCCAGATAGATTAGCGAAATTAGGATTATTTAGTCTAGAAAAAAGACGACTGAGGGGCGATCTAATAACCATGTATAAGTATATAAGGGGACAATACAAATATCTCGCTGAGGATCTGTTTATACCAGGAAGGTGACGGGCACAAGGGGGCATTCTTTGCGTCTGGAGGAGAGAAGGTTTTTCCACCAACATAGAAGAGGATTCTTTACTGTTAGGGCAGTGAGAATCTGGAATTGCTTGCCTGAGGAGGTGGTGATGGCGAACTCAGTCGAGGGGTTCAAGAGAGGCCTGGATGTCTTCCTGGAGCAGAACAATATTGTATCATACAATTATTAGGTTCTGTAGAAGGACGTAGATCTGGGTATTTATTATGATGGAATATAGGCTGAACTGGATGGACAAATGTCTTTTTTCGGCCTTACTAACTATGTTACTATGTTACTATGTTACTATGAATTATGACGTTGGCAATAGAGAACTCTTAGCAATTAAGTTGGCGTTCGAGGAATGGAGGCATTTTTTGGAGGGGGCGGCTCACCCCATCACGGTCATCACCGACCACAAAAACCTAGAGTATATCAAATCTGCTAAAAGACTGACTCCCAGGCAGGCCCGTTGGTCACTTTTTTTTCCCCGATTCCAATTCTCAATAACATTTCGTCCAGGGTCTAAAAACGTGAAAGCTGATGATTTATCGCTTAGTTTTGAGCCGCTCTCTGCCCCTGATCCGCCGTCCCCCATTCTTCAACCCAATATCGTTATAGCCGAAGTGTCATCGGAATTGGAGCAGGAGATTGTGGGGGCTCAATCTTTAGCTCCAAGGTCCAAACCTGAAAACAAATTGTTTGTTCCTCAGCATTTACGTTCCAAGCTCCTGCGAGAGTTCCATGATTCGAAACTGAGTGCTCACCCGGGCATTTCTGCAACACGAGAGTTGGTAGCTAGAGTCTTTTGGTGGCCTTTAATGGCTTCGGATATTAAGAAGTATGTCACTGCGTGTGGGGTATGCGCCCGTTCTAAGAGCTCTCATTGCCGGCCGGTCGGGGAATTGATGCCTTTATCAATTCCAGGAAGACCATGGACTCACTTGTCCATGGACTTCATTACCAACCTTCCTGCGTCCCGGGGTAACACGGTAATCTGGGTAGTCATAGACAGGTTTTCTAAATTAGCGCATTTTGTACCTATGGCAAGCCTACCTTCAGCAGAGACTCTCGCTAAGCATTTCCTTGCACAAATTGTACGATTACATGGGGTTCCTAAGGACATTGTATCGGATAGAGGGGCACAATTTGTGGCTAAGTTTTGGCAGGCTTTTTGCAAAAGGTTGGGGATATCTTTGTCTTTTTCCTCAGCTTACCATCCAGAGAGTAACGGGCAGACGGAGCGCACCAACCAGTCGCTTGAACAAATTCTTCGATGTTTGACTTCTGCTCTGCAAAACGACTGGTGTGATGCTCTACCGTTAGCAGAGTTTGCTTTCAACAACCGTACCAATCAACCGGTAGGTCACCATTTTTTATTAATTATGGTCTGAACCCCCATTTTGGTGAATTCTCACGATTAGATTCGGGCTGTCCAGGAGCTGAGGACTGTGTCAACCGAATCAGGGAGTTATGGTCGAAAGTCCGGCTAAATATTTCCAAGGCTCAGGAGAATTATAAGCATTTTGCGGATAAAAAAAGAGACTCTGCTCAGGTTTTGCAGTGTGGGGACAAGGTGTGGCTCTCTACGCGTAATATAAGTCTCCGTTTGCCCTCCGCCAAACTGGGACCTAAGTTCATCGGTCCATACGAGATCATTGAGGTAATAAACCCGGTGGCGTATCGTCTTCGTCTCCCTCCCTCATTGAAACTTCATAATGTATTCCATAGATCCTTGCTTCAACCCTTGGGATCGGTGGTGGAAAATCCAAGTGCTGTTCCCTCCCCAGTCTTGGTCGATGGGCATTTGGAATTTGAGGTACAACATATTGTAGATTCCCGGCGGGTTCGGGGGTCTTTACAGTACCTGGTGCATTGGAGGGGGTACGGGCTGGAGGACCGGTCTTGGGTGCCGGCCAGATCGGTACACGCTGATCGTCTGCTTCGGGCATTCCATGCTCGGAATCCTGAGAAACCTGGGGGTCCAGAGGCCCCCCATTAAGTAGGGGGTACTGTCATGGTTTACTGTGCTCTCGGGTCAGGTAGTTGCAGGGTTAATTGGAATGGGCTCTTTTTGGATCCTGGGAGGCTTTTTATAGCCTCACTTTGAGGTCAATCCTTGTCGTTTATACTCTGACCCTTGGCTGAGTGTGTCTGACTCTGTTGTGCCTCTGATTTGTGCAAGTACTAGTCTGTCTGTTTGGTTCCTGATCTGGTCCTGTCCCTGTTGTGATTCCTGCCTGCTGTTTCTGTACCGTCTATTGCCCGTTCTGGTTTTCTGATCTCTGGCTACGTTCTGACTATTCTCTGCTCGCCCCTTCTGTACCGCGCCGCCCTGTTATGACCTAGTGGTCAGGACAACAATGGACCTAGTGGTTAAGAGCACACGGAATGACCTGATAGTTTCTGATAATAAGGACGAGCTCTGGGACGTGGGAACTCTGCTGACCGCAATCCCTAATCCTATCAAACACACTAGAAATAGCCGTGGATTGCGCCTAACGCTCCCTATGCAACTCGGCACAGCCTAAGGAACTAGCTAGCCCTGAAGATAGAAAAATAAAGCCTACCTTGCCTCAGAGAAATTCCCCAAAGGAAAAGGCAGCCCCCCACATATAATGACTGTGAGTAAAGATGAAAATACAAACATAGAGATGAAATAGATTTAGCAAAGTGAGGCCCGACTTACTGAACAGACCTGAGGATAGGAAAGGTTACTTTGCGGTCAGCACAAAAACCTACAAAAAGACCACGCAGAGGGCGCAAAAAGACCTTCCGCACCGACTCACGGTGCGGAGGCGCTCCCTCTGCTTCCCAGAGCTTCCAGCAAGCAAGACAACAATAAAAATAGCAAGCTGGACAGAAAAATAGCAAACCAAAGAAATACAAGCTGGAACTTAGCTTCTGCTGGGAAGACAGGACACAAGAACGATCCAGGAGAGAACTAGACCAATACTGGAACATTGACAGGTGGCCTGGAGCAAAGATCTAAGTGGAGTTAAATAGAGCAGCAGCTAACGAATTAACCTCGTCACCTGTGGAAGGAAACTCAGAAACACCCACCAGAGGAAGTCCATGGACAGAACCAGCCGAAGTACCATTCATGACCACAGGAGGGAGCCCGACAACAGAATTCACAACAGTACCCCCCCCCCTTGAGGAGGGGTCACCGAACCCTCAACAGAGCCCCCAGGCCGACCAGGATGAGCCAAATGAAAGGCACGAACCAGATCGGCAGCATGAACATCAGAGGCAAAAACCCAGGAATTATCTTCCTGACCATAACCCTTCCACTTGACCAGGTACTGGAGTTTCCGTCTCGAAACACGAGAATCCAAAATCTTCTCCACCACATACTCCAACTCCTCCTCAACCAACACCGGGGCAGGAGGATCAACGGATGGAACCACAGGCGCCACGTATCTCCACAATAACGACCTATGGAACACATTATGGATGGCAAAAGAAGCAGGAAGGGCCAAACGAAATGACACAGGATTGATAACCTCAGAAATCTTATACGGACCAATGAAACGAGGCTTAAACTTAGGGGAGGAAACCTTCATAGGAACATAACGAGACGACAACCAAACCAAATCCCCAACACGAAGTCGGGGACCCACACAGCGCCGGCGGTTAGCGAAACGTTGAGCCTTCTCCTGGGACAATGTCAAATTGTCCACCACATGAGTCCAAATCTGCTGCAACCTATCCACCACAGTATCCACACCAGGACAGTCCGAAGACTCAACCTGCCCTGAAGAGAAACGAGGATGGAAACCAGAATTGCAGAAAAACGGCGAAACCAAAGTAGCCGAGCTGGCCCGATTATTAAGGGCAAACTCAGCCAACGGCAAAAAGGACACCCAATCATCCTGATCAGCAGAAACAAAGCATCTCAGATATGTTTCCAAAGTTTGATTAGTACGTCCGGTTTGGCCATTTGTCTGAGGATGGAAAGCCGAGGAAAAAGACAAATCAATGCCCATCCTAGCACAAAATGATCGCCAAAACCTCGAAACAAACTGGGAACCTCTGTCAGAAACGATGTTCTCAGGGATACCATGTAAACGAACCACATGCTGGAAAAATAATGGCACCAAATCAGAGGAGGAAGGCAGTTTAGACAAAGGTACCAAATGGACCATCTTAGAAAAGCGATCACAAACCACCCAAGTGACCGACATCTTTTGAGAGACGGGGAGATCCGAAATAAAATCCATAGAAATATGTGTCCAGGGCCTCTTCGGGACCGGCAAGGGCAAAAGCAACCCACTGGCACGAGAACAGCAGGGCTTAGCCCGAGCACAAGTCCCACAGGACTGCACAAAAGAACGCACATCCCGTGACAAAGACGGCCACCAGAAGGATCTAGCCACCAAATCTCTGGTACCAAAGATTCCAGGATGCCCAGCCAACACCGGACAATGAATCTCAGAGATAACTTTACTAGTCCATCTATCAGGGACAAACAGTTTCTCCGCTGGGCAACGGTCAGGTCTATCAGCCTGAAATTTTTGCAGCACCCGCCGCAAATCAGGGGAGATGGCAGACAAAATTACCCCCTCTTTGAGAATACCCGCCGGCTCAGGAACACCAGGAGAGTCAGGCACAAAACTCCTTGACAGGGCATCAGCCTTCACATTCTTAGAGCCCGGAAGATACGAAACCACAAAATCAAAACGGGAGAAAAACAACGACCATCGAGCCTGTCTCGGATTCAACCGTTTGGCAGACTCAAGATAAGTCAAATTCTTGTGATCTGTCAAGACCACCACGCGATGCTTGGCTCCTTCCAGCCAATGACGCCACTCCTCGAACGCCCACTTCATGGCCATCAACTCACGATTACCAACATCATAGTTACGCTCAGCAGGCGAAAACTTTCTAGAAAAGAAAGCACATGGTTTCATCACCGAGCCATCAGAACTTCTTTGCGACAAAACAGCCCCTGCTCCAATCTCAGAAGCATCAACCTCAACCTGAAACGGAAGCGAAACATCTGGCTGGCACAACACAGGGGCAGAAGAAAAACGATGCTTCAACTCCTGAAAAGCCTCCACAGGTGCAGAAGACCAATTGACCACATCAGCACCCTTCTTGGTCAAATCAGTCAACGGTTTAGCAACAGTAGAAAAATTAGCGATGAAGCGCCGATAAAAATTAGCAAAGCCCAGGAACTTCTGCAGGCTCTTCACAGATGTCGGCTGAGTCCAATCGTAAATGGCCTGGACTTTAACAGGGTCCATCTCGATAGTAGAAGGGGAAAAAATGAACCCCAAAAATGAACCCTTCTGAACTCCAAAGAGACACTTTGACCCCTTCACAAACAAGGAATTCGCACGAAGGACCTGGAACACCATTCACATGAGACTCCCAATCATCCGAAAAGACCAAAATATCATCCAAATACACAATCAGGAATTTATCCAGGTACTCTCGGAAGATGTCATGCATAAAGGACTGAAATACTGATGGAGCATTGGAAAGCCCGAATGGCATAACCAGGTACTCAAAATGGCCCTCGGGCGTATTAAATGCTGTTTTCCATTCATCGCCTTGTTTAATACGCACAAGATTATACGCCCCTCGAAGATCTATCTTGGTGAACCAACTAGCCCCTTTAATATGAGCAAACAAATCAGACAGCAACGGCAAAGGATACTGAAATTTGACTGTAATTTTATTAAGAAGGCGGTAATCAATACAAGGTCTCAAAGAACCATCCTTCTTGGCCACAAAAAAGAACCCTGCTCCTAACGGTGATGACGACGGGCGAATATGGCCTTTCTCCAAGGATTCCTTTATATAACTCCGCATAGCGGCATGTTCTGGCACAGATAAATTGAACAATCGGCCCTTAGGAAACTTACTACCAGGAATCAAATTAATTGCACAATCGTAATCCCTATGAGGAGGTAGGGCACTGGCTTTGGGCTCATCAAATACATCCCAAAAATCCGACAAAAACTCTGGAACTTCAGAAGGAGTGGAAGACGAAATAGACAAAAATGGAACATCACCATGTACCCCCTGGCAACCCCAGCTGGACACAGACATAGATTTCCAGTCCAATACTGGATTATGAACCTGTAGCCATGGCAACCCCAAAACGACCACATCATGCAGATTATGCAACACCAGAAAGCGGATATCCTCCTGATGTGCAGGAGCCATGCACATGGTCAATTGGGTCCAGTACTGAGGCTTATTCTTGGCCAAAGGCGTAGCATCAATTCCTCTCAATGGAATAGGATACTGCAAGGGCTCCAAGAAAAACCACAGCGCCTAGCATACTCCAAGTCCATCAAATTCAGGGCAGCACCTGAATCCACAAATGCCATAACAGAATAGGATGACAAAGAGCAAATCAGAGTAACAGACAATAGAAATTTAGACTGTACCGTACCAATGGTGGCAGACCTAGCGAACCGCCTAGTGCGCTTAGGACAATCGGAGATAGCATGAGTGGAATCACCACAGTAAAAACATAGCCCATTCCGACGTCTGTGTTCTTGCCGTTCAGCTCTGGTCAAAGTCCTATCACATTGCATAGGCTCAGGCCCATGCTCAGATAGTACCGCCAAATGGTGCACAGCTTTACGCTCACACAAGCGTCGATCGATCTGAATGGCTAAGGACATAGACTCATTAAGACCAGCAGGCATGGGAAACCCCACCATGACATCCTTAAGGGCTTCAGAGAGACCCTTTCTGAAAATTGCTGCCAGGGCACATTCATTCCACTGAGTGAGCACAGACCACTTTCTAAACTTCTGACAATATATCTCCGCTTCATCCTGACCCTGACACAGAGCCAGCAAGATTTTCTCTGCCTGATCCACTGAATTAGGTTCGTCATAAAGCAATCCAAGCGCCAGGAAAAACGCATCAACATCACGCAATGCCGGATCTCCTGGCGCAAGGGAAAATGCCCAGTCTTGAGGGTCACCACGTAACAAAGAAATAATGATCTTTACTTGTTGAACAGGGTCACCTGAGGAGCGAGGTTTCAAGGCAAGAAACAATTTACAATTATTTTTGAAATTCAAGAACTTAGATCTATCACCAAAAAACAAATCAGGAATTGGAATCCTAGGCTCTGACATCGGATTCTGAACCACAAAATCTTGAATGTTTTGTACCCTTGTAGTGAGATTATCCATCCAAGAGGACAGACCTTGACTGTCCATGTTTACACCAGTGTCCTGGACCACCCAGCAGTAAAGGGGAAATGAGAGACAAAAAACACTGCAAAGAAAAAAAAATGGTCTCAGAACTTCTCTTATCCCTCTATTGAGATGCATTAGTACTTTGGGCCACCTGTACTGTTATGACCTAGTGGTCAGGACAACAATGGACCTAGTGGTTAAGAGCACACGGAATGACCTGATAGTTTCTGATAATAAGGACGAGCTCTGGGACGTGGGAACTCTGCTGACCGCAATCCCTAATCCTATCAAACACACTAGAAATAGCCGTGGATTGCGCCTAACGCTCCCTATGCAACTCGGCACAGCCTAAGGAACTAGCTAGCCCTGAAGATAGAAAAATAAAGCCTACCTTGCCTCAGAGAAATTCCCCAAAGGAAAAGGCAGCCCCCCACATATAATGACTGTGAGTAAAGATGAAAATACAAACATAGAAATGAAATAGATTTAGCAAAGTGAGGCCCGACTTACTAAACAGACCTGAGGATAGGAAAGGTTACTTTGCGGTCAGCACAAAAACCTACAAAAAGACCACGCAGAGGGTGCAAAAAGACCCTCCGCACCGACTCACGGTGCGGAGGCGCTCCCTCTGCGTCCCAGAGCTTCCAGCAAGCAAGACAACAATAAAAATAGCAAGCTGGACAGAAAAATAGCAAACCAAAGAAATACAAGCTGGAAGTTGTCTCTGGCCTGCAGTCCTGGACAGGTGTATCTGCTGATTGCAGTTGTCAATGTTTCTTGGGAAGTGTTGGATCTCTGTCTGGCTTCTCCTGCTTAGCTGCCAATTCAGCAAAGATATGTGTCTGTTTCTTTTTCTATGGCACACAAGCTGTGTGCTTGTTTTTTGATTGTATTCCTGCTCTGAGTTTAGTAGTCTCTGGAGTTGCAGATATACATTCCACGTCTTTAGTTAGATGGAGGAATTTTTTGTATAATCTGCTGTGGATATTTTTGGAAGGGTTTTAATACTGACCGCACAGAACTCTGTCCTATCCTTTCCTATTTTAGCTAGAGTGGCCTCTTGTGCTAAATCCTGTTTTTTGACTGTGTGTGCCTTTCCTCTCCAACTCACAGCCAATATTTGTGGGGGGCTGCCTATCCTTTGGGGTTCTGCTCTGAGGCAAGGTAGTATTCCTATTTCCATCTTTAGGGGTATTTAGTCCTCCAGCTGTGACGAGGTGTCTAGGGCTTGCTAGGTACACCCCACGGCTACTTCTAGTTGCGATGTTAAAATCAGGATTTGCGGTCAGTATAGTTACCACCTACTCCAGTGAAAGTTTTCATGCTGCTCCAAGGTCACCGGATCATAACAGTTGCCACAATTAAGTAATAGGGGGATACTCCATGCTCACTTTCCTGTGAGACGCCCCCTTTCTTCGTCATCGGGACCAGTCCCCCCACCCACCATATGCACATTGGTCTGCACCTGGCATGTAAAACGACCCCCGACATTTAAGAAGATTTTCAAGGGTTAAAAGGTTGTCTTATACACCGGAAAATACGGTAGATGTCTTTGTGTGTATGTAACATAATAACATAGTAACATAGTTAGTAAGGCCGAAAAAAGACATTTGTCCATCCAGTTCAACCTATATTTCATCATAAAAAATCCCCAGATCTACGTCCTTCTACAGAACCTAATAATTGTATGATACAATATTGTTCTGCTCCAGGAATACATCCAGGCCTCTCTTGAACCCCTCGACTGAGTTCGCCATCACCACCTCCTCAGGCAAGCAATTCCAGATTCTCACTGCCCTAACAGTAAAGAATCCTCTTCTATGTTGGTGGAAAAACCTTCTCTCCTCCAGACGCAAAGAATGCCCCCTTGTGCCCGTCACCTTCCTTGGTATAAACAGATCCTCAGCGAGATATTTGTATTGTCCCCCTATATACTTATACATGGTTATTAGATCGCCCCTCAGTCGTCTTTTTTCTAGACTAAATAATCCTAATTTTGCTAATCTATCTGGGTATTGTAGTTCTCCCATCCCCTTTATTAATTTTGTTGCCCTCCTTTGTACTCTCTCTAGTTCCATTATATCCTTCCTGAGCACCGGTGCCCAAAACTGGACACAGTACTCCATGTGCGGTCTAACTAGGGATTTGTACAGAGGCAGTATAATGCTCTCATCATGTGTATCCAGACCTCTTTTAATGCACCCCATGATCCTGTTTGCCTTGGCAGCTGCTGCCTGGCACTGGCTGCTCCAGGTAAGTTTATCATTAACTAGGATCCCCAAGTCCTTCTCCCTGTCAGATTTACCCAGTGGTTTCCCATTCAGTGTGTAATGGTGACATTGATTCCTTCTTCCCATGTGTATAACCTTACATTTATCATTGTTAAACCTCATCTGCCACCTTTCAGCCCAAGTTTCCAACTTATCCAGATCCATCTGTAGCAGAATACTATCTTCTCTTGTATTAACTGCTTTACATAGTTTTGTATCATCTGCAAATATCGATATTTTACTGTGTAAACCTTCTACCAGATCATTAATGAATATGTTGAAGAGAACAGGTCCCAATACCGACCCCTGCGGTACCCCACTGGTCACAGCGACCCAGTTAGAGACTATACCATTTATAACCACCCTCTGCTTTCTATCACTAAGCCAGTTACTAACCCATTTACACACATTTTCCCCCAGACCAAGCATTCTCATTTTGTGTACCAACCTCTTGTGCGGCACGGTATCAAACGCTTTGGAAAAATCGAGATATACCACGTCCAATGACTCACCGTGGTCCAGCCTATAGCTTACCTCTTCATAAAAACTGATTAGATTGGTTTGACAGGAGCGATTTCTCATAAACCCATGCTGATATGGAGTTAAACAGTTATTCTCATTGAGATAATCCAGAATAACATCCCTCAGAAACCCTTCAAATATTTTACCAACAATAGAGGTTAGACTTACTGGCCTATAATTTCCAGGTTCACTTTTAGAGCCCTTTTTGAATATTGGCAGCACATTTGCTATGCGCCAGTCCTGTGAATTGACACAATAATTAGCACTGGGGTGAAATTTAGGCACAAGGAACGAGTATATTCCTGTGAGACTATTTCATAACAGTTAAATTTCCAAAATATCAGTAAATCGCACAGCAGTGAATGTATGATTTCTAGAGCCTATTGTGCTGTAGCATTATATAAATTTCAGACTGCGTAACAGGTAGAAGCATTACTCTTCTTCATCTAAAAAAAAAGCATCTTACCTGGTTAGGAAATGACCATCTGTGATGGCGAAATATAAAAGCAAGATTAAGATATCATATTTTGTAATCCTTTAAAACATGGTAACATACAAGGCGAGCGATCTGAACTATTCTGGCCTCGAAAATTGTAGAATATGACTTCTGTTGGCAAAGTAAACCAATAAGCATAGTGTTTGTTATAGCCGAGTTACGTTTATATGGCTATGAAAATGCCTTCTGCTTCTTGTAAATGCTTCAAGGACATTTTTCAAACTTAAATTTATTTTGCATTCAGCTTTTTCAGCCAAAGTTTAAGAAAGCAAAGTCTTGTTTTTTTTTTGTAAAATGACGTCATTGAGTTAATGAGCTCAATGTTACTTGTGCTCTGTACTCACCGGTCATCCTATCATGTAATGGCTGCTTATATTAACACATTTCCTAACAGTCAAGTAAAGTCTCGAATTAGACTTGGGGACATTTGTAGAATTAGCACCAACTTGTTAATTTTGCTCACATTATCACCTTGTATTGCCAGTTTTGCGGGAGATGAAAAATGGCAATTCTGACCTTTCTTTACAAATTTTATGTTTTTTTATGTTTTGATAGATCTGACATCTAAAGACACTATGATACCGTATGTGCTAAACAAAGATCTGTTTTAGCTTAAAAAGTCTTCAAAGGGAATTTATCAGCAGATTTTTTGCTATGCAATCTGACAGCAGCATGATGCAGGGGCTAAGACCCGGATTCAAGCTATGTATCACTGAGTTTACTGGTTGCAGCAGTTGTGACACAATCACAGTTTTCTTTGCTGCAGATCTAGCAGAGCTCGGAATGTTGAGCTGTGAGTAACCTCGCCCACACCACTGATTGGCTGCTTTCTGTGTACACTGTATAATGACAGAAGGCTGAAAATCAGTGCTGGGGGCGTGGTTGGACTAGAAGGCAAGAGACACAGAGTCCTCTAGTGATGATCTCCTTCTGATAAAGTACTGATTGTATTGAAAGAGCGAAACACAGCTCAGTAAGTGAAACATCCCAGGAATCAAGGTTTCTGCCTCTGTATCATGGTGCTCTCAGATTACATAGTGAAAACCTGCTGAAAGAATACCTTTAATGGCCCTTTTAGTTTAACCCATTATGCTTGTTGCCAATCAGTATGTCTAAGCAGGCTGAAAAATAAGTAGAATTGAGAGTCCTCAGTGGTTGATACCTTTTAATGGCTAACTGAAAAGATGGTAACAAATTGCAAGCTTTCGAGACTACACAGGTCTCTTTATCAGGCTAAGACTAAAAGAAATTCTGAAGAATCACATATTTATGCACAACATAGCACAGAAAAAAAAACCATGGATAAGACAGGTGACATGAAGCAGAATTACCATGAGTGATAAACAGTTATGTCCATAAATATTCCACCAGTTCTTAGATAAGGAATGTTTTATTGTCCTCTAATTGGGGTCTGGTTCTGTTGTGATGAGCCCTCATAGTCTGAGGGGCAAGTTCCTTAGTTGATGTGAAAAGACATCAATCCATGCGACACCTTCATTCCTGCAGAAAGACTGTCAAAGGTCGTAATCAGTTTATATTCCCATATTCTTCTGTCTCTCTTAGATTTGAAGCTACCTTTTAACACAAGTAATTTCATGTCCATAATGTTATGATTTGGGAGACAAAAATGTATTGCCACAGGTAGATCCATTCTTTTTTCTCTTATTGTGTGGCAGTGAGAATTCATTCTTGTTCTAAGCTTTAGCCCTTTCTTCCCCACATTCAGACCCACAGTTGGACATTTAGTACAAATAATTAGGTACACCACATTAGAAGTGTCGCAGCTGAAAGTACCTGGTATCTTGTAGTCCTGATGTGAATTGGGGATCGTTATCTTGTCCGTGGTCATTATAAATGGACAGGTTTTACATTTTTTCTGATTGCAACGAAAGGTACCTGCAGCTGTTGGAGAGGACAGTGATATCTTGACAATAATGTTTCTTAGATTTGGGGGCTGCCTAAAACACAGTAGTTGGGGGTCTGGAAAAATGGATTGTAATCGGGCATCTGTTTGTAGTGAAGGTTGTAATTTCGTGCAGCTCCCCTTAGCACCTCCAGATTTGGATTGTAGGTAACCACTAGAGGTACCCGGTTATTTTCTTCTTTAGCTTTGTAATGTAGCAGGTGATTCCTTGATATTCTGGTGGCTCTTGTGATCTGATTTTCAATTGTTCTTGGATGGTAGCAATCAGAAAAAATGTAAAACCTGTCCATTTATAATGACCACGGACAAGATAAAGATCCCCAATTCACATCAGGACTACAAGATACCAGGTACCTTCAGCTGCGACACTTCTAATGTGGTGTACCTAATTATTTGTACTAAATGTCCAACTGGGGGTCTGTATGTGGGGGAGACAGGGCAAAAGCTTAGAACAAGAATGAATTCTCACCGCCACACAATAAGAGTAAAAAGAATGGATCTACCTGTGGCAATACATTTTTGTCTCCCAAATCATAACATTATGGACCTGAAATTACTTGTGTTAAAGGGTAGCTTCAAATCTAAGGGTACCGTCACACAGTGGCATTTTGATCGCTACGACGGCACGATCCGTGACGTTCCAGCGATATATCCGTGACGTTCCAGCGATCTCGCAGTGTCTGACACGCTCCTGCGATCAGGGACCCCGCTGAGAAACGTACGTCATAGCAGATCGTTTGAAACTTTCTTTCGTCGTCTAGTGTCCCACTGTGGCGGCATGATCGCATGGTGTAACAAAGGTGTGCACGATATTGTATACGATGTGCGCATAGTAACCAACGGCTTCTACATCGCACATACGTCATGAAATTATCGCTCCAGCGTCGTACATTGCAAAGTGTGACAGCAGTCTACGATGCTGGAGTGATATTGTTACGATGCTGGAGCGTCACGGATCGTGCCGTCGTAGCGATCAAAATGCCACTGTGTGACGGTACCCTAAGAGAGACAGAAGAGTCTGGGAATATAAACTGATGACGACCTTTGACAGTCTTACTGCAGGAATGAATGTGTCGCATGGATTTATGTATTTTTACATCAACTAAGGAACTTGCCCCTCAGACTATAAGGGGTCATCACAACAGAACCAGACCCCAGAGGACAATAAAACATTCCTTATCTAAGAACTGGTCCAATATTTATGGACATAACTGTTTATCACTCATGGTAATTCTGCTTCATGTCACCTGTCTTATCCATGGTTTGTTTTTGTTTTTTTTGTTTTTTTTTCTGTGCTATGTTGTGCATAAATATGTGATTCTTCAGAATTTGTTTTAGTCTTTGCCTGATGAAGAGACCTGTGTATTCTCGAAGGCTTGCAATTTGTTACTATCTTTTCAGTTAGCCACTAAAAGGTATCAACCACTGAGGACTCTCAATTCTACATATTTTTCTAACTACGGGCTAAAGGTACCGTCACACATAACGATATCGTTAACGATATTGTTGCTTTTTGTGATGTAGCAACGATATCGTTAACGAAATTGTTATGTGTGACAGCGACCAATGATCAGGCCGCTGCTGGGAGATCGTTGGTCGCTGGGGAAAGTCCAGCACTTTATTTCGTCGCTGGATCTCTCGCTGCCTTCGCTGAATCGGCGTGTGTGACACCGATTCAGCGATGTCTTCACTGGTAACCAGGGTAAACATCGGGTTACTAAGAGCAGGGCCGCGCTTAGTAACCCGATGTTTATCCTGGTTACCGTTGTAAATGTAAAAAAACAAACACTACATACTTACATTCCGGTGTCTGGGCATGTCCCTCGCCGTCAGCTTCCCGCACTGACTGGTGAGCGCCGGCCAGCCGTAAAGCACAGCACAGCGGAGACGTCAACGCTGTACTTTATGGCCGGCGCGGTCAGTGCGGGAAGCTGAAGGTGAGGGACATGACCAGACACCGGAAATGTAAGTAAGTAGTGTTTGTTTTTTTACATTTACAACGGTAACCAGGGTAAACATCGGGTTACTAAGCGCGGCCCTGCGCTTAGTAACCCGATGTTTACCCTGGTTACCCGGGGACTTCGGGATCGTTGGTGATCGCTGTGTGACAGCTCTCCAGCGACCAAACAGCGACGCTGCAGCGATCGACATCGTTGTTGGTATCGCTGCAGCGTCGCTTAGTGTGACGGTACCTTAACACGGTACCAAGATATATATCTTTCCTGTATCAAATTTAAGCAGGCTGAGGAAGCAAAATGCTCATTCGTCTAAGGCAATGGTTTTTAAGTTTGCTTGAAGATCAGATTAATATTATGATATTCTCTAAACACAAAATTATCATTATGACGATAGTTTTGTGCTCATAGAACATTCATTAGTCTATGTAAATGTATTTGTAAATTATTGCTTGCATATAGATAATCGACATTTATGTTTAAGCCCAGATCAGCGCTTGTAAAAGGGGACTTATAGAGCCAATTGATCCACGTAAGTTTTTTTAGTTTGCTTACTATTTATTATGCATTGCTTATATGGCCTATCATATTCCACAGCACATTACACACATTATCATCACTGTCCCCATTGAGGCTCACAATCTAAATCCCTATCAGTATGTCTTTGGTGTGTGGGAGGAAAACAGAGATCTCAGAGAAAACCAATGCAAACGCGGGGAGAACATACAAACTCCTTACAGATACCGTCCTTGGTTGGATTTGAGCCACTGTGCTTCCCATCGCCATATAGGAGGGTCCTAAATAAGGCGGTCCACTATAGTACGCATTTCCAAATGCACTATAATCCAAACAACAAAGTGGAAGCAGAAAAACGTATCTTGGCTCTCCATATATAGAAGTAAATCCTTTATTGAAGCATTCATATATAAAACTATTAAAACAAACGTGGAGAAGTGACTGTGATTATCATTCCACAAATATTTTTTTTTAGTATTTAATGAAATATCAGTCCAATAGTCAAACAGTATTAGATAGATATAAACTCCAATCAGTAAATATCAGGACAGAGCAAGCTCCTCAAGAAATATACATTGGAGAGCAATATTCTTATAACTAAACACAAACTAAGCTGAGTAGGGAAAGTGAAAACAGCAGATCAATATGAAACAGTAGATTTTCACAATGCTCTAGATCAAAGAAACATTATATACAATTAGCCCCATTCCGACGTTGGGCGTAATTGTGACGCGAGTCACTATAGAAATAATAGGACCCAAAAGTGGAGAGAAAGACTACAATAACAGATAGTAATAATGCTACTTACTGGATAAGTAAATGGAGGTCAATTGATCCGAGGTCAGGTCCAGGAAATGGTGCGGTACAACAAGAGGTAGTCAGAGACAAAATCCAATTCATGAGACGAGGTCAGGAAAACCGGGAAGGCAATATAGTTTACAGGGAGCAGGCAAAAGAGTAGCCAGGTGACAATCAAAGGGTCTAAGTCCAGGAAGGGAATAAAGTCAGGCTGGGTCAGGCACAGAGTTCAAAGGGATTAGACTTACACAGGCAGCAGCGAGTGTATGATTGACACTGGATGGAGGCGCTAGCATGCTTGAGGACTAATCAAGAGAAGTGAACACAGATGATTGCAGCCCAGACCCAGCACAACCAAAAACAGACTGGCAGCCTCCACACAATAGTAACATTGCAGACCAGGACAGTATGGAGATCCTAACAGTAATGGTATGCCGACGTTGAACTCCCTCTGTTTGGTGCGGGCTCCGGCATTAAGCCAACACCTTGCTAGGCACATGTCAGCTGATGAATACAGCTGACATGGGCCCACCACAGCCACGGGTGGAATTGTGATCCACCTGCTGCTGTTAACTAGTTAAATGTCGCTGTCAATCTCTGACAGCAGCATTTAACTCACGCTTACCAGAAGCGTGTCATAAATCCCGCCCATCGGTGACCCTGTCAAATGATCGTGGGTCACCGATGGATCCGCATGACAACCAGAGGTCTGAAGCAGACCTCTATGGTTGTCAATGCCAGATTGCTGTGAGCGTCGCCCAGTGGTTGGCGCGCATAGCAAGTAAGCACTTCTGATCATCACCTGTGTGTAGCAAAGGCGATTGAAGTACTGCAGCTTCTAGTCTTCCATGGAGACTATTGAAGTATGCAAAAAGTAAAAAAAAAATGTTTTTACAAATATTAAAAAAATAAATATAAAAGTTCATATCACCCTCCTTTCGCCCCATTCAAAATAAAACAAAAAAAAATAGATACACATATTTGGTATCACCGCATTCAGAATCACCCGATCTATCAAAATAAAAAAGAATTAACCCGATCGCTAAACAAGGTACTGAGAAAGAAAGTCAAAACGCCAGAATTATGTTTTTTAGGTTGCCCCAACATTGCATTAAAATGCAATATCGGGCGATCAAAAGATCATATCTGCACCAAAATGGTATCAATAAAAACATCAGCTCGCCACACGACAGTCCTGGTTATGTTTATGGATAGGTGATAACTTCTGGAGACATTTCTGAAGATCTCACCATTGGGACCCACAATGCTGGGACCTCCACCGATCCCAAAAAACAGTCCTCTGAAATGTCCCATTTGGATGGAGAGAGGGCCATGAATGTATTCCATTCATTGTTTACGGGACTGTCAGAGATTACCAAGCTATTCTCCAGCAGTCCCATAGATAAGGGTTTGGAATGACGTGTCCAAAATGAAGGCTTTAAGTTGTTTATGATAAATGGGGTATGAATAAAGGGTATGAATAAATATGAAACACTGAGCTCAATTTCACCACAAACATGTAGAGAGCAATGAAGAGGGATATTGGCCTTGCTGACACATTCGTGAGCATTTAATTTAACGTCATTATATTCCACAGCACTTTACAGACATTATAATCTCGGTCCCCTTTGGAGCTCACAATCTAAATTCCCTATCATTATGTCTTTGGAGTGTGGGGGGAACCGGAGAACCTGAAGGAAACTCTCACAAACACGGGGAGAACATAAAAACTCCTTGCAGATGGTGTCATTGGTGGGACTAGAACCCAGAACCCCAGCGTTGCAATGCTAACCACTAAGCCACCATGCTGCCCATATCAAGATCATATATATAATCACATATAGGGACAAATGAGACTAGTCTGTCCCTACATGCTTGCAAACTAAATGGATCAAGTAATACACTGTCTGCAGAATTATTGGGAAATTTGCGTTTTTGATGATTAATTTTATTATTGGAAAATCTGCATGAAAATTATGATACTGTCAAAATACTCACTTGCTTAAAGGGAACCTGTCACCCCGAAAATCGCGGGTGTGGTAAGCCCACCGGCATCAGGGGCTTATCTACAGCATTCTGTATCACTAACAACTGGCATTTTCCCCTCAAGCTTTAACCCCTCTGTGACCTTAGACGTACTATCCCGTCGAGGTGCCCTGGGCTTATCTGACCCTGGACGGGATAGTACGTCATAGCCGATCGGCCGCGCTCACGGGGGGAGCGCGGCCGATCGCGGCCGGGTGTCAGCTGCTTATCGCAGCTGACATCCGGCACTATGTGCCAGGAGCGGTCACGGACCGCCCCCGGCACATTAACCCCTGGCACACCGCGATCAAACATGATCGCGATGTGCCGGCGGTGCAGGGAAGCATCGCGCAGGGAGGGGGCTCCCTGCGGGCTTCCCTGAGACCTCCGGAGCAACGCGATGTGATCGCGTTGCTGCGAGGGTCTCACCTCCCTCCCTGCTTCCTCCAGCCCCGGATCCAAGATGGCCGCGGATCCGGGTCCTGCAGGGAGGGAGGTGGCTTCACAGAGCCTGCTCAGAGCAGGCACTGTGAAGGCTGCAGCGCTGCATGTCAGATCAATGATCTGACAGAGTGCTGTGCAAACTGTCAGATCACTGATCTGTGATGTTCCCCCCTGGGACAAAGTAAAAAAGTAAAAAAAAAATGTTCCAAATGTGTAAAAAAAAAATAAAAAAAAATATTCCAAAATAATGAAAAAAAATATATATATTATTCCCATAAATACATTTCTTCATCTAAATAAAAAAAAAACCCAATAAAAGTACACATATTTAGTATCGCCGCGTCCGTAACGACCCGACCTATAAAACTGTCCCACTAGTTAACCCCTTCAGTAAACACCGTAAGAAAAAAAAAAAACGAGGCAAAAAACAACGCTTTATTATCGTACCGCCGAACAAAAAGTGGAATAACACGCGATCAAAAGGACAGATATAAATAACCATGGTACCGCTGAAAGCGTCATATTGTCCCGCAAAAAACGAGCCGCCATACAGCATCATCAGCAAAAAAATAAAAAAGTTATAGTCCTGAGAATAAAGCGATGCAAAAATAATTATTTTTTCTGCAAAATAGTTTTTATCGTATAAAAGCGCCAAACCATAAAAAAATGATATAAATGAGGTATCGCTGTAATCGTACTGACCCGAAGAATAAAACTGATTTATCAATTTTACCAAACGAGGAACGCTATAAACGCCTCCCCCAATAGAAATTCATGAATAGCTGGTGTTTGGTCATTCTTCCTCACAAAAATCGGAATAAAAAGCGATCAAAAAATGTCACGTGCCTGAAAATGTTTTCAGTAAAAACGTCAACTCGTCCCGCAAAAAACAAGACCTCAAATGACTCTGTGGACCAAAATATGGAGAAATTATAGCTCTCAAAATGTGGTATTGCAAAAAATATTTTTTGCAATAAAAAGCGTCTTTCAGTGTGTGACGGCTGCCAATCATAAAAATCCGCTAAAAAACTCGCTATAAAAGTAAATCAAACCCCCCTTCATCACCCCCTTAGTTATGGAAAAATAAAAAAAAATGTATTTATTTCCATTTTCCCATTAGGGCTAGGGTTAGGGCTAGGGTTAGGGCTAGGGCTAGGGTTAGGGCTAGGGTTAGGGATAGGGTTAGGGCTAGGGTTAGGGCTAGGGTTAGGGTTAGGGCTAGGGTTAGGGTTAGGGCTAGGGTTAGGGCTAAGGTTAGGGCTAGGGTTAGGGCTAGGGTTAGGGCTAGGGTTAGGGTTAGGGCTAGGGTTAGGGCTAGGATTAGGGCTAGGGTTAGGATTAGGGCTAGGGTTAGGGCTAGGGTTAGGGTTGGGGCTACAGTTAGGGTTGGGGCTAAAGTTAGGGTTAGGGTTTAGATTACATTTACGGTTGGGAATAGGGTTGGGATTAGGGCTAGGGGTGTGTCAGGGTTAGAGGTGTGGTTAGGGTTACCGTTGGAATTAGGGTTAGGGGTGTGTTTAGATTAGGGTTTCAGTTATAATTGGGGGGTTTCCACTGTTTCGGCACATCAGGGGCTCTCCAAACACGACATGGCGTCCGATCTCAATTCCAGCCAATTCTGCGTTGAAAAAGTAAAACAGTGCTCCTTCCCTTCCGAGCTCTCCCGTGTGCCCAAACAGGGGTTTACCCTCACATATGGGGTATCAGCGTACTCAGGACAAATTGGACAACAACTTTTGTGGACCAATTTCTCCTGTTACCCTTGGGAAAATACAAAACTGGGGGCTAAAAATAATTTTTGTGGGAAAACAAAAAGATTTTTTATTTTCACGGCTCTGCGTTATAAACTGTAGTGAAACATTTGGGGGTTCAAAGTTCTCACAACACATCTAGATAAGTTCATTGAGGGGTCTAGTTTCCAATATGGGGTCACTTGTGGGGGGTTTCTACTGTTTAGGTATATTAGGGGCTCTGCAAACGCAATGTGACGCCTGCAGACCAATCCATCTAAGTCTGCATTCCAAATGATGCTCCTTCCCTTCCGAGCCCTCCCATGCGCCCAAACGGTGGTTCCCCCCCACATATCAGGTATCAGCGTACTCAGGACAAATTGGACAACAACATTTAGGGTCCAATTTCTCCTGCTAACCTTGGAAAAATACAAAACTGGGGGCTAAAATATAATTTTTGTGGAAAAAAAAATATTTTTTATTTGCACGGCTCTGCGTTATAAACTGTAGTGAAATACTTGGGGGTTCTAAGCTCTCACAACACATCAAGATGAGTTCCTTAGGGGGTCTTCTTTCCAAAATGGTGTCACTTGTGGGGGGTTTCTACTGTTTAGGTACATTAGGGGCTCTGCAAACGCAATGTGACGCCTGCAGACCATTCCATCTAAGTCTGCATTCCAAATGGCGCTCCTTCCCTTCCGAGCCCTCCCATGCGCCCAAACGGTGGTTCCCCCTCACATATGGGGTATCAGCGTACTCAGGACAAATTGGACAACAACTTTTGGGGTCCAATTTCTCCTGTTACTCTAGTGAAAATACAAAACTGGGGGCTAAAAAATAATTTTTGTGGGAAAAAAATTTTGTTTTATTTTTATGGCTCTGCATTATAAACTTCTGTGAAGCCCTTGGTGGGTCAAAGTGCTCACCACACATCCAGATAAGTTCCTTAGGGGGTCTACTTTCCAAAATGGTGTCACTTGTGGGGGGTTTCAATGTTTAGGCACATCAGTGGCTCTCCAAACGCAACATGGCGTCCCATCTCAATTCCTGTCAATTTTGCATTGAAAAGTCAAACGGCGCTCCTTCCCTTCCGAGCTCTCCCATGCGCCCAAACAGTGGTTTACTGCCACATATGGGGTATCAGCGTACTCAGGACAAATTGTACAACAACTTTTGAGGTCCAATTTCTTCTCTTACCCTTGGAAAAATAAAAAATTGGGGGCAAAAATATAATTTTTGTGAAAAAATGATTTTTTATTTTTACGGTTCTGCATTATAAACTTCTGTGAAGCAGAAGTTAATAAACTTCTTGAATGTGGTTTTGAGCACCTTGAGGGGTGCAGTTTTTAGAATGGTGTCACACTTGGGCATTTTCTATCATATAGACCCCTCAAAATGACTTCAAATGAGACGTGGTCCCTAAAAAAAAATGGTGTTGTAAAAATGAGAAATTGCTGGTCAACTTTTAACCCTTATAACTCCCTAACAAAAAAAAAATTTGGTTCCAAAATTATGCTGATGTAAAGGAGACATGTGGGAAATGTTACTTATTAAGTATTTTGTGTGACATATCTCTGTGATTTAATTGCATAAAAATTCAAAGTTTGAAAATTGCGAAATTTTCAAAATTTTCGCCAAATTTCCATTTTTTTCACAAATAAACGCAGGTACTATCAAAGAAATTTTACCACTATCATGAAGTACAATATGTCACGAGAAAACAGTGTCAGAATCACCAGGATCCGTTGAAGCGTTTCGGAGTTATAACCTCATAAAGGGACAGTGGTCAGAATTGTAAAAATTGGCCTGGTCATTGACGTGCAAACCACCCTTGGGGGTAAAGGGGTTCAACATGCCTCAATCACACCTATCCTCAAATAGCCCTCTCTTGACCCATCCTCTGTATCTAGCTATCGCCCTATATCACTTCTCCCCTTTGCCTCAAAACTACTGGAACAACATGTCCATCTTGAACTATCCTCCCATCTACTGTATCTTCCTGCTCCTTCTTCGACCGCTTTCAATCAGGCTTCCGGTCACACCACTCCACGGAAACTGCCCTAACTAAGATCACCAATGACCTATTAACCGCCAAGAGCAAGCGACACTACTCTATCCTCCTCCTCCTGGACCTGTCCTCTGCCTTTGACACAGTGGGCCATTCCCTGCTGCTGCAGACCCTCTCATCCCTTGGAATCACAGACCTGGCCCTATCCTGGATCTCGTCATACCTAACTGACCGTACATTCAGCGTCTCCCACTCACACACCACCTCCTCACCTCGCCCCCTATCTGTCGGAGTCCCGCAAGGTTCAGTTCTAGGACCCCTGCTCTTCTCCATTTACACCTTTGGCCTGGGACAGCTCATAGAATCTCACGGCTTTCAGTATCATCTCTATGCTGACGACATACAGATCTACATCTCTGGACCAGATATTACCACCCTACTAACCAGAATCCCTCAATGTCTGTCTGCTATTTCATCCTTCTTCTCCACTAGATTTCTCAAACTTAACATGGACAAAACAGAATTCATCATCTTTCCCCATCTCACACGACCCCCCTAACGAACCTATCCATTACAGTAAACGGCTGCCCTCTCTCCCCAGTCCCACAAGCCCGCTGTCTTGGGGTAATCCTTGACACTGATCTCTCTTTTAAACCACATATCCAAACCCTTTCCACTTCCTGCTGCCTCCAACTCAAAAATATTTCACGGATCCGCACATTCCTAAACCAAGAATCTGCAAAGACCCTAGTCCATGCCCTCATCATCTCCCGCCTTGACTACTGTAACCTCCTGCTCTGTGGCCTCCCCTCTAACACTCTTGCACCCCTCCAATCTATTCTAAACTCTGCTGCCCGACTAATCCACCTGTCCCCCCGTTATTCCCCGGCCTCTCCCCTCTGTCAATCCCTGCACTGGCTCCCCATCACCCAGAGACTCCAGTACAAAAGCCTAACCATGACATACAAAGCCATCCACAACCTGTCTCCTCCATACATCTGCGACCTCGTCTCCCGGTACTCTCCTGCACGCAACCTCTGATCCTCACAAGATCTCCTTCTCTACTCCCCTATTATCTCCTCTTCCCACAATCGCATACAAGATTTCTCTCGTGCATCCCCCCTACTCTGGAATTCTCTACCACAACATATCAGACTCTTGCCTACCATCGAAACCTTCAAAAAGAACCTGAAGACCCACCTCTTCCGACAAGCCTACAACCTGCAGTAACCACCGATTGAGCAAACCGCTGCACGGCTAGCTCTACCCTACCTACTGTATCCTCACCCGTCCCTTGTAGATTGTGAGCCCTCGCGGGCAGGGTCCTCTCTCCTCCTGTACCAGTTGTGACTTGTATTGTTCAAGATTATTGTACTTGTTTTATTATGTATACCCCTCCTCACATGTAAAGCGCCATGGAATAAATGGCGCTATAATAATAAATAATAATAATAATTCTGTAATGCTGTAGATAAGCCCCCGATGTATCCTAAAAGATGAGAAAAAGACGTTAGATTATACTCACCCAGGGGCGTTCCCGCTGTTGGTCCGGGTCCGGCGCCTAACATCTTCATCAGATGACGTCCTCTTCTGGTCTTCACGCTGCGGCTCCTGTTGAGGGCAGAGCAAAATATTGCAATGCGCAGGCGCCGGGAAAGGTCAGAGAGGCACAGCACCTGCGCACTGCAGTACTTGTTCTGCCCTCAACAGGGCAAATCAGTACGCCTGCGCTAGAGCCGCAGCATGAAGACCAGAAGAGGACGTCATCTGATGAAGATGGGAGGCGCCGGACCCATACCAACAGCGGGACCACCCCTGGGTGAGTATAATCTAACATCTTTTTCTCATCTTTTAAGATACATCGGGGGCTTATCTACAGCATTCCAGAATGCTGTAGATAAGCCCCTGATTCCAGTGGGCTTACTTCACCCGCGATTTTCGGGGTGACAGGTTCCCTTTAATAACTGTGCACAGTGTAGGGAAGAGAGTTTTCCATTGTGTAATCTGCCTACAAGATGCACCTCGTTAGATATTGGTTGTAATGTTAGGATCCTACTACAGATTGTTCTGCTTAAGAGTAAAGGAGTGATAAGTGGCCCATGGTAGGACATTTCAGACCAGAGAAATCCCTGGAGAATCCTCAGTTGAGCATAATATGGAAGAAGAAGGAGAAGAAGGTCAAGTGGAGGCTGTTTAGAGAGCCTAATTCCAGTGATTTGTTACTTGATAAGGTGTGTGTTTTTGTTGTTTCAATAAAATCAATGTTTTATTAGTGAGAGATTATCACTACAGGACAAGATCTCTCATGTCTCCTAGTCAACTGCTCTGTGTTACTTTACCGCCACAACTGATTATTAACTTTCTGCCAATGTACAATGTATAAAGAAAGCAGCCAATCAGTGGTGTGGGTGGGGTTATACACAGCTCAGCATTCTGAGCACTGCTAGATCTGCAGGAGAGAAACATTTAGTGTATTAAAATCACATCATAATGACCAATAAACGGCACATTTCTGAAAACAGGGTCTCAGCCCCTCCATCGTGCCGCTCAGAGATTACGTAGCAAAAACTTGGTAGCATATTCCATTTAAACGTAATTTGTGTAAATGTAAGAGGTCTTAAATCTATACTCTATGGGTAATAACTATTTTTTTTTATAATGCCAACATATTCTGCAGCACTTTACAATTAAATGAAATCTTTTACCCTTCTGGGACATTTTTAAACTTTTAATATGGGCATACAGGTGATAGAATTGTGCAAACAGTCCTACCTGTATGCCTCCATAGTTTAGAAATCATTTTTTAATCCTTTATGTTAATTAGTTCTTCCAGGCTCTGTGGCATGCGGTGACTGGAAAAAAACTCTGATTCCGATGTCTATGTACATACCACACCCCTCTCATCAGCGTGACAGGGACCTGTGACGTGTACTGGTGGCGCTGGAATACAGCACCTGCCCCCTGCAGTAGGGTGAT
The DNA here is from genome assembly GCF_032444005.1 of Ranitomeya imitator. Lineage (NCBI taxonomy): Eukaryota > Metazoa > Chordata > Amphibia > Anura > Dendrobatidae > Ranitomeya > Ranitomeya imitator. Next base: position 641,347,576 of record NC_091286.1, read on the forward strand.
TATTTGTACCTTTTGCCCCCTTCTATGGGCATTGGCTTCATTGTTCTTCTGCGCAGGCGAGTCACTGCTACTTCAGGGATTCCAGGGCCACCGGTACACGTGTCAGGGCCCTGTGACACTGATGGAAGGGGGGGTGGTATGCAAATGGACACCAGAGGCAAAGTTTTTCTACATGCATCACATACTTGGGATCCGGGAAGAATACTTTAACATGGAAGATTAAAAGATGATTTTTCAGCAACAAGACTACAGGTATGACTATTTGAACAATTCTATCTCCTGTATGCCCATATCAATAGCTTAATTCTATCACTTGTATGTCCATATCAATAGCTTAAAACTGTCCCAGTGGGAGACAGTACATAGTTCAACAGTTACAGGAGGAGTAAGGGCCCTGCTTTCAAGATTACAATCTATAAGGAAATAGGAGAACACAGTAGGAAAAAGTGCTTGTCATGTATGGCCCAGTAATCATTATAATAAACAGGGGTGTTCATATAAAGCTGCATGAATCGGTCATCAGCCAGTATCTGTCTTAGTGCAGTTATCATGTGCTATTGGTTGGGTGCATGGAGGATATACAAACAGATGAACCAGATTCTGTAGAAACAGGTAACATAGAAAAGTTAGATTAGTGAGATTAGTGAAGTGAGAAGATAGTCCTGTCTAAAGAGATTTGTTTTTAAATCACACTATAAAAAATGTGATACTAATCAGATTGTGTAGGGTAGTGCATTCCAGAAAACTGGTGCAGCACAAGAGAAGTCTTGGAGACGGAGGTGGGAGGTTCGAGTTATTGTGAATATTAGTCTTAGATCAATTGCAGAACCAAGAGCATGGGTAGGGTGATAGAGATTAGGGAAAAGATGTAGAGTAGTGCAGAACTGCGGAGAGCTTTGTGGGTGAGAGAAATAAGTTCATATTGTACCATGAAGACACAAAAGAGAATAGTAAAACCAAAAACACTCAGTTTGAAAAAATGTTGCAGTAATCCGCAAGTGCTAGTAAAAGATGTAAAAAACAGGGCATTTGGTTGATACGTTTTTTGCACAAAATGTATACTAAGCTGCTCTACCAATCTTCACGGTATACCCTTATCAGAGCAGTCCTAACTAATGTATGCAATCCCTATCTGATGTATTTAAAAACCTGATCATCTGTATATAACCTGTGTGAACAGGGTTCAGAGAGGAAAAATCCATGTGTGCATACAGGGTAGAACAGCTTTTGTGCAGATAGCCCAAGAGGAGTGGTGGAACTCCCCAGTCTTGTAGACACAAGAGAACAATTATGGAAACAGGAACACATGGGCTACTTGCACAGTGAACAAGTCTGTATGATCATGTTCACACACCACCAAGAAACCTGAAGACACAAAAGAGAATAGTAAAACCAAAAACACTCAGTTTGAAAAAATGTTGCAGTAATCCGCAAGTGCTAGTAAAAGATGTAAAAAACAGGGTATTTGGTTGATACGTTTTTTGCAAAAAATGTATACTAAGCTGCTCTACCAATCTTCACGGTATACCCATATCAGAGCAGTCCTAACTAATGTATGCAATCCCTATCTGATGTATTTAAAAACCTGATCATCTGTATATAACCTGTGTGAACAGGGTTCAGAGAGGAAAAATCCATGTGTGCATACAGGGTAGAACAGCTTTTGTGCAGATAGCCCAAGAGGAGTGGTGGAACTCCCCAGTCTTGTAGACACAAGAGAACAATTATGGAAACAGGAACACATGGGCTACTTGCACAGTGAACAAGTCTGTATGATCATGTTCACACACCACCAAGAAACCTGAAGACACAAAAGAGAATAGTAAAACCAAAAACACTCAGTTTGAAAAAATGTTGCAGTAATCCGCAAGTGCTAGTAAAAGATGTAAAAAACAGGGTATTTGGTTGATACGTTTTTTGCAAAAAATGTATACTAAGCTGCTCTACCAATCTTCACGGTATACCCTTATCAGAGCAGTCCTAACTAATGTATGCAATCCCTATCTGATGTATTTAAAAACCTGATCATCTGTATATAACCTGTGTGAACAGGGTTCAGAGAGGAAAAATCCATGTGTGCATACAGGGTAGAACAGCTTTTGTGCAGATAGCCCAAGAGGAGTGGTGGAACTCCCCAGTCTTGTAGACACAAGAGAACAATTATGGAAACAGGAACACATGGGCTACTTGCACAGTGAACAAGTCTGTATGATCATGTTCACACACCACCAAGAAACCTGAAGACACAAAAGAGAATAGTAAAACCAAAAACACTCAGTTTGAAAAAATGTTGCAGTAATCCGCAAGTGCTAGTAAAAGATGTAAAAAACAGGGTATTTGGTTGATACGTTTTTTGCAAAAAATGTATACTAAGCTGCTCTACCAATCTTCACGGTATACCCTTATCAGATGGGTAACCAGTGCAATGACTGACAATCCTTTTTGTGTCTTTATGACATTATTGATGCCAGATGTACAGTAAAGACCAAAAGTTTGGACACACCTTCTCATTGAAAGATTTTTCTGTATTTTCATGACTATGAAAATTGTACATTCACACTGAATGCATCAAAACTATGAATTGACACATGTGGAATTATATACTTAATAGTGATGAGCGAATATACTCGTTACTCGAGATTTCCCGAGCACGCTCGGGTGTCCGAGTATTTTTTAGTGCTCAGAGATTTAGTTTTCATCGCCGCAGCTGAATGATTTACATTTGTTAGCCAGCAAAAGTACATGTGGGGGTTGCCTGGTTGCTAGGGAATCGCCACATGTAATCAAGCTGGCTAACAGATGTAAATCATTCAGCTGAGGTGAGGAAAACTAAATCTCCGAGCTCTAAAAAATACTCGGAGGTCACCCGAGCGTGCTCGGGAAATCTCAAGTAACGAGTATATTCGCTCATCACTAATACTTAACAAAAAAGTGTGAAACAACTGAAATTATGTCTTATGTTCTAGGTTCTTCAAAGTAGCCACCTTTAGCTTTGATGACTGCTTTGCACACTCTTGGCATTCTCTTGATGAGCTTCAAGAGGTAGTCACCGGGAATGATCTTCCAACAATCTTGAAGGAGTTCCCAGAGATGCTTAGCACTTGTTGGCCCTTTTGCCTTCACTCTGCGGTCCAGCTCACCCCAAATCATCTTGATTGGGTTCAGGTCTGGTTACTGTGGAGGCCATGTCATCTGGCGTAGCACCCCATCACTCTCCTTCTCGGTCAAATAGCCCTTACACAGCCTGGAGGTGTGCTTGGGGTCATTGTCCTGTTAAAAAATAATTGATGTTCCAACTAAACGCAAATCGGATGGAATAGCATGCCGCCGCAAGATGCTGTGGTAGCCATGCTGGTTCAGTATGCCTTCAATTTTGAATAAATCCCCAACAGTGTAACCAGCAAAGCACCCCCACACCATCACACCTCCTCCTCCATGCTTCACGGTGGGAACCAGGCATGTAGAGTCCATCCATTCACCTTTTTTGCGCAGCACAAAGACACGGTGTTTGGAACCAAAGATCTCAAATTTGGACTCATCAGACCAAAGCACAGATTTCCACTGGTCTAATGTCCATTCCTTGTGTTCTTTAGCCCAAACAAGTCTCTTCTGTTTGCTGCCTGTCCTTAGCAGTCGTTTCCTAGCAGCTATTTTACCATGAAGGCCTGCTGCACAAAGTCTCCTCTTAACAGTTGTTGTAGAGATGTGTCTGCTGCTAGAACTCTGTGTGGCATTGACCTGGTCTCTAATCTGAGCTGCTGTTAACCTGCGATTTCTGAGGCTGGTGACTCAGATAAACTTATCCTCAGAAGCAGAGGTGACTCTTGGTCTTCCTTTCCTGGGGCGGTCTTCATGTTAGCCAGTTTCTTTGTAGCGCTTGATGGTTTCTGCCACTGCACTTGGGGACACTTTCAAAGTTTGCCCAATTTTTCGGACTGACCTTCATTTCTTAAAGTAATGATGGCCACTCATTTTTCTTTACTTAGCTGCTTTTTTCTTGCGATAATACAAATTCTAACAGTCTATTCAGTATAACTATCAGCTGTGTATCCACCAGGCTTCTGCACAACACAACTGATGGTCCCAACCCCATTTATAAGGCAAGAAATCCCACTTAGTAAACCTGACAGGGCACATCTGTGAAGTGAAAACCATTCCCAGTGACTACCTCTTGAAACTCATCAAGAGAATGCCAAGAGTGTGCAAAGCAGTCATCACAGCAAAAGGTGGCTACTTTGAATAACCTAGAATATAAGACATAATTTCAGTTGTTTCACACTTTTTTGTTACGTATATAATTCCACATGTGTTAATTCATAGTTTTGATGCCTTCAGTGCGAATGTACAATTTTCATAGTCATGAAAATACAGAATCTTTAAATGAGGTGTGTCCAAACTTTCAGTCTGTACTGTATAAAGATGTAAAGTAAGGAAATGAAAACTGAGTATGAAATAAAAATGAAATAAACGTTCAATTGAAAACAGTTTTCAATTTCCAAAAGGCAGGTCACATGACAACTGTTTTTCTTTTCAGAACATTTAGGCCACTTTAACAAGTAATATTTATTTTATTTGCTACACTAAAACAAAATTGTATTTAAGATCAATTTGTGCAATTTTTGAAGACTTTTTTACTTTTTATGATACTGATTTTGACACGCCTAACTATTGTCTGTAGCATATCACTTGATGGATCATCTTCTATTCTATTAAAAAAGTTTCCAGGTTATCAATGGTAATTTCATGATTTCTGATATTGCATAAATCTAACTGATAACTGTATCTTTCTTCTTCACCTCTCTCAAACATAATTGTCCTTTTCACTAGATCTTCTCAAAGGGTATCCAAGAAAATAAATGGCCATCTGTTCTCATAGTCATAGAATTGGCTAAATACAGTAAGGATAGTCTTCTGATTCAATGTATGTATTAACCGTCTTTCATATAATGGTTCATTAAGGGGATAATATTATTTTACCACAGTTGGTTTTGGTACATATTTTGCATCAACTCAAATGACCCATTTCATTTTAGAAAAATTGTTCCAATTGAATGAAAATATTGAAGAAAGATTGAACTCTTAGTCCAGAGTCTTCATTGTAGAAAACTTGAATGCCTCAATTTCCATTAGGCTATATTCATTGTCATACTCCTTTCTAGAAGAATAGCTATTAAAATATCTGTGTTATTATTTTACACATCAAATTAAAAACAAGTTTCATGCAAACTCCAAATGATAAAACTTGTTAAAAATGAAATAAAGGTCAATTTGTGTTAAAATGAGATCCTTGGAGATTATCTGGAGACAACAATTCGAAACAAGGTTCCCCTTAAGTCTCAAGCCTTTGTATCTATGAAGTTAGTATTGTAATATAGAACTTTTGGCTTATTCAATCTCTTGAGAAAGAAAAAAAGCTCCATTATAATTTTAAGACTTGGAAAGGTTCAAGCCTTTCAGCTTTATTGACAGGAAATGCTATTATAAGTATTCACCCATAAAATTCCAACAACGATTTGTGTTCTTGCTTGTTAGTGAGATTGAAAAGTGACATGAGCCATATTAATCATTGTCCAAAAAACGAAGGATATTACGCTGGTCTGATTGAAGACTCATTTAATGTTGTTGGATCGAGTTAAGATTGAAAATGGATGAAAGAAGAAAAATATAACATAATGCAAAATTTCCTGATTGACGGACCCATGGTGTCATAATAGAAAACCGAAGCACTGCAAATTGCAGTGCAGCCTAGTTATGTTTATATGGTAGAATAACAGTAAAACGCTTCAGCTCTTTAAAGGACTTGCAGATGTTGTGTTAAGGTAGCAATGCCAAACAACAGAGCAAACACGGCTTTTTCAAATACGAATCCCAGAGGCAAAGGAAAATGTTCAACAGTATTTGTACTGTTCTGTTTCTTAACAACAGGCTCCGTGAACATCTAAAGTGTTAAGTTTTTAAACATTTTGGCCTTTGGAAAAAATATAATAATATTATCCGAGTGGTTGAAACCATTTCAGGGCTACTATTGTGTAATCCTTGTACTGTATAGCGGAGACTAGATGGAGAACATATTTTCAATGTTTTTGAAGGTCGGTAAAAGCATACAGTAGTTAGAAAGGAATACAATGGATTTTCTTTAGATTAGGACATCTGCATGATGAAGGTGAATAAGTGCATCCAGTAAAATTGTTCCAATTCCAGTTGGGCAGGAAGCTTGAGAAAATGAGTGTAAAATCTCTTACTGGAGACTCTCTAACCTGCAATTGTTTTGACTGTGACTAGACTGGGGTGCAAAGCATACAGAATATCCCTATTAGTCAGCCTTAACGACTACATGGAAGTAAGGAATTCTAAGTTGTAGATGTGAGAGCATCCAAAGATGTAAGGACTTCCAAGTCCTAGTTGGACTTCCAAGTTATGGTCAACAGACTAGTCACCAATTTATGGCTGAACCATTGACGCAGGAGTGTTGTAATCAAGAAAAGAGCCAAAAATCATCAAAAAGACAGAAATTAGAATGTGACAAATCAAAAACAGGACAGGAACGTTGTTGATAACAAGGTCATGCATCCAAAGTCAAAAGAAGAACAAGAGATGCACGTATATACGAAGGGTGAAGCAGTGTGAAAAAATACTACCAGGGTCAATTAAGAGTTAGGATCAGGGTCAATAGAGCAGAGAACAATAGCACAGAAAGAGGATAAACCATAGTGTACAGGTTAGCCTATGTGAGGCTAGCTTTTGAATAGGCTACCATGTTGAACATCATCTTTGAACACTGGCTGCCTTTACAAACTGAAAAGATTGGACGGCATTTTCATGGTGACAGGTTTTCTTTAATCTGGCCACAACTAAGAGCTATAACCAGCCATGATGGCAAGCAATATTTGGACTGGTGGGGAATAATATTAATAATAATTATAATAATTATCTTTATTTTTATAGTGCCTACACATTCTGCAGCGCTTTACATTTTAGCTAAGATATGTACAGATAATAAAGACAATAAAAAATAACACCGATGCCAATAGGAGTGAGGGCTCTGCTCACAAGCTTACACTCTAAGAGGAAATAGGAGGGACACGAAAGGTAAATGGTAAAAAAAAATGTTTCTTGTGTATGTGTAAGGAGGTGGCGGAGACCCTCAGTGTTCCCTCTCTCCTTCATGCTGGTCCCATTCACTTTTTTGCAGTACCTGGATGTTAACATGTTAATGTTTCGCTGTTGTTCAATAATGTGTAATGCTAGGTATCACTTATGCCTTAATGTGATACACTGTTAAATGTGCTGTGTCTGCCATGTATGATTGTTGTGCTGTCTTTGTTATGCACATGCTAGAGGCAGGGACAGAAGGGGTTAAAGAAAGGGTCTGGACTTGCAGCCTCAATGGAGGAGGCAGCTCCTGCTTCCTGGCAGAGCTCAGGCAGCATGGCCTGAGGCAAGAGGTCTGTCCCCATCTGGGACAGAAGGAGCCCCCATCTAGGGCATATGTGCATCCCCGTCTGGGACCAGAACTACTGCCATGGACTCACGGGCAATGAAGTGGGCACAGGACTGTATGGTGCCCCACCAGAGACTTTTAGCTCCAGAGAGCTTACTGAGAGTCATGGACTTTGCTGCTGCAGTCATTGCCGTGACTAGGAACAGAACAGGAATTATACGTCTCTTGTTTATTTCTTCATTATTAAAATACAAGTTGCCACTGTTGGGCCCTATACAGTGTGAAGCGTGGTTCATCCGGAGGACGTTTTCCCATTATGGAGAAAAGCTGCAGGACTGAGGTAACCCATTGTAACCCAGGGCTGGGATCAGAACTGACAGACATTTTATGTGCAAGGGGCCAGGGTTTGTACTGACTCTGCCTTAGTAGACTCGCGTGCAACTACCACCCCATGCCACCTTGCTACATATGGTCCAGCCGTCAATAAGATTTCTACCTGTTCCCTGACAGCAGTGGGGAAAAGAGGGACCTACGATGTACAGCAGACATGTCTGGCAGCAGCAACTTACTCCACACTCTCTAGTAAAAAACGTACATGCTTGAAAAAATTTTTAAAAACTTTTATTCGATTTTTTGAAAATAAATTAGTGCAAAAAGAAGGACATGTCAAACTCAATGAAATGTTAACCAAATAAAATTCAAAGAGTTTGTTATATGTAGCTAAGTGATTTCTTCAATAAGATCAAGGGCTGCCATTCTAGAAGAATTCATATTATTAAAAGTATTTACTAAGTTTATGTTAATTTTTTTCTGCTTTTCCAATTTTTAGCAGACATGTGGGGGTGAAAATTTGGAGATGGTGTTAGGTGTCGAGTTCTGCCGCTTCACAGGGGGAATCTCGAACCATCTCCGCTGTGATCTCCCATTCCCTTCCAGCCGCAGTAGAGCCTGCTCAACAGAGACATCGGTCCCAGCGTCTGGCTCAAGCTGATACAGTGCGGCTGATTACCGCTGTCCTTCCAGGCTCAGCCATCGCAACCAGTACTGATCAGCGGTGAGCAGGCGCTCCTGGGACTAGGTTCCTGCTTTTCTTCTTCTGAGCATGCCCAAGGGACTACCTCTCATTGGAGGTCGGGGGTCACATGCGCAGGTCCTGTAGCAGCTCCTATTGGACAACTAGGAAGGTCCTGGAGAACTTTCGCTATAAAAGGTTCACATGGCCACATGGCCATGCGCTAGTATAAACTTGCTAATGTGTGTGTGTGGATGTGTACCTGTCGATGGATGAAAGCTCCGAATCATTCCCATCCCTAGTGCTGTTGACTGTTCGCGAATGGTGGAAGCTACCTAGCGCCTGACAGTGCTATCCCATATATCTAGCACATGATACTGCATGTTAGCAGTGACTGCCAGTGTGGCCCCGTGTGTTAATAGAGCGCTTTCCAGGCCCAAGTTTGGGAGGCTAGTGGCATCCGCCAGAGCGGCGCTCTACTCACTCTTGTGCAGTAAATTCCTAGTTCTGTCCTGACAACCGGTCAGTGTAGGGTGGGATTTCCTTCTTGGACTCTGCATCTGACTCAGGGCATCCTCAGGTGCGGGCTCTAAAGCCACCGAGGGTCAGAGCGAGTCCAATCACAAGTCTTGTGGGGGTGATTCATAGGGATCCCACCAGCATCTTTCAACTGGAACCTTTGACTGCTAACAGGGCACAACGTTTATTTGGCGACTCTGTGAAGCAGAGTTCTCTTCCATTCACACTGGGTGAGGTCCAACCCACGTGTGAGCAAGCGTCCCTCCGCCATTACTCAGCAGCAAGTTCCATCTCTGCAAGGTGGACCCCGGACCGGGAGCGCACCTTACACCATCCTTAACATTATTTAGTGCATTCTGCCAGCCCTAACGGTTGGTGGACAATAAGTCAAACTCAATATTTAAAGGCCCCATACAGATTAGATTAAAGTTGGACTAGCAGTTTTAACTTTAATGTCTGACCCTTTTGCTCTTAGGAAGATAAGCCGTTTCCTTATGCATATAAAGGTCAGTTCCACAACCCTCAAGTATAACAGGATTCTGGCAGAGTGCTTGTTCCAGTAGAGTGGACCAATTTTGCTTAAAGCTCAACTCTAATGTTTTTCATTTTATTGGTGGAGTGGTGCTTTCAATCTAAGGTCCCTGCACCTCGTTTCGGCTCTCGCAGACTTGCTCTCACAACTCTGTTGTTAGGTGTCTCAGTACAAGGGGCTCCTTCCCTGTCCCTAGTGCTAAGGGGTGCCCTAGTTCGCCTTGCTCCCCGGATTACTTCTGATGGTGAAGATGCTGGGGCCACGTACCGTACCTTAGCTCGTGAAGATAATCATTTAATTTTCCAAAGAGGTTTCTCCCAATGGAAAACCACTGTAGGTAGGTCCTATCAGCTCCAAAGTGTGGCAGCAGATGCAGTGTGGCAGCAGATGCAGTGTGGCAGCAGATGCAGTGTGATGATCATGATGAAGATTGCATAACCCAAAATATTGCTAATGGTTACCTTTTGTCAAGCAAATATCTTACACTTGATGTAGTGCTCATTTTGGTTGTAAGAAATAATTACTGAAGCACATTCTATGCATAATAGTGTGCGGTTCTTCAAGGTATCAATAAATTCCAGATAAGCCATTGACATCAGGCAGTGTTGTCGCTTACACCTGATGAAGCTGCTTTGAGCAGTGATACACTTGGGATCCTCTCGCTCATACTTTTATTCAACACTTTTTCCTCCATTCTCTTGACTTTCTTATCATAGGTTCAGTATACCTTATACTTCCATTGATCGCCTTCTTATTGATAGAGCCTTATTATTCCAGCACTTTATATATATATATATATATATATATATTTGCATGTCTTTGCAGCCGCATGGATTTTAAATAATGGATTAAGTATTTGTTATACTTCCATCACCTTATATACATTTGCACTTTATTTACTCCCGCATAGATTTGTACACATTGTGTCTTAGGTTTGTAATCGGATATGCATTTAAAACATTTAGCTATTGGATATATGTTAATTAATTTTTAATATCATGGGACACATGTATACTATTTGATTTCTCTGAAGGACATTCTTGCCAATTGTGGCATACCCTGATGAACAAAAGGGTACCAATGTTTTGAATTTTTGACTTTCAGGCTCCATATCTCACCATCCACTATTGCTTCGAATCAAGATTGCCATAATTTTCTAGAAAATCATTTTGGCTATCTCCCATGTAAATTTGTATTGCATTAATATTACTATTTTACATATGATTAGTTATGCAGATTATTATTGTCATTTTACTGAATTGTTACCTTTTGGCTCCTAAAAAAAAAAATCAAAATTTTAATTTTCAGAATTTTGTTAGTATTTTGTAAATCCACTTTTGGCTCTCAACACTGCCTTAATCCTTCTGGGCATTCTCTCTATCAAATTCATGCATGTCTAGACCGAAATCTGATCCCAGGTAAGTAACTTGACTTGTAAGATATATCTGAGTATTGAGAATACCATCAATCCTGGTCAAGTATCCAATGCCTTTGGCTGTGAAACAACCCCATGTCTGTCTGCTATTTCATCTTTCTTCTCCACTAGATTTCTAAAACTTAACATGGACAAAACAGAATTCATCATCTTTCCCCCATCTCACACGACCTCCCCAACGAACCTATCCCTTACAGTAAACGGCTGCCCACTCTCCCCAGTCCCACAAGCCCGCTGTCTTGGGGTAATCCTTGACACTGATCTCTCTTTTAAACCACATATCCAAACCCTTTCCACTTCCTGCCGCCTCCAACTCAAAAATATTTCACGGATCCGCACATTCCTAAACCAAGAATCCGCAAAGACCCTAGTCCATGCCCTCATCATCTCCCACCTTGACTACTGTAACCTCCTGCTCTGTGGCCTCCCCTCTAACACTCTTGCACCCCTCCAATCTATTCTAAACTCTGCTGCCCGACTAATCCACCTGTCCCCCCGCTATTCCCCGGCCTCTCCCCTCTGTCAATCCCTGCACTGGCTCCCCATCACCCAGAGACTCCAGTACAAAAGCCTAACCATGACATACAAAGCCATCCACAACCTGTCTCCTCCATATATCTGTGACCTCGTCTCTCAGTACTTACCTATGCACAACCTCCGATCCTCACAAGATCTCCTTCTCTACTCCCCTATTATCTCCTCTTCCCACAATCGCATACAAGATTTCTCTCGCGCATCCCCCCTACTCTGGAATTCTCTACCACAACATATCAGACTCTCACCTACCATCGAAACCTTCAAAAAGAACCTGAAGACCCACCTCTTCCGACAAGCCTACAACCTGCAGTAACCACTGATCGACCAAACCGCTGCACGGCCAGCTCTACCCTCACCCACTGTATCCTCACCCATCCCTTGTAGATTGTGAGCCCTCGCGGGCAGGGTCCTCTCTCCTCCTGTACCAGTTGTGACTTGTATTGTTCAAGATTATTGTACTTGTTTTGTTATGTATACCCCTCCTCACATGTAAAGCGCCATGGAATAAATGGCGCTATAATAATAAATAATAATAATAATAATAATTATCAAGCTTCCTCCACCGAACTTGACAGGTCCTTCAATTTCTCAATCCATTTGCCCCTTTTTCTTTCATTTATTTCAGACCCATTTGCATCTATCCGAACCTAGTATATTGAATTTTGCCTCATCACTCCAAATCATTTGTTTCCAATCTTTTACTGTCCACTTTTCATACTTTTCATACTTTTTTGCAAAACTCGAACTGACACTTCTTATGACAATTTTGAAATCAAGTATTCGTCACCTTTTTTGGGGCCACCATTCCAGACTTGTGTAATGTGCATCACATTGTGCTTGCATGGATGTCTGTGAACTCACCATTACGAAGCATATGAGCCACCCTCCACTGCCGTGGTTGTCGCACCAGCACTGATAGACTTTGTGATGAGCCAACTTGTTGACTCCAATTTTTGCCCAGACGTCCACCTCTTGGTTTTGAATTGATGGATGGATTTCATTTTGTATTCTTCCAACTGTCATGGCACTCACATGATGCTGTTTGGCAATTTTCTTGACTGAGAGACCGTTATCAAAGAGGTGGATGATGCTGCTTCTCTTTTCATGGGAAATCTTCATGTCTGCTGCTCTATTCGAACCAATGAACTTTTGCTTGGGAATCAGCCTAATAACACATGAGAAATTGGGGAATGTGAGAACTGGTTATTAATAATAATAATAATAATAATAATTTTATTTATATAGCGCCAACATATTCCGCAGCGCTTTACAAATTATAGAGGGGATTTGTACAGACAATAGACATTACAGCATAACAGAAATCACAGTTCAAAATAGATACCAAGAGGAATGAGGTTGCAATTTAGGCAGCACGGTGGCTCAGTAGTTAGCACCTTGTGGTGATGGGGTCATGAGTTCCCCAATGGGGACAGCGCAGATAATTTCTGTAAAAGTGTCAGATAGTATAATGCCTGGAACAAGGTATGAAAACATTAGTTATTTCACAAAAACGTAAGTGTGATTATCGTACTGTGAAGAGATTTGTGGCTGATACAGAGCACAAACAGGTTTGTGCCGATAGAGAAATAATGAGAAAGGTTTCTGCCAGACAAATTCATCGGATTCAGAGAACAGCTGCTAAAATACCATTGCAAAGCAGCAAACAGGTATTTGAAATTTTGTTTTTACTGATGAGTGCCATGCAACCTTGCATAGTCCACATGGATAGAGTGCTGGATGGTTGGTGGATGGCCACCTTGTCCCAACAAGGCTGCGTCATCAGGAAGGAGGTGGCGGATCATGGGGAGAGAGGTGGTAGGCCCTATAGGGTCCCTGAAGGTTTGATATTGACCTTGGCAAAGTATTTAGAGTTTCTGACTGATCACTTTCTAACATGGTACAAAAAAGAAGAACAATGCCATCTGTAGCAAAATCATCTTCATACATGACAATGCACCATCTCGTGCTGCAAAGAATACACCTGAGTCATTGAAAGGGGAGAAACCCATGGTGTGGCCACAATCTTCCACTGACCTCAACCCTATTGAGAGCCTTAGCAGGATCCTCAAGAAAAGCATCTATGATGGGGGGAAGCAGTTCACACAAGAGCAGCAGCTCTGAGGCGATTTTGACCTCCTGCAAACAAATTCAAGCAGAAACTATTCAAAAACTTACAAGTTCAATGGATGCAAGAATTGTGAAGGTGACGTCAAAGAAGAAGTCCTATGTTAACATGGAACTTGACCTGTTAAGATGCTTTTAATTGAAAAGCTTATGATTTCAGTAAATGTGATATCTTAATTCCGCAAATTCAACAAGTCTTTTACACCCTATAAAATGTTTAGAAACTCTGTTGTGCATAATAATTTGGTGCATTTTGATTTGTTTTTAGGTTTGAATATAAATCCTGGTATCATTAGGAGGTTTGCCAACAAAATGTGATTTATCCTCTAACGGTTTATGATTTCAACATTATACTGACTCATTTGCATTTATCATTTAGAAAAATCAGAGAAAAATAGCATTTGTAAAATAATTTGGAATGGGTTCTAATAAGGACATTCAATTCACAGAAAATAACTTCCCTACAAATCGAATTTCACTGTAAATGAGCATGATTTGCTGCTTTTGAATCTGGGCAGATTGGCTCATCTCTAATAATCACATTAAAAAATACAGGTGCTTCTCAAAAAATTAGAATATCATCAAAAAGTTAATTTATTTCAGTTCTTCAATACAAAAAGTGAAGCTCATATATCATATATAGTCAATGCAAAGAGAGTGATCTATTTCAAGTGTTTATTTCTGTTAATGTTGATGATTATGGCTTACAGTCAATGAAAACCTAAAAGTCATTACTGTTAGGGTTGGCGGAACGCACCGAATATATTTATAAGGTGAGATAGGTGCGTTCGGAACAGAGGTGGCAGTGGGTAAAGCTCCTGCAGCCACGCTAGCAGCCTGAACAGCTATTGCGGTAACATCCACCACCGAGGTTGCATGCTCGAGAGACGCCAACCGGCCCTCCAGCAGCTGGATGTACCCCTGCAATCGCTGTTCATCCGCCATTACTTAGCTAGATCCTGGCACTAGTATACTGTTAGGGTTGGCGGAACGCACTGAATATATTAATTTGGTGAGATAGGTGCGTTCGCAACCCGTGATCCACCTTGCAGGAAAGAACCTGCTGCTAAGTAAGGTGGTGAAGTAAATTAGTATAAACAAACTCTGTTACTTCACAGAGCCCATAGTAAAGAGAACGCTGTTCATTTATTTCAGTTCTTTAGTACAAAAAGTAAAGCTCATATATCATATATTTTCAATGCAAAGAGAGTGATCTATTTCAAGTGTTTATTTCTGTTAATGTTGATGAATATGGCTTACAGTCAATGAAAACCTAAAAGTCATTACTGTTAGGGTTGGCGGAACGCACCGAATATATTTATAAGGTGAGATAGGTGTGTTCGGAACAGAGGTGGCAGTGGGTAAAGCTGCTGCAGCCACGCTAGCAGCCTGAACAGCTATTGCGGTAACATCCACCACCGAGGTTGCACGTTCGAGAGACGCCAACCGGCCCTCCAGCAGCTGGATGTACCCCTGCAATCGCTGTTCATCCGCCATTACTTAGCTAGATCCTGGCACTAGTATACTGTTAGAGTTGGCAAAACACACCGAATATATTAATTTGGTGAGATAGGTGCGTTCGCAACCCGGGATCCACCGTTCAGGAAAGAACCTGCTGCTAAGTAAGGTGGTGAAGTAAATTAGTATAAACGAAATCTGTTACTTCACAGAGCCCATAGTAAAGAGAACGATGTGCCCTGTTTAGCTCACAGGGGACACAGCTACTGAGTAGAGCCGACAGTGGTCATGCAGTCCAAACCAAACACGCTGCTCCTCTCCGGTGGAGCCGGAATTCTAATGGCTATTAGCCAGCCCTGAATTCACTCATAAGAAACTCCTCGCCGGAGGGGCCAGCATTCTAGGGGCTTATTTCAGCCGAGTCCCTGACCACACACACGACCACATTGGCGCTGAGCTCGTACATATTTGATACTAGCGCATGGCCGTGCGGTCATGAAAACCTTTTATAGCTGCAGCAACTTCAGGACCTTCCCAGAAGGACCAATGGAAGGCTGCCACAAAACTTGATCAGGTACAGTGCCTTCCTAGAGGACCAATGGAAGTTGCTGCAGTACCTGAGCATGTGACCCTAGACTTCCACTGAGAGATCTTACCCTGGGCATGCTCAGTGTGTGCAAAGCAGGACTTAGTCCCAGAAAAGTCTTCTCGCCACAGACCAGTGCAGGGTACAATAGCAGAGCCTGGAGAGGTAGCAGTAACCCTTTGCACAGTATCAGATTCAATGAGACGCTGGGACCGACGTCTCCACTGAGCAGGCTCCACTGCGGCTGATGCAGAATGGGAGACCGCAGCAGACATGGTTCGAGATTCCCCCTATGCAGCGGCGGGAACTCGACTCCTAACAATTACCCAGTAGATTAGAATACCTTATCACACCAGGTTGAAAAATTATTTTAAAATCTGAAATGTTGGCCTACTGAAATGTATGTTATGTAAATTTAGTCAATACTCGGTCAGGGCTCCTTTTGCAGCAATTACTGCATTAATGCAGCATGGCATGGAGGCGATCAGCCTGTGGCATTGCTTAGATGTTATGGAAGTCCAGGTTGCTTTGATAAAAACTTCAGCTGGTCTGTATTGTTCATTGTTAGGTCTGTTGTCTCTCATCTTCCTCGATACAATACCCCATAGATTCTCTATGGGGTCAAGGTCAGGCAACTTTGCTGGCCAAACACGCTCAGTGATACTGTTGTTTTAAACCAGGTATTGGAATATTTGGCAGAGTGGACAGGTGCCAAGTCCTGCTGGAGAAGGAAATGGACATCTCCAAAAAAGCTTGTCAGCATAGGAAAGCATGAAGTCAGTGCTCTAAAATTTCCTGGAAGATGGCTGCACTGACTTTGGTCTTGATAAAACACAGTGGACATACACCAGCAGATGACATGGCTCCCCAAACCACCACTGATTGTGGAAACTTCACACTAGACCTCAAGCAGCTTGGATTGTGTGCCTCTTCACTCTTTCTCCAGACTCTGGTGTTAGGGTTGGCAGATCGCACTAAATATAAATTAAGATGAAGTGTGATCACAATCTGGGGTCCACCGTGCGGAGATAAAAAAATGCACCTAGGGAGCAATGGCAGAGGCGTGTGGGAAGCTATCTTGAAAACATACTGGGTTAAATGTCACTATGTGTGAATAGAAACTAATTACCAAACTCTGTTAGCTTCACAGAGGGGTAGAGACAGAAATACAGCTGTCCCTAGAAAGTACGGCGCAGCTAGATGCCACGCTATTGAAAATGGTGCTACCTGAAATCCCCTGTTACTTCACAGGTGAACGCATCCCTCTCAGGGGCAAGGAAGCAGGTAGTGGACACAGTCTCTGCATATGCACACACACAACTCCTCTCCGGAGGTGCTGGAATTCTAAAGGCTATACACCTGCCCTGAGCTCACAACGTATGCACACACATGAACTTCTCTCCAGAGGTGCTGGAATTCTATAGGCTGTACACCTGCCCTGAGCACTCACAAATGAGTCCACACTACCGTAGTGTTCCACACACACATATAACGTAAACGAAATTAGCACGCCGACAGGCGCTCCAAAGATCCTTTTATAGACTGTGCTAATCAGACAGGATTTTGCTCGCAGGCCAGTCCGGAGCCAGCACAGGACCTGAGCAGTTGATGACTGATCACCAATGAGAGGTTGCCATCTCACGAGCATGCTCAGTAGAGCAATTCCTGTATTTAGTCACAGGAATGACAGATCGCTGCTGTCTATTAGTTACCACAGCTGAACCTGGAGAGGCAGCGATAACAAGGCGCACATCCCGAGTCTGAGCAAGATGCTGAGACTGAAATCTTTCCTGAGCAGCATCCACTGCGGTCGAGACTGAATGGGAGACCAAAGAGGAAGATAAGGCTTGGGATCTATCCTGTGCAGAGGAATAATCCTGACGCCTAACATCTGGGACCTTGATTTCCAAATGAAATGCAAAACTTTCTTTCAGCTGAAAACAAAACCTTGGACCACTCAGCAACAATTCAGTTCTTTTTCTCCTTTGCCCAGTGAAGACGCTTCTGGCATTGTCTATTGGTCATGAGTGACTTGACACAAAGAATGCAACACTTGTGGCCCATATCCTGGATACATCTGTGTGTGGTGGCTCTTGAAGAAATAATTCCAGCAGCAGTCCACTCCTTGTGGATCTCCCCCAAATTTTGAATGGCCTCTTCTTAACAATCCTTTCAAGGCTGCGGTTATCCCGGTTGCTTGTTCACCTTTTTTCTACCACACTTCCAATCAACTTCCCATTAATATGCATGGTTACAGCACTTTCTGAACAGCCAGCTTCTTTAGCAATGACCTTTTGTGGCCTACCCTCCTTGTGGAGTGTATCAATGACAGCCTTCTGGACATGTGTCAAGTCAGCAGTCTTCCCCATGATTGTGGAGCCTACTGAAACAGACTAAGGGACCTTTTTAAATCCTTATGAAGCCTTTGCAGGTGTTTTTGTTAATTATTCAAAATTACTGAGATAATGACTATTGCTTTTCATTAGCTGCAAGCCATAATCATCAACATTAACAGAAGTAAACACTTAAAATACATCACTCTGCTTGTAATGACTCTATATAATACACGAGTTTCACTTTTTGTATCGAAGAACTGAAATAAATTAACTTTTGGATGATATTCTAATTTTGTGAGAACCAGTATGTATCATCGTCAACCTTTTAAAAATATGTGAAACTTTAAATATGTCATTTTCAAATGATACATTCCCTTTTGCTCATTATTGGACTAATCAATGTCTGTCTATTCTTGACAAGAAGGATATTCATTCTACAAATGAATGGAGAAGTCTGGCGGCTGGACACTCACATGGTAGTGGGTGTACATTTACCTTTTAATACTTTAAAGATGAACTTCAGTGTTGTATATTTAATGTTTCGCCAGAGAAGGAAATTGATGATTACTGTGGGATGATACCTATGAGGACCACAGCTGTCTGTCCCAGAACAATGCTCAGTCTGTCCTTCCCTATCAAGGATGATTGCTTTAAAAATGCTTGCAATGAAAATACTGCTCTTATGAAAATTATCGACAGAGATTGTAATCCCTCCAATGTTTGAACAGAGTGTTCTACATTTACATGGATTAATGCCATTTCCTCTTGTAATTCTTGAAATTCTAATTCACATTGCAACAATTAGACTGGAATAGAACAAACACTGAAGACAAACACACATATTAGGAGGAGGCTAATTGCAGAACTGATCAGCACAGGCTAATATAATCCCTAAAATTGGGTTGTGCTGAAATTTCTAGAGATAAGCAAAGAAATTCAAATGGAACTGATTTTTACTCAAATTTTACAAAAATCCACATTCGCCAAAATGTAATTAGCTTCCGCGCAGATTCAATTATGTGATAGGAGGTTAAAATGTAAATAAAATCCTTAAAGTCACCTTATTGCAAACTTCTCCGTGGCCGCCGCTCTTCACCGTCACCCGTCTGGTACTCGTTGCATTTTCAAATTCCCAATGCGAGCACTGAAATCTGTTCTGTGGCATGGCACATGCTGTGACGAACTTGGTGTAGGACTTTCAGCGTGAGCATCGTGGATCAGAAGATGGAACAAGAACCAGATGGGTGATGGTGAGTAGCAGGGAGTCTAGAGACATAAGTGATAAGTTGACTACTAGGGGTTTTTTTAATAATTTTTTTACATATTCTGTTGATTATCCTCTGCAGTTTTGAGAGACACCAAAGTATACTAAGAGAATATGATTTTTTTCCAGGAAAATCCATGCATAAAGGTGAATTAACATTTTTTTCTGCAGTGCATTTTGGGCGTTTCGCCTGAATACCCCCTAAGAACTACAGGTGCATCTCACAAAATTAGAATATCATCAAAAAGTTAATTTATTTCAGTTCTTCAATACAAAAAGTTAAACTCCTATATTAGATAGTCATTACAGAGTGATCTATTTCAAGTGTTTATTTCTGTTAATGTTGATGATTATTGCTTACAGCCAATGAAAACCCAAAAGTCATTATCTCAGTAAATTAGAATACTTTATAAGACCAGCTTGAAAAAATTATTTTAAAATTTGAAAAGTTGGCCTACTGAAATTTATGTTCAGTAAATGCACTCAATACTTTGTCGGGGCTCCATTTAATAATAATAATAATTTTATTTATATAACGCCAACATATTCCGCAGCGCTTTACAATTATAGAGGGGACTTGTACAGACAATAGACATTACAGCATAACAGAAATCACAAATCAGAAATTTGCATCTATTACTGCATCAATGCGACGTGGAATGGAGGCAATCAGCCTGTGGCACTGCTGAGGGGTTATGGAAGCCCAGGTTGCTTTGATAGCAGCCTTCAGCTTGTTTGCATTGTTGGGTCTGGTGTCTCTCATCTTCCTCTTGACAATACCCCATAGCAATCATTTATTTTTCTTTTTTTTATCTTTTATTGCACATTTTTTTGCAGGATGTAGCCAGGCCCCATTTTTGTTGGTAAGGGTGGACTGGGGATTCTGTCCTTGTGGGGTGCACTCATATAGTGCTGGGCAGCTTGCCTGACATAAGATTATGGGCATCATTAATAGGCTGTAAGCCAGACACTGTGCATCACACATACCTGTGTAACTGGCGTTCTACTCAAGCCTCATTTGTCTGCATTTTTTACTAGGCAGCCACCCCCTCCATAAATTGGTAGGTCTGTGAGTGGCTTTTATCAGTAGTTTGCACCTGTGCTGCCCCTGCCTTTATAATGGGGGACTTCTGCATCCTGCTTGTGCATTTGTGATCTGACTGGTGTTGGTAAGGCTGTTTTTTTCTAGTTTATTTTTTGAATTGATATCCTTTTAGTTGCTGTTTTTGGAAATTCATTCTACCATGATTTAGAAATCTGGCAAAAAAATGTCACTGAATCCAAAAGCTTCAAAGACCAAAGAGTTGCATTTGAAGATATTCCAACATTTTATAAAATCTAAAATAAACACAATTCATAAAAACTCAGAATGTAAACAGTAACACATAATAAAATAGGGTGCGTATTTAACTTGTTTTTATCAAAAAAGCGTAAAAGCCATCCCACTGTGATAAGGGTGTACCAAATCAAGATCGTCCCTCCTAAAGGTACTGTCACACATAACGATATCGTTAACGATATTGTTGCTTTTTGTGACGTAGCAACGATATTGTTAAGGAAATCGTTATGTGTGACAGCGACCAATAATCAGGCCCCTGCTGGGAGATCGTTGGTCGCTGAGGAAAGTCCAGCACTTTATTTCGTCGCTGGATCTCCCGGTGACATCGCTGGATCGGCGTGTGTGACGCCGATCCAGCGATGTCTTCACTGGTAACCAGGGTAAACATCAGGTTACTAAGCGCATAGCCGCGCTTAGTAACCCGATGTTTACCCTGGTTACCAGCGTAAACGTTAAAAAAACAAACACTACATACTTACCTTCAGCTGTCTCCCTGGCGCTCTGCTTCTCTGCACTACTCCTGCATCCTGTGTCAGCGACGGCCAGCCTGAAAGCACAGAGGTGATGTCACCGCTCTGCTTTCCGGCTGACCGGCGCTGACAATGCAGAGGAAAGCAGAGCGCCGGAGGACACACAGCTGAAGGTAAGTATGTAGTGTTTGTTTTTTTTAAGTTTACGCTGGTAACCAGGGTAAACATCGGGTTACTAAGTGCGGCCCTGCGCTTAGTAACCCGATGTTTACCCTGGTTACCGGGGACCTCGGGATCGTTGGTCGCTGGAGAGCTGTCTGTGTGACAGCTCTCCAGCGACCAAACAGCGACGCTGCAGCGATCGACATCATTGTCGGTATCGCTGCAGCGTCGCTTAGTGTGACGGTACCCTAAGTCACCTTCCTATGTACCAGTAGGCCTCAAAATGCACAGGGCTGAGCTGGACCTTGGTGTGACTTTATTTTACACCTGCCATTGGAAAGCTGAATTTATGCGGTGCATAAAGGGGGTGGACACCCCCCGAATGTACTGAATGCAAAAAACTAAAGCAAAACCATAAAAATAGGCCAAAACACCAGTTTATATAAGTGTAATGCATTGGTTCACATACACACTGTGGTCATTAACACACCCTAATTTAACAGTACTTAACCAATCAGAATGGTTTTTACTTATTTTTAAATTTAAATCTCAACACTTTTCAGTTTTTTTGGCAAAATTTATTTGTGAACAATTCATCAAACAATTTGAGTATTTTTTCATGTTTTGTTTAATTCGTTTTCTGATTTTTACATCAATGTGACTTTTCCAGATGTTTTAGACAGATTCATGAAATCAGATTTTTTTTTTTAAAAACTTCCAACAATATTTGGTACAACTCCATTCCCATCTCTCCTGGTTGTTTTAGCACATTTTTTGTAACATTTTTCAAAAGGTGCAAATTTTTTTCCAAATTAGATAAAGACAGAAAAAAAAAACAATTTGGGGCAAAATTCATTAATTGAATCACGTGATCCATTTTTATGAATTTGGCGGAGAAAAAACATCAATGAAAATCGCAATTCGAGACAGAAAAAAAATCATAAATAGTATTATAATCGGTATGTCAATTGTTCTTACCGCATTTAAAAAAGATCAAGAAAACAATTATTGAAATTCTTACTACAGGTTGCTACCTAGTTAAAGTATCTTTGCTCCATGTTCAACCCCACTATGTCATTTCATATGTCAGACTTGTGTACCTCATTGTTCTTGTGGGGAGTCCACCAGAGTAGCAGGTGGGATAGTATCAGGAGACCAGAGGAGGACTCTTAATCCATTGCAATTAATTTAAGTGTAGGAAGTATGTTGATCCAGGGCAAAATCCGACTGCCATTATAGAGTTAGGAAGGAATTTCTCTTTCCCCTTACGAGACAAAATGTTCAGATGATTTAATTGAGGTTCTGACTTCCTTTCTTGACTCCATGTTACAATAACTTTAAGGTAAAAACTCGCAGGTGATAGAGGCTAAAATCGCTGCCACCCACTTCCCCTATGACTCTGCCCAATTATATCATTAATAGGAAACTGAAGACTCCATTTGGTAACTGTTTTTGGTAGGAAATAAGGCTTTCGAAAGCTGGTAATTGACAGATGTCAAGGAAATGGTCCCACCATAAGGGACGTAGTGTGACGATAGGTATGTGAAAATATTTTGCAATGGAATTAGAGTTGATCATTACTCATAATTCACATTTCATTTAATACATGGACTTGATAATGGAAAATCCACTCCACTAATTGTGACGACAATTATGGACATTTGATGACTTTGCCTCCCTCAGGATGATTAAGACAATTATTATTCAGGTTCCTGTGTTTGAATGTTTGATTGACTTGTGAAGTAAGAAGGGTGCATTTAAGAAAATGAGTCAATGGATCAAGTCATATTGATATTTCTTCCTTTCTACCATTCTACCTTCAACCAATATGGGTCATTTTAAGAATTAAAATATGGGCAGTTGATATTACAATTATGATTATTACTACTATTGTTATTATTATCATTATTATTATTATTACTACTATTATTATTATTGTTTGAGTTGTCCAAGATTAAATTAACGTGGCTGATTTTTCCTGTAAAATAGTACCACCCCTGTCCACAGGTTTTTCATATAAATGAGTCAATCAATGCAAAACAAATTTATGTTGAAAATTTTAAAAATTAACTGTACCTGGCAAATTCAAATAATTTGCATTTCAATTTACCAAAAAAAAGTTAATTTGCATTTTGCAGAAACCAGAAGCTTTCTTCAGTCAGAGAAGGTTCACATAACCTCAGGTGTGACCAAGCTAGCTACTCTGTAATGCCTTTCATCTATTACATAGACTGGCATAGCAAAGCCAATCAGGACAGGCCATTGTAACTTGCTTAAAAGCAGAGGCGGGGATTGCAGCGGCCACTTTGTAGTGAATCTGGATAGCGAGAGGACGTCACAGCTCAAGTTTGGCAACAGAGATAAGTAAAGATAGACTAGCTGCTAGCTATCTATTCTCTAAATCACTGCCATTTGTAAAAATAAATATAAAAAATAAGTATTGAGTCTCATTGTAACTTTATATGAAAGAATTACTAGAAAGTAGTTCTTGAACACAATTCTTTTAATTATTTTTTAATTATTCCACAGTGAATCATTATTTTAACATATAGTTAAAAACCTGTCTATGAGTTGTATCTAATTCTGCAGTTTAGCTCAGTTAAAGTGAATGTAGCTGAGATGTAATACCACACACAAAATTTTTGCAAAGAATATATATTTTTATAAACCTGGACTTTTCCATTAAAAGTAAACGAAAATTAATAAAAACTATACATCCTTGTTTTGTGTAAATATGTATTTGTAAAAGACCATGCAAGTATACCATGTTTCTAAAAGTTGAGGGTGCTTGTTTCTGCATATACTCTGATGTAAGGAAATCTAGATACCACCTCCAATATATGAAAGAACTTATTAGCAAATATTCAATTTTGCTGCAGCACCACCAGTGGTGAATTGGGGCATTACATGTTGTTCCACTGAAACCAATGAGCCTTTCATGCAATTCCCAGATAAGATAGGTCCTCCAAAGAAAAAGAAACACTCTTAACACCCATCTTCTACTATAACCAATCAATAGAGGTTTAAACTAATGGGTTCTCCTCAAAATGTGTTTTCTAAATCCAATAACCCCTTTACAGGCAACCTAAGTGGGTTGCAAAATATTACTTTGAATGAGAATATGTATTTCAATTTGAAAAAAATGACAAGTATCCACAAATTGGTAAGCTAATAATTCACATTTATTTTTTAATAAGAATTTGAGACTTTCTTCACGCATTTGGTTAACATCCGCCGCAGCTCAGGAGTGACGTTCGGTTACGGTTTAGTAGAACCCAACATCACTGTAATGTAATATCGAGAAGAAAACATGAATGCAATTCATAGAAAATAAATGTATCAAAGCTGTCTAATGTCACTTGGCATATCCCTGCCTTATTCCATTAGAGACAAAAAGAAAATATATAAATGAAAATTAATTAGTTATTGTAAAATATTTCTGAAAAGTCATCCATGCGAGTCACTTACATAAAGTAGCCTGCATATGGAACATTAGCCAATCACTCAACGAGTAGAAAATTTTTCTCCTAGTTCTCTGTCTGCTCCGCTTCAACCTGGCTCACTCCTGAAGTGTAATATGACATTTTTGGCAACTTTATTTATATTAACGGGGGGAGGGGGGAATGACCACTGTGTAGTATTTTCCACAAGCCTAAAAGGAATAATTTTGTCTATGGAAAGTTGCGTTTACACAGGCTGGGTTATTTTCTTTAGCAGTTTTTGGGGGTCCATTCAATAGTATCACTTATTTGTCCATTCTGGCAAAACATAGGACCTGATGCATTGCGGTTTTCATTTTGCACCCCAGTAGTGACAAACAGTGTGCTGGAGCTTCATGCATCAAATTCATTAACCTCTTAATCAATTTAGTGCATCTTTCACCTGTTGTTTAAATGTATTTGCTGGCCACGCTTTAAAAATTCGCAGAGCTAGGTCATAGGATTGGCGTAAAATGCCAAAACTGGCATTATCTTTACGTTACCACAAGTTGCAGAACATTTTTGCAACATTTTAAACAGTTTCACAACAGAATTTTGGTGATATCTGTGTGAATAATTGAGACCAGAGGATTATGTCCCACCTGGTTAGGTGGATTCTCAAAGCCCTTGGTTCAGATGAGCTGCTATTACGCAGAATGGAGAGATGGCCTTTGTGCCGTAGGTAAATCCAGATGGAACAATGAAAGCTGCTGTGGAAGAACGGTAATAGGAGAATCAAACAAAATTAATTGGATCCGATGAAACAAAATTGAAATTATGGGAACATGGGAATACAGTCGTAATCTACAAGGGAGTAGTTTAGACTTGGCGATGAGCAAAATTGATTTGCACAACAGTATGGTAGATATGACTCATGCAATGTTAAGTTTGTCACAGAGTCCAAATAAGAGTTGACAATGGTAAAACAGATCTAACTCAGCTAATTAGCAGAGCTCATTTTGTCAAAGAGTTCAATGTAGAGCTGGCAGGACAACAGGAGAGCTGAGTTTAGCACAAAGTCCAATGAAAAACTTGGTTCTTCACTGATCAAAGTCAGAGCTGTATCGTTGGGTTACCTGGGATGTAGCAGAATTGGGTTTTTCACAATTTTCAAGTAAGGTAGTCCATAGACACCACCTCTCTGAATACTGACGTGGCATGACACTACCAGAGCTAGTGTATAAGGCCTAGAAGTGGGACCTCAATGGAAAGGGTTGGATTGTCATGGTAACAAACAAAGGGCCACAACATGAACAAGGGAGCCTGACAATAGATCCAGGAGAGGTAACATATAGAATGAATTATCATTCTGTGAGTGCAAGATCTAAGTGTAATTTTTGGGGGGTTTTGAGGGTTCACATTGACCAAAAGTTTGTTGGAAATGTCTGAAATGTGCACATTACTGAAATCCCCTTTGTTCCTTGACAATCAGCATAGAAATGGCATAATTTCTGAGACTAGGACAACATGGCACCATCCAATTCAATAAAAAAAATATATTGGTGTGGTTTTATATAGAATGAGTTAGAGCTGGTGTTCATGGCTGTTTTAGGGATATGTGGTATACTTTACATCTATGATATGGTACTCATAGCTTCCCTCTAGAATGCAGGGTGCCTGTGTGTAAGGTTGGAGGATGATGGAGGTACAGTATAGATTCAGAGAGAAAACATAGATTTGTAATACGTAAAAAAAAAACCCTATGGCATGTTCCATTAGTTGCCATGTTGTCAAGCAGGGACTCAATACTCCAGTTGTCAAGGGCCACCAACAGGATTTCCTTAGCATTGCACAAGGTGTTGGAATCATTCATCACCTGTGCAGGTGATTCAATTAACACCTGTGCAGGTGATTCAATTAACACCTGTGCAATACTAAAGAAAATCCTGAAAACATGATTGTTGGTGGCCCTTGAGGACTGGAGTTGGACACACCTTTTTTGGAGCTATTCTCTCCTACATCCTACATGTATCACTTTTAGGGAAAAAGAGCATGCCAGAGAAATAATTGGTACAGATGCCTCATGTGGCAGTAAAGAAAGTCATTCATAATAAAAATATTGTGGCATTCACTTTCTTATGCAGGGCTTCAACAGTATTCTCCATCAAAGCATTCTTTGTCCCACAGAGACACAAATTGGTGGAATATGTGTTTATGTGCCATTGTACAGGATCTGTAGTTACTGTGTAACAAGGCTAATAGGAGATATGGGCCAAGTGTGTTGCTAAGAAATTTGGCTTAGATCAAAACTAGGGGGTACATTCTTAGAGATTAAGTGTTTTTCACTAACTGTAGAAAAACAGGGATCTGGCACTGCTTCTATTCACACTGTGTGTATTAAAACAGCAACGCTGAAACTAACTAGTTTCAGCAGCTGATTAACCGTCTCGATGGTGCTCACTGGGAAATAGTCCAATAATGTAAGGAAAAAATGGGTCACTCACCAATGCATGTAAAAATAAGCCTTAATTGTGGTTCCAAAAGGATATTGCGGAGACAATGTGGTTTATAGCCATTTTGTGTGAAAGACAAATTTCCTCTGAGCCAACTCACATGAAGCGTGGCTCAGAGGAAGCATGACTTATAGGCGAAACGGCTTCATTATCTCCACAATCTCTGTTTGGATCGCAAAATAAAGCTTATTTTATTGCACAGTGGTGAGTGCCCCATTTTCTCCTTGAATCCAATTTTTTTCGAACCTCAACCCCTGCAAAGAGGGTGTTGACTTTCTCCAATGGCTACAAGCAATAATTGTCTTCATTAGCAGCTGATGTGTAGATTGTGGAACCAATGCGGGGGGGGGGGGAGGAATCGTAGTTAGATGATACATGGGTCAAGTCAGGTCATAACTAGTAGATAGCCACAAGTCAGGACAGATAGGAGACAAGAAAACTTAGGTAAACAAGCCAAGTCGATATCAAAATAATAGGAGCCAACACACTTTTACAGTCTTTGGAACCCAAGGTCAATAATCGGAAAGTTTTGGGCATATTGGCTTTTTTTTGAAGGTCAAAGACTTTGGCACACAATGGCTTTCTAAGGCCCCTTTCACACATCAGTTTTTTGCTATCAGTCGCAATCCATCGAATTTTGAAAAAAAACGAATCTGGCTGGTCATTTTTTTTTCTCAAAGACTTGTATTAGTGATGAATTGTGACAGATGGTCTCACATTTCAGCCGTCGTTCGCTGAATCTGGCGAAAATTGTCTGGCGGCTGGAGACAATGGACAAAGTAACGTTTTTTGTGTACGTCGAAAAATAGGACAAATCTGTTGACGTCTGTTGTTTGCTCAAATGGAAGCCTATGGGTGCCGGATCCATCAAATGATGGAATCCGGCGACGGATTCTATTTTTTTTAACTGAGCACGCTCCAATTTATTTAGGATCCAATTAGCCAGACCCGCTAGTCGGATCCGTCAAAAAACCGAATCCGTCGCATCAGTTTTTCACAATCTGCGACGGGTCCGTCGAGACACGGATTGTGACTGACGGCAAAAAACTGATGTGTGAAAGGGGTCTAAAAGTTCTGAAGTCAGAACTTGTACTTCACCAGAACCAGAATGGCACAATAAAGGGAAACAGAGCTGGCTAGGAGCTGAACACAAGGCATCTTGGAAGGTGGGAAGGTGAGTTGTTATGTACTGTTACCAATTGAGAAGTTGATTTAAAGACCTTTTGGAATAAGGGTCAGGATCTATTAATCCATTCTGCAATTAAATGATCTACACTTGATATATTCTGTATGGATGGCCACAGTAGAATATTTTTGCAAAGGAGAAAGGGGTATGTAAATATGAACTTTTTTTTCCTACTGAGCTTTGGCTAAGAACTCACCAGCCTTCCCAAGAAGACATTTGAGGTTTAAAACTTCCTCAACACTGCTAATCTTTTCCTTATTACCTAATTAATTGTACCATTGTTTAGCGCTAGTATACATTAATGTCTAACTGATCTGACTTGTCACTTCCGATATATTTCCTCAATTAAATCTACATCTTGGCATGAACCACTGCCTTTATATTAACATAGAATAAATCTATTATTTACGTTTGGAAGGGTTTTAGCCCTAAGGAACGAAAGGTAAATGAATTTCATAGAGTACAACGGTTGGCTATTAAAGTCTAAAGAAAGCTATGACAAACTGTTGCAAGCCAACTTTGTAAATTGCACGACAAGTGTATGTCCAACTTTTTTTTTCGCATTGGATTGTAATATTAAATATAAATGACAAAAAGAAATAAAACAAGAGGGTAAGGAAGAGGCATTAAATAATTATACGAAAAAATAAATTGTGGAGAAAGGAAATCAAGGCAGGCTAGATTGAGACAGAAAGACTCATTGCGAAAGAAAGTAAAAATTATCCAAAAATATTCTTCAACTACATAAATCAGAAGAAACTCAAAAATTATAGTGTTCACCCCCTCCAAATAATGTGGGTGAAATGGTGGAAGAGGATGAGGGAAGGGTCAATATACTAAATGCCATTTTCTCTACAGTATTTACACAAGAAAATCCCCATTGACACCTTCATGACCTTGCAAATTTTCCATTTTTGCGCTTTTAGTCCTCACCTTATTACAAGACCCATAACTTTTTATTTTACTGTTCCCATAGACATATGAGCATTTGTTTTTTTGCAGGTTGAGTTGCACTTTTGAATTACACCATTCATTTTATTATGTAATGCACTGGACAACAGGAAAAAAAATTCCAAGTGTCTTGAAACTGCAAAAAAGTACAATTCCACAATTGTTTTTTGGGGGATTTTTATTTACTATGTTAACTAAATGATAATTTTAATGATACAATTACGCAGATACCAAACACGTTTTTTTTTTTAAATTTAAGTGATGTAAAACCGTTTCCGAGACCCGTAAGGTTCTCATTTTTCAGGAATATGAGGCTCTGTTAGGGACTATTTTTTGTACCCTAAGCTGATGTTTTTATTGAACCATTTTGAGGTAGATGCAATGTTTTGATTGCCTCTTATTGCATTTTATTGCAATTCTGTGAAAACTCAAAGAAATAGATTCTGAAGTTTGTTTTTTTCTCATAACACTGTTTATCTATCAGATTATTTAATTAAAAATTTTGATAGATTGGACTTTTAGTAATGCAGCAATACCAAATATGTGTAATTTTCTTAATTGTTTTATTCTTAATCAGGCAAAAGGGAATGATTTAAACTTTTCTGAGTTTTTTTCTTTTTTTCATATTTTTAAAAGTTTTGTTTTTCTAATTTTTTACTATATTGAATAGTCAACTTAGGAGACTTAAAGCTGTTATCATCTGATCACTTGTGCTGTATATATCAGTGCAACAGCACTGCTATGTATAGAAGAAATCCCGATATCCTATGAACACCAGCCATGGGTCGGCATTCACATTAGGATCGTAATAACAGACACAGGGGTCATAAGCAGACCCCCGGCTGTCATAATAAACCTTCGGCGCATGATAAGTGCACTGATAGGTGGGGTGTGCTTCCTGCAGGGTTTTAACTGGCTAACATCTGTGGGAGGAACACCACTTCCCCCACAGCTGTTAATAGCACATGATAGCTGATTAAATCAGTCATCATGTGCAGGAAAAGATATGGGCACGCTATGAGAGCCTGCATTAAAGGCATGTACACAACTTTTGACATTAATTTTAAATATCAAAGTTAAAAAAACTTATCCTGGAAACTATATGCCTGCAAATTTAACCTTAATGTGTAAAAAAATCTTTGACATTACGTTTTATATTTGCTTTTTTTAAAGTGTTCATCAGTCCAGACAGAAACAGAAACTAATTCTGCCATGTTTCTGTGTTTGACGGCTCAGACAAACACTCTTAGAGAAAGAAAACACAAATTTAGTTGACTTCTACTTCGTTCATTTTGTAGCAGTCTTTGACCCCATCGGTGAGATGACGTTTTTAATTATAGCATTTTGGTGCAGATATGTTCTTTTGATCGCCCGTTATTGCATTTTAATGCAATGTTGCGGTGACCAAAAAAACGTAATTCTGGCGTTTTGAATTTTTTTTTCGCTACGCCGTTTAGCGATCAGGTTAATGCTTTTTTTAATTGATAGATCAGGCGATTCTGAACACGGCTATACCAAATAAGTGTAAATTTGATTTTTTTTATTGATTTATTTTGATTGGGGTGAAAGGGGGGTGATTTAACCCCTTAAGCCCCGAGGGTAGTTTGCACGTTAATGACCAGGCCAATTTTTACAATTCTGACCACTGTCCCTTTATGAGGTTATAACTCTGGAACGCTTCAACAGATCCCAGTGATTCTGACATTGTTTTCTCGGGACATATTGTACTTCATGACACTGGTAAAAATTCTTTGATATTACCTGCGTTTGTTTGTGAAAAAAACGGAAATTTGGCGAAAATTATGAAAATTTTGCAATTTTCCAACTTTGAATTTTTATGCAATTAAATCACAGAGATATGTCACACAAAATACTTAATAAGTAACATTTCCCACATGTTTACTTTACATCAGCACAATTTTGGAACCAAAATTTTTTTTTGTTAGGGAGTTATAAGGGTTAAAAGTTGACCAGCAATTTCTCATTTTTACAACACCATTTTTTTTTTAGGGACCACATTTCATTTGAAGTCATTTTGAGGGGTCTATATGATAGAAAATAACAAAGTGTGACACCATTCTAAAAACTGCACCCCTCAAGGTGCTCAAAACCACATTCAAGAAGTTTATTAACCCTTCTGGTGCTTCACAGGAATTTTTGGAATGTTTAAATAAAAATGAACATTTAACTTTTTTTCACTAAAAATTTACTTCAGCTCCAATTTGTTTTATTTTACCAAGGGTAATAGGAGAAAATGGACCCCAAAAGTTGTTGTACAATTTGTCCTGAGTACTCTCATACCCCATATGTGGGGGTAAACCACTGTTTGGGCGCATGGCAGAGCTCGGAAGGGAAGGAGTGCCATTTGGAATGCAGACTTAGATGGAATGGTCTGCAGGTGTCACATTGCGTTTGCAGAGCCCCTAATGTACCTAAACAGTAGAAACCCCCACAAGTGACCCCATATTGGAAACTAGACCCCCCATGGAACTCATCTAGATGTGTTGTGAGAACTTTGAACCCCCAAGTGTTTCACTACAGTTTATAACGCAGAGCCTTGAAAATAAAAAATCTTTTTTTTCCCACAAAAAATATTTTTTAGCCCCCAGTTTTGTATTTTCCCAAGGGTAACAGGAGAAATTGGACCCCAAAAGTTGTTGTCCTATTTGTCCTGAGTACGCTGATACCCCATATGTTGGGGTAAACCCCTGTTTGGGCACACGGGAGAGCTCGGAAGGGAAGGAGAGCTGTTTTACTTTTTCAACGCCGAATTGGCTGGAATTGAGATTGGACGCCATGTCGCGTTTGGAGAGCCCCTGATGTGCCTAAACAGTGGAAATGCCCAATTATAACTGAAACCCTAATCCAAACACACCCCTAACCCTAATCCCAACAGTAACCCTAACCACACCTCTAACCCTGACACACACCTAACCCTAATCCCAACCCTATTCCCAACTGTAAATGTAATCTAAATCCTAACCGTAACTTTAGCCCCAACCCTAACCCTAACCCAGCCCTAACCCTAGCCCTAACCCTAATGGGAAAATGGAAATAAAAACATTTTTTTAATTTTTCCCTAACTAGGGGGGTGATGAAGGGGGGTTTGATTTACTTTTATAGCGAGTTTTTTAGCGGATTTTTATGATTGGCAGCCGTCACACACTGAAAGATGCTTTTTATTGCAAAAAATATTTTTTGCGTTACCACATTTTGAGAGCTATAATTTTTCCATATTTTGGTCCACAGAGTAATGTGAGGTCTTGATTTTTGTGGGAACGAGTTGACGTTTTTATTGGTAACATTTTCGGGCACGTGACATTTTTAGATCGCTTTTTATTACGATTTTTGTGAGGCAGAATGACCAAAAACCAGCTATTCATGAATTTCTTTTGGGGGAGGCGTTTATACCGTTCCGCGTTTGGTAAAATTGATAAAGCAGTTTTATTCTTCGGGTCAGTACGATTACAGCGATACCTCATTTATATCATTTTTTTATGTTTTGGCGCTTTTATACGATAAAAACTATTTCATAGAAAAAATAATTTTTTTTGCATCGCTTTATTCTCAGGACTATAACTTTTTATTTTTTCGCTGATGATGCTGTATTGTGGCTCGTTTTTTGCGGGACAAGATGACGCTTTCAGTGGTACCATGGTTATTTATATCTGTCTTTTTGATCGCGTGTTATTCCACTTTTTGTTCGGCGGTATGATAATAAAGCGTTGTTTTTTGCCTCGTTTTTTTTTTTTTCTTACGGTGTTTAATGAAGGGGTTAACTAGTGGGCCAGTTTTATAGGTCGGGTCGTTACGGACGCGGCGATACTAAATATGTGTACTTTTATTGTTTTTTTTATTATTTAGATAAAGAAATGTATTTATGGGAATAATATTTTTTTATTTTTTTTTCATTATTTAGGAATATTTTTTTTTTATTTTTTTTACACATTTGGAAAAATTTTTTTTTACTTTTTTACTTTGTCCCAGGGGGGGACAGTACAGATCGGTGATCTGCCAGTTTGCACAGCACTCTGTCAGATCACCGATCTGTCTGAGAGCAGTGCAGCGTTACCAAGTGCCTGCTCTGAGCAGGCACTTGGTAAGCCACCTCCCTCCCTGCAGGACCCGGATGCCGTGGCCATCTTGGATCCGGGTCCAGCAAGGAGGAAGGAGACCCTCGCAGCAATGCGATCACATCGTGTTGCTGCTGGGGGCTCAGGGAAGCCCGCAGGGAGCCCCCTCCCTGCGCGATGCTTCCCTATACCGCCGGCACATTGCGATCATGTTTGATCGCGGTGTGCCGGGGGTTAATGTGCCGGGGCGGTCCGTGACCGCTCCTGGCACATAGTGCCGGATGTCAGCTGCGATAGGCAGCTGACACTCGACCGCAATCGGCCGCGCTCCCCCCGTGAGCGTGGCCGATCGCCTATGATGTACTATCCCGTCGTTGGGAATTAAAGCCCACCCCACCTCGACGGGATAGTACGTCATATGGGATTAAGGGGTTAAACTTTTATATTTTTTTTATTTTTTTCACTTTTTTTTTTTTTACTTTTGCCATGCTTCAATAGCCTCCATGGGAGGCTAGAAGCTAGCACAGCCCGATCGGCTCTGCTACATAGCAGCGATCTGCTGTTCGCTGCTATGTAGCAGAAAATCAGGTGTGCTGTGAGCGCCGACCACAGGGTGGCGCTCACAGCGACTGGCGATCAGTAACCATAGAGGTCTCAAGGACCCCTATGGTTACCATTCTGAAGCATTGCCGATCTCCGATCATGTGACGGGGGTCGGCGATGACGTCATTTCCGCCCGCCAGGCCAGATGCGGTAGTTAAATGCCGCTGTCTGCGTTTGACAGCGGCATTTAACTAGTTAATAGGCGCGGGCAGATCGCGATTCTGCCCGCGCCTATTACGGGCACATGTCAGCTGTTCAAAACAGCTGACATGTCCCGGCTTTGATGCGGGCTCACCGCTGGAGCCCGCACCAAAGCGGGGCTTCTGACCTCGGACGTACTATCCCGTCCGAGATCAGAAAGGGGTTAATAAAGACACAGGCAGAGTAAAGTCCTATGTGACAAGACTCATTAAAGGGTTTTTGACTTTTAGGATTGCTACTTCCTACAGGTGGCACTAGATTTCTAGACCTCTACCTCTCTGAAGAGACAATTTGCATATCTCCCAGAGGAGCAGTGTGGTTTAAAAGTCTCCTCATCTTAGCATGTTTGACATATCACTCCCCGCAAGAAAAAATGTTATCCCTCGGATCCCGGTCAGACGCCTCTCCCATAGCCAAACCAAATCTAACACTTTACACTGATGAAGGGCAGCACCTTGAAACACAGTGTCTGCAAATTGAGATTCTGGTTTTGGCTATTACCCTAAGTCATGTGACAAGGCTAATTAAAGGGTCAACATTGTCTGATAGTATTCCTACTTCCTACAGGGGGCACCAAAGTTCTAGCCCTCTAAAGGTACCTTCACACTAAACGACGCTGCAGCGATCCAGACAACGATCCGGATCGCTGCAGCGTCGCTGTTTGGTCGCTGGAGAGCTGTCACACAGACCGCTCTCCAGCAACCAACGATGCCGGTAACCAGGGTAAACATCGGGTTACTAAGCGCAGGGCCGCGCTTAGTAACCCGATGTTTACCCTGGATACCATCCTAAAAGTAAAAAAAACAAACGCTACATACTTACCTTCCGCTGTCTGTCCCCGGCGCTGGGCTTCTCTGTACTGGCTGTGAGCACAGCGGCCGGAAAGCAGAGCGGTGACGTCACCGCTCTGCTTTCCGGCCGCTGTGCTCACAGTGAGTGCAGGAAAGCACAGCGCCGAGGGACAGACAGCGGTAGGTAAGTATGAAGCGTTTGTTTTTTTTACTTTTAGGATGGTATCCAGGGTAAACATCGGGTTACTAAGCGCGGCCCTGCGCTTAGTAACCCGATGTTTACCCTGGTTACCAGCGAAGACATCGCTGAATCGGTGTCACACACACCGATTCAGCGATGTCAGCGGGAGAGCCAGCGACCAAAGAAAGGTCTGGCCCTCTAGCCCCGACCAGCGACATCACAGCAGGATTCTGATCGCTGCTGCGTGTCAAACTAAACGATATCGCTAGCGAGGACGCTGCAACGTCATGGATCGCTAGCGATATCGTTTAGTGTGAAGGTACCTTTACTCTCTGAAGAGACAATTTTTTTAATTGAAATAAACACAGAAAGACCTTTATCTGAAATAAAAAAAAACAACCCTCTTTTACTCATTTAATCAAGAAAAATAAAAATATAAAAGCAAACGTTATAGCTTTCCACTGATAATCCATCTACCACGCTAGCTGGTTCACACAGAGCTGAGCATGAGAACGTGGCTGCTGTGACCGGCGGTAACCTTAATGATGTCACCACACTGTTTTCAATGCAGTTGCCATAAAACAGCTAACATCAACAGCTAACATCAACCCCACTTGCACCGCATCAGTGACAAGCGGGAAGAGTCTGGCAAAGCACCAGAATTGACACATCTAATGGATGAACCTTTTATGGGACAGCTGCAGGCTGCTATTTTTAGGCTGGGGAGGGTCAATAGCCATGGTCTCTTCCCAGTCTGAGAATACCAGCCCCCAAATGTCAGCTTTAACTTGGCTACTTATCAAAAATGGGAGGAGGGGAGTCCACAACTTTTTTATTATTTATTTTAAATAAATACAAACAAATGGAGTGGGGACCCCTTTATTTTTATAACCAGCAAAGATAAAGCTGACAGCTGGGGGCTGCAGCCCATAACTGTGACATTTATCTGAGCTGGTTATCAAAAACAAATGAGAATCCATGTCTGTTTTTATTTTTTTTTTTACACAATGCACCGCAGGCCAATCACTGTCTTGCCAATACTTGACATGGCTGTGATTGAGCCACAAGTGCTCGCACAGGAAAGCTTGTTGATTGACTGCGCTTCAGCCTTTCAACAAGCTTTGTTTGAGCCGCTGAACAAGAAAAGTAAAACGAACTTCCAGGATAAGACCGTGTTTGGGGACCGTGCATGGACACTAGGTGTCCGATATAGACTCCAAACTTTATTGTTCGGGTTCACCCATCTCTAGTCATTAGTAGAATGGATGGCATGGATAGGGTGATAGACAAAGATAAGGGAGGAGATGTAAGGTGGTGAAGAACAGTGAGAGCTTTGTGATTGAAAGTGATAAGTTTATATTGGCTTGTGTAGATGATGAGCAACCAGTGCAATTACTGGCACAAGGTAGGCTCAAAGTGTTATAGCTGGAGAGGAATATGATCCTGACTGCTGCATTCTTAATGGATTGGAGAAGGGAGAGTTAAACAAGAGGGAGAACGATTAGTAGAGAGTTGCAATAGTCCAGATGAGAATGAAGAAGAGCAACAGTAAAGGTACCATCACATTAAGCGACGCTGCAGCGATATAGACAACAATGTTGATCACTGCAGCGTCGCTGTTTAGGTCGTTGTGTGGTCGCTGGAGAGCTGTCACACAGACGGCTCTCCAGCGACCAACGATGCCGAAGTCCCCGGGTAACCAGGGTAAACATCGGGTTACTAAGTGCAGGGCCGCACTTAGTAACCCGATGTTTACCCTGGTTACCATTGTAAATGTAAAAAAAAACACTACATACTTACATTCCGGTGTCTGTTGCATCCGGCCGTAAAGCAGAGCGGTGACGTCACCGCTGTGCTCTGCTTTACAGCCGGCCGGCGCTGACACAGTGCAGGGGAGATGACGCCGGGGGATGCGACAGACACCGGAATGTAAGTATGTACTGTTTTTTTTTTTACATTTACAATGGTAACCAGGGTAAATATCGGGTTACTAAGCGCGGGCCTGCGCTTAGTAACCCAATATTTACCCTGGTTACAAGTAAACACATCGCTGGATCGGCATCACACACGCCGATTCAGCGATGTCAGCGGGTGATCCAGCGACGAAATAAAGTTCTGGCCTTCTAGCTCCGACCAGCGATGTCACAACAGGATCCTGATCGCTGCTGTGTGTCAAACACAACGATATCGCTATCCAGGACGCTGCAATATCACGGATCGCTATCGTTATCGTTCTAAAGTTGCTCAGTGTGAAGGTACCTTAAGAGTTTTTGCAGAATCAAAGGTAAGAAAAGGTCAAATTCAAGAGATAACTTTTAGGTGAAGGTGACATGAGTAAGCGAGTGAGTCAAATATAACTAGAAGATAGCAAGTGTGCTGCAGGGGAGTTATTGATAGAATCACACAAAAATGGCAATATTGGGTCTTGGAAGGTTAGGAGAGGTAGGAAACACAAGGAGTTCAGTTTTTGAATTTCCACATTTTTTGTGCAAAACTCCATGCTCAATATCAATCTCTGCAGGGAAAGCATACGGTAGCTTCCTAGAGTCGGCACCAAATGAACAGCTCTCATCCTTCTAGAAGGGAGCTAACTTGCATAAAATAAGGCAAGACAGTCCAAAAAGATATATATATATATATATACATATGTATATATGTATATATATATATATATAAAGAAAAAATGGAACAGCACAATGCTCACCGGTGGGTGCCTGGCCTCCTGGGTAGAATGGTCCACTC
Source organism: Ranitomeya imitator (assembly GCF_032444005.1). Taxonomy (NCBI): domain Eukaryota; kingdom Metazoa; phylum Chordata; class Amphibia; order Anura; family Dendrobatidae; genus Ranitomeya; species Ranitomeya imitator. The sequence continues at coordinate 641,385,451 of NC_091286.1, forward strand.
ATCTACCCAACATGTATACAAAGTAGATGTGGGTTTGAATAAACTTCACACTTTTTTCACCTTAAAAAGGACTTGGAGTGCTGCCTTCTTTTGCCTATTTTATATATATATATATACAGTGGGGCAAAAAAGTATTTAGTCAGTCAGCAATAGTGCAAGTTCCACCACTTAAAAAGATGGGAGGCGTCTGTAATTTACATCATAGGTAGACCTCAACTATGGGAGACAAACTGAGAAAAAAAAATCCAGAAAATCACATTGTCTGTTTTTTTAACATTTTATTTGCATATTATGGTGGAAAATAAGTATTTGGTCAGAAACAAAATGTCATCTCAATACTTTGTAATATATCCTTTGTTGGCAATGACAGAGGTCAAACGTTTTCTGTAAGCTTTCACAAGGTTGCCACACACTGTTGTTGGTATCTTGGACCATTCCTCCATGCAGATCTCCTCTAGAGCAGTGATGTTTTTGGCTTTTCGCTTGGCAACATGGACTTTCAACTCCCTCCAAAGGTTTTCTATAGGGTTGAGATCTGGAGACTGGCTAGGCCACTCCAGGACCTTGAAATGCTTCTTACGAAGCCACTCCTTCGTTGCCCTGGCGGTGTGCTTTGGATCATTGTCATGTTGAAAGACCCAGCCACGTTTCATCTTCAATGCCCTTGCTGATGGAAGGAGGTTTGCACTCAAAATCTCACGATACATGGCCCCATTCATTCTTTCATGTACCCGGATCAGCCGTCCTGGCCCCTTTGCAGAGAAACAGCCCCAAAGCATGATGTTTCCACCACCATGCTTTACAGTAGGTATGGTGTTTGATGGATGCAACTCAGTATTCTTTTTCCTCCAAACACGACAAGTTGTGTTTCTACCAAACCGTTCCAGTTTGGTTTCATCAGACCATAGGACATTCTCCCAAAACTCCTCTGGATCATCCAAATGCTCTCTAGCAAACTTCAGACGGGCCCGGCCATGTACTGGCTTAAGCAGTGGGACACGTCTGGCACTGCAGGATCTGAGTCCATGGTGGCATAGTGTGTTACTTATGGTAGGCCTTGTTACATTGGTCCCAGCTCTCTGCAGTTCATTCACTAGGTCCCCCCGCGTGGTTCTGGGATTTTTGCTCACCGTTCTTGTGATCATTCTGACCCCACGGGGTGGGATTTTGCGTGGAGCCCCAGATCGAGGGAGATTATCAGTGGTCTTGTATGTCTTCCATTTTCTAATTATTGCTCCCACTGTTGATTTCTTCACTCCAAGCTGGTTGGCTATTGTAGATTCAGTCTTCCCAGCCTGGTGCAGGGCTACAATTTTGTTTCTGGTGTCCTTTGACAGCTCTTTGGTCTTCACCATAGTGGAGTTTGGAGTCAGACTGTTTGAGGGTGTGCACAGGTGTCTTTTTATACTGCTAACAAGTTTAAACAGGTGCCATTACTACAGGTAATGAGTGGAGGAAAGAGGAGACTCTTAAAGAAGAAGTTACAGGTCTGTGAGAGCCAGAAATCTTGATTGTTTGTTTCTGACCAAATACTTATTTTCCACCATAATATGCAAATAAATTGTTAAAAAAACAGACAATGTGATTTTCTGGATTTTTTTTTCTCAGTTTGTCTCCCATAGTTGAGGTCTACCTATGATGTAAATTACAGACGCCTCTCATCTTTTTAAGTGGTGGAACTTGCACTATTGCTGACTGACTAAATACTTTTTTGCCCCACTGTATATATATATATATATACTAGATGGTGGCCCGATTCTAACGCATCGGGTGTTCTAGAATATGCATGTCCACGTAGTACATTGCCCATCGACGTAGTATATTGCCCAGCGACGTAGTATATTGCCCAGTCACGTAGTTTATTGCCCAGCCACGTAGTATACAGCACAGAGCCACGTAGTATATTGCCCAGCCACGTAGTATATTGCACAGCGACATAGTATATTGCCCAGCCACGTAGTATACAGCACAGAGCCACGTAGTATATTCCCCATCGATGTAGTATATTGCCCAGTGACGTAGTATATTGCCCAGTCACGTAGTATATTGGCCAGTTAAGGTAATATATTGCCTAGTCACGTAGTATATTGCCCAGCCACGTAGTATACAGCACAGAGCCATGTAGTATATTGCCCAGCCACGTAATATATTGCCCAGTCACGTAGTATATTGCCCAGTTACGTAGTATATTGCCCAGTCACGTAGTATATTGCCCAGTTACGTAGTATATTGCCCATTTATGTAGTATATTGCCCAGCCACGTAGTATACAGCACAGAGCCATGTAGTATATTGCACAGCGACATAGTATATTGGCCAGCCACGTAGTATATTGCCCAGCCACATAGTATACAGCACAGAGCCACGTAGTATATTGTCCAGCCACATAGTATACAGCACAGAGCCACATAGTATATTGCATTGCGACGTAGTATATTGCCCAGCCACATAGTATACAGCACAGAGCCACGTAGTATATTGTCCAGCCACATAGTATACAGCACAGAGCCAAGTAGTATATTGCACAGCGACGTAGTATATTGCCCAGCCATGTAGTATACAGCACAGAGCCACGTAGTATATTGCACAACGACGTAGTATACAGCACAGAGCCACATAGTATATTGCACAGCGAGGTAGTATATTGTCCAGCCATGTAGTATACAGCACAGAGCCATGTAGTATATTGCACAGCGACGTAGTATATTGCCCAGTCTTGTAGTATACAGCACAGAGCCACGTAGTATATTGGCCAGCCACGTAGTATACAGCACAGAGCCACGTAGTATATTGCCCAGTGACGTAGTATATTACCAAGCCACGTATGTCACAGGTTAAAAAAATAAAAAATAAGCATACTCACCTAACGATCCGAGGGCCCCTTGTAGTTTAACATACTCACCATTCTGGTCGCTGCTCCTCAGCGTCCCGTCTCTCCGCTTCCTGGGATCCAACGGCGCTGTGCAGAAGGGCGCGCGGCTGCCGCCAACTTGCGTTTTCAGGATGCTTTGCAAAATTACCCATATGACTTAGCGGTCTCGCGAAACCGCTAGTTCTTCTGGGTAATTTCGCAAAGAATCACTGGGAAAGGAAGATGGTGGCAGGCGCGAGCGCCTCAGCGGACAACGGAGGGTGAGTATAGCAGGTTTTTTGTTTTTTTACTATTTTTAACATTACTTTATTTTACTATTGATGCCGCATAGGCAGCATCAATAGTAAAAGGTTGGGGACACACAGGGTTAATAGCGGCGGTAACGGAATGTGTTACCCGCGGCATAACGAGGTCCGTTACCGCCGGCATTAACCCTGTGTTAGCAGTGACCAGAGGGGAGTATGGAGCGGGCGCCGGGGACATTGACTGCGGGGAGTAAGCAGCGGAGAGCCGGGGACACTGACTGCGGGGAGCGGAGCGCCAGGGACACTGACTGCGGGGAGCGGAGCGCCGTGGACACTGACTGCGGGGAGCGGAACGCTGGGGACACTGACTGCGGGAGCGGGGAGTATGGAGCGGGCGCTGGCCACTGACTGCGGGGAGTATGGAGCGGCCATTTTCTTCCGGACTGTGCCCATCGCTGATTGGTCGTGGCTGTTTTGAGGCGACCAATCAGCGACTTGGATTTCCATGATAGACAGAGGCCACGACCAATGAATATCCATGACAGACAGACAGACAGAAGGACAGACGGAAGTATCCCTTAGACAATTATATAGTAGATATACAGTGGGGCAAAAAAGTATTTAGTCAGTCAGCAATAGTGCAAGTTCCACCACTTAAAAAGATGAGAGGCGTCTGTAATTTACATCATAGGTAGACCTCAACTATGGGAGACAAACTGAGAAAAAAAAATCCAGAAAATCACATTGTCTGTTTTTTTATCATTTTTTTTGCATATTATGGTGGAAAATAAGTATTTGGTCAGAAACAAACAATCAAGTTTTCTGGCTCTCACAGACCTGTAACTTCTTCTTTAAGAGTCTCCTCTTTCCTCCACTCATTACCTGTAGTAATGGCACCTGTTTAAACTTGTTATCGGTATAAAAAGACACCTGTGCACACCCTCAAACAGTCTGACTCCAAACTCCACTATGGTGAAGACCAAAGAGCTGTCAAAGGACACCAGAAACAAAAGTGTAGCCCTGCACCAGGCTGGGAAGACTGAATCTGCAATAGCCAACCAGCTTGGAGTGAAGAAATCAACAGTGGGAGCAATAATTAGAAAATGGAAGACATACAAGACCACTGATAATCTCCCTCGATCTGGAGCTCCACGCAAAATCCCACCCCGTGGGGTCAGAATGATCACAAGAACGGTGAGCAAAAATCCCAGACCCACGCGGGATGACCTAGTGAATGAACTGCAGAGAGCTGGGACCAATGTAACAAGGTCTACCATAAGTAACACACTACGCCACCATGTACTCAGATCCTGCAGTGCCAGACGTGTCCCACTGCTTAAGCCAGTACATGTCCGGGCCCATCTGAAGTTTGCTAGAGAGCATTTGGATGATCCAGAGGAGTTTTGGGAGAATGTCCTATGGTCTGATGAAACCAAACTGGAACTGTTTGGTAGAAACACAACTTGTCGTGTTTGGAGGAAAAAGAATACTGAGTTGCATCCATCAAACACCATACCTACTGTAAAGCATGGTGGTGGAAACATCATGCTTTGGGGCTGTTTCTCTGCAAAGGGGCCAGGACGACTGATCCGGGTACATGAAAGAATGAATGGGGCCATGTATCGTGAGATTTTGAGTGCAAACCTCCTTCCATCAGCAAGGGCATTGAAGATGAAACGTGGCTGGGTCTTTCAACATGACAATGATCCAAAGCACACCGCCAGGGCAACGAAGGAGTGGCTTCGTAAGAAGCATTTCAAGGTCCTGGAGTGGCCTAGCCAGTCTCCAGATCTCAACCCTATAGAAAACCTTTGGAGGGAGTTGAAAGTCCGTGTTGCCAAGCGAAAAGCCAAAAACATCACTGCTCTAGAGGAGATCTGCATGGAGGAATGGGCCAACATACCAACAACAGTGTGTGGCAACCTTGTGAAGACTTACAGAAAACGTTTGACCTCTGTCATTGCCAAAAAAGGATATATTACAAAGTATTGAGATGAAATTTTGTTTCTGACCAAATACTTATTTTCCACCATAATATGCAAATAAAATGTTAAAAAAACATACAATGTGATTTTCTGGATTTTTTTTTCTCAGTTTGTCTCCCATAGTTGAGGTCTACCTATGATGTAAATTACAGACGCCTCTCATCTTTTTAAGTGGTGGAACTTGCACTATTGCTGACTGACTAAATACTTTTTTGCCCCACTGTATATATATACGGGGGCTCTGGTCCATTTCACGTGTCCCTACTGAACAAATAAGCATACGGTCAATAAGAATAGATCGTGTAGTATGAGTAATGGCATGTGTCAGAGAAAAATTTAAAATCTGTAAAACATGGAGAAGGGATATGTCACCCTCACATTGAACATATGGGATTAATTATAGCTGGAAAAGAGAGAATCTTATTATAGGTGGGGAAGTGAAAGAGAGCTGACATGTCAAACTCAATTGAAGTAGGAGCCTTTTGCAGTGACCAGGTAATTGCAGCATGAGATTTAGCCTGGTAAAAAGACACTGAGATTATGATTCTTTAACTTGGAGACGGGGAAGTATACCTTACAGACATAAGCTTCCTCTAATCAAAGCATGGTTCCCAGACAGGTTTGGAGCCAGTGGTCAGTGATGACTGTTGGTGTTTGCATCAATCCGATATTTATTGGAGATGTATTTTCAGAGTCATAGCGAATGGATGAATATAACACATCATAATAATAGTTGAATGGATGGTGTTATTAATGCCATGTTTATTTCTATAGACATGTAAAATCGTGAAAAGAAACGTGATGACAATACTGGTTTTTACTTACCTGTAATAGGATTTTACAGAGTCCACGACAGCACCCACTACGAGCGAGGGGATTCACCCACCATCAGGACAGGAACCTACAGGTTAAAAAGGGGCCTCTTGCTTCTCCAGTTTGTGTTCCAGAGTACAAGGGATACCGCCAATGAATCAGTACATGATAATAATATCTTAAACAATACTAAATACCATCACCTCTATAGAGTGACTCCACAGCAATAGAGTGCAAGAATCAGTGATTAAATATGGGGGGGAATGTACGGGTGCTGTCATGGACTCTGTAAAATCCTATTACCGGTAAGTTTAAACCGGTTTTCCTATCGCCACAAGAGCACCCACTACGAGAGACTTATAAAGACTATTTATCTGAGAGGGACCCCAGCACTAAGAACTGAACGCCCAAAGTGTAGGCTGGAATGGGCAGATAGATCAAGGCGATAGTGCTTATAAAAGGTGGAAGGTGATGACCATGTTGCCGCCTTACATATCATATCAATGGGAACATCTGCCTTCTCCGCTCAGGATGATGCCATAGCCCGAGTGGAGTGTTCCCTGCTCCCCTCTGGTGGTGTCTCTCCTTTGGCAGAATAGGCAAGACATATCGCATCCCTGATCCATCTAGTGATAGAACTTCTTGTGACACTCAAACCTTTCTTCCGATTCTGGAAAGAAACAAACAAAGCCCTACTCTGCCTCCAGCTTTGTGTTCTATTCAAATTCTCTAATACAGCTTTTTTAACATCTAGAGTATGACATCTTTTCTCCTCCTCTGAAACTGGATTATCATAAAAGGTTGGTAAATATGTCTCCTGACTCCTATGGAACCTAGACGCTATCTTTGGCAAATATGCAGGATCTGGTTTCAAGACAATCTTGTCCTGAAGGATCATTAGATAGGGAGGATCAACTGATAACGCTTGGATATCGCTAACCCTCCTTGCAGACGTTAATGTTAACAGTAGAGCTGTCTTTAGGGTTAGAAATTTAATTGAAGTAGACTCTAATGGCTCAAAAGGGGGTTGTGTTAGTGCGTCAAGCACTAAATTTAGGTCCCAAGGTGGCAATCTAGCAATATGAACTGGGTTACTATGCTCAATTGCTTTAATAAACCTAGAAATCCATCTATTCCCTACCACATTGCTATAATATAGGGCTCCTAAGGCTGAAACATGACCCCTAAGAGTATTACCTGCCAAACCCAACTCTCGGCCCTTCTGCAGGAACTCCAGAATGGCCGGAATTGGAACATGGTCCGTCAGGGGTTGCCGATGGAATGTAAGAAATTTTTTCCAGACCCTAGAATAAATTCTTGTAGTAACCTCTTTCCTGCTTTTTAGCAAGGTAGATATTAAGGCTTCTGAAAAACCCCTTTGCTTTAGTAACTCCCTCTCAAATTCCACGCCGTTAAATGAAGACTCTCCGTATTGGGATGATGAAATGGACCTTGAGAAAGGAGCCCCGGAACAACTGGTAATACCCAAGGATCGGTCCCTGACATCGCTCTGAACAGAGAGAACCAAGGCCTTTTGTGCCAGAAGGGGGCAATTAGAATTATTCTCGCCCCCTCTTCCCTGATCTTCCTGAGAACTAGAGGAATTAAGCACATTGGGGGAAACGCATAAGCTAGAGGAAAAGCGCCAATGGACTTGAAGGGAATCTACTATGCATGGTCGGTCTATTACCCGGAGTGATGCAAACTCCCTGACCTGTCTGTTTTCCCTCATAGCAAACAGATCTATGACTGGTAAACCCCAGAGTCTGACTATCTGTTTGAATATTTGTCAGTCCAGAGACGATTCCCCCTGCCGGAGGGAATGCCGACTGAGATAGTCTGCTTCTAGATTGTGCTCTTCCTTTATATGAACTGCTGAGAGGAAAGGGAAGTGTGCCTCAGCCAAAGTAAGTATCTGAGCCATGGTGGACATTAGAGATTGCGATCTTGTCCCTCCCTGATGGTTGAGGTAGGCCACCACTGCCATATTGTCGGTCTGCACCCGTACATGTGAACCCTTCAGATATGGTAGCAAGTGAAGGAGTGCATATCTGACTGCTGAGAATTCTTTTAAATTTGAAGAACGTTGGGATTCTTGATCTGACCATTGTCCCTTGGCCAGAATCTCCCCCATGTGGGCCCCCCAACCAAATGGGCTGGCATCAGTCGTGACTACTCTGTCTGGTTTGATGCTCCACTGAACTCCTCTTGACAGATGGAGTATGTCTAGCCACCATCTTAGATCGTAAAGAATGGCTGGTGATAGCCTGAGTCTCCCATTTAGATAACCCTGAAGCTTTCTTTCTGCTTCTAGGATCTCGGACTGTAGCACTCGAGTATGAGCTTGAGCCCACTTTACAGCCAGTATACATGATGTCACTGACCCTAGCAGGGACATTACATCTCTTAAAGTTAAATCCGGATTCTTCCTCACTGCTCTGACTTTGCGAACAATCCTTTCTTTCTTGTCTTCTGGTAGAAAACATGCCTGCTCTTTTGAATCTAGAAGAATACCCAGAAAAACTTGACACGTGGAAGGTTCTAGCTTTGACTTTTTCATGTTGATCATCCAACCGAGTTCCTGCAGAGATGATATTATAGCGTTAACACGGGCCTTACATTGTAAGATTGAATTCCCAACTATTAAGAAATCATCCAAGTAGGGTACTATAAGGGTATCCCTTTCCCTGACTTGGGCCATTACTTCTGCAATCATTTTAGTAAATATTCTTGGAACCATGGACAGGCCAAAGGGCATTGCCACAAACTGAAAATGCCTAACCTTATCTTTTAACCGCACCACCATCCTGAGAAACTGCTGGTGATCCTTGTAAACTGGTAGATGGTAGTACGCATCTTTTTGATCCAGTACCGACATGGAACACCTGGGAAATAAAAGTTTATTTGTCGACTTAATAGACTCCATCTTAAAAGCGTGGTATTGGAGAAATTTATTTAATTTTCAGAATTTTATGATAGTCCTAAAGGACCCATCAGGCTTAGAAATCAAAAATAGAAGAGAATAAAACCCTCTTTCTCCTGACTTCTTGGAACTTCTATAATAATTCGCTTTTTAATTATTTGCTGAATCTCTACTTCTAAGGCCTGTTGCTGAACCGGAGAATCAAGAGTAGTCAATATAAAATGATCCAAGTAAAAGAGAAAAATGTTCCAGCTTCTTGATAAAATGTAAAACTTTAATCCATCATATAAAATAGTAGAAGACACACTCCTGGGACAATGCCATGTCACAAGTGAAGAAAGCTACGCGTTTCGACCATACGGTCTTTGTCACAGCTGATCTACTCAGCAGTCCATCCAGTATAAGAAGGACTGACCTACAAATGGAAAGGTAAAAGAAAAAAAAAAAGGGGGCTCACCTGACCAAGAGTACTTATAATCAAAAAAACATATAAACCATTGCCAGATATTCCAAAAAATATAAACAGTATACATATATATACAATGGTAAGATACAATAAATCCCATATATATGAAAATACAAAAAAAGAGACAGAAAAAAACACACAAAAAAAGCTAAAAGACATGCAATATATAAATACATGAATCTGTGCCTGCACTGCAATTTACCATATCTAATAGTGAAACATAAGTTCACTCTTTTTATTCAAACCATGCGGAAATCTAGTACCCAAATTAAACATCCAAAAGGCTTCCCGTGTGAGTAAAGACCTATGCATGTCTCCTCCCCGCGGAGGTTTTTTTATTTTTTCAATGCCCGTTACTCTTAAAGAATCAGTGCTGCGTGAATGCATTTCAATGAAATGTCTCGCTGCTGAGGAAACGGTACGATTGCTGTTAGTTGTACATTTGATATCGTACAAATGTTCAGAGATGCGGTTTTTTAGTTTTCTAATTGTGCAACCGATGCATGATTTGTCGCAGGAAATGCAATCTATTTTGTATACTACAAATCATGTGTTACAATTAATAAAAGTTTTAATTTTATATTTATTTTCCATACCCCTGGTACCAAAAAATTTTGTAACTATTAAATGCTTACAGGTAGTACAATTAGTGATATTACATTTATAGCAACCCGTACAACTAAGCCAGGTGCTATTAGGTTGTTTGGACATAAAGCAATTAGGGGATAATATGTTGCCTAGCGTAGGTGCCCTTCTTGCTACAACGTTGCAACCATTATTCAACAGTACAGCAAGATTGGGATCTTCAAAAAGAATTGGAATAGCCCGATTAATAATTGTTTTAATCTCATTAAATTGCGGGCTGAATTGTATACAGACATATGGCTTGGTTGCCACATTTTTATAATTGTCATTTTTGTTTTTATTTTTCTTATGACTAGATTCCACATCTAAAAGATTTGACTGATTCTTCTGTTTGGCAACATTTAATGCTCTATTGAGCATCCAGTTAGGGTACCCCCGCTTTCTGAATTTATTTTCTGCTTGAAGTAAATCATTATTAAAATTGCTATTGTTGTTGCAATTCCGCTTCAATCTTGTAAATTCCCCCACGGGGATGGCTTTGATTGTATGCCTAGGATGGCTACTTTTGGCATGGAGCACCGTATTCCCTGCCATTGGCTTTGTAAACGTACGTGTAGATACCAACTCATCTGGAATCCCTGTCAATTCCAAATCAAGAAATGAAATTCTGGAAACCGCATGCACAAACGTAAATTTTATGTTGAAATCGTTATTATTAATGTACTCCACAAATTTTTGTAGGGCAGATACATCGCCCTTCCAGATAATCAACGTATCATCGATATATCTGCCATACCAGTGGATAAAAGAAGAAAAAGGATTTACTGCTGAAAATAAATATAAATATTCCCAATGGGCCATCACCAGATTTGCCAGAGATGGAGAAAATTTAGCGCCCATAGAAACGCCTGTGCGCTGCAAATAATACTCCTCATCAAAAGAAAAAAAATTATGTGTTAATAAGAAAAAAGTGACCTGTAAAATAAAATTAACCAAGTCCTCCGAATAAATGCTATATTTGTTGAGATGGAATTGAAGGGCTGACATCGCTATATCATGCGGAATACAAGTATACAATGATACTACATCGCAGCTTAGCCATGTAAAATCTGAATTCCACTGTTTTTGTGTTATGATACCCAAAACATCTTTAGTGTCTCTGATATGTCCAGGAGTTCTAGAGACCAACGGCTGCAATACCGAGTCCAGCCACTGACCCAAAAACTCATTCAGTGAACCAATACTAGAGACTATGGGTATCATTGGAGGAAATGCTGCTTGCTTGTGCATTTTAGGAAGCCCATATAATATGGGCGTTACAGGATGAGAGACGTGTAAATAATCAGCTTGTTTAGATGTTAAAACTCCCAAAGCTACACCTTCCTCTATCATTACATCAATCTGTTGTTTGAAAAGGATAGTGGGATCAGAACTTAATTTTTTATAGACATTACTGTCAGAGATTAATTTCAAGATCTCATTTTTATAATCAATAGAGTTCATTATAACAATAATCCCCCCCTTGTCACTTGTTTTTATCACTATGTCTTTCATAGCCTTGATTTCTTGAATGGCTTTTTTCTCCTTTCTAGATAAATTGTTTTTAATCGATAGTTTATTTTCATGTAGAGTTTTAAGATCTCGTTCTACTATTTCCTGGAATTTATTCATGCATTCTACTCGAGAGTTTATAGGATAAAAATAGGGGTTTTTTGTACTGAAATTATTTGCTTGATTAATAACTTTATTTTCTGTACCACTATCCTGTAAATCCTGCAATATAACAAGTGACATTTGCTCGTGAAAGTCTAATGTGTGAAAGTCATTTGTAACTTTTTCCTCCCTTTCAGCACAGTTTTCTTGATAAGTGGAAAAAAAAATGTTTTTTTATGGTTAAGTTCCTGATAAATTTATTGACATCCAAAATGGTGGAAAACAAGTCAAAGTCTTGGTCCGGTGCAAAATTTAAGCCATAGGTCAAAACTTGTTCAAGAAAAGCACATCCAGCCCATGAATGGCAGCGCTTCCCAGGACTCACATTCAAAGATGATATTTCATATTTTTTTATTTCATAACTTAAAATAGAAGAGATACAACGCGTTTCGGATACAGTATATATCCTTCTTCAGGTATCATAAAAACACAGTACAAATCCTACTAGTCTAAAATTCAATTACACTTATATATAGTATCACACCTTTTATCCCAGTCTCAGAAACTTGATTTGGGGTGTGGACCAAGTTCAGGAAAACACCCACTGATTGATACAGCCTTGTTAACATTGATGCAAGGAAGAGAGAAAAAAAATTAAAAAAATAAAAATAAATAAAGATTCAAGATTCAAAGAAGCTTTATTGGCAGGACCAAATACACATCAGTTTTGCCAAAGCAAGTGTATAGAGGCAATAGGGATAGGGACTGAGGGGATGTTGGGTAGGAGCTGTGGGGGGAGGTGGATGGGGCAGATCCAGGTTGGGGGCTATAGTCCATGGCATAGGGGAGGTGGATGGGGCAGATCCAGGTTGGGGGCTATAGTCCATGGCATAGGGGAGGTGGATGGGGCAGGTTCAGGTTGGGGGCTATAGTCCATGGCATAGGGGAGGTGGATGGGGCAGGTCCATTGTGGGGGCTATAGTCCATGGCATAGGGGAGGTGGATGGGGCAGATCCAGGTTGGGGGCTATAGTCCATGGCATCATAGTTCTCTTTCTCGCAGTCTATGGCATTCGCTCACATACCGCGCTGCTATCTCCACCGCTCTCTCTTCTTCTCCCAGCAAGATATATGTTTTCTCTTCCTCCTTCATGGTGATGAAGTCTGGGAAGAGATGTGAGAGTCTCCTGAAGTGAGTGTCCCTCACTGCTGAGTATTTGGAGCAGTGTAGCAGGAAGTGGGTTTCGTCCTCTATGGCCTCCTGGTCACAGTGTTGGCACAGTCTTTCCTCCCTGGGCTTGTAGCTCTGCCTGTGTCGGCCACATTCGATGGCCAGACTGTGGGCGCTGAGTCTATATCGGCTCAGGATCTGGCGGTCTCTGGGGTCCGGGAGTTTCTCCAGATATGGGGCCAGTCTGTAGTCTCTCTGTAGGCTCCGGTACATGGTCAGTTTCTGTGAGCTGATGATATCATTCTTCCAGTCACTGACATACCTCTCCTGGCCTTCATCTGCCATCTTCCTAATTCCGGCTTTTGTCAGGTTGTTGTGATTGGTGTTCTGCTCCGGTTGGGTTTGGCTGGGCTGTTCCGGGGGTTCTGGTTTTTCTGTTTCACCTTCATGTATCAGGGCTTTATGGTGATGGGAGCTTGGATTGCTCCTATGCAGGTGAGCCCGGAATGACAGCGCCCTCTTTAGAACTGTCAGGTGTAGAGGGAATCTGCCCAGCTCGGCCCGACAAGCACTGTTGGAGGTGCTCCGATGGACCTGGAGAAGGTGCTTGCAGAATTCCAGGTGGAATATTTCTGTTGGACTGGAGTCCCACTTTGACCAGTCTGGGTAGGTGTGAGGACCCCAGACTTCGCTGCCATACAGGAGGATTGGGGCGATGATGGAGTCAAAGATTTTTAGCCAGACCCTCACTGGTGGCTTCAGATGGTAGAGTGTCCTTCGGATGGCATAGAAGGTTTTGCAGGCCTTGTCTTTCAGGGTCTCTATGGCTTGTTTGAAGTTCCCTGACCGGTGAATCTCTAGGCCCAGGTAGGTATATTTGTCCGTTCCTGTGAGGTCGCAGTTGTTGAGGATAAATGATGGGTGTTGGTCTGATCTTCTCTTTCTCCTCTGGAACACCATGGTGTTGGTTTTCTTTAGGTTGACCGGTAGGGCCCAGGTGGAGCTGAATTTCTCTAGGATTTTCAGGTTGTCCTGGAGGCCTTTCTCGGTTGGTGACAGCAGCAGCAGGTCATCTGCATACAGCAGGAATTTCACCTGAGCGTCGTGGAGGGTGAGTCCTGGTGCTGAGGAGGATTCCAGGGCGGTAGCCAGCTCGTTGATGTAGATGTTGAAGAGCGTTGGGCTTAGGCTGCAGCCTTGTCTTACTCCGCGGCTCTGCTGGAAAAAAGCCGTTCTTTTGCCGCTCACACTCACGCTGCAGCTGCTCTCGGTGTAGGAGCTTTTGATGACATCGTAGGTCTTTCCTCCTATTCCACTCTCCAGCAGTTTCAGGAATAAGCCCGGGTGCCACACTGAATCAAAGGCCTTTTTAAAGTCCACAAAGCAGGCGTGAAAAAAATATATATCAAAAGGAAAAAAAAAAAAAAAAAAAACACAAGAAAAAGGAAAAAAATCACAAGAAAAAAAATAAATAAAAAAAAAAAAAAAAAATACCTTTAAACTCTCTCTATGATATCATTCAATCCATTTGGAAATAATGTTCCCAAACGATATATCCAAAACGTTTCTTTCCTGTTTAAAAGAGCATTCCTGTTTGCAACTCCAGAGGGTATCTGCTCCACTGGAGTTACTTTTATGTTAAAAATTTTATTATGTTTAAGTAGTAGATGCCTTGAGAGACTATGTTTTAAAAAGCCATTTTTTGCTCTATTTCTGTGGCCATTAATGCGGGACCGCAGTGTCTGTACAGTGCGTCCCACATACTGCAAACCACAACTGCATGTGATGACATATACAACATGATCACTACTACAGGTGAGTCTTTGTGAGATTTCAAAGACATCACCAGTATTATTGCATTTAATAGTTTTAGCCCCATGATCTAGGATCCCACAGGTGCAACATTTTTTGGAGTTACATTTAAAAACTCCGGTGCCTTGAAGAACTCCACATAAAGTTTGATCCTTATTTTTATAAATGTTTTTTCTTTTTGGATCCAACTGTTTTTTTAATTTACTGGGGGCCACCAAATTTTTCAAAGTTTTCCCCCTTCTATATGTAATCCCTGGTTTATCAGGGAGATGTTTTCCCAAGACAGGGTCACGCTTCAAGATGTACCAATATTTAGAAAGCACAGTTCTTATGATTTTATTGCCCCTATTGAATGTTGTCACAAAATTCAATTTCCAGCGATCATCACTTTTTTCCTTACCAGTAGTCAAAGTGTCCCCCTTCCTGGTTTTTCCTTTTAAACATTCTTCCTGTGTTTTTATTTTGTTGTCCCTATATGCACCATTTATCAAATTTTTCGGGTATCTTTTTTCTTTAAATTTTCTTTTTAGAATTTTAGACTGAGCTACATAATCAGATTCTCTCGTACAATTCTTTCTGATGCGATAAAATTGGCTGTGGGGTATATTAACCTTCCACTTCTTGTAATGTGCACTATTGAAATCTAAAAAGCCATTTGAATCCACTTTTTTGAAGTGGGATTTCGTGATGATTTTTTTACCACTATGGCTGATCTCTAAATCAAGAAATACCATTTTTTCTTTATTAATTTGTGATGTAAAGGTAATCCCCCAGGTGTTATTATTGAGCTCCTTTATGAATTGTGCTGCTTCCTCCTCTGTCCCCTTCCATATGATAATCAGATCATCTATGAAGCGCTTATAAAGCCTTATTTTGTCATAGAAAACAGGCTTAGAAAGTGACGATGAGGACTCGAATCGCCCCATGAATAAGTTTGCGAAACTTGGCGCGACCCGAGTCCCCATCGCGGTGCCGGGCAACTGTAAGTACAGTACGCCTTCAAAAATGAACACATTGTGTTCAAGAATGAATTTCAGACCCTTTAACAGAAAATCTCTTTGTTCGGGGAGCATCTCTGTCTTTGCTAAATAAAAACCCACTGCATTTACCCCCATTTCGTGATCTATGTTGGAATATAATGAATTAACATCCAATGAGATAAAGGAATAATTATCTTCCCATTCAATATCCCTCAGCTCCTCGATTAATTGTGTGGAATCTCTCAAATATGAAGGAAGAGACTTTACTAGATCTTGTAGAAACAGGTCAATATAATGAGAAAGATGACAAGTTAAAGACCCTATTCCTGATATAATTGGTCTACCAGGTGGTTTTTCACAGTTCTTATGCACTTTTGGTAGATGATAAAATAACGCCATGGTTGGCGCAGGATTTGATAAAAACCTTTTTTCTGTTTTATTGAGAATGTTCCTCTCATAGGCTTCCTTAATCATATGGTGATAGTCCCGAACAAAGGATTGTGTAGGATCTTCTTTTAGAATTTTGTAATATCTCATATCAGACAATATGTTCAAAGCTTCCTCAATATAGTCAGATCTGTTTTGCACAACTACTCCCCCTCCTTTATCAGCTTGCCTTATTACTATATCTGTATTTTGTCTCAAATCCTCCAATGCCATTTTCTCTCTTTTAGAGATATTGTTCTCCTTTTTTATCTTGTTTTTTCCAGTTCCATGCTTTTGGATTTTATGTTTATTATTATTATTTTCCCATTTCCTAAATTCTTCAGATACTAATGAAAAAAAAGGTATCTATATTTGGTCCTCGGTGTTGATGAGGATTAAATAGAGATTTTGGGTGTACCTCCTTATGGATATATTCTCTTTCTTTGTTTGTCTCTATTGGGATCAGTATTTTTGGGGGATCCCCAATGTCCCCATTTTTTTCGTTCAACAAGAAATGCCTTTTAAGAGTGAGTTTACGAGTGTATGCATTTAAATCGAGAAAAAGATCGAATGCATTCATATCTTGAGCAGGGCAGAAATTTAGTCCCCTACTTAAAATTTCCATTTCTGAGGAGGATAAAATATGGGACGACAAATTAAATATTTTAACCAGAGGCGGATTTAGTTGTTTATAAGTTTCAGGGTTCCTTGTTTTTTTACATATTCTCAGATTTCTATTAGATCCCTTTCCTCTTTTTCCTCTTGCTCTACTTTTCTTTTTTTTGGATCTTGATATTACAGTTGGTGCGAAGTAATTTGTAATATGATTCTTTTGTATTGGACTGAAAATTTGAGCTGTTTGTGAAGAACTGATTAGTGGTGGTAAAATTATTTCTGAAGCACTTGGACGTGTGGGACCTATCTCTAAAAAAGAGATGTTGGATACTACTGAAGATGGTGATGGAGTGGGCGCTTGTAATACTGTGGTGAATGTAGATGGGGATTCTGTATGATCATGGATAGTTAGTTCATTTATATCAAATTCAACATTGGAAATTTCCAACCTGTGGGAAGCAGTAGGAATTTCCAATGGGGGAAGTCCAGGATTAGGGAGAGGTAATGTTGGAGCATTTTTCATTATAATGATCCTGGGCTCTAATGGAATGTTTTTTTCAATGGGTGGAGGTTTTTTCTTTTTTGCATTTTTATTCAATATGGTGTGAATGTTCTCTGGGGTAGATGTATTTAGAGGTAATTTAATTTGAGATATAGTTGTTTCAATATCATGTATATTTTTTATATTTGAATTGATTATAGTCCTTGTTTGTTTTAAACCTAATTCCTGTGGGACCAGGACTTCTGTTCTTAAATTAGTAGGTTTTTTCTTTGTTGGTCCATTGATACCTATCAATCAAGAACAGAAGTCCTGGTCCCACAGGAATTAGGTTTAAAACAAACAAGGACTATAATCAATTCAAATATAAAAAAAAATATATACATGATATTGAAACAACTATATCTCAAATTAAATTACCTCTAAATACATCTACCCCAGAGAACATTCACACCATATTGAATAAAAATGCAAAAAAGAAAAAACCTCCACCCATTGAAAAAAACATTCCATTAGAGCCCAGGATCATTATAATGAAAAATGCTCCAACATTACCTCTCCCTAATCCTGGACTTCCCCCATTGGAAATTCCTACTGCTTCCCACAGGTTGGAAATTTCCAATGTTGAATTTGATATAAATGAACTAACTATCCATGATCATACAGAATCCCCATCTACATTCACCACAGTATTACAAGCGCCCACTCCATCACCATCTCCAGTAGTATCCAACATCTCTTTTTTAGAGATAGGTCCCACACGTCCAAGTGCTTCAGAAATAATTTTACCACCACTAATCAGTTCTTCACAAACAGCTCAAATTTTCAGTCCAATACAAAAGAATCATATTACAAATTACTTCGCACCAACTGTAATATCAAGATCCAAAAAAAGAAAAGTAGAGCAAGAGGAAAAAGAGGAAAGGGATCTAATAGAAATCTGAGAATATGTAAAAAAACAAGGAACCCTGAAACTTATAAACAACTAAATCCGCCTCTGGTTAAAATATTTAATTTGTCGTCCCATATTTTATCCTCCTCAGAAATGGAAATTTTAAGTAGGGGACTAAATTTCTGCCCTGCTCAAGATATGAATGCATTTGATCTTTTTCTCGATTTAAATGCATACACTCGTAAACTCACTCTTAAAAGGCATTTCTTGTTGAACGAAAAAAAATGGGGACATTGGGGATCCCCCAAAAATACTGATCCCAATAGAGACAAACAAAGAAAGGGAATATATCCATAAGGAGGTACACCCAAAATCTCTATTTAATCCTCATCAACACCGAGGACCAAATATAGATACCTTTTTTTCATTAGTATCTGAAGAATTTAGGAAATGGGAAAATAATAATAATAAACATAAAATCCAAAAGCATGGAACTGGAAAAAACAAGATAAAAAAGGAGAACAATATCTCTAAAAGAGAGAAAATGGCATTGGAGGATTTGAGACAAAATACAGATATAGTAATAAGGCAAGCTGATAAAGGAGGGGGAGTAGTTGTGCAAAACAGATCTGACTATATTGAGGAAGCTTTGAACATATTGTCTGATATGAGATATTACAAAATTCTAAAAGAAGATCCTACACAATCCTTTGTTCGGGACTATCACCATATGATTAAGGAAGCCTATGAGAGGAACATTCTCAATAAAACAGAAAAAAGGTTTTTATCAAATCCTGCGCCAACCATGGCGTTATTTTATCATCTACCAAAAGTGCATAAGAACTGTGAAAAACCACCTGGTAGACCAATTATATCAGGAATAGGGTCTTTAACTTGTCATCTTTCTCATTATATTGACCTGTTTCTACAAGATCTAGTAAAGTCTCTTCCTTCATATTTGAGAGATTCCACACAATTAATCGAGGAGCTGAGGGATATTGAATGGGAAGATAATTATTCCTTTATCTCATTGGATGTTAATTCATTATATTCCAACATAGATCACGAAATGGGGGTAAATGCAGTGGGTTTTTATTTAGCAAAGACAGAGATGCTCCCCGAACAAAGAGATTTTCTGTTAAAGGGTCTGAAATTCATTCTTGAACACAATGTGTTCATTTTTGAAGGCGTACTGTACTTACAGTTGCCCGGCACCGCGATGGGGACTCGGGTCGCGCCAAGTTTCGCAAACTTATTCATGGGGCGATTCGAGTCCTCATCATCACTTTCTAAGCCTGTTTTCTATGACAAAATAAGGCTTTATAAGCGCTTCATAGATGATCTGATTATCATATGGAAGGGGACAGAGGAGGAAGCGGCACAATTCATAAAGGAGCTCAATAATAACACCTGGGGGATTACCTTTACATCACAAATTAATAAAGAAAAAATGGTATTTCTTGATTTAGAGATCAGCCATAGTGGTAAAAAAATCATCACGAAATCCCACTTCAAAAAAGTGGATTCAAATGGCTTTTTAGATTTCAATAGTGCACATTACAAGAAGTGGAAGGTTAATATACCCCACAGCCAATTTTATCGCATCAGAAAGAATTGTACGAGAGAATCTGATTATGTAGCTCAGTCTAAAATTCTAAAAAGAAAATTTAAAGAAAAAAGATACCCGAAAAATTTGATAAATGGTGCATATAGGGACAACAAAATAAAAACACAGGAAGAATGTTTAAAAGGAAAAACCAGGAAGGGGGACACTTTGACTACTGGTACGGAAAAAAGTGATGATCGCTGGAAATTGAATTTTGTGACAACATTCAATAGGGGCAATAAAATCATAAGAACTGTGCTTTCTAAATATTGGTACATCTTGAAGCGTGACCCTGTCTTGGGAAAACATCTCCCTGATAAACCAGGGATTACATATAGAAGGGGGAAAACTTTGAAAAATTTGGTGGCCCCCAGTAAATTAAAAAAACAGTTGGATCCAAAAAGAAAAAACATTTATAAAAATAAGGATCAAACTTTATGTGGAGTTCTTCAAGGCACCGGAGTTTTTAAATGTAACTCCAAAAAATGTTGCACCTGTGGGATCCTAGATCATGGGGCTAAAACTATTAAATGCAATAATACTGGTGATGTCTTTGAAATCTCACAAAGACTCACCTGTAGTAGTGATCATGTTGTATATGTCATCACATGCAGTTGTGGTTTGCAGTATGTGGGACGCACTGTACAGACACTGCGGTCCCGCATTAATGGCCACAGAAATAGAGCAAAAAATGGCTTTTTAAAACATAGTCTCTCAAGGCATCTACTACTTAAACATAATAAAATTTTTAACATAAAAGTAACTCCAGTGGAGCAGATACCCTCTGGAGTTGCAAACAGGAATGCTCTTTTAAACAGGAAAGAAACGTTTTGTATATATCGTTTGGGAACATTATTTCCAAATGGATTGAATGATATTATAGAGAGAGTTTAAAGGATTTTTTTTTTTTTTTTTTTTTTTTTCTTGTGATTTTTTTCCTTCTTCTTGTGTTTTTTTTTTTTTTTTTTTTTTTCTTGTGATTTTTTTTTCTTTCTTCTTGTGTTTTTTTTTTTTTTTTTCCCTTTGATATATATTTTTTTATTTATTTATTTTTATTTTTTTTATTTTTTTTTCTCTCTTCCTTGCATCAATGTTAACAAGGCTGTATCAATCAGTGGGTGTTTTCCTGAACTTGGTCCACACCCCCAATCAAGTTTCTGAGACTGGGATAAAAGGTGTGATACTAATTGAATTTTAGACTAGTAGGATTTGTACTGTGTTTTTATGATACCTGAAGAAGGATATATACTATATCCGAAACGCGTTGTATCTCTTCTATTTTAAGTTATGAAATAAAAAAATATGAAATATCATCTTTGAATGTGAGTCCTGGGAAGCGCTGCCATTCATGGGCTGGATGTGCTTTTCTTGAACTACTCATCCTGTGTGAGCCTTACTCTGGCTCTCTCACTTGGATCCACCCGAGGCAAGCTGCAAGCCCTGTATATTGAAAAGTATCTCAGAGGGAATTTGGAGGATACACGATCTAAAGCCATTTTTGTCTTTTATCAGGTGAGTGCATAAAATTGTGCACCCTTTAAAGACTATAATATTGTGTTTACGCACTTAGGGCGCCGCGATTTGTCTGTTCTTCTCTCCCAAACAGGGTTTTTTTGTATATAGGTCAAAACTTGCAATTGTTCTTCTGAAAAAGACTTGGAAGAGAGATTGACTATATTACGGCTTATCTCATCATGCCCTTCTTGCGGCGGGTTAGCACACCAGGATGATTTTCTGTGCTTCCTCCCACCGCGCCTTTTGCGTTTTTTGATTTGTTTGATTGTTTAGCTGAATTATGTTCTATGGGCTCATTGAGAGAGATATCAGATGTACTAAAGCCGTTGTCGTCCGAATCGCCATCACGTGAACTAAAACTCACATAGCGTCTATTTGATTTCCTACGATGATTGGAAAAACGCAAGATAGATCTGGGAGTGTTGGAAGAATCCTTATCTTCGTGCCAATTGTATACTCTATTACTGGCATAGTCTTCCAAATCACGTTCAAATTTGCGCTTTTTCCTAGATATAATTTCATCTTCCAATGTTGTAATTTCCTCCCGTATTTTCTTGTATGTGTCACTGTTTTCACACATGACATTCATACTTTGTAAACTTTCCTTGGAGGTTTCAATTTCCTTTTGCACGTCCTGAAGTTTTTTCTCTTCATATTTGACAATAAGTCGCATGAGGTTCAGTGAACAGCTGGTTAGAATCTCATTCCATTCATTAGAAAATGTTGAACCAAAATCAGTGGTGGCTTTTTTCTTCAACCGTAAACCTCTTGGAATCATGTCTTTAGACACGTAATTCTGGAGGGTGGTTAAATCCCACCAGATTTTCGTCTCCTGAATCATAGTCTTTTTCAGAAGAGTCCATGTGTTGGAAATATCAGAGCCAAAATTGGTCTCATTAAGTCCACCAGAAAACACATTAGCCGCCTTTTGCATGCGGTTTTTGGTATAGTCCGACATGGTGCAGTGCAGAGTTTAATTCTGTCACAAAAGCAGATCGAAGCTTCACTCGCTTAATCAAGTGTGGTAAGTCCCATATAAGGAGTATATATCAGGTGCACGGCAGTCAATTTAAAGATAAAGTACAAAGAGAGAAAAAAGCCAGCTCACCGATATGTGCAAGGAGCACGGAACTTCGTCCTGACTCGACGTAGTGCAGATCCAAGTAAAAGAGAAAAATGTTCCAGCTTCTTGATAAAATGTAAAACTTTAATCCATCATATAAAATAGTAGAAGACACACTCCTGGGACAATGCCATGTCACAAGTGAAGAAAGCTACGCGTTTCGACCATACGGTCTTTGTCACAGCTGATCTACTCAGCAGTCCATCCAGTATAAGAAGGACTGACCTACCAATGGAAAGGTAAAAGAAAAAAAAAGAAAAAAAAAAGGGGTCTCACCTGACCAAGAGTACTTATAATCAAAAAAACATACAGTGGGGCAAAAAAGTATTTAGTCAGTCAGCAATAGTGCAAGTTCCACCACTTAAAAAGATGAGAGGCGTCTGTAATTTACATCATAGGTAGACCTCAACTATGGGAGACAAACTGAGAAAAAAAAATCCAGAAAATCACATTGTCTGTTTTTTTAACATTTTAGTTGCATATTATGGTGGAAAATAAGTATTTGGTCAGAAACAAAATTTCATCTCAATACTTTGTAATATATCCTTTGTTGGCAATGACAGAGGTCAAACGTTTTCTGTAAGTCTTCACAAGGTTGCCACACACTGTTGTTGGTATGTTGGCCCATTCCTCCATGCAGATCTCCTCTAGAGCAGTGATGTTTTTGGCTTTTCGCTTGGCAACACGGACTTTCAACTCCCTCCAAAGGTTTTCTATAGGGTTGAGATCTGGAGACTGGCTAGGCCACTCCAGGACCTTGAAATGCTTCTTACGAAGCCACTCCTTCGTTGCCCTGGCGGTGTGCTTTGGATCATTGTCATGTTGATAGACCCAGCCACGTTTCATCTTCAATGCCCTTGCTGATGGAAGGAGGTTTGCACTCAAAATCTCACGATACATGGCCCCATTCATTCTTTCATGTACCCGGATCAGTCGTCCTGGCCCCTTTGCAGAGAAACAGCCCCAAAGCATGATGTTTCCACCACCATGCTTTACAGTAGGTATGGTGTTTGATGGATGCAACTCAGTATTCTTTTTCCTCCAAACACGACAAGTTGTGTTTCTACCAAACAGTTCCAGTTTGGTTTCATCAGACCATAGGACATTCTCCCAAAACTCCTCTGGATCATCCAAATGCTCTCTAGCAAACTTCAGACGGGCTCAGACATGTACTGGCTTAAGCAGTGGGACACGTCTGGCACTGCAGGATCTGAGTCCATGGTGGCGTAGTGTGTTACTTATGGTAGGCCTTGTTACATTGGTCCCAGCTCTCTGCAGTTCATTCACTAGGTCCCCCCACGTGGTTCTGGGATTTTTGCTCACCGTTCTTGTGATCATTCTGACCCCACGGGGTGGGATTTTGCGTGGAGCCCCAGATCGAGAGAGATTATCAGTGATCTTGTATGTCTTCCATTTTCTAATTATTGCTCCCACTGTTGATTTCTTCACTCCAAGCTGGTTGGCTATTGCAGATTCAGTCTTCCCAGCCTGGTGCAGGGCTACAATTTTGTTTCTGGTGTCCTTTGACAGCTCTTTGGTCTTCACCATAGTGGAGTTTGGAGTCAGACTGTTTGAGGGTGTGCACAGGTGTCTTTTTATACTGATAACAAGTTTAAACAGGTGCCATTACTACAGGTAATGAGTGGAGGAAAGAGGAGACTCTTAAAGAAGAAGTTACAGGTCTGTGAGAGCCAGAAATCTTGATTGTTTGTTTCTGACCAAATACTTGTTTTCCACCATAATATGCAAATAAAATGTTAAAAAAACAGACAATGTGATTTTCTCGATTTTTTTTTTTTTTTTTTTTTTTTTTTTTCTTAGTTTGTCTCCCATAGTTGAGGTCTACCTATGATGTAAATTACAGACGCCTCTCATCTTTTTAAGTGGTGGAACTTGCACTATTGCTGACTGACTAAATACTTTTTTGCCCCACTGTATAAACTATTGCCAGATATTCCAAAAAATATAAACAATATACATATATATACAATGGTAAGATACAATAAATCCCATATATATGAAAATACAAAAAAAGAGACAGAAAAAAACACACAAAAAAAGCTAAAAAACATGCAATATATAAATACATGAATCTGTGCCTGCACTGCAATTTACCATATCTAATAGTGAAACATAAGTTCACTCTTTTTATTCAAACCATGCGGAAATCTAGTACCCAAATTAAACATCCAAAAGGCTTCCCGTGTGAGTAAAGACCTATGCATGTCTCCTCCCCGCGGAGGTTTTTTTATTTTTTCAATGCCCGTTACTCTTAAAGAATCAGTGCTGCGTGAATGCATTTCAATGAAATGTCTCGCTGCTGAGGAAATGGTACGATTGCTGTTAGGCTACGTTCAGACTAGCGTTGTGCGCCGATGCGTCGGCGACGCAACGTACAACGCACGCAAAAATGCGGCAAAACGCACGCAAAAACGCTGCATTTTGCGACGCGTGCGTCGTTTTTTGCCGAAAATCGGACGCAAGAAAAATGCAACTTGTTGCGTTTTCTTGGTCCGACGCTTACGGCAAAAAAGACGCATGCGTCGCAAAACGCAACAAACAAAAACGCATGCGTCCCCCATGTTAAACATAGGGGCGCATGACGCGTGCATCGCCGCTGCGTCGCCCGATGCTAACCCGACGCACACTAGCACAACGCTAGTCTGAACGTAGCCTTAGTTGTACATTTGATATCGTACAAATGTTCAGAGATGCGGTTTTTACTTGGATCTGCACTACGTCGAGTCAGGACGAAGTTCCGTGCTCCTTGCACATATCGGTGAGCTGGCTTTTTTCTCTCTTTGTACTTTATCAATATAAAATGACTCGGAGGTATCTTCTGAAACTCCCACTTCAATCCTGACGCAATTACCCCCAGGATCCAGCTACTAGAAGTTATCTTGGTCCACTGGTTAAAGAAGTATTTTAATCTACCCCCTACTGGGAGATCAGTTTTATCTATAGTTGCGTCTACATCTTGACGATGAAGAAGAGCTCCTGAAGTATGCACCTTTTTTCTTCTCTTCCACTGGTTCCCAATCTCGACTATAGCCCCGGTGGTCAGATTGAAATCTTCGGAAAGGCATCCGTCTTCAAAAGGCGTTTCTAAAAGTAGGATTAAACACCTTAGGATACCCTTTCTTCCTATCCTCTGCCTTTGCAAGGATATCATCCAGTACGAGACCAAATAGGTACTCACCCCTGCATGGAATAGTACACAACTTGGCTCTAGCTTGAGCATCACCTTTCCAG
This sequence comes from Ranitomeya imitator, assembly GCF_032444005.1. NCBI lineage: Eukaryota > Metazoa > Chordata > Amphibia > Anura > Dendrobatidae > Ranitomeya > Ranitomeya imitator. The sequence continues at coordinate 641,410,882 of NC_091286.1, forward strand.
GTCTTAAGCCAAAGTGTGCGACGGGCAGCATTCGAAAGACCAACCGATCTTGCTGCTAACTTCAAAGAGTCTACCGATGCATCTGCTAGATAGGCTACCCCCTCACGAATCTGAGACAAGGAGTCTAGCAGTTTATCTCTGGGAACTTTTGTCTTAAGCTGGTCCTCCAGCTGACTTACCCAGATCATAATAGATCTGGCGGTACAGGTACTGGCAGTCGCCGGTTTAAAGGCTCCCGAAGATGACTCCCATGCTTTCTTTAGGAACATATCTGCTTTCCTGTCAGATGGGTCTTTAAGAAGACCTACATCTTCAAGTGGCAGAGAGGTGGACTTTGAGGTGGAAGCTACCGCTGCGTCCACTTTAGGGACCTTTACCCACTGGGACAAAAGCTCATATTCAAAGTGGTATCTTCTTTTTGCGGCTGATGGTAGAAACCTTTTATCTTGTTTATCCCATTCTCATCTAACCAGATCTTTGACTGTATCTACTAGTGGAAAAGTTCTGTGATTCTTCTGACATAATCCAGCAAACATAATCTCCTGGGTGAATCTAGTTTCTCTATTGTCTGTAAAACCCATGGTTAACCGAACCGCCTTAATTAATGTTTCCATAGAAAAGCACGGTCTTCCTTCCTCATCCGAGGAGGATGGTGATGAAGCGTCGGAATATTCACCCTCCTGCAGAGGGGGGCAAGAATCAGACAACACATCCACACTGGTTTTTCCATGCCATCTAGTTTTAAGGGAACATCCTTCTCTGTTAACCTCCCTTAAATTTGATGTACGGAGGGGAGCTTTCTCTTCTAAAGTACGGCAAATACAAGCCTGACGCAACTTCTTAATATAGCTGTCTGGCAATGGTTCTGTGCATAATGCACACTGCTTGTGTTTTGTTTTTGAGGCCTTCTTAACCTATAACAAAGCATAGGAAAATGGAATGATCAGCTACCAGGTGTGGAATCATACACTCACCCAAGGCTGATGAAAGAGTACTGGCTCCGGAGGAGGTGAAGTGCCACATGACGCTGGGGTGCCTGAACTCTGCTTCCCACGAGCCACATCACTGCTGCATGAGCGGCTGACACCACTACTTCTCTGCTCAGGCACCTGCAGGTGCTCGGTGTCCCCTACAGAGGACATCTTGGTGCACACTTCCCCCTGCTGTGGCTCTGTTTTAAAGAATGCCGCGCACCTACTCCTGGCCTCTCCTGGAAGTACTAGAATTACTTCCGGGTCACAAGTGCTCAAGCCTCCCAGATGCGTTCAGCAGTGCAGCGCTTATGTGACCCAGGACAGCACTTTCCCGGCATCTGGGTTTGCACCAGCCTTCCTGTCAGATGAGGGGGAATCTGTGCGCAGTACACCCCCGACGCTGCTTCCAGTGCCCCTGATTCTGCCGTTCTCTCGGAAACCGCGCAAAGGCATGGTGGACCCGGGTAAGATGCATTAACCTGCAGGCTCCCACCGTCCGGACAGGAACCCAAACTGGAGAAGCGAGGGGGACCGCCCCTTTTTAACCTGTAGTTTCCTGTCCTGATGGTGGGCGGATCCCCTCTCTCGTAGTGGGTGCTGTCTTGGCAATAGGAAAATCTACAACCTGGGACCTCCAGGGGTGAAGATATCCTGTAATTTGGGATTCTCATAAAATTCTACAGGACTTAGCATATCCCACAACCATCCCCCACATGAGCTCATCAAGTGGAGTTCTGTGGGTTTAACTTTGATGAAAATAAGAATTTTGGTTTGGTCATTTGTCAGTCCTGGAAGGTACAGCTTGATGTGGGTTCTGTCTGTTTTCCTAAGGAGTAGCTCCACTAAGCTATGAGCCATTTCTGTGACATCAGTTTTGGAAATTTTATTTTATTTTGTTATCCCTTTTATTTTATGCATTTTTTGTTCCTATTTTGTAACATTTTTGTCCATTTTTATAAACACTGCCTATATTTCCAAATGAAATGTATAAAATGTAGTAGTTCTGTTCCTCTTGCTCTGTAAACTGCAACCTTGAAGCCATACGCTACCTTGTAATGGGTGTCCAATCGGCCTGTATGAACAATTGGTGGTGGCAGTAGTGGTTCCTTTTTGTTACTGTAGAGTTGGCAGTGACCGTACCAGGGTATATATATTCAATGCGTTGAAATTGGAGGTGTATATATCGTACACTCACTGGGAGGTCCCTAATAACCAGCCTAGTAGTGGAAGCAGATGCATTCCTATCCGAAACACATCAATCAATTGCATAATTGTCCTGATGACTCGAGGCTAGGGTTGAGCAAAACGGGTCGAACATTTTCAAAAGTCGCCGACTTTTGACAAAGTCGGGTTTCATGAAACCCGATCCGACCCCTGTGCGTGGTCGGCCATGCGGTACGCGACTTTCGCGCCAAAGTCGCGTTTCAATGACGCGAAAAGCGCCATTTCTCAGCCAATGAAGGTAAACGCAGAGTGTGGGCAGCGTGATGACATAGGTCCTGGTCCCCACCATCTTAGAGAAGGGCATTGCAGTGATTGGCTTGCTGTCTGCGGCGTCACAGGGGCTATAAAGGGGCGTTCCCGCCTACCGCCATCTTACTGCTGCTGATCTGAGCCTAGGGAGAGGTTGCTGCCGCTTCGTCAGAAGCAGGGATAGCGTTAGGCAGGGTCCATTAACCACCAAACCGCTTGTGCTGTAGCGATTTCCACTGCCCAACACCACCTTCGGTGTGCAGGGACAGTGGAAGCTACATTTTTTTTTTTTTTTTCCTCAGCGCTGTAGCTCATTGGGCTGCCCTAGAAGGCTCCCTGATAGCTGCATTGCTGTGTGTACGCCGCTGTGCAAACCAACTGCTTTTTTCAAAGCACAAATCTTCTTGTTCCTTCCTTTCTGCACAGCTATCTTGTTTGTTTGTCCACACTTTTTATTTAATTTGTGCATCAGTCCACTCCTTATTGCTGCCTGCCATACCTGGCTGAGATTACTGCAGGGAGATAGTAATTGAAGGACACTCCCTGTTTTTTTTTTTTTTTGTGGGAGATTAAGATTGGCATTTCTGCTAGAGTGCCATCCCTGTGTGTGCCATCTCTCACTCAGTGGGCCATAGAAAGCCTATTTATTTTTTTGCTTGATTTGGGTTCTAAAATCTACCTGAAAAAATCACTGCATCAATCAGTGGGAGAAAAATATTGGCCTCAGGGCTTGTGTGCCACTCCTTACTCCTGTGTGTGCCATCTCTCACTCAGTGGGCCATAGAAAGCCTATTTATTTTTTTGCTTGATTTGGGTTCCAAAATCTACCTGAAAAAATCAATAAATCAATCAGTGGGAGATTAATATTGGCCTTTGGGCTTGTGTGCCAGTCCTAAGCGTGCCATCTCTCTCTCTCAGATAGTGGGCCATAGAAAGCATTTTTTATTATTGGGTTTATAAATTTTCCCTGGAAAAAAAAAAAAAAAGTGGGAGATAAATATTGGCCTCTGGGCTTGTGTGCCACTCCTGACTCCTGTGTGCTTCCTCTCTCACTCACTGGGCCCTAGAAAGGCTATTTTTTGTTTTATTTTGTTTCTAAATTCTTCCTGAAAAATTAATTTTTTTGTATTTTTTTTTCTAAAGTCTCCCTGAAAAAAAAAAAAAAAAAAATCAAATCAGTGGGAGATTAATATTGCCCTTTCTGCTTGTGTGCCAGTCTTGACTCCTGGGTGTGCCATCTCGCTCTCTCCAATTGTGGGCCATAGAAAGCCTATTAATTTTTTTGCTTGATTTGGGTTCCAAAATCTACCTGAAAAAATCACTAAATCAATCAGTGGGAGATAAATATTGGCCTCTGGGCTTGTGTGCCACTCCTGACTCCTGTGTGCTTCCTCTCTCACTCACTGGGCCCTAGAAAGGCTATTTTATGTTTTATTTGTTTTCTAAATTCTCCCTGAAAAAATCATTTCATTTTATTTGGTTTATAAATTCTTCCTTAAAAAATCATTTTTTTTTTTTTTTTTTTTTTTTATAAAGTCTCCTTTTAAAAAAAAAAAACACAAATCAGTGGGAGATTAATATTTACATTTGCGCTTCAGTGACAGTCCTGCGTGTGTGGCATCTCTCTCATTTGTTGCCACCACCAACAGAGTGTGTAACATTGTGCCTGATTTTCGTTGTGGTCTCACCCACCTGTAAAGGGGTAGCTAAATCATACTGAAGTTATAGCTCACCGTGTAAGTTGTGTGACTGCAACAAATACCGTTAGTTTGTTTACGTTTTTAAAACAATGAGGAAGTCTGGTGGAAGAGGTCGTGGCCGGGGGCGTTCATTGTCAGCTGGTAATGAGGGTAGTGGTAGTGGTGGAGCATCAGGTGGTCGTGGGAAAAAAAATATTGCACCTAAGTCTGGAGCTGTGGAGCCAGGTTTGTCGTCTGGCTACACAAGGCCTCGAACGCTCCCTTTTCTGGGAGTAGGAAAACCGCTTTTAAAGCCGGAGCAGCAAGAGCAAGTTTTGGCTTATCTTGCTGACTCAGCCTCTAGCTCTTTTGCCTCCTCTCGTGAAACTGGTAAAAGTAAAAGCAGCGTGTCGTTAGTGGATGTTCACGGTCAGGGACAAGTCGCTTCCTTGTCCTCTTCAGCAAAAACAACAACAGAGAAGAATGCAGCAGGCGACACAACGGGTTACTCCATGGAGCTCTTTACACATACCGTCCCTGGCTTAGAAAGTGAAGCAGTTAACAGTCCATGCCCATTACAAGTTGAATCTGACATGGAGTGCACTGATGCACAGCCACAGCCAGACTACTATGCTGGTCCTTTGACTCAGACCACAACATTGCCCTCGCAGGGTGCTGATCAAGAATCAGACCCTGATGAGACTATGTTGCCCCATCACGAACGCTATACCACCGACCGACAAGGTGACACAGACGAAGTTGCACACGAGCTACAAGAAGAGGTAATAGATGACCCAGTTCTTGACCCCGATTGGCAGCCATTGGGGGAACAGGGTGCAGGCGGCAGCAGTTCTGAAGCGGAGGAGGAGGGGCCGCAGCAGGCATCAACATCGCAACAGGTTCCATCTGCCGGGCCCGTATCTTGCCCAAAACGCGTGGCAAAGCCAAAACCTGTTGGAGGACAGCGTGGCCATCCGGTTAAAGCTCAGTCTGCAATGCCTGAAAAGGTATCCGATGCTAGAAAGAGTGCAGTCTGGCATTTTTTTAAACAACATCCAATTGATCAGCGCAAAGTCATCTGTCAAAAATGTTCAACTACCTTAAGCAGAGGGCAGAATCTGAAAAGTCTCAATACAAGTTGCATGCATAGACATTTAACCACCATGCATTTGCAAGCTTGGACTAACTACCAAACGTCCCTTAAGGTTGTAGCACCCTCGGCCAATGAAGCTAGTCATCAACGCAACATCCCTTCCGGCAGTGTAGGGCCACCATTTTCTGCACCACCTGCAGTATCTGTGCAGGTTTCTTTGCCAGGCCAAAGAAGTCAGGGTCAGGGAATCACCAGTTTCGTAGTAGGAAACACTGCATCTAGGGCACCGGCGGCAACAATACCATCTCCCACCGTCTCTCAGTCTGCCATGTCCACCGGCACCCCCGCTAGTTCCACGATCTCCAGCTCTCCAGTCCAGCTCACCCTACATGAGACTATGGTTAGAAAAAGGAAGTACTTAGCCTCGCATCCGCGTACACAGGGTTTGAACGCCCACATAGCTAGACTAATCTCGTTAGAGATGATGCCCTACCGGTTAGTTGAAAGCGAAGCTTTCAAAGCCCTGATGGACTACGCTGTACCACGCTACGAGCTACCCAGTCGACACTTTTTTTCCAGAAAAGCCATCCCAGCCCTCCACCAGCATGTTAAAGAGCGCATCGTCCATGCACTCAGGCAATCTGTGAGCACAAAGGTGCACCTGACAACAGATGCATGGACCAGTAGGCATGGCCAGGGACGTTACGTGTCCATCACGGCACACTGGGTAAATGTGGTGGATGCAGGGTCCACAGGGGACAGCAAGTTTGGGACAGTTCTGCCTAGCCCACGGTCTAGGAAACAGTTGGCTGTAGCCATTCGCACCCCCTCCTCCTCCTCCTCGTCCTCCTGCAGAAGCGAGAGCTCGTCCACAGACCGCAGTCGCACAACCACTCCATCCGCAGCTGCCACTGTTGCACACCAGGTCTCCCATTATGGGGCAGCTACTGGCAAACGTCAGCAGGCTGTATTGGCTATGAAGTGTTTGGGCGACAACAGACACACCGCTGAAGTTCTGTCCGAGTTCTTGCAGAAAGAAACGCAGTCGTGGCTGGGCACTAGATCTTGAGGCAGGCAAGGTAGTGAGTGATAACGGAAGGAATTTCATGGCTGCCATCTCCCTTTCCCAACTGAAACACATTCCTTGCCTGGCTCACACCTTAAACCTGGTGGTGCAGTGCTTCCTGAAAAGTTATCCGGGGTTATCCGACCTGCTCCTCAAAGTGCGTGGGCTTTGCTCACATATCCGCCGTTCGCCCGTACACTCCAGCCGTATGCAGACCTATCAGCGTTCTTTGAACCTTCCCCAGCATCGCCTAATCATAGACGTTGCAACAAGGTGGAACTCAACACTGCACATGCTTCAGAGACTGTGTGAGCAGAGGCGGGCTGTTATGTTTTTGTGGGAGGATACACATACACGGGCAGGCAGTAGGATGGCAGACATGGAGTTGTCAGGTGTGCAGTGGTCGAAGATTCAAGACATGTGTCAAGTCCTTCAGTGTTTTGAGGAATGCACACGGCTGGTTAGTGCAGACAACGCCATAATAAGCATGAGCATCCCCCTAATGCGTCTGCTGATGCAAAGTTTGACGCACATAAAGGATCAGGCGTCTGCAGCTGAGGAAGAGGAAAGCCTTGATGACAGTCAGCCATTGTCTGGCCAGGGCAGTGTACAGGACGAGGTAGCGGGCGAAGAGGAGGAGGAGGACGAGGAGGATGATGGGGATGATTATATTTTTAATGAGGAAGCTTTTCCGGGGCCAGTGGAAATTGTTGGCGCGGCAAGGCCGGGTTCTGGGTTTTGGAGGGACACAAGTGACGTGGATTTGCCTGAAACTGCCCCTCAACCAAGCACAACCACAGATTTGAGAACTGGAACTTTGGCCCACATGGCGGATTATGCCTTACGTATCCTCAAAAGGGACACACGCATAACAAAAATGATGAACAATGACGATTACTGGTTGGCCTGCCTCCTTGATCCTCGCTATAAAGGCAAATTGCAAAATATAATGCCACATGAGAACTTGGAACTAATATTAGCAACCAAACAATCAACTCTTGTTGACCGTTTGCTTCTGGCATTCCCTGCACACAGCGCCCGTGATCGTTCTAACACGAGCTGCGGGGGCCAGCAGACCAGAGGTGTTAGAGGGGCAGAAATCAGAAGTGTCGTTGGCCAGAGGGGTTTTCTGACCAGGTTGTGGAGTGATTTTGCTATGACCGCAGACAGGACAGGTACTGCAGCATCAATTCAAAGTGACAGGAGACAACATTTGTCCAGTATGGTTACTAACTATTTTTCATCCCTTATCGACGTTCTCCCTCAATCGTCATTCCCATTTGATTACTGGGCATCAAAATTAGACACCTGGCCAGAATTGGCAGAATATGCATTGCAGGAGCTTGCTTGCCCGGCAGCTAGTGTCCTATCAGAAAGAGTATTCATTGCTGCAGGTTCAATACTAACAGAAAAAAGGACTCGTCTGGCTACCCAAAATGTAGATGATCTAACCTTCATTAAAATGAACCACAACTGGATTTCGAAATCTTTTGCTCCACCTTGCCCGGCTGACACCTAGCTTTCCTATATAAAGGTCTTGCCTGTGGACTATTCTGAATGACTTTTCCAATCTCGTAATTTGCAACACCTGATTGTCCAGCATCCGACATGTTTACACCTCCCTAAATGGCCAAAGTCCCCACACGGGGCCGTGGTATCGCCACTTGGCGCCAGCACCCGTGAGAGTACTGTTTGTCTGAAGAGGTGGGTGTGCCCGCTTTTGGTCGACGGCACTGCCACTAGGTCCCTCATAGTACAATAAAGTGTCTGGCGGTGGTGGTGCGCACCCAACATCAGACACACCGTTGTAATATGAGGGGCCCTGGGCCTGTACCGCCGGCCCCAAGACAGTCCCCCCCCCCAGGTCAAACAGTGCTCTACCACTTGCAAAATTTTCTCTCACAGCTCCACCAATGTTTAGTCTATGCGCTGACATCCTTCAATGCCTGACACTGTCAATACCATTGTATTGACATTTTTCTTATGTTAGGCCTTCGAAGCCTGTCTGCGGTCCCTCCTTCCACTAGGCCTCCACTGACCTGTCTACTGCTGCCCGGGTTCCCCTGGAACCAATTTTAAATTGCCTACAGCCAGCCCAATTTATTATGTTAGGGCTTCGAAGCCTGTCTGCGGTCCCTCCTTCCACTAGGCCTCCACTGACCTGTCTACTGCTGCCCGGGTTCCCCTGGAACCAATTTTAAATTGCCTACAGCCAGCCCAATTTATTATGTTAGGGCTTCGAAGCCTGTCTGCGGTCCCTCCTTCCACTCGGCCTCCAGTGACCTGTCTACTGCTGCCCGGGTTCCCCTGGAACCAATTTTAAATTGCCTACAGCCAGCCCAATTTATTATGTTAGGGCTTCGAAGCCTGTCTGCGGTCCCTCCTTCCACTAGGCCTCCACTGACCTGTCTACTGCTGCCCGGGTTCCCCTGGAACCAATTTTAAATTGCCTACAGCCAGCCCAATTTATTATGTTAGGGCTTCGAAGCCTGTCTGCGGTCCCTCCTTCCACTAGGCCTCCACTGACCTGTCTACTGCTGCCCGGGTTCCCCTGGAACCAATTTTAAATTGCCTACAGCCAGCCCAATTTATTATGTTAGGGCTTCGAAGCCTGTCTGCGGTCCCTCCTTCCACTAGGCCTCCACTGACCTGTCTACTGCTGCCCGGGTTCCCCTGGAACCAATTTTAAATTGCCTACAGCCAGCCCAATTTATTATGTTAGGGCTTCGAAGCCTGTCTGCGGTCCCTCCTTCACTAGGCCTCCACTGACCTGTCTACTGCCGCCCGTGTTCCCCTGGAACCAATTGTAAATTGCCTACAGCCAGGCCAATTTATTATGTTAGGGCTTCGAAGCCTGTCTGCGGTCCCTCCTTCCACTAGGCCTCCACTGACCTGTCTACTGCTGCCCGTGTTCCCCTGGAACCAATTGTAAATTGCCTACATCCCAATTTTTGTTATGTTAGGCCTTCGAAGCCTGTCTGCGGCCCGTTTTTCCACTACTACTACACTGACCAGGCCACTGCTGCCCGTGTTCCCCTGGAACCAATTTTAAATTGCCTACAGCCAGCCCAATTTATTATGTTAGGGCTTCGAAGCCTGTCTGCGGTCCCTCCTTCCACTAGGCCTCCACTGACCTGTCTTCTGCTGCCCGGGTTCCCCTGGAACCAATTTTAAATTGCCTACAGCCAGCCCAATTTATTATGTTAGGGCTTCGAAGCCTGTCTGCGGTCCCTCCTTCCACTAGGCCTCCACTGACCTGTCTACTGCCGCCCGTGTTCCCCTGGAACCAATTGTAAATTGCCTACAGCCAGGCCAATTTATTATGTTAGGGCTTCGAAGCCTGTCTGCGGTCCCTCCTTCCACTAGGCCTCCACTGACCTGTCTACTGCTGCCCGTGTTCCCCTGGAACCAATTGTAAATTGCCTACATCCCAATTTTTGTTATGTTAGGCCTTTGAAGCCTGTCTGCGGCCCGTTTTTCCACTACTACTACACTGACCAGGCCACTGCTGCCTGTGTTCCCCTGGAACCAATTTTAAATTGCCTACAGCCAGCCCAATTTATTATGTTAGGGCTTCGAAGCCTGTCTGCGGTCCCTCCTTCCACTAGGCCTCCACTGACCTGTCTACTGCTGCCCAGGTTCCCCTGGAACCAATTTTAAATTGCCTACAGCCAGCCCAATTTATTATGTTAGGGCTTCGAAGCCTGTCTGCGGTCCCTCCTTCCACTAGGCCTCCACTGACCTGTCTACTGCTGCCCGTGTTCCCCTGGAACCAATTGTAAATTGCCTACAGCCAGCCCAATTTATTATGTTAGGGCTTCGAAGCCTGTCTGCGGTCCCTCCTTCCACTAGGCCTCCACTGACCTGTCTACTGCTGCCCGGGTTTCCCTGGAACCAATTTTAAATTGCCTACAGCCAGCCCAATTTATTATGTTAGGGCTTCGAAGCCTGTCTGCGGTCCCTCCTTCCACTAGGCCTCCACTGACCTGTCTACTGCTGCCCGTGTACCCCTTGAACCAACACCAGAAAATATAAAAATAAGTTTTTTGCTTATAAAAAAGAAAATACTGGAGAGATATCAAATGCAGACATTTTAACATTAAAAACAAACACATACAACAAAAATCTGGTACAGTACTAAAAATGGCCACCAGCTACAATAACTTTCTCCTGCAAGTAGTTAACTGAAAGTTTTTTTCAATTTAAAACACAGTTATGGCATCCACCGAGTGTTGTCCTGTCGCGTCTTCTTTATATTATTGCCAAGAAGATGCAAAACAATGAAAATAATAAAATCATTATTTACCAAAAAAATAGAGTAAGTCAAAACCACATTGCAAATAAACATTCATTACAAATAAAGAAGCAGGGCGCGTCCGAGGGTGAGTATATACCTAATAAGAATATAATCACCCTTGGACGCGCCCTGCTTCTTTCCGACAGCCTTCCTTCCTAAGAATCAGCCCTTCCGTGGTGTAGAGAGAGGGTGTGTTACACTCCAAGGTGTTCCCCAGGTTGCCTTTCCTGAGCTTCGATCTTCATGCTCTCGTTTAGTAGTTGTCGGAAAGTAGGCTGCATTAGGCCTACAAATTGGGTATGGGGTGTAGAGAGATGGTGTGTTCAACTCCAAGGTGTTCTCCAGGTTGCCTTTCCTGAGCTTCGATCTTCCGGCTCTCGTTTAGTAGTTGTTGGAAACTACACTGCATTAGGCCTACAAATTGGGTATGGGGTGTAGAGAGATGGTGTGTTCCACTCCAAGGTGTTCTCCAGGTTGCCTTTCCTGAGCTTCGATCTTCCGGCTCTCGTTTAGTAGTTGTTGGAAACTACACTGCATTAGGCCTACAAATTGGGTATGGGGTGTAGAGAGATGGTGTGTTCCACTCCAAGGTGTTCTCCAGGTTGCCTTTCCTGAGCTTCGATCTTCCGGCTCTCGTTTAGTAGTTCTTGGAAACTACACTGCATTAGGCCTACAAATTGGGTATGGGGTGTAGAGAGATGGTGTGTTCCACTCCAAGGTGTTCTCCAGGTTTCCTCGCCATTGCTTCGATCTTCCGACTCTCGTTTAGTAGTTGTAGAAAACTACACTGCATTAGGCCTACAAAATGGGTATCGGGTGGAGAGAGATGGTGTGTTACACTCCAAGGTGTTCCCCAGGTTGCCTTGCCATTGCTTCGGTCTTCCGACTCTCGTTTAGTAGTTGTAGAAAACTACACTGCATTAGGCCTACAAAATGGGTATCGGGTGGAGAGAGATGGTGTGTTACACTCCAAGGTGTTCCCCAGGTTGCCTTACCATTGCTTTGGTCTTCCGACTCTCGTTTAGTAGTTGTAGAAAACTACACAGCATTAGGCCTACAAAATGGGTATGGGGTGGAGAGAGATGGTGTGTTACACTCCAAGGTGTTCTCCAGGTTTCCTCGCCATTGCTTCGATCTTCCGACTCTCGTTTAGTAGTTGTAGAAAACTACACTGCATTAGGCCTACAAAATGGGTATCGGGTGGAGAGAGATGGTGTGTTACACTCCAAGGTGTTCCCCAGGTTGCCTTGCCATTGCTTCGGTCTTCCGACTCTCGTTTAGTAGTTGTAGAAAACTACACAGCATTAGGCCTACAAAATGGGTATGGGGTGGAGAGAGATGGTGTGTTCCACTCCAAGGTGTTCTCCAGGTTGCCTTTCCTGAGCTTCTATCTTCAGGCTCTCGTTAAATTGTGGTTAAATGGAACAACTGCATTAGGCGTACTAGTTGGTTTGGGGCCTACTAACAGTGTCTGCCGCTCCTTGCTGTTCTCCTGGTTTCCTGTCCTGAAATTCCGTTTTCAGGCGCTCGTTAAGTAGTTGTTAATGTTAGACTGCATTTGGCCTACTAGTTGGGTTGGGGCCTACTATCGGTGTCTGCCACTCCTTGCTGTTCTCCTCCACTGAACAAAGCTGTGCCGCCTGTTTACTACGGTTGCCAATTTTGAACTGCATTTCGACTACTTACTGATTTGGGCCTACTCTGTGTCAGCCTCTCATTCCAGTTGTCCTCCACTGCAATGCCCCCTGGTTATTCCTGTGTTACCAATTTTGAACTGCATTTAGCCCACTTTATTCTTTGGGCCTATATCTGTGTTTCCTCCTCATCCTGCCCATTGCCCAGCCAGTGATAGATGAGTCTGCTGGTACATTGACCCATAACGCAACATTTCCCGTGCACGCTACACTGCAAGATTGTGACCCTGCTGAAAGTCAGGTCCCCCTTCCCGCATACCATACCACCTTACACGGGGACAAACAGGAAGGTGCAGATGAAAGTGCAGGTTCCTTCATCAGGTGGGGGGAGGAATACTAGTTGGCGACGTCACTGGCACAGGGCCTCTCATGGTACGCAAAAGTGTTGCTGCCGGTGGGAGGCGCCCCCGCCGTGCAAACACACCGCTGTACTTTGAGGGGCCCTGTGCCAGTGCCAATGCCAACGAGTGGGCCCCCCCTGCTTTCTCAGGTTCACAGCACTTGCAAAGTTGAAATACTTACCTCTCCCTGCTCCACTGCCGTGACGTGGTCCAGATTTCCTGGGCCCACTAATTACTTGAACCAGCCCTACCCACCACAACTTTAGCCAAATGACCCCCAATTTCAAATGCCTTCCAATTATTATAAGGTAAATTATGCTTGACAAGCTTCATTAAGAAGAATGGATGGTTTTGACATTAAAATGGGCACTCTAGGTGTTTTCCTGGCCTCCACTCACTGCCGACTATGCTGCCCCATTGACTTGCATTGGGTTTCGTGTTTCGGTCGATCCCGACTTTACGTCATAATCGGCCGATTTCACTCGACCCGACTTTTGAGATAGTCGGGTTTCGCGAAACCCAGCTCGACTCTAAAAAGGTCAAGGTCGCTCAACTCTACTCGAGGCAGCAGAGTTGTCTCCTGGCAAACTGGTGGCAGCGGTGGAATCTGCTCGACCTACCCAGCGGTTATCTTTGACAGCATATATAAAATTAATGCTTATTTCAGCCCAATGACAAGGAAAGAAGGGTTTTATCACAATGTTTGAGTGTCAGTAAAAAGGGGAGAAAGAGGTAGGACGACCCTCTGGGTGACTGAGTAGCAAAAAAAAACATTCACATGAGAGAAAATATAGTTGGAGGGATCACTAACAGTAGTAACATTACTGAATTGGCTGAATTGAGAACCGGCCGGACTTTTTAGCACATGGGTCATGTTTTCTCATAGAGAACACATTCTGTTACAGTGAATTTGATGGACATCAAGCACAGACACGATCTGATTTACCGTACAGATAACTTGGCGGCTTCATTGTTTCTATATCTGCTACAAATATTTTCAAATAAATATTTAAAGATGTGAAGACTGACATATGGATTTTCTATTAAATCGCTCACATAGTTCTCTTACAATAAGGTGGTGCAATCACATTCTGTTCTAAAATATTTCTGGCTCCGAGACCTCATTGAGCAATGCTTGAGGAAAAAGGTCACTTGAGATTGCTTCTGGTTTTGCATTGTTCTAGACCAGCATTAAATAATATAACCTTGGTTAATCTCCCGAACATGGCTTCTTCAGAGCAAATAAACACACTCCCGTGTAGAACATGCTACTTCTTCAGCCAAGACAACCATTTTCATTTTGTAGGAACTGCTGAGGAATATTACACAATATATTATACCAGATGTTGCGAAAACTCTTTTTAAACAATAAGAAGGGCTAGTGGGATATGGAGGAAGATTGTCCACATCTTAAAGCGAACTGGTCACCAGGTTCATGAGGTTCAGGCCACTACCTTTCAGGGCTGATATACAGCATTCTATAATGCTGTATATCTACCCCCAACCTGACCTGAAAGAGAAGAAAAAGAGCATTTATTATACTCACCTGTGTGGCGTTCCGGTTCGAGGGGGTCGATGTTCTTGATCCGACACCTCCCATCTTATTACGATCTGCCACCTTCCTTCTTGCTTCATGTGGAGATAAAGTCATCCACACAGTCTCCCTGGCATTGTGCTCTTGCTCAGTGGACTTCTCTGCCTTGTTGACAGCACAGCAAAGTACTGCAATGCGCATGGGCCAGGAAAGGTCAAAGAGCCCCAGCGCATGGGTACTGAAGTACTTTATTCTGCCCTAGTCAGGGCAGACAAGTAGGTCGGCACAAGAGTACGATGCCGGTGACTCTGTGTGAATGACATAGGGACGCCACACGAAGCAAGAAGGAGGCTTCATTCTCAGTCTAATATTAGGGTCACACAACTGATTTTCTCTCATCCAAGAAAATCAGTTTGATTTTGCTGATCACACACTGATCAATAGCCTTTGAACGTCTAAAAATAAAAGTGTAAAGAGTATCAATCAATGACAGTGCTGCATCTTTAAAAATCAGACTCTGATTAAAGTTTGATGAGATTGTAATTCAATTTTCTCAGACGTGGAAAAGTTTAAAAAAAAGTTTCTCCATCTTCTCCATTCAGTCTGTGTGAAAATCGAACCACACTCAGATATCATCTAAATACAGACTGATTTTTTTCACTGACCCGTTGACTTGACTGACCATGGAAAGAGGGTTTTCAATCCAGCAAAGCAAATTAAAAGCAAAAATGCTCTATTATGATTTCATTAAAAAAGTAGCATGGGCATAAAAAGTATATCTGACGCGTTTCGATTTTGGTTGACTCTTAATAGTAGACCTTGAATGCTCGAGTGAGTTCCGATTATCGGAGGCAGATCGTGCATGTGCATGGCCTCATGGATAGCACTAGTCTGATTTTTACACTTGTGTGCATGAGCCCTAACACCACCCTCAACTAGTTGACTGACATACTGCAACAGTAGCTGTCAGTTACCAAGGAGAGGGCAGAGTTAGGTCATGTTCACACACTCAGTATTTAGTCAGTATTTTACGTCAGTATCTGTAAACCAAAATCAGGAGTGGAACAATCAGGGGAAAAGCATAATAGAAACACGTCACCACTTCTGTATTTATCACGCACTCCTGGTTTGTGCTTACAAATACTGAGGTAAAATACTGACCAAATACTGAACGTGTGAACGTGGCCTTAGGCTGAGAATAGAGCTGAGAGACAAGGCAGTGAAAGTGCTCCGTACCACCCAAAGCACTTCTAGTCTCATTTACATAACACTTTTAACATTTATTTTTCCTCAACAGAACAGCATTTTGTTTAATTTAGGTGTGATTTTTACTTGCGGTCTTATAACATATACCTTTTGGTATTGTCAGGGGAAATAGAACTGACAATCCCTTTAGAATTATGACGCATCCATTTTTGGTCTTTGGGACAAAACTTTATTTCATAATTCAGCCTCGCATTTCAGAAGGGAGCCATGATATTTTGATTTTTTTTGATGGGGCAGCTACAGTACATGTGTTATATTTGCCACTATTTGGGGGTACACATACTGTAGCTGTATTATTAACTCGTAGGGAGAAACAGAAAACACAAACAGCAATTCTGCTGATGTTTTTTGACATTTTAAATTTAACACTTGACGTACTGCACAAATAAAGTGTAAAATTATTTTGTGGGTCATTCTGATTATGGCAATACCAAAGTTATATAGTTTTTACCTATGTTTTATGACTTTTATGCAATAAAAGCACTAAAAAATAACAATTTGTTTTTACCATATTCATAGCTTTAATAGGGTTAAATTTTGAGTGACAAGATGGAGTTTTCAGCATTAAGATTTTCTGGTAGATACAACTTTTTGATTATTTTTTATTATATTTTTTTAGAGGTGGAATGTAAAAAAGAAACAGTAATTCTGGAAAACTATTTTTATTTTTTTTATAAACACAGTTCACTTTTCAATTTAATTTGCATGCTCAGTCAATATATTATTCACGTGAATTAAAATTCCCACGTATGTAACATTTTGTGTTTTACCACTTTTAGACAAAAAAACAATATATTCAAAACAAGAATATTTTTCGCCATATTCAGAGACCCATAACTTTTTTATTTTTTCAGACAGAGATGTATCAGGGGTTTTATTTTTGCAAGGGCAAGCTGTAGTTTTCACTGGAGCCATCTTTTTTTTATCACCTTTTATTTCATTTTTTTGTGAGGATAGATTAGCAAAAATCAGCAATTCTGTTATTGTTTTTCATATTTTTTTCTTGCAGTCTTCTCCATGCAAGGTAAATGATGACAGTTTTATAGTAAGGATTGATACAATTACAGTTGTTTTGCTACTTTTGCACTATTTAATGAAAAAATATTTTACAATCATGTTCTGAGAGTTACAACTTGTTCTTTTTTTCAGTCAAAGAACTTTATGAGGGTTTTTTTGCATAACAAAAGCTTTTATTTAGCTTTAGCTTTTATTGACACACTTTGAATATGCACAATTTTTTATCACTTTTTTCATGTTATGTGAGGCAGGATGAAGAAAAATAGCACTTCTGCCATTGTTTTTGTTATGGGCTGACCTGGGTTTGAGTAGTGGTATTGCAACTAGTGTTGAGCATTCCGATACCGCAAGTATCGGGTATTGGCCGATATTTGCGGTATCGGAATTCCGATACTGAATTCCGATACTTCCCGCGTATCGGATACCGGAATCGGAAGTTCCCAGAATTCAAATTGAACGCAGCAGCCAATGAGGAATGAATGAAAGTGTGGGCACATCCTGTTTAGCATGGTGGGCATGTAAGTACTGGCAAGGCTTGGATTGGCTGCTGAAATGATGTCACTCTGCACTATAAAAAAGCGCTGCCGCCATTTTGCGCTCACTCTGCTGTGATTTCAGTTAGGGACAGGACGCTGTGTTCTAACTGAGGGCCAGTTGAGCTTGCTAATTGCTTTATTTTCCTTTCCAAAGGCTAATTTAGCAAAACGCTGTGTGTTCTTCACTGTTCACCTTGCTCTTGCCTTGCAGCGCTGTTTTAACAGCGTTCTGCAAGGTCTCTGTGTGTGTGTGTGTGTGCAGCTCACTCTGTAGTCTGTGTGCAGCCATATACCCGGTTGTATTCAGCTCAGGGGGGGTTCACACTGCCTCACACAGTTGTTCTTTTTTGCTCTTAGTGCAGCCTGCTGCACATTTTTTCTCAAATTTCCTATTAGTGTTTTTCCACCAGTCTCCAGCTCTATTGTGGAAAAACACTACATAGGATAACCTAGAGGGGGGTTTTTGGGCCTTGCAGCGCCGTTTACGGCTGTCTGCACGGTCTCCGTGTGAGCCCAGCTCGCCCTGTAGTCTGTGTGCAGCCATAGCCGGTTGGATTCAGCTCAGGGTTCGTTACTGGCTCATACCTTGAGAAAAATTTTCCTTTTTTTCAAATAGTGCAGCCTGTTTAAAATTTGAAAAAAAAAATTCCTATTAGTGTCTTTCCACTCGTATCCAGCTAAATAGTGGAAAAACACTATATAGGATAACCTAGAGGAGGGTTTTTTGGCCTTGCAGCGCCGTTTACGGCTGTCTGCACGGTCTCCGTGTGAGCCCAGCTCGCCCTGTAGTCTGTGTGCAGCCATAGCCGGTTGGATTCAGCTCAGGGTTCGTTACTGGCTCATACCTTGAGAAAAATTTTCCTTTTTTTCAAATAGTGCAGCCTGTTTAAAATTTGAAAAAAAAAATTCCTATTAGTGTCTTTCCACTCGTATCCAGCTAAATAGTGGAAAAACACTATATAGGATAACCTAGAGGAGGGTTTTTTGGCCTTGCAGCGCCGTTTACGGCT
This sequence comes from Ranitomeya imitator, assembly GCF_032444005.1. NCBI lineage: Eukaryota > Metazoa > Chordata > Amphibia > Anura > Dendrobatidae > Ranitomeya > Ranitomeya imitator. Next base: position 641,428,862 of record NC_091286.1, read on the forward strand.
GTCTGCACGGTCTCCGTGTGAGCCCAGCTCGCCCTGTAGTCTGTGTGCAGCCATAGCCGGTTGGATTCAGCTCAGGGTTCGTTACTGGCTCATACCTTGAGAAAAATTTTCCTTTTTTTGAAATAGTGCAGCCTGTTTAAAATTTGAAAAAAAAAAATTCCTATTAGTGTCTTTCCACCAGTCTCCAGCTCAATTGTGGAAAAACACTACATAGGATAACCTAGAGGGTTTTTTTGGGGCCTTGCAGCGCCGTTTACGGCTGTCTGCACGGTCTCTGTGTGAGCGCAGCTCGCCCTGTAGTCTGTGTGCAGCCATAGCCGGTTGGATTCAGCTCAGGGTGCGTTACTGCCTCATACCTTGAAAAACAATTTCCTTTTTTTCAAATAGTGCAGCCAGTTTAAAATTTGAAAAAAAAAATTCCTATTAGTGTCTTTCCACTTGTATCCAGCTAAATAGTGGAAAAACACTATATAGGATAACCTAGAGGAGGGTTTTTTGGCCTTGCAGCGCCGTTTACGGCTGTCTGCACGGTCTCCGTGTGATTTAAACTAGCTCTGTAGCCCGATCTGCACCAAAAAAAAGGTTAAGTTCACCAAACACAACTTAACACTTGTGTAGGCCACATTTGAAAAATAATAAAGTTTAGTCCACAATTTACAACATTAGTGTTTCTTACACCTGTTAGGAGGAGCATTACAGGAATAAGCACACTAAGGCCTTAGTACTTTTCTGCTTATCTTTATCTGTCAACCAAGATGAAGAGGGCAGGGAGTAAGGCACGTGGGCGTGGGCGCGGAGCAGGGAGAGGAGCAGGGAGAGGACGTGGTGATTCTGTGCCTGCTGCGGGCGCCGGTGACTCGTCGTCACTCAGTTTCAGCAGGGAACAGTCCTTCATGCGCAGCTTTGTCGGAGAGCGCCGTGCACCGCTGCTGCGTGAAGACCAAATTGAAGCCGTTGTCGGGTGGATGGCAGCTAACGCCTCGGCATCGACTTCAGTTAGTGCCACATCCTCTCAGGCACAGAGCACTGGAGAGCAGCCATCTGTCTCTTCACCACCTGCCAAATTGGCCAGGCAGTCAGAGAGCCCAGGACAGGAGCCGTCTCTACTTCTGTTCTCTGAATCTCTTGGCTTGGAAACAGGGGGCCAGCCAAGCAGCATTGGAGAAATGGAAGAAGAGGCAGTGTGCAGTGATGCCCAACACCTTTTTCTCTCTAACTCTGAAGAGGCAGGTGGGCCAGTGCCTCCGGTGACCACAGCGCAGTACGCATCTGATGATGAAACTCAGGTGCCGCTTTCTCGTGCGTACTGTGCTGCTGAGACTACCCAGGAGGAGCAGTTGGTGGCAGAGGGTAGTGGAGATGATGAGGTCCTTGACCCATCGTGGCGTGAGGAACAGGAAGGTGGTGGGAGCAGCTCAGAGGAAGAGCTTCCTCTTACGGGCCAAAGAGGGAGAGGGAGGGGGAAGACTGCGGAGCCTGTAGCCTCCACTTTGGCACCCGTTAGGAGCCTGTCTCTTTCCAAAGCCAAAAAGGGCGCTCCCAAGACTTGCAGTGCCTGGTCCTTTTTTGACACAGTTGCAGATGACATTTGTTTTGTCAAATGCAAGCTGTGTCATCATAAAGTAAAAAGAGGGAAAAATGTCAGCAACCTCAATACCACAAATATGTGGAAACATGTGCGGACCAGGCACGCGGTGGAGTTACAGAAACACACTGAAGATGTAGGCCAACCAACAGCGGCAGCTACCACCTCTTCAGCTCGTGTTGCCTCTTCCTCCAGCTCACGCACAGCTGGTTTGGCTTCCTCCCAGAGACCTTGTGTAATTCCACCCACAGCACCACCTTCCCAGTCATCCTCACACTCCCAGTCTACTCTACAGCCATCGGTAGTACAGGCATGGGAGAAAAGGCGGGCATTCTCGGCCAACCACCCCCGAGCACAGGCTCTGAATGCAGGCATTGCCAAACTGTTGTCCCTGGAAATGCTCTCGTTCAGGCTGGTGGAGACTGACAGCTTCCGTGACTTGATGGCATTGGCAGTCCCACAGTACAAGGTGCCCAGCCGCTTTTACTTCAGCAGGCAGGCTGTCCCTGCCCTGCACAGGCATGTTGAGGCAAACATAAAACATGCGCTACTGAACGCCGTCAGTAGCAAGGTCCACCTCACCACCGATGCGTGGACCAGTCAGCATGGACAGGGGCGATATGTTTCCCTCACTGCCCATTGGGTTAATGTTGTTGAGCCAGGTACAGATCGTGCGAGTGGCGCAGGACGTGTCCTGCCCACTCCAAGGATTGCAGGAATCCAGTCTGTACGCATCGACTCCTCCTCTTACACCAGTTCCTCTGATTCCTCTCTGCAGGATCCGTCACAGTCCACCCCCACATGGACCCGTGAACGTTTACCTATGACCGACATGAGCACAGCCGTGGCCAAACGTCAGCAGGCCGTCTTGAAACTAGTTTCATTGGGGCATCGAAGCCACACAGCGCAGGAGCTCTGGAATGCCATAAAGCAGGAGAGCGATGTGTGGTTACTGCCAGCGAATCTCCAGCCAGGCATGGTAGTGTGTGACAATGGCCGAAATCTGGTGGCAGCTTTGGCCCTTGGCAACCTCACTCACATCCCATGTCTGGCACATGTGCTCAATTTGGTTGTGCAGAGTTTTCTGAGGGACTATCCGGATCTTGATGCCCTGCTGCACAAGGTCCGCCTAGAGTGTGCTCACTTGCGGCGTTCCAGCTTGGCCAGATCCCGCATTGCTGCTCTGCAGCGCCGATTCTGCCTTCCGGAACACCGCATCATATGTGACCTACCTACCCGGTGGAATTCCACGTTACATATGTTGGAGCGGTTGTGTGAGCAGCAGCAAGCAGTTATGGAGTACCAGCTGCATCAGGCGCAAAGAAGTCGCAGTCAGCGCCGATCAGACTTCACAACCACAGAGTGGGCCACTATGAAGGACGTCTGCCAGGTTTTGCGTCCTTTTGATTATTCCACGCGGATGGCAAGTGCAGATGATGCACTAGTCAGCATGACTGTCCCCCTTATCTGCCTGCTTCAGCAAACTTTGCAAGGGTTAAGGGATGATGTGGTGGAAGAGGTGGAGGATGAGGAGTCACCTTTTCCATCAGCTTCTGGAGAGTCAGCGCCACGTGGTTCCTCACAAAGGGGTACGCAGGGGCCAATTTGTGAGGAGGATGAGGAGGAGTCAATGGAGGAGGAAGAGCTCCGTCCAGAGGAGGGAGCGACACAATTGTCCAGTGGTCAGTGTGTACAGTGAGGGTGGGGTGATGACGAGCGGGCAGAGATCATGTCTCAAGCAGGGGACAGCGTTTCTGGGCCGGTTGGCACTCTGCAGCACATGGTGGATTTCATGCTGCAGTGCCTGAGAAACGACCGCCGCATCGACCACATTCTCAACATGCCTGATTATTGGGTGTTCACCCTCCTCGATCCTCGCTACCGGGACAACGTCCAAAACCTCATCCCTGCGTTGACCCGGGAGCGTAAATTGCGGGAGTACCACGACACACTGGTGAATTCCATCATCTTCTCCTGTCCAACTGAGAGGAGTGCTGCTAGTGCTTTACAAAGCAGCTCAGTGCGTCGAGGCAGTGGGGGAGGCTCTGCCCAAAGAGGGAGCAGAAGCAGTGCCTCTGCCCAAGGCAAGCCCAGTATGGCACAACTCTGGCACACTTTTGTGTGCCCGCCCCAAATGTCTACACCATCACCGGCGGCTCCAGTCAGCAGGAGGCAACGGTTCCGTCAGATGGTGACAGACTACATGGCTTGCCCTCTTACTGTACTCCCAGACGGCTCTTCCCCGTTCAAGTTTTGGGTCTCTAAGCTGGATACATGGCCAGAGCTAAGCCAGTATGCATTGGAGGTGCTGGCTTGCCCTGCGGCTAGTGTCTTATCGGAACGTGTCTTTAGTGCCGCAGGTGGTGTACTAACAGACCGTCGCATGCGACTATCCTCCGATAACGTTGACCGGCTTACTTTCCTGAAAATGAACCAGGCCTGGATCTCGCAGGAATTTGCCACTCCTCTGCCTGATTAAGTAATTGGGTGTCATCCAGGTCTCCTGCTGTGTTCATCTTTCTACCACCTGAACTGCTATTCCTGGGCTCCAACACCGCCAGTTGCGGCTCAGAAGTGCAGGCTGCACAGTAAAAACATACGACCCAGTGTTATTGGGTTTCAGTAACGTCAGCTGATCCCCAGCTGTGTAGCCGGCAATGTGTCCTGCGACCGCCACGCTGGCACAACAACCTAAATGTAAGGGAACCTGTCCCCCCCCCCGGCGTTTGTTACTGAAAGAGCCATCTTGTGCAGCAGTAATGCTGCACAAGGAAAAGGTAGCTCTTTTTTTTTAGCTCTTTGCACACGCAGAACTTAACACTTATAAAATGTGTTCACTGATACCGTTATACCGTCCCGGAGCTGGGACTTTCCTTCGTAATGTGACGCAGCACAGCCGTCATTCCTACCCCCTTGGTGCCATGCGCTGCCTCCTCAGCGTTGTTTTAAGCTGTCACGGAGCCTGCGCTGTTCTGTTATCCCTTGGGCATGCCCTATTTGCGCTGCCTGTCTTCTGACATAATTTGGTGTCAGGCTGGCTGCGCCTGTGCGGCCGCGGTGCCCGAGATCCCGCCTCGCAGTGTCTTCTGATTGAGTCACACTGCGGGCCTGGGATCCATGGGCATGCGCAGTGCATATCTTCCCCTCGGGCTCTCGCTCATTTCCCTCCGCCTTCTTTAGACTGTGCGCCGTCAGCTGATCCCTAGCATGCCACGGCCGTGACACCGCACAGTCTGAAGAAGAGGGAAGGAGGGGAGTGAGAGTCGAGGTTATGCACTGTGCATGCCCATGGTTCCAAGGCCCGCAGTGGGATTACGTTAGATGAGACTGCGAGGTGGGATCTGGAGCAGCGTGGACGCACAGGCACTGACAGCCTGACACCAAATTATGTCAGAAGACAGGCAGCGCTAATTGGGCATGGCCAAGGGCTAACAGAACAGCGCAGGCTCCGTGACAGCTTAAAACAACGCTGAGGAGGCAGCGCACGGCATCAAGGGGATAGGAATGACAGCTGTGCTGTGTCCCATTACGAAGGAAATTCGCACCTCCGGAACGGTTTAACGGTATAAAGGGACACATTTTTAGTGTTTACTTCGGTGTTTGCAAGGAGCATAATTAAAAGAGCAACCTTTTCCTTTTGCATCCTTAGTGCTGCACAACATGGCTCTTTCAGCTACAAACGTCTTGGGGGGGGGGTTAAAGGTTTCCTTTCAACTTGCTCCAATCAGGCTTCGGCCTACACTCTGTTCCTCTGCTCCTCCTGCTGTCCCTGGGCTCTAACACCGCCAGTTGGTGCCTGGAAGTGCTGTGTGCACAGTCAACAGTCGCTCCTCTGTTATTGGGGTTCAGTAACGTCAGCTGATCCCCAGCTGTGTGTGCGGCAATACCTCCAATCTGCTCCTCCTGCTGTCCCTGGGCTCTAACACCGCCAGTTGGTGCCTGGAAGTGCTGTGTGCACAGTCAACAGTCGCTCCTCTGTTATTGGGGTTCAGTAACGTCAGCTGATCCCCAGCTGTGTATCCGGCAACGTGTCATGCGACCGCCACGCTGGCACAACTAAAATGTAAGGGGACCTGTCCCCCCCCCCCCCTAGGCGTTTGTTACTGAAAGAGCCACCATGTGCAGCACTAATACTGCACAAGGGAAAGGTCGCTCTTGAAATTATGCTCCTTGCAAACGCTGAACTACACACTCATGTAATGTGTCCCCTCACACCGTCCAACCGTCCCGGAGGTGGGACTTTCCTTTGTAATGTGACGCAGCACAGCCGTCATTGCTACCCCCTTGGCACCGTGCGCTGCCTCCTTAGCGTTGTTTGATTCCGTCATGGACCCTGCGCTGTTATGTTATCCCTTGGCCATGCACAGTTTGCGCTGCCCGTCCTCTGACATCATTTGTTGTCGTCCTGGCTGCGCCTGTGCGTCCACGCTGCCCGAAATCACACCTCGCAGTGTCGTCTAATGTGATCCCACAGTGGGCCTGGTATCCATGGCCATGCGCAGTGCATATACTAGCCTCTCACTCCCCTTCTTCACGCTTCTTCAGACTAGGCGGCGTCAGCTGATCCCTAATAGCATGCCACGGCCGTGACGCCGCACAGTCTGAAGAAGCAGGAAGGAGGTGAGTGAGAGGCGATGATATGCACTGCGCATGCCCATGGATCCCTGGCCCGCAGTGGGACTACATTAGATGACACTGCAAGGTTGGATCTCGGGCAGCTTGGACGCACAGGCACTGCCAGCCTGACACCTACATGATGTCAGAAGACGGGCACCGCTAACTGTGCATGGCCAAGGGATAACATTACAGTGCGGGCTCCGTGACAGAACCAAACAACGTTGAGGAGGTGGTGCCCGGCACCAATGGGGTTGGAATGACGGCTGTGCTGTGTCACATTACAAAGGAAAGTCCCACTTCCGGGATGGTTTGACGGTGTGAGGGGACACATTATATGAGTGTGTACTTCAGCGTTTGCAAGGAGCATAATTTTCGGAGCCACCATTTTCCATGTGCAGTATTACTGCTGTACAAGATGGCTCTTTCAGCAACAAATGCCCGGGGGGGGGGTTAAAGGTTCCCTTTCAACTTGCTCCACTGCAGGCTTTGGCCTACACTCTGCTCCTCTTTGATTCCCTGGGTTTCAACACTGTCAGTTGCCACCTGGAAGTGTTGTCTACACAGAAAAAACACTAGGTGATGTGTCAGTGGGGTTCAGCACCGCCAGCTGTTCCCCTGCTGTGTAGTCGGCAACGTGTCCAGCACAAGCCACGCTGGCACAACAGAACAAAAGCTGCCACCAGTGCAGGCTTCAGCCTACACTCTGCTCCTCTCCTCCTCCTGCTGACCCTGGGCTCAAACACCGCTAGTTTTTGCCCGGAAGTGCTAGCTGCACAGAGAAAAACACCAGCCAATGTGTTAGTGGGGTTCAGCAACGCCAGCTGTTCCCCTGCTGTGTAGCCGGCAACGTGACCTGCAAACGCCATGCAGGCACAGGAACTGAAATTAAAAGGGAACCTGGCCCCACCCCCCCAGGTGTTTCTATGTATAACAGCCACCTAGTACAGCAGTACTGCTGCATTTGTACAAGGTGGCTGACTTTTTCTCCTTGCCCACGTGGAACTCAACACGTACAAAATGTGTCTCATTGAGACCATTCCACTGTCCCTGAGGTGTGACTTTCCTTTGTAATGATACGCAGCACCCCCCTTGGTAGCGTTTCCCGTCTTTTGTCATCATGGTTAGCTGGCTGCGCCTGTGCATCCGCCCTGCTAGAAACAACGCCCCTCGTTGTCATATTTATTTTGTCAGCGAGGGTGTGGTTTATGGGCACGAGCAGTGCATATGTTCGCCTGTCTTAACTCATCTCCTTCCGCCTTCTTCAGACTGTGCGGCCTCCTGGCCGTGGTAGGTGATAAGGGATCAGCTGAGGCCGCCCAGTCTGGAGCAGGTGTAAGGACATGTGTAAGCGGCAAACCTATTTACTGCACAAGGCCACGAATCCCAGCCACGCAGTGTGATTTTTTGAAAACACACTGTGGGTCTGGGATTCATGTCCATCGCTAACCGCAACGGCCGACATGAAATGAGGTCAGAAGACAGGAAGCGCTCACAGCGCATGGCCAAGGGATCACAATAGCGCAGACTCCTGTACAGCAAATAACAACGCTCAGGAATCTGCGCCCAGTACCTAGGTGCAAATTTTGACACCTGTGCTGCGTCTCGTTAAAAAGACAAGTCACGCCTCCACAACTGTTTGACAGTATAATGGGCTAAATAGTGTACGTGTTTTAGTCAGCGTGTGCAAGGAGCAAAACAAATAGAGCAACCTTTTACTTGTGCAGCATTAATGCTGCACAAGGTGTGGCTCTTGTACCTTGCAACACCTGAGGGGGGGTTAAAGGTAACCTTTGAAATTGGTTCAACTAGGCTTCGGCCTACACTCTGCTCCTCTCCTCCTCCTGCTGACCCTGGGCTCAAACACCGCTAGTTTTTGCCCGGAAATGCTAGCTGCACAGAGAAAAACACCAGCCAATGTGTTAGTGGGGTTCAGCACCGCCAGCTGTTCCCCTGCTGTGTAGTCGGCAACGTGTCCAGCACAAGCCACGCTGGCACAACAGAACAAAAGCTGCCACCAGTGCAGGCTTCGGCCTACACTTTGCTCCTCTCCTCCTCCTGCTGACCCTGGGCTCAAACAACGCCAGTTTCTGCCCGGACATGCTAGCTGCACAGAGAAAAACACCAGCCAATGTGTTAGTGGGGTTCAGCACCGCCAGCTGTTCCCCCGCTGTGTAGCCGGCATCGTGTCCAGCACAAGCCACGCTGGCACAACCGACCAAAAGCTGCCACCAGTGCAGGCTTCGGCCTACACTTTGCTCCTCTCCTCCTCCTCCTGCTGACCCTGGGCTCTAACACCGCTAGTTTTTGCCCGGACATGCAATCTGCACAGAGAAAAACACCAGCCAATGTGTCAGTGGGGTTCAGCAACGCCAGCTGTTCCCCTGCTGTGTAGCTTGCAACGTGACCTGCAAACGCCACGCAGGCACATGAACTGAAATTGAAGGGAGCCTGCCCCCCACCCACAGGTGTTTCTATGTATATCAGCCACCTTGTACAGCAGTACTGCTGCATTTGTACAAGGTGGCTGACTTTTTCTCCTTGCCCACGTGGAACTCAACACGTACAAAATGTGTCTCATTAGAGACCATTACAATGTCCCTGAGGTGTGACTTTCCTTTGTAATGACACGCAGCACCACCCTTGTTAGCGCTGCCCGTCTTTTGACATCATTGGTTAGCTGGCTGCGCCTGTGCATCTCCCCTGCTCGAAACAACGGCCCTCGGTGTCTTATTTTTTTGGACAGCGAGGGTGTGATTGATGGGCATGTGCAGTGCATATGTTTGCCTGTGTTCACTCATCTCCTTCCGCCTTCTTCAGACTGGGTGTCCTCATGGCCGCGGCAGGCGATAAGGGATCAGATGAGGCCGCCCAGTCTGAAGCAGGTGTAAGGACATGTGTGAGCGGCAAACATATTTAGTGCACCAGGGCACGAATCCCAGCACCGCAGTGTGATTTTTTAAAAACACACTGTGGGTCTGGGATTCATGTCCATCGCTAACCGCAACGGCCAACATGAAATGAGGTCATAAGACAGGAAGCGCTCACAGCGCATGGCCAAAGGATCACAAGAGCGCAGACTCCTGTACAGCAACTAACAACGCTCAGGAAGCTGCGCCCATGCAAAAAGGTGTTGTTTTCGACACCTGTGCTGCTTTTCTTTAAAAAGACAAGTCACGCCTCCACTACTGATTAACAGTATAATGGGCTAAATAGTCTACGTGTTGCATTCAGCTTGTGCAAGTAGAAAAATTAATAGAGCAACCTTTTACTTGTGCAGCATTAATGCTGCAGAAGGAGTGGCTCTTGTACTTTGTAACACCTGAGGGGGGGTTAAAGGTAACCTTTGAAATTGGTTCAACTAGGCTTCGGCCTACACTCTGCTCCTCTCCTCCTCCAGCTGACCCTGGGCTCTAACAACGCTAGTTTTTGCCCGGAAATGCTAGCTGCACAGAGAAAAACACCAGCCAATGTGTTAGTGGTGTTCAGCACCGCCAGCTGTTCCCCCGCTGTGTAGCCGGCATCGTGTCCAGCACAAGCCACGCTGGCACAACCGACCAAAAGCTGCCACCAGTGCAGGCTTCGGCCTACACTTTGCTCCTCTCCTCCTCCTGCTGACCCTGGGCTAAAACAACGCCAGTTTCTGCCCGGACATGCTAGCTGCACAGAGAAAAACACCAGCCAATGTGTTAGTGGGGTTCAGCACCGCCAGCTGTTCCTCTGCTGTGTAGTCGGCATCGTGTCCAGCACAAGCCACGCTGGCACAACTGACCAAAAGCTGCCACCAGTGCAGGCTTCGGCCTACACTTTGCTCCTCTCCTCCTCCTGCTGACCCTGGGCTAAAACAACGCCAGTTTCTGCCCGGACATGCTAGCTGCACAGAGAAAAACACCAGCCAATGTGTTAGTGGGGTTCAGCACCGCCAGCTGTTCCCCTGCTGTGTAGCTTGCAACGTTTCCTGCAAACGCCACGCAGGAACATGAACTGAAATTGAAGGGAGCCTGCCCCCCACCCCCCCAGGTGTTTCTATGTATAACAGCCACCTTGTACAGCAGTACTGCTGCATTTGTACAAGGTGGCTGACTTTTTCTCCTTGCCCACGTGGAACTCAACAAGTACAAAATGTGTCTCATTACAGACCATTACAATGTCCCTGAGGTGTGACTTTCCTTTTTAATGACACGCAGCACCCCCATTGTTAGCGCTGCCCGTCTCCTGACATCATTGGTTGGCTGGCTGTGCCTGTGCGTCCCCCCTGCCCGACACAACGCCCCCCGTTGTCTCATATATTTTGACTGCGAGGGTGTGATTGATGGGCACGAGCAGTGCATATGTTCCCCTGTTTTCACTCCCCTCCTTCCGCCTTCTTCTGACTGTGCGGCCTCATGGCCGCGGCATGCGATAAGGGATCAGCTGAGGCCGCCCAGTCTGAAGCAGGTGTAAGGACATGTGTGAGCGGCGAACATATTTACTGCACAAGGCCACGAATCCCAGCACCGCAGTGTGACTTTAGGAAAAGCCACTGTGGGTCTGGGATTTATGGCCATCGTTAACCGCACCGGCCAACATGAAATGAGGTCATGAGACGGCCTGCACTAACAGGGTATTGCCAAGGGATAACACAAGAGCGCAGTTTCCTGTACTGCAAATAACAACGGTAAGGAATCAGCGCACAGCACCTAGGTGTAAATTTGTACACCTGTGCTGCGTCTCCTTAAAAAGACTAGTAGTCACGCCTCCACTACTGTTTGACAGTATAATGGGCTAAATAGTGTACGTGTTTAATTCAGTGTGTGCAAGGAGCAAAATTAAATAGAGCAACCTTTGACTTGTGCATCAATAATGCTGTTCAAGGTGTGGCTCTTGTACCTTGCAACACCTGAGGGGGGGGTTAAAGGTAACCTTTGAAATTGGTTCAACTAGGCTTTGGCCAACACTCTGCTCCTCTACTCCTCCTGCTGACCCTGGGCTCAAACACCGCTAGTTTTTGCCCGGAAATGCTAGCTGCACAGAGAAAAACACCAGCCAATGTGTTAGTGGGGTTCAGCACCGCCAGCTGTTCCCCTGCTGTGTAGTCGGCAACGTGTCCAGCACAAGCCACGCTGGCACAACAGAACAAAAGCTGCCACCAGTGCAGGCTTCGGCCTACACTTTGCTCCTCTCCTCCTCCTGCTGACCCTGGGCTCAAACACCGCTAGTTTTTGCCCGGAAATGCTAGCTGCACAGAGAAAAACACCAGCCAATGTGTTAGTGGGGTTCAGCAACGCCAGCTGTTCCCCTGCTGTGTAGTCGGCAACGTGTCCAGCACAAGCCACGCTGGCACAAGAGAACAAAAGCTGCCACCAGTGCAGGCTTCGGCCTACACTTTGCTCCTCTCCTCCTCCTGCTGACCCTGGGCTCAAACAACGCCAGTTTCTGCCCGGACATGCTAGCTGCACAGAGAAAAACACCAGCCAATGTGTTAGTGGGGTTCAGCACCGCCAGCTGTTCCCCTGCTGTGCAGCTTGCAACGTGACCTGCAAACGCCACGCAGGCACATGAACTGAAATTGAAGGGAGCCTGGCCCCCACCCCCAGGTGTTTATATGTATAACAGCCACCTTGTACAGCAGTACTGCTGCATTTGTACAAGGTGGCTGATGTTTTCTCCTTGCCCACGTGGAACTCAACACGTACAAAATGTGTCTCTTTGAGACCATTCCACTGTCCCTGAGGTGTGACTTTCCTTTCTAATGATACGCAGCACCCCCCTTGGTAGCGCTTCCCGTCTTCTGACATCATTGGTTGGCTACTTGCGCCTGTTCGTCCGCCCTGCCTGAATAAAATGCTCCTCGTTGTCTTAATTATTTTGACTGCGAGGGCGTGATTGATGGGCACGAGCAGTGCATATCTTCGCCTGTCTTAACTCATCTCCTTCCGCCTTCTTCAGACTGTGCAGCCTCATGGCCGCGGCATGCGAGAAGGGATCAGCAGAGGCCGCCCAGTCTGAAGCAGGTGTAAGGACGTGTGTGAGCGGCCAAAATATTTACTGCTCAAGGCCACGAATCCCAGCACCGCAGTGTGGCTTTATGAAAAGACACTGTGGGTCTGGGATTTATGGCCATCGTTAACCGCACCGGCCAACATGAAATGATGTCATAAGATGGGCAGCGCTAACAGGGCATTGCCAAGGGATAACACAAGAGCGCAGACTCCTGTACAGCAAATAACAACGCTCAGGAAGCTGCGCCAAGCACCAAGGCGTTATTTTGGACACCTGTGCTGCGTCTCATCAAAAAACCAAGTCACGCATCCACTACAGTTTGACTGTAGAATGGGGTAAATTGTGTATGTCTTTCATTCAGCGTGTGCAAGTAGACAAATTAATAGAGCAACCTTTCACTTGTGCAGCATTAATACTGCACAAGGTGTGTCTCTTGTACTTTGTAACACCTGAGGGGGGGGTTAAAGATTTCCTTTGAAATTGGTTCAACTAGGCTTCGGCCTACACTCTGCTCCTCTCCTCCTCCTCCTGCTTCAACACGGGCTCTAACATCGCTAGTTTTTGCCCGCAAGTGCTAGCTGCACAGAGAAAAACACACGCCATTGTGTTAGTGGGGTTCAGCAACGCCAGCTGTTCCCCCAGTGTGTAGCCGGCAAAGTGTCCTGCAAACGCAACGCAGACACAAAGCTGCCTCCAGTGCAGGCTTCGGCCTACACTCATCTCCCCCTGCTTACCCTTTGCTCCAACACCGCTAGTTGGGGCTCTAGGAAGACAATCTTTAATAGGCAAGGCAACGCATCTGGGTTCCAGCACCGCCAGCTGGTTCTCGGCAGTGTTCTTGTCACAGGTACTCCCTCGTGCCAAGCCTGGTTTCAGCACCGTCAGCTGTTTCCGGGTTGTGTCAAGCTCACTGAGACGCCTATGCTTGCCCCGTCGTGGTGCGGTCGAGTTAGCCAACTCCAGGGTGCCTCCAGTTTAGGAGCTTCCTATGTGGGCTGCGTGAACTGGTAGTCAAGGCTGGTTCTGTAGTGCCAGTAGGCCCAGCTCCCCCTGTAGGACTGTTGGGGTTCGGTAACTGCGGCTGCCTCGCGGCCTAGCTGTTCTCTCCTCTCCTGTGGGCCTTCGGGTCCACCACCTGGTTCCAGCACCGTCAGCTGGTTCCGGGCCGAGCCTTTGGCTTAGGTGCCTCCTCCTGGGTATCCGAGTTCCGCCAACGCCAGGCGGTCCTTGGTAGTGCTTTTAAGCGCGGGCACCTACAGCTTAGTAACCGGGTTCCAGCACCGTCAGCTGGTCCTCGGTCGTGCCATTGGCTCTTGCACACTGGGGCAACGCATCCGGGTTCCAGCACCGCCAGCTGGTTCTCGGCAGTGTTCTTGTCACAGGTACTCCCTCGTGCCAAGCCTGGTTTCAGCACCGTCAGCTGTTTCCGGGTAGTGTCAACTTCACTGAGACGCCTATGCTTGCCCCGTCGTGGTGCGGTCGAGTTAGCCAACTCCAGGGTGCCTCCAGTTTAGGAGCTTCCTATGTGGGCTGCGTGAACTGGTAGTCAAGGCTGGTTCTGTAGTGCCAGTAGGCCCAGCTCCCCCTGTAGGACTGTTGGGGTTCGGTAACTGTGGCTGCCTCGCGGCCTAGCTGTTCTCTCCTCTCCTGTGGGCCTTCGGGTCCACCACCTGGTTCCAGCACCGTCAGCTGGTTCCGGGCCGAGCCTTTGGCTTAGGTGCCTCCTCCTGGGTATCCGAGTTCCGCCAACGCCAGGCGGTCCTTGGTAGTGCTTTTAAGCGCGGGCACCTACAGCTTAGTAACCGGGTTCCAGCACCGTCAGCTGGTCCTCGGTCGTGCCATTGGCTCTTGCACACTGGGGCAACGCATCCGGGTTCCAGCACCGCCAGCTGGTTCTCGGCAGTGTTCTTGTCACAGGTACTCCCTCGTGCCAAGCCTGGTTTCAGCACCGTCAGCTGTTTCCGGGTTGTGTCAACTTCACTGAGACGCCTATGCTTGCCCCGTCGTGGTGCGGTCGAGTTAGCCAACTCCAGGGTGCCTCCAGTTTAGGAGCTTCCTATGTGGGCTGCGTGAACTGGTAGTCAAGGCTGGTTCTGTAGTGCCAGTAGGCCCAGCTCCCCCTGTAGGACTGTTGGGGTTCGGTAACTGCGGCTGCCTCGCGGCCTAGCTGTTCTCTCCTCTCCTGTGGGCCTTGGGGTCCACCACCTGGTTCCAGCACCGTCAGCTGGTTCCGGGCCGAGCCTTTGGCTTAGGTGCCTCCTCCTGGGTATCCGAGTTCCGCCAACGCCAGGCGGTCCTTGGTAGTGCTTTTAAGCGCGGGCACCTACAGCTTAGTAACCGGGTTCCAGCACCGTCAGCTAGTCCTCGGTCGTGCCATTGGCTCTTGCACACTGGGGCAACGCATCCGGGTTCCAGCACCGCCAGCTGGTTCTCGGCAGTGTTCTTGTCACAGGTACTCCCTCGTGCCAAGCCTGGTTTCAGCACCGTCAGCTGTTTCCGGGTTGTGTCAACTTCACTGAGACGCCTATGCTTGCCCCGTCGTGGTGCGGTCGAGTTAGCCAACTCCAGGGTGCCTCCAGTTTAGGAGCTTCCTATGTGGGCTGCGTGAACTGGTAGTCAAGGCTGGTTCTGTAGTGCCAGTAGGCCCAGCTCCCGCTGTAGGACTGTTGGGGTTCGGTAACTGCGGCTGCCTCGCGGCCTAGCTGTTCTCTCCTCTCCTGTGGGCCTTGGGGTCCACCACCTGGTTCCAGCACCGTCAGCTGGTTCCGGGCCGAGCCTTTGGCTTAGGTGCCTCCTCCTGGGTATCCGAGTTCCGCCAACGCCAGGCGGTCCTTGGTAGTGCTTTTAAGCGCGGGCACCTACAGCTTAGTAACCGGGTTCCAGCACCGTCAGCTAGTCCTCGGTCGTGCCATTGGCTCTTGCACACTGGGGCAACGCATCCGGGTTCCAGCACCGCCAGCTGGTTCTCGGCAGTGTTCTTGTCACAGGTACTCCCTCGTGCCAAGCCTGGTTTCAGCACCGTCAGCTGTTTCCGGGTTGTGTCAACTTCACTGAGACGCCTATGCTTGCCCCGTCGTGGTGCGGTCGAGTTAGCCAACTCCAGGGTGCCTCCAGTTTAGGAGCTTCCTATGTGGGCTGCGTGAACTGGTAGTCAAGGCTGGTTCTGTAGTGCCAGTAGGCCCAGCTCCCCCTGTAGGACTGTTGGGGTTCGGTAACTGCGGCTGCCTCGCGGCCTAGCTGTTCTCTCCTCTCCTGTGGGCCTTGGGGTCCACCACCTGGTTCCAGCACCGTCAGCTGGTTCCGGGCCGAGCCTTTGGCTTAGGTGCCTCCTCCTGGGTATCCGAGTTCCGCCAACGCCAGGCGGTCCTTGGTAGTGCTTTTAAGCGCGGGCACCTACAGCTTAGTAACCGGGTTCCAGCACCGTCAGCTGGTCCTCGGTCGTGCCATTGGCTCTTGCACACTGGGGCAACGCATCCGGGTTCCAGCACCGCCAGCTGGTTCTCGGCAGTGTTCTTGTCACAGGTACTCCCTCGTGCCAAGCCTGGTTTCAGCACCGTCAGCTGTTTCCGGGTTGTGTCAACTTCACTGAGACGCCTATGCTTGCCCCGTCGTGGTGCGGTCGAGTTAGCCAACTCCAGGGTGCCTCCAGTTTAGGAGCTTCCTATGTGGGCTGCGTGAACTGGTAGTCAAGGCTGGTTCTGTAGTGCCAGTAGGCCCAGCTCCCCCTGTAGGACTGTTGGGGTTCGGTAACTGCGGCTGCCTCGCGGCCTAGCTGTTCTCTCCTCTCCTGTGGGCCTTGGGGTCCACCACCTGGTTCCAGCACCGTCAGCTGGTTCCGGGCCGAGCCTTTGGCTTAGGTGCCTCCTCCTGGGTATCCGAGTTCCGCCAACGCCAGGCGGTCCTTGGTAGTGCTTTTAAGCGCGGGCACCTACAGCTTAGTAACCGGGTTCCAGCACCGTCAGCTGGTCCTCGGTCGTGCCATTGGCTCTTGCACACTGGGGCAACGCATCCGGGTTCCAGCACCGCCAGCTGGTTCTCGGCAGTGTTCTTGTCACAGGTACTCCCTCGTGCCAAGCCTGGTTTCAGCACCGTCAGCTGTTTCCGGGTTGTGTCAACTTCACTGAGACGCCTATGCTTGCCCCGTCGTGGTGCGGTCGAGTTAGCCAACTCCAGGGTGCCTCCAGTTTAGGAGCTTCCTATGTGGGCTGCGTGAACTGGTAGTCAAGGCTGGTTCTGTAGTGCCAGTAGGCCCAGCTCCCCCTGTAGGACTGTTGGGGTTCGGTAACTGCGGCTGCCTCGCGGCCTAGCTGTTCTCTCCTCTCCTGTGGGCCTTCGGGTCCACCACCTGGTTCCAGCACCATCAGCTGGTTCTCGGCAGTGTCTTTTGCTCTTGTACCTTCTGCTCCCCATCCTGGTTCCAGTACCGTCAGCTGGTTCCGGGCAGAGCCTTTGGCTTAGGTGCCTCCTTCTGGGTATCCAAGTTCCACCAATGTCAGGTGGTCCTTGGTAGTGCTTTCAGGCACGGGTACCTCCTGCTTAGTAACCGGGTTCCAGTAACGTCAGCTGGTCCTTGGTAGTTCCATTGGCTCTTGGACATTCGGCTACCCATCCGGGTTCCAGTACCGTCAGCTGGTTCTCGGCAGTGTCTTTTGCTCTTGTACCTTCTGCTCCCCATCCTGGTTCCAGTAACGTCAGCTGGTTCCGGGCAGAGCCTTTGGCTTAGGTGCCTCCTTCTGGGTATCCGAGTTCCGCCAACGTCAGGCGGTCCTTGGTAGTGCTTTTTAGCACGGGTACCTCCTGCTTAGTAACCGGGTTCCAGTAACGTCAGCTGGTCCTCGGTAGTTCCATAGGCTCTTGAACCTTCGGGTAGCCATCCGAGTTCCAGTTCCATCAGCTGGTTCTTGGCATTTTCTCAGCCTTCTTGTACCTTCTGCTACATTTCCAAGTTGAAGACCCTAACGTCGACAACCCGGAAGACCACCCCGATGACGACGACCCGGAAGACCACCCCGATGACGACGACGGCGGAGACGACGACGGCTGAGACGACGACGGCGGAGATGACGACACTGGAGACGACGACCCTGGAGACGACAACATGGAAGACCGAGAAGCAGAAGAACAAGAGGCTGCAGAACAAAGAGCAGAAGAACATTAAGCATAAGACTTAATATCAGAGCAAAAGATATTATCTAAATTATATGCAGAAGAAGACTAAGCAGTGTATGGGGGTGAGTCCGTTCCTCCTCGTGGTGCCCCTGGATAAAGCCTGATGCTGCAGGCCAAACTGAACGCGGACAAATGTAACTTTTGTGACTGGCAGAACGGAAGGTGTAATCTTCCAACTTTTATAGATAACAACTACGGGAATGCCTGTCACAAATGAGAATATGATGAAGAAGTAGAATAGGAAGAATAATAACAGTGGAATAAAAAGAATATGTAGAATAGGAAGAATAATAATAGTTGAAGAAAATGAATATGAAGAATGTAATAAAAAAAAAAAAATAGGTAGAAGATGAAGAAGAAGATGAATAAGGTGAAGAAGTTGATGTCAAAGATGCTGATGATGATGAAGATGAAAGTGTGGGAAAAGAAAAAAAAAAAAAGAAAAAAAAGAAGGGGAAGGGCGTGGAATAGTGAAACATCAATATCTGACAAAATAAAAAAAATTTACATAGTCAATATCTTTTTCAATCCGAACGTCTTTAAAAAAAAAAAAAAACATGCTATTCTATTTGATTGGACTAATCCTCATTGCCTTTAATGTCTCCGCCACCTCCCCCATACATCCTACATTATTCTTAGTTGTTTTCCTTCATGTAGAATGAACCTACAAGGAAAGAAAGGGTTTATTTTAATTCCGATATTTTGGTCCCATTGACTTGCATTGGGATCGGGTATCGGTATCGGCGATATCTGATATTTTTTGAATATCGGCCGATCCAAACCGATACCGATACTTTCCGATATCGGAAGGTATCGCTCAACACTAATTGCAACCACTAGGGGCAGAACCGGCAGCTCGTGTAGTCAGGAATAGTCAGGGGTTGATACATAGGAGAAGCAATGTAGTTAAAGGATCAGCAGGTAGAGTAGTCAGGAGTATCTAGGGGTCGGTACACAGTAGCAGCAGTATAATCTTGGAATGAAAGAGCAGGTGAAAGGAAGCTTGACTAGAGGCTTAAGGTACCTTCACACTGAGCGACGCTGCAGCGATCCAGACAACGATCCCGATCGCTGCAGCGTCGCTGTTTGGTCGCTGGAGAGCTGTCACACAGACAGCTCTCCAGCAACCAACGATGCTGCCGGTCCCCTGGTAACCAGGGTAAACATCGGGTTACTAAGCGCAGGGCCGCGCTTAGTAACCCGATGTTTACCCTGGTTACCAGCGTAAAAGTAAAAAAAAACAAACACTACAAACTTACCTTCTGCTGTCTGTCCCCCGGCGCTCTGCTTCTCTGCACTGTGTAAGCACAGCGGCCGGAAAGCAGAGCGGTGACGTCACCGCTGTGCTCTGCTTTCCGGCTGGCCGGCGCTCACAGTGCAGGAAAGCACAGCACCGGGGACAGACAGCGGAAGATAAGTATGTAGTGTTTGTTTTTTTTTACTTTTACACTGGTAACCAGGGTAAACATCGGGTTACTAAGCGCGGCCCTGCGCTTAGTAACCCGATGTTTACCCTGGTTACCAGTGAAGACATCACTGAATTGGCGTCACACACGCCGATTTAGCGATGTCAGCAGGAGATCCAGCGACGAAATAAAGTTCTGGCCTTCTAGCTCCGACCAACGATGGCACAGCAGGATCCTGATCGCTGCTGCCTGTCAAACTGAACGACATCGCTAGCCAGGACGCTGCAACATCACGAATCGCTAGCGATATCGTTCAGTGTGAAGGTACCTTTAGAGTTCAATAATCTCACTTGGAAGGAAGTACAATACCAGGTTTAAGTAGAGTGTTCAATCAGGGTAGAGACAATCAGGAACTCAGGGTGGAGACAATCAGAAACAACACAGGTACTAGTGTCTGGGATAACAAGGAACTGTCCAGCCAGATGAATAGCTCAAAGGGAAGAGCTACCACCTGGTGCACAAGAGATAATGAGTTTACGTCCTGACTGTTTTTTTTACCAAAATGTATTTTTTTATTTTGCAATGTTCATCTTGGGGGATAATTATATAGAGTTAGAGCATGCGTCGTTATGCATGAGAAAAGACCAAATATGTGTAATTTTAAAGTCGTTTATTTTTTCAAGAATTTACAAATTTTTCATTGGGAAAAGTGAGATTTTGAGAAGAACATATTTACATAAAAATAAAACATTTAAAAACATTTTTTTACATTTACTTTTACAATATTTATTAGTCCATCAAGGGGTTTGTTAGCAAACGATAATCTTATGATTGCTTAAGTAATGCACTTCACTTTTTGAGTACTTCTGTGCATCACCTAGCTCACTAGTGTTTAAATGAGAGGTATCACACCCCACTGGAGGCCGGATCTGGTTGTAGTGTATGGCACCTCTGTTGGCTACTGTCAGGCCTCGATTTACTATTTCAATCTATCAGCATCTCACAATTGCATTGTCGGGGTGCTTATGGGCTGACAGAGGAAGTGCTCTCCCTCGGTCAAACTCCATGTGCCTTTGTTGATATTCGATTTGAAAAAAAACACGGCACAGAGCTTGCTTTTCATAATTTCATTATTCAACATAATCCATATCGTCATACATTCAAAAACTTGAATATCAGTAAATAATTGTAAAAAGCAGCACTTGTGAATCAGACTTCCAACCAGGAATACAAGGGCATAGGAGCGCAATATTTAAAATGGCAAAGAGACAGAGACGCTCTCGGATGACTAATGGAAAAAGACACCTGCAGCGGCATTTCGGGGACATCCCCTTTTCTCAATCCTGCAATCCTCCTCTCGTTTCCATCCGTAAGACATCACACACCACGTGACCCAGAACCAATATCAAACGTACTAAAGCCTATATAACACATTAAACACAGGTTTATATCTATGTGTTTTATATAATCTTAATAATTATCCCAAAATAGAAACCGGTATTCCAAAAAACACACCTAAAACGGCTGCAAGTCGCTGTGTACAAGAAAACATTAAAACATTAAAATTACATTTTTCACTCATCCCTTTGGGAGAAAGAGTATCAAGAAAGATCTTCCGATATACTTCTTTTTGCAATAACCTCTTTTTTAACAGGTTTACATCAATTAGCGATATTTCTTCTAGAACCTTGCATTTTATCTCAGATACCATGTGTGACGCCCAGGAGACCGGGATACCCAGCACCGGACCAATGGAGTCTGTCTCTTGAGGGGGATGTCACGGGTGGCTTGACCCGGTGCTGTGGCCTCAGGCAATGCACAGTGTAAGGGGTATCATGAGGGGACAGGCACTTACTTGATCAGCAGCAGGTTCTCCCAGCGGTGACGATCCTGATCCTGGATAGATGGCTATTGTCCAAATGAAAGACTGAGGCACTGAAACGTTTAACCAGTTTACTTTAACATAAAAGGATTTACAACCAGTCCTGTCACCGGAGTCTGTATGGGAACTCTGAGTTACTTTGACCCTGCCGGGGTCTTCGCCTCTTATTGTGCGCAATTTCTGTGTGGCCCTGCTGCTGTATGTGAACTGGCTGCCGGCCCAATCTGTCCCCTCCGGGTCCTGGTTCGACGGGCAACCCGAGTCCTTTTATCGGTTTACTCCCTCTGGGAGTACCGCTGAACTCTGTGTCTGTTGCTGCGTCCGGCCCTAGTGAAGCTGATATCACCTCACGTTTTTCCGGTTGCTGTATTATATATAATGAATACAGCCACGGATCCGGTATCCGTCTTTGCGCCTGTTCTGGGTAGTGATTAATGCTACCCGGTTCTCACAATGTCCTTTTTCTCTATCCCTCTTCTCCTCAGGCCGGTGATTTAGGCCTGGTAACAGTCACAGGGCTGTTAGAGATTCAACTGTATGACCTCTCACTTTCAGCTCCTTGGCCCAACTGCCATTTCTTCTCTCAGACCAGAATGGATCAAGGGGAGTCTCTGGAGCTCCCCCTTCTGGCCGGAGGTGGTAGTGCAGTCTTGCTATTTTAGTATTTGTACTTACTGTCAGTAACTATTTTTGTGGCAAATACCCCTAGGGGTGCCACATTCCCCCTTAGTTAAGAACAGTACTCCGGGACTGTGGGACAATAACATTTTGAAATAACAATTAATATGTACAGAGTCTTAAAAATGAAAAGTTACAAAAACCACTCAAGGAAACAAAAATAGAGTTCTGTAAAAAGTCACTTCAAATAGCGTCCATTAATACAGTTCTATCCTTGAAGGTATTAGGAACGGCACTGTACTTAGTGTCCAGGAATTTAGTTCCATTTTTCCAACGGAGTTATCAATATAAAGTCTAAAGAAAGTTCAAAAAGAGCAAAAAGCAAAGTTCAAAAAGCAGTCTTTCTGGAGCTTTGATTTAGTGCCTCCGGGCTGATAAAAAGTTCAAGAATATGCAATAAGTTCATACAGACAAGTCTCTGTAGGCACTGGGCTTAAACGTTGCAGACTGATAGCAATGACTATACTACATTTTCTGTTTAACTATATACGGCATAACATATATACAATTTACATTATGAGCTTTATAGTTGGTAATCTGCATACCTGGCCGGTAATTGACCCTGGGTACTACGCTGTGATCTACGTAATAGCGGTGTCTCTTCATGTGGTGTACTACTGTCTACTGCAGATGTAGTATCTGCCCGCTCTGCTAAAGATAATTCCACGACTATGGAGTTGGCAAGTCCACCGTGAATGGGATTACTCTGACCAGGAATCTGTTCTTCCTGGCCTGGAACCTCCTGTAGTACGGGGTCAGCCTCTTCCTGTCTTGGGACGTCTGGTATTGGGTTCGGTGTTGGGTAAAAGGCCACCATGGGAACCACTACTGCACCATGGTATGTTAGTAGGGTTTTGGGAAAGTCTCCTATACAGGTGTGATACACTTCCTCTTCTTTTTCCTTTACTGGTTGAACCTGTATGGGTTGAATAACTTCTGGTTCTGGCTGGACAACGTCTGGCTCTTTCAATGCTTCCGGACATAATTTAAGATTGTCTCTTGACACTAGTACAGATGTTAAGCCTCCGTTTTTGCTAATGAGACACATTTTAGGATTATCCACTCTTGTTGGTAAAACTGTATAGGGTACGGCTTCCCACTGATTGTCCAGTTTATTGGTTCGACGATTTCTCTTGAGCACTTGGTCACCCGGTCTTAATGGGGTCGCTAGAGCATTCTGGTTGAAAGTTCGCTCTTGTCTATCTCTAGTTTGCTGAAGGCTTCTTTCCACACTCTCTTGCACTTGGCGATACTGCTTTTGCCGTATGATATCCCAATTGGAGTCTTGGACTTCTGCGTCTGGTTTCAGAATTCCCATTTCTAGATCGATTGGTAATTGGCCGGGTCTTGCACGCATAAGGTAAGCTGGGGTGCAGTTGGTGGAGCTCACCGGGACATGATTATACAGATCCACCAAGTCAGGCAATTTCTCTGGCCATTGATTCCTTTCTGTCTCAGGTAAAGTCTTTAGTAGGTCTATTACAATATGGTTCATCTTCTCGCATAAGCCGTTTGTTTGTGGATGATAGGCCGTCGTCCGGATCTTTTTGCAACCATACATATTACAGAATTCTCTGAAGATCTCTGATTCAAAGGCTGTACCTTGGTCGGTGAGAACCTGTTCCGGATATCCATGGGGTCTACAAAAGTAAGTTTGGAACGCTTTGGCTGCTGTTTTTGCTGTCAGATCTTTTACGGGTACTACTACCAAGAAACGTGAATAATGGTCCACGATGATCAAGGCATAGACATAGCCGGACCGGCTTGGTGTCAACTTCACGTGGTCCATGGCTACAAGTTCAAGTGGTTGTTTGGTGATTATGGGCTGCAGTGGTGCTCTTTGGTTCTTTTGATCGTTTCTTCTGAGGTTACACGGGCCACAATTTCTGCACCACTGTTCGATTGATTTTCTCATCCCGACCCAATAAAATCTTTCTCTTAGAAGTACTTCTAACTTTTTCCAACCGAAGTGACCAGCACCATTATGGTAAGCTTCGAGGACCATCTTCACATCTTGTTTAGGCACAATAATCTGCCAAACCAATTCATGTGTTTTCGGATTGGTGTATCTTCTACAGAGCTTCCCTTGATACAGGAACATTTTGCCTCTCTCTTTCCAGAGTTGATGCGTCTCTTCTGGGGCATCCTCATAGGGATATGCACTTTGCTCAGTCAACAGTTCCTTCACCAACTTCACAGCCGGATTGCTGTCTTGGGTGTCAGCCCATCTATGGTGTGCTAACGGATTAAAATTCACCTCTTGTTGTTTCTGATAGGTACTTGACTGATGATGTTTTGCCTTGGGACGATGGAAGGCTGGTAGTTCAATTTCTTCAAGCTCCCCCGTTTCCTCTTCTACATCTCTCAAGTGTGGCATCCGGGATAGGGCATCGGCATTTCCATTCTTGCGACCTGCTCGATACTTGATTATGAAGTTGTAATTAGATAACCGGGCTATCCATCGCTGTTCTAACGCACCTAATTTGGCTGTGTCCAGGTGGGTCAACGGATTGTTGTCAGTATAGACAATAAATTCTGCAGCGGCCAGATAGTGTTTGAAACGCTCCGTCACAGCCCAAACTACTGCCAGTAGTTCCAATTTGAAGGAGCTGTAATTTTCTGAATTTCTTTCAGTAGGGCGGAGCTTTCTACTTGCAAAGGCGATTACTTTCTCCCGACCTTCTTGCTTTTGTGACAGCACCGCTCCTAGTCCCACATTACTGGCATCGGTGTAGAGGATGAAAGGTTTATGGTAATCTGGGTATGCCAGAACCTCTTCTCCGGTTAGTGCCTTCTTTAGTTGTTCAAAGGAGTCTTCCCTTTCGTCGTTCCACTGAAAAGGAGGGTTTCGGTTTGAAGGTTTCTTCGTCTGCCCTACCAAGGTGTCTTGCAAGGGTGCTGCCAACTTGGTAAATCCTTTTATAAATCTGCGATAGTAACGCACCAATCCCAGGAATTGTCTCACTTCTTTTGCGCTGGTAGGTCTTGGCCAATCCCTTATGGCGCTTATTTTCTCGGGATCTGGTGCTACTCCCTCCGAACTCACGATGTGTCCCAGGTACTGTACCTTTGGCTTGAGAAGGTGACATTTGGATGGCTTGACTTTCATGCCATACCTGGATAAGGCTTCGAACACTTCTGCCAGGTCTATTAAGTGTTGTTTGTAAGTCTTTGAGTAGACGATCACATCATCTAGGTACAGGAGGACGGTCTCGAAGTTCTTGTGTCCGAGGCAGCATTCCATCAGCCGCTGGAAGGTACCGGATGCGTTGCAGAGTCCGAACGGCATGCAATTAAATTCACATAGACCCATTGGTGTGGTGAATGCCGTCTTTTCCTTATCTCTCTCAGCCACAGGGACTTGCCAATACCCGCTTGTTAAGTCTAAGGTGGAAAAATAATTAGCAGATTTCAAAGCAGTTAAGGACTCTTCTATCCTAGGCAAGGGGTAGGCGTCTTTATGGGTGATGTTATTAATCTTCCGGTAGTCTACGCACATTCTCATGGTTCCGTCCTTTCTTTTGACAATCACTAGAGGGGCCGCCCAGGGGCTACAGCTGTCTCTTATTACCCCGGCCTGTTTCATTTCCCTCAGCATATCTTTTGCACATTGATAGTGAGCGGGCGGTATGGGTCTATATCTTTC
Organism: Ranitomeya imitator; assembly: GCF_032444005.1. Taxonomy (NCBI): domain Eukaryota; kingdom Metazoa; phylum Chordata; class Amphibia; order Anura; family Dendrobatidae; genus Ranitomeya; species Ranitomeya imitator. The sequence goes on from NC_091286.1 coordinate 641,453,824, forward strand.
TTTTATTGGGGGATGGTCACCTGTGGGGATTGTGTGTTCTACCCCTTCTATCCGTCCGAAGTCCAATGGGTGTTTACTGAAGACTTGTTCATATTCCGTCACTAGCCTATACACCCCTTGTTTTTGATGGGTAGGTGTTGAATTTATGCCCACGTGTAGCTGTTGGCACCAATCCTCCATTTCTCCATCTGAGCCATTGCCTTCCACCTGACAGGTTGGTTCTAAGGGCTCAATGGTTGTGATGGCATTGTTGTCAACAGTATATAGCTTTGCCATTGTAGCATACCTTGGCAAAGTGACCTCTTCCTCTCCACAGTTCAAAAGTCGTACCGGCACTCGTCCCCGGTGTACCTCGACTATCCCTCGTGCTGTGAGTATAGTGGGCCTGCTGTCGGTGTACACTGGTTCTATTAAGGCTTGATAATCTCGTCCCTTAGTACCAATGGCTGCTCTACACCATACCAGCATTTCTGTTTTTGGTGGGATTACAATAGACGTTGGATCACTTACCCTCACACTGCCGATTTCTCCACCTGCAACTTCTACCTGTTGCCTTAACATCAATACTTTTATTTCCCTCCGGAGAACTCTCTGCTGGCAGGATTGGGCAGTTTCAGCAATTTGCTGTAAGACAGAAATGACTTCGGAAAAGCAGTTCTCTAACACATTCATTCCTATCAATACAGTTGGTTCACAGTTCCGCCGGTCAACATCAACAACAATTATACCCTGTTTCTTCAGTTCTACTTTACCAATCTTTATGGTCATCTCCCTGAATCCTAGTTTCGGTACCAACTTACCATTACTGGCCCATATATCTAGTTCAACATCAGAGGGCCCTTTATCAATATCTGCATCAGCCCAGCACCTCTTATAAAGGATATACGGTATAGATGAAATCTGAGAACCTGTGTCCAGCAAAGCGTTGAGGGGAATTCCGTCCAGCACGATAGGGATAATGGGTCGTCCTCCGATGTACCTGTCGTGCCAGGGTGTTGGGCCTTGAAAGTTCATTCCTGCGAAGCGGCCCGCATTCCCAGGGGATTCCCGTTTAAATCACAATCTCGTGCAAAGTGGCCCGGCTGCTGGCAACGGCGGCAAATGGGCTGTCCATCCGGTTGGTAGCGGTCGCGGGGTCGTCCTCTCCATGTCGGGTATCTCCGGGGTCTCATCCATGGAACATCCTCTCTACAGTTTGCCAACTCCATCTTGTGTCCTCTCATCTCCTGCATGGTTTTAGCCACTGAAGCAACAACATCAGCTAAAGAGTCAAGCTTTTGTTGAAGAGCCTCATTAGTACTGGGCCCCAGGGGCTTAGCAATGGCCCCAGACATAGCTGATGTCACTGGCACTCCCTGTTGTTGAGGTGCCTCTGCCATGGGTTGCGCAGGATCCTGATCCCGAGGTGCCTCTGCCAGCTGGAGACGTATAGCGCTCTCCTTTAATTGGGCAAATGTCAATTCAGGGTTCTTAAAAACAAGCATGCTCACATGCCCCCGGTGAGAAGGGGTGTAGAGTCCCTCAATAAATTGATCTCTTAGCAGTTTATCCGCTCCGGTGTTAAAAATGGGTTCAGCCAGTGTAAGTGATTTAAGGGCTTCCTGCAGGTTTAAGGCAAAGTCTCTCACGCCCTCATTAGCTTTTTGTTTGCAACCAAAGAATCGTATTTTAGCTTTGCTGCTGGCCGTGGTTTCAAATGTAGCTTTTAATCCAGCAAATATGCGTTCAACAGTGCCTTTTAGATCAGCTGCCCATGCTGTGACTTCTCGCTTAGCATGGCCACTTAACTGCATCATCAGGAGACTAACACGCTGAACTTCACCCACAGGGAACATGTCAAAATGGGCCAGCATCTTTTCTCTGAAATCGTCAAGGGTATTAGGCTCACCTTCATACATTGGAAGCCATGGGCCACCCGGGGTATATGGCATCAGCACCGGCATGATGGGCGCCACTCCTTGCACCGCTGCGCTGCCGGACTCTCTATTGACACTCTGTCTTTCAGCTGCATTAGCGTTGCCGAGTGCTGCGGCGTCTCCGTGCTGCGACATACTGTGCCCCCTTAGTTAATCCGGACCCTTCCGGTCCTCCGCTTCCGTCGGGATAGTGTAGATTCGTTCCGCTGTGCAGCAGGATCGATTTTCCCCTTGCTCTGATGTCAGAGCGCTCAGCTTGGTGCCGCCCACAATGACACGCCCCCTGCTGCTCCCACCCACCGCGCTCTCTAATGGCGGATTCTGAAGTTTTTCAGTTAGACTGGGGCTCAGGTGATGGCGTAGCTCAATTAACAGTCTCGTGCCTAACGGTTATGAAGTGATTACCTCAGGGGATGGCGGCCATCTTTACTCCATTATAACCAATGGGGAAAAGTCACTTTCAATAGTTTTCAATGGGGAATGGATTTTTCTTTAATAAAGTCAATTTTCAAGATTTTTCATCCCAGTTTTCACAGTTTTGGGCTCCAATCACGGCACACAATACCCGGTATACGGGCTGGCTAGATCCTGTTCGTGACGCCAATTGTGACGCCCAGGAGACCGGGATACCCAGCACCGGACCAATGGAGTCTGTCTCTTGAGGGGGATGTCACGGGTGGCTTGACCCGGTGCTGTGGCCTCAGGCAATGCACAGTGTAAGGGGTATCATGAGGGGACAGGCACTTACTTGATCAGCAGCAGGTTCTCCCAGCGGTGACGATCCTGATCCTGGATAGATGGCTATTGTCCAAATGAAAGACTGAGGCACTGAAACGTTTAACCAGTTTACTTTAACATGAAAGGATTTACAACCAGTCCTGTCACCGGAGTCTGTATGGGAACTCTGAGTTACTTTGACCCTGCCGGGGTCTTCGCCTCTTATTGTGCGCAATTTCTGTGTGGCCCTGCTGCTGTATGTGAACTGGCTGCCGGCCCAATCTGTCCCCTCCGGGTCCTGGTTCGACGGGCAACCCGAGTCCTTTTATCGGTTTACCCCCTCTGGGAGTACCGCTGAACTCTGTGTCTGTTGCTGCATCCGACCCTAGTGAAGCTGATATCACCTCACGTTTTTCCGGTTGCTGTATTATATATAATGAATACAGCCACGGATCCGGTATCCGTCTTTGCGCATGTTCTGGGTAGTGATTAATGCTACCCGGTTCTCACAATGTCCTTTTTCTCTATCCCTCTTCTCCTCAGGCCGGTGATTTAGGCCTGGTAACAGTCACAGGGCTGTTAGAGATTCAACTGTATGACCTCTCACTATCAGCTCCTTGGCCCAACTGCCATTTCTTCTCTCAGACCAGAATGGATCAAGGGGAGTCTCTGGAGCTCCCCCTTCTGGCCGGAGGTGGTAGTGCAGTCTTGCTATTTTAGTATTTGTACTTACTGTCAGTAACTATTTTTGTGGCAAATACCCCTAGGGGTGCCACACATGTTTGCATCCAAAAAAGTGTCTAGCTACCAAAGTTTCACCAATTTTTTCACTATCCATGAATTTTTGCTTATCCTCACTGCCCATTTTATTTTCTTTTTCTTTTTCAGTTTCTTCCCCAAACAACTTAATGTTTCTTAAAGGATCTGTGCGTGCCTGCCGGGGCTCTGTGCGTGTGTGCCGGGGTTCTGTTCGGGCTGCCGGGGGTCTGTGCAGGCATCGTCCGGTGGGACTACAAGATGCCTGCAACAGTGACAGTGATTGACACATTAGCCAATGATGGGACAGTAGTAGTCCCATCATCCGGGTAATGTGTTGAATGTAAAAAAAAAAAAAAAATACTGCATACATACTACATACATACAACATACATACTACATACATACTACATACATACTACATAACATACATACTACATACATACATACTACATACATACTACTTACAACATACATACATACTACATGCATACAACATACATACTACATACATACTACATACATAAAACATACATACATACTACATACTACATACATACTACATACATACTACATACATACTGCATACAATACACTCATACAATACATTCATACATTACATACAATACATACAGACATACAGTACATTAAACATAGAGTTCATACTCACCATTGCTTGTCACTTTGTTCCCCGAAGCCAGTGTCATCTGTAAAAAAGATTAAAGTAACAAACAACCAATATACTCCCTGTCCGCAGAAATCCACGAGTGTCCCACGACGATCTCCCATGAAGAGCTGCAGCATCAGCTGATGCAACCGCTGTCTAGGAGCTCCAGGAATCCAATGATGGGAGGAAGGTATCCTTCCACACTGTATTCCTCTGCCACTGTAAAAAAATAGTCCCAAGTCTCACTTTTGGCATTGCTGTGTGAGAAATTTTCCCACGCAGCAATTGCCATAAAGTGAGACTTTGTCCTAAGGTAACCTCTCAGTGATGCACTGCAGGAGCCATTGTCTCCTGTCAGTGTGTCACTGAGGGTCCTATAGAGCAGTGACATCACCCGATGTCACTGTTCTATAGGGGAGATCGTCGTGGGACACTCGTTATTAATTGGATTATGGCGGACAGGTAGTATACGGTTTATTATTTTATGTTTTTTGCAGGCGCTGAAGTATGGTAAGTATGGTTAAATGAAGAATATTAAAATACTTTCTTCCTAATGTGTGTGTTTTATTAACCCTTTATTACTATTGGATTAATAAAGGATAGGCGTCTTATTGACGCCTCTCTATTATTAACCCGTCTTAATGTCACCTTACAATAGCAAGGTGACATTAACCCCTTATTACTCCATATCCCACCGCTACACGGGAGTGGGAAGAGAGGGGCCAAGTGCCGGAATTGGCGCCTCTTACAGATGCGCCATTTCTGGGGCGACTGCAGACTGGTATTTGTAGCCGGGGGGCCAATATTCATGGCCCCTCTCTAGGCTATGAATATCAGCCCACAGCTGTCTGCGTAGCCTTTCTGGCTATAAAATATAGGGGAACCCCACATCATCTTTTTGGGGGTCCCCTATTTTAATAGCCAGTAAAGGCAACGCAGACAGCTGCGGGCTGATATTCATAGCAGGCTACAAATAGCGCAGAAAATTGTGCGGGAGCCTACGCCGTTTTTTTCCATTTTTTTTGGAAGTCAACGCTCATTAAGGCCTCTTTCACACTTGCGTCGGTACGGGTCTGTCGCTATGCGTCGGGCCGACGTACCAACGCACGTTGTAAAATTTGTGCACGATGTGGGCAGCGGATGCAGTTTTTCAACGCATCCGCTGCCCATTCTAAAGTCCGGGGCGTAGTTTTGGCCGCGCATGCGCGGTAGAAAATGGCGGACGCGACGGACAAAAAAACGTTCACTTGAACGTTATTTTGGCCGACTGTTCACCAAAATATGACGGATCCGTTGCACGATGGACGCGACGTGTGGCGATCTGTCGTTGATACAAGTCTATGAGTAAAAAACGCATTCTGCGGGCACATTTGCAGGATCGTTTTTTTTCCGCAGCATCCGTTTTTTCCACCGGATCCGATTTTTTCCGCAGGATCCGTTTTTTCCTCCGGATCCGTTTTTTTCTGCCAGATCTGTTTTTTTTCTGCAGGATTCATTTTTTTCCAACGGATCTGTTTTTCCGCTGGATCCGATTTTTCCACTGAATCCGTTTTTTTCCGCAGGATCTGTTTTTTTTCCACTGGATCTGTTTTTTCCGCCAGATCCGTTTTTTTTCAAAACTCGCCTGACAGCAAAAACCTGATGTGTGAAAGCAGCCAGATATATGGATAGATACATCTATGTATCTATAGATATATCTATCTATAAATATATCTATAGATAGATATATCAATAGATATATAATAGAAAGGCCAATGTTTCTAAGGCTACTTTCACACTTGCGTTTTTAGCAATCCGTAACAATCCGTCATTTTGGGAAAAAACGGATCCTGCAAATGTGCTCGCAGGATGCGTTTTTTACTCATAGACTTGAATTAACGGATCGCCACACATCGCGTCCGTCGTGCAACAGATCCATCATGTTTTGGCAGACCGTCAGCACAAAAAAAGTTCAAGTGAACGTTTTTTTTGTCTGCCATTTTCTACCGCGCATGCGTGGCCGAAACTCCGCCCCATACTATCCGGACTTCAGAATGGGCAGCGGATGCATTGAAAAACCCCTCTCTTCCCACTCCCGTGTAGCGGTGGGATATGGGGTTTTTACATTCAACACATTAGCTGGATGATGGGACTCCTACGGTCCCATCATTGGCTAATGTGTCAATCACTGTCATAGGCATTGTCCACTGGGACTTGTAGTCCCATCAGACGATGCCTGCACAGACCCCCGGCAGACCGCACAGAGCCCCGGCAAGCCCGCACAGAGCCCCGGCATGCCGCACAGAGTACCGGGAAGCCCACACAGAACCCCAGCAGGCACACACAGAGCCCTGGCAAGCCCACACAGAGCCCCAGCACGACGCACAGAGCCCCGGCAGGCACGGACAGATCCCCGGCAAGCCCGCACAGAGCCCCGCACGCTGCACAGAACCCCGGCACACCGCACAGAGCCCCGGCAGGAACGCACAGAGCCCCGGAACGCCGCATAGAGCCCCGGCACACCGCACAGAGCTCCGGCAAGCCAGCACAGAGCCCCGGCAGGCACGCACAGAGCCCCGGCAAGCCCGCACAGAGCCCCAGCAAGCCCGCACAGAGCCCCGCACGCCACACAGAGCCCCAGCAGGCACACACAGAGCCCCGGCAGGCACGCACAGAGCCCCGTCACGCCGTACAGCGCCCCGGCATGCTGCACAGAGCCCTGGCAAGCCCGCACAGAGCCCCGCAGGCCGCACAGAGCCCCGGCAGGCACGCACAGAGCCCCGGCATGCCGCACAGAGCCCCGGTAAGCCCGCACAGAGCCCCGGCAGGCACACACAGAGCCTCAGCAAGCCTGCACAGAGCCCCGGCAAGCCCGCCCAGAGACCCGGCAGGCACGCACAGAGCCCTGGCACGCCGCACAGAGCCCCAGCAAGCCCGCACAGAGCCCCGGCAGGAACGCACAGAGCCACGGAACGCCGCATAGAACTCCGGCACGCCACACAGAGCCCCGGCAAGCCAGCACAGAGCCCCGGCAGGCACGCACAGAGCCCCAGCAAGCCCGCACAGAGCCCCAAACGCCGCACAGAGCCCCAGCAGGCACACACAGAGCCCCGGCAGGCACGCACAGAGCCCCAGCACGCCATACAGCTCCCCGGCATGCTGCACAGAGCCCTGGCAAGCCCGCACAGAGCCCCACAGGCTGCACAGAGCCCCGGCAGGCATGCACTGAGCCCTGGCATGTCGCACAGAGCCCCAGCAAGCCCGCACAGAGCCCCAGCAGGCACACACAGAGCCTCGGCAAGCCTGCACAGAGCCCCGGCACGTCGCACAGAGCCCCGGCAAGCCCGCACAGAGCCCCGGCAGGCACGCACAGAGCCCTGGCACGCCGCACAGAGCCCAGGCAAGCCCAAACAGAGCCCTGGCAGGCCGCACAGAGCCCCGGCAAGCACGCACAGAGCCCTGGCAGGCCACACAGAGCCCCGGCAGGCACGCACAGAGCCCTGGCAAGCCCGCACAGAGCCCCAGCAGGCACGCACAGCACCCTGGCAGGCTGCACAGAGCCCTGGCAGGCACGCACAGAACCCCGGCAGGCCATACAGAGCCCCGGCAGGCCACACAGAGCCCTGAGACGCCCGTAAAGATCCTCGGCAGGCCCGCACAGACCTTGCCCGCACATACAGACACGCACAGTGTCTGCCCACGCACCGCCCACACTCTTCCCCCTCCGGAACAGGATGTAGAAGGACATAAAGGGCTTATTTACATTCCGATATTTGTGTCCCATTGACTTGCATTGGTATCGGGTATCGGTATCGGCGATATCCGATATTTTTTGGATGTCGGCCAATAAAATCCGATACCGATACTTCTTGGTATCGGAAGGTATCGCTCAACCCTAAACCTTATGTGTTTATTGAATTTATTTATGCTATTCTAGATAGTTATTCTAGATTGGCAAATTTGGGACTTTTTCTGTTGCTTGAAGCAGCTACAGTTAGGATTTTGGATTGAAGTGACACCATATCTTTTTAAATTCATATTACTTTTTATCAATTCTTACAAGCTGTTTGATGTTTGTGTACTCTCAAGAAAGCACGTTTCGCTTCAGCAGTACAGTCAATCATTATTAAACACATTGTCTAGCCAGGATATGTGTGACTGGTTAAGCTATGCAATGACAGTGGCTGATGCCACACAGCGCAGCGTTAGGACAGGCAGGCAAGGAGATGTCTGGAAGTGTAGAGCTAGCAATGTCAGCCAGGGCAGCAGCAGTACTATAGTATAAATGACATGATGGAAGAAGTAGATATTCAGATGATCGTAAGCCATAATCAATGTTGACAGCTGTAAGTTAGCAGTTAGAGATGAGCAGATCGATCCACGGAGGATCGAGTTCAAGTTGAATTTCTTGAAATTCGTGGTTTCATGCAAAACAGAACAATTTGATATTCAATTCATGGTTCACAAAAAAAATTTAAATAAAAACTTGCCCGCATCATTTCCCACACTGATGAAGGATCAGTGGGCTAATGTCTGTTTTTGTGGCCATGCTAGCTGCCAAATAGTGAATGAATGAATACGAAATACAACGCCTATGACATCTAGAGGATTATCACACATTGTATAGTGGTGATCAGAACCTGGGTCATCACAGATCAGCAGTTCTCAGTGAGCACAGTTTGAATGGCAGAGTCATTTTCAATCTCCAGAGTCAATGGGTATGTCTCTCTCTCCTGTAGAGTGTAAGCTCTTATGATCAGCGAGGTCCTCTCTCTCCTGTAGAGTGTAAGCTCTTATGGTCAGTGGGGTCCTCTCTCTCCTGTAGAGTGTAAGCTCTTATGGTCAGTGGGGTCCTCTCTCTCCTGTAGAGTGTAAGCTCTTATGGTCAGTGGGGTCCTTTCTCTCTCCTGTAGAGTGTAAGCTCTTATGGTCAGTAGGGTCCTCTCTCTCTCCTGTAGAGTGTAAGCTCTTATGGTCAGTGGGGTCCTCTCTCTCCTGTAGAATGTAAGCTCTTATGGTCAGTGGGGTCCTCTCTCTCCTGTAGAGTGTAAGCTCTTATGATCAGTGGGGTCCGTTCTCTCTCCTGTAGAGTGTAAGCTCTTATGGTCAGCGGGGTCCTCTCTCTCTCCTGTAGAGTGTAAGCTCTTATGGTCAGTGGGGTCCTCTCTCTCCTGTAGAGTGTGAGCTCTTATGGTCTGTGGGGTCCTCTCTCTCCTGTATAGTGTAAGCTCTTATGATCAGCGAGGTCCTCTCTCTCCTGTAGAGTGTAAGCTCTTATGGTCAGTGGGGTCCTCTCTCTCTCCTGTAGAGTGTAAGCTCTTATGGTCAGTGGGGTCCTCTCTCTCCTGTAGAGTGTAAGCTCTTATGGTCAGTGGGGTCCGCTCTTTCCTGTAGAGTGTAAGCTCTTATGGTCAGTGGGGTCCTTTCTCTCTCCTGTAGAGTGTAAGCTCTTATGGTCAGCGGGGTCCTCTCTCTCTCCTGTAGAGTGTAAGCTCTTATGGTCAGTGGGGTCCTCTCTCTCCTGTAGAGTGTGAGCTCTTATGGTCTGTGGGGTCCTCTCTCTCCTGTATAGTGTGAGCTCTTATGGTCAGTGGGGTCCTCTCTCTCTCCTGTAGAGTGTAAGCTCTTATGGTCAGTGGGGTCCTCTCTCTCTCCTGTAGAGTGTAAGCTCTTATGGTCAGTGGAGTCCTCTCTCTCCTGTAGAGTGTAAGCTCTTATGGTCAGTGGGGTCCTCTCTCTCCTGTAGAGTGTAAGCTCTTATGGTCAGTGGGGTCCTCTCTCTCCTGTAGAGTGTAAGCTCTTATGGTCAGTGGGGTCCTCTCTCTCCTGTAGAGTGTAAGCTCTTATGGTCAGCGGGGTCCTCTCTCTCTCCTGTAGAGTGTAAGCTCTTATGATCAGCGGGGTCCTCTCTCTCCTGTAGAGTGTAAGCTCTTATGGTCAGTGGGGTCCTCTCTCTCCTGTAGAGTGTAAGCTCTTATGGTCAGTGGGGTCCTCTCTCTCCTGTAGAGTGTAAGCTCTTATGGTCAGTGGGGTCCGCTCTTTCCTGTAGAGTGTAAGCTCTTATGATCAGTGGGGTCCTTTCTCTCTCCTGTAGAGTGTAAGCTCTTATGGTCAGCGGGGTCCTCTCTCTCTCCTGTAGAGTGTAAGCTCTTATGGTCAGTGGGGTCCTCTCTCTCCTGTAGAGTGTGAGCTCTTATGGTCAGTGGGGTCCTCTCTCTCCTGTAGAGTGTGAGCTCTTATGGTCAGTGGGGTCCGCTCTTTCCTGTAGAGTGTAAGCTCTTATGATCAGTGGGGTCCTTTCTCTCTCCTGTAGAGTGTAAGCTCTTATGGTCAGCGGGGTCCTCTCTCTCTCCTGTAGAGTGTAAGCTCTTATGGTCAGTGGGGTCCTCTCTCTCCTGTAGAGTGTGAGCTCTTATGGTCTGTGGGGTCCTCTCTCTCCTGTATAGTGTAAGCTCTTATGATCAGCGAGGTCCTCTCTCTCCTGTAGAGTGTAAGCTCTTATGGTCAGTGGGGTCCTCTCTCTCTCTCCTGTAGAGTGTAAGCTCTTATGGTCAGTGGGGTCCTCTCTCTCTCCTGTAGAGTGTAAGCTCTTATGGTCAGTGGAGTCCTCTCTCTCCTGTAGAGTGTAAGCTCTTATGGTCAGCGGGGTCCTCTCTCTCCTGTAGAGTGTAAGCTCTTATGGTCAGTGGGGTCCTCTCTCTCCTGTAGAGTGCAAGCTCTTATGGTCAGTGGGGTCCTCTCTCTCCTGTAGAGTGTAAGCTCTTATGGTCAGTGGGGTCCTCTCTCTCCTGTAGAGTGTAAGCTCTTATGGTCAGCGGGGTCCTCTCTCTCTCCTGTAGAGTGTAAGCTCTTATGGTCAGCGGGGTCCTCTCTCTCCTGTAGAGTGTAAGCTCTTATGGTCAGTGGGGTCCTCTCTCTCCTGTAGAGTGTAAGCTCTTATGGTCAGCGGGGTCCTCTCTCTCTCCTGTAGAGTATAAGCTCTTATGATCAGCGGGGTCCTCTCTCTCCTGTAGAGTGTAAGCTCTTATGGTCAGTGGGGTCCTCTCTCTCTCCTGTAGAGTGTAAGCTCTTATGGTCAGTGGAGTCCTCTCTCTCCTGTAGAGTGTAAGCTCTTATGGTCAGCGGGGTCCTCTCTCTCCTGTAGAGTGTAAGCTCTTATGGTCAGTGGGGTCCTCTCTCTCTCCTGTAGAGTGTAAGCTCTTATGGTCAGTGGGGTCCTCTCTCTCCTGTAGAGTGTAAGCTCTTATGGTCAGCGGGGTCCTCTCTCTCTCCTGTAGAGTGTAAGCTCTTATGATCAGCAGGGTCCTCTCTCTCCTGTAGAGTGTAAGCTCTTATGGTCAGTGGGGTCCTCTCTCTCCTGTAGAGTGTAAGCTCTTATGGTCAGTGGGGTCCTCTCTCTCCTGTAGAGTGTAAGCTCTTATGGTCAGTGGGGTTCTCTCTCTCTCCTGTAGAGTGTAAGCTCTTATGGTCAGTGGAGTCCTCTCTCTCTCCTGTAGAGTGTAAGCTCTTATGGTCAGTGGGGTCCTCTCTCTCCTGTAGAGTGTAAGCTCTTATGGTCAGTGGGGTCCTCTCTCTCCTGTAGAGTGTAAACTCTTATGGTCAGTGGGGTCCTCTCTCTCCTGTAGAGTGTAAGCTCTTATGGTCAGTGGGGTCCTCTCTCTCCTGTAGATTGTAAGCTCTTATGGTCAGCGGGGTCCTCTCTCTCTCCTGTAGAGTGTAAGCTCTTATGATCAGCGGCGTCCTCTCTCTCTCCTGTAGAGTGTAAGCTCTTATGGTCAGCGGGGTCCTCTCTCTCCTGTAGAGTGTAAGCTCTTATGGTCAGTGGGGTTCTCTCTCTCCTGTAGAGTGTAAGCTCTTATGATCAGTGGGGTCCTTTCTCTCTCCTGTAGAGTGTAAGCTCTTATGGTCAGTGGGGTCTTCTCTATCCTGTAGAGTGTAAGCTCTTATGGTCAGCGGGGTCCTCTCTCTCTCCTGTAGAGTGTAAGCTCTTATGGTCAGTGGAGTCCTCTCTCTCTCCTGTAGAGTGTAAGCTCTTATGGTCAGTGGGGTCCTCTCTCTCCTGTAGAGTGTAAGCTCTTATGGTCAGCGGGGTCCTCTCTCTCCTGTATAGTGTAAGCTCTTATGATCAGCAAGGTCCTCTCTCTCCTGTAGAGTGTAAGCTCTTATGGTCAGCGGGGTCCTCTCTCTCCTGTATAGTGTAAGCTCTTATGATCAGCGGGGTCTTCTCTATCCTGTAGAGTGTAAGCTCTTATGGTCAGCGGGGTCCTCTCTCTCTCCTGTAGAGTGTAAGCTCTTATGGTCAGCGGGGTCCTCTCTCTCTCCTGTAGAGTGTAAGCTCTTATGGTCAGTGGGGTCCCCTCTCTTCTGTAGAGTGTAAGCTTTTAGGTCAGTGGAGTCCTCTCTCTCCTGTAGAGTGTAAGCTCTTATGGTAAGTGGGGTCCTCTCTCTCCTGTAGAGTGTAAGCTCTTATGGCCAGCGCGGTCCTTTCTCTCTCCTGTAGAGTGTAAGCTCTTATGGTCAGCGGGGTCCTCTCTCTCTCCTGTAGAGTGTAAGCTCTTATGGTCAGCGGGGTCCTCTCTCTCTCCTGTAGAGTGTAAGCTCTTATGGTCAGCGGAGTCCTCTCTCTCTCCTGTAGAGTGTAAGCTCTTATGGTCAGCGGGGTCCTCTCTCTCTCCTGTAAAGTGTAAGCTCTTATGGTCACTGGGGTCCTCTCTTTCTCCTGTAGAGTGTAAGCTCTTATGGTCAGTGGAGTCCTCTCTCTCCTGTAGAGTGTAAGCTCTTATGGTCAGAGGGGTCCTCTTTCTCTCCTGTAGAGTGTAAGCTCTTATGTTCAGTGGGGTCCTCTGTCTCCTGTAGAGTGTAAGCTCTTATGGTCAGTGGGGTCCCCTCTCTCCTGTAGAGTGTAAGCTCTTATGGTCAGAGGGGTCCTCTCTCTCTCCTGTAGAGTGTAAGCTCTTATGATCAGTGGGGTCCTTTCTCTCCTGTAGAGTGTAAGCTCTTATGGTCTGTGGGGTCCTCTCTCTCTTGTAGAGTGTAAGCTCTTATGGTCAGTGTGGTCCTCTCTCTCTCTCTCTGTAGAGTGTAAGCTCTTATGATCAACAGAGTCTTCTCTCTGTCTGTCTCCCATAGAGTATAATCTCTTGTGGTTAGCAGTGTCATCTCTCTCTCTCCCGCATTCCCCTGTAGAGTGTAAGCTCTAATCAGTGAGTTCCTGTCTCTATCTCCTGTAGAGTTTAAGCTCTTAAGGTCATTGGAGTTGTCTCTCCCTCAAATAGTGTATCTATCCTACAGAGTGTAAGTTCTTATGTTCAGCGTGGTCCTCACTCTCTTCAGTAGTGTGTAAGCTCTTATGGTCAGAACAGGTAGTGGGGTCCTCTCTCTTTCTGTAATGTATAACAGCTTATTTCCGCAGGGTCCTCTTTTTCCTATATAATGTAAAGTGTAATGGTCAGCTGGGCTCTCTTTTTTTGCTCTCTCTCTCCTCTCCCCATCTGTATTTTTCCAGAAATTTCAAGCTTTTCATCATTGAGATTCTTGCAAATTTTTTCTCAGCAAATCATATTTTGGGAAAGATTGGAAAAAATGGCAAATTGAAATTTCAAAAGATTCACTCATCTCTCGTAGTAGTGGTAGAAAATAAGATAGACAACGAGCATTCAGGCAGGCAGATTCTAAGGCAATTTAATCATTGATATCAGCAATAAGTGATTGAGAGTTGCTACTGATCCATACCAGATTTATTTTGACAAACGTAAGATTTTCTACACTTGAAGCAGATATCTTGGTTTGAGTGGTTGTGCCAAAGCCACTGGCCAAACTGAATACTGGACAAGACAGATGGTCAATAGCAAACTAGAACAGTTTTTGGCAATGGTCGAACCTGCTGAGTGCTGACCCAAAAGTCAATAGAATTGGGGTTCAGGGTATTTGCCTGAGAAATAACACTGTCTAGGTAAGACTAACCATAGCCATTCAGCTGAGGAATCTCTATTTGCTGGAGTGCGTCATGGTTTTGGCAATGACAGACAAAACAGCAGGTCTATCATGTCAAAGGTACTGTACCTGCTCCTGTTGCCTCAACTACCTGTTGCTGGCCTAATCCTGGCACAGATGGGGGAGCATTGAGTCTCCATGAGTTGCAGAGGGTTCTTCTCATTAGTTATCCAGTTGCCAGGCATCTGCTGAGAGAAAGTTTATCCTGGTAATAAGCTAATTTGGACTCAATTTCGGAAACTGAAATAAAATTCCTCCGTTTTGCTTTTACAGCGACCGTTTAAAATCATGGCTATCAAATAGTAATCCATTAGCTTGATGGTTGCTTGTTATCTCACAAGGATTTCAGCATACAGATTGCTATGCTGGTCAGCACGATTAAGGGCTCAATTAATTCATTCTTATAACAGCACTGCAACAGTTGGTTGTCATGGCCAGTATCGTCATCCTTTTATTTATGACTGTCAGCCGTGTCCCTTTCCTGTGCCAACTCATGTCCCCCTCCACATCCACCTGCCGGCTGCCACTAGTCATCCTCCTATTTTTTTTCCTCCTCTTTTTTGAAATCCTGCAACACATAAAATGGACCTTGAGGGTCCCCAACAGACACAGGGTAGTGATTAACATTTGCAAGTTGCTGATCTTCCTCTATCCCCTCTTGAATTATAGTGAGTGGATATATGTATGCAGGGATAACATTGTTAATTCAAAATGTTCCCATTCTGACAAATGTTGTTGCCTCTTTGAAGTTCTTTAGTAGGCGACAAGCTTTCCTCATTAGTTGCAAATGGCAGATCTCAAAGTAGCTCACACTCCAGTTTGACTTGGGTATGATATAATATGTCTCTGCTTTATGCTGCTTATACAGATGCTCCAACATATGAAGCATTGAACCCCATCAGTATAATACAAGATCTCCAAAAGAGAAACCATAACATTATAAATAGTCCAAAGCCTAAATATCCCAACTGTTACAGGCAGAAGCCATGGATACTCCTGACAAAATTGCATGCAAAAAGATTGGAGCATACAATCCAAAAAAGAGTGAGAAATCTTTAATAGATAATTTAATACATGCAGGGCAATAAATTTGTAAAAAAAAAGTATCAAAATCAATGCTGTTTAGAGCAGATATCGGGTGCACAAGAAAAAATGTGGTGTAGCACTACAGATATAGTGTGATCAGGGAGAGTCTAATATTAGAATCAGTTTCTATGTAAGCTGAGAGTGCTACCAAGTCAAAAATAGTGTTATAGCAGATTCATGAGACAGCATCAATGAAGCCAAGTCAGAATATTCATGATCACATCAAATAGTCACAAAGGTAATAATATTGATCATGGTGACATGAATCCTACAATTCGCTAGCTCTTACCCATATTCCTATCTGTGGTGTCACACATGCTGCCCCAACGCGTGTTTCATATTTGCTTCCCATAACCTGCGTGACAGCACCGTGAGAATGAGAACTTTCTCATGCTCGCGGTGACGTCAGACAGATTATAGGAATTCTCCGGGAAACACTGAGCAAATGCTGCTCTGTGTCTCTGCTGGATGACAGGCTGTATGGTCGCATCATGCAAACATGCAGCCTGCCCTCTAGATGTAGCAAAGCTAGACCCATCGTGAGACAAATAGATTATTTTCTCAGTGGACAGGTGAGAAATATAACGTGCATCGGGATTATGGGCAAGCTTCCAGGCTAATGATTTTTTAACTGTGTTTAAACCTGCTATACCACCCCAGTAATTAAGATGATGTCTTGTAGCAGCACAGAACGTGGTTTGATGTTAGATACCATGTGTAACATGGCAGCACATTTATAGCTTTTTGCACTTGCATGCTAGCTATTTCTCCTTATACACTCGGCTGCTAATGCTACACATCGCTACTCATGATCAGGATTAGCTCTGACTACCTCATTGGTGATGTCCACTGTGACTATATGTAATAGAGTGCAGGGTTGAGTATGTCACCACGGAACAGACAGACCAACTGTTGAAGGGGATTTATTAACAGGGGTAAAATTCTCCTCGCAAGGAGTAAACAGGGGGTTAATAGAGACAAATCAAACAGTAAACAGTTAAGCGGAATCAAAAGCGTTAACGAGTGTTCTTGTAAGTTACCAGCCCAGGGAGGTCCTGACTGGAGGGTCCTTTTTCCAATGTGGGTACAGTCACCAGCAGGGCTTGAGATCCTGGTCTCTTCTCTGTCTCCTGGAAACTCCGGGGTTAAGTCTCTGCAGCCTGTTCGTCTCAAAGTGAAACTGGAACCAGGAAATAGCACAGTCTCATCGGTCACTGCTGCAGAAGTCTCTGTAAGCCTGGCAGCGTCTCTGTAGTAACGATATCACACACACACTGGGCAGTTACTTATCACACTCGGGGATCTTTGCTTGTCACTGCGGTCACCAGGGCTGCACTCGAGTCACTGTCTCTGCACTGTCAGGGGAAGAGTCTTCTCAGATTATGGAGGCTTCCAAGTCCCCACTCTCACTCCAGCCTTAGTGCCCTCATGAGGAGCACTCTGTCATGGGGAGCGCTGCGCTGCAGCCTGCTTTCTCTCTGGCACGCTGTCCCCTCCGTCTGCCGTGTTCTGCTCTCCCGCACTTTTCTGACCACACCTCCGTCTCTTCCTCCCTGCCCCAGCCGTCACATGGTCCCTTGTGTCCAGAGCAGAAAGTCTTCCCCCCGACAACCCAGCTGTCTGACTAAGTGGTTCCAGGTAAGGAGCAGGGACAGCAACCTCCTTACATTTATACTAATTGTGAGATATACCAAGGACCTATTCTTCTTATTAGGGTTTTGTCCTTATTAGTGTGATTATTGTTCTAATGGTGCTTTTACCGATTGTACTTAAGAAAGTTAAGAAAGTTTTTGATACATTTTATATATTGTATATTACTCTATTATTTGGTTTTCGAGGTGAGGAATATTGTTGTTTGTTATTTTAATTCTCTTGCAGGGGACAATGGCTTCACTGGAATGGGAGAAGCTGTAAGTATGGTTTAATTAAGATTTATTTAAAAAGTCTGCGTCATTCTTTCAAGTAAAGGACTTTATTCTGTGTGTGTGTTTTTATACAATATGACTATGGGGTTAGTAATTTGGGCGTCTTATAGATGCCGCTCCATTACTACTGTATGGGCTTGATGTCACCTGACAATACTAAGGTGACATCACCCCCCCAACTATTACCCCACTTGCTACCAAATCAGTGCATATGGAAAGCGAGGCTAAGTGCCAGAATTGGTATTACTTATAGATGCGCCTTTTCTGGGGTGGCTGAGAGCTGATGTTTATAGCCTGGAGGGCAATATCCATCCTTCCTAGGCTATTAATATTAGCCCACAGCTATGGCTATTAGCCCACAGTATGCCTAGTCTTTGCTGGTTATTAATTATAGAGGGACTCTACGTCATTTTTTGGGGGGTCCCCCATTTTAATAGCCAGTAAAAGCAAAGTATAAAGCTGTGAGCTGATATTAATAGCTTGGGAAGCTCCAGGATGATTACCCCATTCCCAGGCTATAAGCATCTGCACCGAGCCATCATCTGTCCCTCTGCTGGCCAAGGAAATTACGCGGGAGCCAACACATTTTTTTTCTGAAAAATAATATTTTAATAAATACATTTACAGTAAGCTGTACACACACTGTACTAATTACATATGTCTCTGACATATATACATCTATTATATGTGCATATACTGTATATAATCCATCTATTCTATCCTGTCGGGTCCTGCTGTGATATTACTGTACACAGCTGCTGAAATGCTGGATTTTCAAAGGACTTTGGAGTGTAAAAATTGGACTGCACTCGCATTGTCCCAGTGCTATGTGATTTTTTTTCTTGCACCCATTGACTTCTATTGCCGAATGTGATCCGATTTCTGATTACAATCGCAGCATGCTGCGATTTTTTTCCAGTCCGATCATGATCTACAGGTATGATTCTACAGGAAGTTTTTTTTTTTTTTCTGGGGCACTAAACTTTATTAGCATGCACAAATAGACAAAAGTTAGTGTAAAAAAATGCATTTTTGCTGCAGCTTCTTTCCTGCCAAGAAATCACTTTTTGCTGCTGAAAAAAATGCAGTAAAAAAACCCAGTGTGAACTTAGCCCAATTGTGATGTATGTTTCCTACTCCTGCTGAGCAGAAGTGTCTGTGGTGCTGCTGCTAATGGCTCTAAAATTTTTGGCCATAGTATAGGTAGTTTTCTTCTCTCATGATACTACATCCATTACTAGTGCAACATTTTGGTTTACCAGGCATTTTGGACACTAGTGTGAGAGGGTGAAGCCGATGGTAATACTGGCAGCCAGAGATCAAGTACAGTGGTCTGTTAGACCTTGCCAGAAGTGTCATCTAAAAGGCATTCTGCCAGTCTGAAATGGACAGATGTAAAGTATTGCAATGCATGAGCATTGCAATGAGTTAGACTAGTGATCAAACAACTAAAAGATATTGTAAAATATAAAGAAAACAGAACAAAAAAAATAGAAAAAAAATAATTCTGCCAATAAATACCCATATTCATGTAAAAATAGTACACTTATTTAACATTTCCGCATACGGAAATGACATGTCTTCTAAAACTATCACTGTTTAACCTCTAAAATTAATTTTGAAAAAATATAATTAAAAAACATGGCAAAAAAACATTTTTTTCATTATGGCAATGAACAAACAGTAGAATAAAATGTGACAAAGCTACTTGCATAAATAAAAATTATATCCCTGAAAACATTATCTTGTAACAACTCCAGAAAGGTGACATATCACCCTCACATTGAAAACATATGGGACTAATTATAACTGGGGAAGCAAGAAAGAGCTGACACTTCAACCTCTATTGAAGTAGGACCTCCTACTGTGAAGAGGTAATTACTACAGGGATCTGCTGAGTGCCAGGCATCAATTCTAGGATTTGTGCAATCCTGGGCAGAGAAGAATAAAGAGATTATTATTATTATTATTAACTTCTGAGGCAGGGGCTTCCTCTAAAAAAGTAATCATCTCAGACGCTCTGGAGCCAATGATTAGTGATGAATATTGGGGTTTGCATCGATTTGATAATTATGGGACACATATATTGTTGGCGTTGTAGTGAAATGACGAACATGACACATTCACTCACATAACCGTAAGTTTGGCCTAACACCTCCAACTTAATATCGGACAGATGGAAAATGCTGTCCATGCCATGTTTCATCTCTGCAGAAAGGTAAATTTGTGATATGAAACATGACAACAATATCTCCTATCTGGGACCTCCAAAGGCAAAAGCTAATTTTCTAAAGACCTTGCTCATCTCACGACCAGTCCCCACTCCCAATTCATCATTTGCTCTCCCCCCACTTACAATTCATCACTTGCTGTCACCCAAGAACATGTAATTCTATTAAAAAAATGTTTTATATACTTACCTCTCTTACGATCCCCTGCAGCTCCACTTCTGGACTGCTATCCTAGTGCTCTTACATGATGGTGCATATGTGATGATGCCATCATGTACGCGCCATCAGCAGGGCATCATAGAGGAGGCAGAGAGATTCCCTTGGAGTTGTACAGCCATTTTGACAGCTATGAGAGCTGTAAATCTCCCTGTGACGAGTTGTACGCCAATGGTGGCGGTGCACGGCAGATGATACCCTGGGGCCCGGTGAGTAGAAGCACAAAAGGGAGGCCCGGACATGGTCCGGGCCCCTACTCTTTACTTCTGTTCACCAGACTCCATACAGCAGTAAGGGCAGTAATGCCCTGATGTCAGCCCTGGGTAAAGCTATGTGTAAAGGTACCATCACACTGAACGATATCGCTAGTGATCCGTGATGTTGCAGCGTCCTGGCTAGCGATATCGTTCAGTTTGACACACAGCAGCGATCAGGATCCTGCTGTGATGTCGTTGGTCGCTGCAGAAAGTCCAGCACTTTATTTCGTCGCTGGATCTCCCTGCAGACATCGCTGAATCTGCGTGTGTGACGCCGATTCAGCGATGTCTTCACTGGTAACCAGGGCAAACATCGGGTTACTAAGCGATGTTTCACACGCCGATTCAGCGATGTCTGCAGGGAGATCCAGCGACGAAATAAAGTGCTGGACTTTCTGCAGCGACCAACGACATCACAGCAGGATCCTGATCGCTGCTGTGTGTCAAACTGCAGGAAAGCACAGCGCCGGGGACAGACAGCGGAAGGTAAGTATGTAGTGTTTGTTTTTTTAACTTTTACACTGGTAACCAGGGTAAACATCGGGTTACTAAGCGCGGCCCTGCGCTTAGTAATCCGATGTTTGCCCTGGTTACCGGCATCGTTGGTCGCTGGAGAGCTGTCTGTGTGACAGCTCTCCAGCGACCAAACAGCGACGCTGCAGTGATCGACATCGTTGTCGGTATTGCTGCAGCGTCGCTGAGTGTGAAGGTACCTTAAGTGTACACTGAAGAATTGATGCTTGAATGTTGTTCTATAGTCAGAGGCTGGTCACCAAATATTAAATTGATATAGATTTCTCCCTTGTTTATTCACTTTGTATTTTGTTAATTGACAAAGAATAACCTTAATGTCAGCATGATTTTGCTCAGTAAACTACAGACACTGTCAGGTTGGTGCTGTTATACTGATTAACAAGATACCTGGGTTGATGAAATCCATCTTGTGGTTGTTGTTTAATCTGTATTTGTAGTTTTCAGTTAATGAGATTCTCGCGCTTCGGGGCGACCTGTGGGGGGGTCTTCATGTGGTGCTCTGCTTACATATTCATCTGTATGGGCTTACTTATTTTAAAGCTCTAACTGACTTGAATGTCATGTACCCTTTCAAATCTATGGGTGCGTGGAAAACATCGGACTGCACTCAGATGATATCCGCGTGCAGTCAAATTTCTGTGGACTCACACAATGGAGAAGATGGTGAAATTTTGTTCTCCATGTTCTCCTGAAAGTGTGATCCAATTCTCTTATACAAGAGAATCGGATCACACTAAGCTGATACTCTACTCCTACTCTGATCAGAGTTTAATAGGAGTTTCATTAATATAATCGAACCAGTTCTCTTTCGTGAGAACATACGCTCGTGTGAGCTCATGCTCAAAGTAAGAAATGCTGGAGACCGCTGCTTTATTGAATCTGGGCTTGTTCAGACAAGCATATTGTATACATCCATTCTAGCCAACGTACCAGTCCACACGGCCAATTTCCACACGAACCAACAGTCTACCTAAGTCTAATTTAATTAATGGACCTTGACTATTTCATGTAAATAGGGGGCAGCTGCTGGTCTAGACAAGCAGATGAAATTAGACAATTAGGTTCCCAATTTGTGGATATGATTGACCCATGTTTTAGTACTGCCATCTGAATCCATATTAGGGCTCATTCAGATGTCCGTTTTTTGTGTACGAGTACTATCCGTGTTTCTCTCAGATGGCACTCATACCTATAATAGTGAATAGAGCTGTTTCCATGTCTGCAGTATGCGCAAAGTCGTGGTGACATATTAGATATTGTCTTGAGTACCAAAACAAGATTGGCAATGCAAGTCTATGGGTCCGTGAAAAAATTCAGACAACACTCGGATGTCATCCAGTCTGCTAGATAGGAGAATGTGAAAACTCTGACCAAGATCTCTGATGAAACTCAATCAGTTTTACTCTTATGTGAAAAAAAACTGACATGTCAATGAGCCCTTTGTATTCAACTTGGACGTGTAGAATTTTCTCCTGATACCACCTGATGTATTTAGGTAAGGGTTCATTCACACATCCAATTTCACCCCGTACGAGAAACTTGGACCCATGATTCTGATCAGAGTTGGATCAGAGTTTGATCAGAGTATGGTACAAAAGTCATCTGATTTTCTGGTATGTGTAGAAAAGTTAAAAAAAAAAATTCTCCACCTTCTACATTCTGACAATCCATGAAAATTAGACCGCATTCAGATATCATCTGGGTGCAGTCCAATTTTTTCATGGATCCTCAGATCAAAATCGGATACGTCGGATTTTCCGTAGACTTCTCGGTCCGTGAAAAATCACGGACATGTCAATGGCCCCATAGACTATTAAAGGTGCAAGTGCTATCCTGGAAAATCAGATGTCTGAATGAGCCCTAAGGTAAAATTTCCTCTACTTGAATGCTACATGAGAAGCTTTTCATTTTTCAGATCACATAATAGTAACTATGTCCTGAGTGTAAATCAGATAAATGCTCCCAGCAGGAAGAAGAGAAATAGATGAGATAAACGTAATCCAGTTTATTCTGCAGCAGTAAAACTTTTTTTTCTCCACATTCCCATTTTAATTGAGACATTTATATGATAGAAGTTGAAGAGTTCTCATTTTTTTCCCCCCACCCGCTCGCAGTATGAGTCCTGAGCTGTAGTGTATAAGCCTCGAAATTCCAGAACAGTACACTAAGTTTTATTTCTGGAATCCAACCAGCAGGGGAAAAGGAACCAGTCGGTCGCCATGGTGGATACATTAGACTTTGGTGTGTTTGCCTTCCGTGACCTAAATAAATCTTCAACAATAAATATCTTGCGAGCTACATCAAACAATTTCCAGTCAGCCCATAAATAGATGTGATGAGCTTGCTGATAAATTTCCAGATCTCATCTTGCATTGACTTGCCAATTTTTTTATTTTATTTTATTTTATTTTTTTTTATATTTTTACACACTTATTGCCCAAGACGTGAACAGATTTTTTTCTATCTGAATGTTTGTGGTAACTGTAACAATACTCAGATGATGCAATTTCTTAAAGTTAATGATAAACAACATTCCTGGGGTTCTGACTATGAATCTAACGTAGGGCCACATCTACCGGAAGTCTAAAGATCAACAAATATCATCCCACTAAAAAAAGTTATATAGCAAATCAAACATTTTTTTTTTACAGAAAATATCCACCAATTTTTAATTACAATTTGATTACTGTTTCGATATACGCTAGTGAGTCAAAAGTTTTCGCATCATGGCTGAAGAATTTATGCTGATCTACTTTCAGAAAATACAAATGCATCATTTTATGACATAATCTATTTGCTTTTCAATACTCATTAACCATTTATCTATATGCTTTTGTATTCCATCATTACAAAAATATTTTAGGCTGAGCTGTGAGACTGTGAATTTTTGACTCACGCTTATACAGTGGGTACGGAAAGTATTCATACACCTTTAAATTTTTCACGCTTTGTTTCATTGTAGCCATTTGGTAAATTAAAAAAAGTTCATTTTTTTCACATTACCCTCTGCACCCCATCTTGACTGAAAAAACAGAAATCTAGTAATTTTTGCAAATTTGTTAAAAAAGAAAAACTGAAATATCACATGGTCATAAGTATTCAGACCCTTTGCTCAGTATTGAGTAGAAGCTCCTTTTGAGCTAGTACAGCCATGAGTCTTCTTGGGAATGATGCAACAAATATTTCACAATTGGATTTTTAGGATCCTCTGCCATTCTTCCTTACAGATCCTCTCCAGTTCCGTCAGGTTGGATGTTTGAACGTTGGTGGACAGCCATTTTCAGATCTCTCCAAAGATGCTCAATTGGGTTTAGGTCAGGTCTCTGGCTGGGCCAGTCATGAATGGTCACAGAGTTGTTCTGAAGCCACTCCTTTGTTATTTTAGCTGTGTGCTTAGGGTCATTGTCTTGTTGGAAGGTGAACCTTTGGCCAAGTCTGAGGTGCAGAGCACTCTGGAAGAGGTTTTCATCCAGGATATCTCTGTACTTGGCCACATTCATGTTTCCTTCAATGACAACCAGTCGCCCTGTCCCTGCAGCTGAAAAACACGCCCATAGCATGATGCTGCCACCACCATGTTTCACTATTGGGATTGTATTGGGCAGGTGATGAGCAGTGCCTGGTTTTCTCCACACATGCAATTACTTTCTGTGGGCGACAAAACTTTTGTCTTGCCAAAATCTGACCATTCTGTGTTCATTAACTGATCAATATTTCTGCATTGATGCCAATTTATTTTCTTAACCTAAACTACATTTCGGAGGGTTTCAGCTTTCAAAAGAATAATTTATACAACCAATGGATGAATTTAACGTCAGGTTATAAGCTTTTATTTACATAACATGGATAAGCGACATAACTTCTGTCAGGGAGTCTATGTCTTGCACTGAGGAGAGGCTTTTGTCGGGCCACTCTGCCATAAAGTGACTTTGTGGAACTTTCTCCCATCTCCCTACTGCATCTATGGAGCTCAGCCACAGTGATCTTGGGGTTCTTCTTTACCTCTCTCACCAAAGCTCTTCTCCCACGATTACTCAGTTTGGTTGGACGGCCAGGTCTAGGAAGACTTCTGGTGGCTCCATACTTCTTCCATTTAAGGATTATGGAGGCCACTGTGCTCTTAGGTACCTTGAGTACTGCAGAAGTTCTGTGGTAACCTTGGCCAGATCTGTGCCTTGCCACAATTCTGTCTCTGAGCTCCTTGGCCAGTTCCTTTGACCTCATGATTCTCATTTGGTCTGACATGCACTGTGAGCTGTGAGGTCTTATATAGACAGGTGTGCGCCTTTCCAAATCAAGTCCTATCAGTTTAATTAAACACAGCTGGCCTCCAATGAAGGAGTAGAACCATCTCAAGGAGGATCACAAGGAAATGGACAGCAGGTGACTTAAATATGAGTGTCTGAGCAAAGGGTCTGAATACTTATGACCATGTGATATTTCAGTTTTTCTTTTTTATAAAATTTGCAAAAATTTCAACATTTCTGTTTTTTTCAGTCAAGATGGGGTGCCGAGTGCACATTAATGTGAAAAAAATGCACTTTTTAATTTACCAAATGGCTGCAATGAAACAAAGAGCGAAAAATTTAAAGAGGTCGGAATACTTTCCGTACCCACTGTAACATAGTAACATAGTAACATAGTAACATAGTTAGTAAGGCCGAAAAAAGACATTTGTCCATCCAGTTCAGCCTATATTCCATCATAATAAATTCCCAGATCTACGTCCTTCTACAGAACCTAATTGTATGATACAATATTGTTCTGCTCCAGGAAGACATCCAGGCCTCTCTTGAACCCCTCGACTGAGTTCGCCATCACCACCTCCTCAGGCAAGCAATTCCAGATTCTCACTGCCCTAACAGTAAAGAATCCTCTTCTATGTTGGTGGAAAAACCTTCTCTCCTCCAGACGCAAAGAATGCCCCCTTGTGCCCGTCACCTTCCTTGGTATAAACAGATCCTCAGCGAGATATTTGTATTGTCCCCTTATATACTTATACATGGTTATTAGATCGCCCCTCAGTCGTCTTTTTTCTAGACTAAATAATCCTAATTTCGCTAATCTATCTGGGTATTGTAGTTCTCCCATCCCCTTTATTAATTTTGTTGCCCTCCTTTGTACTCTCTCTAGTTCCATTATATCCTTCCTGAGCACCGGTGCCCAAAACTGGACACAGTACTCCATGTGCGGTCTAACTAGGGATTTGTACAGAGGCAGTATAATGCTCTCATCATGTGTATCCAGACCTCTTTTAATGCACCCCATGATCCTGTTTGCCTTGGCAGCTGCTGCCTGGCACTGGCTGCTCCAGGTAAGTTTATCATTAACTAGGATCCCCAAGTCCTTCTCCCTGTCAGATTTACCCAGTGGTTTCCCATTCAGTGTGTAATGGTGACATTGATTCCTTCTTCCCATGTGTATAACCTTACATTTATCATTGTTAAACCTCATCTGCCACCTTTCAGCCCAAGTTTCCAACTTATCCAGATCCATCTGTAGCAGAATACTATCTTCTCTTGTATTAACTGCTTTACATAGTTTTGTATCATCTGCAAATATCGATATTTTACTGTGTAAACCTTCTACCAGATCATTAATGAATATGTTGAAGAGAACAGGTCCCAATACCGACCCCTGCGGAACCCCACTGGTCACAGCGACCCAGTTAGAGACTATACCATTTATAACCACCCTCTGCTTTCTATCACTAAGCCAGTTACTAACCCATTTACACACAATTTCCCCCAGACCAAGCATTCTCATTTTGTGTACCAACCTCTTGTGCGGCACGGTATCAAACGCTTTGGAAAAATCGAGATATACCACGTCCAATGACTCACCGTGGTCCAGCCTATAGCTTATCTCTTCATAAAAACTGATTAGATTGGTTTGACAGGAGCGATTTCTCATAAACCCATGCTGATATGGAGTTAAACAGTTATTCTCATTGAGATAATCCAGAATAAGATCCCTCAGAAACCCTTCAAATATTTTACCAACAATAGAGGTTAGACTTACTGGCCTATAATTTCCAGGTTCACTTTTAGAGCCCTTTTTGAATATTGGCACCACACTGTATATGTGTAAGGCGGTAGATAATGTTCCTGTTATGCCTTGCCTTTGTCTCTTGTTCCCTTGGCGTCTGTTATATATGTCTAGGTATAATGTTTTATTGGTACTGCTACACTACTATGTGTATTACCATTCTTGCTAAATGTTTATTGCACATTTGTGCTGCTATGTATAGTGTATAGGGTAAGTGCAGTTATTTTACTGGCCACTAGATGGGAGCATTATAGTGTACAGAGCTATCATCTAGTGTGTAGTGTAGGAAATGGTTAACATAGGAGGGGCTGCTGTGTGGTAAGTTAGGCACATTTCCTAGGGTAGTCCGAAGATTCTGGGCGCCCGAGTAGTCCACATGGGCTCTAGACCAGGACACCACAGCAGCCACGCAACGCTATTAAAAGGGAAGCTTAGCCATTCAGAGTATATAGGACAGAAGTATGATATCAAGCAGCAGGATTGCAGCAATTCATAGTTGGAGAAAGGAAGCAGTCCAGAATAGTACAGGGCACATATTGTTCAACATGTGGCAGATTATTGCATGGGTCGATGCTCTCAGAACTGGTGCGAAACGGTTTGGAGACTCCCAAGGCACAGTGAGTCTGAACAGGGAGAACGCTGTGGCACCGCTTCAGGCGCTACTACCCTGTAATGTACTGGAGGACGTGGAACTGAGTGCAGGGACAGAGCAGAATGAGAACTGCATTGGACTTGCTGTTGATGTTGTTACTGACAAGAATGTGCTGCCAAGTTATTCAAGTAAAGTTTCACATGTTGCATTTGAACCGGCCTGTGTCTCAATTCTTGTGAAATCATCTGCAGACAGTCTTCAGTGGTGCAGAGGAGAACCTGACGACGCTGGACCTGAAGACACAGGTATGCTGACTAAGGAGCATCGTGTTTATGTGAGGGGAGGCCAGAATACGATGGAGTGGGAGTCCTCAGCCACGACTAAAGATTGGGCCGACCCTTACGTATGTTTATAGAAAGCAGAGCACCATTTTTCTGATATAGAGATCCCCTCTATAGACAGAGCTTCAAATATTATGACTCCGTGTAGAATCCACTAAAGGAAACTTAAAAGTTTATTGCACAATTATTGTGTTTTCTGCAAGAGATTATACCGTGATCCTAAGGGAATTGTCCAAGGGCAACATTTTTTTTAAGTGGCTCAGATTGGTTAAAAATAATTAAAAAGTGATACTTACCAAGTTGCGACTTTCCTACTTTGGACACATCATAAGAAGAGCGCAATCTCTGGAGAAGGACATCATCGTCAGAAGAAGAGAAGGAACAAGGTGAAGTGGAACACCAGCAACGCAATGGCTTGATACTAGCAAGGTAACAACAGAGAAGTCCAAGGTGGATCTATCTAGGTTTGCACAAGATCGATCTTCCTTCAGAGCATTCATCCATCAAGGCACCATGGCCCAAAATCGAGCCGAAGGCCGTTAAATAAATAACTTCCCTAAACAATCCCTGGCTGCTCTCATTCCAAAAATGACCTACTCCCCATTAGTCTCTATTTTATCATCCAATCTTTGATAACCAGAAATAGCCAAGAATTGTTTAGCAAAGGGTTAAGGCTAGGGCTAGAGTCAAGCTTAGACTTGATAAGAGCTAGGTTTGCGACTAGGGCTATGGTTGGGACAATAAATAGGGATAGGTTTAGGGCAGGACAACAAAATAGTCACATAAAAAAACGAGATAAAAAATAGAGTGGAAAAAAAACTTATAACAATATATTACAGCATCTTTTAAATTTTATTTCAAAACTGAAAAAAATTAAAAAGCCAAAGGTCAGGCTATAATTACAACAGCAGTTTCTAAAAATACAATAGATGTATGTGTAAGATAATGGGTTCAATAGTGGACTTGATGGAAGGGACTCAGGGATTGCCAACGTTCCATGGGGTAGAGGGCACAAAATATTTATCTTTCCCCAGGCACTGTCTAGCGCAACAACTGATTAATACCTAAACAGTCATTTTCGGTTTCATCTGGACATCTGTTCTCATTCTGCTCTCTAACAGCCAGTTGACAATGAGCAAAGTGATTTTGTCTATTCCCACCCTTGTGGCTTTCTAATAAAACCCCCAACAATTTTTTTTTTTGTGGGATTGCAAATTCTCAGCAAACCATGGGAAAAATTAGTGCAGTCCCTTACATTTAACCCCTTCATGACCGTGGGATTTTTCGTTTTTCCGTGATCGTTTTTCACTCCCCTCCTTCCCAGAGCCATAACTTTTTTATTTTTCTGTCAATTTGGCCATGTGAGGGCTTATTTTTTGCGGGACGAGTTGTACTTTTGAACTACATCATTGGTTTTACCATGACGTGTACTAGAAAACGGGAAAAAAAATTCCAAGTGCGGTGAAATTGCAAAAAAAGTGCAATCCCACACTTGTTTTTTGCTTGGCTTTTTTGCTAGGTTCACTAAATGCTCAAACTGACCTGCCATTATGATTCTCCAGGTCATTACGAGTTCATAGACACCTAACATGACTAGGTTGGTTATTTTTTACCTAAGTGGTGAAAAACAATTCCAAACTTTGCTAGAAAAAAAACAAAAAACAAATTGCGCCATTTTACGATACTCGTAGCGTCTCCATTTTTTGTGATCTGGGGTCGGTTGAGGGCTTATTTTTTGCATGCCGAGCTGGCATTTTTAATGATTCCAATTCGGTGCAGATACGTGCTTTTGATCACCCGTTATTGCATTTTAATGCAATGTCACGGCGACCAAAAAACGTAATTCTGGCGTTTCGATTTTTTTTCTCGTTACGCCGTTTAGCGGTCAGGTTAATGCTTTTTTTTTTTATAGATCGGGCGATTCTGAACGTGGCGATACCAAATATGTGGAGATTTGATTTTTTTTGTATTGATTTATTTTGATTGGGGCGAAAGGGGGGTGATTTAAACTTTTATATTTTTTTTATTTTTTTCACATTTTTTTTTAACTTTTTTTTTTAACTTTTGCCATGCTTCAATAGCCTCCATGGGAGGCTAGAAGCAGGCACAGCACGATCGCCTCTGCTACATAGCAACGATCTTATGTTCGCTGCTATGTAGTAGAAAATCAGGTGTGCTGTGAGCGCCGACAACAGGGTGGCGGTCACAGCCAGCGGTGATCAGTAACCATAGAGGTCTCAAGGACCTCTATGGTTACAATGGAGACGCATCGTCGACCCCCGATCATGTGACGGGGGTCGGCGATGACGTCATTTCCCGCCGCCCGGCCGGATGCGGCAGTTAAATGCCGCTGTCTGCGTTTGACAGCAGCATTTAACTAGTTAATAGCGGCGGGTGAATCGCGATTTCACCCGCCGCTATTGCGGGCACATGTCAGCTGTTCAAAACAGCTGACATGTCCCGGCTTTGATGCGGGCTCACCGCGGAGCAATGCATCAAAGCAGGGGATCTGACATCGGACGTACTATCCCGTCCGAGGTCAGAAAGGGGTTAAACTAGTAAAATTCATTGGAATTCATAGCAATCTTATACATATACACAGTGATGTGGAAAAGTGGTGGCCCCTTCCTGATTTCCTATTCTTTTGCATTTTTGTCACACTTAAATATTTCCGATTACCAAACAAATTTAAATATTAGACAAAGATAACTCAATTAAACACAAAATACAGCTTTTAAATAAAGCTCTTTATTATTAAGGGAAAAAGAAATCCAAACCTACAGGGCCCTGTGTGAAAAAGTGAAAATTTGGTTGCTCCAAATTTGACTATTGTCATATGTACTTTAGAACTATGTATGTGTGAAATTTCATCTTTTTCAAATAAAGTAAAAATTTGGCCTGGTAGAGGTGTAGAAATTTGGTCACGCGGTAGTCCCCAGCCGCCACTATTTCTCCCGCCTTGTACCAGCACATGTCCAGGAACATCACCCATTCCCTTACCAACGCACTTACTATGATTGTTCACTTAACAACCGAAACATGTACAACCGCTTGTGGCCAAGGATGCTACATTGCCCTGACAGCACACTGGATGAACATTGTGGACGCTGGGGGCGAGTCCTACCCAATGTGCTGTCTGAGAACACATCATCCACATCAGCTGGAAGCTCTGCAGCACTGCCTCAGCAAAGTGGCAACAGGTTCTGCTGAAGCTAATTTGTTTAGGAAAACACCTACAGAAAAGAGGCACCACAAAAACGCAGTTAATTAATAAAACATATGTTTATTCATGACAGAACGATAAAACATGATCATAAAAAAGCCAAATAGGCACAGGTAAGAGACAACAAACACAGAAAAGAAGATGGACGAACCTGAATAATAATAATAATATAAATACCAGTGTATAGATATAACTCTCTCGCTAAGGCAAAAGGAGTGGAAAAAGTAGAATAAACACAAGATGGTGCTGTTTGAATAAAATTGATAAATGCCAGCCAGTGCTATAGTGAAATAAATACTAAGGGCAGGAAAAAAAAAAAATAAATTAGAGCAAAAGTTAGTACAACCCCCCCCCCCCCAGCATCAATATTATTATCATTATTATTATTTATTATTATAGCACCATTTATTCCATGGCGCTTTATATGTAAGGAGGGGTATACATAATAAAACAAGTACAATAATCTTAAACAATACAAGTCACAACTGGTACAGGAGGAGAGAGGACCCTGCCCGCGAGGGCTCACAATCTACAATAATATTAAATGAATGGATTTAAAATGTGCCACACATAACAGCAAACATAGCGTCTAAGTATAACCATCTTGCAAACACGTCTAATGCAAAACATGGGGATGGGAGAACTACAATACCCAGATAGATTAGCGAAATTAGGATTATTTAGTCTAGAAAAAAGACGACTGAGGGGCGATCTAATAACCATGTATAAGTATATAAGGGGACAATACAAATATCTCGCTGAGGATCTGTTTATACCAAGGAAGGTGACGGGCACAAGGGGGCATTCTTTGCGTCTGGAGGAGAGACGGTTTTTCCACCAACATAGAAGAGGATTCTTTACTGTTAGGGCAGTGAGAATCTGGAATTGCTTGCCTGAGGAGGTGGTGATGGCGAACTCAGTCGAGGGGTTCAAGAGAGGCCTGGATGTCTTCCTGGAGCAGAACAATATTGTATTATACAATTATACAATTATTAGGTTCTGTAGAAGGGCGTAGATCTGGGGATTTATTATGATGGAATATAGGCTGAACTGGATTGACAAATGTCTTTTTTCGGCCTTACTAACTATGTTACTATGTTACTATGTTACTCATTTACCAAATGGAGTAGAGGTCGGTCACCCGGAAGTACCTATCCCGGAGCGTTCGTTGCATTCTTCACACGGCACTGCATATTATCGATTCGCTTGGTAAATCCTTTGCATCGCTCTGCGTTCTGTCTTTATACGTTCTTTTTTCGCTATTTTTTCTTTTCGATGCCTCCCCTTTTGTGTACATGTCATTTCTATGACAACGGAGCGCACGTCACTTCCCCTTCTGCACTGGCGCGAGCGCTCTGAAGGACAGCTGTGGGTTATTTGAATGGCCATCTACTATGTATAAAAAGGTACCTTTCCAACGTCTATCCACCCCTGGATGAAGCATTTCATTGCGAAACGCGCGTCGGGTGTGGTGGACCTCCTCTACTCCATTTGGTAAATGAGTGTTTTGCATTAGACGTGTTTGCAAGATGGTTATACTTAGACCCTATGTTTGCTGTTATGTGTGGCACATTTTAAATCCATTAATTTAATATTATATTGATGCTGGGGGGGCGTTGTACTAACTTTTGCACTAATTTATTTATATGTTTACCTGCCCTTAATATTTATTTCACTATAGCACTGGCTAGTATTTATCAATTTTATTAAAACAGCACCATCTTGTGTTTTTTCTACTCTTTACCACTCTTTTGCCTTAGAGAGAGAGTTATATCTATACACTGGTATTTATATTATTGTTATCCAGGTTTGTCTATCTTCTTTTCTGTGTTTGTTGTCTCTTACCTGTGCCTATTTGGCTTTTTTATGATCATGTTTTATCTTTCTGTCATGAATAAACATATGTTTTATTAATTAACTGTGTTTGTGTGGTGCCCCTTTTCTGTAGGTGTATTTGTACTTTTTGGCGACCATATAGGATTTATTATAGATGTTTTTTTTTGTTTTTTTCTTTTTTTTAGGAAACAAACAAACGGAGTTACTTAACCACTTAACGACCACTGATACACCTTTTAACGGTGGCAATTAAGGGTACTTATTCCTCAGCGCTGCTTTTTAACAGCGCTGAGAAATAAGTGTATAGTGCCCCCCAGTTTCAGAATTTCTCCGTGGTCTCAGCTACCAGTGGTAGCTGAGACCCCAGGGAACATTATTCAGGTTGGTTTTTACCTACCCCAGTATTGTGGTCACCGTTATTAACAGAATAATGGCACGCGCAAAAAAAGGTCTGATTTCCCATTTAATTTCTCTCTCCTCTGATGTGATGCACATCAGAGGAGAGAGAAATGGGGTCCCCCGATCCCACCTGGGTACCTCTGGTGTCCCTGCATCCCCCCATGAAGTCCTTCTGCTGCCAGCGTCTTCTTCCGGGAATAAAATGGAGGGTGCATGCGCAGTGTGCCTGCCGAGATCTGTCGGCACCCAGCAGCAATATGACATTTTTCCTATTGGCTCATATACCCTATCACAGTGATCAAAATAAAAAAAAACAGTAAAGCAAACCCTCCTTTATCACCCCCTTAGTTAGGTAAAAATAAGACAGGAAGCGCTCTCCTGTCTTAGCAGTGGACACTGCAGACTCTCACACAGCGCGCTGCCACACAGATCTCTATCCAGATGACTGATGAAGGTCAGGTATTGACTGAAATGTCTCACTTATTTCTGGAATTTCTTCACTCAATAAATAGGTTCTTAAACACAACTACACGAGTGCCAAATATTTCTACATCACAGCTGATGGACTTGGTTATCCTACTTGTGCACCACCAGAATTCCAGAAGTGCCGTGTTTTCCTAATAGTGATACTAGTGATGAGAGAATATACTCGTTAGTCGTGATTTCCCGAGCATGCTCATGTGTCCTCTAAGTATTTGTAAGTGCTCGGAGATTTAGTTTTCCTTGCAGCAGCTGAATGATTTACATCTGTTAGCCAGCTTGATTACATGTGGGGATTCCCTAGCAAGCAGGCAACCCCCACATGCACTTATGCTGGCTAGTAGCTGTAAATCATTCAGCAGCGGTGATGAAGACTAAATCTCCGAGCACTTACAAATACTCGGAGGACACCCGAGCATGCTCGGGAAATCTCAAGTAACGGGTATATTCACTCATCACTACTAATTACGTTAAAGTTAGGGTTAGACTAAAGTTAGGGTTGGGCTAAAGTTAGAGTTGGGCTAAAGTTAGAGTTGTGGTAAAGTTAGGGTTGTACTTGGGTTGTGGTTATTGTTGGGATTATGGTTAGGGTTAGGATTAGGGTTAAGGGTGTGTTGGGGTTAGGATTGTGGTTAGGGTTATGGTTAGGGCTGGGATTAGGGATAGGGGTGTGTTGGGGTTAGGGTTGGAGTTAAAATTGGGGGGATCCATTGTTTAGGTACATCAGCGGGCCTCCAAATGCGATATGGCGCCACCATTGATTCCAGACAATTTTGCATTCGAAAAGTCAAACGTGCTCCTTCCTTCTGAGCCCTGCCATGTGCCCAAACAGAGGCTTTCCCCCACATACGGAATAGTGGAGTACTCAGGAGAAATTGCACAACAAATGTTGTGGCTCATTTTCTCCTGATAACCTTGCGTAAGTAAAAAAAACAATCGGTTCCAAAGTAAATTGTTTTTGAAAAAAGTAAAATGTTAATTTTTTCCCTCCACGTTGCTTTAGTTCTCGTGAAGCATCTGAAGGGTTAATAAACCTCTTGAATTTGATTTTGCACACATTGAGGGATGCAGCTTTTAGTATGGTGTCACTTTTGGGTATTTTCTGTTACATTGACCCCCAAACTCACTTCAAATGTGAGGTGGTTCGTAAAAAAAAATTTGTTGGAAAAATGAGAAATGGCTGGTCAAATTTTAACCCTTATAATGTTAAAACAAAAAAAATATGTTTCCAAAATTGTGCTGATGTAAAGTTGACATGTGGGAAATGTTATTTATTAACTATTTTGTGACACCACTCTGTGATTTAATGGCACAAACATTAAAAGTTTGAAAATTGCTAAATTTTCAAATTTTTTGCTAAATTTCCATTTTTTCATAAATGAACGCAAGTTATATCAAAGAAATTTTACCACTAACGTGAAATACAATATGTCACGAAGAAACAGTCTCAGAATCAGTGGGATAAGTTGAAGCCTTCTAGAGCTATAACCTCTTGAAGTGACAGTGGTCAGAATTGTAAAAATTTGCTTGGTCATTAAGTACCAAATTGGCTCTGTCACTAAGGGGATAAAGGATTAACAGACCGGACAGATCTGTATTTTTTGCCACTGAATCTCCTACTAGGTATGGTAGTATGTGATAGAGGACATAATCTGGCAGATGGGGAGCTTGGCAAGCACACACACACATACCTTGCTTGACACATGTGCTCAACTTGAGAGATTAGCGGTTTCTGAAAAGTTATGCCAATTTGACAGAACTTCTAGTCAAGGTACACCACATCAGCACCCATTTCTGCAAGCGACTGGTGTTTGATGTGCCCATGTCCTGGAGCTACACACTGCACATGTTGGCAAGGGTTTGTGACCAAAAGAGGCCAGTTGTGGAATACAAGCTCCAACACGCCTGTTGGTATTCTGGTCGGCCTTTGCACATAACAAATGAAGAGTGTGCATGCATGCCTGACATTTGGGCGATTTCCCAAGGCTTTGAGGACTGAGTAAAGATGGTGAGCAGCAAAGACTCCATAATCAGTGCTACAATCCCTCTTCTGTGCTTACTTAAGCAGTTGCAGCTGACAATTGAACATGAAGCTTTGCATGAGGACCAGGTGAAGATGGAGGAAGACATGAGACAGGGAGCCACTGCCCTCAGCTGTCTGCGTTAGCAAGGCTCGTTATCATGAATAGATGGGTCCCCAAGCTGTTTTTTTTAATTATTTAAATAAATAATTTTTAAAAATAGTGTGGAGTCCCCTCCACATTTTTGACAACCAACCTAAAGCAGACAGCTGGGGGTTGGTATTCTAAGGCTGGTAAGGGGCCATGGATATTGGTCCCCCCAGCCTAAAAATAGCAGCCCACAGTCACCCAGAAAAGGCACATTTATTTTGGCGCTTTGCCCGGCTCTTTCCACTTGCCTTGTAGCAGTGGCAAGTGGGGTTCATATTTGTGGGGTTGATGTTACCTTTGTATTGCCTGGTGACATCAAGCCCATGGGTTAGTAATGGAGAGGCGTCTATAAGACACACATACATTACTAACCCTATAGTTGTACTTCAAATAAACACACAGCCAGAATAAAATCTTTTATTTGAAATAAAACAAAACACACTTTTCCTTTTTTACTTAAAAATAACAAACACAGTTATACTCACCTAATGCTCATTCCATTGAATCCCTTGTCTCCTGTAATTAAACCAAATTATAAAACAACAATATTCCTTACCTGTCTGACGTTCTGTTCCACGCTGTAATCCATGTCTGGGGATTACTAGTTTTCAACGTGGACGGCGCCAAGATGCAACCATCCAGGATGAGAACCACTGATGAATGAGCTGCTGTGAGTGCAGCATTCAGTGAACAGTGGTCACCTCATTGAGGCTACCGCAGGTCACTGAGGCTGTGTTCCCAGCCAGACCAGTGAGCTGCTGTGACCTCACCATGAGATCACTTCTGGCACACTGAGAAAAAGTCTCATGGTGCAGAGACTAGTTCACCGCAATTCAAATTCACCGCAATGAAATTCTCCCGGTGAACTGCGGTGTGTTAGAGCTGGCGGAATTCACTGAGTAAATATTGAGATAGAATAGGTGCGTTTGCAGCCCGGGGTCCACCATGCAGGAGTAGAACCTGGTGCTACTTAATGGCAGCACTATATGGCGGCACTACACCTGAATAGACATGTGTTCCGTCTCCCTACCTGCACAGGAGCAAACTCTGTTACTTCACAGAGTCGCCGGGATTAAACCTCACAGGGGATCAAAGCTCATAAACGGAGCAGATAGTGTATAGTGGTCGTACAGTCAGCAACAGCACTCAAGCAACTCCTCTCCGGAGGTACCAGAATTCTAGTGGCTATACACCAGCCCTTAATTCATACACTCAAACTCCTCTCCGGAGGTGCCGGTATTCTAGTGGCTATACACCAGCCCTGAATTCATACACACAAACTCCTCTCTGGAGGAGCCGGAACTCTAACGACTTACAGCTGACCCTGAGCACATGCTGACAAAGACCACAAGGTAGCTAACCTCATACACACATGAACATAGGTTGATTCTAGCGCATGACCTTTTATAGAGGAAGCTCTCCAGGACCTTCCTAGTGGTGCAATTGGAACTGCTTCAGGACCTG
Organism: Ranitomeya imitator; assembly: GCF_032444005.1. NCBI lineage: Eukaryota > Metazoa > Chordata > Amphibia > Anura > Dendrobatidae > Ranitomeya > Ranitomeya imitator. The sequence continues at coordinate 641,490,655 of NC_091286.1, forward strand.
AGCATGTGACCCCGACCTCCAATGAGAGGACGTCCCTTGGGCATGATCAGTAGCGAAAAAGCAGGACTTAGTCCCAGGAGCATCTGCTCGCCGCTGAACAGTGCTGGTTACAATGGCTGAGCCTGGAAGATCAGCAGTAACCAAGCGCACAGTATCTGACTGAGCAAAACGCTGGGACCGACGTCTCCGCTGAGCAGGCCCCACTGCAGCTGAAGAAGAATGGGATACCACAGCGGAGGTGGCTCAAGATTCCCCCTGTGCAGCGGTGGGAACTCAACACCTAACATGGTGAGCTCACCTCTCACCAGAGGGAGCTCACTGCAGTTCATTGGCCCGGCTGTGAAGACAGCAGCTAATTCATCAGTGGTTCTAAGCCTGAATGGTTGCTTTTTGGCACCATCTAGGATTGAAAACTAGTAATCCCCAGACATGGATTACGTTGTGAGACAGAACGTCAGACAGGTGAATAATATTGTTGTTCTTTATTTTTGTTTCATTACAAAATGGAAGTATTCATCAGTTGGCACCTGCTCTCACTGTTATTAGCAGCAGCAGGCATAGGCTGATGAGAGCAGTAGTCCCATCAGCTGACGCCAGTGACCGGAGGTAAACTTTTTAACTTCCTGGTGAAGTCCGTGTTCGGTGTCTGTGCCTGAACAGTAGGTGTTTGGTGGGGATTCCGAACTTTACTGTTCGGGTTTGCCCATCTTTAGTAGCTAACACTGTTTTTGAGGGGGGGATTGTTTTGTTTTTCCTTTTTTACATGTTTTTCTAATGGAACTGACTTAAAAGAAAATAGTATTAATCAAACAAAAAATAACATTGTAGACCCAGGAGGTGGAGGTCCAAGTGGAGGAGGTGGAAGTGACGGTGTAGGTGGAAGAGGCAAGGGAGGAGTAATCCAACACTGTTTTGTGGGGGAGTTTGGTTATTTTCTCCTTTTTTCATGCTTTTTTTAATAGAACTTATTTAAAACAATATAGAATTAACCAAACAACAAGTAGTAGGAGATGCACGCGGTAGAGTAGGTGGAAGAGGCAAGGGAGGAGGAATCCATTGCTGTTTTTTGCATCACCACATTTTGAGAGCTATCATTTTTCCATATTTTGGTGCATGGAGTCATATGAGGTCTTGTTTTTGTGGGACGAGCTGACGTTTTTATTGATATCATTTTCGGGCACGTGACATTTTTTGATCGATTTCTATTCTGATTTTTGTTAGGCAGAACTAGCAAAAATCAGCAATACAGGAATTTATTTTCTTCGAGGCATGGGGGGGTTTATGCCGTTCCATGTGTGGTAAAATTGATAAGACAGTTTTATTTTTCTAGTCAGTACAATTACAGCGATACCACATTTTTATTTTTTATATTTTGGCGTTTTTATACAATAAAGGGGTTAACTAGTGTGCCAGTTTTTTAGGTCGGGACATTGTGGACACGGTGATACCAAATATGTGTACTTTTATTGTTTTTTGTTTTTTCATTCAAATATTTTGAGATACAATATCTTTTGATTTTTGTATTATTATTTTTGATTTTTTTTAGCCATTTTACAATTATTTAATAAGATTTTTTTTTACTTTTTTCTAACTTTTTTATTTTGTCCTTATACTATCATCATTGCAGGCTGTTCACTTCTGCAGAATAGACATGAAGCAGCATCTCCATGCTGCAGAAACTGTCAGCTCTGCACTGACAGAGAGACTTGCTGATCATGCACTGCGCGTGATCAGTAAGTTTCCTAGCTGTGGTGACCGGATGTCGTCATGATGACATCCAGTCACCATGACAATTATCGAGACCCCACGGCGTGACTCTGATTCAAAGGCAGAGGGGCTGTCAGCACTGTGCCTGCTCCCGGAATGCTGCGATCATGTTCAATCGCAGCATTTCAGGGGTTAAAGTGCCTGGAGCGGTCTGTGGCAGTACAGGAATTGGATGGACTAGTAATGGTGAACCAGTAAAAAGTGACTTTAGTAGTGTTGACTCTTTAGTTTGCCGAATGCCACTTGTGCCTCTGGAGACCAGAAAAAGATTTGGGTTTTCTTTGTGAATGAAGTAATTGGTAAAATTATTTTTGAAAAGTTTTTATTGAATCTTCTGTAAAAATTCTATAAAGCGCTGAATGTCTGTTAAATTTCTTGGGGTAGGCCAGTCAACTACCCCTCTGATTTTACTGGGATCCATGCTCAGACCTTCTGTGGAGATGATATATGCCAGAAATTGAGTTCTGGTTTGTTCGAATTCATATTTTTTGAGATTGATATATAGATGGTTTTCCTGTAGAAGTTCCAGGACTAACTTGGCATGTGTTAGGAGTCGAGTTTCCTCTGCTGCACAGGGGGAATCTCGATCCGTCTCCGCTGCGGTCTCCCATTCTCCTCCAGCCGCAGTGGAGTCTGCTCAGCAGGGACGTCGCTCCCAGTGTCTTGCTCGCTCTCACTCTGTACAGAGAGTTACTGCTGCTTCTTCAGCTCCTGCCATTAAAGTCAGTGCTGGTCAGCGGCGAGCGGACTTCCCTGGGACTAAGTCCTTGTTTGCGCACACTGAGCATGCCCAGAGCAAGATCTCCCGTTGGAGATCGAGGGTCATGTGCTCTGGCTCTGCAGCGCATTCCATTGGTCCTCTTGGCAGGCCCTGGAAGGGCAAAGTTTCTGTGGCCACTTCCTGTCCTGCAATTATATAAACTGCGCATGACCGCACGGCCATGCGCTAGTGTACAATTGAATACGTGTGTTTGTTGTGAGTGCAAGTCGTTCATTAAATACCCCTACCCTATTGTATGACTGTTCGCGTATGGAGTATGGCTGCTATCTAGCGCCCGAGAAATCACTCAACGTGTCACACACGTATCAGCGTCTATTGCTGTGACCGCCAGTGCGGCGCCACGCGCCAGTAGTGCGCTTCCTGACCCACATCTGGGTGCTTAGTGGTGCCTGCCAGCACGGCACAGTTCGCACTTCGGTGCTCTAATTATAAGAGTTGCCTAACACACCCTGTTGCGGTGTTGTGTCAGCAAGTGGTCTAATCGGACTTCAATCCTAGTTGGGGTTAAGTTCGCTGACTGCTTGCTCGCCTTCTATGTGCGGTACCGCGATCCTGTGACGCAACAGGATCGCTTCCTTCACGTTGGGTGAAGTTTAACCCACGCGAGTATACTTATGAGTACCGCCATATAGTCCGTCATTACTCAGCAGCAGGTTCCATCTCTGCACGGTGGACCCCGGGCTACGAACGCACCGTACACTATCAGTCTTATTATTTGGTGCGTTCCGCTAGCCCTAACATTACACTAGCGCCAGGGTCTGGCTAGTGATGACGGACAAACAGCAATCCCTGCGGTATATACAGCAGCTGGAGGGTAGGTTGGCTGTTGTGAATTCTGTGGGTGAATTCACTCCTGTGGTCACAAGTGGTACTGCAGCTTCTGAGCTTCCTCCCTCAGGTGTTCTGGTGAGCTCGTTAACTGCTTCATTACTTAACTCCGCCTGATGCTGCTATCCTTGCTCCTTGTCAATGTTTCAGTGTTGGATCTGAGCTTCTCCTGATTGTTCCTGTGACCTGCTGCTCTGTATAGCTAAGTGTTTTTTGCTTTTTTTTTTGTTGCTTTTTTTCTGTCCAGCTTGTCTTTTGTTTTGCTGGAAGCTCTGAGACGCAAAGGGTGTACCGCCGTGCCGTTAGTTCGGCACGGTGGGTTTTTTTTGCCCCCTTTGCGTGGTTTTGCTTTAGGGTTTTTTGTAGACTGCAAAGTTCGCTTTACTGTCCTCGCTCTGTCCTAGAATATCGGGCCCCACTTTGCTGAATCTATTTCATCCCTACGTTTTGTCTTTTCATCTTACTCACAGTCATTATATGTGGGGGGCTGCCTTTTCCTTTGGGGAATTTCTCTGGGGCAAGTCAGGCCTATTTTTCTATCTTCAGGCTAGCTAGTTTCTTAGGCTGTGCCGAGTTGCCTAGGTAGTTGTTAGGCGCAATCCACAGCCGCTTTTAGTTGTGTTTAGGATAGGATCAGGTGTGCAGTCTACAGAGTTTCCACGTCTCAGAGCTCGTTCTTGTATTTTTGGGTATTTGTCAGATCACTGTGTGCGCTCTGATCGCTAAGCACACTGTGTTTCTGGATTGCCTTCATAACACCTGTCATTAGCAAACATAACAGTACAAGGAGCCCAAACTAATGATTCTCAATAGAGGGAAAGAAAAAGTTCTGACATCATTTTTTTTTTTTTTTTTTTTTTTTCTGCTCTGTGTTCACTTTTTTTTTTCCCCTAGACATTTGGGTGATTCTGGACACAGGTGTGGACATGGATATTCAGGGTCTGTGCTCTTCAATGGATAATCTCGTTATAAATGTACAAAAAATTCAAGATACTATTGATCAGAAATCTATGTTAGAACCAAGAATTCCTATTCCTGATTTGTTTTTTGGAGATAGAACTAAGTTTCTAAGTTTCAAAAATAATTGTAAGCTATTTCTGGCCTTGAAACCTCATTCTTCTGGTAATCCTATTCAACTGGTTTTGATTATTATTTCTTTTTTGCGTGGCGACCCTCAAGACTGGGCATTTTCTCTTGCGCCAGGAGACCCTGCATTGAGTAGTGTCGATGCGTTTTTCCTGGCGCTCGGATTGCTGTACGATGAGCCTAATTCAGTGGATCAGGCTGAGAAAAATTTGCTGGCTTTGTGCCAGGGTCAGGATGATATAGAAGTATATTGTCAGAAATTTAGGAAATGGTCAGTACTCACTCAGTGGAATGAATCTGCGCTGGCAGCTTTGTTCAGAAAGGGTCTCTCTGAGGCTCTTAAGGATGTCATGGTGGGATTTCCTATGCCTGCTGGTTTGAATGAGTCTTTGTCTTTGGCCATTCAGATCGGTCGACGCTTGCGCGAGCGTAAATCTGTGCACCATTTGGCGGTACTGCCTGAGGTTAGACCTGAGCCTATGCAGTGCGATAGGACTATGACTAGAGTTGAACGGCAGGAATACAGACGTCTGAATGGTCTGTGTTTCTACTGTGGTGATTCCACTCATGCTATTTCTGGTTGTCCTAAGCGCACTAAGCGGTCCGCTAGGTCTGCCGTCATTGGTACTGTACAGTCCAAATTCCTTCTGTCCATTACCTTGATATGCTCTTTGTCGTCGTTTTCTGTCATGGCGTTTGTGGATTCGGGCGCTGCCCTGAATCTGATGGATTTGGATTATGCTAAACGTTATGGGTTTTTCTTGGAGCCTTTGCGGTGTCCTATTCCATTGAGAGGAATTGATGCTACACCTTTGGCCAAGAATAAACCTCAATACTGGGCCCAGCTGACCATGTGCATGGCTCCTGCACATCAGGAAGTTATTCGCTTTCTGGTGTTGCATAATCTGCATGATGTGGTCGTGTTGGGGTTGCCATGGCTACAAACCCATAATCCAGTATTGGATTGGAATTCCATGTTGGTATCCAGCTGGGATTGTCAGGGGGTACATGGTGATGTTCCATTTTTGTCGATTTCGTCATCCACCCCTTCTGAGGTCCCAGAGTTCTTGTCTGATTATCAGGATGTATTTGAAGAGCCCAAGTCCGATGCTCTACCTCCGCATAGGGATTGTGATTGTGCTATCAATTTGATTCCTGGTAGTAAATTCCCTAAAGGTCGATTATTTAATTTATCCGTGCCAGAACACGCCGCTATGCGCAGTTATGTGAAGGAATCCCTGGAGAAGGGACATATTCGCCCATCGTCATCACCACTGGGAGCAGGGTTCTTCTTTGTAGCCAAGAAGGATGGTTCGCTGAGACCGTGTATTGATTACCGCCTTCTTAATAAGATCACTGTTAAATTTCAGTATCCCTTGCCATTGTTATCTGACTTGTTTGCTCGGATTAAGGGGGCTAGTTGGTTCACTAAGATAGATCTTCGTGGTGCGTATAATCTGGTGAGAATCAGGCAAGGAGATGAATGGAAAACTGCATTCAATACGCCCGAGGGTCATTTTGAGTATCTAGTGATGCCGTTCGGACTTGCCAATGCTCCATCTGTGTTTCAGTCTTTTATGCATGACATCTTCCGTGAGTATCTGGATAAATTCCTGATTGTTTACTTGGATGACATTTTGATCTTCTCAGATGATTGGGAGTCTCATGTGAAGCAGGTCAGAATGGTTTTTCAGGTCCTGCGTGCTAACTCTTTGTTTGTGAAGGGATCAAAGTGTCTCTTCGGTGTGCAGAAAGTTTCATTTTTGGGGTTCATCTTTACCCCTTCTACTATCGAGATGGATCCAGTTAAGGTCCAAGCCATCCAGGATTGGATTCAGCCGACATCTCTGAAAAGTCTGCAAAAGTTCCTGGGCTTTGCTAATTTTTATCGTCGCTTCATCTGTAATTTTTCTAGCATTGCCAAACCATTGACTGATTTGACCAAGAAGGGTGCTGATTTGGTTAATTGGTCTTCTGCTGCTGTGGAAGCTTTTCAGGAGTTGAAGCGTCGTTTTTGTTCTGCCCCTGTGTTGTGTCAGCCAGATGTTTCTCTTCCGTTCCAGGTCGAGGTTGATGCTTCTGAGATTGGAGCAGGGGCGGTTTTGTCACAGAGAGGTTCTGATTGCTCAGTGATGAAACCATGTGCTTTCTTTTCCAGGAAGTTTTCGCCCGCTGAGCGTAATTATGATGTGGGCAATCGAGAGTTGCTGGCCATGAAGTGGGCATTCGAAGAGTAGCGTCATTGGCTTGAAGGAGCTAAGCATCGCGTGGTGGTATTGACTGATCATAAGAACTTGACTTATCTCGAGTCTGCCAAGCGCTTGAATCCTAGACAGGCCCGTTGGTCGTTATTTTTTGCCCGCTTCGACTTTGTGATTTCGTACCTTCCGGGCTCTAAAAATGTGAAGGCGGATGCTCTGTCTAGGAGTTTTGTGCCCGACTCTCCGGGTTTATCTGAGCCAGCGGGTATCCTCAAGGAAGGAGTCATTGTGTCTGCCATCTCCCCTGTGCTGCAAAAATTTCAGGCGAATAAACCTGATCGTTGTCCAGCAGAGAAACTGTTCGTCAGTGATAGGTGGACTAATAAACTTATCTCTGAACTTCATTGTTCGGTGTTGGCTGGTCATCCTGGAATCTTTGGTACCAGAGAGTTAGTGGCTAGATCCTTCTGGTGGCCATCTCTGTCACGGGATGTACGTACTTTTGTGCAGTCCTGTGGGATTTGTGCTAGGGCTAAGCCCTGCTGTTCTCGTGCCAGTGGGTTGCTTTTGCCCTTGCCGGTCCCAAAGAGGCCTTGGACACATATTTCGATGGATTTCATTTCTGACCTTCCCGTTTCTCAAAAGATGTCAGTCATTTGGGTGGTCTGTGATCGCTTTTCTAAAATGGTCCATCTGGTGCCCTTGGCTAAATTGCCTTCCTCCTCTGATTTGGTACCTTTGTTCTTTCAGCATGTGGTTCGGTTGCATGGCATTCCTGAGAATATTGTTTCTGACAGAGGTTCCCAGTTTGTTTCAAGGTTCTGGCGAGCCTTTTGTGGTAGGATGGGCATTGACCTATCCTTTTCCTCGGCTTTCCATCCTCAGACTAATGGCCAGACCGAACGAACCAATCAGACCTTGGAAACATATCTGAGATGTTTTGTTTCTGCAGACCAGGATGATTGGGTGTCCTTTTTGCCGTTGGCTGAGTTCGCCCTTAATAATCGGGCCAGCTCGGCTACCTTGGTTTCTCCATTTTTTTTGCAATTCTGGGTTCCATCCTCGTTTCTCTTCAGGACAGGTTGAGTCTTCGGACTGTCCTGGTGTGGATAGGTTGCAGCAGATCTGGACTCAGGTAGTGGACAATTTGATCTTGTCCCAGGAGAAAGCTCAACTTTTCGCTAATCGCAGACGCCGTGTGGGTCCCCGACTTCGTGTTGGGGATCTGGTTTGGTTATCTTCTCGTCATATTCCTATGAAGGTTTCCTCTCCTAAATTTAAACCTCGTTTTATTGGTCCGTATAGGATTTCTGAGGTTCTCAATCCTGTGTCTTTTCGTTTGACCCTCCCAGACTCCTTTTCCATACATAATGTATTCCATAGGTCGTTGTTGCGGAGATACGTGGCACCTATGGTTCCATCTGTTGAGCCTCCTGCCCCGGTTTTGGTGGAGGGGGAATTGGAGTATATTGTGGAGAAGATTTTGGATTCTCGTGTTTCTAGACGGAAACTCCAGTATCTGGTTAAATGGAAGGGTTATGCTCAGGAAGATAATTCCTGGGTTTTTGCCTCTGATGTTCATGCTTCCGATCTTGTTCGTGCCTTTCATGCGGCTCATCCTGGTCGGCCTGGGGGCTCTGGTGAGGGTTCGGTGACCCCTCCTCAAGGGGGGGGTACTGTTGTGAATTCTGTGGGTGAATTCACTCCTGTGGTCACAAGTGGTACTGCAGCTTCTGAGCTTCCTCCCTCAGGTGTTCTGGTGAGCTCGTTAACTGCTTCATTACTTAACTCCGCCTGATGCTGCTATCCTTGCTCCTTGTCAATGTTTCAGTGTTGGATCTGAGCTTCTCCTGATTGTTCCTGTAACCTGCTGCTCTGTATAGCTAAGTGCTTTTTGCTTTTTTTTTTGTTGCTTTTTTTCTGTCCAGCTTGTCTTTTGTTTTGCTGGAAGCTCTGAGACGCAAAGGGTGTACCACCATGCCGTTAGTTCGGCACGGTGGGTTTTTTTGCCCCCTTTGCGTGGTTTTGCTTTAGGGTTTTTTGTAGACTGCAAAGTTCGCTTTACTGTCCTCGCTCTGTCCTAGAATATCGGGCCCCACTTTGCTGAATCTATTTCATCCCTACGTTTTGTCTTTTCATCTTACTCACAGTCATTATATGTGGGGGGCTGCCTTTTCCTTTGGGGAATTTCTCTGGGGCAAGTCAGGCCTATTTTTCTATCTTCAGGCTAGCTAGTTTCTTAGGCTGTGCCGAGTTGCCTAGGTAGTTGTTAGGCGCAATCCACAGCCGCTTTTAGTTGTGTTTAGGATAGGATCAGGTGTGCAGTCTACAGAGTTTCCACGTCTCAGAGCTCGTTCTTGTATTTTTGGGTATTTGTCAGATCACTGTGTGCGCTCTGATCGCTAAGCACACTGTGTTTCTGGATTGCCTTCATAACACCTGTCATTAGCAAACATAACAGTTGGCGGCTCTCGAGAGCGCAAACTCAGCTGTGGATGTTACCGCAGTTGCTGTACAGGCTGCCAGCGTGGCTGCAGCAACTTTGTCCATTGCCACCCCTGTTCCGACATTTTCTCGCCTCCCGCTGCCAGAAAAATTTTCTGGTAATAGCAAATTTTGTAGGGGATTTCTGAGTCAGTGCTCTATTCATCTCGAGCTTCTGGCTGCACGTTTCCCCACAGAGCGGGCTAAGGTGGGATTTATTGTGTCTCTATTGTCGGACAGGGCGTTGGAATGGGCTACGCCGCTGTGGGAGCGTGGCGATCATGTGGTGCAGAGTGCTCCTCTGTTTTTGAGCACTTTAAAACAGGTCTTTTTAGGACCTCAAGTCACCCATGACACTGCGCTCCAACTGCTGGCATTAACTCAGGGTGAGTCCTTGGTCAGTCATTTTGCCGTCCAATTCCGCACTTTAGCATCTGAGCTGGAATGGTCGGATAAAGCTCTTATCCCCATATTTTGGAGGGGCTTGGCTGACCATGTAAAGGATGCTCTGGCCACTGGGGAGATTCCTGCCACACTGGAGGAGTTAATAACAGTCTCCACTCGAATTGACCTCCGTTTTAACGAGCTGAGGTTAGAGCGAGCCCAGTGTAGGCAGAGGTTTCGGCTGGCTCCTACTTTCGCCAAACCTCTGGAATCTCCGGTCCTGGTTCCTGAGTGACATGAGGCCAGGGAAGTGTCACAAGCGGGACCTAAATCCCGGACCGCTTGTGCACTCAGGGTCTGTCATGTTTGCCAGCAGTCTGGACATTTAGCCACCAGATGTCCTCAGCGGTCGAGGAAACGTCAGCGTCTAGTGGTCGTAGGTGGAGGTACACTAGACACGGCGACGTTTGTCTCTAAATTGTCCTTTAAGGGGACAATTACTATAGGCTCATTCTCCCACTCGGTAGAGCTCTGCGTGGATTCTGGGGCGGAGGGCAATTTTATGTCTTCTGCCTTCGCCCAACGCCACGCAATACCTCTGGTTATGCTAGCTCAACCTGTAACGGTACGAGTGGTGAATGGGTCGACTCTGCCCTCACAGATAACTCACCAGACCATCCCTTTTACTCTGTCCATGTCGCCATCTCATCAGGAGATTATTTCTCTGCTCGTCATTCCAGAGGGAATTGATGAATTCTGGGATGGGGTGAATCTTGTGGGGGTAGGTGTCAGAGGGAGTGCGTTCAGGTAGCTACAACTGACGTACCCGCAGATCTTTCCTCTCTCCCCAAGCAGTATTGGTCATATGCAGACGTATTCTCCAAAAAGGCGGCGGAGACCCTTCCGCCCCATCGCCCCTATGACTGTCCTATTGACCTCTTGCCTGGTGCTGAGCCTCCCCGGGGTCGAGTCTATCCGCTATCTCTCCCGGAGACGGAGGCAATGTCACAGTACATCCAGGAAAATCTGGCAAGAGGGTTCATCAGGAAGTCAGTGTCACCTGCTGGGGCAGGGTTCTTCTTCGTGCAGAAGAAGAGTGGGGAATTGCGTCCATGCATAGACTACAGGGGTCTTAACGCCATCACCGTTAAGAATAAATACCCTTTGCCTTTGATATCTGAACTGTTCGATAGGCTTCGGGGAGCAAGGGTATTTACTAAATTAGATCTGCGGGGTGCTTACAACCTGATTCGCATCCGTGAGGGGGACGAATGGAAGACGGCTTTTAATACCAGGGATGGGCACTATGAATATCTGGTGATGCCCTTTGGGCTCTGTAATGCCCCAGCCGTTTTCCAAGACTTTGTGAACGATATCTTCCGGGATATGCTTTCCACCTCGGTCGTAGTCTATCTGGATGATATTCTCATCTACTCTCCAGATATTGACTCCCACCGGAGAGATGTTTGCAAAGTCTTCGACCTCCTACGGGCAAACTCCCTCTATGCCAAGTTGGAGAAGTGTATGTTTGAGCAGGAGTCCTTACCTTTCCTAGGCTACATCATCTCAGCCCAGGGATTGGCTATGGATCCTGCCAAACTACAGGCTGTGATGGACTGGCAGGAACCCCATTCTCTTAAAGCGGTGCAGCGCTTTATGGGGTTCATCAATTATTATCGCCAGTTCATCCCGCATTTCTCAACTTTGGTAGCTCCCTTGGTTGCCCTCACCAAGAAGGGGGCGAATCCCAAATTGTGGTCTGAGGAGGTCTCCAAGGCTTTTATCTCTATAAAGTCACACTTCGCTAGCGCTCCCATTCTTCATCGCCCCGATGTTGATAAGCCATTTATCATGGAGGTGGATGCCTCTTCTGTTGGTGCTGGAGCAGTCCTCTTCCAAAAGGATGCTCAAGATCGGAAGCATCCTTGCTTCTTTTTCTCCAAGACCTTCGCACCAGCAGAGAGGAATTATTCCATCGGGGACAGGGAGTTGCTAGCCATGAAGTTGGCTTTCTTGGAGTGGAGACATCTCTTGGAGGGAGCACGTTTTCCCTTCCAAGTCTTCACAGATCACAAAAATTTGGTGTATCTGCAGACAGCTCAGCGGTTGAATTCTCGCCAGGCCAGATGGTCCTTGTTCTTCTCCCGGTTTCATTTCACCCTCCATTTCCTTTCTGGGGAGAAGAACATTCGGGCCGACGCTCTCTCTCGCTCCGTTGTGTCATCTGCGGAGGAGGAGGAGGAGCCTCGGCTTATTGTCCCCACCAAGAGTTTGAGAACCGTGGCCCCGGTTTCGCTGGAGTCTGTGCCCCCGGGCAAGACTTTTGTTCCATCTAGTTTGCGACCGGAGGTTCTCTCTTGGGCGCACTCGTCCAGGGTGGGTGGACATTTTGGTACTAAAAGGACATCAGAGTTACTGGCGAGGACATACTGGTGGCCGCATATGGCTCGTGATGTCGCGGAGTACGTTCGGGCGTGTGTCTCTTGCGCCAGGAACAAGACTCCTCGGCAACGGCCAGCTGGGTTGCTTTATCCTCTGCCCGTGGCTGACAGGCCCTGGGAGATGGTCGGGATGGACTTTGTGGTTGGCTTACCCAAGTCTCATAATTGCACCATTATCTGGGTGATCACCGATCATTTTTCCAAAATGGTGCATTTGGTGCCTCTTCCACGGCTACCATCTGCACGGGCGTTGGCTGTCTTGTTTATCAAGCATATCTTTCGCCTACACGGTATGCCAGACAAAATTGTTAGTGACCGGGGTCCCCAGTTTGCGTCTCAATTCTGGAGAGAGCTTTGTCGTCTACTCAGTATTGAGTTAAATCTCTCTTCAGCATATCATCCCGAGACGAATGGATTGGTAGAAAGGGCCAACCAGACCTTGGTCACATATCTGCGACATTTTGTTTCTGCCAGACAGGATGACTGGGCATCCTTGCTACCGTGGGCAGAGTTTGCACTTAACAATGCCGTAGCCGACTCTACCGGTCAGACTCCATTCCTCTTAAATTACGGCCAGCATCCGCGTGTTCCTGTGCCCATGCCTGTGTCTTCCGCTGATCCCAGGGTGGCAGACTGGGCTGTGGAGGCACTGGACATTTGGGATCGCACGCAGGATGCCATTCGGGCCTCCAAGGAGAGAATGAGGTCCTCCGCCGATGTTCATCGGCGCCCCGCTCCGACTTTTGCCCCTGGCGACTTGGTGTGGCTCTCCGCCCGTAACATCAGGCTGCGAGTTGAGTCCACTAAGTTTGCTCCTCGCTACTTGGGTCCCTTCCAGGTTCTCGTCAAGGTTAATCCTGTGGTCTACCGCCTGGCTCTTCCTCCACGCTTGGGTATCACCGACACCTTTCATGTGTCCCTCTTGAAACCCGTATACATGTCCCGGTTTTCCGAGTCATCTGCCGGGACATCGGGTTCATCTACGGACGATTACGAGGTGAACGCTATTTTGGGGTGCAAGGTGGTACGCGGCAAAAAGTTTTATTTGGTGGATTGGAAGGGTTATGGTCCAGAGGACAGGTCTTGGGAGCCTGCTGAAAACATTCGGGCCCCACAGCTCATTGCTGCCTTCGAGCGTAGCGAGGCCCAAGGAGGGGGGGGGCCCTAGGAGGGGGGGTAATGTTAGGAGTCGAGTTTCCTCTGCTGCACAGGGGGAATCTCGATCCGTCTCCGCTGCGGTCTCCCATTCTCCTCCAGCCGCAGTGGAGTCTGCTCAGCAGGGACGTCGCTCCCAGTGTCTTGCTCGCTCTCACTCTGTACAGAGAGTTACTGCTGCTTCTTCAGCTCCTGCCATTAAAGTCAGTGCTGGTCAGCGGCGAGCGGACTTCCCTGGGACTAAGTCCTTGTTTGCGCACACTGAGCATGCCCAGAGCAAGATCTCCCGTTGGAGATCGAGGGTCATGTGCTCTGGCTCTGCAGCGCATTCCATTGGTCCTCTTGGCAGGCCCTGGAAGGGCAAAGTTTCTGTGGCCACTTCCTGTCCTGCAATTATATAAACTGCGCATGACCGCACGGCCATGCGCTAGTGTACAATTGAATACGTGTGTTTGTTGTGAGTGCAAGTCGTTCATTAAATACCCCTACCCTATTGTATGACTGTTCGCGTATGGAGTATGGCTGCTATCTAGCGCCCGACAAATCACTCAACGTGTCACACACGTATCAGCGTCTATTGCTGTGACCGCCAGTGCGGCGCCACGCGCCAGTAGTGCGCTTCCTGACCCACGTCTGGGTGCTTAGTGGTGCCTGCCAGCACGGCACAGTTCGCACTTCGGTGCTCTAATTATAAGAGTTGCCTAACACACCCTGTTGCGGTGTTGTGTCAGCAAGTGGTCTAATCGGACTTCAATCCTAGTTGGGGTTAAGTTCGCTGACTGCTTGCTCGCCTTCTATGTGCGGTACCGCGATCCTGTGACGCAACAGGATCTCTTCCTTCACGTTGGGTGAAGTTTAACCCACGCGAGTATACTTATGAGTACCGCCATATAGTCCATCATTACTCAGCAGCAGGTTCCATCTCTGCACGGTGGACCCCGGGCTACGAACGCACCGTACACTATCAGTCTTATTATTTGGTGCGTTCCGCTAGCCCTAACAGCATGTCTGTGAAGCTCCTCCAAAGTATCTGAAAATATAAGAATGTCATCAAGATAAACAACAATAAATTGATCCAAAAAATCTCGAAAAACATCATTAATGAAGTGCTAAAAGGTGGCAGCAGTGTTGCCAAGGCCGAAAGGCATAACCAGATATTCAAAATGTCCATATTTAGTTGTAAAGGCAGTTTTCCACTCATCTCCCTAGCGAATTTGTATAAGATTATAAGCCTCATCGAGTTTGGGAAAAATTCTGGCAGAATGCAGTCTCTCCAGCACCTCAGTAATTAAGGGGAGTGGGTAGCGATTTTCAATAGTTATTTTATTTATTTCTCTATATTCAATTCATGGCCGCAGGGTTGAGTTCTTCTTTTCTACAAAAAACAAGGGTGCTCCCCCCGTTGGCAAAGAAGGTTGAATAAAGCCTTTTCTACATTTTCATCTACGTATTACTTTAGTACTTTTAATTCAGGCTCAGAAAGATTGTAAATTTGCCCAAACGGAATGGAATGGACACTCCAGGAAGTAATTTAATGGGACGGTTGTAAGAACGATGAGGAGGCAGTTGATCGGCTTTCTTCTTACCGTAGACTTCACTGAACTGCTGGTACTGAGATGGTAGTTTATCAAAATTCTGATGAGAAATCTCGGAAAATTGAATTGGTTTGTAAACAGATAAATTAGCATGGCAATTGTTCTTACAGGAATAGTCCTTGATGCTCAGTTGATAGATGGGTTATGGATTGAGAACGAGGGAATTCCTAGAATAAGTGGAAATTTTGGAGATAAAATAAGATGAAAACTAACCGTTTCATGATGATTCGGCTCAATACAGATTTCCAGTTCAATTGTCTCATAAGTAACAGATCCAAATGATAAAGATGACCCATCCACAAGTTACATATCAATTGGCATGGATTTGGTCCTACTTGCAATGTTATTGCATCGCCCCAGAGACCTTGTCGTTGCAGTATGACGCTCTGCCGCTAAGGGGAGTGATGGTACGTCTGATGACACTAAAGGAGTTCTTCTGACCAGGTATCACCAGCACACATTACACTTCACACTCCGGCCACTAGAGGGAGCAAAAGGTTTTATTTACTAGGCCACTCCTCACACTGGTAAAACTAGGGGTTGGATAGGAAGTAAGTCAGAAGCTGACTGGGTTGGATTCAGGCAACATCCCGTGGCAGGGGGTGTTGCAGGGAGAAGATTCAGGGGGGTCCCTGTCAGGTGTGGGAACCTGGCAGGTACCTAGCGACTAGAACAGAACGTTACGGAACCACGCCTGCACACCCCGCGGCAGTATCCTAGGAAAGAGACACGAAGCGAAGGATATTGTGGAACAGTGAGAAACGAGATCAAGCACAAAGGAGAGCCAGTAGGAGTCGTGCTCGGAGAACGGCAACATCCTACTGAGGTGCATAGCCGGTGGCCGGAACACCGAGGAAGTAACTGACTCTATGTCTTACTTCAAACTCCACAGGACAGTTAATTATAGGTTGGCTGTCTACCTTACATCACCTACGCAGACATAGGGGGCAACGCGTGGAGAGGGGTATCTCTAGGGTCCCGGAAGAGCTCCGAGCCTACCCATCAAATGGGTGCGTCCTAGCCATAACATACCTGGGGGACGGAGAACTAGAAAGATCTGGAACGAATTAGAAAGAACGAACGAACGAGAATAGAAGTTGTGAGGACTATTCCGAATGCTCAGCAGGGTAGCACTACAACACACAGGCGCTATTGGTAGGCAATGATGTCCACCTGCAAAGGGAACTCTGGATGTGCCATCGGACCGGCTGGTCTCAGACAGCCCTGTTAATTGTGCTCTGGATTGAGGGTCCTGAAGTCACCAGTAAAGAGGTAAAGAGACTGCAACCCTGTGTCCTCGTTATTGTCTGCACCTCACACCATCACCATCCACCTTACTGGGAAGCCCTGGGGACATACTTCACCTGTGGGAAGGTATACCATCTAGCTGCCATCACATCACCCCAGTGGACCCCAAGCAGCGTCGGTCACCCTGACCGAACACCACAGGTGGCATCACAAAACATTGAAAAACTATCATCACCCCTTTTATTGGACGCCCCTTAGCAGGGTTACGGACCGGGTCCAGCCACCGTGACAACCCCAGAACTGAGACAGAAAGGACCGGTACTGAGTAACCTGTGGCCCTGTGTCTGGAGGCGCTCCATTATTATCAAGTGTGAATTGTAAGTCCATGAAATTCCCTCCTTCTCCAGAATTTAACATAGCAGAGCATTGTATTTTTTGGCTCCCAATCATGACCTGCATTGGACCTACAAAATGAGATGATGGTGATTGCTCTTTGCCTTTATACTGCATTACAGTTGAGATGGTCTGCATAACTGGATCGGGCCGTTCAAAAAGGTCTAAATCGCTTTCAGTCTTGGCATTTGTGAAAGCTATGGTCCTTTTATTAGGACAGTTGATGGCAAAATGTCCAGAACCCCCACAATAGAGACATAGATTCTATGCGCGTAGCCTCTCCTTCTCTACTGCAGAGAGGTTTATGGATGACATCAATTTGCATAGGTTCAGGCACGCTTTCCATTTCCTGTTGGCTTTTTTAATGCGGATTGAGTACAGGAGTAGTTAGGGGTGTTTCCAAATATTTGCAGTCTTTCCTTTCTTCGTTCCATGAGTCTCTGATCAATTCAGTTGCATAGTTGAACAAAGTCCTCTAAATTATCAGGGGTCTCAACCCTTGTAAGTTCATCCTTAATTAGGCTGGGTTCACATTGCGTCTTTGGCATCCGTTAGACAGTTAACGTTACACCGCGGCATAACGTGGTGTAACGCAGTCCGTTAATGCCGCCATTAAGTCCTATGGCGAATGCATCTCTAGCGCATGCCCACAATGGGCATGCGCTAGCGATGTGCCGTCATTGAGTGACGGACCCTGGGATGCGGGCTGCAGCGTTTCCTTGTCTGTCACTGCTAGGGCAGATAGAGTATCTGCTAGCTCTATCTGCGCTAGCGCGCTGACATATCAGCACTTGCGTTAACAGCAGCCCATTAATGCATGTGTTGAACAGGCTGCTGTTAACGCAATGTGAACCCGGCCTTAGCTCTAATAATTCTCGGCAAAATTGGCTCCTCTAGGCAGCTGAATTCCATGTGGTGTCTGCCACCTAGCAGTGGAAATCGGATGTATAATCAGCTAGTACATTTAAGGGGGAAAGAGCTCATGGCTCAAGAATATGCTGCTTTGAAGGGAATGTTTGAATCATCTTTTTGTGTTAAAAGTATATTTTTTTAAGGTTTGATAGTGTTTTTTTAATATAGCACAATTAAAGGATGGATCTGGATAAGTTGGAAACTTGGGCTGAAAGGTGGCAGAAGAGGTTTAACAATGATAAATGTAAGGTTATACACATGGGAAGAGGGAATCAATATCACCATTACACACTGAACGGGAAACCACTGGGTAAATCTGACAGGGAGAAGGACTTGGGGATCCTAGTTAATGATAAACTTACCTGGAGCAGCCAGTGCCAGGCAGCAGCTGCCAAGGCAAACAGGATCATGGGGTGCATTAAAAGAGGTCTGGATACACATGATGAGAGCATTATACTGCCTCTGTACAAATCCCTAGTTAGACCGCACATGGAGTACTGTGTCCAGTTTTGGGCACCGGTGCTCAGGAAGGATATAATGGAACTAGAGAGAGTACAAAGGAGGGCAACAAAATTAATAAAGGGGATGGGAGAACTACAATACCCAGATAGATTAGCGAAATTAGGATTATTTAGTCTAGAAAAAAGACGACTGAGGGGCGATCTAATAACCATGTATAAGTATATAAGGGGACAATACAAATATCTCGCTGAGGATCTGTTTATACCAAGGAAGGTGACGGGCACAAGGGGGCATTCTTTGCGTCTGGAGGAGAGAAGGTTTTTCCACCAACATAGAAGAGGATTCTTTACTGTTAGGGCAGTGAGAATCTGGAATTGCTTGCCTGAGGAGGTGGTGATGGCGAACTCAGTCGAGGGGTTCAAGAGAGGCCTGGATGTCTTCCTGGAGCAGAACAATATTGTATCATACAATTATTAGGTTCTGTAGAAGGACGTAGATCTGGGGATTTATTATGATGGAATATAGGCTGAACTGGATGGACAAATGTCTTTTTTCGGCCTTACTAACTATGTTACTATGTTACTATGTTACTAAAGGTGAGCGTATCAGGCAAATTTAGAAAACACTGTTGTCTTGGATTTTACCAGTAAATTAAATTTGCGCAAAATTTAACATACCACTTTCAATTAACTTGAAGGGTGGGCATAACTATGCCCCATCCCTCCCCAACTCCTGTCCTACTTCTCCCATTTTAGTCAATCTTCAACTTTTTAAAGCATTTTACTCTGATTTTCTGGCTAAAACACTTTAGTGGATTGGCCCCTTGGGGTGCACATACATAAGGGTTTTTTTACCAAATAAAAAAATAAATTATTATACTCACCTGTGGCAGCATCATCCTAATTCTCTTATGACCCCATTTACATTAGACTAGTGTAGGTTGAACTTGACGATTTCAATGGATTCGGTCGGTGAACCGATGATCAGGAGAGATGTTGATCAAGTATGCTGGAATTTAGACTGCTGATCGCATCATTCTTGCTGAGATAAGTTGCAGAGTGATTTGTCAGTCAGTGGGTTTCACATAGAGAACACAGGAATGCCCCTGTGTAAGGGAGAGTCGGCTGAGATGGCGGTCAGCCTTATTCTTCACCTAGACTTGTTTCCAAAGGAGAAGCAGCGAGGCACTTAGGTTAAGCCACCAGCTACTGTTACGAGGCTTCTGGAGACATTCTGAGGAGAATGCAACTTGAAGGATTTTTTTTCTCCAATCCTGGGATGACAGCCTGGAGACATTATATTAGTACATACAAGCTTCCATCAAGTTGAGGAGAAGAAGACAAAACAAAGAAAAACGTGGAACCCTTCGCTAGTGAAGGTTAACTATTATTCCACCATCAGGAAGGCTTGAACTTTTACTCTTGTCATTGGACATAAAGACAATTCCCAACTGAGCAAGTCATAGCCTAGTCACAGGATAAGTGACAACTTTCTGATCATTGGGGGTCTAACTGAAGAAGCTCCCCCCTCACACATATCATGAGATCTGGACTAAAATGTCCCAGTAAAATTGAGCAATGGTCACATGAGTGCAGGTTGTCTCTCACAGTTTCATGGACAATGAATGGAGCTGCTCCAATTCTTACATGGCATCTCAAAACTCCGATCTCATGATTGGAGAGTCCCAGAGAAGTTATTACGGACCCTGTGGATAGGTAATAACTTGGATTGCTACAAATAATTATTTAATTTCCCATAATTTTGATAAGTGAAGATGAGATTCCAAAATTGATTGAAATAATGGGCTGCCCACCTGCGCTGGGCCTCAATCTGCATGGGGTCCCTAAGTATCGAATGGCCAACACTGTCTCGAAAAAGAATCGGAAAAGTCAATTAAGCTTTCTAACACCATTTCACTATATGTCAGGATGCTCAAATTGGAAAACTGTCTATTTTTATACTCTTTTAATTATATAATGGTAAGGTGATGATTTCCCAGACATCACTCCGCAGCTGTGCAACTCATTCACTGACTGAAGGACGTGGAAAAAAAAATCCTCTAAATTCTGTTATCAAGTGTTCATTATGCTTAAGTGCTCACTGTCTGTGGATTAACAATTCACTTATTTGCCTTTTTTACTGACATTTTATGGACAAAATGTGTAGAGGGTATGCACTTTATAAATTTCTAATGCTAACCTCCCAAGGACTATAAAAAACAAACAGAGGAGGGTTTACAGGTCACCAGTGGGGTAAAGAGATGGGATTTGTGAGTCAAACAAAGTTTACTCACTTTTCGAGGTAAGTGGTAAAGGGAATTGGTATATTTTCTTATGATTCCTTTAGAGTGCTTTACGTCTTTATGTTTGTTAGGATTTCATTTTAATGGAAATTATGAAGTCTATCTACTAAAATTGACAGAAAATGTAATATTATAACAAAACTAAAAAAAAGAAAAAAGAAGGCGACTTCATTTGTATTAATAATAATAATAATAATAATACTTACAACTTTATTATTTGCAATCAGACAAGGAACAAGCAAGTATAATGTCAAGTAAGTGCATGGTTGTAATTTTGCCCAAGAGACCGAATTTTTCAGTTAGTTTGGAGAACTTAAAGGGAATGTGTCATTAGAAAATTACCTAATGTCTGATTCATGAAAGTGTTCTTTTTCAAGACTTCTGGCATAAAACATTATTATTATTTATTGTTATAGCGCCATTTATTCCATGGCGCTTTACATGTGAGGAGGGGTATACATAATAAAAACAAGTACAATAATCTTGAACAATACAAGTCATAACTGGTACAGGAGGAGAGAGGACCCTGCCCGCGAAAGCTCACAATCTACAAGGGATGGGCGAGGATACAGTAGGTAAGGGTAGAGCTGGTTGTGCAGCGGTTTGGTTGATCGGTGGTTGGTTACTGCAGGTCGTAGGCTTGTCGGAAGAGGTAGGTCTTCAGGCTTTTTGAAGGTTTCGATGGTAGGTGAGAGTTTGATGTGTTGTGGTAGAGGGTTCCAGAGTAGGGGGATGCGCGAGAGAAATCTTGTATGCGATTGTGGGAAGAGGAGATAAGAGGGGAGTAGAGAAGGAGATCTTGTGAGGATCGGAGGTTGCGTGTAGGTAAGTACCGGGAGACGAGGTCACAGATGTATGGAGGAGACAGGTTGTGGATGGCTTTGTACGTCATGGTTAGGGTTTTGTACTGGAGTCTCTGGGCGATGGGGAGCCAGTGCAGGGATTGACAGAGGGGAGAAGCTGGGGAATAGTGGGGGGACAGGTGGATTAGTCGGGCATTAGTCGGGCATCTTCAAATGTTGCAATAACATTTTTGCGCCATGCAAAGTTGTTCAAAAACTCCTTTTGTCTAACTGCCTAGATGTCCTGTTTGCATCTAATGGGTTGAGCTACAGTTGCAGCAGCTATATACCTGGCATGCTTTTGCTGCCAATTTTATGGGCTTAATGGCAAAACCCATAACATTATTGTGAAATATACAGTACAGACCAAAAGTTTGGACACACCTTCTCATTTAAAGATTTTTCTGTATTTTCATGACTATGAAATTTGTAAATTCACACTGAAGGCATCAAAACTATGAATTAACACATGTGGAGTTATATACTTAACAAAAAAGTGTGAAACAACTGAAAATATGTCTTATATTCTAGGTTCTTCAAAGTAGCCACCTTTTGCTTTGATGACTACTTTGCACACTCTTGGCATTCTCTTGATGAGCTTCAAGAGGTAGTCATCTTGAAGGAGTTCCTGAAGATGCTTAGCACTTGTTGGCCCTTTTGCCTTCACTCTGCAGTCCAGCTCACCCCAAAACATCTTGATTGGGTTCAGGTCTGGTGGCTGTGGAGGCCAGGTCATCTGGCGTAGCACCCCGTCACTCTCCTACTTGGTCAAATAGCCCTTATACCACCTGGAGGTGTGTTTGGGGTCATTGTCCTGTTAAAAAATAAATGAACTAAACGCAAATCGGATGGAATAGCATGACGCTGCAAGATGCTGTGGTAGCCATGCTGGTTCAGTATGCCTTCAATTTTGAATAAATCCCCAACAGTGTCACCAGTAAAGCACCCCCACACCATCACACCTCCTCCTCCATGCTTCACGGTGGGAACCAGGAATGTAGAGTCCATCCGTTCACCTTTTCTGCATCGCACAAAGACACGGTGGTTGGAACCAAAGATCTCAAATTTGGACTCATTAGACCAAAGCACAGATTTCCACTAGTCTAATGTCCATTCATTGTGTTCTTTAGCCCAAACAAGTCTCTTCTGCTTGCTGCCCGTCCTGTTGTGAATTCTGTTGTCGAACTCCCTCCTGTGGTCGTGAATGGTACTTCGGCGAGTTCTGTCTATGGGCTCCCTCTGGTGGCTATGAGTGAAGCTGCTGCCTCTCAGGTTCCTTACACAGGTGACATGGTTTATCCTTTGGTTGGCTGCTCTATTTAACTCCTCTCAGATTGTTACTCCATGCCAGCTGCCAATGTTTTTGCATTGGTTCAGTTCGCTCCTGGATCTCTCTGGTGACCTGCCTTCTCCTGCAGAAGCTAAGTTCCTGATAGTCATTATTTGTTCACTGTTTTCTTGTCCAGCTGGTTATCATGATTTTGTCTTGCTAGCTGGAAGCTCTGGGATGCAGAGTGGCCCCTCCGCACCGTGAGTCGGTGCGGAGGTCTTTTTTGCACACTCTGCGTGGTCTTTTGTAGGTTTTTGTGCTGATCACAAAGTTACCTTTCCTATCCTCTGTCTATTTAGTAAGTCTGGCCTCCCCTTGCTGAAACCTGTTTCATCTCTGCGTTTGTGACTTCTATCTTTACTCACAGTCAATATATGTGGGGGGCTTCCTTTACCTTTGGGGAATTTCTCTGAGGCAAGGTAGGCTTTATTTTCTATCTCTAGGGCTAGCTAGCTCTTAGGCTGTGACGAGGCGCCTAGGTCTGGTCAGGAGCGCTCCACGGCTATTTTTAGTGTGTGTGATAGGATTAAGGTTTGCGGTCAGCAGAGCTCCCACATCCCAGAGCTCGTCCTGTATGAGGTTTAACTATCAGGTCATTCCGGGTGCTCCTAACCACCAGGTCATCACAGTACAGCTGGCCATAAAGTATTAATGCATCTCAATAGAGGGATATAAGAACTACTGAGACCATTTTTTTTCTTTGCACTGTGTTTTGTCTTTCCTTTCCCCTAGACCTTTGGGTGGTTCAGGACACAGGTGTAGATATGGACATTCAAGGTCTGTCCTCTTGTGTGGATCATCTCACTGCAAGGGTGCAAAAGATTCAAGATTTTGTGGTTCAGAATCCTATGTTAGAGCCTAGAATTCCTATTCCTGACTTATTTTCTGGGGATATATCTAGGTTCTTGAATTTCAAAAATAATTGTAACTGTTTCTAGCTTTGAAACCTCGCTCCTCTGGTGACCCCGTTCAACAGGTAAAAATCGTTATTTCTTTGTTGCGTGGTGACCCTCAAGGCTGGGCATTTTCCCTTGCGCCAGGAGATCCTGCATTGCGTGATGTTGATGCGTTTTTTCTGGCGCTTGGATTGCTTTATGATGAACCAAATTCTGTGGATCAGGCAGAGAAAATCTTGCTGGCTTTGTGTCAGGGTCAGGATGAAGCGGAGGTGTACTGTCAGAAGTTTAGAAAGTGGTCTGTGCTTACTCAGTGGAATGAATGTGCCCTGGCGGCAATTTTCAGAAAGGGTCTTTCTGAAGCCCTTAAGGATGTCATGGTGGGATTTCCCATGCCTGCTGGTCTGAATGAGTCTATGTCTTTGGCCATTCAGATTGATCGGCGCATGCGTGAGTGCAAAGCTCTGCACCATCTGGCGGTATTCTCTGAGCATAGGCCTGAGCCTATGCAGTGTGATAGGACTTTAACCAGAGCTGAACGGCAAGAACACAGACATCGGAATGGGCTGTGTTTTTACTGTGGTGAATCCACTCATGCTATCTCCGATTGTCCTAAGCGCACTAAGCGGTTCGCTAGGTCTGCCACCATTGGTATGGTACAGTCTAAATTTCTTTTGTCTGTTACTCTGATTTGCTCTCTGTCGTCCTATTCTGTAATGGCATTTGTGGATTCAGGCGCTGCCCTGAATTTGATGGACTTGGAGTTTGCCAGGCGCTGTGGTTTTTTCTTGGAGCCCTTGCAGTATCCTATTCCATTGAGAGGAATTGATGCTACGCCTTTGGCCAAGAATAAACCTCAGTACTGGACTCAATTGACCATGTGCATGGCTCCTGCACATCAGGAGGATATTCACTTTCTGGTGTTGCATAATCTGCATGATGTGGTCGTTTTGGGGTTGCCATGGCTACTGGCCCATAATCCAGTGTTGGATTGGAAATCTATGTCTGTGTCCAGCTGGGGTTGTCAGGGGGTACATGGTGATGTTCCATTGCTGTCAATTTCGCCTTCCACTCCTTCTGAAGTCCCTGAGTTTTTATCAGATTACCGGGATGTATTTGAAGAGCCCAAATCTGGTGCCCTACCTCCTCATAGGGATTGCGACTGTGCTATTAATTTGATTCCTCGTAGTAAGTTTCCTAAGGGTCGTCTGTTTAATTTATCTGTACCAGAGCACGCCGCTATGCGGAGTTATATAAAGGAATCCTTGGAGAAAGGTCATATTCGCCCGTCGTCATCACCGTTGGGAGCAGGGTTCTTTTTTGTGGCCAAGAAGGATGGTTCTTTGAGACCTTGTATTGATTACCGCCTTCTTAATAAGATCACAGTCAAATTTCAGTATCCTTTGCCGCTGCTGTCTGATTTATTTGCTCGGATTAAGGGGGCTAGTTGGTTCACCAAGATAGATCTTCGTGGTGCGTTTAATCTTGTACGAATTAAACAGGGTGATGAATGGAAAACGGCATTTAATACGCCCGAGGGCCATTTTGAGTACCTGGTTATGCCATTCGGGCTTTCTAATGCTCCATCTGTGTTTCAGTCCTTTATGCATGACATCTTCCGAGAGTACCTGGATAGATTCATGATTGTATACTTGGATGATATTTTGGTCTTTTCGGATGATTGGGAGTCTCATGTGAAGCAGGTCAGAATGGTGTTCCAGGTCCTTCGTGCGAATTCCTTGTTTGTGAAGCGGTCAAAGTGTCTCTTTGGAGTTCAGAAGGTTTCATTTTTGGGTTTCATTTTTTCCCCTTCTACTATCGAGATGGACCCTGTTAAAGTTCAGGCCATTTACGATTGGACTCAGCCGACATCTGTGAAGAGCTTGCAGAAATTCCTGGGCTTTGCTAGTTTTTATCGTCGCTTCATCGCTAATTTTTCCAGTATTGCTAAACCGTTGACTGATTTGACCAAGAAAGGTGCTGATGTGGTCAATTGGTCCTCTGCGGCTGTGGAGGCTTTTCAGGAATTGAAGCGTCGTTTTGCTTCTGCCCCTGTGTTGTGCCAGCCAGATGTTTCGCTCCCTTTTCAGGTTGAGGTTGATGCTTCTGAAATTGGAGCAGGGGCTGTTTTGTCGCAAAGAAGTTCTGATGGCTCGGTGATGAAACCCTGTGCCTTCTTTTCTAGAAAATTCTCGCCTGCTGAGCGCAATTATGATGTGGGCAATCGGGAGTTGTTGGCCATGAAGTGGGCATTCGAGGAGTGGCGACATTGGCTTGAAGGAGCTAAACATCGCGTGGTGGTCTTGACGGATCACAAGAGTTTGACTTATCTCGAGTCTGCCAAACGGTTGAATCCTAGACAGGCTCGATGGTCGCTCTTTTTCTCCCGTTTTGATTTTGTGGTTTCATACCTTCCGGGATCTAAGAATGTGAAGGCTGACGCCCTGTCAAGGAGTTTTGTGCCTGACTCTCCTGGTGTTCCGGAGCCGGCGGGTATTCTTAAAGAGGGGGTAATTTTGTCTGCCATCTCCCCTGATTTGCGGCGGGTGCTGCAGAAGTTTCAGGCTGATAGACCTAACCGTTGTCCTACGGAGAAACTGTTTGTCCCTGATAGATGGACTAGTAGATTTATCTCTGAGGTTCATTGTTCGGTGTTGGCTGGTCATCCTGGAATCTTTGGTACCAGAGATTTGGTGGCTAGATCCTTTTGGTGGCCTTCTTTGTCACGGGATGTGCGTTCTTTTGTGCAGTCCTGTGGGACTTGTGCTCGGGCTAAGCCCTGCTGTTCTCGTGCCAGTGGGTTGCTTTTGCCCTTGCCGATCCCGAAGAGGCCCTGGACGCATATTTCCATGGATTTTATTTCTGATCTCCCTGTTTCTCAAAAGATGTCGGTCATTTGGGTGGTTTGTGATCGCTTCTCTAAGATGGTCCATTTAGTACCCTTATCTAAATTGCCTTCCTCCTCTGATTTGGTGCCATTGTTTTTCCAGCATGTGGTTCGTTTGCATGGCATTCCAGAGAACATCGTCTCGGACAGAGGTTCCCAGTTTGTTTCGAGGTTTTGGCGGTCCTTTTGCGCTAAGATGGGCATTGATTTGTCTTTTTCTTCGGCTTTCCATCCTCAGACTAATGGCCAAAACGAACGAACAAATCAGACTTTGGGGACATATCTGAGATGCTTTGTTTCTGCTGATCAGGATGATTGGGTGTCCTTCTTACCTTTGGCTGAGTTCGCCCTTAATAATCGGGCCAGCTCGGCTACTTTAGTTTCTCCTTTTTTCTGTAATTCTGGTTTCCATCCTCGTTTCTCTTCAGGGCAGGTTGAGCCTTCGGACTGTCCTGGTGTGGATGCGGTGGTGGACAGGTTGCAGCAGATTTGGACTCATGTGGTGGACAATTTGACATTGTCCCAGGAGAAGGCTCAACGTTTCGCTAACCGCCGGCGTTGTGTTGGTCCCCGACTTCGTGTTGGGGATTTGGTTTGGTTGTCATCTCGTCACGTTCCTATGAAGGTTTCCTCTCCTAAGTTTAAGCCTCGTTTCATTGGGCCATATAAGATTTCTGAAGTTCTTAATCCTGTGTCATTTCGTTTGGACCTTCCAGCTTCTTTTGCCATCCATAATGTGTTCCATAGGTCGTTGTTGTGGAGATACGTGGCGCCTATGGTTCCCTCCGTTGATCCTCCTGCCCCGGTGTTGGTCGAGGGGGAGTTGGAGTATGTGGTGGAGAAGATTTTGGATTCTCGTGTTTCGAGACGGAAACTCCAGTACCTGGTCAAGTGGAAGGGTTATGGTCAGGAAGATAATTCCTGGGTTTTTGCCTCTGATGTTCATGCTGCTGATCTTGTTCGTGCCTTTCATTTGGCTCATCCTGATCGGCCTGGGGGCTCTGGTGAGGGTTCGGTGACCCCTCCTCAAGGGGGGGTACTGTTGTGAATTCTGTTGTCGAACTCCCTCCTGTGGTCGTGAATGGTACTTCGGCGAGTTCTGTCTATGGGCTCCCTCTGGTGGCTATGAGTGAAGCTGCTGCTTCTCAGGTTCCTTACACAGGTGACGTGGTTTATCCTTTGGTTGGCTGCTCTATTTAACTCCTCTCAGATCATTACTCCATGCCAGCTGCCAATGTTTTTGCATTGGTTCAGTTCGCTCCTGGATCTCTCTGGTGACCTGCCTTCTCCTGCAGAAGCTAAGTTCCTGATAGTCATTATTTGTTCACTGTTTTCTTGTCCAGCTGGTTATCATAATTTTGTCTTGCTAGCTGGAAGCTCTGGGATGCAGAGTGGCCCCTCCGCACCGTGAGTCGGTGCGGAGGTCTTTTTTGCACACTCTGCGTGGTCTTTTGTAGGTTTTTGTGCTGATCGCAAAGTTACCTTTCCTATCCTCTGTCTATTTAGTAAGTCTGGCCTCCCTTTGCTGAAACCTGTTTCATCTCTGCGTTTGTGACTTCCATCTTTACTCACAGTCAATATATGTGGGGGGCTTCCTTTACCTTTGGGGAATTTCTCTGAGGCAAGGTAGGCTTTATTTTCTATCTCTAGGGCTAGCTAGCTCTTAGGCTGTGACGAGGCGCCTAGGTCTGGTCAGGAGCGCTCCACGGCTATTTTTAGTGTGTGTGATAGGATTAGGGCTTGCGGTCAGCAGAGCTCCCACATCCCAGAGCTCGTCCTGTATGAGGTTTAACTATCAGGTCATTCCGGGTGCTCCTAACCACCAGGTCATAACACCGTCCTTAGCAGTGGCTTCCTAGCAGCTATTTTACCATGAAGGCCTGCTGCACAAAGTCTCCTCTTAACAGTTCTTGTAGAGATGTGTCTGCTGCTAGAACTCTGTGTGGCCATGACCTGGTCTCTTATCTGAGCTGCTGTTAACCTGCGATTTCTGAGGCTGGTGACTCGGATAAATTTATCCTCAGAAGCTGAGGTGACTCTTGGTCTTCCTTTCCTGGGGCGGTCCTCACGTGAGCCAGTTTCTTTGTAGCGCTTGATGGTTTTTGCAACTCCACTTGGGGACACTTTCAAAGTTTTCCCAATTTTCCAGACTGACTGACCTTCATTTCTTAAAGTAATGATGGCCACTCATTTTTCTTTACTTAGCTGCTTTTTTCTTGCCATAATACAAATTCTAACAGTTTATTCAGTAGGACTATCAGCTGTGTATCCACCAGACTTCTGCACAACACAACTGATGGTCCCAACCCCATTTATAAGGCAAGAAATCCCACTTATTAAAACTGACAGGGCACACCTGTGAAGTGAAAACCATTCCCGTTGACTACCTCTTGAAGCTCATCAAGAGAATGCCAAGAGTGTGCAAAGCAGTCATCAAAGCAAAAGGTGGCTACTTTGAAGAACCTACAATATAAGACATATTTTCAGTGGTTTCACTCTTTTTTGTTAAGTATATAATTCCAAATGTGTTAATTCATAGTTTTGATGCCTTCAGTGTGAATTTACAATTTTCATAGTCATAAAAATACAGAAAAATCTTTAAATGAGAAGGTGTGTTTAAACTTTTGGTCTGTACTGTATATACTGTATATTCATCTCAGACTATAACGAAGACCTTAGATGACTTTCATGCTATTGAATGGGACATATTGCAGCAGGAGCCCCTCCGTTTAGACCAGTCACACTCATACTGCTAATTCTATAGGTAAAGCATCAGTACCTAGACGAGCACTGGTATAAATAATGAGAGACTATAAAGAAACCGTCGATTTTTGCACTCATGTATAGAAACACTTTGGTCCCAATTCTTCAAAGCTTTTATGCCGGGGTTGAAAAATAGCAACATTTTTTCACAACCCAAGTCTGCCCAAAAATTTTGCAACCTTTTCCATTTTGATACCATTTTCTCCAAGCTTCAATGAAGTTGGCAAAGTTGGGTTGGGACAGAGTTGGGCCAATCTCGCTCATCAAAATCATGACTGCCGGTGGCGTTACTTATGTCACAAATTTTATTCCAGAAATAATAAGAGGCTGACAGCACTCACTTCACTGGGGCGCCCGTTCCACATCCAGGGAACCTTCCTGGATACTCCAAGACCATCCAATATAAATGAACAGCGCTCCATGCAGGTGTAGAAATATTCAAACAACGCTTTATTAAGCCATGGTATAACAGCAACGTTTCGACCAAAACTTGGGTCTTTTTCAAGCAAATTTTATTCCAGTCCCTGAACATGGAGGTCCATGACACTTCGTGTCTCACCTGATTAATTAAAGGTACCTTCACACATAACGATATTGTTAATGATATCGTTGCTTTTTGTGACGTAGCAACGATATCGTTAATGAAATCGTTATGTGTGACAGCGACCAACGATCAGGCCCCTGCTGGGAGATCGTTGGTCGCTGAATAAAGTCCAGAACTTTATTTTGTCGCTGGACTCCTGCTGACATCGCTGGATCAGCGTGTGTGACACCGATCCAGCGATGTCTTCACTGGTAACCAGGGTAAACATCGGGTAACTAAGCGCAGGGCCGCACTTAGTAACCCGATGTTTACCCTGGTTACCATCCTAAAAGTAAAAAAAAACAAACACTACATACTTACCTACAGCTGTCTGTCCCCGGCGCTCAGCTGCTCTGCTCTCCTCCTGCAGTGGCTGTGAGCGTCAGTCAGCCGGAAAGCAGAGCGGTGACGTCACCGCTCTGCTTTCCGGCCGCTGTGCTCACAGCCAGTACAGGAGGAGAGCAGAGCACAGCGCTGGAGGACAGACAGCGGAAGATAAGTATGTAGTGTTTGTTTTTTTTTTACTTTTACGCTGGTAACCAGGGTAAACATCGGGTTACTAAGTGCGGCCCTGCGCTTAGTTACCTGATGTTTACCCTGGTTACCGGCATCGTTGGTTGCTGGAGAGCGGTCTGTGTGACAGCTCTCCAGCGACCAAACAGCGACGCTGCAGCGATCCGGATCGTTGTCGGTATTGCTGCAGCGTCGCTTAATGTGAAGGGGCCTTTAGACATGTCCACAATTTGCACTAGAATCTGCCCCCTCATCAAGTCTGGTGTGAAAAATACCGGTCTTGATGAATCAGGGCCTTTCTAGCTAACAATCCATACTAATGCAGGCACATCTGTACATATAGACAATGAGACTGATACACGTCTTCTTCCAAGACCTTGTATATCCCAACTCTGCACGGAATCCACAATTTAGCATTAATTATCAGTCCATTGTCCTTCGGACTCCTGTGTTCAGATGATGTGATGATTACAGTCCATTAGCACTGCTTCTAGGATCCTGGTTGGAGAGTGGGGGTTGCTGTATATTGGTGGAGTCAATTTACTTACTTCTCATTGTAAGCTCTTCTACATCAAGGGCATGAAGTGTCCAGGCTAGGTATAGACAGTCCCATGAAACCAGTAATAAACACTAATCTTTGAAGATAAGCAATTGTCATGCTCTACAAAGCTGATGAATTGCTCCCAGGACCTCTCCTTTATTTATGGAGAAGATAAGGAGGACTCTTCAACCAGAAAAAGTTATTTACTGAGCTCACCATTTAGGAGCAGCCAAGTTAGACTGCCCTTGTTTTCTTTTAATTATTTGCATATATTTTTGGTAGACAAATAAACATTTAGGAGCAGACGGGGAGGGGTAGAGTAGAAGAAAGGGACAGGACACCTCAATGTAACCCTGGACTCAAGTCACCAGACATCAAATATAATCAGTACAGGAGAAATATGGTTTTATGTAGCATTCAAATAGATTTTTATTTATGTTTACTCTCTTATATAGCGCCATCATATTCCACTTATTATACTTTACAGACATTATCGGCACTGCCCAATTGGGGCTCACAATATAAATTCCTCATTAGTATGTCTGTGGAATGTGGGAAGAAACTGGAGAACATGAAGGAAACACACGCAAACACGGGCAGAACATACAAACGCCATACAGGTACAATAAAGTTTTTTGTGGTGTGACCATATAGAGTGCATTTAGGCCTTGGGATCAGAGGATCCAAAGGTTCCTCAACTATATGAGAAGACACCATTAGAAATGGAAGTTAGTGGCCCCATTATATATCTTTCATTGGGGGCCAAGTTACCGTATGTGTCTGATGGTGGCTCATAATAAAATACCTAGAGACTCCAACTTAATTCATCCACATGCTCCATTATTGACAGTTGACCAAGTATATAATATCTATAGGGACCACCAAACAACCCCTACATATTGATGGTGGGGTAGAGATTAGTGATAACGAGCGCACATTCTCGGATCAGGTGTTATCTGAGCATGTTCGTGCCCTAATCGAATATTTCGGCATGCTCGAAAAATATGCTCAAGTCGTCGCCGATGCATGTCTCGCAGGTGTTCAACAACCACAACACATACAGGGATTTCCTGTTTGTTAGACAATCTCTGTATGTGTTGCGGCTGTCAAACAGCTGCGAGATATGCAGTCGTGGAGACTAGAGCATTTTTTTTCAAGCATGCCTAAAATACTCGACTTGGACACAAGCGTGCTCCGATAACACCATATCCAAGCACTCTCGCTCATCACTCGTAGGGATCTGACAAGTTATTGCATTTTTAGTTGCCAAAGTTCCTTATATCTTATCTCGTAACCTAACCATTGTTTACTGTAATTTTCAGTGAATGATTCAAAGCAGTTTCACTAATGTCATGAGATTTATTATAATGCCACATATAAAACTCATTAAAAATGCTACCCCTTTTGCAGACATTATACTGAGGGTCTCTGATCAGTCAATAAATTAAGATATTCAAGACTTGGCCCTATCCTGGATCTCGTCATACCTAACTGACCGGACATTCAGCGTCTCCCACTCACACACCACCTCCTCACCTCGCCCCCATCTATTGGAGTCCCGCAATGTTTAGTCCTAGGACCCCTGCTCTTCTCCATTTACACCTTTGGCCTGGGATAGCTCATAGAATCTCATGGCTTTCAGTATCACCTCTATGCTGATGACACACAGATCTATATTACTGGACCAGATATCATCACCCTACTAACCAGAATCCTTCAATGTCTGTCCACTATTTCTTCCTTCTTCTCTGCTAGATTTCTAAAACTTAACATGGACAAAACAGAATTCATCATCTTTCCCTTATTTCACGCGACCCCCCCAAAGAACCTATCCATTACAGTAAATGGCTGCCCACTCTCCCCAGTCCCACAAGCTCGCTGGCTCGGGGTAATCCTAGACACTGATCTCTCCTTCAAACTACCTATCCAAGCCCTTTCCACTTCCTGCCACCTTCAACTCAAAAATATTTTATGGATCCGTACATTCCTAAACCAAGAATCTGCAAAAACCCTAGTCCATGCCCTCATCATCTCCCGCCTTGACTACCCCAACCTACTGCTCTGTGGTCTCCCCTCGTACACTCTTGCACCCCTCCAATCAATTGTAAACTCTGCTGCCCGACTAATCCACCTGTCCCCCCACTATTCCCCGGCCTCTCCCCTCTGTCAATCCCTTCACTGGCTCCCCATTGCCCAGAGACTCCAGTACAAAACCATAACCATGATCTGCAAAGCCATCCACAACCTGTCTCTTCCATACATCTGTGACCTCGTCTCCCTGTACTTACCTACACGCAACCTCCGATCCTCACAAGATCTCCTTCTCTACTCCCCTCTTATCTCCTCTTCCCACAATCGTATACAAGATTTCTCTCGCATATCACCCCTACTCTGGAACTCTCTACCACAACATATCAGACTCTCGCCTATCATCGAAACCTTCAAAAAGAATCTGAAGACCCACCTCTTCCGACAAGCCTACAACCTGCAGTAACCACCGATCGACCAAACCACTGCACGACCAGCTCTACCCTCGCCTACTGCATACTCACCCATCCCTTGTAGATTGTGAGCCCTCGCGGGCAGGGTCCTCACTCCTCCTGTACCAGTCGTGACTTGTATTGTTTAAGATTATTGTACTTGTTTTTATTATGCATACCCCTCCTCACATGTAAAGCGCCATGGAATAAATGGCGCTATCATAATAAATAATAATAATTTAGGATATTCAATTGATTTTTGCATCTTTTGAAACAAAATTCTCAACTGTCTCTATTTATTCAGTATGGAATATAAGCACCATGTGAAGAAATCTCGGCAATTAAGTGCCTTGACTGCTATCAATAATTTATGGTTGAATGAGGAATGTTCTTCTGCGCTGAATGCACTTCAGTAAATCATCAAGATCCGCTGCTGGCTGCTTCCTTTGAAATTGCTGACCAATGACATCCAAGATGTGCTCAATACGAGACAAGTTCGGAAACGCTGCAGGCCATGATAGCACACTTAAGGTACCTTCACACTAAAAGACGCTGCAGCGATACCGACAACGATGCGGATCGCTGCAGCGTCGCTGTTTGGTCACTGGAGAGCTGTCACAAAGACAGCTCTCCAGTGACCAATGATGCCGGTAACCAGGGTAAACATCGGGTTACTAATTCTAAACAGCAAGAGCACAAGAAGAGGATTCAGAGATCCTCCAAAAAATAGAAAAAAACAGCAGCAAAACAAGGCAGAGCTTCTTACCTGCCTAGGCCTCTAAACAAATGCACTATCAGGATGCAGTGGACCCATGTGGTTAAGATGGAGACAACACAGGTGCAGCATAACCGATGAGGCAACCACTCTCAACCTACCAAACTAATGGAGGGGGTGGCTGCTTGGCACAATGCTGCACATAAAAGACTTGTATGTGGCGCTGTTCACACAATGGAGATGCACAGCATCCAGGCAAGCCTAGTAGTGACACCCTTCTATTAGATCAGGCGGGCCTGCCCAGCGCTATCCAAATGCACCCCATGTGAACAGACACCACAGTTTACAAGACAAAAATGGGCCCAACTGCACCCCGAAAAAAATGCAAAAAACACAAAAAAATATAAAAAAATTTTTGTGAGGTATTAGTTTATACTTTGGCCAAAATACGCAAGCTCGTAACCCGCGTCTGTTCACATGGGGTACATTTGGATAGCGCTGGGCAGGCCCGCCTGATCTAATAGAAGGGTGTCACTACTAGGCTTGCCTGGATGCTGTGCATCTCCATTGTGTGAACAGCGCCACATACAAGTCTTTTATGTGCAGCATTGTGCCAAGCAGCCACCCCCTCCATTAGTTTGGTAGGTTGAGAGTGGTTGCCTCATCGGTTATGCTGCACCTGTGTTGTCTCCATCTTAACCACATGGGTCCACTGCATCCTGATAGTGCATTTGTTTAGAGGCCTAGGCAGGTAAGAAGCTCTGCCTTGTTTTGCTGCTGTTTTTTTAAACATCGGGTTACTAAGCGCAGGGCCGCGCTTAGTAACCCGATGTTTACCCTTGTTACCATCCTAAAAGTAAAAAAAACAAACGCTTCATACTTACATTCCGCTGTCTGTCCCCGACGCTGTGCTTCTCTGTACTGGCTGTGAGCACAGCGGCCGGGAAGCACAGCGGTGACGTCACCGCTCTGCTTTCCGGCCGCTGTGCTCACAGTGAGTGCAGGAAAGCACTGCGCCGGAGGACAGACAGCGGAAGGTAAGTATGAAGCGTTTGTTTTTTTTACTTTTAGGATGGTAACCAGGGTAAACATCGGGTTACTAAGCGCGGCCCTGCGCTTAGTAACCCGATGTTTACCCTGGTTACCAGCGAAGACATCGCTGAATCAGTGTCACACACGCCGATTCAGCGATGTCAGCGGGAGAGCCAGCGACCAAATAAAGTTCTGGCCTTCTAGCCCTGACCAACGACATCACAGCAGGATTCTGATCGCTGCTGCGTGTCAAACTGAACAATATCGCTAGCCAGGACGCTGCAACGTCATGGATCGCTAGCGATATCGTTTAGTGTGAAGGTACCTTTAGGCACGCAGGCTGCTTACAGTAGCATAAGAAAGATTTGGTCTGGTGTTGTGTAAAGAAATAGCTCCTTGGACACTTTGGAGAAATGACCATACCACTGGTTGGTCGCTGGAGAGCTGCACACAGACAGCTCTCCAGCGACCAACGATCCTGAAGTCCCCGGGTAACCAGGGTAAACATCGGGTTACTAAGCGCAGGGCCGCGCTTAGTAACCCGATGTTTACCCTGGTCACCATTGTAAAAGTAAAAAAAAAACACTACATACTTAAATTCCTTTCAAACTTGTGAATAGCCTTTTAGGAAGAAAATTATCGGCACTGAAATTCAAGATCCTCGATCTTTCTCTGTGCCAACATCATCAGTCCGTTGACCTCCATACTTATTAGTCACCAGTCCATCCAAATTAGGTGTGATCAACTAAGTCATCTCTATCAAGCATGAAAATCTTTACAGACGCCAGGTTCCACTGAGATGTCTGCCATTTTTGGCATTTGAGTTTATTAAAAAATGATATAAAGATAACTGGTGAGAATATTATTAGATAAGTAAGAAGTCTAGCCATTAATTGGCTGTAGGAAGAAAAATCGATATGGCTGTCGGCCTATCAGCCGACTCCCCAGATCATAGGAGTGCTTTTGTGTTCTCTATGAGAAATCCACTGACTGACATGTCGGCCAGTTGCTTATGTCGGAGAGAATAATGCGATCGGCAGTCTGAAATAGGAGATGCCCGATCAACATCTCTCCGCACCATCAGTTGGCCAGGGTCCCCATAAACGTTAGACAGTTGGCTCAACCAGTCAATATTCATTTTTTATTTATTTTTCTCATTTATATAGCGCCATTATTTCCACTGAGCTTTACAGACATTATGGGCACTGTCCCCATTGGGGCTCACAATCTCATTTCCCTATAAGTATGTCTTTGGGATATTGGAGGAAACCCATGAAAACATGGGGAGATCATACAAACTCCTTACAGATAATGTCCTTGGTTGGACCATAGCATTACGAGGCTGCAGTGCTAAACACTGAGCCACCATGCTGCCCTTTTGGCACATTCAGCCAATATAAGTCTGTATATGGCCAGCATAACTTATTTTTCCAGTTAGAGGTCCACAAGATCATGTAGAGCTCATTAATTCATAAGTTTTGAGGGATCATAAATATGGCTAAAAAGTAATTTTGCCCACTTGGCTTACATGAATGACAAAGTTGTGTGGGGCAAAAAAAAAAACCTAACACAAATAGGCTCACTGTACACCAAATTTATTTCTACTGGAATTGCGGCAAAAGAAGTCCAAAAAGCTTCATATATTTAGATACAGACATGGAATGACCAGATGTAGTTCAACTCCGAGGACTACAAGACCCACCGTGCTGAGAGATCCAGTAAGTTTTCCATTGTGCATGTCTCCCGATGATGATACATGCTTAGACTTTTAGTTCCCTTCAATATGAGGCGTCTGAGATAAAGCTGTGGAAGATTCCACATCATTTTGCTGCACATTCCAGGTCAAAAGTGCTGTGGACTCATTGTGAGTGAATAAACATGTCTGATGAAAGGCAGCTGCTACAAAGGATGACCCAACGCACAATAATCTCCAAGTGATAAACCTCCCCATTTGTAGCACAGTCTGGTTTCCTGCACTTCACCTGCAGATCCTGTGAAGAGGAACCTTTTGTCAGTGTTTATTTCATTTGATTTTCACACTTTTTTTTAGGCATTTTTATAGAATCTGGTAAAAGCTGCTACTTCCTTGTGTCATGGCTGGGTCAAGTCATTTAGACATGTCCACCCTAAAATAGAAGGCTTGTGGATTCTGCATTGATCAGTTTATCGCTGCCAAATGAGGTCGGCGCTAAATTACGATTTCAGATCGGTGCATAACTAGAAAAACACAATTTTTCCCAGTTGGAATCCAGTACAAAAGAATGGCAAAAAAGTTCTGCATACGTTGTGAGACTTCCTTAGTCAACAATTAACTACCATTGAATAATGTGATTATGACAAGTTGCAAAGGAAACTTTTTTGTTGCTTTTATTTTATGCAGATGTTATTTAAGGTAAGGGCTTGTCTCACACCTTTGACTGTAACTGAGTTACCTTTTGACCATGGGAGGTGTAATTGCATGGGCCAGCAGTGTAGTATGTGGTAAAACCAGGCCCCTTTTACCACCAATTTCTGTATTTTTGTAACGCGGCTTATGGATGTTAAAATATGTTCAATAAAAGTGTTTTACTTTTAAAAATCAAGCACCTAAAAAAAAAATTTACAAAAAAGTCCAAAAATCTATTATGAAAAACTACTAAACTTTATTAAATATCTAATTATGTGCAACATTTGGCTCACCGTTAGATGTAACATTCTGTCCAGAGCTGCTAGTTTTAGTTTTAGACCAACTTTCCACTGGGGTGAATCTGTCGTATTTTTCTTATATCTGACTGACAACTCATTTGAATTGCTAACCATGCCCACTTTTATATTCACTTTTCAGGGCGAGGATAAAATAGTAAAAATTAGCAGATTTGAAATAAATTGCAAATTTTTTAAGATGAAGAAAACAGATAAAAAGTCTAGAAAATTTGCCCCTTTAAACTACACCATGTTCCAAATTATTATGAACATTTTATTTAAGTGTCATAAAGATGTATCTTTTGTTTTTTCCAATAAACTTACGGATGGGATTGTGTCTCAGGGCTCGTTGGGTCACGGAATGCAATCTCAAGCATCTGTGATAATTAGTTTGCCAGTTGAGCCCAATTAAAGAAAAACTAAAGAAGTTGCCCAATACTAGGACAAACCCTTCTCATACCCCTCGCTTGGCCCATTAAAATAAAAAAGCTTATACTCACCTCCCGTGCCGGTGCCGTTTCTGCAGTGTCGGAACTCATGTTCCTAAGACTCTCATGCGGTTGCTATGGCAAGTGATTGAGGATCCTAATCATCACTGGTGTCACTGACCTCGCCTTCAGACAAATCGAACATCAAGAGGAAGTCAGGGCTGCGGCTGATCTCTGACTTCCTTTTGATGTTCAATTCATACAAAGGCAAGGCCAGTGACACCAGTGCTGATTGTGCGCCAAGCTCCTATGTCATAACAACCACACAAAAGCCCAAGGAACTGAAGTGCTGACATCGCTAGAACAGCCTCGGCAAGGGAGGTGAGTATAAGCTTTTTTATTTTATTGCAACCAAACATTTAGATCAAGAAAAGGTTTTCCTAGCAATGGAAAAGCCCTTTAGGAAGGACGTTCCACATTATTAAGCAGCCACAGGTTTCACGAAAGGATAAAGAATCTCTCACTGCCGAAAAGTGACAGGTATGAAAACGTTAGATATTTCACGAAAACTTAAAGCATAACTGCCATTTTAATTTTTATTCAGTAAAATGTAGAGGAAGCGATTTAACCCCCTCCATGACATTTGACATAAGCTTACGTCATGATCCAGAAAGGGTTCCTGCAAAATGACATACATTTACATCGTGGCGATCAAGAGGGCACAGGTGCAGTGCCGGCACGATCGCCACCAGGAACTCAGCTTAAGTGAAACCAGAGCTCCAGCAATCACTGCCAGGAGTGGTGCCCGCACCACCTCTGGCAATTTGACCATCTAAATGCTGTAATCAATAGTGATCAAAACAAGAAAATAAGGCCTAAATCAGATGCACCCACTAGTAACTGGGAGCAAACTCAATATATGAATTATGAGCCAAAAGCACTAAGAGTTACATCAGGCTAATAGAGGTATAAAGGATCCAAAAAATAATTAAAAGATATATATTTATTTGATTAAAAAATATATTAAACATGATTAATAAAATAAGCAAGGTAGCTCCAAAAAAAAGAGGTTAGATGATAATTAAAAAAAGACAATATACAGTAAGCACATCAAACAGCCAATATAGTTAAATAAATTAATAGAGGCAGCAGATAGTACATAAATCAGCAAATATGATCTATAACATACATTTCATACATTTCATATAAATATACCTTCAGATAGACCAATCCAAAAAGGTATTAAATGCAGACAATCACTCTAGTAAACAAAGTGCAAGTGCAAACCAGGTAGCACCATCCATTGTGCAAATAAACTCCTATGTTGGTATAATCATGTATACATAATGGTCTGATGAAAAAAAAGGAGAGGAAGGTGTAAAGGAAAAGGTATGTCTTCTAAACAAATGCTAATTTATAAAGCCTCCACAGGAAAGTCAGATTATATTCATGGGAGTAAGGTAGTAAACTTAGTTAATAGCCAGAATTCATCATCCAGGAGCGAGCATGCACTTTGCTTACACTAGTTATGATCTGCATTGAATACCTTTTTGGGATGGCTAAGCAGTACTGTACAGCCACATATGGGGTATTTCCACGTTTATCAGAAATTGTGTGACAAATTTTATTACCATTTTGTACTCATTTTCTTATGTGAAAATGTGAAATTTGGGGCTAAAACAAAGCAACATGTTAGTGCCAAAAAAAATAATTTTCCATTTACTCAGCCCAATGTTATACAATTCTGTGATTCTGATTTCCTTCCAAGCAGTGCCATGCTCCCAAACAGTAGTTTCCCACCACATTTGGGATAACAGTGTACTCAGGATAAATTGCACAACAAATTCTATAGACCATTTGCTTCTGTAACCCTTGTCAAAATGAAAAATTTGGGGCTGAAGTAACATTTTGCAGGAAAAATGTATTTTTCAATTTTCAAGCCTCACCGTTATAAAATTCTGTGAAATACCTGTAGGTTAATGGTGTTCATTACAACACTACATAAGTTTCTTCAAGAGTGAACTTTCCAAAATGGGGTCACTTGTGGGGGGTTCCCACTGCTTATGCACATCAGGGGCTCTATAAGCGTGACATGGTGTCCGCTATCTATTCTAATCAATTTTGCACTCCAAAAGTAAAATGGCACTCCTTCCATTCTAAGCCCTG
Source organism: Ranitomeya imitator (assembly GCF_032444005.1). Lineage (NCBI taxonomy): Eukaryota > Metazoa > Chordata > Amphibia > Anura > Dendrobatidae > Ranitomeya > Ranitomeya imitator. The sequence goes on from NC_091286.1 coordinate 641,530,552, forward strand.
CCATATGCCAAAACATTAATTTTCCACCACTTATGAGGTATCGCTATACTCAGGAGAAATAGCACAACAAATTTTATGGTTCATTTTCTCCTGTTACCCTTATGATAGTGTAAATTTTGAGGTAAACCTTTTCTTGTGAGAAAAATGTGTTTTTTTTTTCATTTTCACAGCTCAATGTTATAAATTCTGCGAACCACCTGTGGGTTCATGGTCACATCTCTAAATAAATTCCTTGAGGGGTTCAGTTTCCAAAATGGTGTCACTTTTTGGGGATTTTCACTATTTAGGCACATCAGGGGCTCTGCAAAAGCGACATGGCATCTGCTATCTATTCCTGCCAATTTTGCGTTCAAAAAGTCAAATAGTGCTCTTTCCCTTCTGAACTCTGCACCACATACAATGGGGAAAAGAAGTAATTGATACACTGCCGATTTTGTTTTCCCACTTACAAATAATGGAGAGGTCTGTAAATTTTATCACAGGTACACTTCAACTGTAAGAGACAGAATCTAAAAATAAAAATAAGAAAATCACATTGAACGATTTTTAAATAAAGAAATTGCATTTTATTGCATGAAATAAGTGTTTGATCACCTACCAACCAGCAAGAATTCTGGCTCTCACAGACCACTTAGTTTTTCTTTTAGAAGCCTCCTACTCTGCTCTCATTACCTGTATTATTTGCATCTGTTTGAATTAATTACCTATATAAAGGACACTTGTCCACACCCTCAATCAATCACACTCCAACCTCTCCATGATGGCCAAGACCAAAGAGCTGTCTAAGGACACCAGGGGCAAAATTGTAGACCTGCCCAAGTCTGGGATAGACTACAGTACAATAGGCAAGCAGCTTGGTGAGAATAAATCAACTGTTGGTGAGTTTATTAGAAAATGGAAGAAACACAAGATGACTGTCAATCTTCCTCGGTCTGAGGCTCCATGCAAGATCTGGCCTCGTGGGGTAAGGATGATTCTGAGAAAGATCAGGAATCAGTCCAGAACTACATGGGAGGACCTGGTCAATGACCTGAAGAGATCTGTGACCACAGTCTCAAACATTACTGTTTGTAACATTATTCGCCGTCATGGATTAAAATCCTGCAGGTCCCCTTGCTGATGGCAGCACATGTCCAGGCCCAAGTGAAGTTTGCCAATGACCACCTGGATGATCCAAAAGAGGAATTGGAGAAGGTCATGTGGTCAGATGATACCAAAATAAAACTTTTTGTTATCAACTTCACTCGCCATGTTTGGAGGAAGAAGAAAGATTAGCGCAACCCCAAGAACACTGTCCCAACCATGTAGCATGGTGGGGGAAACATCATACTTTGGGGTGCTTTTCAGCAAAGGGGACAGGACGACTGCACTGTATCGAGTGGAGGATGGATGGGGTCAAGTATCGCAAGATTTTGGCCAACAACCTCTTTCCCTCAGTAAGAGCATTGAAGATGGGTTGTGGCTGGATCTTCCAGCATGACAATGGCCTAAAACACACAGCCAGGACAACTAAGGAGTGGCTCTGTAAGGAGCATTTCATGGGCCTGGAGTGGCGTAGCCAGTCTCCAGACCTCTACCCAATAGAAAAACTTTGGAGCAATAAAATGCAAATTAATTATGTAAAAAAACATACAATGTGATTTTCTGGATTTTTTTTAGATTCTGTCTCTCACAGTTGAAGCGTACCTATGATACAAATGACAGATCTCTCCATTCTTTGTACGTAGGGAAACTTGCAATTTCGTCAGTGTATCAAATGCATATTTTCTCTACTGTACAAGTATTGGTGTACTCAGTAGAAACTGCACAAGACATTGTATGGTTTATTTTCTCTTATTACCCTTGTGAAACTCCAAAATCTTGGGGCTAAAGCTACATTTTTGCAGTTAAAGTACATTTTCATTTTTTTCTTCCATTTTTGCTTTAACACTTATGAAGTACCTGAAGGGTTAATAAACTTATTCAATGTAGTTTTGAGCACTGTAAGGGGTGCAGTTTTTAAAATCATGTCACTTTTGGCATTGTCTGTTACATAGGCTCCACAAAGTCACTTGAAATGGGATGTAGTCCCTAACTGTTTTTTTTTATTTTGTTGGAAAAATGAGAAAATGTTGCTGAACTTTTAGCCCTTCTAACTTGCTGACAAAAAAACATTATGTGCGGGTTGAGATCTCGGGAGATCATCTTCTGAGATCCCAGGCACCACAGCATCGCCCCATGCCTGCCGCTGTCAGCCTTCTGAACCCTGCATTCTGTCAGCCCACTCCACCACCATCGCCCCTCAGGTAAGCTATTGTTAAAAGGAAATATAAAATGCACCATTTTTCTTTTTAATCCTATTTTTATTTCATTTATTGTCTGGTGTGTCTTATAATCTGTAAAATATGGTATTTTGTGTTATATAACTTTCTGGCTTAAAGGCATAAAAAAGAAAAGTTTGAAAATTGCAAAACGTCAAATTTTTCGCCAAATTCCGATATTTTAAAAAATAAAACCACAAAGAATATCCACCTAAATTTACCAGTAACATAAAGTACAATATGTCATGAAAAAACAAACTCAGGATCATTCATATACACATGTTGAAGCATTCCAGAGTTATTACCTCATAAATTTACACTGGACAGAATTGTAAAACTTGGTCTGGTCAGGAAGGTGAAAACAGGCTCAAGGGTGAAGGGGTTAATAAACTTTCAACTGTACCTTATCAATGAAATCCAAAAGAAAACTTTTCAAAAACCTTTTAGCAGATGTCCGCCTATGCTGATTCTGAACCAGACAATTTGCTCGTTGTCAGGGTTAATGTGTATTCAGTTCCATATATACTGAGTACTAGGGATGAGCGATACCGTCCGATACTTGAAAGTATCGGTATCGGATAGTATCGGCCGATACCCAAAAATATCGGATATCGCCGATACCGATATCCGATACCAATACAAGTCAATGGGACATCAAGTATCGGAAGGTATCCTGATGGTTCCCAGGGTCTGAAGGAGAGGAAACTCTCCTTCAGGCCCTGGGATCCATAGGGAGGTGTAAAATAAAGAATTAAAATAAAAAATATTGATATGCTCACCTCTCCGGCGGCCCCTGGACATCACGCGGCTAACCGGCCGGCTTCAGGACCTGCGAATGACGTCGCGGCTTCTGATTGGTCGCGTGCCGCTCATGTGACCGCCACGCGACCAATCACAAGCCGCTACGTCATCGAAAGCTATTACCGCGCTCATTTTTAAAAATGAGCGCCTTTAGGACCTGCGGAATGACGTCGCGGCTTCTGATTGGTCGCGTGCCGCCCATGTGACCGCCACGCGACCAATCAGAAACCGCGACGTCATTCCTCAGGTCCTAAAGGCGCTCATTTTAAACAAAGAAGCCTGCCGGACGGTGATGTTCCAGGGGCCGCCGGAGAGGTGAATATAACAATATTTTTTATTTTAATTCTTTATTTTACACCTCCGATACCGATACCCGATACCACAAAAATATCGGATCTCGGTATCAGAATTCCGATACCGCAAGTATCGGCCGATACCCGATACTTGCGGTATCGGAATGCTCAACACTACTGAGTACAGCTTCTAAGGGAGGGGACGAGCATACACACGCTATGTCAGGGCATCAGTAGGTTACCTCAGTCACACAGGGCACAGTGCTCCAGCTGTTTCAGCTCTTGGTTGTCCATACACCGCTCCTCTGGCTGTGTTGCCTGTGAGTGATGAAAATTCCAGCAAATGTTCCTCAGGATGATCAATAAATCTGTTATGCACTACATAGCCCAATTATACACTCTGCTAATATTAGAGACAGATATTAAATAGAAAGATATCTATATACAGACATGTATATCTACATATATATCTATTATTATTATTTATTTATATAGCACCATTGATTCCATGGTGCTGTACATGAGAAGGGGTTACATACAAATTACAGATATCACTTACAGTAAGCAAACTAACAATGACAGACTGATACAGAGGGGCGAGGACCCTGCCCTTGTGGGCTTACATTCTACAGGATGGTGGGGAAGGAGACAATAGGTTGAGGGTTGCAGGAGCTCTGGTGTTGGTGAGGCGGTAGCTTCGGTAGTGGTGAGGAGGCAGCGGGGTCAGTGCAGGCTCTAGGCTTTCCTGAAGAGATGGGTTTTCAGGTTCCGTCTGAAGGATCCGACTGTGGTTGATAGCCGGATGTGTTGGGGCAAAGAATTCCAGAGGATAGGGGATTCTGGAAAAGTCTTGGAGGCGGTTGGGTGAGGAGCGAATAAGTGAGAAGGAGGTCTTGGGAGGACCGGAGATTACGTGAGGGAAGATATCGGGAGATTTGTTCAGAGATATATGGAGGAGACAGGTTATGGATGGCTTTGTAGGTCAGTATTAAAAAAATATTTAGAATTGAGAGTCCTCAGTGGTTGATACCTTTTAATGGCTAACTGAAAAGATGGTAACAAATTGCAAGCTTTCGAGACTACACAGGTCTCTTCATCAGGAAAAACTAAAAGAACTGGCCCAATATTTATGGACATAAATGTTTATCACTCATGGTAATTCTGCTTCATGTCACCTGTCTTATCCATGGTTTTTCCTTTTTTTTATTTTTTATTTTCTATGCTATGTTGTGTATAAATATGTGATTCTTCAGAATTTCTTTTAGTTTTTCCCTGATGAAGAGACCTGTGTAGTCTCGAAAGCTTGAAATTTATTACCATCTTTTCAGTTAGCCATTAAAAGGTATCAACCACTGAGGACTCTCAATTCTAAATATTTTTCTATCTACTGGCTAACACGGTACCAAGATATATATCTTTCCTAGGTCAGTATTAGTAATTTGAACTGAATATGCTGAGGGAATGGGAGCCAGTGAAGAGATTTGCAGAGAGGGGAAGTGGAGGAGTAGCGAGGAGAGAGATGGATTAGTCGGGAAGCAGAGTTAAGGATGGACTGGAGAGGTGAAAGGGTGTTAGCAGGGAGGCCACAGAAAAGGATGTTGCAGTAGTCAAGGCGGGAGATGATGAGGGCATGCACAAGCATTTTAGTATGTTGATGGTTGAGGAAAGGACGGATTCTGGAGATATTTTTGAGCTGGAGGTGGAAAGAGCTTGGATCTGCGGTTTGAAGGACAGGGCAGAGTCAAAGGTTGCTCCGAGGCTTTGTATAATGTCATTGATCACAGTATGACCTGTACAATATACAGTTCTCGTGTGTATGTCACTGTTGATCACTGTATTACCTGTACACTATATATTGTATACAGAGCTCCTGTGTATAGTGTCACTGGTAATCACTGTATTACCTCCACACATACACTGCATACTAATTACAGATCTCCTGTGTATAATGGCACTTATGGTGATATTAGTATTGTGTTTTTTATTAATGATCAGTATTGTAGTATTCAGCCACTATGTGGTGGCAATATATTGTCCGGAAATGGTGTGGCAAAATTTGTTCCTAGTATGTGCTATTATTTGGTCACTGTGTGGTGGTAATATGTGATCTGGTCATGGTGCGGTGGTATTTGTCCCTTGTATATGATATTATTGGTCATTTTAAAAATTAAAAAATAAATAAAAATATACCTAAATATACCTAAATTGTATTGGTTATTTTAGCTAATGATTAATAGGTTAGAGTAGAATAGAGCTCGGCCAAAAGAGTCTACCTTGTCATGGTGGCAGCTTAAAAAATCTTTTGGCCAAAACAAAAGCTGCCGGCTATATGTGTGATCTGGTGATGGGATCTGTTAATATGTGATTCATGAGAAGTGGAGTTTTTCGAAGCGAGAGCGGTGGGACTGTGGACAGTTCAAGGGGCTGAGGCAGGACTAGGGTGGAGCCTGGGGGGGGGGGGGCTGAAAATTTTGACAGTATGGATCCCCAAAATTCCTAGTGGCAGCTCTGGCTACATGTCTATCTATATATCACTATGTCTATCTCATGTAGAGATATATAGATAGGTAGATAGATAGATAGATAGATAGATAGATAGATAGATAGATAGATAGATAGATAGATAGATATTGGATAGTCTATGCCATGTGCTCACATACTGCCCTTACTGCCCTGCTATCTCCACCATGCTCTCTTCTTCCTCCAGCGGGATATGTTTTCTCTTCCTTCTTCATGGAGCTGAAATCCAGAAGGAGATCATAGAGAGTCTCTTGAAGTTCGAGTCTCTCACTGCTGAGTATTTGGTGCAGTGTAGTAGAAAGTGGGTCTCATCTTCCAGGTCACAGTGTGGATACAGTCTGTCTTCCCTGAGTTTGTAGCTCTGTCTGTGCCGGCACGATTGGATGGCCACAGTAGTAAATGAATCTATACCAGCTCAGGAGCAGATCTGTCTCAAATGTTAGCAGGTTGCAGATGTCACTGAGCACACAGGACATTCAGCTGACAGAGGTAACCTGCCGCTGCACTGACAAATAGTGCATGGGAATCAGACAGGAGCGCGCATGTTGTGTAGGCTCTATGGCTACGTTCAGACTAGCGTTGTGCGCCGCTGCGTCGGCGACGCAACACACAACGCACGCAAAAACGCGGCAAAACGCACGCAAAAACGCTGCGTTTTGCGACATGTGCGTCGTTTTTTGCCGAAAATCGGACGCAAGAAAAATGCAACTTGTTGCATTTTCTTGGTCCGACGCTTGCGGCAAAAAAGACGCATGCGTCGCAAAACGCAACAAACAAAAACGCATGCGTCCCCCATGTTAAACATAGGGGCGCATGACGCGTGCGTCGCCGCTGCGTCGCCCGACGCAAACCCGACGCACACTAGCACAACGCTAGTCTGAACGTAGCCTATCCCCACCCTTAGAAAGCTGCATTCAGCATCCATGGAACTGAATATGATTTACCCTGAGAACAAGCAAATCGTCTGGTTCACACACAGCATGGGGGACATCTATTTGAAGGGTTTTTGTAAGGTTTTCTTTCAGATTTCATTTACAAGGTATTTTGGAAAGTTTATTAGAATTACTTGCTATACATTATTATTGAATAAAAATTAAAATGACAGTTACTATTTTAACATGAGTGAAGAGATTTGTGGCTAATACAGGGCACAGATGGGTTTATGCAGATAAAGGAATAATAAGGAAGGTTTCTGCCAGACAAATTCATCGAATTAAGAGAACAGCTGCTAAGCTAACATTACAAAGTGCTCACATGTGCACTGACCCATACATACACCAAGACTAATTTTAAAGTTGTCTTGTTTACTGATGAGTGCCATGCAACCTTGGATGGTCCAGATGGATGGAGTAGTAGATGACTGGTGGATGGCCATTGTGTCCAAACAAGACTTCGTGTGACGCCAGCAAGAAGGTGGCGGACTCATGTTTTGGTTCAGAATAATGGGGGGAGAGCTGGTAGACACCTTTAGGGTCCCTGAAGGTGTGAAAATGACCTCGGCAAAGTATATAGAGTTTCTGACTGATCACTTTCTTCCATAGTACAAAAAAGAAGAGCCCTGCTATCTGTAGCAAAATAATTTTTAATCATGACAGTTCACCATCTCAGGCTGCAAACAATACCTCTGAGTCATTGACAGATATGGGCATAAAGGGGAGAAACCCATGGTGTGGTCACCAGCCTCCCCTGACCTCATCCATATTGAGAACCTTAGGAGGAGCCTCAAGCAAAGCATCTATGATGGGAGGAGCCAGTTCACCTCAAAACAGCAGCTTTGGGGGCTATTCTGACATCCTGCATAGAAATACAAGCAGAAACTATCCAAAAACTCACAAGTATGATAGATGCAAGTATTGTGAAGGCGATATCAAAGAAGAAGTCCTATGTTACATGTAACTTGACCTGTAAAGATGTTTTTTGATTGAAAAAGCTTTTGATTTCAGTAAATGTGACCTCTGAATGCGGCAAATTTAACAAATGACCATTTTCAGTTCTTAGAACCTACAAAATGTTTTGAAAAAAAAATCCTGTTATCATTGGAAGGTTTGTCCAATCAAATTTGACGATGATTTCATCATTGTACTGACTCACTTGCATCACACATTAGAGAAAAATAGCATTTGCGTAATAATTTGGTGTATACCTTGCTCTATTAAAATATAATAATTTTGCAGAACTGTTAGAAAAATTGCCAACTTTAACCTGGTATAGATTTGTGCTAACATCTGACATAAATTATATTAAATCTGTTACGGTTTAAAAAAGGACCTTTTACTAAATTTTTCATGTTGAGCCGGACACACTGTGTAATAGTGGCTGCAAAACATTTTTAATATTTTTTTTATTATTTTTATTTTGCCTCTTTGATGCACAAATATTAGCAGTCAAATTATTTGGCACCTAACGAGTTAGCTTTTGCTAATTCCAAACTGGTGTTATCAGACAGCAACTCATTTTTGGGAAAAGAAGTATACGCCCCCAGTAAAAACTATCTGATAACACTTAACAAAAGTTAACTGATTAGGTGCCAACAGAGAGGTGAAATTTTTTAAAAAAAATTTTAATTTCCCTCTGTAGCCATTATTACATCATGTATCCATGTAAAATTAGGTGAAAGGCCCTCTATAAACATTCACCCACTTTTCTCAGAACTTTTCAAAAGTGATGAGGGAAGTGCAATACAACAAAAGGCACCCGTTTTTGCACAAAACTGCGTGCGCCAAAAATTAGCTATTTTTTTTTTGGCCTCAGAAAAGTGAAAAATGTGAAAAAACTTCCCATGATTCGGACGGCACCATTTGAATATCTCTTTTTTTATTGTACAAATCCAGTGACAAGTGGTAATTTGTATATCAGCATAAAGTGCCAAAACAACCATAGAGCTATTGCGACAAAGAAAAATGCCAAAAAAAAAGTTAAATAAAATACAGGGAAAAAAAGAACACAAAATAACATGTAAAATATTAAATAGAATTGGAATGTTATCTGTTTACACAATAATTTGGTACAAGATGCAATAGAAGAAAATGTAAGAGGCCCTCACTCCATTCCAGCATGCAGTCTGAAGCAAAGCATATATTACACACGGTGAGCCAAAAACATTCCGTATTTTTTTTCCCCTTTGTGATCAAAGTGTAAAAAAAATAAAATAAGTTTCACGGTTCTCCTCCCCCCCCAGAAAAAAATATAATTAACAGTAAACAAAAAGAGGGGGATGTGATAGTGGCAATTTAATTACTGACTGAGACGCTCCTTCGAGATCAACGTTTCTCAACAGAAAGTTGCGAAAACACAAATGTAGTGACGTTACGCCTCTGTCTGAGGGGGGTTATAAATAAAGTAACTGGTGGATTTCATACTCCTTGTCTAATACCGAGTCCCGGTCAGTTCTGCTGAGTGTCTGAGCATGACGAAAAGGGGCCTCCACTGGAAAAGTATGATGTTAGCACCCCCTCTTGGCACAGAGTCTGTCAGTGCCACCATGTCACCTTCTTTAGACTCGATTCCATAAAGCTTTATCCAAAAAAAAGTCTCATTCCAAAAAAAAAGGTTCTTGTAACGGAGAAGTGTTTTGTCATATGTACACATAGGCACGGTAAGAGTTAAATAGTTTTTAATATAGATTTATATATTTATCATAGTCTTTAGGAGTCGAGGGTTCAGCACTTAATTTTCGATGGTTTTAGTTCTTTAACTTGTGTGTGAAGAGTTTTGTGTACGGCCAAAGTCCTTGACTGACAAAATCCTTTGCCACACTCCTGACACTTGAAGGGTTTTTCTTTCGAGTGGATGTACCTGGAAATATAAACAAAAAAATGAATTTTATTTTTGGATGATTCTTTATACCAGATTGATTGGTGGCTTCTATTATTTCTTTTATTCCAAACCATGGGTACGGATTGTAGTTTGGATAAGCTTGAGATTGTAACCTAAGAATCTTTTTTTGAGGGCATGGAGGACTAAGAACGTATGTTTTGTAGTCCCTGTGGCTACAACACATGAATATGTTGTAGAGCATCTCATGAACATATGTTCTGATTGACCAGGAGGTTGACCAGTAGGTGACAACACCTAAAGATTGCCATGGTTGGAATCTTTAAAAATCACAATATGTTTTACGAACCTGAGATAATCCATTAGGACTGTGTAGGGTTGAACAAAAAATATTAAATGTCTAGAGGCGATGTGAGACAACATCTCATGGAAGTATTTGAGGGACATCTGAGAAGACATCTTAGTTTAGAATTCCCATGATTCTTTGTATAGATGTACGCGTGTTACCTAATTTGCTAAACTCTTTTGAGAATTTACAAGTTCTCTTCTATATTGAAGGCAGGAGAATCTCTAGGTGGCTTATGTAGCTACAAGCAAAACTGAAGCTGGAAAATTGTTGAGCATGCAGGGATTTGTAGTATCTTTTAAAAAGTTGTTAAGCAATAAGGTCCAAAAAATGTAGTCTGTATAACCAGTAGCAGATATAGCGCAAGCATAATTCTGATGGTTATGCTTTATATTATTAGTTACACTTATATAGAATACATATGTATATTCTTCAGCTGGAGATTACTTATGAAAACTGAAACCTTATGGTTTGAGCATATCTGAGGTTGTTTTCTGGAGGTCTGATGAATGGAATTTGATTGCAGTCCAGAACACTGCTGCAATATTTGTCCCACACCTAACTAATATCTCATATTTCATATATTCATAGTTATACACACATTTATGGCATATGAGATGTAATTGAGTTCTTACCTGTGGTCTCTCAGATGGTCTTGTCTTCTGAACGCCTTGTGACAAATGTCACAAGTGTAGGGTCTTTCGTCTGTGTGGGTTCTTTCGTGAATCAACAGATTATAGGATTTCGTAAAATGTCTCCCACAAAATTTGCACACAAACTCTTTTTTCGTTTTAGAAGGTAGCCTTCCACGTGTGGGTTTCTTCTCTGGAGTAAGCTTGGTGACGTCTAAGAGAGTACCCAGACTTGAAGGAGAACCTTGCCCATCCAGCTGACCCAGTTTGCAATGGTCTTCTTGTGTGGCAGCCACAGCCAGGTTGGCAAAGTCAAATCTCGGTTTGGTTTTATTGAGCAAACCTGTAGACTCATGTTTGGGGTGAATAATATGAGGAAAAAGAGGAAAACCTGGGATCTGGAATCTGGTGTCTATCAAGCTGGATGCTCCTGGTACTTTGGAGAAGGAAGATCTGGGCAGATGTAATGCTGGGTATCCCAAGGTCCATTGGTGAAGATGAACTGCATGCAGGGCACTGAAGCCGTACAAGTTGGGTATGTGGTCAGCAGGTACTGGAAGACCATTGAATGCTTGAAGGAAGGAGTAGTTGGTCAACTGCAGAGATGGGTGGATGGGCACTGGAGCTGGTAGCGTTTTGCTTGCCATTGTGGTAAGATCAAAGTTCCCAGCAGAAGACTGTAGAGAATACACAACCCGAGTTAATACAAGCACTTACATGACACATAAATGAGTATCAAACAAGGCAGTAAGCCAAAAATACAAGTATTGATATAAATCATGGGCATTAAAAAATATCAATTTTGGAGATTATTAATTGAGGGTAATTAGTAAATTGTCCTTGTGGAGGTCATAAAGAGTCATTTCCTCCAGAGCCATAGCTGCCCTGTCCTTACAACTGGACACATTGATCAAGAGAGAGTGGCTTCTTATCAAGTTCCTTGGCACACAGCAGCCAGGGCACAAGTCTTCTTCATCATTTACTTTCCTAAATTCATCCACTCCTCTAAGGCTACGTTCACATGTCCATCCGTTAGAACAGATCCATTAACAATCCACTGACAAAAACATTGTGCAGACACAACTTTGTTTTATCCGCCTGAAAAAAAAACTGATTTCAACTGGATCTGGATTTTTTAACATTGAAGTCTATGGAAAACGGATCAGTTAAGTAACATCTGACATTCTGCCATTTGAAAAGAATCCATGTTTTGCTTACTGGGTGTGAAAAAAATAAATATATAACATACATGACTGGACAAGTGAGCTTTCATGTAATCATTCATTTGACATTGATCCAGTAAGCAAAACAACGGATCCTTTTCATATGGGAAAAAACGGAAGGCTATTAAAGCAAAAATCAAATTTTTTTTGCAGGTGAAAAAAAAAGTTGTGTGACGTGAACATATGTGCACATATCCAGTAATCATCCGTTAGAACAGTTCCAGTATCGGTTTCGTTAAAAAAGTTGAGCAGACAAGACTTTCTTGTCCTCTTGAAGTCTATGGAAAATGGATCCTTTAGCTAGCCATCAGTTTTCTCCCATCTGAATAGAATCTGTTTTGCTTTGCTTATTGGATCACTTTCAAATAGATGATTACTTGAAAGTTCTCATGTCCAGTAATATATATATATATATATATATATATATATATATATATATATATATATTCCCACCACCAGTAAGCAAAAATAGGATCTTTTTCAAATGGGAGAAAAACAAATAGCTATTTAATGGATTTCAATGTTGAAAAAATGGATCCAGTACAAATCAATTTTTTTCAGGCGGAGAAAAAAAAAAAGTTGTGTCTTCGCCCAACTTTTTTTGTCAACGGGTTGCTTATGGTTCAGTTCTAACGAATGACTACTAGACATGTGAACATAGCCTTATACTGGGAAAGAATATGCTAAATTTTGCAGTGCAATAATTGGAAATATATATAACCAGATCTGCTGGACCTTGTAGTACTGTCCTAGTACTGAAACATACTAAAAAGTCATTTTTTCCCCTATTTATTATAATATTCCATCGTCAGCTATTGAATATTAGGAGGCTGACCTGGAACCACACATATGATCAGATGATGGCACAGAATCAAGCTCTTTAGTTTTATGTATGTATGAGATAGGGAAATCATGACTCTGTGAAGCAGAAAATTAAAATATTAAAATATTACAAAATATCCATGGTTGCAGTAGTAGCATAATTAATAGTAACTTGACTTGTGTCTTTGATGATCCATATTGTTTATATATATATATATATATATAGATAGATGTGTATATATATATATATATATATATATATATATATACACACACATATATGTAATATATGTAATAAGATATTGTCTGGATAGGTCTATATAGGTATTATAAAAATATTTCTTCCTCTGTATATATATATATATACACACACATATATGTAATATATGTAATAAGATATTGTCTGGATAGGTCTATATAGGTATTATAAAAATATTTCTTCCTCTGTATATATATATATATACAGTGGAAGAAATATTTTTTATAATGCCTGTATAAACCTATCCAGACATAGCGGCACAATATAACACATTATAACTAGCTCCCACATATCATTTTCCAGTGCTCCCAGCACAATCAGAAACAAGGTTTCCATATGTATTCTCAGTGCTCTCTTCTTATTAATGATACATATATATTTTTTTATTTCTATAGCGCCAACATATTGCGCGGCGCTGTACATTACAGAGCGGACTCATACAGATGATAGAGAAATCACAGAATAAGCCATAATTCAGCAGATAGGAGGAGGGAAGGGTTCTCCCAGTGCTCTGCAGCAGGTGCAGCTCGGCACAATACACCTGACTTTATACTCGGTGCTTATGGCTGATCAGCTTCTCTTACCTCTTGATCGCTGCCCTGTAACGATGTCGTTTTTAATAGATGGCTCCAATGTCACCTAAAAAAGGAAGAAGGAAAAAAAATGAAGGTTTGCAGCTTTACCGAGATTAATGGACCTATCAAAAATAATTAATTGTTATGTCTAATATCCAGTGTAATGGCTGTAAGAATTGTGATATAAGACACTCCAGAGTAGGAAGGGTTAAGTGCATCTACTCTCTGTCTCATGTCCTAAACCAATTACTTTTTACTCTTCAAATTGTTTTTTTTTTTTCTGAAACATATGCAGCAGAGTGGAGTTTGTCATGTCGCTTTACATAGAACTGCGGTCAGACCCTGCTCTATTAGCTTTATTAAGTTAGGAATTACTCAGATGAAAAAGGTCCACTGCAACTTCATGTGTAAAAAGTGCAGAGGAGGGAAGAGAAGAAGGGAGGAAAGAAAGAAAGAAAGAAAGAAAGAAAGAAAGAAAGAAAGAAAGAAAGAAAGAAAGAAAGAAAGAAAGAAAGAAAGAAAGAAAGAAAGAAAAGAGGACAGAAAAGGGGAGAAAGAAAGAGAGAAATAAAGAAGGAAAGAGGAAGGAAGGAAGGAGGGAAGAAAGAAAGAAAGAAAGAAAGAAAGAAAGAAAGAAAGAAAGAAAGAAAGAAAGAAAGAAAGAAAGAAAGAAAGAAAGAAAAAGAAAAAGAGGACAGAAAAGGGGAGAAAGAAAGAGAGAAATAAAGAAGGAAAGAGGAAGGAAGGAAGGAGGGAAGAAAGAAAGAAAGAAAGAAAGAAAGAAAGAAAGAAAGAAAGAAAGAAAGAAAGAAAGAAAGAAAGAGAAAAAGAGGACAGAAAAGGGGAGAAATAAAGAGAGAAATAAAGAAGGAAAGAGGAAGGAAGGAAGGAGGGAAGAAAGAAAGAAAGAAAGAAAGAAAGAAAGAAAGAAAGAAAGAAAGAAAGAAAGAAAGAAAGAAAGAAAAAGAAAAAGAGGACAGAAAAGGGGAGAATGAAAGAGAGAAATAAAGAAGGAAGGAAGAAAGAAAGAAAGAAAGAAAGAAAGAAAGAAAGAAAGAAAGAAAGAAAGAAAGAAAGAAAGAAAGAAAGAAAGAGAGAAGAAGAAAAGAACAAGAAAGAAAGAAAAAGAAATAAGGAAGGAAAGAGAAAAAAAGAAAGGGAAGAAAGAGAAAGAAGCAAAAAAATAAAGAGGAAATAACAAAGATAGAAAGAAATAGAGAAAGAAGAAAATATAGAAATAAAGAGAGAAAAATAAAGAAGGAAAGAGAGATAAAGAAATAGAGAGGAAGAAAGAATTTGTAGAACTTGTATTCAGCATGCCACAATATTCTATGTATCATTATCATGTTTTATGAACAGAGCCAAATGGAGCCGAGCTGAGTGTGTAATTCTCCGGCTCACACTGGTGCGGTCGGTGTCCCGCAGCCCTGTGCTCAGGGATCAGCCCGGTGCCTGCACTTTGCTCTTTCCTCCATTCTCTGTCATTATATCAGCAGCAGCTCCTCCATGGAGGGTCCATGATCAGTCCCAGCCAGGACCCCTCATTACACACTAATATTGTGTCCGTAGGGTCCCCCCACCCTACAATGTAGGGAGAGAGGAGATGAGACCACCGACACAGATCAGCTCTGCCAAGAGAAGCCCCCCTGCAACCCGAGCCCATCAATCCGACCCCAAGCCCCAAATATCATACAATATATATGGTGTGTAGGCAAATTCTGTGCTACATACACTAGATTGTTCTATAATATATATATGTGTGTGTGTGGATAGACAGATAGATAGATAATAGATAGATAGATAAATACTTTCATATATATGATCTCAGCTTTTCACTTATGTAAACTTTGTACAATAAAAATCTATAAAAATCTCTTGCAGCCACTATAAAGCATCAATGACTAGAGAGTCATCTCTGGACAGTGAAAAGCTCAGAAGAACATTGAAATAGATATCTATAATTTAATTACAATGTAATCATACTTTATGTCCTACTGGTATTTATTAGATAGACCAAAGCAAGAGAGGAAAAGCAAAAATATACTGAAATACACATGTATAGAAGATCAAAATGACTCTTTTCTAGAGAATATAATAATAATAATAATAATAATAAATTGCATGGTAAGGTAAACAAATAATACATGTATTAATATAATATATAAATAATAATGATGCTAATAATAATAAGCTGCACATTAAAGTATATCATAAATGCATTAATAAAGAATCTAAATAATGATAATAATGGTAATACTAATACTAATAATATTAAATTGCATAGTAAAGTATATAAATAAGAAATGCATTAATAAATCATATAATAATAGTAATAAATACATTGCACAGTAAAATATATAAATAATAATAATAATCATAATTACAGTACATCTTAGTAAATTGTATAAATATATTACAAATACTAAATATAGCATAAATATAAAAAAAATGACAATATAAAATTAAGGATACAAATACAGTCAAGTAAAAAATGCAATGATAAAATAAAATATAAAATACTTATGAAACAAACGATTGTAAAAATTTTAAAAAATAATATTTAGACTTTCTTTAAATCTACTGGTGTATAGTATCATCGAACAGAGAAAGTGATCTGCAAATTTACAACTTTTGCAGCTTTTGCTATAGTTTTAATGACCCAAAGATGGTTTAAATAGAATATTCTCAAATGCACAGCACCATGGGATTGTTGATGCTTTAAAAATAAATAAAATAATAGTAATAATAATAGAGGTAAAGTATAATCTTGTATGATTTCTCACACTTTTAGTAGCCTGCAGTATGTAGTGTCATAGCTATACCGATATGGCAGAGGGACACAGTAATGTCACCCCCTCCTGCCAGATTTTTAGAAATGTTTCTCGTGTACGATGCTTATAATTGCAGCAAGTATATATTACTACAAAACATGCCACACTATATGCTAGTATGAGATAATATATATATATATGTACACACATCGAGATAGATAGATAATAGATAGATAGATAGATAGATAATAGATAGATAGATAGATATAGATAGATAGATAATAGATAGATAGATAGATAGTTAGATAATAGATACATAATAGATAGATAGATAGATAGATAGATAGATAGATAGATAGATAGATAGATAGATAGATAGATAGATAGATAGATAGATGGATAATAGATAGATATAGATAGATAGATAGATAGATAGATAGATAGATAGATAGATAGATAGATAGATAGATGGATAATAGATAGATAGATATAGATAGATAGATGGATAATAGATAGATATAGATAGATAGATAGATAGATAGATAGATAATAGATAGATAATAGATAGATAGATAGATAGATAAATAGATAATAGATAGATAATAGATAGATAGATAATAGATAGATGGATAGATAGATAGATAATAGATAGATGGATAGATAATAGATAGATAATAGATAGATAATAGATAGATAATAGATAACAGCTAGTATACTATATACTAACAAATGTGAACACTTATATTACACTTTACTATTATGATACATATTAAAAACAACTAATGAAATATTTCTCTCTCCGACCTCCTGTATTTGAACTATTTTCCGCATGATCTGATCATTATTACTGACCCCTCAGCTTCTGCTCTGATAGATTCCTGCCTAACCTGGATGCACCTGTTGATGGATTCGGTCCTGCAGCCTCTGGTTATTATTATATACCAAGATATATTTCTTTCCTGTTATTATTATTAACATTAGGTGGTAAAAATAATATAAAAGATATTTAAAAGTTTCAATCCACAGCTTCTGTCCTGCAATTCTGTGCAACCTCCCAGATAAGACGCGTACCCCAGTGCCCGCCATGCTTACACAGCCAGCTCTGCTACATCCCTGTGCCCACCATGGTTACACAGCCAGCTCTGCTACATCCCTGTGCACACCATGCTTACACAGCCAGCTCTGCTACATCCCTGTGCCCACCATGGTTACACAGCCAGCTCTGCTACATCCCTGTGCACACCATGCTTACACAGCCAGCTCTGCTACATCCCTGTGCCCACCATGGTTACACAGCCAGCTCTGCTACATCCCTGTGCACACCATGCTTACACAGCCAGCTCTGCTACATCCCTGTGCCCACCATGGTTACACAGCCAGGTCTGCTACATCCCTGTGCCCACCATGGTTACACAGCCAGCTCTGCTACATCCCTGTGCCCACCATGGTTACACAGCCAGGTCTGCTACATCCCTGTGCACACCATGCTTACACTGCCAGGTCTGCTACATCCCTGTGCACACCATGCTTACACAGCCAGCACTGCTACATCCCTGTGCACACCATGGTTACACAGCCAGCACTGCTACATCCCTGTGCACACCATGCTTACACAGCCAGTTCTGCTACATCCCTGTGCCCACCATGGTTACACAGCCAGCTCTGCTACATCCCTGTGCACACCATGCTTACACAGCCAGCACTGCTACATCCCTGTGCCCACCATGCTTACACTGCCAGCACTGCTACATCCCTGTGCCCACCATGCTTACACAGCCAGCTCTGCTACATCCCTGTGCACACCATGCTTACACAGCCAGCACTGCTACATCCCTGTGCACACCATGGTTACACAGCCAGCACTGCTACATCCCTGTGCACACCATGCTTACACAGCCAGTTCTGCTACATCCCTGTGCCCACCATGGTTACACAGCCAGCTCTGCTACATCCCTGTGCACACCATGCTTACACAGCCAGCACTGCTACATCCCTGTGCCCACCATGCTTACACAGCCAGCACTGCTACATCCCTGTGCTGGCTGCTTACACAGCCAGCACTGCTACATCCCTGTGCCCACCATGGTTACACAGCCAGCTCTGCTACATCCCTGTGCCCACCATGGTTACACAGCCAGCTCTGCTACATCCCTGTGCACACCATGCTTACACAACCAGTTCTGCTACATCCCTGCTGTGCCCACCATGGTTACACAGCCAGCTCTGCTACATCCCTGTGCACACCATGCTTACACAGCCAGCTCTGCTACATCCCTGTGCCCACCATGGTTACACAGCCAGCTCTGCTACATCCCTGTGCACACCATGGTTACACAGCCAGCTCTGCTACATCCCTGTGCCCACCATAGTTACACAGCCAGCTCTGCTACATCCCTGTGCCCACCATGGTTACACAGCCAGCTCTGCTACATCCCTGTGCCCACCATGGTTACACAGCCAGCTCTGCTACATCCCTGTGCCCACCATGGTTACACAGCCAGCTCTGCTACATCCCTGTGCCCACCATGGTTACACAGCCAGCTCTGCTACATCCCTGTGCCCACCATGCTTACACAGCCAGCTCTGCTACATCCCTGTGCCCACCATGGTTACACAGCCAGCTCTGCTACATCCCTGTGCACACCATGGTTACACAGCCAGCTCTGCTACATCCCTGTGCCCACCATAGTTACACAGCCAGCTCTGCTACATCCCTGTGCCCACCATGGTTACACAGCCAGCTCTGCTACATCCCTGTGCCCACCATGGTTACACAGCCAGCTCTGCTACATCCCTGTGCCCACCATGGTTACACAGCCAGCTCTGCTACATCCCTGTGCCCACCATGGTTACACAGCCAGCTCTGCTACATCCCTGTCCCAGCTCTGGCCGCTCTCCTGGCATCTCAGCCCTGGTTGTCCCCTCTGCAGGGGGTCCCTCCACAGTACACGGGGGTCTCTAGCAGGGCAGCCTCACCCCACAGCCTTCTGCAGTCGGGACACTAGAGGATCGAAAAGTTCTGAGAAGTTTTCTGTAAGTTGAGAAGTTTGGCTGTGAGGAGCTCGGACTGTACCTGGATGGTGTCTGTGTGGAGGGTCGGGGTCCCCCCGGCTGTCACCCACTGTCCAGGCTGTTCTACATCCAGACCCTCAGGTCACCCGCACACTCATCCTCCTCCTCCCCGGAGCGGCCGCTGCTCTGTGACTCCCAGCAACTCTTCCCAAACTCCACTGAACTTTATCTCCAGCCGCCTCCTTATTTCAAGCAGGCAGCGCGCATGCGCAGCAGCCGGTCCCAGCCAGCCCCCTGCACGACTCCCAGCAGGGGAGAGAAAGTCTCTGGGAGAACGGCGGGGTCTGTGTGTTACCAGGGTCTGGGCAGAGGTGGGCGACCTGTGGCCGCTGTCTGAGGGGACATGGAATCCTGGGGGCCTGACTGGCCGGATACTTTCAGGATAATAATTAGATTGTGTGCAAAACTACAGATGAGGAAGACATCATACATACATACTATCATACATACATACTATCATACATACATACATACATACATACATGTCATCATACATACACACATACATGTCATCATACATACTATCATACATACATACTATCATACATACATACATACATGTCATCATACATACATACTATCATACATACATACATACATGTCATCATACATACTATCATACATACATACATACATACATGTCATCATACATACTATCATACATACATACATACATACATGTCATCATACATACTATCATACATACATACATACATGTCATCATACATACATACTATCATACATACATACATACATGTCATCATACATACATACTATCATACATACACACATACATGTCATCATACATACATACTATCATACATACATACATACATGTCATCATACATACATACTATCATACATACATGATATCATACATACATACTATCATACATACTATCATGCACACATACATGTCATCATACATACTATCATACATGACACCATACATACATACTATCATACATACATGATATCATACATACACACATACTATCATACATACATGTCATCATACATACATACATACATGCTACATAACTGATCCAATGGTGATATCACATTATGGTGTTCTACATAGGACTGCAAGTAATCCTGAGCTAAACTGTCCTGTGCTATAGTAACAGTCCAGATCTATCATCTATTATCTATCTATTTATCTATTATATATTATCTATCTATCTTTGGCAAAACTGATGTGCATTTGGTCCTGCCAATAAAGCTTCTTTGAATCTATCTCTCTATCTATTATCTATCTATTTTCTATCTATTATTTATCTATTATCTATCTATCTATTTATCTATCTATCTATTTATCTATTATCTATCTATTTATTATCTATCTATCTATTATCTATCTATCTATCTATTATCTATCTATCTATCTATCTATCTATTATCTATCTATCTATCTATTATTTATCTATTATCTATCTATCTATCTATTATCTATCTATCTATCTATCTATTATTTATCTATTATCTATCTATCTATCTATTATCTATCTATCTATCTATCTATTATCTATCTATTATTTATCTATTATCTATCTATCTATCTATCTATTTATCTATCTATCTATTTATCTATTATCTATCTATTTATTATCTATCTATCTATTATCTATCTATCTATTATCTATCTATCTATTATTTATCTATCATCTATCTATCTATCTATTATCTATCTATCTATTATCTATTATCTATCTATCTATCTATCTATCTATCTATCTATCTATCTATCTATTATCTATTATCTATCTATTATCTATCTATCTATCTATCTATCTATCTATCTATCTATCTATTTATCTATTATCTATCTATCTATCTATCTATTATCTATCTATTATCTATCTATCATCTATCTATCTATATATCTATTTATCTATTATCTATCTATCTATTATCTATCTATCTATCTATCTATCTATTATCTATCTATCTATTATCTATCTATCTATTTATCTATCTATCTATCTATCTATTTATCTATCTATCTATCTATTATCTATCTATCTATTTATCTATTATTTATCTATTATCTATCTATCTATCTATCTATCTATCTATTATCTATCTATCTATCTATCTATTTATCTATTATTTATCTATTATCTATCTATCTATCCAAGTTTGTGTACTTCCCTACACCCATTGTGCACTGTCCTTAGCTTTTCTCTAGTAATGTCTCCATCTATATAATCTGCTTCTATAAATCTGTCCCACAATCTATAATCCGACTAGGACTCTTTGTGAATCATTATTGAGCTGAGCAGGTTTTTCTCCCAGTACAGTATAGATACATAATAGTCTGACACTTGTGCTTCCATCATCCACGACAAAGCTCCAGAGACTCCAGATTTTTATTACTTTGTTCTTATTTAAATAAATGATTAACAAATGTAGAAGATAATACTGTGTGTATCGGTAATAATCTGCTGCTACTGATCCCCGAATATCGGCTGCATGGTGGCATCGTGTGTATATTGTGTATGTACAGCCGCGTCCGGGGTAACATGGGGAGACGGGCAGGTAAAGTCCCGAGTGACGCCGAAACCACACTGTCCCCGGCCTCTGTCACACTGTCCCCGGCCTCTGTCACACTGTCCCCGGCCTCTGTCACACTGTCCGCTGCCTCTGTCACACTGTCCCCGGCCTCTGTCACACTGTCCCCGGCCTCTGTCACACTGTCCCCGGCCTCTGTCACACTGTCCCCGGCCTCTGTCACACTGTCCCCGGCCTCTGTCACACTGTCCCCGGCCTCTGTCACACTGTCCCCGGCCTCTGTCACACTGTCCCCGGCCTCTGTCACACTGTCCGCTGCCTCTGTCACACTGTCCCCGGCCTCTGTCACACTGTCCGCTGCCTCTGTCACACTGTCCCCGGCCTCTGTCACACTGTCCCCGGCCTCTGTCACACTGTCCCCGGCCTCTGTCACACTGTCCCCGGCCTCTGTCACACTGTCCGCTGCCTCTGTCACACTGTCCCCGGCCTCTGTCACACTGTCCGCTGCCTCTGTCACACTGTCCGCTGCCTCTGTCACACTGTCCCCGGCCTCTGTCACACTGTCCGCTGCCTCTGTCACACTGTCCGCTGCCTCTGTCACACTGTCCCCGGCCTCTGTCACACTGTCCGCTGCCTCTGTCACACTGTCCCCGGCCTCTGTCACACTGTCCCCGGCCTCTGTCACACTGTCCCCGGCCTCTGTCACACTGTCCGCTGCCTCTGTCACACTGTCCCCGGCCTCTATCACACTGTCCCCGGCCTCTGTCACACTGTCCGCTGCCTCTGTCACACTGTCCCCGGCCTCTGTCACACTGTCCCCGGCCTCTGTCACACTGTCCCCGGCCTCTGTCACACTGTCCCCGGCCTCTGTCACACTGTCCCCGGCCTCTGTCACACTGTCCGCTGCCTCTGTCACACTGTCCCCGGCCTCTGTCACACTGTCCGCTGCCTCTGTCACACTGTCCCCGGCCTCTGTCACACTGTCCCCGGCCTCTGTCACACTGTCCCCGGCCTCTGTCACACTGTCCGCTGCCTCTGTCACACTGTCCCCGGCCTCTATCACACTGTCCCCGGCCTCTGTCACACTGTCCGCTGCCTCTGTCACACCGTCCCCGGCCTCTGTCACACCGTCCCCGGCCTCATCGGTGCAGATCGTGTGATTCTCATCAATTACTTCATTCATGTGAATTGTAAACACCCAGAATAATAGAGATCACACACCTGGCCTCCTGTCACACCTGCATTTGGTTTCTTTTAAATCTACTATTGTTTTGCTGTTTTTCACCTGTTATAGTAGAAAACTGATATAACTCAGTCCTGGGAATCATTACTACAGATATAGTTGTAACTCAGACAGCTGGGCTGATTGATAGGAAGTCCTATGTAAATGCACAAAGAATGTTAACACATCCAGCTATTTATCTATGTGTCCATCAATTATGTTTTTAACGAGCTAGCTATTAATATTTAATTATCGGAATATCAATTAAACTAGTATATATATATATATATATATATATATATATATATATATATATATATATATATATATTAGAAGCAGGAGACATATATATATACACCCTGGCAGAAGACAGGATGTAAGAAAACAACTTGTGCTTTTAATAGCCCGTAATGGCAACGTTTCGGTTCTTGAAAAGGTTAGAATCGAGAGCCAAAACATTGCCAATATCAGTATGTATATATATATATACTTGTGTGTGAGAGACAAAAAAAATATCACATCAATTTCCTTGAACTCCTATGTTCCAGTAATTGAATACACCTGACCCAGTATATGGCCGATTCAGTAGAGTGGTCCCAATAAGCTCACATATATACAGGGTCCATCTGCCCCCCTTACAGCAGTGCTGTGCTCTGTGTCCTGTCTGCTGGAGGCTGCACTGATTAGTTTACTTTGCATACTGTAGAGGATGGAGCTTTCCATTTGCTGTGTGGCAGGGACAGATCAGATCTGATAAAGGACAAGGTGACAGCCGCAGCTTCCCCGACAATACCATGATTACACTCACACCTCATTGTGTGCAAGTACCTATGGATGATGGTGCTGTGCCGGCAGCCACCTGACCTCATACGAGACTCCTGGCCATATCAGCACACCATCACACTGACATCCACAGTGCGGTTCCTCTGCTGTTCTCACATATTTTCCATATGCTTTTCATTATTCTGTCATATTCAATCCTTAGTTCACTCCATCATAGTCTTTATTCTGGGCTTACATCTTTCTTACCATATCGAATTCCACACTGTGGATGCTATCCTCCTAATCCTACCTACTCTAGATTACTCTACACTGTGGATGCTATCCTCCTAATCCTAGCTACTCTAGATTACTCTACACTGTGGATGCTATCCTCCTAATCCTAGCTACTCTAGATTACTCTACACTGTGGATGCTATCCTCCTAATCCTAGCTACTCTAGATTACTCTACACTGTGGATGCTATCCTCCTAATCCTAGCTACTCTAGATTACTCTACACTGTGGATGCTATCCTCCTAATCCTAGCTACTCTAGATTACTCTACACTGTGGATGCTATCCTCTTAATCCTAGCTACTCTAGATTACTCTACACTGTGGATGCTATCCTCCTAATCCTAGCTACTCTAGATTACTCTACACTGTGGATGCTATCCTCCTAATCCTAGCTACTCTAGATTACTCTACACTGTGGATGCTATCCTCCTAATCCTAGCTACTCTAGATTACTCTACACTGTGGATGCTATCCTCCTAATCCTACCTACTCTAGATTACTCTACACTGTGGAAGCTATCCTCCCAATCCTACCTACTCTAGATTACGCTACACTGTGGATGCTATCCTCCTAATCCTACCTACTCTAGATTACTCTACACTGTGGATGCTATCCTCCCAATCCTACCTACCCTAGATTACTCTACATTGTGGATACTATCCTACTAATCTTACCTACGCTAGACTACTCTACACTGTGGATGCTATCCTCCCAATCCTACCTACTCTAGATTACTCTACACTGTGGATGCCGTCCTCCCAATCCTACCTACTCTAAATTACTCTACACTGTGGATGCTATCCTCCCAATCCTACCTACTCTAGATTACTTCACACTGTGGATGCTATCCTCCCAATCCTCCCTACTCTAGATTACTCTACACTGTGGATGCTATCCTCCCAATCCTACCTACCCTAGATTACTCTACATTGTGGATACTATCCTACTAATCTTACCTACACTAGACTACTCTACACTGTGGATGCTATCCTCCCAATCCTACCTACCCTAGATTACTCTACATTGTGGATACTATCCTCCTAATCCTACCTACTCTAGATTACTCTACACTGTGGATGCTATCCTCCCAATCCTACCTACTCTAGATTACTCTACACTGTGGATGCTATCCTCCCAATCCTACCTACTCTAGATTACTCTACACTGTGGATGCTATCCTCCCAATCCTACGTACTTTAGATTACTCTACACTGTGGATGCTATCCTCCTAATCCTACCTACTCTACATTACTCTACAATGTGGATGCTATCCTCCTAATCCTACCTACTCTACATTACTCTACACTGTGGATGCTATCCTCCCAATCCTACGTACTTTAGATTACTCTACACTGTGGATGCTATCCTCCTAATCCTACCTTCTCTAGAATACTCTACACTGTGGATGCCATCCTACCTAAGATAGCCTAATTATTCTACTCCCCATTTTACTATCTTTATATGATCTTACATTATCCATATTTATCCTTTACATTACCTAGCCTACCAACCTTCTCTGATCCTACCTTTATCACACCTTTTCTAGATTGCCCTACCTATCCTACCAATGCCATCCTAACCCTATCAAACCTTTCCTTCCTGCCTACCCTACTGATCTTCTCTACCTTTAATCATACCATGTCTAAATTACCCCACCTAACCTACCCTGTCTATCCTAGCCATAGCCAACATTGTAATTTTCCTAAATGTCCTTACTCTACCGATTGTCTCCTACCCCCTAATCCGCCTTTTTCAGTCTAGCTTATCCTACCTCTCATGAACTTTTGCCACTTTACAAACCTTTTCCCATCCTACCGGTGTTACAATTTATCAAAACTCAATCTTAAATACCCTACAGATCATTTCCACTTGTTTCTGTTACTTACTATCCTGCCCCTTCGAAGCTACCACTTTCTTCAATGTTACCCCTCCCCATCCTGCTCTTGTTAATTCCACCAAACCAGCAGATATTACTCTGCCTAGGACCCCTACTATGGACCCTTCAATCTAAGTGCTCTAAACTAACCTAACTACCACTCCTTACCATTTATCTGGTATCCCCCAACCTTATTCTACCTAGCTAGATATAAGTGATATCTGGAGGATGGGACACACTTGGGCTGATTAAAATCCACCTTATCTTTGGTAATATTGGAGTCCTGCCTTCTTTTTTCATTTTTGTATATTTTTCAAAAAGGTAATATTTTGCTTGGATGTCCTTGCACCCATCACCTATGGGTTAACCGTGTGCTATTCCAATTATATATCTGTAGCATATATAAGTGATATCTGTAAGATAGCTATACTAAAGATATCTAAGGGTAAATCATATTCTGTCTTATATATCATTTTCCTACAGATATATCCTACAGACATCACTATCCTATAGATATATCACTATCTTACATATATCAATATTCTACAGATATTTCACTATCCTATAGATATATCACTATCCTACAGATATCACTATCCTACAGATATGACTATTCTATAGATATTTCAGTATCCTATAGATATCACTTATCCATTTCCCTACTCTGATTCCACCTTCGCTAGATTTTGCTATTTAATCCTACCGTGCCTTATCCTATACTACAATCCAGTTTTCCCTTTCCACCATAACCTTTCCTATACTTTAACCTATCTAATCCTTCACCTAAAATCTGTACATTATAACCAAACACCAGATGCTGGTGCAATTTCAGAAGTCGCACATTGTACCACATTGGGATGTTTCCACATTGCTCAGTCTGAGCCCCTGTCTGTCCCTCTTTGC
Organism: Ranitomeya imitator; assembly: GCF_032444005.1. NCBI lineage: Eukaryota > Metazoa > Chordata > Amphibia > Anura > Dendrobatidae > Ranitomeya > Ranitomeya imitator. Next base: position 641,557,508 of record NC_091286.1, read on the forward strand.
CCCTGTCTGTCCCTGCCTGCCCCTGTGCATCCCTGCCTGTCCCTGTCTGCCCCTTGTCTGTCCCTGTCTGCCCCTGTCTGTCCCTGTCTGCCCCTGCCTGTCCCTGTCTGCCCCTGTCTGTCCCTCTTTGCCCCTGTCTGTCCCTGCCTGTCCCTCTTTACCCCTCTCTGCCCTCTGTCCGTCTTTACCCCTGTCTGCCCCTCTATACCCCTGTATGCCTCTGTCTGTCCGTCTTTACCCCTGTCTGCCCCTCTATACCCCTGTATGCCTCTGTCTGTCGCTCTTTACCCCTGTCTATCCCTCTTTGCCCCTGTCTGCCCCTGTCTGTCCCTCTTTACCCCTGTCTATCCCTCTTTGCCCCTGTCTGCCCCTGTCTGTCCCTCTTTGCCCCTCTCTGTCCCTGCCTGTCCCTATTTGCCCCTGTCTGTCCCTGTCCATCCCTGTCTGTCCCTCTTTGCCCCTGTCTGTCCCTGCCTGTCCCTATTTGCGCCTGTCTGTCCCTCATCTGTCCCTCTTTGCCCCTGTCTGTCCCTGCCTGTCCCTATTTGCCCCTGTCCATCCCTGTCTGTCCCTCTTTGCCCCTGTCTGTCCCTCATCTGTCGCTATTTGCGCCTGTCTGTCCCTCATCTGTCCCTCTTTGCCCCTGTCTGTCCCTCATCTGTCCCTCTTTGCCCCTGTCCATCCCTGTCTGTCCCTTATCTGTCCCTCTTTGCCCCTGTCTGTCCTCCGCTGTGGATTCAGAGGGTGGAATAAGCAGGTGTCACCCACTGAGCACACCCAGCACAGCCGGGGGTGACCCGGGCCACAAGCAGTTAACCCCCGCGTGCCCTCGGTCTGCAGACACCTCATTGCCCATTGCCGGGACTGTGGATGGCGGAGTGTGACCGTCCGCAGCGGTGTTTGTCCATCACTAGTCCTCTGCATTACCATTAACAAACGTCCCTAATTTCTAGCACCTTCCTGATCACCAGGGGGAGGATGTGCAGCCTCACAGGGCGACCATGTTATCAGGCATCCAGTGATGATAGCTCCGCTGCAAAAAGGTCATTATCAAATCTAGAATAACTGAAATTATTACAATAAAAAGTAAATAGATACAACATTAAATAAATGTAGCAGTAATAATAATATAATTGCTTTTACTATTAGTATTTCAACTAAATATCCGTGTTTTTTTTTCATTTTAACGTGATTTAAATGCATTTTTGTTGTTAATTAATTTGCTATTATTTTAGATTATTTTCATTTTTAAATACTATTTAGGATGACTATTATTATTACTATTATTAATAATTAAATATATTATTTTATTATATTTCAGTATTATTAAATGCATAAATGCTATGTTTAGCATGGCACTATAAATGCTACTTATTATTACACATTATTATTTTTTTAATTTTAAATGCTATTAAATGCCTAAATACCATGTTTATTATTAAATAAAAATGCAACTTAATAATAGTATTGTTATTATTATTATTATTATTATTATTACTACACGTTAGTACAATCAATAGGACGATCAATAACACTATATTAATATTATTATTACTTTATGGTCGGTGTCACTTCAGATACAACTTTACAAACTAAACTTTGTCACCTCGGAAGGAGCGAACTCCTGCAACTCTGAATATGTGGCGCCCCCTGCCGGCCACTGCTGGCTGCTTCTACATAATAACAGCCGTGTGTCGCCTTTCTTCTGTAATTTGCATTTTCTGCTTTTTTTTCTCTTTTTTCCTCCGTTGATTTTTTGCGCTGCTAATTGCCCCCATTTATCTCCTGCCTTTCCCAGGGTCAGTCATTTCCGCACATCCAACACTAAGGACCTTTATTAAATATATCAAAACTAATTTGTATAGGAAACTGAACAGTTTATTAGGACCGAGAAGATCCAAGCAAGAAATGTCCCCCCGGTGCGACCCCCAGACTGATGCCGGTGACCGGCTCTCGTTACAGCGTTTAGGCGGAAGATTTTGTGTTCGTAACTGACAGCGTTTTATTACATCAAATCGAATTTTCATTCCATGGAATTAAACACAACAGGAAAATGTTAAAATGCGGCAAAATACCATTAAAGAGATACAATACAGTAATATTATATTAATGAAGATATTAATGAAGATACTGCAGAGGTGATAAATACAGGATTAGAATGGTCAGAATTTACCGAACAGCATCAAACTGATCAGAAAGAAGCCTGTGTATATAAATACAAATATAAAAAATAATATATACACACACAAACATATATATATATATATATATATACAGGATTACTTGTTTACCAGATGTGCTTGCAAATATTAACAAAGTAATAACTAATTCTTGCAAAATATTTGCTTATATTTCACTTATTAATTACAATTGATAAAAAGGAATAGCAATATCTCTATTATCTATCTAATAATAATAATCGTCTATCTATCTATCTATCTATCTATCTATCTATCTATCTATCTACATCTATCTATTATCTATTATCTATCTATCTATCTACTATCTATCTATTATCTATTATCTATCTATCTATCTATTATCTATCTATTATCTATCTATCTATCTATCTATCTATCTATCTATTATCTATTATCTATCTATCTATCTATCTATTATCTATCTATCTATTATCTATCTATCTATCTATCTATCTATCTATTATCTATCTATCTATTATCTATCTACCTATCTATCTATCTATCTATCTACTATCTATCTATTATCTATCTATTATCTATCTATCTATCTATCTATCTACATCTATCTATTATCTATTATCTATCTATCTATCTACTATCTATCTATTATCTATTATCTATCTATCTATCTATTATCTATCTATCTATCTATCTATTATCTATTATCTATCTATCTATCTACTATCTATCTATTATCTATCTATTATCTATCTATCTATCTATCTATCTATCTATCTATCTATTATCTATCTATCTATTATCTATCTACCTATCTATCTATCTATCTATCTATCTATCTATCTATCTATCTATTATCTATCTATCTATTATCTATCTATTATCTATCTATCTATCTATCTATCTATCTATCTATCTATCTATCTATTATTTATCTATCTATTATCTATCTATCTATCTATCTATCATCTATCTATCTATCTATCTATCTATCTATCTATCTATCTATCTATCTATTATCTATCTATCTATCTATCTATTATCTATCTATCTCTTATCTATCTACCTATCTATCTATCTATTATCTATCTATCTATTATCTATCTCTTATCTATCTATCTATCTATCTATCTATCTATCTATTATCTATCTATCTATCTATCTATCTATCTATTATCTATCTATCTATTATCTATCTATCTATCTATCTATCTATTATCTATCTATCTATCTATCTATCTATCTATCTATCTATCTATCTATTATCTATCTATCTATCTATCTATCTATCTATCTATCTATCATCTATCTATCTATCTATCTATCTATTATCTATCTATCTATTATATATCTATTATCTATCTATCTATTATCTATCTATCTATCTAACTATCTATCTATCTATCTATTTTCTATCTATCTATTATCTATCTATCCCATATCTATTTATCTATCTATCTATCTATCTATCTATCTATCTATCTATCTATCTATCTATCTATTATCTATCTAAATAAGTCTTCGGTCTTATTTCTGTATCTCTCCCTAAATACCATGTATCGCCCATAGCTCTCCTCTCACGATCTCTCTGCTCCATGTCTCCCTATATCCCGACTATCGCTCTCATCCTTTGCAGAAAGTAACAACCGCAGTGACTTCATCTATCTGGTATCACGATCTTCCTGAAGCTTCAAGCTCCTCCACACAAATGAAAAGTCCATCATTTCTAATTGTAAAATAGGTGAACGATCCAACCAGGGGCAGATGGAGAATATTATATACAGAGGAGAAACAATGCTGAGCACAGGTTACCTGTATGTCTCTATCCATCTATCTATCTATCTATCTATCTATCTATCTATCTATCTATCTATCTATCTCATATCTATCTATCTATCCATTATCTATCTATCTATCTATCTATCGATCTCATATCTATCTATCTATCTATCTATCTATCTATCTATCTATTATCTATCTATCTATTATCTATCTATCTATTATCTATCTATTATCTATCTATCTATTATCTATCTATCTATTATCTATCTATCTATCTATCTATTATCTATCTATCTATCTATTATCTATCTATCTATCTATCTATCATTTATTATCTATCTATCTATTATCTATCTATCTATTATCTATCTATTATCTATCTATTATCTAATGAAGCACATACATATATATACAGTACAGTATATATATATATATATATATATATATATATATATATATATATATATATATATATATATATATATATATATCTATCTTAGAGCCCCATTGTTTCCATGGTGCTGTCCATGGGCATACATATATACATTCTAAGTAGTACTATGTTCCACAGATCCTCTGACATGAGGCTTCTGCTGTATATATATATATATATATGTATACTGTTCTCAGCACTTTTCACCCTTCCTCACATCCCAGTATAGGAGGCTTTCGGAGGTAGTGCGTCCTGGGATCCTGTGTGTGGTGTGAGGAGGTGGTGACCCCGCAGGATCCGCACTATGGCCGCTCTGCTCAGGTCGCTGCTGTCCTGCTCCTCTTACTTATAACCCAGGGAGGTTCCTTCATTCCTACAAGTTTCAGCTGAATTACAGAATTTTCAAAATATTTTAATTATTTGCTGGAGTTTTATATTTTAGGGTAATTTTAGTATTTTTAATTATTTGTTTATGTTTACATTTTGGCATCATTTGGCAATTGTTTTTACATTTTATGTTGCCAAAAATATACTTCCTTTTACTATTAACTAAATGGGAATCTTGGGAATTCTACAATGTTTTCTTGTGGCACAAAGAGCAGTAATTGTAGTGTAGAGCAGTTTGGGAGGTCTGGTCCATCAGAGGAGATGATGATGATGATGATGATGGGTCAGGAGACGCCACATCCACTGCACATATCCCTGCGGGGACACTGTCAGCTGTGATCTTACATTGTACCCACAATCATCAATCTTTTAGATTTGTGAATCATAAGAAATGAAATCTTGTGTCAAACGACTGCTGCAAAATCTTTCCTCCAATAAAAATGTCACTTCCCGCCATTTGGCCCAACTGCAGTAAAGCTCCGCTCTCCTCTCAGAGCCGGGGGTCACAGAAAATCTATCTATCTATCTA